>NC_064923.1:174263525-175513525 GCF_023897955.1 Schistocerca gregaria | reverse complement strand
GAACTTCCAGTCCCTGCTCCACGCTCTCAACCTCTCATGGCTTACTTCGTTTTTTCTTATGTCAGGGAGTTCAAAATGGCTCTGAGCACTATGGGACTCAACTGCTGTGGTCATCAATCCCCTAGAACTTAGAACTACTTAAACCTAACTAACCTAAGGACATCACACACACCCATGCCCGAGACAGGACTCGAACCTGCGACCGTAGCAGTCGCGCGGTTCCGGACTGTGCGCCTGGAACCGCTAGACCACCGCGGCCGGCTATGTCAGGAAGGCTTGAGCTTTTAATGCTCAGACAATTCTGAAACTCAGGTTTGCCGAGAGAGCAATGAAGATGTGTCAGGAATTACTGGGCGCTGGGGAAATATATCGATCAGGGACTAGAATGAAGTGGAAGCATTTTTTTCACATTGTGAGATTAGTGCCTTTAGTGTCGTGTTCTGGCTACTCGTCGAATATGGGGTGCCTAGGAAACCTGCTTTCTCGGATCGCTAGACAACAATTCAAGCAAATTGTATTACTGAGTTTTTATTACAGTAAGATAAATGACAATACTTAAGTTTGAGAAATTACAATGGTGTGTCGCAAGCAATGGGCGACAGACAAATAAGAAGTCTCACAACTCCTAAAACAAGTGAAACAATACAGTTCCTAAGTCGCTGCTATAGAGCTCGTAGAACGGCTAGTCTTCAAATGGGCTGCGGCCAGACACCGCGCCGCTTACGTCGTCTTCGCCCAGAGGCCGCTGCTGTCTCTGTGTCGTCCTTGTCTGTCAGCGCAGTATTGGCTGACGTCTTCTTCACAGCCCTCCATGCTCTGCCTTTCCTGGCCGTCGTGCTGTCGCTTCTTGACTTTTGCACTCGAACATATAGATCGTCTCTCATACCTAGCCAGATATTCTTAGTAAGTAAACATCACAGTAGGAGCAGTACATGAACAATAAGTAATAATAGTTCCTTCACCTACCCTTCCTGCTTTTTTGCGTTTGAGGCCCCTCTTTTTTTCTTCCTCCTTGTGCGCTCCTGCAGGCCGGCCCACGCGTCTGACTCGTAACAGGTGACTGGGTAAAACGTAATTACCAACCCCTGATCGACAGGTAGCTTTCTCACGTACCGCTGGCCCAGAGAGGGGTGATTCCCTGAACTGCTACCTTCCCAAATTGCCGATTGGTCCCTCTGTCAAGTAAACAATCACCTGAGGTGCGTGCGCCCCCTTCGGAAGGTGGCCTCTGGTTCTCAAGCACAACTACTGCTTGCCACTTTGCATCTCCACAGCTATCCTGTTCGTGTTGAGGCCCATAGAACTTTGAATTATTCCCGTGTTGTGAGGCGGAAATCCATACTTACTCTCTGATCAGGGTGTCATTGCCGCCCATCGTCTGATGAAAAAGGCAGATGTATCCATAGTGACCACTCGCAACATTTTTGTCACATTTGATAGCGTGGTGCTTCCGTCCAAGATAAATGCAGTCTATGGAGTTACCACAGTCCGACCGTACATCTAAATCCGACGCACTGCTACCAGTGACATCGTTTCAGCTATACTCAAATGTCACACCCGGCAAATTGTGTAACCTGTGATAGGGGTGCGCACGAAGTGACTGTCTGCTTCCTTTTTCCGGCTGTATCAAGAGCACTGTCGGTCATGCAACCTACTCTCGAGATTGTCCCGTGTAACTCGAAGTGCAGACTGTTCAGGAGGTCCAGGTACCTTACACGATAGCTCGCAAGTTAATGGCTAGTCACAAACCCTGCGTTCTACCTTCTGGCACTTTCAGTACTGTCCTTGCTTCATCTCGCTCCATGATGGACATGGCTACGCGGACATGCGCCTTCAAATTCAGCACTGCGGTTGTAAAATCACCCAGCGTCATTGTAGCGTGTCCGTCTTCTCGTCCAGCTGTGCAACAACCCATCAAACATTCCCCTCCCAAGGGGAAGTCATCTGCTACAAAACAGGCAGACTGGAAAGGACAGAAGGAATACTCCTGTGAAGACTTCATACGTTCCCCCAGCCAACAAACATTTGAGTCTTCCACTGCCAACCAGGAAGTCTCCAAGAAGTTAAAGGAAGGCAAATAGTCCTCTCCTTCGCCGAGTCGGAGATCCTCTTCGACGGTATCGCTAAATGGTACCCTCGTCTGGCCGATCTCCGTGTCGCCCGTGAGCACAGCCAACCGTTTTTCTGCACTGGACTCAGCACATCGACAAAGGGAGAATGCTGACGTCTCTATAGATCTCATGGAGCAGGATCCCACAGCCCCTGAGCCCTCTAACAGTGAACCTTTGAAGACTGGCACTCGGTGGCCACCCAGGTGACACCCCTCCATTTTTACCCCTCCTCCTTTTTCCTCCTTATGACTCTCCTACAGTGGAACGTTCGTGGCCTTCCATCAAAGAAAAAGGATTTAGGGCTGCTCGTAGAATTGCAGCGTCCGCTTGTCTGTGCTTCCAGGAAACAAAATTGCGTCCTCATGACCACTTTGAGCTCTCGCATTCCTTCCCGATTCGTTTCGACTTTCCTCCTCACGACGGAATTCCATCTCATGGGGGAATCAAGCTGCTCATACCGATTGACGTTCATAGTCAAACAATCTCCCTGACTACCCACCTTCAAGATGTTGCAGTTCGCCTTCTCCTTCCTCACTTGACCTTCGCCCTGTGTACCGTTTACATCCCTCCATCATTACTTATCACCCCATTCTGCTACTTGGTGACTTTAATGAGCAACATCTCCTTTGGGTTTCTCCCAGAACCTCTCCGAGACGTGTGTGTTGGCTGACCATTTAAATTAACCTCATCTGTCTTAACACAGGAGCACCCTCGATCCTTTCAGACTCAACGCACACCTAGTGCTATATGGACCCATCCTTGTGCACTACTCAGCTTACACATCGTCTCGTTCAATCCGTTCTCTGTGACACATACTCGAGCTGCCATTTACGTGTGCTACCCATTTGCTGACTTCTACCTCACCTTTGAGCACACCCAAATGGCAACTTACTAAGGGTGACTGGAGGCTTTACTCGTCCCTGGCGACCTTCGACGAATAACATTTCCCCTGTTGCGAAGAGCAGATGGAATATCTTACAAACGTTATCCTTACCGCTTCAGACCGTTGCATTCCCCGCACTTCCTCTCCACCGCGCCGTGTCCCAGTCCCTTGGTGGACTGAGGCATGCCGCGGCGCAATTGGTGCTTGGAGACGTGCTCTCCGCATTTTTAACCTTCACCCTACGGTGGAAATCTGCATTTATTATAAAAAAAATTGCGTTCATTGTGTCGTCGCGTTCTTTGGGATAGCAAGAACGCTAGCTGGATTTCATTCACTAGTTCTTTTAACAGTTCCACTCCTTCTTCTGCGGACAAACATCAGATAGCTCTCTGGAAGCAAGATGCATGCACCAATTTCGGCCTGACAGTAGCAGACGATGTTATTGTGGACCCTATTTCTCTTTCCCTATGTCCAACATGTTGGACCGCCGCTTTGCGGAAGTTTAGATCTCCTTCCAGTATCAACTTGCCTTCCTCCACCGGAAAAGAGCGGAGAAGGCTCGGGAGATACCCTTCTCTTCCCAGAATCGTGAGTGCTACCATGCTGCCTTTACTATGAGGGAGCTAGATCGCGTTCTCACTTCATCCCAGTCCTCCGCCCCAGGGCCAGACGACGCTCACATTCAGATGTTGCAGCACCTTTCTCTTGTTGTCAAGCACTTTCTGTTTCATAAGTACAACCACATCTGAGCAGAGGGCACGTTTCCCAGATGACGGCGTGAGGCCACTGTCATACCCATACCTAAGCTCAGTAAGGACAAACACCTTCCTTCTAGCTACCGCACCACATCCTCACCAGCCTTGTTTCAATATAATGGTAGGAATGATTCACACCCGATGGTATGATGGATGGAGTCTCGCAATTTACTAACCACTGTACAGTGTGCCGATCTGCAGTTGACCATTTCGTCACTTTGTCCACACATGGCATGAATGTTTTCAGGGGGAATCCAAGATTGTGACTATGTTTTTCGGTTTGCAGAATGCCTACGACACCTAGTAGAGGACTAGTATCCTACATACCCTCTAGACGTCAGGTTTCAGTGGCCGCTTGCCCTATTTCTTCAGGAATTTTTAGAAGACTAAGTTTACAAGCTCCGTGTGAGTTCTACCTTGTCGGGCACCTTTATCCAGGGAAACTGAGTGCCTCAGGGGTCCATCTTGAGCGTCGTCCTCTTCGCTGTCATCATTAAACCTATAATGGCGAATCTCCGATCAGTCATCTCTGGCTTCCTCTTCGTTGACGATGTTGTCATCTATTGCAGTTCTCCACGGATCTGTCTCATTGAGCGTCGGTTTGAGCGATGTCTGTCTTTACTCATGGAGCACCAACAATGGAGTTCGTTTTTTCACTGACAAACCTGTTTGTATGACTTTCTAACGGAACAATTGATGTATTCCACCGTCTTTACATCTTGGGCCTGTTGCTCTTCCGTTCGTTGAAACTACGACATTCCTGGGGCTCATGCTCGATAGGAAACTTCCTTGGTCCTCCGCCGTTTCTTACCTGGCAGCCCACTGTACATGATCCCTCAATGTCCTACCTGTCCTTAGTGGTACTTCCTGGAGGGTGGATCGAACGACCCTCTCCCATTTGTACCGGTCCCATGTCCATTCGAAACTAGACTTTGGGTGCTTCGTTATGCATCTGCACGTCCGTCCCTCTTATGCCGTCTCAATACCAACCACGATCGTGGAATTCGTTTGGCCACTGGCATTTTTTTACTCTAGCTTGGTTGAGAGTCTGCATGCAGAAGAACTACTGCTGTCCTGCCACCGTGACTTTCTCCTTAGCAGATATGCTGCCATGCGTGGGCACCCATCCTATGCCTTCTTCTTCGATGACTTCTTTGATTGCCAGTACGGCGCGCATCCCTCTTACCTGTTACTTCCTTAAGTTCGCTTTCGGTTCTTGCTCCGGCAGCTATCTGCAACTTTCCTGGTGGGTGTATAAACCTTCACCTTGGTCTGAATTCGCACCCTTAGGACTCTACTCCAGCTCCGCTCTATCGCCTTCAGTTCCGCGACCTTCACATGGAACCTCGCAATAGTTTCTTTTGTGTACACTGATAGCTCTCGGACTGAGCGTTGTGTCGGGTGTGCCATTGTCCTTGTCGTCGACGTTTTTCGGTATCAGTTTCCGGAACACTGCTCAGTATTTACAGCAGAGCTCTTCGCCTTGTATTAGACTACGCAGTACATCCGGCGACACAGGCTTTTCGATTGTGTCATCTGCTCAGACTCTCTCGATGCCCTTCAAAGCCTTTGTGTGCTGTACAGATTCCATCACTTAGCACAACGGGTGCAGTTAAGCTGATACTTGCTCATTATTGACAGTCACTGTCACATTTGTCTGGCAGGAAACGAGCTCGATGACGCTGCTGCAAGGCTGCAGTCCTCGTACCTCAGTCCGTTAATTCTTACATTCCCTCCTGTGATTTCTGTGTTGCTGTCTGTCAGCAGATGGTTTAAATGGTTCAAATGACTCTGAGCACTATGGGACTTGACTTCTTAGGTCATCAGTCTCCCCTAGAACTTAGAACTACTTAAACCTAACTAACCTAAGGACATCATACACATCCATGCCCGAGCAGGATTCGAACCGGCGACCGTAGCTGTTGCGCGGTTCCCAGCAGGTGGTGTCACTTTGGCATCGCCACTGCTCCTCCCTTTATGGGAACAAGCTCCGGGTTATTAAGGCTCTCCCAGCCGGTTGGATGACCTCCTCTCGGCGCACTCGCCGCGAGAATATTTTAACTAGGTTGCGTATTGGGCATTGTCTTTTTAGCCGTAGCCACTTGTTAAGTGGTGCTCTCCCACTAATTTGTGCACATTGCTCTAGCTATTGCAAGTTCACCATTTCCTAGGGGAATGCACTTTTTTTTAACAGTTTACGATCTCGTTTGTTTTTGCCGTCTGCGGAATCGGCCGTTTTAGCGAACGCCGCGAGGGCTGTCGACCGCAAATATGGCGAAGGGTATTTAACTTTTAGTTCTGGATAAAAAGTTGATAATATTTAGTTGCTTTCGGTGGCAGTACCTTCAGTATAATATCGTTGTTTGAAAAAACACTCCAAGAGACACATTCGTATCGAAGCTGTACCATTTTCGCAGCTCTAGCATTTGTTAGTGCAACTGCAACATTCTACCATTTGATGGTGTTAGCAGACAAGTGCGAATTTTTGCATGATAACGACACAGACCACTATTGTTTTTATGATCGAATGTTAATGTAACCATTGTGTCTTCAGGTTCCGAGCGTTAGAGGTCAGAGGTGTCCCTTCTCAGTGTAATTAACCCTCTGTTAAGGGATATCCTAATTTTATCTAATGTGAGTAATGACGGCCAACAGGAATATATGACAGCTGTACAAAAGTAATTGAATTTGGAGAATCCCGCTGGTCCAGAGCAAGTGAATATAGAGTGAGGTTGGCAGATAATATGGGAGAATGATGTGGATGAAATAAGGGTGCATAGTGTTGGAAATGTGCAGAAATATATCTTAGCTTTTGGAACAAGACAGACAGCTACTTCGATGACAACAGGTAAAGCTTCAATCTCATCTTGGTTGCAGGGTGGTTTTGGGTAAAACGACGGTTACAAAGTCATACATCTGCAGCGAAGAAAAAGATTTAGTCTTCGGCATATCTGATTTGATCCATTATAAATGGTTATAAACAAACCTATTGTCTTCTGCATAGTTACAGCAAATATGTCCTGCTCATATCAGGTCTAGTATTGCAGTAGTGGAATAATAAGGAAAGGTATACCAGCGAGTAAGGAATCAGTGAAGAAACGAAGGTGTGAAAAATCTCTTTCTCTGTTTGCTTGGAACCATGCTGACTGAGTATAAGAAGGACTGATAATGATGGAATAACATAATTTTACGCAAACTTTCACAACTATTTACAGTTAGGTGGTGTTTTCACCATGTCACGTTGAACTTCATTGTAATACTTAAGATTCGGTGAGACTAAAGGCTGGATTTACTATTGCTCTGTTTTGGGTGGAAATATTTTTGTATATTTTTGGATTGTACATAGGCAAGATGCAGATTACCTACGCGCTGTAACAGTTTGGTGTGCCTTTTTAAGAGGTCATATATAAGTATTCCAGGATTATTTACTGTTTTTGATGGAGCAATCGGATAACATCAAGGATAATTAGACAAACTGTCTATCGAAAATGTGCACGTATCAGCTTACGGTGTGATGAAAGGATAACTTGTGACTTCTTAACGTTTAGTGTAACACCCATATTTCGTCCCCATCGCGACAGTGCATAAAGTATACCTGATATGTCATCGACAATAATCTTAGGGCTGGTGCTTCGACGCAGCTGAATGTTATTGAACCGTGAATTTATTTTCGAAATCTTTTCTTAAAGAATTTAGTTTATTTACTAGCGATTCGTCAAGAACATTAACACATTTAATGACACTAGGTGAGCGTGGAAGTAGTTGCCAGGTAGTAACTGATGAAAATGAAATTACCTTTAACAAATGTGATTTTAACAAATGGGAATTTTATTCTCAAAAAAATGGGAATTTTATTCTCAAAAGCCTTTTCAAGAGCAGATTTAAAATTTATAAGCAGAAAAGCACCCTCGAAATATCAAGTTACAATTTTATTTAGATGCAGAAAGAACAATATTGACAGTATGAGCCTTCGGGCTGAGAAGCTTGCCGCTCCCTTTCAACACGGCCGTAGTCACGATCTCTCACAACAACGTCTGAAAGACTACACTGGTGCAAATCTGCAACACACCAGACTACTTTTGTTGTGGTTGGCAGGAGAGCCAACACCGTGTTACTAGAGGAGGCCGAAAGGCACGCGATTTAGCTCACGCAGGCTGGCGTGAGGTCTGGAACAGGACAAGGAAATTAGAATTTAGAAAAACGGACATAGCTGGTGGAATACTTAACTTTAATCCATTAATGACGAACGTCGCTCTTGACGGTACATGATTTACAATATCAATAGTAACTGATAATGGCGCCTTGCTAGGTCGTAGCAAATAACGTAGCTGAAGGCTATGCTAATTATCGTCTCGGCAAATGAGAGCTTATTTAGCCAGTGAACCATCGCTAGCAAAGTCGGCTGTACAACTGGGGTGAGTGCTAGGAAGTCTCTCTAGACCTGCCGTGTGGCGGCGCTCGGTCTGCAATCACTGATAGTGGTGACACGCGGGTCCGACGTATACTACCGGACCGCGGCCGATTTAAAGGCTACCACCTAGAAAGTGTGGTGTCTGGCGGTGATACCACAACTTTAAACAGAAGATTTTAACAATTCACACAAACATATTAACTATGCACCCCGTAAGAGGGATGGAAATGGTGCAAACACTCACACTAAGAAATTATTTGCCACCGAAAGTGCAATTTGTGTTCAACAGGATTCTTACGGTGGAAGAGTGGCAACTTTATAAAAATGACTATTTAAATAAAACCCATGATATTCAGTCTTACATCAAATATAGAACATGCTCTACACTACACATATACCGCATCGCAAGATGATAGGCAAGATAAAAACATATTTCAGGAATTCGGCCTTTACACCTCAGTTCTATAAATTCGTTAACACCGAATCAGACAAACATGACAGAGGCAGCTATTAGCACACGGCAGACCGACAGACAGACACTAACTGCCTAACAAAGGCAGACGGGAGACAGACGAGCAAACTGGGGACGAGAGACTGACCAAGAAATGTAGAATTTAACAAGTAACTGAAACCACACATCACGAATCACTTAACTTCTAGTAACTGCGATTTCTGGCGAAGACCTGACGCAGCACGCCCAAAACTCTCTCCCGAACCGTCCACTGCCAGCCGCTTCAGAGGACGCAGGAAGGCGCGCTGATCTCCGGTCTCACGGCGTCGCAACTCGCCCCGGCCAGACCGATGTCGTGGGTTGACTCCTGTTGCTCTCGTGTCGGCCGCGAAGCCATTACGCTTCGCTATACGGCGCGTCCACTGGACTCACATACGCCGACGCTCCAGGCGGACAAGTCATGTTGTGTCCCAGTGCGCGACCGACCAATCGATCGATCCAACCGCCAATGCCCATTGCCTGAGTAAACTCGAGCAGACCAGCACTCCGGACGACAGACAGACACTGACTGCCCCACACTGACCCGGCCAGAAACGGAGGGCGACTGCACTACACTACGCGCTGCGGCGCGCTCTTCAAAACAGCAATTTTTACCACGGCTCAGTTATCAGTGTGTCGTTACAGTAATGAAACCAAAAAAAAGTGGACCAAGAATTGACCCCTGTGGGACATCCGAAATCACATGTTTCCTTGTTGACTATAACGGACCCACAGACGACTTGTTGGTATTTGTGTTAACGTAAATGTTTGAGAAATCTGACTGTTGCATCTTAGTAAATAACATCTTTAAGTATGTTACATGTTTTGATACAGTGCGTGAGTTCTTCATGAATAATGTACTTCAAACTTTTATGTACTGTGTGAGTGTGGTGATTGGACGTATACCATAATGAATATGAAATTGGTGTGGCGGGGGATGGAAGTGGGGAATATATCCAGGAGAATTAATCGAGGACAGACGCAAGCGTTCCGCTGGATTTCAAGAAATAAGACTCAGACGGCGACCAAACGGAACGTAGTGTGGAGAAGACTTGCAGCAGCAGCATTGCTGGGTGCACCAAACATTTGTAATGCATGGAAAAAATCAAGCACAGGCTCTTACGTAGTACTGGATGTCGAATTGCTGATGATTTCTAACAGGGTTTCATATACTTGCAGTTACCCCTTATTGAGGCCACGCTTTAATTGATGAACAAGCAGGCGAAAGGACTCTCCCCACCGCCGGATACATGTTCAGTGAGTTCGCGAGGATTATTTGAGATGTATCGATAAAGCCGCAGCGTAATTTGCAGAGTTGCAGGCACCTTCTATTTGCCGAGCAACCGTGTTCCTTAATTAATTAAAGAATTTAGCGGGCTTTGTGCTTTAATTAGATTATCGAGCGTGAGGTGATGAAAGGGGAGGGCGGGACAGCTTAGAGCGCGCCTCATCAGCGACGCTGTTGACATTGCGCACACGTAGCGCTGCCACCTGCTGCTAATAACTGTGACAAGTGTTGCCGCCTGATGAAAGGCGGAGAGCTGGGCCACCGATACGGCGCGCTCCAGTTCCAATCAACACGACGTGCACTCTCTCGTCACACACTGGGTTCCACACGTGTAATGAGGCTGTGCTAGGTTGTAGATGGGATACAGCTGGTAAAATCATCTTAGGCTGATGGTAGTCGTCTATTCAGTGCATCTACACGTACGCCTGCATATACAGGGCGGGAGTAACAAACATTGCCTTGGATAGTGCTATTTTGGGCAATTTGAATTTTTTAATTTGTTTTTTATCAATATAGTTTTAAACCTGCCGTAGACTATCGGGAAGCATCACAAACAAGCATAGCTTACGGTAGACCTCCTTGCAGCGTTAATCAGTTAAGGTTGTGTCCGCGTGTGTTGCAGAACTATCGGGTGTTACCTCATTTCGATCGCTTTGTTTGCGCAGGTTATCAGATTCCCCTGGGAACTGGAAGTGGAGAACGCTCTACAAACCCAGTGCGGATGTCCAAAAGGCCCGTGTAAGCTGCAGAACATTTTTGTTCTACGCAGTTATCCTCTTATCTGCTACTTAAAAATAAAAAGTATTTATAACAAAATTGAAATTTTCGGTGTTTAATTCAGGTTTTATTCGAAAATTGTTGATTTATGAACTGAAACAGAGGGTGCTTCAGCAAAATAAAAAAGTGATACAGGTTTGTCGCGAACTGCTAAAAAAACTCAATTTCCTCACAAAAAAGGATCAAACATCACTTCAATACTTCGTCCAGATTACATAAAACATATTTCTTTTATTGACAAACAGCTTTCACACTTATCAATAATAGCAGGATGTCTTGCCTATGGTTATGATGAAGAACATTCCACTGAATACAAAATAAAAACAATAATTATATACAAAATTTTGTGTTTTGTGTATATGAACCGTATGTACATCGAAGAATTTTTTGATTACATAAAAGAGAAGAAGTTAAGCAAACAACTAATTTTTATTGCTTCCGAAATGCAAATTATGTTTTGAAAGGATATAAAATGCACAGTGCACTTACACTGAACGATGTGCAGCTCTGCTTATGTGCAAAACAAACAAAGAGAAGTTGTTGGCTCGTAGGCATTCTCTCGTACATTGTTTCCCTAAAAATGCTCAAATGCGTGTGAAATCTTATGGGACTTAACTGCTAAAGTCATCAGTCCCTAAGCTTACACACTACTTAACCTAAATTATCCTAAGGACAAACACACACACACATGCTAGAGGGAGGACTCGAACCTCCGCTGGGACCAGCCGCACAGTCCATGACTGCAGCGCCTGAGACCGCTCGGCTAATCCCGAGCGGCTAAAAATGCTACCAATACCACCAGTAATCCTACCATTACCACATCATTTATGTACGCTACCGTAGTTTTGGCCGAGCGCAGCTCCATACGTACATAAATAATTCAGCAGAATATACAGATAATTTGCAAACGGAATTTTGTCTTCGATTTGTATGCCCAAGTATTTATTACGCAATTAATGTCAAAATTTTGTTTGTCTCTAAGACTGAAGCCCTTGGGTTCTCAGTCAGAACTTAGCCACTGCTTAAATTTTGAATTAAAGTTATCAGTAATGGCAACTGAAGCCTTTCGGTATAAGGAGCCACTCTATTTCCACCAGTGGTCTTGTCACAGGGAGGAAAGGAGGGGACCGAGGTTCGGGAGACCATCTTGCCCATCGGTTCGGGGAACTTCCCCGAAAATGCGGAACAATCAGCAATAATCAACAGTATGAGGATGGGTAAGACAATGGGACCACTCCATTAAAGACGTTAATTTTTGTGTACCCACAGAAAATGTGGTCTGAAATTGAGAAAGTGTCAGATCTCTCAATTGGCAAAAGACTAGCCTCCATTTGGATCTCCGGAAGGAGACTGCTAAGGGGGAGATGACCATACTAAAAGAATGGAATAACCTCTCTACGAATCGGAGCATATAATGTTCACAATTTGAAATCTGGAAAGAGAGATGCAAAGGCTCAGTCCAGATATAGTGGGGGTCATTGTAGTGAAATGGAAAGAAGATAAGGATTTCTGGTGTGCCAAATGCAGCATAACGTAGACAACAGGCAGAGAATGACATAGCTGGAGCAGGATTCGTTACGAATTGGCGTATTGGGGAGAGAGTGAATTAATGTGAGAATTTCAGTGACAGGTTTGTACTCGTTAGAATCGGCAGCAAACCAAGGTCAACAACAGCGATTCAGATATACATGCCAACGATGGAGGCAGAAGTTGAAGAGGTAGAAAAGGTATATGAGTATTACATAGCACCAGTGGTGCCCTCCGGCACTTACCAATGCTCCAGCCATCTTCTGTGTTCCTCACTGATGAGACATTGAAGATGATTCCTGATAAAAACGAAACCGTTTACTATTTTGATATGTGATTATTAATTTTCAATTAATCCTTGCAATCAAGACAGATTAGTTTTTTAATTAGTTATCAGATGGCTGTCATTTTCCAATAATGTTTCATAACTTATTAGTATGTGAGTATACTGAACGACAAATTCGGTATACAAAGGCAGATGATAATCTAATAATCATAGGAGATTGGAATGCAAAAGTAGCGAAAGGAACAGAAGAAAGAGTTAAGGGAGAATATGGTCTTGGTAACAGGAATGAGAAAAGGGGAACACTAATTTAGTTCAACAATAAAATTCATGCAGTAACAGCGAGTACACTGTACAAAAGTTATAAGAGAAGGCGGTACCATTGAAAAAGTTCAGTAGACTCGTGAACATTCCACCTGGATTATATTATGGCCAGAGAGAGATTCCGAAATAGGATACTTGGCTTTAAGGTGAACAAAGAAGCCAATAGTGATACATATTATAAATTACTGATGATAAAGAGTGCGACTGAACTTTAGCAGAATAGTCCGGATCATCCCACGTGGAAAGAAGTCTGATACTAAAGTACTGAGGAATAATAATAATGAGCGTATGGCATTGGTGGCCGGGAGACCCCTCGCGGGGCTATTCAGCCGTCGCTCCACAAGTTCTTTAACGCCACTACGGCGAGTAGCGAGTGAATGAAGATGAAACGATGATGAAAGACACACAACGCCCAGTCATCTCGAGGCAGAGAAAATGCCTAACCCAGCCGGGAATAGAACCCGGGAGCCCGTGCGCCGGAAGCGAGAACGCTACCGCAAGACCACGAGCCATGGACACTGAGGAATGATGAGCTGCATTTGAACCTGACAGATGGTGAAATTTTGAAGGTAGGAGACGAGGTACTGGCTAAAGTAAAACTGTGAGGACGGGGCGTCAGTCGTGCTTGGGTAGCTCAGATGGTAACCGATCACCTATGCCAAAACCCCCACTGCGTCCATTGATGACCGAAAGAACACAGACCCGTTGGAAGATCAAGATGGCACTCTCCGAAACCTTGTAGCAGACGTCGGGATGACAGAGGATGCTGTTCCATCGAGCATACAATCTACGGCGACAACATCAGGTGAGACCGAACTCCCACCAAGCACACCGATAGTACACGAAGCAGTACCTGCCACTACGGATGCTGTTCCGTCTGGAACGCACTCTGTGGCGAAAACATCAGTTTTGGCCGAACTCTCGCCAAGTACAACGATGGGACTCGAAACACTTCCAGTTCCTACGGATGCTTTTCTGTCGGGCAGCCGTGATTCCCTACAATCTGAGGACACGGAAGGAAGATCACGCAAACAACGTTCCCCGAAAAGGAGGAAACGGCGTCGTCGCACGACATCTCCTAGGGATGACTTCCCTTGCCCCGACGACGATGTGTCTGTGGACCAAGACGATACAACAGCCTCTACGAAACAGGATGAGGCAATGGAAACTGTTCGATCAGACCCGCAGCGGTGTGTCACATTGACGGTACGGGGACGTGGCGATGCTGAAGAGGAATCACACCAGTTGGCTCTCTACACGCAGATGCTGTGTCTATGGACACGAATATATCATTGCCTGCAAAGATGTGGTATGACTATATTGAGGAGGCGCCGGACGTCATACACAGGCAGCCAGCACTCACGAAGATGGCCTAATAATTGCTGAAGGTGAAGGGATAGGGGCGAGAGAAAGTCTTCTAACTCAGCCCCCAGCGCCGATGCAGGGAGATGTTGTTGCGCCTCGACAGAGTGGGATTCAACGCCATGCTAACCGTATTGCGACATTAAAAATAAATGACGTGGTGTTCACCGGCCAAAATACACCTACTGAAGGAAACGATTTGGGCATCTGATGTGGATATTGCTTTGCTGCAGGAAGTCCACATAGCTGCACTCCCATACATCGCAGGCTACCAATCATATTCGTCACATGGAGATCACAATGGGAGTGGGGTGGCAGTTTACGTGCGAGATGGCTTCCCAGTGGAAAACGTGTGTTACCTTCCGTCGGCCAGGGGAATGGCTTTCACGACGTTTGGGACACGCATCATCAATCTTTATGCACCGTCGGGAAACAATCGGCGGCGGGAAAGGGCGCGATTTTATGCAGAAGACATTGCCCCACTTTTCCATGGACGTTATGAATGTGTAATAATTGGTGGAGATTTCAACTGTGTTCTCAGCCAGAAAGACCAAAGGCCGCAAGCAAACATCAGCCAGGAGTTGCGAATCGTTGTCAACGACCTTGTACTTAGTGACACGTGGGAATTACGACATGGAGATGCACCGGGATACACCTATGTGACAAGTCAGGTTAGATCGCATTTATATCTCAAGGGCTCATGCAAATGATGTCCAGGCTATTTTATGATGATTGCGTCGCCTCTCAAGGTGCGATACGCAACGCTCACGCTCCCTACGGACAAGAGGAGACTCGGACTTACGAATGTTCACTGCCGAGCGACGGCGCTCCTTCTAGCCACTATGTACAAGCAATGGCGTAGCGGACGTGATTCCTTTACATCCCGCTTACTGGATCTCCTAGTTCCAGCGTCCCTCACACCTCCGGTGGCGGTGAGCAACATTACGCCACATTTTGCGCATGTATCAACATTTATCGTGGAACTTAGTTATATCAGAGACGAGCTTCCGCGCACGAGACCACCATACGCGGAGGATTTTTATGTATGGCTGCTACGACGGATAAGTCGAAATGTCATTGAACTCAAACACCCCAAGTTGCATTGGCCGAAGATTTGGAGACATGTGCACCAAAAATTTCTTCCTACCTTCGTTCGTGTAACGTGGTTCTCTGTCACCTGTGGCAAGTTCAACACAAACCAACTACTCCATGCAATTGGACTAGTGGACACTCCACTAACTTGTATCGCGGTGGAGGAGATATGGCTCCTAGGAAGACAGATGGTGGCTTGTAACCTCCATGTGACCCCGCAACATATTACATCTGCTTCCTTCTTACATCCGGAGAGTGACTACTTTCTGGCGACTAAATCACACTCGATCATCTGGGTCAAAGGTTGGACGATCGCGTACCTCTATGGGGATGCTGCCAAGTCGCGACTCGACTTTTGGTATTTCTTGCAGCAAGCCCACAATGAGGTTCATAGATGGTCACACTATCGGAAAACCTTTGCCAACTATCTTCAAGTAGTCTTCCTCGACCCCCCACGCACCTGGGATGTGCCGGGTACAGTCGGTGTGCACATTTGACAGCTGATAATGAACCTCACGCTTCTCTCAAGGCTCCATATGTAATGCACATATTATACCATGAAATGATCTTTTAACAGAGTGATCTTTATGGAAAATAAATAAATAAAAACAACATCCCTGTATCCCTCTTCCATTACATTTGTGATTTGTTTTACAATGATTTTTTTGTTTTGTTTTTGATTTTGCAGAGGATGCTTTCATTTAGTGTTTGTGAACCGCCTAACTTGGTATATAAAAAAAGTTGGTAGAGCAAAGAAAAAACAAAAAAGATGGTAGAGAACTTGCCCGCGAAAGGCAAAGGTCCCGAGTTCGAGTTCTTGGTCGGGCACACAGTTTTAATCTGCCAGGAAATTTCAAGTATAGAAATGTTTAGAGAGAGACAGGAAATCTGCAGTACAAACGGAAAACAAACTAAATAGGAATTGCACAGGGAAACCAAGGCGATATGGTTGCAGGAAAAATGTGAAGAAATCGAAAAGAAGGAAAAAAAATACGGTTCATCCCAGAGAAAAGTCAAAACAACATTCGGTGAAATTAGAAGCAAGGAAAACAAATTTTATTGTGAAATGACAATTCCAATGTTAAACGCTAAAGAAAGACTGGATGCCTGGAAAGAGTACACTAAAGCCTCTGCAAGGAGGAGAACTTGTTTGATGACGTGGTAGGAGAAATGAGAGTCGATATGGATTCTGCGAGGAAGAGAACTTGTTTGATGACGTGGTGGAAGAACTGCGAGTCGATATGGAAACCAACGACGAATTCCGTATTATGGTCAGTGTTTTACAGTCCTTTGAGAGACATGTGATGAAATAAGACAGAAGGGATAGATAACATTTCTTTGGAATTTCTTATACCGGTGGGGGAAGTGTCAACTAAATGGCTATATAAGATTATGCGTAGAATCTGTGAGACTCGAGCCATACTATTAGACTCTCGGAAAAATACCATCCACACAATACCGTAGAGAGTAAGTGCAGGTAAGTATGACAACTATAGCATAATCAGACTCATGCATCCAAGTTACTGCTGTGAATAATATAGGCAAGACCGTAAAAGAAAATGGAGGCTGTATTAGTCAGTTCAGACGTTGAGCGTGATTATGTAAGGAATGCAAAAAAGGAAAATCATAGCACTTTCCTAAGTAATTTCGGCTTAACGAATGACGTTCAATAAGGTAAATTTTTGTAAGATGTTAGACTTTCTGAGAAGAATGGGAGTAACCTATAGAGAAAAACGAATAGCATACAATACGCCCAAGATTTAACAGTGAACAATAAGAATGGAAGATCAAGAACGAATTTCTCGGCTTAAAAAGGATGTAACGAGGATGCAGTCTTTCGCCCATACTGTTTAGTCTATGCATCGAAGATTACTGGCTGAAGTAAAATAAAGGTTTAAGAGCGAGATTATTATTCGGGATGGAAGGATGTCAATGATCACGTTCGCTGATGTCATTGCTTTCTTCAGAGAAAATGAGGAAGAACTACATGACCTGTTTCATGGTATAAACAGTGGAACGAGTACACACTATGAATCGAGAGTATACGGATAAAAGACGAAAGTAATGAGAAGTAGGAGAAATGTGAATAACGATAAGGGTAACATCAAATTTGAGCACCATGAAGTAGACGAAACGATGAAATTCTGCTACTTTGGAAGCGAAGTAGCACACGACGGACGAAACAAAGCCGGGCGTTGTGGCCGAGCGGTTGTAGGAGCTTCACGTTGGAACCGGACGACAGCTACGGTCGCAGGTTCGAATCCAGTCTCGGGCATGGATGTGTGTGATGTCCTTAGGTTGGTTAGGTTTAACTAGTTCTAAGTTCTCGGGGACTGATGGCCTCAGAAATTAAGTCCCATAGTGCTCAGAGGCATTTGAACCAATCTTGACGAAGCAAAGAGGACATAAAAAGCCGATTATAACAGGCCTTAATATGACGGAGAAATTTATGACAAAGCATTTAAGATGTGGTGCTACACAACGATGTTGAACATTTGGTGGATTGATAGACTGGAGGAGGTTCTCCGTGGGATCCGAGAAGAAAGGAATGAATAGAAAAGTACGACACATTTGGTCAACAACGGTTGACAGATCTGCCATTGAACCATGGAGGAAGTATAGTTTTTCTAGAGTCACCAGCCTCTTTCTCTTGGGTCATTAATTAAACATGTTGCACATTTTACCACTGATGTTTTCACTTAGAAGAAGCTGTTCCATGACATGTTTATAATGTAATGGAACACAGGATGGGTGAAATAAATTTGTCCTGGAAAGGATTTTATGCACCTTACTATTCACCGTGGCTTCCAGAATGAGATAACACAGAGTATGCCACGAAAACATTCCCCAGACCGTATCTCTCCGACGATTGTTGCAGGAACTTTGCTCTCAGGCGTTTCACGCCGTACACGCCAACGACCATCTGCTCGAAGGAGCATACCACGTGATTCATCTACATCTACATATACATCTACATGACTATTCTGCAATTCACATTTAAGTGCTTGGCAGAGTGTTCATCGAACCACAATCATACTATCTCTCTACCATTCCACTCCCGAACAGCGCGCGGGAAAAACGAACACCTAAACCTTTCTGTTCGAGCTCTGATTTCTCTTATTTTATTTTGATGATCATTCCTACCTATGTAGGCTGGGCTCAACAAAATACACTCCTGGAAATGGAAAAAAGAACACATTGACACCGGTGTGTCAGACCCACCATACTTGCTCCGGACACTGCGAGAGGGCTGTACAAGCAATGATCACACGCACGGCACAGCGGACACACCAGGAACCGCGGTGTTGGCCGTCGAATGGCGCTAGCTGCGCAGCATTTGTGCATTTGTGCACCGCCGCCGCCGTGTCATACGACAGCGTGGACGTGAACCGTATGTGCAGTTGACGGACTTTGAGCGAGGGCGTATAGTGGGCATGCGGGAGGCCGGGTGGACGTACCGCCGAATTGCTCAACACGTGGGGCGTGAGGTCTCCACAGTACATCGATGTTGTCGCCAGTGGTGGGCGGAAGGTGCACGTGCCCGTCGACCTGGGACCGGACCGCAGCGACGCACGGATGCACGCCAAGACCGTAGGATCCTACGCAGTGCCGTAGGGGACCGCACCGCCACTTCCCAGCAAATTAGGGACACTGTTGCTCCTGGGGTATCGGCGAGGACCATTCGCAACCGTCTCCATGAAGCTGGGCTACGGTCCCGCACACCGTTAGGCCGTCTTCCGCTCACGCCCCAACATCGTGCAGCCCGCCTCCAGTGGTGTCGCGACAGGCGTGAATGGAGGGACGAATGGAGACGTGTCGTCATCAGCGATGAGAGTCGCTTCTGCCTTGGTGCCAATGATGGTCGTATGCGTGTTTGGCGCCGTACAGGTGAGCGCCACAATCAGGACTGCATACGACCGAGGCACACAGGGCCAACACCCGGCATCATGGTGTGGGGAGCGATCTCCTACACTGGCCGTTCACCTCTGGTGATCGTCGAAGGGACACTGAATAGTGCACGGTACATCCAAACCGTCATCGAACACATCGTTCTACCATTCCTAGACCGGCAAGGGAACTTGCTGTTCCAACAGGACAATGCACGTCCGCATGTATCCCGTGCCACCCAACGTGCTCTAGAAGGTGTAAGTCAACTACCCTGGCCAACAAGATCTCCGGATCTGTCCCCCATTGAGCATGTTGGGCCTGGATGAAGCGTCGTCTCACGCAGTCTGCACGTCCAACTCGAACGCTGGTCCAACTGAGGCGCCAGGTGGAAATGGCATGGCAAGCCGTTCCACAGGACTACATCCAGCATCTCTACGATCGTCTCCATGGGAGAATAGCAGCCTGCATTGCTGCGAAAGGTGGATATACACTGTACTAGTGCCAACATTGTGCATGCTCTGTTGCCTGTGTCTATGTGCCTGTGGTTCTGTCAGTGTGATCATGTGATGTTTCTGACCCCAGAAATGTGTCAATAAAGTTTCCCCTTCCTGGGACAATGAATTCACGGTGTTCTTATTTCAATTTCCAGAAGTGTATTTTCGCATTCGGAAGAGAAAGTTGGAGACTGTAGATCTCGACGCGACGGAAAACATCTTTGCTTTCATGACTTCCATCCCAATTCGCGTATCATATCTGCCACACTCTTTCCCCTATTACGTGATAATAAAAAACGAGCTGCCCTTTTTTGCACCCTTTCGATGTCCTCCGTCAATCCCACCTGGTAAGGATCCCACACCGCGCAGCAATATTCTAACAGAGGACGAACGAGTGTAGTGTAAGCTGTCTCTTTAGTGGACTTGTTGCATCTTCTAAGTGTCCTGCCAATGAAACGCAACCTTTGGCTCGCCTTCCCCACAACATTATCTATGTGGTCTTTCCAACTGAAGTTGTTCGTAATTTTAACACCCAGGTACTTAGTTGAATTGACAGCCTTGAGAATTGTACTATTTATCGAGTAGTAGAATCCCAACGGATTTGCTTTGGAACTCATGTGGATCACCTCACACTTTTCTTTATTTAGCGTCAACTGCCACCTGCCACACCATAAAGCTATCTTTTCTAAATTGCTTTGCAACTGATACGGGTCTTCGGATGACCTTACTACAAGGTAAATTACAGCATCATCTGCGAAGAGCCTAAGAGAGCCTAAGAGAACAGATTGTCACCCAGGTCATTTATATAGATCAGAAACAGCAGAGGTCCCAGGACGCTTCCGTGGGGAACACCTGATATCACTTCAGTTTTACTCGATGATTTGCCGTCTATTACTACGAACTGATACCTTCCTGACAGGAAATCACGAATCCAGTCGCACAACTGAGACGATACCTCATAGGCACGCAGCTCGATTAGACGTCGCTTGTGAGGAACGGTGTCAAAAGCTTTCCGGAAATCTAGAAATACGGAATCAGCTTGAAATCCCCTGTCGATAGCGGCAATTATTCATCTGAAAAGGCCACGTTTCACCACTCAGTGGACGTCCGGTTGCGGTACTGCCATACAAATGCCAGCCTTTGTCGCCGATGAACGGCAGTCAGCAAGGGTGCAAGAACCAGGTGCCTGCTGTGGAGGCCCACACGCAGCAACATTTGCTGAACGGTCGTTGAGGCGACACTGTTAGTAGCCCCTTGTTCCATTTGGACAGTCATTGGTTCAACAATTGCACGTCCGTTCGCCCGTACACATCGCCCCAGCCGTTTTTCCCCCATTCCGCTACGGCCCGTGGTGCACCGAAGTCGCCTCGGCATCGGTTTTGGATAGCGCCATTTTGCCATGTACATTATATACTACTGGCCATTAAAATTGCTACACCACGACGATGACGAGCTATAGACGCGAAATTAAACCGACAGTAAGAAGATGCTGTGATAAACAAATGATTAGCTTTTCAGGGCATTCACACAAGGTTGGCGCCGGTGGCGACACCTACAACGTGCTGACATGACGAAAGTTTCCGACCGATTTCTCATACACAAACAGCAGTTGACCGGCGTTGCCTGGTGAAACGGTGTTGTGATGCCTCGTGTTAGGAGCAGAAATGCTTACCATCACGTTTCCGACTTTGATAAAGGTCGGATTGTAGCCTATCACCACTGCGGTTTATCGTATCTCGACATTGCTGCTCGCGCTGGTCGAAATCCAGTGACTGTTGGCAGAATATGGAATCGTTCAGGAGGGTAATACGGAACGCAGTGCCGGATCCAACGGCCTCGTATCACTAGCAGTCGAGATAACAGCCATCTTATCCGCATGGCTGTAATGTATCGTGCAGCCACGTCTCGATCCTTGAGTCAACAGTTGGGGACGTTTAGCAAGACAACAACCATCTGCACGAACAGTTAGACGGCGTTTGCAGCATCACGGACTATCAGCTCGGAGACCATGGCGGCGGTTACCCACGTCGCTGCATCACACAGGAGCGCCTGCGGTGGTGTACTCAACGACGAACCTGGGTGCATGAATGGCAACACGTCATTTTTTCGGATGAATCCAGTTTCTGTATACAGCATCATGATGGTCGCATCCGTGTTTGGCGATATCGCGGTGAACGCACATTGGAAGCGTGTATTCGTCATCGCTATACTGGCGTATCACCCGGCGTGATGGTATGGGGTGCCATAGGTTACACGTCTCTGTCACCTCTTCTTTGCATTGACGACGCTTTGAACAGTGGACGTATATTTCAGATGTGTTACGACCCGTGGCTCTACCCTTCATTTGATCCCTGCGAAACCCTACATTTCAGCAGGATAATGCATGACCGCATGTTGCAAGTCCTGTACGGGCCTTTCTGGATACAGAAAATGTTCGACTGCTGCCCTGGTCAGTACATTCTCCAGATCTCTCACCAATGGAAAACGCCTGGTCAATGGTGGCCGAGCAACTGTCTCGTCACAATACGCCAGTCACTGCTCTTGATGAACTGTGGTATCGTGTTGAAGCTGCATGGGCAGCTGTACCTGTACACGGCATCCAAGCTCTGTTTGACTATGCCCAGGCGTATCAAGGCTGTTTTACGGCCGGAGGTGGTTCTTCTGGGTGTTGTTTTCCCAGGATCTGTGCACCCAAATTGCGTGAAAATGTAATCACATGTCAGTTCTAATATAGTATATTTGTCCAATGAATACCCGTTTATCATCTACATTTCTTCTTGGTGTACCAATTTTATTGGTAAATAGTGTACTTTAACTACGGCTGCACGCGAACAGTTTGCAAATTTCGCAGGTTGCAAAATGCTGTCACCCTTCGCCCCAAAGCATCTGCACAAGAATTAAACGATTTCTTCTCAACTGCTGTAAACTGCCACGTGGCGATAAATTACCAGCCCCAAGATATCAATCTCTCGAGAGACAAGAGGATATAAATGTAGACAGGCAATGGCAACATCGAGTATAGATTTGTCAGGAAGTCGTTTCTGAAAGTATTTGTATGGAATGTAGCCATGTATTTAAGTGAAATATGGACGATAAATACTTTAGACAAGAAGAGAATTGAAGCTTTCGAAATGTGGTGCTACAGAAGAATGCTGAAGATTAGATGGGTAGACCACATAACTAATGAGGAGTTGTTGAATAGAATTGGGGGGCAGAGGAGTCTGTGGCACAACTTGACCAGAAGAAGGGATCGGTTGGTGGGACATGTTATGAGGCATCAAGGGATCACCAATTTAGTACTGGAGGGCAACGTGGAGGGTTAAAAATCGTAGAGGGAGACGAAGAGATGAATACACTAAGCAGATTCAGAAGGATGTAGGCTGCAGTAGGTACTGGGAGATGAAGAAGCTTGCACAGGATAGAGTAACATGGAGAGCTGCATCAAACCAGTCTGAGGACTGAAGACCACAACAACAACAACATTTACATACACTGTATCTCTCATCACATTCTCTGAGTCTGGTACCGCTAGACCGCTACGGTCGCAAGTTGGCATCCTGCCTCGGGCACACGGGCATGGATGTGTGTGCTGTCTTTAGGTTAGTTAGGTTTAAGTAGTTCTAAGTTCTAGGGAATTGATGACCTCAGAAGTTAAGTTACGTGGTGCTCAGAGCCAGCCAAATTCTCTGAACGTTTAATTGAGTAATGCTATGACGTTACCAGTATTACTGCACAGTGTTCCACTTTTGGCACTTTTCTATCCAGCAGTGTGTCTGGAGAAAAACGTTACCTCTATTTCAGCAAGACCCATTTCAAGTTTCTCTAGACTGTCTGTTAGCCTCTTGAATTGGGTCTACTGAATTGTTACGATACTAGCGATGACTTTGAATTCGTTCGATGCCTACTCGATACCGACTCAAAACGCTGGCAAAATACTCTTGAATTAATCACAATAGCGTCTTGCATGCGATTTGCTTTATCAGTGCACTTCACGCTCCCAAAACCATTACAACAGATCTAACGTTTTTGTTTGCCTTCCTTAATACTAATTTTACGTGTTCGTTCCATTTAATACCAAAATTACTGAAACACTGAGACATGCTCGAGTCGTTTGCTACTAATTTGTAACTCGATACTAATAGGTTTCTCTGTTATCGGAATTATTTTCTTATGTCTGTCGGACTGTGATACTGTGGCTGAAGAGAACGGCGTAGTCAGTGTACAATGTTAGTGCTGTTGACCATATTAATAATGCATATAGAGAACACTGAAGGCTTGACGGCTCCTTGAGTCGCTTCTGATATTTTTGTTGCCACCGAAACTTTGCGGTCCGTCATAGCGTACTACGTGCCCAATGATTATGCCTTAACGTACATTTCGTTGCATGCAATGAATTTTGGAATCTCGTAGCCAGCAGGCAATGTTTTTACGTTAGGGTAGTGGTTTCGTTGTCAGTTTTGTTTTACTTGGAGATTATAGCTGTTATTCAGTTACGTCGTTAGCGGAAAAAAATGCAATTTATACTACCTGTTTTTAGGACAAATTCTTAACTGTAGTATTATTATCTAAGTAGGACTTTCACAGGAAAGCTGACACATAAGAATCACCTGTATACGACATATCTCTAACGTAAGTAATTTTCATAATATTTTACAGTCCTAGCTACATCTATCCCGGATACGTGGGCACACCCATAAACACTCTACCCTAGATCCAGACGCCATCTGTCACAAATACGCATTTTTCTACATAATTTATGTAGCAGTATCCCAACTCTGTAGTTATCTCCTACACAGTATCACAGAACTCATTCCCTATCTTGAGAGGCAATGAATGATCTATTTTTGAAAATAACATGTTAGTCTTCTTTCGATTAGAAGCAAACAGTAAATCACATTACAACGGATTACCTCTTTATTCAATTCGTCTTTCATTTCACGGATGATATAGCTTTCGAGGTACAAATCCACTCTTATTTCTTAGCATTCCCTGAATCATAACATTAATACTGATATTCCTCTTCTCCTCTTTACGTAAGCGTTTTCTGGAGTCACTGCGTTTTTCAAAGATTAACAAAGACGTAATTTGGAAAAAGTTAAGGGAGAAGTATGTTCACTATTTTCGAAAGGTGAGGAATAGTGGAAGATGAGGACGTGTTAGCTAGCACGTAAACGGAGGGATATCGACGAGTAGCTGCAGGTTGCACGTCGGTAATTTACCGTTTGATCGCGTAAATTGCGAAGGTAATTTGCGCGTCGCTAATGGTAAACGTCACGTTCAATGTTACATGCGCTTGTTAGTCCTTTGAGTTCGTAAGCGCTCAGTGCAACAGCTGTCAGTCAACATAGAGCGTTGTACGAGGTCCACTGAGGTCAGCTTTAACTATCTGACGCGGCCGTACTGGTTATTCTAGTAAAACATCATACCGAGCGATCCTAGTGGTTCTTACTTAATCACTCGCTCCTGCAATTCCGTTGCTTTTGAGACTGCCTTCTACTTAATAAATATGTAGGGAGTGTTATTAAAAATAAGTGTACTACACGGTACTCGGCTTAGGCTCGGAAAAATGTAAATGTCTGTTAGAAACTCTTCGCAATCAATCCTTTTTTCAGCTCTATTTAAATTTATAAAATGTTAGCGATATAATCACTGTAAAAAGATTTTGTGTCTCAGGTAATACATACGATTGAATAATAATGCGTCTCGTGGTGAGGATATCCAACGTTACTTCGCTGTGTCTAAGAAATTTACTCGTTCATTACATTTCCACACGTTTCTATTTCCGTAAAACTTTGCTCTCTCGTAAGAACATTTGCTCATTTAAAATTTTTGCCTACTTCATTTAGCAAGGTTCTTAAGCGTAAATAGTACATTATATATAATGTAACAGTACCAAAGACTTTACTTCGCTGGTTTTGCTTTCTACAGTCACCCACACTTCATTGACTTTTCTCTTGTGCCATTATTATAAAAGATGCTGGTGCAGTTTTTCATAATTCGACAGATAAGTGTACAAAATGCTTTTCGTACATTTGACGGTGAAAGCTGCCACTTATAATTTATCAACTTCCAAATGCTTGTGTTTTTCATGCATCTACTGGGATAATCTGTGACCACCAGGCGACATTTGTTGTGTAGCCCGTTGTGGTGGTTTGTCTTAATGAAGCTCCTGATGAGCAATAAGTCTCACCCAACATGAATTCAACCTGGCCAGTGTAGGAGCAATTTGGTTGTGCTTGCAGGGGGAACAAAGGTCCTGTTCTACTCTGTTCTGTGGTGTATTCTATGCAACGATGAAGTGTAACTGCTCTGAATTATTTCAAGATACAGAGAAATTGTTTGTGGGTTACATCTTGGCTTTGTACGTGAAATCTTAAAATGAGGCCTTGGTTTGGCTTTCTCTGGTCGCAGGCGATGAGTGCTCTTTTATATGCGCTGATTGTCTGCCCTCCGAGGCTTCCCAGCTAGCTATCATCTTACAACCGAACCACTTCGCCCGCCATACAAGTTACCCGCGATCCGAGGATCACAGAAGTGCTCCGTCTGCCTTTTCGTTTAGCAGTTGTTTGTTATGTTTCTGGTTATTAATACTTGTGGAATGGTAGAGTGATAGCATGCTATTGAGAGGTGCTTTATTTTGAGATGCAAGTAAATATGCTCTTTAGTTATCTAATATTAAAAACTGAACATTTTCATTTTGGCGCGCAGCTTCCGAACGCAGCAGCAAATCGCGGAGAAGGACCACAATTCAGACGGTCTTTCTCACGATACCGGTACAGAACAAAACCATTTGTCATCAGTACCTCACACCACATTACGTCATGTTGTCACTTCTGCCTTCTCAACTCCTGTAAGACTTTCTTGTACCTGAGTATGATGGCTGCAAAGTCACAAATATTACACCGCGGATATTCCGTCCGCAGTAGGAACACCGCTGCACGCAAACCCGTCACTTTGCCTGCGAGAACCACCCACGCTGAAGCAGCAGCACCATCAAAAAGAAAGACGTGTGCTTAAGTGACGATGCACCAGTAAGTTGTGAGTTGCAAGTTGTAAGTCAGTCCGAGTCTTCCTGGAGACATCCTACAGAACATTTTTCGTCTCTTCAAGTCTTAAAGTCGTCGCGTGAGATAGAAACAGTGGCCGATGGATAAACAGCGATTGATCTTCAGTAGAAACATACCAGCGAATAGCAATGTCGTGTATGGACAGGGACCACTTGCCCACAGATTTTAGCAAGTGCTACTGGTTTGGAGCTATTCTTCGACTACTATATCAACACAGAAGTTTAGTTTTCTGCCGACTTTAGTTCAGAGTACATTATTTAGTTTTAATTCATGGAATTTTAGTCAATGCAGGATAGATAGGGCAAACCTGCATTCAGCAATTGCGATAACTAGCGTTACCGAAATTCAGTAACATATTTTACTCTTCACTATTCTGTGTTATTTCTATTGAGTGTGTGTGTGTGTGTGTGTGTGTGTGTGTGTGTGTGTGTGTGTGTGGTTCTAGAATGCACACATCCATTCTACAAGGACACCTGTGTAGTCTTTTTCAGCGGCAACGAGATTTTCATTAAAGTGTCGCCCCCAGGTCCGCAACAGTTATTATTATTATTATTATTATTATTATTACTATTATTATTATTATTGGGTGGATTCTGTAATATCATTGGTGGTATGTGTTCCTCCTTTTCAGATATAAGAGAGGGCTTTAAGGTCCTAAATTGCTCAGGCGAAGTAAGCAATAAATAAGTAAATAAATAAATAATAGTGACGAATAGAAGGATGAAACTTGACAGAATCGTCTGGAAGGATCAACGGAGAAAGAAATTGGACAAGTATGAAATGTCTTGGTCAAGTTGTGCCACAAACACCTTGTTTCCCCAATTCTATTCAGCATTTTCTCATAGTTACGTAATCGATCCATCTAATCTTCAGCATTCTTCTGAGCACTGGAACGATCTTGTCTCTTCCCAATCCTAAGGAACATTTCAAAGCTCTGGGTACATTGCTGCTAGATGTACATTGCTACTAGTTCTTTCACATACTGTATATACAATCGTACTGCTATACCGTTGCTTTACTATCCCATGGTCACTTATTTCGATATCAGCCACATTACACTGTGAATGAATGTTGCAAAGTGACAGTGTGCGAAGAATGTTGTTGAATAAGAGGCAGTGTTTCATTGTTGTGTAAACAAAATTTCGTTTCATGTTCAGTTCTCTGCCGTGACTCTTAACAGAAATACTTCGGACTAGACATGGGCAAAGTGTTCATTCTTGGGTACTAGTTCAATCGCTCTTTTTTGGGAACCGTTCATTTTTACTTGTTCACCGTTCATTCTGCTTGCTATATGGTTCTTATGAGAAACTGAGCATTAGTAGCATAGGTGACTGAAGATGGAAGGCGCCAAGAGGGGGCACTTGCCTTCCCCTTAAGTACAGAGGTTTTATTCATAATAGAATTCTCACACACTTGTAATTTTCGTGATTCTGCAAAAATACCTCGTTTAGCCAACTGTTGCGTTATGTGGCTGATCGCAATGAAATAATATAAGGTGGCGCATTAAAAACCGGCACCGAGTACAGACTCCTCGCCAATTACGCATGATTTGTTGACCGGTACGAGCAGAATAGATAAACATGTAACAATTAGGCAGTGAATAAATAACAAATAAGCTAATGCAAACAACATCGAAACAATAAATGGCGATTGGGAAGTGAGCAGTCTAGTACTCGGAGTCGATTTTTCGTGCGCCACCCTGTACCACTGAAATAATATTGTAGGAGTTATCATATACTCTTTACAAAATGTGACACCAAATACTCGATTACGAAGCGGGGGCTTCATTCGGTTGTAAGTCAGTCAGTCTTCCATAACAGTGAACATTCTCTTTTACCTTTGATTTAAAAAAAAAAGAAAGAAAGAAAGAAACGGAAAATGGCCACATGTGTGTGCCGTGCCCAAGTCCTTTGCATGTCTAATAACAAAGAATCTCACCTTCTTACAAACATTTCTTCTTCCCGTTCCCGGGAAATATAAGTAGAAAGCCGCGACTGAAATGAACTATGAAAGACTGTTCCTTAGAATTCGTTCCTCGCTCGTTCCGTTCATCTTGGTGAGCCGTTCCTTTGCACCTGTTAGTTCAAGAACGACCCATCTCTACTTCACACTCCCAGTTTCTTCAAGTCTTGTCTCATCTCTTCACGGGATCGGCACGTTCATATGAACTCTGAAACGGTGGTAGTGGACGCTGGCCAGATGCGCATAATCGACGTTTTATCGCACGTTTTCGAAACGTTTGCGAATAGTGTAACTGAGGTGGGCGGTGGATACTGACTTGGTATTCACCTAGTCAGGTGCGAAAAACCGCCAAAAAATCCACATCCAGGGTAGTCAACACACGAACCCTCGTTCTTGACCCGGAGGGCGGATTGGATCAGGGGTTAGCACGGCTCTATAAATCCTTGAAGTGTCCTGTTAACGGGCGCAGGCATCCAGACGGCTTAGCAGGAATATTTAGGACAATGATGTGGGAACGATTAGAATAAAATGGAAAATATGCAGAGACAAGTAGGCCGAATACCTGGAATTAATTAGGCTACATGAATTTTCTCCTCCTTATTCTGATGCCAAAATTTTGCAAGGGAATGGTTACCCTCATAATATCACCTTGTCACCCAGACATGTATCACATACAGGATGAATCACCTGAAACTTGCAAATATTGCGGAAATGGAAATTGTTGTTGATTTGCGGTTATCAGAGAAACGATTGGAAGTCAGTGACTGGTGTTGTTAGCCTTTCAACAGACTGTAGCAACACTTACTTTACTTTTTGTGCGAAGATACGCTTCTTTAAATTGAACTATGGCTATTGACACAAAAAATGTAATGTAGGGTGAGATTGAAAGTCAGTGGTGTTTGTTGTAGGATTCTAGTGCGAGTCACTTACGAGATATAGTATTTTCAAAAATTCCCTCACCGACTTGCTTTGCCATTCAAGCGGCGGAGTTGCAAGGTACGCTGTTGTTACGTTTGCTTACACTACGCTTGTGTTTTCATTGAGTACACTGCGACTTGCTAGTCAGTTAAACAGTCCAAGCAGTAGGTCGTGAGTGGATTGTAGAATTTACCAATGCAGACAAAGCAGAAATGCTCATGGAGTATGGAGAGTGTAGGAAGAATGCAGTTCATTGTTGTACGGTGTATGCGACAAGATATCCCAATAGATATCAACGATCTCGGCAATTATTTATCAACCTATTCGACCAGTTACATGAAAGTGGTAGTGTAGCATCTAGGCAATGCAACAGAAGGAAACAAATGACGACAGAAGAGGGGAAAATTAATATTCTTACTGCTGTTAGCTCCAGCGCAGTCACGCGAGGAATTGGCGTAAGCCGGCCGCTGTGGCCGAGCGGTTTCGGGAACTTCAGTCTGGAACCACGCGACCACTACGGCCGCAGGTTCGAATCCTGCCTCTGGCGGGGGTTTGTGTGACGTCCTTAGGTTAGTTAGATTGAAGTATTTCTAAGTTCTAGGGGGCTGATGACCTCAAATGTTAAGTCCCATAGTACTCAGAGCCATTTGAACCAACTGGCATGAGCCAGGTAAGTTTGTTACGCATTCTCCATCGACAAAGTTTCATTCCCGCCACATCTCTGTTCATCAAGAACTGCATGGACGCGATTATAAGAATTGTGCTAATTTCTGTGCACGAGCCTTGAGACAGGATACTCCAGATGCATCATGTATCTTGTTTAGTAAGGAAGCAACATTTATCCATTATTGCCAGCTAAACTTCCGAAACTTCACTATTTGTCTGTTAACAATCTTCGTTACCTTCGTCAGGTGCAACGTCAGCGTCCATGGAGTGTAAACGTGTAGTATAGGATAGTGAACCATCAACTCATAGGCCCGTTTTTCATTGACGGTAAAATGAACGCGCACAAGTAACTCCGTCTCTAATGCTGCCTCCTAACAGACCATCTGGTACGTATGCTAGGAACCATTCCTCTGCAGAGTAGGAGGAACCTGTGGTTCCAACATGATGGCTGTGCAGCCCGTAGTGCACAAAGTACTACAGCATGTCTTGATAAAATGTTTCCAAATCGTTGGGTTGCACGCAAAGGATCTCTTCCTTGAACGACTCCTTCCCTTAATTCGACATCTATAGACTTCTGTCTGTGGGGAAAGCTAAAAAACGCTGTCTACCAGGACTTACTAACTATATCCGATGATATGCAACGACGTATTGCTACAGCCTTCTCGAACATCTCCACTGAATTACTAGCACATGTGGAGCCGTCATTCCATACCAGATTGGAAGCGTGTATTGCCCCTGCCGGTGGTCATTTTGAACACAACCCGTGATGGTCAATTTTCTGGTTACTGGTAAGAATCTACATGACTGTTTTTTGCACTTGTGTTGTTCTTTAGTGTGTACTACCACAGGTATTGTACAAGGATCGGCGTGACAACTTTTCAAAGAACCCCATCTCGTAAATGACTCGCACTAGAGTCCTGGAACAAACACCAGTGGCATTCTAATTGACACTACTTTTAATTTTTTAACGTCAACAGAATTGTTCCATTTAAAAAAGTGTATGTTAGCTCAAAAAAATACACTTTCTAAGCATTACTACAACCTGTTGATTCGGTAACGATAAGAGCCCCCGTCTACCAATCCAATCTGTGAAAAACGTACATCAGTAGCACTATCTAATGGCAGCAGGAGTGAAATTGTACTCCTCTACAATACGAACTGGTTACCTGGCCAGGTCGACATCAGCATTTACTTTTTTATACTGAAGAAACAATGAGGGGAGGAAATACTAAGGTCCACCTCAGTAATCTTACGAGCGGAGCGCTGTCACTCGCTACACATCTTTACCTGTCAATGATTGAAGCTTCCATTCAGCAAAAGAACAGGAAAATGGCCGGTAGTATACCACATGACGACTGCTCATGATGTTCAAATGTGTGTGAAATCTTATGGGACTTAACTGCTAGATCATTAGTCAAATGGTTCAAATGGCTCTGAGTACTATGGGACTTAACATCTCATGTCAAAAGTCCCCTAGAACTTAGAAGTACTTAAACTTAACTAACCTAAGGACATCACATACATCCATGCCCGAGGCAGGATTCGAACCTCCGACCGTAGCGGTCACGCGTTTCCAGACTGGAGCGCCTAGAACCTCTCAGCCACCGCGGCCGGCAGATCATCAGGCCTTAAACTTACACACCACTTAACCAAAATTATCCTAAGGACAAACACACACCCATGCCCGAGGGAGGACTCGAACCTCTGCCGGGAACAGCCGCACAGTCCGTGACTGTAGCGCCCTAGACTCTTCGGCTAATACCGCGAGGCTGCTCATGATGCTTTTCTTGCATTATTCGCAATACTACCTTCCCCATTGAGGTCATTACACAGCTGTGTCTGCTGCTGCGTTATCTGCTGCTTTAGTCAGAGATAATAACGCCAATTACATTTGTTCGAATCTATGCCCACTAATTTTATTATATTTCCAGTTTCTTGTCCGTCACAATATCTCTCTTCCAGTAGTCATCATGCACTTTTTGTGTGATTCGTAACCTCTCAAGTCTTCTGAAATCGCAACAGTAAACGCCATTGATACTGGTTGCAGGTCTAATAGTCAGTGGTTTTTGGCTAGTAACGGCAAGGTCCCTTGTTTGACTCCCGGTGATCACGTCCGACTTTTCTATGATGGAAGGGTCTGGAAGAGATCCAATACGCCTCGCGGGCCCAGCTGGTTAGCTGCTTGTGTACAGATTCAGAGAAATTGACGCGCAGGTCACTGAAGTAGCTTGATGACGAGAGACACAAAGAAATTACAGATACATGCTGTGAGCGGACATAGTTTTCCAGTCAATGGGGAACGGGTTGGAATCCCTGTCCAGCACAAATGTTCAACTTCATCATTGATTTCAGTCAATGCCCACTCGCAACAGATGTCTGCAAGTTATTTGTGTCTTAATCCATAATGACTACTAGATCAAAATGGTCTGTTTTTTTCGGACATGTCCGAAACAACAGACCTACATATATATTTACGACAGAGGGCTTGCATCAAGGAAAAGCAGGTTAGCCATCAGCTCTTATTGTCTCTGGTTAGAGAGAGAGATGGTTGCAATATTGCAATTGTGAATGTTATTCTTTGTAAGATTCCAGCTCAGAATTTACTACGGCAGACTCAGCACAGCCTAGAGGAGAATCGAACTCTTCGCTGCTAAGTAAACTCTCCAATCCATTCAACATGCCATATTTATCCTTTTTGTTAAATTTCCTCCACTTTCTGCACTGAGATTTTTGCTGACACGTAGTGTTTGAAGATACTGCACATTACACGTCTGGTCTATAGCAACTATCTGTACAGCAAAAACCACACAAACTAGCTAGAATCAACGTCGCACCCAGAGACCCAGGAAGTACCATAAGGCAGAGTTTACAAGAAAACTGATTTTCAGGGTTGTTCTTGACAAAAATCCACTCACCGAACAGCCATACCCTCGAGTGTGTCAGCTTTGTGTTTAGGTCTGCTAGAAGAGCGTGAGCAGGAGAGACAGCACCTATCGGAGATAAATTCTTTTGCTAATGGGAGAATATGTATAGCTTACATCATTTGTCGAAAATTTCAGATTCCGTGACGGCTACGACCCAAACATACATATCTTGCTGGACACCGTTTTTCTTGCTGGCTGCCTGCGCAAAACTCACTGCTTGACTGAACTCTATTTCTTGCGATTGTAGTGATTCCTAACGCCCTCACCCCCCGCCCCCCCTTCCTTGCCCCAACTCACCGTCACTCAAACTAATTAAAATGAGATTTGTAGTTTTCTTGGCGTGACACATTTTGCATGTGGAGGACTATCTGAGTATTTCGTCAGAAAACAATGCATGAGTTTCTCCAGGTAGTCTGCTATTGTGACTTGGTGCCTGCCGTGTCCGTGCTGACAGCCAAATGTATTTCATCAGAAACGTTGAGCATGGAATCATTGTTTTATTGTATAATGTGTAACATTTCACTGGAGCGTCTTCGTCAACGAGTTGTTGCCAAATATGTCCATGACTAAATTTTGGGAAATGGTAGTACGGACCAAAACAAGAAAAATTGCCCAGTAAACTTGTGCTCTAAAACGCAAACGTTAAGAGCGATGAGCACTTGTTCATCTTTCTTTGAAAGACAACGCTTTCAATGAACAGGTGCTTATAATTTTTAAGATATGCATTTTAGAGCATATGTTTACAGGATCTTTATTCCTTGTTTTGGTCCATACTAGCGCTTCCAAAATATGGAAAGCAAAGAGTTTGCAGCAGAAGAGATCTGTTTCATAGTATTGAAGATCAATAATTGCTCATAGCTCTTAAGGTATGTGTTTTAAGGCCCGCGTTTACTTGACTTTTTTGTTTCAAATGATCATTCCTTTCATATCCCCAATGTTGACCATCACTTCTGAAACACCCCATATATACTTTCAGAAAAGTAAAGCTCGGTCGTGATTGGTCTGTTCGGTCCACCAAAGATATATAACATTAAATGAAATCTTTAAGAAAGCTATAAGTGTGAAATTAGAGTTACTGAAATCATAATGATAAATACTTCAGTGCAGACAACATCATCAGCGTAATTGGAACTCCGCACAAACAATTAAACAGCAAATATAAATAAGCAAAATTACGTGCTTGGCGACAATGTTAACAGGTTAATCACAGCTTTCTATGCACGCTTCAAGGCAACTTCACTTCGTTCTCACACTCTCTGGCCGTCTTTCGTCGGGTGGGGTATTCTACTGATATTGCCTGCTTGCTTACAGCAGCGTGAGCCTTGCTTTCCGTATGACAAATTGTGATAAAACTTGAGTGAATGGAGGTAATTCATCAACCCTAAGGACGTTCAACTAGGATGAAACACAAACAAAATCATCACGGATTGTCTAACTTTTGCAGACTTTAATTAGTGACTCACTGGATGGTGCCAAAGATCAAATCACAGAACTACAGAATAAGCAGACAAAATAGGACTAAAATCTTCTATTTGAAGAAAACTGCTCTTATTGACAAATATCAATGACGTCTCTCAAATCTTAATATTCATAGCAACACAATATCTAAAATAAACTATTTGGAATATCTAGGAGTATGGATAACAAACAGTACATTAGAAAAAAATAACCACCGAAAACGGAGTGCATAAAATGGAAATGGTATGTAACATGACAGTAAACACATAAAATATAAAACTTTGCCCTGGAGCACAAAAATAAGACAATATAAAGACGCGGTAAGGCCTGAATCACTGTATGCAGCAGAAACACTTAATCTAACAGGATATCAGAATCTTGAAAAAATGTGAAAAGTTGAAAGGAGAATTCTAAGGAAAATACTGGGACCTAGAAGCAATAGTAATGTTGAATACAAATTAAGATCAAACAGGGGGACAAATTTGAAAATGGAAAAGGTAACTGATCTAATGAGCAAAAGAAGATTGTGGTCGAATGGCCACATATACAGAACGGATAATAACAGCAGAACCAAACAGATCTCAAACTTAATAAACAGCAACAAATCCACCGCCATGTGGTTCACGGAAATTCACAAAGATATGAAAATACTGAAACTGGAAAGGATATAATAGATGACAGAATAAATTTTAGAGAAGCAACACAAAAGACAGGATTTCAGGAAAGAAAGAGCTCTGCAAAAGGAAGAGCGTGTACCCAAGAAGAAAGGGACGTTACCCTCTGGCAGCACCGAGAATTAAACACAAATAAGCAAAGCCAAAGTTGATTGTCCGTACTGTCCAAAAGCGTTGTTCGAATAAATTAGGCCGGCGGTTCTAGGTGCTACAGTCTGGAACCGCGCGACCGCTATGGTCGCAGGTTCGAATACTGCCTCGGGCATGGATGTGTGTGATGTCCTTAGGTTAGTTAGGTTTAAGTAGTTCAAGTTCTAGGGGACTGATGCCCTCAGATGTTAAGTTCCATAGTGCTCAGAGCCATTTGAATAAATTAGTAAATGAATAAAACATGGGCTGAAATGGGACACAAATACCACTCAAGGGCTTAGCTGTTAAGTGATATACGGGAAGCACTGTCAGTACCTCAGGAGCTGGAAAGATCACAGTCAATTTCGAAATATGAGACAAGCAGTGCTTACAGCAAACCACAGAGATTCGGCGACCCTATGGATTAATCGTATCGTTGACTCAACAAAACAAAACGGAAACCTGATGTACTGAAATCAGCAATAAGTCTATGAACAGAGCTTGTCATTGCAGTCATATAGGTCAACAACCACATGTTAAGAAAGACAGTTTGACTGAGAAGCACTGTCAGGTAACTAACGTTCCGTTTCAAACATGCACTTATTATTTAAATATAGCAGGCTTGTACGTCCATGTGTATATATATCTTCTTTCCAGTGTCGTTTTTCGTGTCATAATGTTTACTAGTCTGTGTTCCTTAATTCCTCATTTAAACCAAATTCTTATTCTGAATTTGTAAACACTCTGCGCCAGCTATCTTCTTTTTTTGTAGGCCCTTCTTTGGGAATTCCGACGAGCGCTTACATTAAAATTCATGAAGTCAGCTTTAAAGTGGGGCGGTGGAAGCAGGTTATCTGGTTGTTTCGCGGTCGTCAGCGGTAGTGCAGCAACGCTCTTCCGCTCATATCGGCAAATATCTGAGGGGAAACTCTCTCTACTTCCTCCACTAGCTGTCTGTAACAGAAAATAATGACGCATGTTCTCTACAAAGAACGACCACCATAAATTTATGCGAGGAGAGAAATAAGAAATTCACTATGGTGGCAGTGTTTTACTTCAGAGTCGAGGTCACAACCCCATTTTCGGTAACTGTCAGTTTTGTGAATTACCTACAGTCAGTTTACTTCCCTACCTATACCCAAATACAGCGCTCGCGCTTTTATATATACATGCAGAGTGGTCCATTGATAGTGACCTGGCCAAATATCTCACGAAATAAGCATCAAACGAAAAAACTGCAAAGAGAGAAACTCGTCTAGCTTGAAGGGGGAAACCAGATGGGGCTATGGTTGGCACGCTAGATGGCGCTGTCATAGGTCAAACGGACATCAACTGCGTATTTTTAAAAACAGGAACCCCCATTTTTATTGCATATTCGTATAGTCCGTAAGGAAATATTAGTGTTTTAGTTGTACCACTTTTTTCGCTTTGTGATAGATGGTGCTGTAATAGTCATAAACGTTTAAGTACGTGGTATCACGTAATATTCCGCCAGTGCGGACGGTATTTTCTTCGTGATACATTACCTGTGTTAAAATGGACCGTTTACCAATTGCGGAAAAGGTCGATATCGTATTGGTGTACGGCTATTGTGACCAAAATGCCCAACGGGGGTGTGTTATGTATGCTGCTCGGTACCCTGGACGACATCATACAAGTGGTCGTACCGTACGCCGTATAGTAACGTTATTTAAGGGAACAGGAAGTGTTCAGCCACTTGTGAAACGTCAACCACGACCTGCAACAAATGATGATAGCCAAGTAACTGTTTTAGGTGCTGTCGCGGCTAATCCGCACATCATTAGCAGACAAATTGCGCGAGAATCGGGAATCTCAAAAACGTCGATGTTGAGAATGCTCCATCAACATCGATTCCTCCCGTACCATATTTCTATGCACCAGGAATTGCATGGCGACGACCTTGAACGTCGTGTACAGTTCTGCCACTGGGCCATTTTATCGATGGCCCATTTTATCGATGGCAATCTAAATGGTGCAGTGTTTGAAGATTTCCTACGTAATGTTCTACCGATGTTTCTACAAGACGTTTCACTGCATGACAGAATGGCGATGTACTTCCAACATAATGGATGTCCGGCACATAGCTCGCGTGCGGTTGAAGTGGTACTGAATAGCATATTTCATGACAGGTGGATTGGTCGTCGAAGCACCATACCATGGCCCGCACGTTCACCGGATCTGACTTCCTCGGATTTATTTCTGTGGAATTGAAGGATATTTGCTATCGTGATCCACCGACAACGCCTGACAACATGTGTCAGCGCATTGTCAATGCATGTGCGAACATTACGGAAGGTGAACTACTCACTGTTGAGAGGAATGTCGATACACGTATTGCCAAATGCGTTGAGGCTGACGGACACGAGTTTGAGATTTATTGCATTAATATTGTATTTACAGGTAATCACGCTGTAACAGTATGCGTTCTCAGAAATGATACTTTCACAAAGGTACATGTATCACCTTGGAACAACCGAAATAAAATGTTCAAACGTACCTACGTTCTGTATTTTAATTTAGAAAACCTACCTGTTACCAACTGTTCGTCTAAAATTGTGAGCCATATGTTTGTGACGATTACACCGCCATCTATCACAAAGCGAAAAAAGGGATCCAAGTAAAACATTCATATTTCTTTACGCACTACACGAATATTTAATAAAAATGGGGGATCCTACTTAAAAAAAAAACCGCAGTTGATATCCGTTTGACCTATGGCAGCGCCATCTGGTTTCCCCCCTCAAGCTAGACAAGTTTCGTTGTTTGTAGTTCTTTCGTTTGACCTTATTTCGTGAGATATTTGGCCCAGTCACCCTCTCTCTCTCTCTCTCTCTCTCTCTCTCTCTCTCTCTCTCTCTCTCTCTCTCTCTCTATATATATATATATATATATATATATATATATATATATATATATATATATGTGTGTGTGTGTGTGTGTGTGGGTGCTCGCGTGCATGTGCGTGTAAAGTCTTGGCAATGAGCCTCAAGTTCTGAAGTTCTGAAAGAAGTCTGGGGTTGAAAGAGCGTACCACCAATGTTTCTACAACGATAATACATGACGTTTTGATGACAGAAACTACCCTAATTCGGGACTATCCCTCCCAGCAGGTACAGCCTACAATAGTCTATTGCAGTATTCAGGTCGAATAAGACAGAACTGGTCAGTCGATCCATTATCGTAATTTTGTAAAGTTTTGAGACTGTGCACAGGTTTATCAGCAGACGCAAATGTTACTCGAATCTGAAGTGCAGCATGGTACAACGATTTCTTCGGACGACTTTGAAAGACTTCTCCTGCCTCGCCTTCAGCTAAAGCCGATGAGCCACCTGTGAAAGTTGGATGGGGCGCAGCTTACGTGGTGATCGGATACTACGACGCCTGTATTGGCTCCCGTGCAAGCTGTTCTTATTATTGTTGGCATCGCATACACTCTACACAGTAGCTTAAAAGTCTCTACTCAACCAACCCACTAGCTAGTGAACAGTAATTGTAGTTATTAATTCGCAATACCTTGATCTGAACGGCTTGTAAATATATTATCTACATTTTCTCCATTTTTATTAAATTTTCTTAAAATTTAGTATAGAGTCATAATTTTTCGTACAGACGTTGTGTGACAAATAACACTTTTTGGGGAGGAAGGGGCTTTGACAGATGCTGTCTGCTGAAAACACGAGAAATTAAGAATAATAGATATGTTAATACGCCAATATCCCAGGAGGACAGTCTGGACACAGTTGTCGTACTAAAACGGAGCAGTTGACATAATTCCAGCTGTTAGAGCCATTGCTTATATCAACTTATATCGCTTAGTATATCAACTAGTTGACAACCCTCGGAAGCCGTATGGAATTATTATGAGATGTCCTGTGAATGTCTCATCGAAGTGCATCTGACACTTGCTGTATCATGTCTGCTTGTTACACTAAATGCTTAACAAGTTGGAAATGACTATTTAAACACTCGACAGAGTCTTTGTTATACCGATCAAGGGAGCAGTAATAGAGTGTTCATTCAATAATGCTCACTAGATCGCTTAATGGTATATGAACAAATTGTAATCTAAAACACGTAATAGATTTTCTGAAATGCCTTTAAGTCATGTGGTATTATGCCAACTGCGAAGAAGTCAGGCCTCCTTAATTTCTTCATTGTAAAAAGAATAAAGAAATAAATGATGTGTAAGAAAATGGAAAAAGTAACTCAAATATTGCCAGGTTCTCTTTTCAAGAATCGTTTCACTGAAAGAAATTTCAATTTGTTCCTGCTAAGAACACGCCTTAACAACGTAAAGACAAGTCCTCTGGAATCTTCGTCTCTTGTCTTAGAACACCCACTTTAAAACATTATACGTCTCTTGAATGCTTGTAAATTTTGCGATGTGATTAATGAAACAGTATGTAATTGATCTCTGACGTCATTGTTCAGGAATAGAACAATTCTCGAAGAAAACGACTCTGTACCAAATCTGTAACTATGCTCTACCCAATTACAGGAATTCAAATCTCTGTGTCACGTTACATTTTTTTAAAAGATTTTATTTTAGATAATAGGAAAAGACGTGAATCATAATGAAAGAAAGATTCTTTTTAAAGGTTACGGAATACAAATACTCGAATAAAACTACACCTGCTGATGACATAAAATCTAATAAACTCCTGAAGCGAGATTATACCTTGTGCTGAAATTGTTTAAATTTTATATAGACGAAACTATCAACGAACTTTTAATGGAAGGAAAGTTATAAATTTAAATAATATCAACTCATTTGTTACTATCTTATGACGACTTAATTACTATTAACGAAAGCAACGACGACCTCAAACAGAACATGAACTAAGAGGACATCTTATTTCGGAACAATATTCAACAAGAGACCTGTTGAAAGGAATGTGCAGTTCATTTAGCACTTACTATGGGTTTAACAAAAAGTAAAGACCAAGAAGAAGTAGAGCACCTAAAAAGAGAATGATGGCTCACGTAACATCAATTTTGGATGTGGCACAGAAATGGAACATATAATAGAATTCTCCTATCAAGGAAGTAAAATTTCACAGGATGGCCGAAACAAGGAAACTGGAAATCCAATAAAGCACGAACTGGAAGAGTTTCAAATGCAGTGCTATGGAAGAATGTTAAAAAGAGACAAAATACGAAATTATGAACTGCTAAAATGAATACGTGAGGAAACTAGTGTTCAACAGGGCGTTATTAAAAGAAGGGGCAGGTTACTTAGTATTATGCTACGACATCCTATTATAATTAACTATGTGCCAGAAGCAGCAGTGGAGAGTAAGAACAATAGGGAGAGAAAGCCTACAATATGAAAAACTGGTTACATAGGATTTTGAGTCAACTAGTTATGTACGGATGGAAGGATCAGAAAAGATAGGTAATAGTAAATATAGGGTAGTATCAAACCAAATGAAACAGTGATTACTTATAAAAGGACAAGAAACCAACCTAAAAATAACAAAAAAGGACAGAAAACAAAAGAACATAAGAGTGTAATATTTATTAGTCGTGATCGCACATATATAAAACGATTACCACTTCGATTGCTCAAGCGATCATTTTCAGGCAATTAAAATTTCAGTTCAATGAGTTTGTCGCCACATGCAGTACAAACATGTTCTGCGATGGAGACAAATAAATTATTATTGAAAATTAAAGTCGCGCGCTCCACAAACTTGACCACGGCAGGTTCTACAGAAACATAATGTTCAACTGCCGTAGCACTTTTCCCCTCTCTTCCATTTTATCCCTTTCATTGTTTGATTACGTCTGCTGTATTTCATGTTATTGCGTTTTTATCTTCACCACCATTATCATCTTCGTCTGCAATGTAGAAAATACAAAAATATTGGAAATGAAATGAGCGATCGTCGTCATTGGCTGGAAGGCCCATTGCGGGGCGGGTCCGGCCGCCTTGGTGCAGGACTTATTACATTCAACGCCACGTTGGGCGACCTGCGCGCCGGATGGGGATGAAATTATGATGAAGACAACACAACACCCAGTTCCAGAGCGGAGAAAATCCACAACGCAGCGGGGAATCGAAACCGGGCCCTTAGGACGGCAATCCGTACGCTGAGCACTCAGCTATCGGGGCGGACACGAATTATTTAATATAGGAGACGCAACCAGACTTCGGGAAAATGGAGACAAAAGAGGGAAACATGCTTGTTTTCTTTATTAAAATTGTATATAGAATCTATGCGTAACTTTACTTGTCCAAACATATGCAGAAACTATGCTTACAAATTCAGTGGAAATAAATAAGATTATCATTATACGCAAAGTGTAATATTCCACTAAATACAGACTTTTTCGATAAGGAACGTATTTTTTGGGGACCATTGATTGGTGGTGAAACACGAAAATTTGTGGTTTTTAGAACAGTGAAAGTGAAGACACTACAAGTTTATTTTTGTACCAAGAATGTGCTTTTTCAGAAGCTATTGACCTTACTTTTCCTCAATGGCTCACTTAACAAATTGAATAAACTACAATTTTAGAATTCTCTCTCAATTCCGTGTGCGCAACGTATTAGTGAGGTGACATTGTGTAAACTCCGCTGTATTTTGACAAATCAAGCAAATTTTAACGTGTCAAAAAGATAAATATAGGTTTTACTCAAAATTCGCCTCTCATGACGCTTCTGTAAAAGTTACAAATGGTCAAAAAGCCAAGCGAAAAGAAATCTCTGCTTTTGTTGCATTTTGAGCGGGATTGTTTCTGGATACTAACCAAAGCAGAGGTGACAGTAGGTCTTTTCGAATGGCCACCATGCGAGTGTGAGTGTTGGTTTCAGTTTAGAGAGGCACTTCCCCTCCGGCACTTGACATTTCCCCTGCAGCGCCTGCTCAAATGCCCCACCACTATCGCTCACCCAATGTTTGCCCTACCAATTGCGCATTTACTGGCCACGTTATTTTTACTCACACTTTTAACTGTCTGATGAGACTGTGGAGATGGACTTATGCCTGATATAATTTTCCGCCCTTAAATGGGAGTATATGTAGATAAAAATAAAAATAATCTTTTATTTCAATGAATTTTTCACTTAACTATTTTATTTTTTTAAATTGCGTAATGTATGAAAGACACTATACATCCATTTGAACCAGCGCACTGTGCTCATGCCTTGCTATGCTTCTTCAATTTTTACTCCTCCCCATCCCACGCCAATTTTCTTCCACCTGCAAGTCCTTTATGTCCCAGGATATGCTTTATTAACAGACCCTTTCTTTTAGTCAATTTATCCCCCCCCCCCCCTCGCCCTCCCTAGTTCGACTCAGTACACTCTCATTTGTAATATTGTCTACCCAAATCACATCAACAGTTACCTATAACCTATAGCATCGAATTTCAAAAGTTTGTATACTTTTCTTGTTTGAACTGCTTATCAACCACATTGCACTTCTGTACAAGCCCAAATTCGAGGGAAATACCTTCGAAAAAGGTTTCCTAACAGTTAAATTTATATCAAGTGTTAACAGATTCTTTTCTCTCAGAAATGTTTTTCTTGCATTTTATATTCTCTCTACTTTGGTCATCATAATTCAATTTGCTGGCCAGATGGCAAATCTCATCTTCTAGTTATAGTGTCTGATTTCTTAATCTAATTCCCTCAGCATCACCTGCTTTATTTTGACTACATTCCACTTATGTATTACATAATTGATGTACGTCTTATAATCTCTTTTCAAGGTAGTATCATATCTGTTCAGATGCTATTCCAACTCCTTTGCTGTCTCTAACCGCGTTACAATAACCTCAGTAAATTTCAAGGTTTTTATTTCTTCGCCTTGGAATTCAAGATACTTTCCGAATTTCTTCTTGTTTTTCTTTACTGCTTTCTCATTGTACAGATTGTATAACACGCGGGATAGACCAAAAAATCCTCCCTTTTCAATTACGACTTCTCTTTCAGGTCCTTCGACTCATGTAACGGCAGTATGGTTTCTGTACAAGTTCCAAATGTTATTTCGCTCTCTGTATTTATGGCTGCTACCTTGAAAATTTCAGAGTGTGGTCCGGTGAACATTGTCAAAACTTTCTCTAAACCTACAAATGACATTAACGTAGGTCATAGGCTCAATTTCAGTTCGTGCGATCCTATATTTCCACAGGACCCAAAGTAATCTTCCTCAAGCTTGATTTCCAGTTTTTCCACTTATCCGGAGGTAATTCGTCTCAGTATTTCACAGCCATGATTTATTAAACTGATGGTTCGCTACTGTTAATACACATCAGCTCTTGCGTTCTATGAGATTGTTTCTATACATTCTTCCTAAAATCTGAGGGTATCTCGTCTGTCTCTCGTATCTTGACAACAGATGAAATGATTTTGTCCTGGCTGATTCTCCCAAGCCCATCGTAAAGGAAATTCCTCTACTCCAGGGGCTGTCTTTCCAATTAGGTCATTGAGGGCATTGTCAAATTCTTCATACGTTATGCCTCATCTTTACGTTCTTCTACTTCTCTTTTCATCGCAATTGTCTCAAGGTTGTTTCCGTTATGTAGTTGGTCTATACATTCTTTCCACCTTTCACCTTTACCTTCTTTGCTTAGTATGGGCGTGCTGTCTGAGCTGTTGCTATACATACGGCTGTTCCTCTTTTTTTTTTTTAGCTAATTACTGTTTAAAATTTGGTTTCTAAATCTGTAACTTGCCATTATATAATGAATCTCAAACCTTACAGTGTCCTCAAGTATCTTCCATGTACATAACTTTCTTTGATGATTTCTGGGTTCATCAAGTGTTACCGATGATTAAATTATGTTCTGTGCAAATTTTTAGCAGGTATTTTCCTCTTTCATTTCATTTTCTAGTTCATATTTTCTACAATTTTTCCTTATCTTCCTTTCAGTCACCCATTATATTAACTTCACTCTGTGTATAACTTGCTATATCTCGTATTCTTTAAACATATCTTCAACAATTGTGGAGCTATTTGGCATATAAACTTGTACTTCTGAGGTAGGTGTTGGCTTTGTGTTTGTGGTGGCTATGATAATGCGTTCACTATGCTGTTTCAAGCAGCTTTCCCGCATTCCTGGTTTCTTATTCACTGTAAAGCCTACGCCTGCGTTACCCCTATTTGATTTTGCGTTTATAAACATGAATTGCTAGATCAGAAGTCCTATTCTTCCTGCCATAGCACTACAATAGTTCTCATTATACCTGATTTCAATCTGTCCATTTTCTTTCTCTTATTTTATCAACCGTTCTTCTGATTGAGAGCTCTAACATTCCACGTTCCACCTGTAGAGTGCAAATTTTCTTTTTACTGATTACGGTATCCTGCTGAGTACTCCCCACCTGTAGGTCCAATAGCGAGACTACTTTACCTCTGGAATATTTTACCCGAGAGGCTGCATCATCATTAAGCAATATACTGTTGCTACATACTCTTAGAGAAAAAAAAATGACGGCTGTATTTTATCCTTGCTTTGATTGGTCTGTAGAGTCGGCACAGCAGGGACATGTTAAGTGTTTCTTGGCCAACGATCAATTATATAGACTGATGACCCGGCAACTATTGACAAGCCTCTTACCCCTTGAGCCGTAGTACAAATTGCTGCTTTGAAAAGCGCGCCGCAGCCCGTAATGTAAAGCAGTCGTCTTCCGTTGCTGGTGGTGGCGAATCTGTGGCAATCGCAGCTTTGGTGTCTCCCTCTGGTGTGAAAGGTGAAGGGTAGCCTGTTCACGTGCATTTAAGGAGCGCAAGAGATAGGCAGTCAGTCAGCCACTCTGAGTCGGTCAGTCGGAGTGAGGCTAGCTCAGTCTCGCGTCACAAGTTGCTGGTGTGTCTCTCGTTTGCATTTGTGCGTCAGTTAGTGTCTGACTATCGTCGGAGTGCTAGTATGTCTGTCCTTTGGATCAACTATAAAGCCAGAAAATGAGAGTCTTGCCACTCCGCCAGTAACAGAACTAAGCTAGTGGTAGCCCGGTCGGGGCTGAGTTCCTGCATCTGAGCCTGCGCGTTAGGCCGCCAGTCTGCTCGAGTTGCTCGGGCAACGGTCGTTGGCGGTTGGATCGGTCGGTTGGTCGGTCGCACACTAAGACACGAGATGACGTGTCCGCCTTGAGCGTCGGCGCATGTGAGGTCCCCACGTGAGTCCAGGGGGCAGCGCCGTATAGAAAGCGTTAGTGGCTTCGCGGTTCACACGGGAGCAACAGGGGCGAAACCACGACATCGAGCTGGCCGGGGCGAGCTGCGACGCCGTGAGACGGGAGATCGGCGCGCCTTCCTGCGTCCGTTGAAGCTGCTGGCAGAGGACGGTCGGGAGAGCTTTGGGGGTGCTGCGAAAGGTCCTCGCCAGAAATCGCAGTTTATTAGAAGTTTGGAGATATGTTGTTTCATTTACTTGTTAAATTCTTCTTGTTTTTTTTGGTGAGGTCACCAGCCGCTTTGTTCTGGGGTCGTCCCACCATTCTTCTCCGTTGGACCACCCGCGGAAAGGTGGTTATTTGTGAATTGGGTAGTCCGTTTTTCCCTCGCGGAACTGGGGAGGTTTAGAGCAATCTGGTTGTTTAATAACCCCCCCCCCCCCCCCCCCGTCAATCTGCCGTACGTTAATAGCTGCCCCTGCCATGTTTGTCGGATTCGGGGTTAACGAATTTATAGAATTAAGGTGTAAAGGCCGAATTCCTGAAATATGTTTTTATCTTGTCCATCATCTTGCAAGGCGGCATATGTGTAATGTAGAGCATGTTGTACATTTTAAGTAAGTCTGAATTTCATGGGTTTTATTTAAATAGTCATTTTTATGAATTTTCCACCCTCCCACCCCTAAGAGCCCTTTTAAAACCAAATTGCACTTTTGGTGGCAAATAATTTCTTAGTGTGAGTGTTTGTACCATTTCCATCCCTCTTCTGGGGTGCATAGTTAATGTGCTTGTGTGAATTGTTAAAATTTTTCGTTTAAAGTAATCTGGTGTGTTGCAGCTTTGCACCAGTGTAGTCTTTCAGAGGTTGTCGTGAGCGGTCGTGACTATGGCCGTGTTGAAAGGGAGCGGAAGCTTCTCAGCCCGAAGGCTCCTACTGTAAGAATTTTTTTTTTTTTGTTATTCTGCCTTTGAATAATTGTAACTGGATATTTAGAGGGTGCTTTCTGATTGTAATTTTAAATGTGTTTTTGAAAATGCTTTTAGGAATAAAATTCACTTTTGACGAAGGTAATTTTATTTTCCATTAGTTACTTCCTGGCAGCTACTTCCACGCTCACCTAGTGTGATTAAATGTGTTAATGTTCTTGGTGAATCACTAGTAAATAAATTAAATTCTTTAAGAAAAGAAGAATTACGGTTCACCCCTCTTGTGGAACCATTTGTTAATGTGGCCTATCCAAAAAAAGAGCCCTTTGTTGTAGCTACCCCTGCGGTATGGCTATCGCTATTGTTGAGTTACAACATTCATCCCACTAAGATGACGTCCATGATGCATTGAGGAATTTATATATTATGGTTGAAAAGTTGGTAAAGAGGTGTAATTCTTCAAATGTCGTCAAACGTGGTACAGATATTATGTAAATAGAAAGTAATTGTCCTTACCTTTTTACATCAGTTAGTATGTTTCATTTTTTACCGTGTGGCTAAAGCTCTTATGTTTAATATTGAACAGGGATGCCAATCTGTATAATCCCCTTTTTACTATTACGCCATATTGCGTCAATATTTTGTTAGTGCCTCAGTCACTGCCAAGATCTGGCACTTGGTACTGTGATCTATAGTACAGTTATTGACGGATTGCACTGTATCAACGCTCAAGTTATTTTTGGTATGTAGTAATAGTGTTAACCAGTTGTAGATCATCCCGCAATGCATTGCGCCTTACACATTTTCTTTGCCTTTAACGAGACCTAATGACGATTCAGACCGAAACACGTTAAAGGAGAAATGTACGTACTGCATTCAGACAAAATATTTACGTTTACGTGCTAAGAATGATCGCTGTGCTCCTTGAGGACCTCCTGCCCCTGCAGCGTCAATACTGCTTGATTAGTTACGTATATATCCATATAATATTCAACATTTACGAAATCACGTTTTATAAAGGACTATACCCTAGGCAACAACTTTCAGAATATACACTAAAAGTGACAAAAGTAATGGGATACCTCCTGATATTGGTTTGGATCTCCTTTTTCCTTAGTAGTGCAGAATTTGACGTAGCATGGATTTAAAAGGTCGTTGAAAGTCCCCTGAGAAATATTGGCCATGTAGCCTCTATAGCCGTTCGTAACTACCAAAGTGTTGCCGGTGTAAAATTTTATGCATGAATTGACCTCTCGATTACGTCCCATAATTCTTCGATGGGATTCATGTTGGGAGATCGCTCGAGTGGTCCAGCATTTTCTTATAACCAATAGCAAACAATTGAGACCCAGTGACGCATTGCCATCCATAAAAATTCTATCGTTTTTTGCGAACATGAAGTCCATGGATGGCTGCAAATGGTCTCAAAGTATGTGAACATAACCGTTTGCAGTCAATGATCGGTTCAATTGGAGCTGACGACCCAGACCATTCAATGTGGAGCCACCGCCTGCTTACACAGTGCGTTGTTGATCACTTAGACCCACAGCTTCAGGAAGTCAGCGCCAGACTCGAACCCTATCGTCAGCTCTTACAAACGGAAATCGGTCTCATGTGACCACGCGACAGTTTTCCAGTAATCTTGGGTCCAACCGATATGGTCACGAGCCCAGGAGAAGCACTGCGGGCGATGTTGTGACTAACAAAGGCACTCGAGCCGGTCTTCTGCTGCAATAGCACATTGGCGCCAAATTTCTCCTCGCTGTCCTAACGGATACGTTTGTCGTACGTCCCATATTGATTCTTGCTTTTATTTCACTCATTGTAGCTTGTCATTAGCATTGTCAACTTAACGCAAGTGCCGCTTTTCTCGGTCGTTAAGTGAAGGACGTCGGTCATGCGCGGTCTTTCGTGAGAGGTAATGCCTGGAATATGATATTCCCGGCACACTCTTGACAATGGGGATATCGGAATACTGAATTCTCCACTTATTTCCGAAATGGAATGTCCCATGAGTCTAGCTCCAACAACGATGCCACCTTAAGAGTCTATTAATACCGTCATTAGGCCATAATCGTGTTGGAAATTTTTCACTTGTGTCACATGAGTACAAATGACAGCTCTTCCAATCCACTACCCTTTTACACCTTCTGCCCTCGATAGTACAGCCGTCTGTATATGTGGATATCACTATCCCATGATCTTGCTTATCTCAATGTAAGTAGACCAGACATAAATGTTGCTACCTCTAAACACAAAACACTAATACCACGTAACACAGCTTCTAGCCTTGATACCGAACGAGGTGGCCCAGTGATTAGCACACTGGACTGGCATTCGGGAGGATGACGGCTCAAGCAGCATCCGGCCATCTTGATTTAGGTCTTCCGTGATCTGTATAATATTGCTTCAGGAAAATGTCGGCATGGTTCCTTTGAAACGTCACGGCCGAATTCCTTCTCCATGTAAGTAGCCTGTTTGTATGTTGGAAGCGCCGTAGATTGCGTTAATATCGCTGACAGCGCTCGGCACCCTCGACAAGAGATTCTGTGGTTGGACGGGCTAGCAGTTGGCGAGTGGATAGGGAAGTGAATGGACGTGACATTCTTAGTGTGAGACTCTGTGTTGGTGGGACATGCATTGTAAAGTGAGATGAAATGAAGTGTTTATAAGAAAATACGCGAGCATATGTGTGAGGATGGAGGAATGGTTGATAATGTTTGGGCAATGGAATTATTGACAACTATATAAATTTTTTGAACTGGATATCACATGAATGAGGTAAAATGTTTTAAATGCGTTGTTTGCTCTGTAACGAAATCTTTCTTATGCTAACCATTTACCTCCTAGTAGTTAACCGTCTATAGTAGTTAGAATCTTTTTTTTAGCTGGCTGTTTTTGCTGCTTGCTGTAACTTCTGTAGCTCGTGTGATGTAGATTTCCTGTGAGGTAAATGTCTTGTGGAAAAGAATGTGGTTTTCAAAAAAGTGGTTCAAATGGCTCTGAGCACTATGGGACTTAACACCTGAGGTCATCAGTCCCCTAGAACTTAGAACTACTTGAACCTAACTAACCTAAGGACATCACACACATCCATGCCCGAGGCAGTATTCGAACCTGCGACCGTAGCGGTCGCGCGGTTCCAGACTGTAGAGCCTAGAACCGCTCGGCCATTCCGGCCGGCTGGGGTTTTCACTAACGAGATTCGTCCTTGAAATGAGTTTAGACAATTAACAGGGTTGAAGGTAGTTTCATATTTCTTTAATTTCATATTTTTTGGATTTGTGTTATTGATGGGATTTTTTACAATTCAGGGCCATTGCTTTGTGTTCATTATTGAACTTCATGTTCTCAATGTGTAGCAGTCAATTTGCGTTGGGCTTCTATATTGTGAGTAACAAATGAACAGGTTAAGTTTGAGTTGTGTTTGTCAGGGAAAACTCTGTTGGTCAATGTTTAATAAAAAAAAATTAAAGAGGTACTTTCATCCATCCTTCCCTAATACGAACTTCTGATCCGTCTCTAATGACCTCGTTGTCGACAGGACGTTAAACACAAATCTCCACCTCCTCCCTCTAGCCTACCTAATGGTCTGAGTTCGTCGATGAAATCGCCATATCCAGCCACAGCCACTCTTTGATAATTATATTACTTCTATCTACCAAATTTTGAGGATTTTTATTGCTACATTTCACATTCTTCCAAATAGATTCACACAGTTCGCATGCTGTTAAAATCAGTTGATATATGGAACCAGTCGAGGCGCAATAGGTTGTATGAAGGTTCACCAAAGTTGTAACATAAATAGTCCACTCACATTAACGTCACCGCCTGCCGAAAGTCTGAATCCCACCTTCTGCAGTGCGATCCACTCGAGACTTGCAGGAAGAAAGCCAATGAGATCCTGGGAAGGTACCAATAGAGATGTGGAGCCATGCAAACTGCAGTACTGTGATCAGCTGTTCTAGCTTTCTCAGTTGAGCATCTGTGGTGTGAACAGTCCACTCAACGTGGTTCCACAGATTCTCGACTGTGTTTTAATTCGGGGTGTTTGGTGGCAAGGAGATTATGGTACATTGCTGCCCATGTGACATGTTGCGTTGTGCTGCTGGTAGATGCCATTGTGCCGAGGAAAAGCAAAAGGCATGTGAGGGTGGACGTGTTCTCAAAGGATAGATGCACACTTGTGTTGTTCCACTGCGCCTTCCAGAATGAAAAGAGCAGGTACCAAAACATTTCCCAGACTATAACGCTCCCTCCTTTGCCTTTGACCCCTCCGACGATTTATACAGGGTATTGTCTTCTGGATGTTTTAAGCCGATTCATCTGAAAAGGCCACCTGCTTCCACTCAGTGGAAGTGCAGTTGTGGTACTGACGTGCTAATTCCAGCCTTCGTCGCCTATGAACAGCAGTCAGCATGGATGCATGAAACATGAGCCTGCTGCGGAGGCCCCATACACAGCAGTGTTGGCTCAACACAGTTGATACTCCTTGGTTCACCTGGGTGATCAATTATTAAACATCTGCAAATAGATTCGCTCATACACATCTTTGCAATGTTGTTCACCTGTGTCATCTGTGGCCCCTGGTGTACCACTGTGCCCCAATGCCGATCTTGGGTAGCGGTATTTTTCCACGCATGGTACACATTAACCATGATGGCATGCGAATAGTTTACGAACATATGCGTTTTGGAAATGATTCCACCACTGGAAGACAGAAAAATAGTTTAAATGGCTCTGAGCACTATGGGACTTAACATCTGTGGTCATCAGTTCCCTAGAACTTAGAACTACTCAAACCTAAGTAACCTAAGGACATCACACACATTCATGCCCGGGGCAGGATTCGAACCTGCGACCATGGCGGGCACGCGGTTCCAGACTGAAGCGCCTAGAACCGCAAGGCCACACCAGCCGGCGAAGACAGACAAATCGCTCCGTTTCCACATTACGACAATAACTAAACTGTCTTCCGCGTCCCCCCCCCCCCCCTCCCCCAGAAACGCTTTATATTCTCTTCACCGCTTGTGCATGGAAATGGATTTTGTCGTATTGGAAGACTGGAGTGTTCACAGCCTACTAATCAAGAAGTAGAAGAAGTGGTAACATTTCATCAAGGAGGAAGTCCAAATAAGTCTTCCAGCTTACATTCACGCTATCCCAGCGATTCTCAACTGTGGGGGACGATTCCCCCTCCCACCCTAACTAAATGGGGAGCAAGCATATTTAGGGAGAAACAAAAAATATTAATTCAAAAACTGAGTAATTCAAAGGAAAGCAGAGAAAAACACATTCTGACATAGCAAAAATTAAAATTTACTTTTGCAGTGATGTATTGCACTAATAAATAGGCCTGTTCAATTATTTTATTAAAATCTACCTCTTTTTTTTCTTCCTGTCTGAATTTTTTCGGTTCTCTACCGCTAGAGGCATACCAGTTGCAGCACGTGACATGGTTGTGTGTAATGTAACTATAATCGTGCATAAAAAACATTGTGCTGTAATAGAATTTCGAATTGAAGAGTTCGTCCACACAACGAACACCCTCTTCTTTAGCAAGACAATGCCACACCACAATCGAACTCTATTGCATCTGCAACAATCCAGCATCTTGTGTTCACTGTCATCGATTATGCTCCATACCCTCCTAACTTAAACCCATCCGATATTCATCGGTTTCCGAAACTTAAATAACACCTTCCACGACTTCACTTTTGTAGTGTCGGAGCAGTACAAGAAGAAATACCGTTATATCTCCGCCAACAAACATTCTACGGTGACACTACTAACAGCCTGGTCTCTCATTGGCACAAATATGTCCATCAATAGCGTCATCATGTTGAAAAATTAATATGTAGACATGAAAAATAAAGATGTGGAACGTTAATAGATTTTCTTTTATTTAAGAAGCTGTAAGAGTTTCCACATAAAAATTTTGGAGGGATTAATTACCAGCACACCCTCATATCTTCAAAGCAGCCAATCCGGAAGTCCAGTTTCGTAAAGTTAGATGGTTGAAAACGGTAACTGTATGCCCCTGCTTTCAATTCACAGATCTCATAATCGACTGCTGTGCAGAAATCAAAGAGCGGTTTATTGCTAAACTGTCTTTTTATTTCGGCATTTGCCAAGAAAGCCATTAAGATTTCTTCTGTGGCTGTGGAGAGACCTTCAGTAATATTTTCAAAACAATCCCTAACCCACTCATAATTTGCTATTAAGTTTTGTCTTTGCAGTGTATCGGTGTTAAGAAACAGCAATAAAGTTACATATTCTTAGTAACAGCTTATAGCATTACTGTAAAAACACTCAAAATACATTATACAGTGGGAAATCCAGGATGGAATAATCACTTTATTATGAAAAGGATAGACTGCTGTTCACCATATGGCGGAGGTGCTGAGCTGCAGACAGGCACAACGAAAGGACTTTCAACCACATAAGCTTTCAGCCAAAAAGGTCTTCATCAGAATCTCTCTCTCTCTCTCTCTCTCTCTCTCTCTCTCTCTCTGTCTCTCTCTCTCTCTCTCTCTCTCTCACACACACACACACACACACACACACACACACATACACACACACTCACACAAACATACGCGAACACAACTCACATAGACATGACCTCAGTCTTTGGCTTGTGAGCAGAAGAAATTTGGGTCGGTCGGGTAAGGAAGAGATTGAGGCAGAGAATCTCCTGACCCCCACCACCCAGGTTGCTCCTCCTATCATGCACTGCTGCTCGAAGTCTGGCCTTGACAGCTAGAAACTGTGGTAATGTGTATGTGAGTTGCATTTGCAAGAGAGTGTTGAAAGCTTGCTTGATTGCGACTCAACATCTCCGCTATATGATGAGTAGCAACTTATTGTTTTCATAATAGTGTCAATAAATATAGGACAGAGCTAGCCAAAACTGGGTACTTGGCTCAAAATGGGAATGCACTTATTTCTGTAGCCACTGCTGCTGTCTTGCGAATAAAATCAGAACTGTCGGAGTGCCATCTAATGGTGTACGTGTTGAGTTTCACGAGTGTAGGACTGTCGTTTCATTGTGATGGCGTTTCGAAGATTTCGATCGGAATTTCTTTAATTGTGTACTCAGGTGTGTCGTGAATATATCCTTGTTACACTTCAGTTTATACTTTGGTAAGTATACATGCTTATTTGCTAAGTATGCGTGCTTTTTTAGTGTTATTTGGCACACATTTTAATGTTAAAGCGAATCTCTCAATGTTTGTATTTGGTTTACAAATACCATTGTTCCTTTTTCTGGGGCTGAGGGGACGAAATCGGGCATTGTTAATAGGGGTAAATTAGGGCAATATCCGATTTCACCCTACCATTTAAAATCTTTCTGAACTGTAAACGTCCGTGCCTATCAAGTTAAAATGTGCGCAAAATGCATTTGTGTTGTAGTACAAACTATGCACGTTATTTCTGGCTGCATAGAGGTTTTTTTTAGAATCTGTAAATGTACATAACTCTCGCTACATATAGATTTCTTTCCCACAGATATGTCGAGGAACTACCAGAGGGAAACGACGCGACGGAACTGCTCTGAAAGAAATGAGGCAAATGCGATACAAGAAGTTCTTGAGCGGAAAGTGGGTTACAAGAGACTTTAATATTCCTCAGTAAACCTTGGAAGACAGAGTCAAGAAAGCACACCAGGAAGCACTCACGCCCTTTTTAGCAGCTTCAAAGCGGTTAGTCGCCTCCGCATAATATTCTCTAATGAACAGGAAATGGAAACTGTGAATCAGTTCTTTCTTGTCAATGGTCTATCCTTATTAACGTTATGATTCTTTCCAGTGTGTTCAAAATTGCAATTAGGATATTCTTCTTGAAGTTTGAGGGTATTTCGCCTGTCTCATACATCTTGCTCACCAGATGGTAGAGTTTTGTCAGGACTGGCTCTCCCAAGGCTGTCAGTCGTTCTAATGGAATGTTGTTTACTCCTGGGGTCTTGTTTCGACTCAGGACTTTCAGTGCTCTGTCAAACTCTTCACGCAGTATCATATCTCCTATTTCGTCTTCATCTACATCTACATCCTCTTCCATACATCCATTTCCATAATATTGTCCTCAAGTACATCGCTCTTGTATAGACCCTCTATATACTCCTTCCCCCTTTCTACTTTCCCTTCTTTGCTTAGAACCGGGTTTCCATCTGAGCTCTTGATATTCATACAAGTGGTTCTCTTTTCTCCAAAGGTCTCTTTAATTTTTTTGTAAGCAGTATCTATCTTACCCCAAGGGAGATAAGCTTCTACATCCTTACATTTGTCCTTTAGCCATCCCTGCTTAGCCATTTTGCCCTTCCTGTCGATCTCATTTTTGAGACGTTTGTTTTCCTTTCTGCCTGCTTCATTTATTGCATTTTTATGTTTTCTCCTTTCATCAATTAAATTCAATATCTCCTCTGTTACCCAAGAATCTCTACTAGCCCTCGTCTTTTTACCTACTTGATCCTCTGCTCCCTTCACTATTTCATCCCTCAAAGCTATCCATTCTTCTACCGTATTTCTTTTCCCCATTCTTGTCAATCTTTCCCTAATGCACTCTCAGAAACTCTCTACAACCTCTGGTTCTGTCAGTTTATCCCGGTCCTATCTCCTTAAATTCCCACCTTTTTGTAATTGCCAGTTAATTGCACTAATTATTAAGACTAGTGTGGACAGGCTGCTTCAACGTCGAAAAGATGGCGAGAAAGAAACCAGCAACTGACAGAAAACTGTGGCACTATTGAGTCCACACAGTGGTACAAGACATATTGCCAATGAATGTGGAATCAGCCAGACGAGCGTCATTCGTATCTATCGCTATCACGTGTCACCACATCAGGGATTCGACGACTGTAACTTGAAACAGAATCCTGTCGATTTGCCCTTCAGCAACTGTGAGTCGACACTACGCTTCTCCAACGCGTGCTCTTTACCTATGAAGCAAAGTTTACTAACCATGCTAATGTAAATTTGTCAATATTGTTGATTTTAGATGGCATAACATGCACTTCAGGCAGCTGAAAATCCACACTTGCTTCGTCAGGTGCAACATCAACAGCCGTGGAGCATAAACGTATGGTGCGGCGTCAAAGGTAATTACACTGTGGACGGCACTCCATGTCAAGCATTGTAAATGGACATTCATTGGCAGACGTTCTTAAGAACATTCTGACTGTTCTTCTAGAAGAGGTACCACTGAATATTCGACAGTCTATGTGGCTGCAACACGACGGTTTTCCCGGTCAACCGTCCCGTGTTGCAACACAAAAACTGAATAAGAACTTTTCTGGACATTGGATGGGTCGAAATTTTATTGTCAAATAGCCTGCGAAGTTCCTCGATTTGATTGCTCTAAATTTATATCTATGGGGAGGACTTAAAGATGTAGTCTACGACGAAGTTCCGACGACGCCAGACGATATGCGTCGTCGAATCGCCAGTGCATGCTCTACCATTTATCCACCATAATTACTCCTGTTCATCGTTCTTTCGAACGGAGATTGCAGACGTGCCCTTTAGGCTATGGTCAGCACTCTGAACACGTACTTAAATCAAGGACAAACTAATTTTTTTGGACGACATAATTTATGTTATGTGATTTGGGTGGTTACCAAATCATTGTTAGTAAATTATTTCACTTACATGTGTACGAAATTGATGCAATGTCAGTACGTCAACGGCGTGTATTGCACGTAGCTGGTAACACTCCCCTTGAGGGCTTACGATAAGTATGAAATGATGTTTTTGCGGTGTACAGGTGGTCACCAAAGCAGTTTTAATAACATGTTTAGTTCAACGAATGTGTCCAATGTGATACAATTTAGAGCAGTGTAGATAGAGATAGCATTTATTTTACCTCTAAGATCCACACATCCACGCACAGGAAAAAATAGATCAAATCTCCCTTCTCACATTGAGATATTTAACACAGCAGTTCCACTTTGCAGCGTATAAGATCCTCTTTATTTGTGAAGAATGAACAGTTGATTTCTCTGTTCCACTTCAAGAAAATCTGGGAGAATACACAAGTGTGAAATAGTTTTCCTAAGCCCTTCGTATTACTCTACATTGTAGCCTATGTCGTAATTCCATATACAAGGTCCGTAGGAGCACCTATATCTAGGTCCTAAGTTGGTTCAAAGGAAAGTAAAGATTTATTCTCGTAACGTAGGCCTACCTTACTGTATACAGCTACGCAACCTGGTCCGAGACACCTGTTTGGCGGTGTTTCCACCGTAAATGCCGTTGCCGGCCACTGTGCTCTCACATTCTAGGGCGTTGCTCGAACTTTTTTGACAGGTTTCAACTTCAACATAAAAAAAGACGTACTTGCTCCAATATCTTTGTCGGTTGACGGGCAGCGCTATGGTTGTCGGTTCACACATACAAACGTCGCTCGCCCCGTAAGTGCCCCCAGTGTGATACGCACACGTGTCGAATAGGTCTTGCTGTTTGTCTCCACGTCAGAGGCATTCACATGTATGCTTCGCAATGGAACACACACACGTCACCTGTGATATAATCATACAATAAGCTTGGCGGCACAGTATTCGTTTGAAGAACAACGAGATATCGTTTTTGTTTATGGACTTGCCTACGGTAATGCACATGAAGATCGACGGTTGTACGAGGAACGGTACCCAGCAAGACGCCATCCACAACCGCAAACGTTTACAGCAATTCACCGGCGACTTGGCGCAACAGGTTCGATAGCGGGATATCATGGTGCAGCTGGAAGACCTCGAACACGAAGGAAGTGCTTGAGAAAACATACTGTTTTCGAGCACTTCGAGGAATCACCTACGACGAGTACTCGAGCTGTTCGACACGACATGGGTGTCACTCATCGGTTAGTCTGGGAGGTTTTGAGGGGTGACGGCCAGCGGGCATTTAGTTTTCACCCTGGCAAAGACCTAAATCCTGTGGCACACTATGAACACGGGATTTCTACGCCGTGCTGCACGAGATCCCGACTTTCCTACCATTTTTTTTTTTTTTTTTGTTTTCCGACGAGTGCACCTTCCATCGGGATGGCATTTACAACACTCAAAACGTTCATTACTGGGCGAGGTAAAATCCCCACGTCACGCACGCCCACGGACACCAGGAACGGTTTTCACTCAACGTTCGGGCAGGCATTGTTGGTGGCCATCTGATTGGGCTGGTCCGACTATCTCCTCGACTTATCAGGGCAAATTACCTTCACATTTTGCAAGAAACCCTACCCAGTCTGCTGGATGATGTTCCCCTGGACATGCGGCTATGCATGTTGTTGCAGCATGATAGTCGTGCTGTGCACGGAATTTAAATGAACTCTTCGATGGCCGCGTAATTGGCGGAGGTGCTCGTAGGACATGACTCTCGCGATCACCAGACCTCACGCTACCGGCCTTTTCCCTGAGGGGATACTTCAATGTTCTAGTTCACTGACCTGTACGCGAACCACCTACAAACGAAGAGGAATTAATGGATCAAACCAGCTACAAACGAAGAGGAATTAATGGATCGTATTCACATGTCACCAATCATATCAGAGTAATGACAGGAATGTTTGAAAGATTTCTGCAAAACACCGGTCGACATTACCAGTTAATATATATATGCAGTGGGTTTTTAAATATTTACTGAATTCTTTCCCGGCGTTAGCTATTGAACACAAGACTGTCTCTGTTAGCATAAAATGGTTAAATATTGCCAAGCCGACCTGAACGTTTAATTATCATTAACAAAACACACTTCACTATGCGTTTAAGTTATTTGCTTTAGAAATTGAAAGAACCAACAGATTAACAACTTCAACGTTAATTATCCACCTATGAATGCACAAATGTAAAACCAGTAATAAATTCAGTCAGCCCCAGGATCGCTGTAAAAGAAAAATATTTCGTAATTCACTGCTAATTTTACCTGCTCCCGGTTTACTGGTTTGGTTAATTTTATCGCGGAACAATCTTTTAAATGTGCCGCCGCTGCAAATCGTTCGGTCACGGCACAGCCCAGCAACACCAACGATAATCGCTAAAAGTGCTGAAAATTCTTTAAAGAAATATTATAGATGACATGGGCAAGCTAATTTACATTAGTAATACACAATTTTGATAAATTATAATGTATTTAGACCACAGCAATAATTAAAATTGCACACCTTTATAATTTCTCCTCTAATGGCGGCTAAAGACAGATACAGACAAAAGAAGTCTACTCATGCATATAATGCTACGTCACAGGTTCCTCTCTCTCTCTCAGCTCTCGAGGAAGACGACAAAGAATGCACATTATGTAGTGCTATTTATACTATTACTGATTATTAATATCTCTTTGTAATCTTACAACACTATTTTCCTCTGTGGCTATAATTTACATTTTTTTCATCGCAGATATTAACGTATTTCGTAATTACATTATGAGTATAGAAATATTACAATCATAAATACATCGAGAATATCATTACAAAAAATATTACAATAATAACCAACGTCCTTTATACAAAATTAAATAATATATTTTGTTAAACAATTACAGTACATACGAATTGCTTCATAGCGGCGTACGTAGTACAATTAAACGTAATTTCAGTTTATTAACAGTGTGTGTGCTGCCAGGGAAAGTTAGAGTCAGAGAGCGTAAGCAATGTCCTGGCCACAGAAAAGGCCATGGCACAATTTTTAAAAGACTTTCTGTAGGCGAAGTAACAGCTGTTGACGGATTTGTTCCCGGTAAATAGTATCATGAAACTAAAATGGATGTATGTAACTCCATCTTCTATCTGGAGTATGGCACTACGGCTGGTCAATATCCAATAAAACGATACCCATCACCGTTATTTAGGTTTTGTTTTTTAGGCTGAAGATGATGTAATGTATCGTCGAAACCGGTAGCCTAAAAATAAAACCTAAATAACGGCCATTGGTATTGTTTTACTGGGTACAATGGATGTGTCGGAACCCCGGCGGATTCGTCAACGGAGTGGAAGACTGGTGTGCTACTACCGAGCGTGCGGTCCGCCTCGGATACATCGCAATCTCCGGCAGCAAAGCATTCGCGGTCATGCGTTGTCCAGAGAGTTTAAAAATGGTGTGTCGTCAACCTACACAAAATTAGTAATTTTGGTCCCTACTGGCAGCAGCTACCCATGGTTAAAATTTCTCCTTCTCGTATGACTAATGTTGGAGGAGGTGTGACATGAAAGTGACAAGTGAAAATTTTATCGCGAGTACTGTGAGTCTGAGAAACGCTGCGCGACCTGAATGAATGTGCCCAAGACATGTTGTAAAGTACATCCCAAAGTAGCAGAACCACGTCAAAGATGAACTACTCTTTTCACACACTGTGGTTAAGTGCTTCATTGGGGTGTCGGTGCATTCGACGCCGTCACTTTAAAAGTGGCAAAATCATGACTCAAGTGATCATACTTCACGCCTCTAGACAGCTGTTGGCTATCTTCTGACTTATTAGGCCAAGATTAATGGGGTGCTGTGAGTAATTGCATTTTGTGAGATACTTAGCTCCAAATGTATGTAAAATGTAGTTCCCTTCGCAACGTTCACTCGGAAACTGCTAGCGATAGACCTGAACTCACAGAAATCTGGACTAAACTCATTTTCACACAATTTCACACAATACCTCCCCTTTTAAGAAGGAATTGAAGTAATAGCTTTAGATTGTGATGTAAGATTTCCTGGTGTTTTTAACTACAGATCATACTATAGACGATGTCATTTTGGAAGATCTGTAATGGAGTGCGTTAATTAACCAGTATATCTTTGTAATACGCAAATCTGGCACTTTAGCTTAAAAAAAAAAAAAAAAAAAAAACGTAAACCGACGTCTAACCAACTCAAAGAGCCATCAAGAACCATCAGCTCAAGACACATAGTGTCATGTAAACGTGTTTCAGCTTTTAAAACGTAACACTAAAAATCTTTATTTCAATATTAATTCTGTATTATTTTTGCTATTTTGTGAATAGAGTTTTTGGTGACGGCGCGATTTGTTGCGTAGTCCAGGGTCTGAGTTAGGGTGAAATGTGATCAGATGCCATGTTGATTGTCACGTCAACGCATCTCAAGCACCGTACTGGGTGTTTTTCTTAGTTATATTTGCGTGATATGTGTAGTTCAAGTAAAATAATTGTAAATGCCTTGCGGCAGGGACTCCCGTCGGGTAGACCATTCGCCTGGTGAAAGTCTTTCGAGTTGACGCCACTTCAGCGACTTGCATGTCGATGGGGATGAAATAATGATGATAGCGACAACACAATACCCATTCCCTGAGAGCGCAGAAAATCTCCGACCCAGCCGGGAATCCAACCCGGGCCGTTAGGTACGACATTCCGCCGCGCTGACCACTCAGCTACCAGGGGCTGACTTGTAGTTTTAGTGATGTACTGCATTAAAATTCTCTGAGTAAGGCGTTGTTCAATGTATAACGGTGACTACAAATATCATATCGTCGACTGAAACAGTTACTGGGACAGGGATTGTTGCAAGCAGGGTATTTTTGTTTCACTTCACGACAAGAGCCATAGCTTCTATGTTATAACCAATTTTCAGTGCTGCTTAAAAGTCAAAATCGTTTTTCAGCGCTCAGTAATAATAAGTTACCGATGTTAATAAAATGACACTTGTACACGGGAACAGGGACAAAAGCCAATACTCCTTAAAAACTGTAGATTTCTCGCAACATCGTTAAAAAAGATTTCCCGCTGTTTATCGCTTTACCGTTTACGAAATATTTTTCTGTCCCTACCCGCTAGACGCAGACAACGTCTATTAACAAGACCACCACTTAAAGGAGTCCAAAAACGGGCACCATTTGACGCCAAATATTTTGGGGCGCATGCATTCCCGCCCGCTTACGTCCACCAAGTATGGCTGCTTCCGTCTCCTTTACGCCCATCGCGCACTTCACCAACTATTCCAAGCACCGCCCTGCCTAAACCTCTAGATATGAATGTCTTGTAAAGAAAGGCAAGTACACTACTGGCCATTAAAATTGCTACACCAAGAAGAAATGCAGATGATGAACGGGTATTCATTGGACAAATATATCATACTCGAACTGGCACGTGACTACATTTTCACGCAATTTGGGTGCATAGATTTAGAGAAATCAGTACCCTGAACAACCACCTCTGGCTGTAATAACGGCCTTGATACGCCTGGGCATTGAGTCACCCAGAGCTTGGGTAGCGTGTACAGGTACAGCTGCCCATGCAGCTTCAACACGATACCACAGTTCTGGGGCGGGCAGGAATCCTGCGCTTGTGCGGTGCACTTGCATGCGTGCACTTAACAGGTGTTCTGCGTGCACACAGGAGCAAGCTGGCCACCCGCTTGTCTCACCTACCCACGATACCTTCTGTCCGCTCCTTCCTCTGCAATGCGTTTTGTTTCCTAGCTTGCTTTATTGAATGAAGGAATGAGATTAGTAGGAGTGCTTGAAAGATATCGTGGTTTGAAAGAGTACCTATTACCTACGATGCGTCGTATTTAATTATCACAGGTGGAGTGGAACAAAATTTCTACATACAGACAAACACAAACAGTTACTTAAAATTTTCATCACTGATGTTTGCTCTTAACCGACACATACTAATTCAGCAAATGGTTTTCCAGCTCTCGCTATATTAAACGCAATCATATAACTTGCTCGTACCGCTGGGCTATTGTTGTTGTGGTCCTGAAAAATTGAAAACAGTGCTCCACAAAATGTTAAATCAGTTAGACTAGAGACATGACTTAAGGAAGTCGCAGATCTCTCGTGACCACAGCAACTACAACAGAATCATCTAGTATCGTCAGATCGCTCTGCTTAAGCTCAGTCAATTTCCACATCCGCTCAGAATCCAACAATAAATTGTACTCGTCCTTGTAAAATTTGTTATAATGGCCTTCAATACTAAACTTCCGCTGACTAGCGAGAATACTGCCACATATTAAACATTTCGAATTTTCACGTTTTTGCACTTCTTAAAAGATAGCAAATCTCCACTTCTCCGTTTCCTTGTTTCACTCTGCATTTTCCGGTTCTTGAAATACGACGTGCACTACGTAGTGGTCGCTACGCACCAAGGTCCGCAGCTTCGCCTGGCACTACACTGCCGCAACCTGCCGACTCCCGCCAGCGCCCCAGTCGATGATTGCACGCGAGAAGCACACGTGCAGCGCTGTGCGCTCATGAGCCGCGTTCAACGTTTGCCCGCCCCTGCCACAGTTCATCAAGAGTAGTGACTGGCGTATTGTGACGAGGAAGTTGCTCGGCCACCGTTGACCAGACGTTTTCAATGGATGAGAGATCTGGAGATTGTGCTGGCCAGGGCAGCAGTCGAACGTTTTCTCTATCCAGAAAGGCCCGTACAGGACCTGCAACACGCGGTCGTGCATTATCCTGCTGAAATGTAGGGTTTCGCAGGGATCGAATGAAGGTATAGCCACGGGTCGTAACACGTCTGAAATGTAACGTCCACTGTTCAACGTGCCGTCAATGTGAACAAGAGGTGACCAAGATGTGTAACCAATGGCACCCCATACCATCACGCCGGTTGATACGCCAGTATGGCGATGACCTATAGTGGCCGAGCGGTTCTAGGCGCTTGAGTCTGAAACCGCGCGACCGCTACGGTCGCAGGTTCGAATCCTGCCTCGGGCATGGATGTGTGTGATGTCCTTAGGTTAGTTAGGTTTAAGTAGTTCTAAGTTCTAGGGGACTGATGACCTTAGATGCTAAGTCCCATAGTGCTCAGAGCCATTTGAACCATTTGATGACCAATACACGCTCCCACCCTGCGTTCACCGCGATGTCGCCAGACACGGATGCGACCATCATGATGCTCTAAACGGAACCTGGATTCATCCGAAAAAATGACGTTTTGCCATTCGTGCACCCAGGTTCGACGTTGTGTACACCATCGCAGGCGCTCCTGTCTGTGATGCAGCGTCAAGGGTAACCGCAGCCATGGACACCGTTGCGATAGTCCATGCTTCTGCAAAATGTCGTCGAATTGTTCTTGCAGATGGTTGTTGTTGTCTTGCAAACGTCCTCATCTGTTGACTCAGGAATCGAGACATGGCTGCACTATCCGTTGCAGCCACGCGGATAAGATGCCTGTCATGTCGAGTGCTAGTGATACGAAGCCGTTGGGATCCAGCACTGCCTTCCTCAGTACCCTCCCGAACCCATCGATTCCATGTTCTGCTAACAGTCACTGGATCTCGACCAACGCGAGCAGCAATGTCGCGATACGATAAACCGCAATCGCGATAGGCTACAATCCGACCTTTATCGAAGTCGGAAACGTGATGGTACGCATTTCTCCTCCTTACACGAGGCATAACAACAACGCTTCACGTGGCAACGCCGGTCAACTGCTGTTTGTGTATGAGATATCGGTTGGAAACTATCCTCATGTCAGCACGTTGCAGGTGTCGCCACAAGCGCCAACCTTGTGTGAATGCTCTGAAAAGCTAATCATTTTCATATCACAGCATTTTCTTGCTGTCGGTTAAATTTCGTGTGTGCAGCACGTCATCTTCGTTGTGTAGCTATTTTAATGGACAGTAGTGTACCGTGGTCACTGAGATTCATCAGCCATCTTCTACAAGTTCAGAACAGCAGAGCGACGTGTCCTTCACACTGCCGCTGAGAACCCTGGAGAGTGGAAGGTCCTCGCGTCGGCCTTCTGCAGTTCTGGCGTCCCTTGGCCGTCGTTTGTCACCCAGCCCCACCGAGCGGAGACAGCGGCGCTTCGCCGGCAGGCTGCAGCGCCAGCCCGGCAAGAGGGCGGGGCGGAGCGGGCGACCCAAATGGTTCCTGCTGCAGCTCGGCGCCGCCGTTTAATTCGTTCCTTTCAGCCCCGGAGCCATCAATCGGGGCGCGGCGCCTCTCGCTCTGATTAAACCGTCGCTTGGCCTGCAGAGACAATGCCGGAATTCGCGGCATCTGCCGCAGCCCGCCACAGTAGCGACAGCGCGCCGACAATAGGCGAAAGTCTCTCTGGCATAAAATCGAGACATACAATGCCTCGCAGCTACAGCGCTACGGCGTGTGTGAGGTGCCCATTGTCGCGACAGTTAAGTAGTAATTCGTACGCGCCCTGTGAATGTGGTGGTAATTGATAGCTGACGGAGACCTCCGACAAGCTCTCTAAGTAAGTCTCGCCGAGTTATCATTTCTGACTCGAATATCTGGGTAACAGACACTGAGGAATTTAGTTTTCGTTGTTCTTACTGTTGTTCTTGTTCTTGTTCATGCTCTTCTTTTATTCTTCAGTTCAAAGACTAGTTTAAAGCAGCTCCGCACGCTAGCTTACCCTGTGCAAGACTTCATCTCTGGACAATCGCCGCAGCCGACATCTGTTTGAATCTACTTAGACTTCCCTCTACAGTGTTTCAGTTCTTACTCCTCTCACCGCCATCCTTTCACATCGCAGGGTGGAATATATTAATAGATCACTTACCTAAGCCAAGATGTGTGTTAAATTTCTTTTTTTGCCCAATTCGATTCAGTACCCTCTCATTTGTTATCCAATCTACCCAACTGATTTTCAGCCTTCATCTAGAGCACAGCGTTCTAAAAGCTACATTTTTCTTCATCTCTGAATAGTTTACCGGCCATTCCACACAAATACCGTCAGAAAATTGTTCATAACACTTGAATTTATATTAGATGGTTCCAAATTCCCTGTTGTCACAAATACTTTCTGTGCTACTGCCAGTCTGCAAAATGGTTCAAATGGCTCTGAACACAATGGTACTTAACAGCGGAGGCCATCAGTCGCCTAGAACTTAGAAATACTCAAACCCGACCAACCTAAGGACATCACACTCATTCATGCCCGACGCAGGATTCGAACCTGCGACCGTAGTGGTAGCGCAGTTCCATACTGAAGGGCCTAGAACCGCTCAGTCACTCCTGCCGGCGCCAGTCTGCAGTTTACATCCTGTGTACATTGGCCATCGTCAGTTATTTTCCTGTCCAAATACCAAAATTCATCTACTAGTTTTAGTGTCTCATTTCCAAGCCTAATTCCTTCAGCATCACGTGACGAGCCTCTACTACATTACATTACCCTTGTTTTACTTTTGTTGATGTTCACCTTATAATATCTTTTCAAGCCATTATCTATTCCGTTCAACTTCTCATACAAGTCCTTTGCTATCTCTGACAGAATTAAAGTACCACTGGGATATCCCAAGCCGTTTATTTCTTCTTCTTGAACTTTAATTACTACAGACTGGATGACATCGGGGTGGTGCTAGAACACTGTCTCACTCCTTCCTCAACTATGACATGCCCCTCGTGACGTTCAACTCTTTATAACTGCAGTCTCGTTTCCGTACAAATTGTAAATAGCCTTTTGTTCCCCATATTTTGTTCCTGTTATCTTCAAAATTGCTAAGACTTTATGTCATTTACCACTGTCATAAGCTTTATTAAAATTTTCAGAGCTATAAACCTTCAGAGTTGTAATCTTAGGTTTATCTTTCTTCAACCTGTGTTCTAGAATAAGTTGTAGGGTTAGTATTGCTTCGCATGTTCCTAGATTTCTCCAGGACTCAAAGTGGTCTTCCCTGAGGTGTGCTCCTACCAGTTTTCGGTCTTCTGTAAACACATTGTGTCAATATTTTGAAACCATGACTTGTGAAACTGATACACACCTGTCAGCAAGTACCTTCTTTGGAACTGAGAATTTTACATTATTCTTCCTGAAGTTTGTGGGTACTTCGCCTTCGTCATATACATCGCAACACCGACAAATTATTAATGCAGGGTAATGAAATTTTCGGAATGCTTTTGTCTACGTAACATTTTTAAGTGATTAACACTGTAAGATAATAGATTAGTGTAAACGTGAGATAAGTAATTACAAATATGAAATGCTGGTACATTAATAACCGGTGTAAGCGCCAGAATACTCACTGCAAATAGGTAAACATCCAAACGTGTTGAACAGGTGCCGGGTTTCAGTTTGTGACATGGAGTTTGATGCTTGTTGCACTTGTTCTGCCAATACAGGGACGGTTAATGCTGGCCGTGGATGATGCTGGAATCGTCGTCGATGATGTCCCATATGTGCTCGATTGGAAACACATATGGTGATCGGGAAAACCAAGTCAACATGTCGACTCGCTGTAGAGCATGTTGAGTTACAACAGCGGAGGGGACAAGCGTTATCCTGCTGGAAAAAATCCCTGCAATGCTGTTAATGAATGACAGCAAAACAAGTCGAACCACCAGATTGCCGTACAAATTTGCAGTCAGTGTGCGTAGGTTATCCCAGTCTGCTCCTGCTACCATAGGAAATCACACCTCACACCATGTGTGAGTCCAGTGTGTGTAGCACACAGACAGTATGGTAGCAGGTCCTCAACTGGCCCCCTTCTAACCAACACACGACCAACACTGGCACAGATGCAGAACCAACTTTTCCATCCTGCCCTTCAATAAGCTCTCGCTTGACACAGCTGAAGTCGAAATGGCGGTGGTTTGGGGTCAGTGGAATGCCGTCATCTGGCTCGGAGCTGTCCTTGAAGTTACTGATTTGTACCAACGCCAGAGTCACACACAGAACACGATGGTCTTTCCTCTCGGCAGTGCCACGTGACCGTCCAGATACAGGTTTTTTGCGACCATACATTCTAGTGACAACCGATGTCAGCAGTCTTGTACAGTGGGTACATTCCTGTTTAGTCTTTCCGGAACATCGCAGATGGAACAGCCAATTTCTCGTATCCATGTAACAAAACCTCGTTCAAAGCCAGTGAGCTGTTGATACTGCCGTCTTTGATGCCTTTGGGGGAGTAAGTACTGTGAAAATATTTAAAAAGAGATATTTCCGATAATTGTCTCTTGTTGTTGTTGTTGTTGTGGTCTTCAGTCCAGAGGCTGGTTTGATGCAGATCTCCGTGCTACTCTATCCTGTGCAAACTTCTTCATCTTCCAGTACCTACTCCAACCTACATCCTTCTGAATCTGTTTAGGGTATTCACCTCTTGATCTCCCTCTACGATTTTTACCCTCCACGCTACCCTCCAATATTAAATTGGTGATCCCTTGATGCCTCAGAATAGGCCCTACCAACCGATCCCTTCTTCTAGTCGTGCCACAAATTTCTCTTCTCTCCAATTCTATTCAATACCTCCTCATTAGTCCTTAATAATATTTAATCTCTCCTGAATAATTTTATGCATAATTTGTCGATTAATTCCAATTGAAAGTGTAGTTTTTATTATTTCAAAGCTAATAGTGCAAGTGTAAAAAATTCAAGTCATTCTGAACTGACTTCCTTATGTATCTCTACCTCTGGAACTATTGAATCTAGAAGTCTGTGGTTTTCAGCTGTGTGTTCCTTGAATTCATGTTAATGTCGATGTTAAGAGGTTGGATGCAGTGGTTAAATGAAATGATATTATTGCACAGGCATTCTGTGGAGACTCTGAATGGTAGAGGAGAACGTACGGACAAAAACATCGATGAACTCCAGCAACATTATGGAATGGTAATAATGAGCATTCCACATGAACTTCAAGGGATGAAAAGAGCAGTGTGGGTACATTATTCCATCTTACACAAACTATCCACTGATGATACTCCTACCATCTGGTGCTGATTCATGGTGCAAGAACCGCACTGCTCAGGCAGTGGGTAGAGAGAAACAACGTAGGCACGATAATAGCATGCCATCTGCAATGATGGAAGCTCATCATCATCATCATCATCATCATCATTTAAGACTGATTATGCCTTTCAGCGTTTAGTCTGGAGCGTAGCCCCCTTATAAAATTCCTCCATGTTCCCCTATTCAGTGCTAACATTAGTGCCTCTTTTGATGTTAAACCTATTACTTCAAAATCATTCTTAACCGAATCCAGGTACCATCTCCTTGGTCTGCCCCGACTCCTCCTACTCTCTACTGCTGAACCCACGAGTCTCTTGGGTAACCATGCTACTCCCATGCGTGTAACATGACCCCATCATCTAACCCTGTTCGCCCTGACTGCTACATCAATAGAGTTCATTCCCAGTTTTTCTTTGATTTCCTCATTGTGGACACCCTCCTGCCATTGTTCCCATCTACTAATACCTGCAATCATCCTAGCTACTTTCACATCCGTAACCTCAAACTTGTTGATAAGGTAACCTGAATTCACCCAGCTTTCGCTCCCATACAACAAAGTTGGTCGAAAGATTGAACGGTGCACAGATAACTTAGTCTTGGTACTGACTTCCTTCTTGCAGAAGAGAATAGATCGTAGCTGAGCGCTCACTGCATTAGCTTTGCTATACCTCGCTTCCAGTTCTTTCACTATGTTGCTATCCTCTGAGAATATGCATCCTAAGTACTTGAAACCGTCCACCTGTTCTAACTTTGTTCCTTCCATTTGGCACTCCATCCGTTTACATTTCTTTCCCACTGACTTTACTTTAGTTTTGGAAATGTTAATCTTCATACCACAGTCCTTACATTTCTGATCCAGATCTGAAATATTACTTTGCAAACTTTCAATCGAATCTGCCATCACAACTAAGTCATCTGCATATGCAAGACTGCTTATTTTGTGTTCACATATCTTAATCTCACGCAGCCAGTCTATTGTTTTCAACATATGATCCATAAATAATATGAACAACAGTGGAGAAAGGTTGCAGCCTTGTCTTACCCCAGAAACTACTCTGAACCATGAACTCAATTTACCGTCAACTCTAAGTGCTGCCTGACTATCCATGTAAAGACCTTTAATTGCTTGCAAAAGTTTGCCTCCTATTCCACAATCTCGTAGAACAGACAATAACTTCCGCCTAGGAACCCGGTCATGTGCCTTTTCTTGATCTATAAAGCATAGATACAATTCCCTGTTCCACTCATAACACTTCTCCATTATTTGCCGTAAACTAAAGATCTGGTCCTGACAACCTTTAAGAGGCCTAAACCCACACTGATTTTCATCCAATTGGTCCTCAACTAATACTCGCACTTTCCTTTCAACAATAACTGAGAAGATTTTACCCACAACACTGATTAAAGAGATACCTCTGTAGTTGTTACAATCTTTTCTATTTTCATGTTTAAAGATTGGTGTGATTACTGCTTTTGTCCAGTCTGATGGAACCTGTCCCGACTCCCACGCCATTTCAGTTATCCTGTGTAGCCATTTAAGACCTGACATTCCACTGTATTTGATGAGTTCCGACCTAATTTCATCCACCCCAGCTGCTTTATTGCACTGCAATCTACTGACCATTTTCTCCACTTCCTCAAATGTGATCATATTTCCATCTACATTCCTATCCCATTCTACCTCGAAATCTGAAACATTAATGATCTTATTTTCACCTACATTGAGCAACTCTTCAAAATATTCCCTCCATCTGCCCAAGGCATCCACAGGATTCACCAGCAGTTTTCCTGACCTGTCCAAAATACTTGTCATTTCCTTCTTACCTCCCTTCTGAAGACTGCTAATCACACTCCAGAAGGGTTTTCCAGCAGCTTGACCCATAGTCTCCAACCTGTTTCCTAAGTCTTCCCAAGATTTCTTCTTGGATGCTGCAATTATCTGTTTGGCTTTGTTTCTTTCTTCAACATAACTTTCTCTGTCTACCTGAGTTCTAGTTTGTAGCCATTTTTGATACGCCTTCTTTTTCCTTACACAGGCTGCCTTGCCTGAGTCATTCCACCAAGCTGTTTGCTTCATCCTACTTTTACACACTACTGTTCCAAGACATTTTTAGCCACTTCTAGTACTGTGTCCCTGTACCTTGTCCATTACTTTTCCAATGACTGTAATTGACTACATTCGACTAACTGGTACCTTTCTGAGATTGCTGTTATGTACTTGTGCCTGATTTCCTTATCCTGAAGTTTCTCCACTCTTATCCTCCTACATATGGACCTGAACTCCTGCACTTTCGGCCTCACAATCCCAATTTCACTGCAGATTAAATAATGATCAATGTCATCAAAAGAATCCCCTGAATACACGTGTGTCCCTCACAGCCTTCCTGAATTCCAGATCTGTTATTATATAGTCAATGACAGATCTGGTTCCCCTGCCTTCCCAAGTATATCGGTGAATGTTCTTATGTTTAAAAAAGGAGTTTGTGGTTACTAAGCCCATACTGGCACAGAAATCCAAGAGTTGTTTCCCGTTCCTGTTGGCCTCCATACCTTCTCTAAATTTAACCATAACCTTTTCATACCCTTCTGTTCGATTTCCAACTGTGGCGTTAAAATCACCCATGAGCAGAACACTGTTCAACTACATCACTGAGTGCCTCATAAAAAACTATCCATCTTATCTTGATCTGTCCCTTCACAATGCGGATATACTGACACAATCCTAATTTTCTTGCTAAACACTGTCAGATCTATTCACATTAGTCGTTCGTTTACATGATAGCTATTAAATCAAACAAATAGCGAGTTTCTGTCTTCTTTCCAAATGTCTCCATCGTCGAATGCAAAACCCAAATGAGTCTTTCAATGATGTCATTTGGACCGGCATACCAAAATATGACTTTGTAGGAACGAAAACTCTGTGTTTGGATATTTGTGACGCTGCGACAACGTTTAATGTTGGTAATAAGGAAAGAATTAGGGTACTGGAGCAACTTGGTATTACTCCTGGAGCCAACACACTGCAAGACTTCCAGCGAATGGATCGAGTTAGGATCATGAAAACCCACTGCATAAGAGGAAATGACTAAAGAAGCAAGAGACAGGAAAATAAAGAAGTATTTATGTTCGCAGGATGATCAGGAACAGGGTCCAGCTATTTCTGATCATGGGCCTGGCTGTTTCTAGGAGCTGGCATGCCTCCATATGTGAGTTAATATCAAATTAAACGTTTAAACCTGATTTCCTGAAAATACTTTTTTTTATATTTGTCCCATTATCTCAGGAAATGTTAGAGATAAGTATATCTAATTTTAAACTATGTTACCTCTTAATATACTGTGCTGCTGAATCACCAAAACAGAAGCAAAATAGGACTTTTTTTTAAAAAAATTGAATATAAATTTTAAAAATCGTAAATAACTAATTATCTGTCTGTATGCTATGATTCTGTTTCCGTAATCAAAAAAGGAGTAAAGTTATACTTCCCAAAAATTTCAGATCTCTGTCAAAAGTTCTGAGATAATGGGTCATCAATTTTGTAAATCTAACAATATAGGTGTAGGATATATGTACTCCCCCAAAGGCACTCTTGACTAATATCAACACGCCACTTCCAATCTCAAAGGCAACTAAAGTTCACGATCGTTACAGTCCGTATTTAAAGCAACCCCGATTTGCATTCTCATAGTGGCACTACCTGCGCCACTCTACGCTAATGGCACGAAATTTGAACAGACATCATCTTTCAGATGTAGAAACACGCCTACCATCTTGCACATTAGGTGAAGTTGCTTTCTCACGGCTGCCTCACAGAAAGATTAAATAATACAGAGGGAATGTCGCCCACAGCTGATGGCTTGTTTCTACACAGGTCACTGAGTGCTGTGTCAAATTCTTCTTGTAGTTCCGCGTGCAACAGCGTGCAGTTGCAAATTTTTTCATCTTTTGAGGTTTTGGTATAGAATCCAAATTCAGTCGTTTAATGGGACGAATAGTACAGCCAACTATTTCACGCTTCCATTCAGTTTCGGTTACTAAATATTTTGTGTCACGTACTGAACTAGATTAATATGATATGTGTACCTCTGCCCCACATACCACATGTTTTTATTCTGCCATTAGCTCATGTGTTGTTCTGATCGCTTGATTTTTTTAGTTAATTATACAACATTACACTTAAACACTTCTTCTCACTTCAATTCCCCTGATAATTTATTCCATATCTGAGTATAAACTGCCACATCCGTCAACCTACTTTCACTTTATGGTTGCTTGTTACCGGGACACTCACCTAACTGTTGAATTTGGTACATTTTGTCTAATATTTCCTCTCACAGATAGCATTCCTAATTCCAGACGTTACGTATTCCCTTTCTGTTGCATGTATTTTATAGCAGGTAAGCGAGGTCCTGATGCTTCTGCAATAAGAAGAGACACTACGTGTGATTCTACAGAACGGTATTTGCTCACTGTTTCGTATTTGAGTCTTAGAATTTTATTAACACAACCATTGCATGTGGTCAATTATACGTTAGCTCTCTAGAACACATTCAGTATTGTTAGAATTTTCTAAATGATTTTTTGCGTTCACTTATGTTCACTTTAGTAAAACTGTGCCTATTTTCGTTTCGTGATTAATGAAAGTGCGTCTGCTCAAATAACTTTCATTTCTCTTTCTGTATTGCAATATGCTGCCTTTTTATTTGATCTCTTAAGGCTACCCATTCGTCGTTTATTGTACACCTCCCCCCAGTTTCAGTCCAACGTTGCCTAATCCTCCGTCTGAGACTTTCAACAATCGCTGGTTCCTTTAATTTATTAACTACGCCCAACCTCTTAAATTTTCCAAAACAATGTAAAATTTAAGTTTGTACATAGTCCGAGCACTTTGTGAGATACAGGTAGAAGCCGTATTCGTACACAGCTTCCAATGACAGTATCCTTGACTAGCAAAGAATCGTAAAGGAGAGACGAGGAGTCGTTCGACAACGGGCAGGATGTAGCAATAAGGAATTTGATTGTTTCGGAATGGAATTTTCACCTATACTTCTTTCTAAAAATAAATAAAAAGCTTCGATAAATGTTTTTAAAACGATAGCAGTTAGATACCCAGTGAATTAAATAGTCACAGAGAAACTCCTTACTTGAGAGGGAAAAATTTCTTTGCATTTTCTAAGGAAATCACACTAACAGTATAACAGAATACTCCTTGCCATGTTAGTTTAACGATGTGCAACTTATCGTTTTATGGTGTACTTGCTAACTGATTGCCTTCTACAATACCCGAAATCCTTTCAGTCATGATATTAATATTGTACGTCACTATTCGGTTCAAGAGAAAGTTGAGACAAGTATCTAGTTTTCTGGTGGAAATGATTTGTCTCAGAGTGGATTACCATCTCACAGCTATGAACTTCGGGTGGGCGACTTCGGTGGAGATTTACACGTCTCAGCCGTAATTTATGAACCTGTTGCGCAGACTGGCGACTTTTAGCGGCAAACTCCAGAATGGGATGGATGGAGAACTTTTATGAAGAGCCCAAGAGGTGCTAAACTTGCAAAAAGACTTTTGGTCGAGTTACGCTGATTAGTACATTTACATTTATTCATTGTCAATGAACGCATGAAATAGCATAAATATGTTGTACTCGAGTAACATGTTAAGAATAAGTCTGAAAAATATGCTACATATGTGACATTTGTGCAGCTCTGGAATATTGGATAGCCAAATTAAACTGTCGGTGACTTATATGATATTGATTGTACACTCGACTTTCACTAAAAAGAGACGGGGAACGGAAGACAGTATTCAAAACCATTTATCAACAAACTGTGTGTATGAAGCATTAGTCAACATGTCGTATAATTTGTTAGCAGTTAAAAGCACGAATTTCTCTTGTTAAAAACTGAAAGTTTAGGCGATATGTAAAAGTTGGTGAAGTTTATGTATTCAAATGGCTCTATCGCCACTTCGTGGTTCTGGAGTAGAGGGTCTTACCTTTTCCAGTGGATAGCAAAGTATTGCAAATATTGCATTCTTTGGGGATTCTCAGTGTTCCCCACAGTCACAACTGAATTTTTACTATTAGTCGTAACACAGTGGGCCTAAAGAGGATTAGACGTGAAACAACGAGTGGAATCTTAATTGTCGTATATTTGTGACCTGTACAAAGCTCATTAATCTAACTTATGGATTCTTCCGTAACGTCTTTGTAGAACAATTCCATATTTAAGGTTGAATAACAAGCACATTGTTTTTGTTCCACTGAGTTTTGTGTATTTCAAGCCAGTTTTCAGATTATTGGGTCATCTTCAGGAAACAACTTACTAGCATCTGAAAAGAGCACTAGTTCTTAGGTAGCCAAACATTTTAACCAACATACAATCCACTTGCATAGAGTGTTGTATATAAAACTCATTTTTTAACGTTGATTTGACACTTTGCGAGATGCCGGGGTGGAGAGGATTTTTTAACTCTTTAATTCAGACGAGGTTTGCATGAGAACTGGAGTTGCACTCCACCCTCTCCTTACATACCACCTAATTGATTATGTGCGCAACGGTAACGGAAGAAAATGATGGTGGACCCTGCTAGTTGGTAAAAATAAGGAGTGCACACTCACAAAAATTTAATAAAAATCGTTATCTACTCAACGTTATCATAATAAACAACATTAAACGGGATTCTGCACATATCTACGGAATGATATGTGGATTAAATGTTACAGTGAGATTTATTATACATCACAACATAAATGTACAGGATTATTGACACAAACAGTGGGTTAAAGGACAGGGTATACTGAAATATTATGAGAATAAGAGTTGGCTCGAGAACAAGGGCCTCCTACTCTCTGTGATGCAAACGATTGATGATAATGACTGGAGACCCTAATGAATCAAATATTGATCTCCCGACTATATAGCAGTATCGCAATTAGTAGTGAGAGCTGTAATGGGATCACATGGAAATCTGCAGCATGTCGTCGGTTGGCAGCGTCCTGATGTAGGCGCCGACTTCTGCCGTGCAGCAACTCTGTGTCAACCCCTGGCCGCGAAGGCAAGATCGTCCGACTCCGAGGAAGATCGGATCCCGAATCCTTCTGACCGCTCTACGCAAGAACGAAGTCAACATTGCTCTACTCCCTACTCTCCTCGAAAAACTGCGAATCAGCATTCACTTCTGAATCCAAAATTCCCCCACACTGTCTCAGAACATCATTCGCTCCAATAGCGACCGTTCACTCCAATTTTGAGCAGGGCTTTACAACGTCAACTAGTCTCAGTTTAAGTTGACCAATCATGCCTGTGCTATTCAGCTGAGGGCACTGAACTTGCTGTTTGACCGGCTACGAAAACAACCTGCCTAGACCACTGGCCATCCGGCGCCAGACAGTCTCCCCCAGCAGGGCTCAGTCCACAAGTATTCTCAGAATCAAGAGGACAGTGCAGTCAGTCGGTGCTAAGAATCTTCGTCCCGGGGCGCCGGAACGGTAAACACATGAACTGCGGCGACACTCAGACGTTTCGCAGGTCGTTTCGTCCTGCATACAATAGGCGAAACTCGACCGACGTCAGGCGTTCCGCCAGGCGCATAAGCCTATTGCACGAACCCCTCGGAAATACCGTTAAGTGCAGCCCCCAACCGGAAATGCCCTGCGCCGCGTCCTCCGATGCTTGCCTCACTCAAGCCTCCCAAGGACCTAAACACCATGCGTGGGAATCAAGTGAAAAGTAGTTTTTGAGCTCTCAGTACAAATACTCTCATTACAATAACCTTATTCGGTCTGTTAGTACCGTGCAATGACACAGAACATTAATAAAATTGATAAAAATGAGAGGAGACATGCAAAAGAGGGCATGGAACCTCTCAAATTTACGCAGGCCGGACTACGTTAAGCACAATAAATAACGAAACTACACAATATTACAGGTTAAATGTTTATAATCTGGAGTTTGTGAGGCGACGAACTGTGTTATGCAACAAATATATTTCGTAACATTGTAAACTAAACTTGAGGCACTCGACGGTATCATACACAATAATTAAAATACCCATTTTTACTGTATTACAGGTTATGTGGTTATGATGCCATACTTTTTCAGGTCGTGACAATGGTAGTGAACTATCTAACTGACCACTAGTAACTTATTATATTGTGCAACAGGCATATTTTCAACTGTAAATTACATTTTTAAGCACTGGACAATATTAATCACAGTAAATGGTTAAAATACACAATATTTAAATTTGTTGGATAAAAAATTCTATTGTGTTTATAATTTGTATAGCAGGATGTCTCATTATGACAGTTTGTGAGCATGTGCCTGGTTTATTGTATCGTTTGAAGCTTAAACCTGAGGATGTGGACAGCTGTAATTGATCATTTAGAACAAGCTGGGAACTTTGAGCTTCTTTAAGTGCTCGTAACAAGATTGCCAAACATGGTCTAAAGGAAGGACACGGATATAAAGTCCGCACAGAAGTACTACATACAACCAACAAAGAAAGAAAGCTAAGCCTGTTAGAAGCAGTTGAGGTAAACAGAAATGTAGCTACAAATGGCCAGAAGGTTCTAAATAATCAATTACAACTGAACGCATCCCCACTTTTAAGCTTCACGTGATGTGGTCAACCATGTACATATCCACAAACTTCCAAAATGACATATACTGCAACACAAAATTAAACTGTAATAGAATTTCCTGTTTCTTATCTTGCTTACCCTATGAACTACAACAATATAACTTTTAATACTTCAATACTGTGTATTTTAAACAAGTACTGTGATTAATATTGCCTATTCCCTAAAATGCAATGAATAATGTAAAACAGGTTTGTTGCACAACGTAAGCTTGTAGTGCACAGACACTTCTGAACCATTCTCATGACGTCACAAACTGTGACATCATTACCGTGTAAGCTGTAATACTGTCAGATTATATTATTTAATTATTGTGTACATTACTATCCATTGCCTAAAGTTTAATTTACAATTTCAAAAAACATGTTTGTTGCACAACACAGATGAAGAATGCTCAGTTTAATAGTTTCTCAGTCAGTGTAAATACCTCACAACGTTCAGAAATATATCCATTTAATCTGTAACATTGTGTAATTTAAATATTTGTTGCATTTAACATTGTCCAGTGTGTAAAGTGTAATTTCAACGTTAATAAACAAGTTTGATGCACAACAGACTATGCAGTTGTATTGCATGTTTGCTCATAATGATTGTTTACCTAAGAACTAGGGTCTTATTGAGACGCTGTTCAATTGTTTCCCGAAGATGGACCATTATGCCGAAACCTAGATGAGATAAACAAAAGTCATTGGAATTAAATAATGTAACTGTGATTCAAAATTAAACTTGATTAATATCTTATTTTTTTCTCGAAAGTGAAATGACAATGATTTAGTAAGCTACCTGAAAGAGTACAAGTTCCCTACGAGTTTCTGCTGGTTTGATGCAGCTTACCTTGCCGCTATACCTTGTGCAAGCTTCTTCATCTCTGAATGATTACAGCAACCGAGATCCTTCTGCAACCGCTTACTTCACTCTGGTCTTGGTAATCCTCTACAATTTTTAATCTGAACTCGTTTTTAGAATAACAAATTGACAATTCTTTGATGTCTCTCGTCGTATATCCCTTCTTTCAGTCAGATTGTATCACAAATTTCTTTTCTCTCCAGTTCTATTCAGTGCTTCCTCATGAGTTACAATACCAGTCATCTAATCTTCAGCACTATTTTGCAGGACCACATTACAAACATTTTGACATTTAGATTCTGGTCTTGTCTGAAATAATTTTCGCCTACGTTTACTTCCGAAAAAAGCTACTTTCGAGCCAAACTTCTTCAACAAACTTCTTCATCGGGTGTTCCCTGGGACTGACTGCCCGGCTGACCGGATCACATATTTCGTTAGCAACTTTCTCCTAGATTTTTTTGCTGCTTGCTCAACTTACAGGCTGATTAACATAGGCGACAGACTGAAACTCTCACGCTTTTCTCAATTACTTATTCCCTTCATTTCCTTCGATTCTTTGTAACTGATTTCTGCTTTCTGTATGACTTGTGCATAGCTTCCGCTATCCGTATTTTACACTTGACTCGACCTAATGAATATGGCGCATAACGAGCGCAGAACTAGTATATACAAGGTGCTCCATTGATAGTGACCGGGTCAAATATCTCACGAAATAAGCATCAACGAAAAACCTACAAAGAACGAAACTCGTCTAGCTTGAAGGGGGAATACAGATGGAGCTATGGTTGGGACGCTAGTGGCGCTGCCAAAAGTCAAATAATATAAACTTTTTTTTTAATAGGAACCCACATTTCTTATTAAAAGAAAGAAATGTCAATGTTTTAGTTGGACCACTTTTTTCGCTTTGTGATAGATGGCGCTGTAATAGTCACAAACGTGTAAGTACGTGGTATTACGTAATATTCCGCCATTGCGGACGGTATTTGCTTCGTGATACATTACCCTTGTTAAAATGGACCGTTTACCAATTGCGGAAAAGTTCGATATCGTGTTGATGTATTGTGATCAAAATGCCCAACGGGCGTGTGCTATGTACGCTGCTCGATATCCTGGACGACATCACCCAAGTGTCCTGACCGTTTGCCGGATGGTTACGTTATTTAAGGAAACAGGAAGTGTTTAGCCACATGTGAAACGTCAACCACGACGTGCAACAAATTATGATGCCCAAGTACGTGTTTTAGATGCTGTCGCGGTTAATCCGCACATCAGTAGCAGACAAATTGCGCGAGAATCGGGAATCTCAACAACGTCGGTGTTGAGAATGCTACATCAACATCAATTGCACCCGTACCGTATTTCTATGCACCAGGAATTGCGTGGCGACGACTTTAAACGTCGTGTACAGTTGTGCCGCTGGGCACAAGAGAAATTACGAGACGATGACAGATTTTTTGCACGCGTTCTGTTTAGCGACGGAGCGTCATTCACCAACAGCGGTAACGTAAACGGCATAATATGCACTATTGGGCAACGGAAAATCCACGATGGATGCTACAAGTGGAACATCAGCGATCTTGGCAGGTTAATGTATGGTGCGGTATTATGGTAGAAAGAATAATTTGCCCCATTTTATCGATAGCAATCTAAATGGTGCAATGTATGCTGATTTCGTACGCAATGTTCTACCGATATTACTACAAGATGTTTCACTGCATGACAGAATGGCGATGTACTTCCAACATGATGGATGTCTGGCACATAACTCGCCTGAGGCTGAAGTGGTATTGAATAGCATATTTCATGACATGTGGATTGGTCGTCGAAGCACCATACCATGGCCCGCACGTTCACCGGATCTGACGTCCCCGGATTTCTTTCTGTGGAGAAAATTGAAGGATATTTGCCATCGTGATCCACCGACAACGCCTGACAACATGCGTTACAGGTAATCACAGTGTAACAGCATGCGTTCTCAGAAATTGTGCTACAGGAGACATTCTCCTGCTCTTGCATGAGACCTGTGGTACTAATCGAAGACACGCTGACAGCTGCGAACCATCTCCATCCCTTCATGTTTGACATCTTTCCCGGCGGCTATGTCACCTTTCAGCAGTATAACTGTCCGTATCTGGGAGCCATAACCGTGCTACAGTGGTTTGAGGAGCATTATAGTGAACTCATGTTGATATCTTGGCACCCAAACTCGCGTGATGTAAATACTATAGAACCCGTCTGGGTCGCTGTACGCAAATCAGCTGCACATTGTTTACGAGAATTACATGACCTCTGCGTAGAAATCTAATGCCACATACCGCCACGAACCTACCAACAAAATACCAGATACCTGATACGCAGAATAAACGATGTATTTCGTTGCAAAGACGGACAAACAAACTGTTAAGCAATTGGTCATAATGTTTTGGCTCATCAGTGCAAATCTTTGATGCGGTGCGCCTTGAAACAGCAAACACTTCGGTTATCTTGGTTACGGAAGCACCAAACGTACGAGCACCAACAACTTGTCCAAGTTCGACTTCACTTGGGTTCGAAATAAATCACTGACGTTTATGCAGAACAGTGTTCTGATCACGATTGAAATTTGTAACGTTTTCAGGAATATGTACTGGTGCCGTTTTTGGGTAAATACTACAACGCAACCCGTAGGCCTGGCCAGCATCCTTATTTATGTTCAAGCACGCGTTTCTCACGGTATTATCATACTCTTGTCGAAATTCTGCATTTACGTAGATTGATGCTGTTCCACATTTCGGTAGCTGGTTTCCAAGTTCAAACCGTTCGTCGGTTTGAATATTACCGCAGCGTGATACTTTGTAATTAATTATTTTATATTATTACTTTTTATAAAACATCGCGACTGATTTACTATGGGTGTATAGACGTATTAAGCTTTAAGAGATCACTGTTGAACTACTAAGAAATGGGGGCTGATGGTATGCTGTGTCGCAATTCTCACCTATCATCCATCATCAGCCATTTATTATGATCGGCTCAGACGATCCAGTCCATTCCATATAAATACAGCCTACACCATTGTGTTATGTTCGGCAACTTAGAGCCCATCTGAAGCCACTCATGTATTTCATGTTCCCTAACGTTGATGGAATTATTATGGATGACAGTGCGTTATCTCATTATGCCACAATTATTCGCGATTGGTTTGAAAACGTTAGGGATTTGGCCACCCAGATCGCCCGAGATGAAACCAACAGAATATTTAAGGGACGTTTTCGCGATTATGGACGGCTATAGAGGAAGCATGTCTCGATATTTTTGGAGGGGACTTTCAACGACTTGTTGATTCCATGCCACGTCGAGCTGCTGAACTACGCCGGGAAAAATGATGCCCGACATTACATCAGGAGGTATACCATAACTTTTGTCACCTCAGGGTAAGGGAAACAGGTAGTTAACTATCACAGGATACATTTTAGATATGTCTTAGTCGGAAATTAATTTGTTCACCTTTACGGGTTTCGGTACATCATCCTCAGAACACATAAAAAAATGCAAAGAAGAGCTCACGCAAGTCAAGAAAAGAATATTCTCATACCAGTGAGTATGGCTCTTGACTCCTTGGATATGAGAGTTTATTTCAGCGTCTTGCGTGCTCACTTTCGTTAACTTTGGTTTACATTTTATCCAGTGCTATGAAGATGATGTATAGAAAAGTGAAATGGTAAACAAATTAATTTCCGTACAAAACATTCCCAAAACGTTATCCTGTGCCAAATCTAAACAGATCCAAAGATGCTAACCTTAAAGCGTAAATAAGTGAAGTCCGTCGAAAAAGGTGATGAGTTTCGTCGCTGAGCATCGATATCACACACGAAAGGTCTACAACAGGATGACTTTCAGTTAATTATCGAATTTTTCCGTCAAAAACTTCCTCTAATGTTCCCGATAGCGTAATCCCGGACGAGTATCTTTGTTGGTAAGAATAAGAATAAACTTCCATTTCATTCTGGAAATCTCTCTCTCTCTTTCTCTCTGTCTGTCTACGCGCCATTGAACAATTTGGTGAAATATACAATTTCCACCTGAAAAACTACTACTACTACTAGTAGTAGTAGTAGCTTTATTCATACGTAGATCTCTTTTTACAAGGATATAGGACATGTAAAAGTATTTACAAATTTAGATCAATTGAAAATAAGGTAATTCGTATACGCTTATATTTACAGACTTCTATTTAGAGACAATCTTAAGATTTACTCCTGGTATACAATATTTTTTTTTACAAACAACTTATTAAATAATGTAATGCCACATTGTTCAGTCATATCTCACTATCAGTCACTGCACACATTATACACACATTGTTTGGTAACACTTCATTCACTACACACACACACACATACACACACACACTCACTGGTGATCTCTGGGCCATTTCCTATACCGCAACTTCCCATTAGCTATCCTGAAAAACTGAGTCAGCGTCCCCCCATAATGGGTGAAATGTTGAGCTTAGAAAGAGGAAGAGGTGTTAGTATATTGCCATGCATAGCTTCGTGGTAAGTATTTCTAGAAAGGAAGAAAAAAAGAAGGAAAAAAACATAAAGTGAAGGTGTTATGTGTAATGTTGGGTATTTCATAATCATCATTATTATTATTAATTTGTATAACATTTTTATCATGCCCCTACTTTGTTTTAACTAAGTAATCCTTCAACGGCTATAATGTATTGCATAATACGTACTTTTTATCTGTCTTTTTAAATAAGTGTATTTTTGCAATTTCTTTAATCTCTTTTGATAATTTATTATACAGTTTATTCCTTGGTAGAAAATTCTGTTTTGAGGTTTATGTTTATTTTTTCTTGGTAAATGTAAGTTGAGTCTACCTCTTGTTGCATGGCCATAGACAGAGCTGTTTGTACAGTAATTACCAATGTTATTTTGGATGTGTACAACTGACTGGCAAATGTATTCACATGGAGCAGTTAAAATCCCCAGTGTTCTGAACAGATCTTTACAATGAGATCGACTAGTATTTTTGGGTATTATTCCAATGGCTCTTTTCTCGAGTTTGAAAATTGTGTTCATATTTTGAGCATTTGTTCCTCAAAAAGAATGCCTTAGCTAAGAACTGCGTGTACATATCAATAATATGTAACTAAAAGACATTGCACGTTACACACCGATGACAGGATTCTAAGGGCATAACATGCTGATGACATTCTGTTTGCAAGTACCCTCGTGTGTTCACACCACTTCAACTGAGAATTAATATTCATTCCTAGAAAACTACCGTTCTATTCCAGTCATTAGTGCTATGAAACCTATACGACAGTATAGGTTGGAATGGCACAAATTGCGAAAACAGCACGCTTATCAACACGGCTATGAATACGTACGATAAGTTATGTTGGTTGGTTGGTTTGGGGAAGAAGACCAGACAGCGTGGTCATCGGTCTCATCGGAGTAGGGAAGGATGGGGAAGGAAGTCAGCCGTGCCCTTTTAGAGGAACCATCCCGGCATTTGCCTGGAGTGATTTAGGGAAATCACGGACGCGGGATTGAACCGTCGTCCTCCCGAATGCGGGTCCAGTGTCTAACTAAGTTATGTATACTGGACTGTCCGCACCTGTTATTCTACATTTACAAAGACGTGGCCGGATGGGTGACATAATTCTCATACTGTTTCTTTTCTTAGTCGCTTTCTTAGTCATCATAGCTCCAAATATCAAACATCTGTAATCATTCCATAGGTGCAGTACAAGTTCTGATACGGTCACTATTGTGGTTGTGCCCTGACGTAGCGCTAAATCATTCTGTAATTGTCTCTCGCTCTCACAAAACTCTGGAACACTGTAGCGTTTTAGAACCGATATTTACATTATTAGAGGTTTTATTTGTATGGGTAATAGCTCGTGGCCTAAGGCACGTTCTATCGTTTCGCCTCCTAATGCAGAGGGTGTCTTATAGAAGTTTGATTATATTTGAGATAAAACGTAAATACCGAAATTTTTGTAAAGAAATATTAGGAAAATAGAGTGACTTAAAAAGTCAGCGTATGTAGGAAAAATAAATATAGCGGCAGAAGCATCAGTCATAGATGAAAATACGATCAAAGTCGAAACAGCATCTGGAAAAATGAAGAATGCTTACAATAAAAGTTATGGATTAAAAAATCCAAATATTTACACTACAACATACACGGTTCAAATGGCTCTGAGCACTATGGTCATCAGTCCCCTAGAACTTGGAACTACTTAAACCTAACTAACCTAAGGACATCACACAACACCCAGTCATCACGAGGCAGAGAAAATCCCTGACCCAGCCGGGAATCGAACCCGGGAACGGGAAGCGAAAACGCTACCGCACGACCACGAGCTGCGGACAACATACACGGTTCATTTATATTACTACGACCACCACCTACGTCCGATGTCAGCGTTCAATAACCACTCAGCGACGTCAGATGCCACTAATAATATTGGAGGGTATAACAAACCCGTCGACGGACGGGGAGAACAAAGCAGTATTCCCTAATGCGGAAACAGAGCGATTTATGTGACGTCGAAAAGAACAGTGATCATTGACTTTCAGGGCAAGGATGGAAGCATTTGCGAAAGAACTAAGTTTACAAACTTAGCACCTTGGTTAAAGTATACCGTGCATTGGAAAATGGCGCTATCCAAACCTGGCGCTGAGGCATCTGTGGCGCAAGAGTTGACAGGGGTAAACGATTGCTGTGTACAGGCGAATAGATGTACAACTGTTGAGCAACTAACTGCGCAGATAAACTAAGGGGTCACAAATAGCTTGTCCTTAATGACCGCTCAACTAACGTTGTTGCGTATGGGTCTTCACAACAGGCGACCATTTCATGCACCTATTCTCTCTGCTACTGATCAGTGACGAAAGTTGGAATTTGCAAGACAATACCGCAAATGCACGCCTACTATTCTCTCTGCTACTGATCAGTGACGAAAGTTGGAATTTGCAAGCCAATACCGCAAATGCACGCCTACTAAGCGTCCAAAGGTGGTCTTTCCAGGTTTTATGCTCCATCGGAGAGATGAGTATTGGCGCGTACGGCGCGAAACGCCTGAACTCAAACATCCTGCGCGCGTTATGGTCTGGGCAACATTTTCATCGCTCCCCCTGGGTGATGTCGTCGTTCTGGAAGGAAAGACGGATTTATCCTTGGGAGCTATGTACATCCTCTCCGCAGGTCGTGGTCTTGCAGTAGCGTTCTCACTTCCAGCGCACAGGGTGCCGGGTTCGATTCCCGGCGGGGTCAGGTTCAAATGGCTCTGAGCATTATGGGACTTAAAATCTGTGGTCATCAGTCCCCTAGAACTTAGAACTACTTAAACCTAACTAACCTAATGACATCACACACATCCATGCCCGAGGCAGGATTCGAACCTGCGACCGTAGCAGTCGTGCGGTTCCGGACTGCTCGCCTAGAACCGCTAGACCACCGCGGCCGGCGCGGGGTCAGGGATTTTCCCTGCCTCGAGATGACTGGATGTTGTCGTGTCGTCATCATCATCATGGATCTCTATTACGATCCGAGGAAGGCAATGGCAAACCACCTCTGTTAGGACCTTGCCTAGTCGGCGGTGAGGGTCTCCCGCATCGTTCCCTACGCTCCTCAGAGTATGGGTTCTCTTCATCATCATATCCATTCCTACATGCAGTTTGTTTTCTTTTGGTGTAATGGCATCTACCAGCACGACAATGCAATGTGTCACACAGCTCGCATTTCACGTGCGCGGTCCGAAGAGCACCAGGATAAGGTTACCGTACTCTCATCCCCACCAAGCTCCCCTGTTTCAGATCCAATCATGAATCTGTGGTACCACTTCAGCATGATTACACGTCTCTGCCAGTACCTTCCAGCAAACCACTGAGTCTCTCCCTGCATGTGTCACAGCAGACCGTGGCACGCTTTTGACAAATGGTCCCGTTAACGTGAGTGTACGGCGCGGTAGGGAGTACGTGAATGCGTGAAGACAAGCAAGGCCTACTACTGACTTGAATCAGACGAACTAGATGTATCGGAGAAAAGATTTAAAGATTTGCGAGATGCGGTAAGAATCACGTAAGCGCGCAAAGTAAGGTCCAACGAAAAAAATAAGGATCAGGAACAATACAGAATTAACGTAATTATAAAGGCTTTCCCGGCGTAATAATTGATAATATTCTTCTCGGGTGTGCAGCCGGATCATAACGTTATCTTGAAACGATACTTTCGCGGTCCAACTGGCCGCCATCTTCCAGTGAGAGTGCTGGTACACGATCTCGTCGGAGTTTTGATAACGATATCTCGATTTCGCCTGTTTCCACCACTGGCTGCGCGGTATGTTTACTTACGCTAGAGGGCAGTTACGGCACCTTCTCGCGCACGCATTGTGGGCCTTCTGCGGCCTGTATAGGGGCCGCCACCTGCACTGAGGAGTTAATTCCGACGAGATCGTGTACCAGTACTGTCACCTGAAGATAGCGACCAGTTGGACCGCGGAAATATCGTGTCAAGATGACGTTATGATCCGGCTGCTCGCCCGAGAAGAATATTATCAATACAGAACTTAGGTACCTCGGGTACACTAAGTCAACAAGCTAGATCCAAGAAGTAGTCTAAAATAAAAGAAATAGAAATAAATGTCTTCGGAAGGAGAGTTCCCAGTAGAAGCAGAAGATAATTATGGTGGCGGGGGTGGGGGGTGAGACAAATAAGTCATAAAACCCATTGTATCTCCCCAACCGTATTAGATAAAGAGGTGCTTTTTGGACAGTGAACTGCAGGGAAACGTTTGTGCAATTTTTTATTTCAGTGATAAGAGGCCATCTTTGGGTTTTGTAAATGGAACCTTCTGTTAAATTTTAGCGTAACATGACGGGCCTTAAAGGACGTTTTCAAGTATGTGTATATCATAACATTTAGGCGAATAGTTTTTGAGACACAGATATGTTCCCGTATCGTATTCGTCCTTAGAAGGGGCGTTGCCCAATGCGATCTTTCCTGTTCATCACTGAGGAACTTCACAGGGAAGGCGTTGCTTTCCTGCTTCTCGATAACTCCGCAAGGTGACGCACGAGGTAGCTGGAGATAAGGGTATAAATGTGCTGCTGGGATAATGAGACAGCGCATTTCCGTCACAGTTTCTTGGAGCAGACATATACGAGAACACCAACGAAGAAAATTTAGATATGCTTCTAGCATATGGTGAATGCAGAAGAAATGCTATTAGAGCAATAAAGCGGCTTGGAGAGCTGTATCCTGATCGTGAGCGTCCTAAGCGCCAGCTTCTTGCACGTATTTGCAAGAAACTACGTGAATCGGGACCATGGAACGCCATATAGAGGACAAGGCAGAAATCTGTAACTGGCGAGGTACATTAAGAGAGCGTTTTAGCGTTGGTGCATAACGACCCTAGTGTTTCGTAGCGACGTATCGTCTCGGAATTCAGAGAAGTGTTCTACGCATTATTGCACCGGCATATATTTCACCAGTTTGACATCTTATTACATCAAGCACTCTCCGGTGTGGATTTCGAACGGCGCCAGGAATTTTGCCGGTTTGCTCTGCAGCGCCTACAAGATGATCCAACGTTTTTTCAACCGGTGCTTTTTACTGATGAAGCGACTTTCACCAACCACGGTAATGTGAATTTGCATAATATGCTTTCCTGGTCAATAGAGAAACCTGTACATTCGACAGGTACAGCATCAGCAACCGTGGAAGCGTTAACGTGTGGTGCGGCATCGTCGGAAATGTCATTGTGGGGGCGTACGTCATTCCGGGTATACAAAATGGCAATAACTATGCACAGTTCCTGAGAAACGTTCTCCCCATTTTCCAGGAAGAGGCACCTCTAACAACGCGCCAGTGGATGTGGTTCCCACATGACGGCTGTCCTGCCCACTCTTCCCGTATGGCTACAGAGCTGTTAAATGAAAAGTTCCCGGATTGTTGGATAGGACGACGTACTGAAGTGAAGTGGCCAGCCCTGTCTCCTGATCTGATCCCTCTTGATTTCTTTCTGTGGAGAGCAATCAAACATAAAGAGTAAGCTCAACCACGCCAGACGATATGAATCAATGTATCATCGAAGCGTGCGCTGATATCTCAAGTGACATCCTCGCAGCTGTTCACAGATCATTCGAATGGCGACTACAAATGTGCATTGTAGCGGAGGGGAAACATTTTGAGCACATGCTTCAGTAAAGGTTTGTGCCATGTACAGTATGTATTCAGTATGTATTTTGCATCTTTGTGTGTATTTGCTTCGTATTGAGATCAATAGCAAATATTTTCAAATAAAAAACAATTTTTTTTGTTCTGTTTTGTTTTTGTTAGCTATCTACTGACTGGTTTGATGCGGCCCGCCACGAATTCCTTTCCTGTGCTAACCTCTTCATCTCAGAGTAGCACTTGCAACCTACGTCCTCAATTATTTGCTTGACGTATTTCAATCTCTGTCTTCCTCTACAGTTTTTGCCCTCTACAGCTCTCTCTAGTACCATGGAAGTCATTCCCTCATGTCTTAGCAGATGTCCTATCATCCTCTCCCTTCTCCATATCAGTGTTTTCCACATATTCCTTTCCTCTCCGATTCTGCGTAGAATCTCCTCATTCCTTACCTTATCAGTTCACCTAATTTTCAACATTCGTCTATAGCACTACATCTCAAACGCTTCGATTCTCTTCTGTTCCGGTTTTCCCACAGTCCGTGTTTCACTATCATACAATGCTGTACTCCAGACGTACATCCTCAGAAATTTCTTCCTCAAATTAAGGCCGGTATTTGATATTAGTAGAATTCTCTTGGCCAGAAATGCTTTTTTTGCCATAGCGAGTCTGCTTTTGATGTCCTCCTTGCTCCGTCCGTCACTGGTTATTTTACTGCCTAGGTATCAGAATTCCTTAACTTCATTGACTTCGTGACCATCAATCCTGATGTTAAGTTTCTCACTGATCTCATTCCTACTACTTCTCATTACCTTCGTCTTTCTCTGATTTACTCTCAAACCATACTGTGTACTCATTAGACTGTTCATTCCGTTGAGCAGATCATTTAATTCTTCTTCACTTTCACTCAGGATAGCAGTGTCATCAGCGAATCGTATCATTGATATCCTTTCACCTTGTATTTTCATATTTTTGTGTAGTATGTACACATGTATAAACATACACAGGGAGAATGCGAGGAAAATAAAGGACGAAAAGAAAGAAAACAAAATTTCTCTTTGTATACGCACACCAACTGCGGGAAAGAAAGAAAAATTTAAAAAGAAACAAACATCAAATATTAAAAAAGAAAAAATAGGAAAAATATTTATATATTAATTTATTTGTTCAAATGCAATGTATGTGTAGCCGCAACATGTGGGTCTTGTAAATAGAATAGCTTTTAAGTTTTTCACCTGCCGCTAGCCTTCCAAGACAGAATAGTTTTTAAGTGTGTATATATCTATAAAGCTCACAGTCCATCGGAATTGTTATTGTAAAAGCCTTTGCTATTGGGGACTGTTGAAATTAGTTTCTAAGTGTGCACAGTCCATTAGAGTTATTGTAAAAACTATGCTATTGGTGTTGTGGAATTTAGTTGTAGTGAATAAAGTATCTCTACATTAGTTTTTAGCGTAGATGTATTTTAAAAAATTCCTACCAGTGTTACCGTTGTAGCGTTTAAGCTAAAAGTATTTCTCTATTGGAATAGCAGAGTCAATTTACACCACAAGAATACTATATTGTACCTCAAAAACAACATTATACTTGAAGAATTAGATTGTACCTCAAGAACTATATTGTATTTGTGTGAACTGAATAAACCAAGAAAAAAATTAGTTACCATACGTCTTTGTTGTTGTTGTTATTTACAAAAAACTCTACCCCATATTGCATTATGTATGTATATTTATAAAAAGGCTGTGCGTGTCTCAAATGACATTAGTTTTGCTGAAGATGAGAGCTATTATGGAGGTGAAGTTTAAGATGGAAGATAACAAAATATATAGAATTGTTGCATGGAATTAGCCTATCATGCAGCATGGATTGGTTTGTGGGAGCAGGAGGCACATGACCGTGTCCACGGCCAAAGATGTAAAGCAGACATGTCTAAAATTATATCTCTTCTGCTCGAAGAAAACCACAGACACAGCATGTGGTTTAAATTGTACACTGCCAAAGTGGGAACAGCGTTCAGAAAAAAGAAGAACACAGAGGTTTTGAGTTAAAAATTCATTTATTTATGATCCAACATAAAAGTAATTTTCCGTTTTCATTATCAGACACGGCAACACTGTTTTCACACTTCTTCTTGTGTCGATGGAGAGAAGGACACCCGTAGAATTCCAGGTCTTGAATAGCAGCAAACGTAAAGATTCGACGCTCACAGTCCATCGGAATTGTTATTGTAAAAGCCTTTGCTATTGGGGACTGTTGAAATTAGTTTCTAAGTGTGCACAGTCCATTAGAGTTATTGTAAAAACTATGCTATTGGTGTTGTGGAATTTAGTTGTAGTGAATAAAGTATCTCTACATTAGTTTTTAGCGTAGATGTATTTTAAAAAATTCCTACCAGTGTTACCGTTGTAGCGTTTAAGCTAAAAGTATTTCTCTATTGGAATAGCAGAGTCAATTTACACCACAAGAATACTATATTGTACCTCAAAAACAACATTATACTTGAAGAATTAGATTGTACCTCAAGAACTATATTGTATTTGTGTGAACTGAATAAACCAAGAAAAAAATTAGTTACCATACGTCTTTGTTGTTGTTGTTATTTACAAAAAACTCTACCCCATATTGCATTATGTATGTATATTTATATAAAGGCTGTGCGTGTCTCAAATGACATTAGTTTTGCTGAAGATGAGAGCTATTATGGAGGTGAAGTTTAAGATGGAAGATAACAAAATATATAGAATTGTTGCATGGAATTAGCCTATCATGCAGCATGGATTGGTTTGTGGGAGCAGGAGGCACATGACCGTGTCCACGGCCAAAGATGTAAAGCAGACATGTCTAAAATTATATCTCTTCTGCTCGAAGAAAACCACAGACACAGCATGTGGTTTAAATTGTACACTGCCAAATTGGGAACAGCGTTGAGAAAAAAGAAGAACACAGAGGTTTTGAGTTAAAAATTCATTTATTTATGATCCAACATAAAAGTAATTTTCCGTTTTCATTATCAGACACGGCAACACTGTTTTCACACTTCTTCTTGTGTCGATGGAGAGAAGGACACCCGTAGAATTCCAGGTCTTGAATAGCAGCAAACTTAAAGATTCGACGCATCCATGATATCTTCTCCTTCATCCGTGTGATCGAATAATTAAAGCGCAGTCACCATTTTAGGCGGTTATAGTAACACGGAAAAGTGACTAACGGGGAACAAAGGAGAGTCCTCTGTGGTAACAGTGAGCTAGACACCTTGTTCTGGAGCGCTGTCGGTTTCACTGCTCGTGATGTCGTTAGGAGCAGCCGCTGACTCGCTGCCCTGCTGCACCTCGGCGCAGTGGGTGTTAATTACGCCGTTACGTTAGGTTACAGGGCAGCTGGCTGTGCTGGCCACCCCCGCTGTTTACCGTTTACCGCACCGCACCTTCCCCACCCTCCATCTTCCACCCCTTTCACGCCTCCTCCTCGTGGAACGTGGGTAGCATTTACCGCTCCCATCTGACAGCCACTGTTTTTTCACTGTCTACGACGGAAATAAAGCGTCCGTGGAATTCCTCTCGAGGCTTTAATATCGCGAACCGGCTCTCTCCATTACCTTCATCTGCAGAAAAAGAAGCAAGTGTCTCCGAGGGCGGTTTTACGCCGCATCCCACGCTGTACTCAGGCGACCTGGGCAGTCTCGGAGATATCTCTATCAGGTTCCACAAGGTGGGGTTGATAGTTCCACTATGTATCGCAGTAACGTTCGTTCGCATAGTTGCAGCGTTCAGATGGTGACCAGTAAATAAAGGTAGAGACAGTTTTTTCTTTCTGCTATTAACAGCTAAGGGCCACGTGAACGTTTTAATACCTTCTATTTGCTGCTTTGTTTGCCACCGAGTTTCCTTTCACGTTTTAATATAGGGTGAGGCAGCTAAGTCATAACACCCTTTGTATCTCTCCACCGTAATAGATGCAAAGATGCCGTTTGGATAGTGAATTGCAGGGACAGGGGCTACTTCAATATAGCAAATTTCACGTTTGTGCTATTTTTTGTTACAGAGATATGATGCCATCTTTGTTTTTTGTTTTTTTAAAGTGAAACCCTATGTTAAATTTTATCGTAACATGGTGGGCTTAAAAAGACGGTTTCAAATATGTGTATATCACAATATTTAAGCGAATAGTTTTTGAGACACAGATTTGTTCTCGTATCCTGTTCGTCCTCGAAGTTGCGTTGTCCAATGCGACCTTTCCTGTTGTGTAGAGTACATGGTAAACGTTGCGAGTTCGTCCTTATACAAACACGCTCATTTACCCGACAATAGTAATACATACTGCGATATTTTGCGCAAAAAATAACTGATGATGTCTCGCAGATATTACTCAGTTATTTGACAACTGCGATACCAAAATAGTAGACAATAGTATTAAACTAGTACAAGATGTTAATACGTTTTAAGTAACAGAAATACAAATGTAAATGAGGAGGCCCTTATTGGTCGCAATTATTTCTTTTGTATTTGTTTTTTATATAGGGGACACGTGGTCTAGGGTAGCGTCTTTGATTCATAATCAAAACGTTTTCGGTCCCGGGTTCGATCCCCGACACTGCCTAAATTCTGATAAATAATCAGCATTGGCGGCCGAGGATTTCGGGCACAAGAAGTCATCCTCATTCTGCCAACGGCCTTGTCAAAGAGGGCGGAGGAGCGGATAGAGGTTCAGGGCACTCTCTTGTCCTAGGGATGGGAAATTTCCCCTAAAGGCGGAAGAATCACCAATGATCAACGACATGAGGATGCAGAAGGCAATGGAAACCACTGCATTAAAGACACGTAACGTATATCCACAGGCCATGTGGCCTGTAGTTGAAGAAGTGTCATGATGATCTCTCCATTGGCAAAAGATTCCGGAATAGTCCCCCACTCGGATCTCCGGGAGCGGACTGCCAAGGGGGAGGTTACAATGAGAAAAAGATTGAATAATCAACGAAAGGATAATGTTCTACGAGTCGGGGCGAGGAATGTCAGAGGCTTGAACGTGAAAGGGAAACTAGAAAATATTAAAAGGGAAATTCAAAGGCTCAATCTAGATATAGTAGGGGTCAGTGAAGTGAAGTGGAAGGAAGACAAGGATTTCTGGTCAGATGAGTATCGGGTAATATCAACAGCAGCAGAAAATGGTATAACAGGTGTAGGATTCGTTATGAATAGGAAGGTAGGGCAGAGGGTGTGTTACTGTGAACAGTTCAGTGTTGTTCTAATCAGAATCGACAGCAGACCAACACCGACAACGATAGTTCAGGTATACATGCCGACGTCGCAACCTGAAGATGAACAGATAGAGAAAGTGTATGAGGATATTGAAAGGGTAATGCAATATGTAAAGGGGGACGAAAATCTAACAGTCATGGGCGACTGCATTGGAGTTGTAGGGGAAGGAGTAGAAGAAAAGGTTACAGGAGAATATGGCTTGGGACAAGGAATGAAAGAGGAGAAACACTAATTGAGTTCTGTAACAAGTTTCAGGTAGTAATAGCGAATACCCTGTTAAAGAATCACAAGAGGAGGAGGTATACTTGGAAAAGGCCGGGAGATACGGGAAGATTTCAATTAGATTACATCATGGTCAGACAGAGATTCCGAAATCAGATATTGGATTGTAAGGCGTACCCAGGAGCAGATATAGACTCAGGTCACAATATAGTAGTGATGAAGAGTAGGCTGAAGTTCAAGACATTAGTCAGGAAGAATCAATACGCTAAGAAGTGGGATACGGAAGTTCTAAGGAATGACGAGATACGTTTGAAGTTCTCTAACGCTATAGATACAGCAATAAGGAATAGCGCAGTAGGCAGTACAGTTGAAGAGGAATGGACGTCTCTAAAAAGGGCCATCACAGAAGTTGGGAAGGAAAACATAGGTACAAAGAAGGTAGCTGCGAAGAAACCATGGGTAACACAAGAAATACTTCAGTTGATTGATGAAAGGAGGAAGTACAAACATGTTCCGAGAAAATCAGGAATACAGAAATACAAGTCGCTGAGGAATGAAGTAAATAGGAAGTGCAGGGAAGCTAAGACAAAATGGCTGCAGGAAAAATGTGAAGACATCGAAAAAGATATGATTGTCGGAAGGACAGACTCAGCATACAGGAAAGTCAAAACAACCATTGGTGACATTAAAAGCAACGGTGGTACCATTAAGAGTGCAACGGGAATTCCACTGTTAAATGCTGAGGAGAGAGCAGATAGGTGGAAAGAATACATTGAAAGCCTCTATGAGGGTGAAGATTTGTCTGATGAAGAAACAGGAATCGATTTAGAAGAGATAGGGGATCCAGTATTAGAATCGGAATTTAAAAGAGCTTTGGAGGACTTACGGTCAAATAAGGCAGAAGGGATAGATAACATTCCATCAGAATTTCTAAAATCATTAGGGGAAGTGGCAACAAAACGACTATTCACGTTGGTGTGTAGAATATATGAGTCTGCCGATATACCATCTGACTTTCGGAAAAGCATCATCCACACAATTCCGAAGACGGCAAGAGCTGACAAGTGCAAGAATTATCGCACAATCAGCTTAACAGCTCATGCATCGAAGCTGCTTACAAGAATAATATACAGAAGAATGGAAAAGAAAATTGAGAATAAGCTAGGTGATGATCAGTTTGGCTTTAGGAAAAGTAAAGGCACGAGAGAGGCAATTCTGACGTTACGGCTAATAATGGAAGCAAGGCTAAAGAAAAACCAAGACACGTTCATAGGATTTGTCGACCTGGAAAAATCGTTCGACAATATAAAATGGTGCAAGCTGTTCGAGATTTTGAAAAAAGTAGGGGTAAGCTATAGGGAGAGACGGGTCATAGACAATATGAACAACAGCCAAGAGGGAATAATAAGAGTAGACGATCAAGAACGAAGTGCTCGGATTAAGAAGGGTGTAAGACAAGGCTGTAGCCTTTCGCCCATACTCTTCAATCTGTACGTCGAAGAAGCAATGATGGAAATAAAAGAAAGGTTCAGGAGTGGGATGAAAATACAACGTGAAAGGATATCAATGATACGATTCGCTGATGACATTGCTATCCTGAGTGAAAGTGAAGAAGAATTAAATGATCTGCTGAACGGAATGAACAGTCTAATGAGTACACCGTATGGTTTGGGAGTAAATCGGAGAAAGACGAAGGTAATGAGAAGTAGTAGAAATGAGAACAGCGAGAAACTTAACATCAGGACTGATGGTCACGAAGTCAATGAAGTTAAGGAATTCTGCTACCTAGGCAGCAAAATAACCAATGACGGACGGACCAAGGAAGACACCAAAAGCAGACTCGCTATGGGAAAAAAGGCATTTCTGGCCAAGAGAAGTCTACGGATATCAAATACCGGCCTTAATTTGAGGAAGAAATTTCTGAGGATGTACGTCTGGAGTACAGCATTGTATGGTACTGAAACATGGACTGTGGGAAAACCGGAACAGAAGAGAATCGAAGCATTTGAGATGTGGTGCTATAGACGAATGTTGAAAATTAGGTGGACTGATAAGGTAAGAATGTGGAGGTTCTACGCAGAATTGGAGAGCAGAGGAATATGTGGAAAACACTGATAAGGAGAAGGGACAGGATGATAGGACATCTGCTAAGACATGAGGGAATGACTTCCATGGTACTAGAGGGAGCTGTAGAGAGCAAAAACTGTAGAGGAAAAAAGAGATTGGAATACGTCAGCAAATAATTGAGGACGTAGGTTGCAAGTGCTACTCTGAGATGAAGACGTTAGCACAGGAAAGGAATTCGTGGCCGGCCGCATCAAACCAGTGAGTAGACTGACGAAAAAAAAAAAAGACCGATAATCTTCTTGCTCTGTGGAATAATACCATAAGATTTATCGACCTTGTATGAGGAGTTGTCGAATTTATTACCGTAGTACATCGTTACTTCAAATGGATCACAGTTCTTCACCAAGTAGATGAAACTATTCGTATCCATGTAAAGTAATTTAGAATCTGCTAAATGAGTTTTCACAAACTCATAATCAAAACGGTACACGTAGAATTTGGACAGATCAAGTATGCACATCCCCACATAAATAGGTTTCGTAAACTCTACTGCTGTCTTCGCCATCTACACAGCAACAAAGTTCTTATTGAATGTGGTGACCTACTTAAAATTTCGTGTGGCAATGTATTTTCTTACGCTTTAACGCCCATCCCATTCGGTTCTAATAAAAATTTCACGCCGTTCCCTCAAATTCTCCAGTGCTTTACCGAAAATGAATTATTCATTAATTTATAAAAATCTTTCTCAAAATCACACTCTGTCTCGTATTCAAATCAATATACTCCTTCAACTAGGGGGAACTGCTTGAAGGTGATATCCCAGGTGATTATAACCAGCTCCATACACGAGCTGAGACACTGCTGGAGATTATATTAATGAATAATGTATCTCCACTTATCCCCCGGCGTTGTCATCAGTTTCAGCGTGGAGCCTTCTCGCGGAACTAGTTGCTCTGGACACAGCAGCAAATCGGCGTATGCATCATCCAGGTACATTATGTAGCTCCAATCAAGAGATGCGTTTAACCTGTCACCCATTTATAGGTTATTTGCCTTTGCCTGCCTATGGAACACATTGGCACAGTCCCCCACAGATCCCTCGCTCAAAGAAAAGAAGCATGACAGCATTGGTCAATAATTCAATGGTGCACTCGTTTTCTTGAGCATTGGATCCCAGGACAACCCAGGTGCTGTGTAATTAAAGGCGGTATCCAGAGAATATGTGGTCATGCTTAGACTCCGGAATTTCTCGAAAACGTCCGCAAGCAAGCGCACGCTTGTGTCCATGCAAAGCCGTGCATACTCTCCTAAAGTTGAAATATTGAATTCCCACCAGACATTCACAGCATGCTCATACTCTGCATCCGTTATGGCGTCACCGGTAAGGTTGATAGAGAATGCATTTATGTCGGGTAGCTTGGTTTTGTTGAGTTTCGCTATACTATCCACATACTCATATGTGAAAACCCCCTTCCTAGCCAGAAGTTGAAACTTTTCTTCGTCGGGAAATGCAGCTCAAGTGATATTCATATCCCCCTGAGGTAGAGTTTCAACGAGTGGCGACTGCATAAAACGTAGCGTATCAAGGAAGCGAAGTGTAATTTTTGGCATCATTTGTTAGGAGAATGAAATGCATTTCTCTACGCTCTCAGGTAGGACACTGACCTGGTCTTTCTCCAGACAGTCAAGTGCTCAACTAGAAAGTGAGCGTCCTACGCGCTTAAATTGTCGAAGAAAACGGGTATGTGTCTTGGTAACTGGTATTTCAAAATTCACGCATTGTGAGCTGCACAACGGAACTTCTCTGTAAGATGACGGAGGTCCCTCCTAGGAGTTTCCGCTTTTCTGTCTAATGGCAGCCCACAAATATGGCAGTCAACCACGTTATTGTACAAATCTTCATTCTCCTTCGGTTTGGTCATGGGAACGTTGTCGCTGTAAGGCTTATCAACCACCCTTGAAATTTTTTCGAACTCAGTGAGCAGCCAAACCGCAGGACTATCCCTGACATAAGATTTGTAGTGATTAAGACTGGAATCATATAACGATACAGTCTGGTACACTACAGCATATGTTACATGTTTTTCTGTACAGGTGGTATGTGAGGCTGTTGGGTCACCTTCAGAGCGGATCACAGAACCGAAGAAGCATTCAAAGTCGGTGTACACTATAAAAGGGCATCACTCCTGGTGGTGAACATTCTTGAACTTTATGACTTTGTTTTCCTCAGTAGCCATAATAACAAGAACCAGGTCCTTGGAAGCACAGTCTGCTAGAAGCATCTCTAATAATTTGTCTGAGGAGAAACAATTCGGGCACCTTAAGCAAATACGTTTTACGCAATGATTAGGTGATAGTTGGGAGGAAAGGAGTCAGGACATGTCTTTGATCCAAACACAGTGATAATTATCAGGTTCAGAGAAGAACTCACCAGCAGATTTTGAGAAATGGAGGGGGCCAATGACAGTATGCTTGTCTCGATCATCTGACTAACTTTTCTTCTCGAGGCCATAAACATGAACCGACATACCAGTGTTCTGCACCTCAAATTTAGGCACGTCCTGGATCTTGACGGGACAATCGATGCCATTAAAGTTATAACACCCACCAATATTATCACCTACATGTTATGTACTTGGATGCTCAGGAAGATCCCTTCAATCGTACTTCCTTTCGCAAACAAGGAGTGACCATGCAAAACAAGGCTGTTCCTTTCTATTTTCGACATTAATACATGTCTGCTTATTAGCTATATATTTAGAAATCTTGATATGGCGTGACCTTCCACTTACCAGATCATAGACATGTGTGTGGATGCCCAGGTGTAGAATTCGGCTGAGTGCTTTAACTCACCCTCTGACTTCTGTCTCGGAAAACCGGGCCAGTATAGCACTGAAGGTGGATTTACGAAACCACTAGGCAATTGACGTGCTCCGCGTTATCACGCCATTTTCACTCCAAAGATAATGAAGAGTTGTCTTTTCAACACCGGGCTTAACTTTGTGGGGTGTGATAATTCGATGCAAAGCACAGCACTGCATTTAATGGGGATACCGCGGATCATTGGCTACCTTGAGGAGCCCCGTTTCCACGATGGGAAGGCACGCCCTTAGAAAACCAACAGAGTCGCGGAACCCTCCTGCTGAGTTCTGAATCCTCGTGAACGAGATTTGCTCCTCAAAAGTGTCTGCAATCACCAAGTATTCTAACTGTGGTGCGGTATCACTGACCTGATGTCCTCCACTAAAAGGACAGGAGAGAGAACTGCCACTAGCCACAGGATCATCTATACTAGTATTAATACTATTCTGAGTCCACCTCACTGAGGATGGTGTCGGGGAGGGGCAAGTCGGTATGCGGCGAGGCACACATATTGTGCGTTTATGCCGATTCCGACAAGGCTCGTACGATGAAGATGATGATGACGGAGGGAGGTGTTGAGGTGCTACCCGGTCAGAGTGATGGGGAGAGGCAGGCTGTGACAATGGCTCCCGATGCTGTTGTAGAGCCGACCTGGAAACCTGATGGGTGGTACATTGCTCGGCACACAGACGCCAGAGCGGCGGTGCTGGGGCTGCAGCGGCGGCGGCATCCCATGCAGTATGGGCACGCTTATTGGCGATGTGTGCCTTACCGGGCACTGCTATGATGAGGAAGAAAGTTTAGCCACCACCGGCACGCCGGCCACACTGTGTTGAGGTTGCGGAGATGCGAAATCTGTAGAAGAGGAGATAAAATAAATGATAGTAAAGTACATTGCTTACCGCTGCTGACATGGTGAAAGAAAGAATTCTGATGATCACAAGGTTATAAGCAGAGTGAATAATTATCTTTTTTGCTCTGGCTCCAGGGCATTCGAGGAACTCCACCACACGCTCAAAAAAAGTCATCATCATCATCTAATAAGGCCAGATCAGAGCGCCTTTGTCTGTCCTCGTCAGAATCTGGCAATTGGTCTGTCTCGTCTACAACAACAACAACAAACAAGATATATTAACCGATTTGTTACAGAAAAAAACTCCCTGTACTACTACCATTCCTACTGGAGGCACCTACAAACATAATCTTTTTTTTTTTTAAACTTACAAGTATGCTGCTCGGGCATCTCATTATTTGCTAGAGGATGTTAATGCATCTGTTGATGAAAAGCCATCAGCTGCCTGTCCAACAAATCGAACTCCTCTAGAGCTGTTCCTGTAACAGGATGAGACATAGTTTTATTTATTTTGAACGTCAAGTTACACAGAAAGATCACACTTGGATACTTTTTCTATACTTACGTGACTGTTATTGTTGGATACCAACAGTTGGAGGCTGTTCCAGATAGCGTTGCTGCTGCTGCAGTAGATAGTTCTTTGCAGCACCCCGCTCTGCCTCCAGCTCAGTTTGCATTTGAATCAAGTGACGTAGAGGGAAAATTTTGAATTACTACTACACATGAGCAAATTACAATGAAAATTATACTCACATGGCAATTCTGGCTGTGAACCCAACAGAGGTTGGTGGACTTCGAGAGTCTGCCGCGGTGCAGCCCCCTCCTGTCTCTCGTCACACGCTAAGACGAAATCCTGAAGTTGTGCTATAACAAGAAGACGGAATAAATAAGGCGAATTTAATATACACACACGAAAATTTACACTCAAAACAGAAATTATTTACCCACTTGGTAATCCTGTCTCCAGAACTCTAGGCCTCTTGCCACTACACTCTGGAGTGTTGCTGCAGCTACATCTCTTCATCTTGCAGAGAGAAAACAACAAGTACACACACAGACGATGGAGCGCACAACAAGGTGGACAGCAGCGGACTGAGGACGATGGAGGTTGGTTGTGGGTTTATATAAAGATCGAGGCAAGCAATGAGAGAGCTTCATTTGAATGTACAGCTTTTAGCTGTGAGAAGTTTACCGTTTCTGAAACGTGTATTGAATGCAGGCTATTACGATTCCCGGGAAGGGTGACACGACATGCGTTGTCAGTATAACACTCGAAGAACTGTATAGCTGTATACCCGAAAACAGATGCGACTTTCACCTGCTGGTTGCCGTATACAGCAGTTTGAGAGAAATGGCTTGAAATGGCGTCGATGCATGCAGGCGCTGAAACAGTTCACTAATATGTTGTAATTGACGATACTTCGAAAGCGTTTTTTATGTACAGTGAATGTTTCTGAACTGCTGTTTAAGCATTGTGAGCATGTTTGTGTAGCGTTACACAGGCATTATTTCTTTCAATTAACGAGTTGTTTTCGTATCTGTATCCTGTGCAGTTTATAGTTAGCGAGCGTGTCTGCAGAGCATTTTACATGAATTATTTTGACAATTTACTAGTTGTCTGCATGTCTGTAGGCTGTGCAATGCATTATTTTGACAGGTACGAGGTTTTTGCATGTCCGTACAGTCTGTACATCAGTGTACTGCATTATTTCGGTGATTTACGAGTTGTTTGCAGGTCTATAGACCATTTACTGCGAAGTAAAGCGCGCCAGGATGAGTGTTTTGTATCATTGTAATACACTCCTGGAAATTGAAATAAGAACACCGTGAATTCATTGCCCAGGAAGGGGAACTTTATTGACACATTCCTGGGGTCAGATACATCACATGATCACACTGACAGAACCACAGGCACATAGACACAGGCAACAGAGCATGCACAATGTCGGCACTAGTACAGTGTATATCCACTTTCGCAGCAATGCAGGCTGCTATTCTCCCACAGAGACGATCGTAGAGATGCTGGATGTAGTCCTGTGGAACGGCTTGCCATGCCATTTCCACCTGGCGCCTCAGTTGGACCAACGTTCGTACTGGACGTGCAGACCGCGTGCCACGACGCTTCATCCAGTCCCAAACATGCTCAATGGGGGACAGATCCGGAGATCTTGCTGGCCAGGGTAGTTGACTTACACCTTCTAGAGCACGTTGGGTGGCACGGAATACATGCGGACGTGCATTGTCCTGTTGGAACACCAAGTTCTCTTGCCGGTCTAGGAATGGTAGAACGATGGGTTCTATGACGGTTTGGATGTACCGTGCACTATTCAGTGTCCCCTCGACGATCACCAGAGGTGTACGGCCAGTGTAGGAGATCGCTCCCCACACCATGATGCCGAGTGTTGGCCCTGTGTGCCTCGGTCGTATGCAGTCCTGATTGTGGCGCTCACCTGCACAGCGCCAAACACGCATACGACCATCATTGGCACCAAGGCAGAAGCGACTCTCATCGCTGAAGACGACACGTCTCCATTCGTCCCTCCATTCACGCCTGTCGCGACACCACTGGAGGCGGGCTGCACGATGTTGGGGCGTGAGCGGAAGACGGCCTAACGGTGTGCGGGACCGTAGCCCAGCTTCATGGAGACAGTTGCGAATGGTCCTCGCCGATACCCCAGGAGCAACAGTGTCCCTAATTTGCTGGGAAGTGGCGGTGCGGTCCCCTACGGCACTGCGTAGGATCCTACGGTCTTGGCGTGCATCCGTGCGTCGCTGCGGTCCGGTGCCAGGTCGACGGGCACGTGCACCTTCCGCCGACCACTGGCGACAACATCGATGTACTGTGGAGACCTAACGCCCCACGTGTTGAGCAATTCGGCGGTACGTCCACCCGGCCTCCCGCATGCCCACTATACGCCCTCGCTCAAAGTCCGTCAACTGCATATACTGTTCATGTCCACGCTGTCGCGGCATGCTACCAGTGTTAAAGACTGCGATGGAGCTCCGTATGCCACGGCAAACTGGCTGACACTGACGGCGGCGGTGCACAAATGCTGCGCAGCTAGCGCCATTCGACGGCCAACACCGCGGTTCCTGGTGTGTCCGCTGTGCTGTGCGTGTGATCATTGCTTGTGCAGCCCTCTCGCAGTGTCCGGAGCAAGTATGGTGGGTCTGACACACCGGTGTCAATGTGTTCTTTTTTCCATTTCCAGGAGTGTAAATAAAGTACGTGAAATCCTTCATTAAATATATTGGACCAAAATAAATAAAGTACAATCCTTCCTCTCTCCAGTAGCCCAACACAGGTTGAGTCATTTTCCCAGACTACCATCTTGGATTACGTAACTGGAGGGACGACAGCACTCTTTGGTGGAGGTACTGTGTACTAGGTCAGTTGGATTCTGGACCTCGTGGTGAACTCACTGGATGGAGGTACTGCCTCTAATTGTTTAAATAAAGACTGAAAATAAAGACTTACATCCATCCTCTCCTGCACAGGCTGAGTCCTGTCACAACCAATTCCTAGGAAGTGTCAGTTGGGTGACTTAGGTTAGTGGAGGTAGCCCAAGTGACCTATTTTCCCACCATTTTCTTAGGTTATTGGAGGTGGCTATGGTATGTTGAATTGTCCTACTGGAATTTGAACTTCCCGCCACATTCTGGGGGGGGGGGGGGGAGGGGAGGGAGTAAGGTTAGTGGACGAAGTGCAAGATTTCATATTTATTTGGCTAATAGTTTCGACGTTGTGTCAACCCCTGTCACACCATACATTAAACAAACAATGTGAGACATAAGTTGTCTGTGAGATATTGTACAAAATAAATATATTATAAACATATTATATAAAGGAAGACTACATTAAAAATAGTTACAATTCGTTCATTTTCGTTGAGATGCAATTTACCTTGACATTAGCAATTTATATGGTACAAACCAGAGAAAATGAGGTGATATGTACACAGTTATTTCCATTACAGATCAATACCAGACATTTGAATAAAATGGCGGTATACATAAGCCTAGGTGACAAACCGTAACTCTTAGAAGTAATAATATAGGCGTGAACCAATACTGAAATTGTGCTAAAACGAATAATAATACCTTAAACCCTTCTTTGTGTGCACACTTTAACTAACAGGTAGGAAAATATACAATTCCAATGAGACATATGTAAGGTATGATTCCACTGTTTATAAATAGTAAAAGGTGGAAAGGAGTTACGTTTGCATAATACTCTATCGTCATCACTATAAAGTAACAAAGAGAAATAGTTTACTTAAACAACATCATTCATAACGATACGAAACACAAGTGAGGAGGAAATGGAAGTATGGTATGGAACCAAGTTAATATATTAAAAGATAGTATAAATAAATACACATGAGTCAACTCATAAATCTACTCACTTGAACAAGAGATATGTAAGCTCACATGCCTCCAAAATGCACCATTTCAATGTCGGTGCCTCAATTATGGCCGTAATTCTAATAGGCCTTCATTAGTAAAACAATGATCAAGTACATAACAATGCTCCAAATAAAAGTAAACAGGGCGTTGTCAGTAAAAACAGTTCGTCACATATGTAAAATAGTTTTAGTCCCTTTAATAAATAATTACTAAAGAAGAGTACACAGTAAGATATACAAAGTATAACTCTCGTGTTATACGTAATCTAGTCAAGGTTTGACGTAAGTCAACAACAATCATTGAAACGCCTCATCACCCATTTTCTTGGACGACTAAAGACTAACATTTATGTCATCACTACACCATAAGTACTCAGTCATGTCTCCTACCATTATAAACATGTTCTTGTATAAAATTCCTAGTTTAAATATATTGACTATCCACTCATTTATGTGAACGATCATGAGAGTGGGGGATAAAACCATTCTGAATAAACGGCCCAATAAATGATTAGGATAAAACTGGATTATAGCGCTGACTCGTATAAACGTAAAATGATAATGTGTCAAGTATAGATTCTGTCTAAGAGAGGCTTGTTCTTTCATCGAAGTGACAAGATGGTGACCTCCTTAGTACAGAAACATGAAATACTAGTCTTGTAATCAATACTAAACGGAAGCATCTCCACACCAGGGGAATCAATCCAAATAAACGAGATTCTACACCATCTTGATCCAAATTCCCATATATAAGACGCATAACCATAAAAATCCTTCATAATGATTGGTATTGGTCCAAGTTGGCAGAAGATTGCCATTCCCCCCCCCCCCCCCCAGGGTCTTCCCAGAAAAACGAAAATAACCCCACGTTATGGTTTACCGGTTAATAACTAGGAATTCTGGTATCAGTTCATCCTGATGGAAGGACTGGTCAATCCACATAACTGCTTAAGTGTTTATCATCTTTAATAATAACTTGCCTTTATTAAAGTCAAACGAGTTTTAAAATCAGTCGACAGTAAAACTGATTGTGTGACTTTATAAAAATGACTTTTAAACGGGTGCCACTGATTATGAGCCACCAGTCATTAACTATACTCCAAAAGTACAGACTTTTAATAACAATTAAGTATAGTTAGCAAAATTCACTGACCAGTTCTTTTAGCTAAATGTTCTTTAAACACTTGCAATTAATGGTGAACCCACTGTCATTCAGAAGACAGCAAAGGTATGGAATTTTAAAAACAGTTAACAGTTGCCGAATAGTTAGCTGTAGTTTAACAAAATTTGCTGATCGGATTTCAAGCAAATGTTTTAAAGGTCTGTTACTAAGAACCCTCTGTCATGCATTAGACAGCAAAATACAGAATTTAAAAAAAAATTGCAGTCACTGTAGAAGCAGATACAGATACCCAAAATTCACTGATCAGATTTTAAGCAAACGATTTATAAGCAGCTGCCATTAATTATGAACCGACTGTCATTTGCCCCCCCCCCCCCCCCACACACACACAAAGCACAGAATTTTCTTTAAAACAATTAAAATTCACTGAATAAGCAGTTAGTCAAACTTCACTAATCACATTTTTACAAAATGACCTCTAAACAGCTGCTACGAATTATGTGTGGTGGTTGCATATACCACATAGGGGGGGGGGGAGGGGGGAAGGCGCAAGGGGAAATGCAAGAGGTGAGGGCGTACACGGAAGTTACTTAACATGGGCAGAATGGCCGCCATCGCTACACACCTTAAGCCTGCTAGAGATTGTTTCGCCTTCACTATCATCGACCTGCTAAATAACCGCCAAGTTGCAGGTGTGTTCTCCAAAATATCATTCCCATTCACGGGGACAGCCGACAGTCAAAATCAGGCTCGGTACCTTTACAAGATCCTATTCGTTCTCTCGTGTACCAGCCAGAGCTCCAAATCTCTCGCACCCCGGGCCTCTATCACGCACACAGGACTTTGGGGGAGGGTGGGGAGGTGGTGTTTCAATTTCGTCTTACCCCTAAGCCTCTCCTGGAGGTAGTATCTTTCGGCTAATAAAGCACATGTGATGTTATTGATTCTCTTACAGCTGCAGTCCACTTTTTACTTCATTTTTTATGTTTTTTTTAAATTCTAAGAGTATGTGTGACGCCATATCTGTCCATCCCTCACTATGTATAAATAACAAACGCCCTATAATTTTCCAAGTATTCTGTAAGTTCTCTCAACCTTTAGCAAAGACCTGTCAGGTATTCCTTAGGAGATGGTCGTACTGTGATTCTAATAGTCATGGCCACAAAATGTACAATGTAACACAGGCGGATCCACCTTTTGAGCAGTACTCAAAACCAACCCAGGACAGTCGGTGCTCCTGCAGGAAGCTGACACACACAAAATAATGTAACTGAACTCTGTGTGTGTGTGTGTGTGTGTGTGTGTATGGGTGCATGGGTGTGTGTACGTGTATGTAGTGTTCATAGCAGAATAACGTCAACACTCAACTTCCATAGCAGTCCATGTAAGTACATGTGTTCTAACACTGGCTTTGGCAGCTTTTGCTCTTTGTCCTGACATTTGGAAGAATAACTACAAGAAACCATGCTTGGGTTGGGTTTCTGTATCACAGCTGGATGGTAATTTAAACAGTAGGTACACACATAATTGTGCATTTACATATAGAATTTGAAAAAAATATAGGAAATCATAAAATATGGGAAAATGTGGTAAAATGCTAAAAAAACATGTGAAAGATGCCGTACAGCATGAGTATGAAACGGTCATAATGGATCTGTTTCTGTTCTTATAAAGTAGCTGAAGTTCTTTGTGAAATAAGTACTAGATCAAAGCGCTTGGAGATATCTTGGTTGCTTTCCTAGATAGCTACAACTTTGTACCAAGGAAGACAAACTATTAGAATCGCAGCACCGTTTGCTCCAAAAAAATGACTGAGTGATCTGCATTAAGGAATGAGTGAGCTCGCAAACCACTTGAAAATAATATATAAGGTTTCTTACACATACGAAGGGATGGATGGAGGAACACGCATCACACATATTCTTAGAAATAAAAAAAGCATTATGTATACAGGAAATCGGTGGAGAGGGACTGTAGGGACTAGATATCAGAGAGAGAATGCACTCCGTCTTCAGGCCAGAAGTGGCCCATCGGGACCATTCGACCGCCGTGTCATCCTCAGTTGAGGATGCGGATAGGAGAGGCATGTGGTCAGCACACCGTGCTCCCGGTCGTTATGATAGTTCTCTTTGACTGGAGCCGCTACTATTCGGTCGAGTAGCCCTCATTTGGCATTAGGAGGCTGAGTGTACCCCGAAAAATGGCAACAGCGCATGGCGGCTGTATGGTCACCCATCCAAGTGCCGGCCACGCCCGGCAGCGCTTAACTTCAGTGTTCTCGCGGGAACCTGTGTATCCACTGCTGCAATGCCGTTGCCAAGAGAGAGAATGACAGATCATCTACTTTCATAGCAAAAATGGTGCATTCACAAGAGCGGGAATACGAAACTGTCATACCCACACTAGTTATGTGTGCCTGAAGAATATTTTTTGTTATTATTATTGTTATTATTATTATTATTATGAATGCTGTGGTATTCTTTCCGAATACAAGTAAATTACAAGTCCTGTGTATTTGGACTCGTAGAAATATTTGGATCCAGTGTAAAGTGGTATGAGATCAGAACTGATACACATATAAATCGACATTACTATAGATGAAATCACGAGAAGTTTTTATTTTATGTTCGTGGCTTAGAGTAACAGTTAATACTATTGTTCAGCGATTGTCTAATTTTTGAAACCATTTATCGTATAGTTGTGGGATAATACAGCTTGGAGAGGAGTGAATTCTTTTTGGAGATATAGATTGTGTGTGTGTGAGAGAGGGAGAGAGAGAGAGAGAGAGAGAGAGAGAGAGATAGAGAGAGAGATAGTTGAAAGTGCTAGTCCATATCACATCGTCATAGCCAGGTATGTGAGGTTTACCTCTCGATACCTCTATGTCAGGGTCGTCTTGTATCGTTATCTGTCAGCCAATCAACTCCTTTTACAATCCTTTGATTAAAATTTTACGTTGATACAAAGTTGTTATTTCAATAAGCATTTACACTCTTAGTCTAAAGTGGACCTGGAGGGTGTTAAAATGATTTCTTTCCACTAGCATACACTTTCAGTAATACTATGCGCACCAAAAGTATCACATATAGTGTATCCTGGCTGAAGCCGCGCGCACTCGCACTCGCACACACGCACACAAACACACACACACACACACACACACACACACACACACACACACACACACACACTTACATCCACACTTAGAAGGTATGACCGTTTTCGTGTTAGACATGTGGGTGAGTCACGCCAGATATTATCCATCTATTTATAATTTTATTGATTTAACTTGGAAATCGATTACGTAAAGTAGTGCTCATAGGAAATACCACACAACGATTTATAAACACTCCTTACAGACTGCTACTGGTAAAAACACTCGGATTTGTATGATATTTTCTGAATCACGTCAGATGCTAGTAGCGTCTTGATGCAGCCATGTGCCTGTATCTCCAGATAATGCTTAAAGGGTCATTGGCGAGCTCTGCTCGGTAGTGGCAGCCCAATGCTACTGGATGGTCTTAAACACCTCCATGAGCTCTCACCGGAAAGTTATTCTCACTTTCTTCCGTTACTATTATTACTGTTGTTATTATTATTGTGGAAGCAGTCTGTAGCATGGAAGCCAGTGGACTCTGAGCGACATCTGATGCTTACAGTGATGGTTTCCATAGCGACGAATGTCTGCAGCAGCACGTTATTAAAATATGTACAGCATGCTTTGGCACTGGCTTCTGATGTGTGGGTAGTGTTGGCAGATTGCAGTCGCATTTTCAGCAGGTCTCAAATGTGTTGGTAAATTCTTCTTTTCCCTTTTGAACAGCAGAAGCGACGTCTGCATGAAGGTCCAATGTGTGCACCTGCACTCAAATCTAATATATTATATAAGAATATTGGAGTAAGCCGTGTGGATTAGTGGCGCCTAGCCAGAATCTAGAGCAGCCGCCATCACGTCTGAAACCACTTGACTAGAATATTCAGTTCTTATTGTTTGAAATACGCCATTCAAACCTAGCAGAAACATCAAATGTGCCAACAGTATCAGTAGAAGTGATGACCATTACGGTCTAATAAGCATGCTTCACTTGACTCCAGTGATCCTACAGGTAAGTTTTCAAGATAATATTTATTGTTTTCCCCTTATTTGCATGTGCTCGATATAGCTGCATTTTCATGATCCATTTCTTCTTTTTCTTCTTCATCCGTTGCAGATGTGGTGGATTTGTGCACACTCGGAGATGTACTGGTAACAAATACTCCACAACCTATCTAGTTGATATACTCTAACACTCATCCAATTCATGCACAATGTAATCACCAAATCTACAAACACCAGCACCACAGCTTCAGTCCACCATCGTAATAAACATGGTATAGACTGCTGACACCAACTCGTTTGATAATGCAGGCATCACACGGAAAATATAATTTTTAATGGACGAAACTTATAAAGTTATTCTTACTTTTCAGATGTGATGGAGGCTGTATGTGGACAGGAGCTTGCTGCAACTACTACTCCACCACCTGACCCAACTATGATGCATTCATCACTCCACCCTTGTTCATTAGTAACGTATTTGCCACTCTCCCAAATACCACCATGACAAGGCTCATCACCATCGTCTGTGTAATATTGGCTGACGACAACAGCTCGTTTACTGACGCAGCCACATCCTAGACTGTTTCTTAACGATAATGGACCTACATGGCATCAGAGACTCATTCAACCTCACCCTGCGTATAACAGCAGCAGATCCTCTGCCAAGTCTGTTACGAACCAACAAGTAAGTAAGCACTGAACCACTTTGTGGTTGATGACACTTTTGGGGACAGAATCTTACAGTTCTGGATAACTCGAATGTGAGCCAGTTTTTTCCATGCTTGGAAAGGTGTTTTGGAAAGTGTGCTTCCTGAAACTGTCAGTGGCTTGGAAAGGTGTTTTGGAAAGTGTGCTTCCTGAAACTTTCAGTGGCCCGCAGTATCCTACCATTAAGAATAACACAGCTCTGTCCTGTGGGCTCACCGTCCGCTCTCACCATATCTTCCAAATCCGGGGAAGAAGTGTATGATTTCGAGCGGTGTTTCAATTGCAGAGTGATTTGGAACTTTTGTCATTTTTCCAACATGCATGAAAGAGGGTAGGTAAGGCACTCATCTTTGTACTCTATCTTGATATATACTCACATATCTTTGATCCAATTAATAGGGGGTCCAGTATTATCCCTCTTCCGAAAGATATTGGTAAATAGGATATATTCTGTTTTTATCTGGTCCAAAGTGTCCAGCTACTTGTAAATAAGAAACATTTGATGTCCACAGACATCACGGTTTCCTAGGTATCTCATCCCCTGTAATACTTTGGGACCTATCAAAATACGAAAGGCGGAATCTTAACTTTTCAGTCCATGTATACACACTGCATGTTGATAAGCCAGAAGTCCATGAGCACTCTATGAAGAACAAAGAAGTTAAACATAAAGTAGTTGGACTCCTCTACTTTTCAGATTTCACCAGGCAACACCGAGACACGTGGATTTGTTGCTATTAACCAATAGCGAGCAGCAACACTACGTATGGATCAAAATCATGTCCTACCTTCTATCATCCCAGTTGAGTGCAAGAAAATATGGAAGATATTTTTCCTGTCTGTGTCTCTAAGTCAGTACCTGGTATATGTGGAAGTGGCTACTGGGGAAAAAAGCTCTTAAAATTTAAGAACTTCCACCACGAGGAGCGATGCCCTTCGTTGGGCAAGCTGACTACCAGCTCCAGTGACACGTCGTCAAGAAGATCCCACTGTCTAACATACTACCTTCACAGAATAGGAGTACTGTATGCGGCATCACATCAATTTCTCTGCTCGTATGACTCCAGTGACAACAAATTCTAATCACCTGTTGGGGATAATACTGCGAGATTTCAGCTCACTTGTCTCGAAAAACTTGTGCGGGAAGTTCATGTAATTTATTGCAGCAACGTTACCCTAACCACCTTTCAAGGGAATGATACCTTGCACGAGCATCCAATTGAATGTGGATGATGTTGGGCAGAGAAGCAAGAATTCCACATGGAGACCATTGTCATCTAACGGGGAAGTTCCATGGGGAACCATACACTGCATGCATCTTCAAGAACCAAATGCCATATGACATGCTTATCTCCTCTCACAATTTGAACATGTATGATGCCCATTTTCCCGTTCAACACTTGAATGATTTCGTTTTGAAATGTGATAAGGTCAGTGTGAATCCTGATAGAGTTGAGAAGTACATCTGTTTCCAAGTGAATCATAACCAAGAATATCGCTCCAATTGATGGATTCACTTCTCTTCATGTGTCCAACTCTTCATAAATTTTCAGAGCTGATGCATCAGCTGGACATGATATCACATGATATTCCGATGACGCAACGTTTCTCTAGGGACGAAGAAGAGTGTCTTTCCATATGAATATCTGGATTCGATGGAGAAATTCCACGAAACTACATTACCCGACTTAACCATATTCTCAAATAAACTAACAGGCACTGCCATAACGGATCTGAATAATGAGCTCTCTGTGAATATTTGACAGGAGTTCGGCATTTCCGGTTTAGGAGAACATGATAGACTAGATTATACCTGAATAATGATGTGCACCTGCTCATGGACATTTCACAGAAATTTCTGAGTGTATACTTGGGCACAAAAATTGTGAATCCTGCCTCCTATTTTACCCTGTCAGGGCTTTAGTGGGAGAAAGTGTTAAGGAGAAGCCGTGTCATCATCGAACTGTTCACCGATGTTCCCACGCTTCTCTTCTTCGATCAGAAAATTCAGGGAGGACTGAACACACAGGTATGCCGTGGCGAATAACTTACGAATGGCTGTGGAGGAGTACAGATTATCTAAAGATTTAAGTTACATTCCTTGCCTCGATGTAAACAACGTCTGCAGGTACACTGTTAAACAGATTCTACCATTCGGATGGCTCTGCTGGGTGACCAAAAGGAGAAATGCCTGAGTGAAGAAAGAGATCAATGATTGGTTGTGGATGCTATTGTAGGATACGTTCTGTAGGCAGAACTGACATATCTCATCGATTTGTATTATGAGCAGAGCAACTTGCCGCTGTGGCTGAAGGGCCTAGTCAGAGTAATGCTTCCATCCCGAAGCTATTGACAATGCTCGGGAATAAACAGTGAAGTACTACACTACACTAAGCTAGAGAAACCACCAGCTATGTCTCTGGTTTGGCATGTAGCTTGTTAGTATCATCTGCAGTATTTCCTTCAAGCAATGTTATTGTTTGGCCGGCCTTTGTGGCCGAGCAGTTCTAGGCGCTTCAGTTCGGAACCGCACCGCTGCTACGGTCGCAGGTTCGAATCCTGCTTCGGGCATGAATGTGTGATGTCCTTAGGCTAGCTAAGTTTAAGTAGTTCGATGTTAAATCCCATAGTGCTTGGACCCATTTGAACCATTTTTTGTTGTTTGTTGAAAGAGTACAGTTGATGGTTGGAGACAGAACACTACAGTTACAGGCTGCATAAACCAGTTATGTTGGCCACTGAAGCATCATGTATGCAGATGGCGTTAACCCCTTTAGCATCAGCTAAGGCCTGAAGATGGTGAATTGAAGTGCAGAAACTGGTAGCCATACAGTGAATGACACCATAAGGACTGCTACAGGTGTTTAATTTTCTTACAACAGACAGTTTTATCTACTGCGTGAAAGACTGTGATCCATTTGAAGTAATCAGATATGACCCCAAAACATTCGCCACATCAGGATATGCGGCTCATAAAACATTTGGAATAACTCATCAAGATAATAGTGTTATCGGTCTGATGAAAGACGAGAAAATGGGTTACAGATTATAGAACTTGTAGGGCTCAGATTAAACATGTATACATACCATATAGATGCAGGCGCTATCCATAGACAGACGGAGGGTGTGCTTTGTGCATTTTGCCGCCTCAAGGGCGTTGGCACAGCTTCACACAATGTGCATCAGATAAACTTTCAATCGAGAGGTCATGAGGCTCAAACTGAACTGCGGCTGAAAGTAGGACTTTCTCATCATGAGCAAAAAACGTTAATCTTCAGGGACGGGATTGGCACCCTACTGCACTCGCCCTATTCATGGGACCGATTGCGATTGTAGCTGCTTATTGACGTGTAAATAGAAGAAGTGTTCGTTTGTATGTGGAATAGTTAGGGAACCCACTTATCTTCGGTGTATGTATCTGTATGTGTGTGTGTGTCCACAAAAAAAATTGAAAATTTTTGCATATAAAAAGAATTTTTTAAGAAACAAACCATTGTAAATAAAAAATAGATTTTTGAAATAATAAATAAATTGGATGTAACATACCGTAGAAAGAAATTGTTAATAATAAACTACCATTTCCAAACCCTGGAACTATAGAATGATTGTCAATAATAATAAGTTTACAACAGAACTAAACCTCTCCCCCGTGGTACCCAGACCCCATATGAAGAGACCTACAGAGTTGAAGTGGTTATAAAGGATGATACGGAGGATAGGGAGCTCGAATCTTATTGGTCCAGTTCCCGCCATTTCATTGTGCTCCCTCTGACCCAGGGGGTTTCCCGCCGATTTTATATCAAATGACCAGATCAAGCTACGTCATGATCTTGAATATAAGTACTGCACTTGCCTACCTTGTGTGAGTGACCCTGATTATAAGTCGCACAAGCATATAGTCTGAAATCAGAAGACTTAACAGTGAACTTTGGATGAGATAGTTATCTCGGCCAAAAACCTCACTGATATCTTACTTTTTGTCAGTTACAGCGATCATATCACCGAGCAAGCTGGTTGTCTGTACCTCTTCCCACAGAGCTCATACCTGTCCCGATATGCCACTGTCACTTGTCTAATCTGTAGTCAGTTATTCCACTCAGTAAGTACTTCTTTGCTTTAAGAGAAAATAGGAATGCATGACTGATAGCATTTCACACCGAATTTTTGGACCCCACTTCTGACGAATTTCTTGTTTCCTTCATAGTTAATTCGGTACAGCCTGAATGATAGTGGAGGAATGCTGTTGAAAGTTGAGATCTTTAATTAGAGGCACTGCAACCATTTCGATTATTCGCTGATAACTTCGCCGTTTAGCAACCGAAGATCCCCCCACCCACACGCAGAAATATACAAGATACTGATTATCTGTGCCTGATCTATGTGTTGTATAACCTATGATGTAAATTACAATATAAAATCTGATACTGCGCGCCGCGGAATTTGAATCCCCGCCAGACGTCATGGACGTCAAAGACCCATAGAGGTCTCTGTACCATCACGCCGTAAGCTGTGGCGGCGCGCGCCTCCTGGCCCGGATTTAGAGTGAGGGCGCCACAGTGGAACACGTGGTTGCAGCGGCCAATAGCGGCGTCCCAGATCCAGTACTTACGCGCATGCCAGTCGCTCAGCCTGCCATTTTAACCTCACCTGCGTCTCAGGTCATATCGCCTCGCATTAGACAGCGTATTGACTATCGTGTTTTCTTTACGAGCGGACGTGCTTGTCTTTTTGGTTCGTGACTCTGTTGTCAGTTCTTGTTGTGTCGTAAGGTCCTTCGTTGGTCGTGTCCGTCCTCTCCCGTTGTGTTGATGTTCGCGGGTCCCGCCGCGTTTCCGTCACTCTAACCCCACGACCGTTCCGTTCGCCGTTACAACATAAACAGTAAGTAATGTTGTGTTGTTTTGTAATAAAGGTTTGTGTCCATAATATCATCGAAACGTGTGTAGAAATTCACAATTTCCTGCATTATTTCTACAATTAACGGCTTACTTACCGCTGCTGGAAACGAGAGATATCGGACAGCATCGCAAGATATGTCCATTCAAAAAATGTTCAAATGTGTGTGATAGCGTATGGGACTTAACTGCTAAGGTTCTAAACATTCATGGTGGTGTCTGTTTGTACTATATCGTGTCTCCCTACCACTTTCGCGCAACGACGCTCTGAGAGTGTTTTTTAGGGAATTAACTAGTTTGAACCTGGGACCTGTTGCTGGTAAGGAGACGCCAGACCACACATGACATGTAGAATTCAGAAGAGTTCAGTGAGACTAGCGATGATATAACCAAATACTAAATGATCTCAGCGTCAGCTCCACTGCACTCCCTGTAAAAGAATCTTAATACTAACTAAATTTAGTGGAAAGGGTTCAAAGGTTTCCTATTTTTAGTTAGCTGGTAAAATAAGCAGTTAAGTTTACCATTGATAATTTTATTCTACTCTTAAAACATCGTTTATAAATTGCACTATTGATAAAAGGAAATGTTTTAATACAGGATAGTAAAAACCAACTGCGTTCAACAAAAATGTGAACGAATATTCCCTAAATGGGTTTCCAAGTTCTACAATCGATCGAAGGGTGACCTATGCCATATCACATCTATAATCTAGGTTTAATTTAAGTTTCACAAAAGAGAAAACTATCAAAATGGTCTACAGTGACCCTCAATTATCTTTAATAACTTATCTAACTTGTCGTAAATTACAGTGGCTGATGTGGCTTCTCATTAACTATATAAAAGAAAAATCATCGCGTTTCAAATCTTTACTTCAAGTGGCAAATGTGAACACCATGAGTTTTAATTAACGATCACCATTAGTATTACGCAAAAAGGGGGTGTAACAGATGAGTCTTCTGCAGTTCTGAGTGAAGCCTTATGCGCTCAAAAATGCGGCATCGCGTGCGTTCATTACCTTGTCGGTGTTTAAGCAGCGTCAGGGCGGCAGCGGCCGGCGCAGCAGCCATCCAGCTCGCCGTCTCGGAACCAACTCTCCTCTAACGTCTCCTTACTACAATTTACCGAAGTTAGTTAAAAAAACTATCTGGCTATGTTTTCATCTGACCAATCCGGGTCTCAATGTTAACCTTAAGCTCCGCCTACAAAAATTCTGTCTATCCAATGAGAAACGTTATACTTTTCGTGGTGGGGCAATATTTTTAAAGATTGCAACGTAACAGAGACGCTAAAAAGTCTCACGCTAAAACCTGCAGCTAGTGTGGTCCTTTTAGCGTTATCGTGTGATCTATACTGCTCTTCTGGAGGGCTCTATCTTTTAACATGGGCTGGGGAGTGATCCTAATGTAACAGACACGCGAAGAAGTCTCACGCTAAAACTTGCGGGTGGTAGTGGCCCTTTTAGTGTTATCGTAAGATCTATACTGCTTTTCTGGAGGGCTCTAGCTTTTAACATGGGCTGGGGGTTGTCCTTGACATACCTGAGACGCGAAAAAGCCTGACGCTAAAACGTGCGGGTTGTATAGTTGTACAGGTAGGCTCGCGGCGTGGGTGCCCAGCCCCTCTCTTTTCTAGCTTAACACGGTTCTGCTCTCGGCTTCTGTCCTCGTTTCTCCCCTCGGAACTGCGTCTGCCTCACGGTGGGAAGGTACGACATGCATTTAGGCATTCTTGTGTTAGTCTGTGGTATTCCATTTGCTCACTCGTTGCTCGTATTACTTTGGTTAATTTAATGTCACGATTTATTCGGAGCTATGTGACATACTACTGGATTTGCTTATGTCAGGGTTTTCATGTAAGGTGTTGGATTTGCCTGAGACCTTACAAGGTCATCAGTCCCTAAGATTACACACTACATAACCTAAATTACGCTAAGGACAAACACACACACACACACACACACACACACACACACACACACACACACACACACACACACCCGTGCTCGAGGAAGGACTCGAGCATCGGCCGGGACCAGCCGCACTGTCCATGGCTGCAGAGCCTAAGACCGATCAGCTAATCCCGCGCGGCTATGACCATTCCAATATAATACGGGAATCATGCAAAATTACATGGATCCAGTGAATTACGTGTTTTAAAAGAACGTTGTTACATGTCGTCATCGTTTTATTTCTATTACAAGAGTAACAACTTTCGCTCTGAGCACTTACTTTGTTAATGGAAGGTCGATTCAGTTTAAGATCACATAAACGCTCTCTGAGGTCTAAGTTATCAACATGCGCACTCGTAAACGGTTTGCGACAGCCTCTTCAGTAAAAATAATGCAAGACGATTTTTAAGACCGGCTAGTAAACTTCAAAACCCAATCTACCAGGGAGACGAATAATAACGCACGGATTTATACGGATGTTGGTCGACGATCTGCATAAAAATCCGCTGACGACAGCTGCAGAAGTTACTATAGAATTGGGTATGACACTCGCGAACATATCAGCATCAACACAACACGAAGGGAGATAAAGAAGGTTGGAATGGTGGGACGGGCTGGAATTCCAAAACCACTCGTCGGTGATAAACACTGCAGGTCATTAAAATTGCTACACCGCGAAGATGACGTGCTACAGACGCGAAATTTAACCGAAAGGAAAAAGAAGATGTGATATGCAAATGATTAGCTTTTCGGATCAGTCACACAAGGTTGCCGCCGGTGGCGACAACTACAGCGTGCTGACATGAGGAAAGTTTCCAACCGATTTCTCATACACAAACAGCAGTTGACCTTCGTTGCCTGATGAAACGTTGTTGTGATGCCTCGTGTAAGGAGGAGAAATGCGTACCATCACGTTTCCGACATTGATAAATGTCGCATTGTAGCCTATCGTGATTGTGGCTCATCGTATCGCGACATTGCTGCTCGCGTTGGTCGAGATCCAATGACTGTTAGCGGAATACGGAATCGGTGGGTTCAGGAGGGTAATACGGAACGCCGTGCTGGATCCCAACGGCCTCGTATCACTAGCAGTCGAGATGGCAGGCATCTTATCCGCATGGCTGTAAGGGATCGTGCAGCCACGTCTCGATCCCTGACTCAACAGATGGGGACGTTTGCAAGACAACAAACATTTGCACGAACAGTTCGACGACGTTTGCAGCAGCATGGACTATCAGCTCGGAGGCCATGGCTGCGGTTACCGTTGAATCTGCATCACAGACAGGATAGCCCACGATGGTGTACTCAACGACGAACCTGGATGCACTAATGGCAAAACGTCATGTTTTCGGATGAATCCAGGTTCTGTTTACAGCATCATGATAGTCGCATCCGTGTTTGGCGACATCGCGGTGAACACACATTGAAAGCGTGTATTCTTCATCGCCATACTGGCGTATCACCCGGCGTGATGGTATGGGGTGCCACTGGTTAAACCTCTCGGTCATCTCTTGTTCTCATTGACGGCACTTCGAACAGTGGACGTTAGATTTCAGATGTGTTACGACCCGTGGCTCTACCCTTTCTGCGAAACCCTACATTTCAGCAGGATAATGCTCGACCGCATGTTGCAGGTCCTGGACGGGCATTTCTGGATACAGAAAATGTTCGACTGCTGCCCTGGCCAGTACATTCTCCAGATTCTCACCAATTGAAAACGTCTGGTCAATGGTGACCGGGCAACTGGCTCGTCACAATACAGCAGTCACAACTCTTGACGAACTGTGGTATCGTGTTGAAGCTGTATGGGCAGCTGTACCTGTACACGCCATCCAAGCACTGTTTACCTCAATACCCAGGCGTATCAAGGCCGTTATTACGGCCAGAGGTGGATATTCTGGGTACTGATTTGTCAGGATCTAAGCACCCAAATTGCGTGTAAATGTAATCACATGTCTGTTCTAGTATAATATATTTGTCCAATGAATATCCGTTTATCATCTGCATTTCTTCTTGGTATAGCAATTTTAATGGCCAGTAGTGCAGATATCTAAAAAGAAAACGATGTTCGAAGTCATAAAACATGGACCGCGGGCTCCTGTCGGTTGAGTCTCGTTTTATACTGTTTCCAACTTCAGGCCGGGTTTACATCCCAAGACTGAAACATGGCGGGGGTTTGATGGTCGTTTGGGCTGGTTATTGTGGTATTCCATGGGCCTCATGGTTACTCTACAAGGTCGCACTACTGCTAAGGATCTTATGACCATTTTGGCCAATTAAGTTTATCCCATGGTACAACATTTGTTCCCTAATGGTGATGCTGTGTTGCATACCGACAGGCTCCCTCTTCGTTCAGCTTGCGTCGTTCATGACTGGTTTTGTGAGCAAGAGAATAAACTTTCACGCCTCCCTGGCCCAGATCCCAATATTATCTTGCCTATGTGGCCTATTTTGGAGAGAAGGACGCGTGATTACTATCTGTCACGTTACTTGAACTTGCCATTATGTTGCACGCAGAATTCTACATCTACATCTACATTTATACTCCGCAAGCCACCCAACGGTGTGTGGCGGAGGGCACTTTACGTGCCACTGTCATTACCTCCATTTCCTGTTCCAGTGGCGTATGGTTCGCGGGAAGAACGACTGCCGGAAAGCCTCCGTGCGCGCTCGAATCTAATTTTACATTCGTGATCACCTCAGGAGGTATAAGTAGGGGGAAGCAAAATATTCGATACATCCAGAAACGCACCCTCTCGAAACCTGGACAGCCAGCTACACCACGATGCAGAGCGCCTCTCTTGCAGAGTCTGCCACTTGAGTGTGCGAAACATCTCCGTAACGATATCACGCTTACCAAATAACCCTGTGACGAAACGATCCGCTCTTCTTTGGATATTCTCTATCTCCTCTGTCAATCCGACCTGGTACGGATCCCACACTGATGAGCAATACTCATGTATAGGTCGCACGAGTGTTTTGTAAGCCACCTCCTTTGTTGGTGGACTACATTTTCTAAGGACCCTCCCAATGAATCTCAACCTGGGACCCGGCTTGCCAACAATTGATTTAATATGATCAGTCCACTTCAAATCGTTCCGTACGCATACTCCCAGATATTGTACAGAAGGAACTGTTACCAGTGTTTGTTCCGCTATCATATAGTCATACAATAAAAGATCCTTCTTTCTGTGTATTCGCAGTACATTACATTTGCCTATGTTAAGGGTCAGTTCCCACTCCCTGCACCAAGTGCCTATCCACGTCAGATCTTCCTGCATTTCGCTGCAATTTTCTAATGCTGGTATAAGATACCCTTGAAAAACGTAGTGGAACTGTATTTTGCATTCCGAGATGACTGGAAGCTGTTCTCAATGGGAACGGTTTTCCTAGGCCGTATTAATGTTAATGTAGGTTTAGTGTTTCTGTATTTTTGTCCAGCCTCACCCCCTGTACAGCGGTAGGTGATCGTACCGAAGAAATAAACGCGCCAAGCACAGTGCTTCTATTATGCAAGTGAGGCAGACACAATGGAGTGGGTGCTTCTGTAGGGACAGCCTGCGCCGCGCCTGCAGGCAGTGGATGAGTCGCGCCATTTGCCGTAATTAAACGCAGCGGCGCGTGCAGCAGCCGCCTCTGTTATTCTTAGAGTGCACTGCGCCGCCGGGCGCCGGTCACGGCCGAGGTCTCTCACCCCGGGGACCCGCCTACGGCCCTTCAGACGTGACCGGAGGCCGCAAGTCAACTCCAGGAGCCCACCCCACACCTCACACCTCACACCTCACACCTCGCGCTGAGCCCAAGCTGAGGAACGGCGCGTAGTGGGCGGCGCCAAGTTAAGTCCGCCGGGTCATTTCTCCCACTTCACCGCCGCGTCGGGGATCAGGGGGCGCACAAATTTATAAGGAAAGACGTTTCTCCGTTGTGGCGTACGTGTTGCGGCTTTGGGGTCGTGGCGCTTGTCCGCCAACACGGCGTGGGTTAATCTTGTCGACGTATCGCCGGGTGCTATTTCGCGCGAGTTTTACCGTATCGGTCACGTATCTCTCACAGCTGTGGCCAGTTGAGGAATGAGAGCTGCTTCGCACACTGCGGAGAGGAACGGACAGAGTAAGATTGATGCGGACACTTTCATGTTCTCGCTGCGCTGTGAATGAAAAAGACTGAACTTTCGTTTTCTATTAGGAAACTAAGGAAACGTATGCATCAAGTAGATTTACTGGATGGCTAACATTAGAACTAGACAATTCAGAAAGGAATGAAGGACATTATCTGCCAATGGTATTGATTCAAATCAATGGAGAAAGCTGAAAAACTTGTGCTGGACCGGGAATCGAAGAGGAGTCTACTGCTTATTAGGCAGATGCGTTGACCAGTGCGCCATTTGCACACGGTGGTCATCGCAACTCCATGGACTACACTAGCACAACTTCCGTCAGACCCAAATTCTCAGCTATATCCATATACTACTGATGCCTTGCCCATTCTCCTCCAAAAGTACAGAAACTACATATAAAACTGGACGACTTTGCTTTTGCAGAAATCGAGTACCAGAGGACTCCGAAAAGAAAGATACACATTATCATGCCGGTCGGCTTGGCCGTGCGGTTCTAGGCGCTTCAGTCTGGAACCGCGCGACCGCTACGGTCGCAGGTTCGAATCCTGCCTCGGGCATGGATGTGTGTGATGACAAAAAAATGGTTCAAATGGCTCTGAGCTCTATGGGACTCAACTGCTGAGGTCATAAGTCCCCTAGGACTTAGAACTACTTAAATCTAACTAACCTAAGGACAACACACACATCCATCTCCGAGGCAGGATTCGAACCTGCGTCCGTAGCGGTCGCGGGGTTCCAGACTGTAGCGCCAGAACCGCTCGGCCACCAGCGGCAGGCTGTGTGATGTCCTTAGGTTACTTAGGTTTAAGTAGTTCTAAGTTCTAGGGGACTGATGACCTCAGAAGTTAAGTCGCATAGTGCTCAGAGCCATTTGAACCACATTATCATGCCTGGCCAAGGGGCTATCAATCGTCACAGTGTGCTCATCGGAGGGTCCGAAAAACCACATGCACCTAGGGAACACATGCGCAACAGTCCGAAAGTTAATGTGTGGTGTGGTTTGACGATAAAACGCATTGTTGGGGCGTTTTTCTTTCAGGAGCCGATTGTGGATGGAGTCATCTACCTGGACATGTTGGAACAATTTGCCGTGCCACAGATAACAGACCTGCAGCCAAATGTGATGTTTCAACAGGAAAGCGCACCAACCAATTGGGGCCTTTATGTCCGAAAATTTGTAAATGATACATTCCCGCAACGATGGATTGGCCGTGGAGGTCCAATTCCTTGGCCGCCACGTTCGCCCGACATAAACCCCCTCGATTTTTTCTTGTGGGGTTATGTGAAAGACCGAGTGTACGCTACACCAGTAAAGGACCTGCAACACTTGAAACAGCGCATAAGAATTGTCATCAACTCTGTCACAGAACAGATGCTCCGCAACACATAGCACGAAATCGATTATAGACTTGATATTTTTCGCGCTACCCGTGGCGCCCATGTTCAAGTGTACTGAACCGTCCACCTGTGTATGAAAACTTGATGAGCTGCTGTATGATTTCCCTGTGTTTGTTCGTCAATAAATTGTGTTTCCTCTCAGATTTTGTGAGTTCAAATGTTGGAGTCTCATTGTGGACTCTCTCTCTATCTCTCTATCTCTCTATGTCTCTATGTCTCTATCTCTCTCTCTCTATCTCTATCTCTCTCTATCTCTATCTATCTCTAACTCTATCTCTCTCTCTCTCTCTCTCTCTCTCTCTCTCTCTCTCTCTCTCTCTCTCTATATATATATATATATATATATATATATATATATATATATATATATAATTTTTGAACATATTTGCGCTGCAGCAATTGTGCATTTAAGATCTCCAGAGGATCGGAAATAACAGCCAACCAGTTGCAAAACACGGATTTATAAAACCTTGAGCGTGGTTTCGACAGTCTTAAAACTGTCTTCTTCAGATGGTGTTGCACTTAGAATCACTTATTATCTCTGCTGTAGAGCTACGCCTTAAAACAGTAGGTAGCTACTACCTTTAAATCATGCGTTTTAAATGGTGATTAAGTGGATGACACGCACATATACTAGGCAGAGTCAACACTCCCACATCGGATATAGATAATACTTGATGCTACGTAAAAAAAAAGAAACCTTGTGAATGAGACAAATTCAAAAGTGTCTAAACCGTGGCCAAGGCTTAACAAACATGTATTTTGCAACTGGTTGTCTGTTGCTTCCAATCCACTGACATTCTACCAACTATTCAATTCCTCGATGATAGAAATTGCTCTTTGGTCAAGCGGTAGTTCGAGAACCGCTGAGTGAATGTCACCGCCTCTTTTCCCCCAGACATTCTTTTACATTACGTAGAAGATTGAAATCGTGTGGTGCAAGAGCTCGAGTGTATGGTGGATGCTTCCGCAGTTCCCATCAAAAACAGGCTTGTGCGCCCCGTATAGGGTGTTACACTGTCCTGCAAGAACAAAATGCCTTTAATGTCTTTACTTAATTTACGACGCCTTTTGGTCTTTATGGTGATGCTCAGTAATGTCAATGTTGCAAAATACGAATCTGTACGAGGGGTGTTCAACAAGTAATGCAACACATTCTTTTTCGGGGATAATTTTGGTCAAAAAAATTTGCTATGAGCCATCTTGGGATATTCCTGCTTCCGCCCCTACAGTTTAATAAAGTTCTGTTAGCTGGCAGCACTACACTTAGCTTCCACTTGGTATCTGTAAAGGAGGTGCGTTCCAAACAGAGAGCTTTCATTGAGCTTCCTTTGGTGGTAAACCAGAGCCTCGCAGATATTCATAACCGCTTGCAGAATGTCTACTCAGACACTGAAGTGGACAAAAGTACAGTGAATCGTTGGGTGAGGCATCTGTCATCTTCGCAACAAGGTCGACTAAACCCGTCCAATCTCTCACTTGTCTGGCGGCCGCACACACTGTAATTCCTGCAGTGATGGACTTCATCGCGGTTGTCGCCAAAAACATGCAAACCAACTTTTCCTTCTGCTTGACAACGCAATGCCTCACACATGTCTGCGCTCCCGAAAAGAGCTCACAAAATTACATTGGACTGTTCTTCTTCAATCACCTTACAGCCCGATCTCGCACCTTCAAACTGCTTTCTGTTTGGCCCAATGAAGCATGAAACTCTGCTAGAAGCAGTACGTGGATGATCTGGAGCTAATTGATGCAGCAAGACTTTGGTTCAGATGTCGACTAGTGGAATGGTACCATGCAGGAATACAGGCCCTCCCAGTAAGATTGCGCAAGGACGTCGCATTGAACGGAGATTATGTTGAAAATTTGTGTTTCATAGCCGAAAAAAGTGGAAAATAATACGGTGTATTGGAATCGTGAATACAAACAATCTGCTTGAGAAAAAAAAGTGTGTTTATTGAACGCCTTTGTATTAATGGTTGTGAAGCTTTGCCACAAACTCTCTGTACACAACTCCTAGACAGCCGAAGATAACAATATCCATGACGGCAGTTCTGCATTTCTTCTGCGGAGTCGAGCAGGGATATTTCCATTCCATAGACGCTCTCTTTGTTCCATGTCTCATCACCTGTACTGATGACGCCTCCAATAAAATCACTCAGAAAGAAGAATGAGATTTTCACTTTACAGTGGAGTGTGCGCTGATATGAAACATCCTGGCAGATTAAAACTGAGTTCCGGGACGAGACTCGAACTCGGTCCTTTACCTTTCGCGGGCAAGTTCTGTACCATCTGAGCTACCCAAGCACGACTGAAGACCCATCCTCACAGCTTCAATTCCGCCACTAACTCGTTTCCTATCTCCCAAACTTCACAGGAGCTGGTCTGCGAAGTTCGAGTCACAGTCCAGCACACAGTTTTAATGTGCCAGGAAGTTTCACTCTGAAAGAAGTCCAGAGAAGGCAGAACCTAGCGCCTCTATGTTCAATAGAAACTGATCGTGGAACCAAGCGTGCGTAAAAAGTTGCAACTGACTCTAAATAATGAAAAGTATTAAGCCATTCACATGAGTACTAAAAGCAATCCGCTAAATTTTCGTTACACGATAAATCACAAAAATTTAAAGGCTCTTAACTCAGCTAAATATCCAAGGTTTATAATTAGGAATCATTTAAATTTTAACCATCATAGAGATAATTTAGTGAGTAAAACAAAGAAAAGACTGCCATTTATTGATAGAACAGTTAGAAAATGTAACAGGTCTACTAAAAATACTGCTTACACTACGCTTGTCTGTCCTCTTCTGGAGGACTGGTTTGCGGTATGGATCCATGTCAGATAGGATTGATGAACGACATCGAAAAAGATCAAAGAAACGCCGCTCGTTCAGTATTATAGCGAAATAAGGGAGAGAGTGTACGGATCTCTTACGCGAACGGAGGAGGGAGTCTTTAAAACAAAGGTGTTTTTCGCTGCGGCAATACCTTTTCATGAAATTCCAGTCACCAAATTTCTCCTCAGAGAGAGAAAAATATTTTGTTGGCACCCAACTACATACGGGAAAATGATCACCATAAACAAATAAGAGAAATCAGGGCTCGCAAAGAAAGATTTAAATGATCGTTTAACCAACGCGCTGTTCGAGAATGGAACGACAGGGAAGTAAAATATAGTCCGATGTACCCTCTGCCAGGTACTTAATTGTGAGTTGCACAATAGTCAAGTAGATTTATCTGTAGATGTAGAGCTCAATTTGCTGTACTGCAGACGATCTCGGACGATGCCACGAGCACCGCCTATTGAGGTCCGCATCACCTAAACTGTTTCTGCGATAGGCACTCTTCCATTGCCGCGAATTAGTTCCTCAATGCCTGACATTTTCGTACGTGGTTGATGTCAATGGCCTTCCATCCCGATGAACATTACCCACATATGGAGGCGCTGGAGTATTACTAGGACTATTTCAATACGCCTGGATGTGACATTCTATTTCTTCGATATGCTGACAAAATTTCGTAGGGAATCTGCCTATATTTCAGACGTTTTCCACAATAATCTTACTGTCGCGCGTAATTCCACTCTAGGCCACGTTTCCAGTGGGTCGCGCCATAGTACTCGCAAAGAGTGATGCAACAGTTCTTCGTATCACAGCAGAACTGTATCTGCAGGAGACTTGGAACTTGTACTCTCTTCTAACAATGAGCCATCCTTGCTGCGCAGTGGTCTTACTGCGTGACGACATGAATGATATTCTCTCTGAAGTTCCTATATATACACTATGTTTCCAGACACCCCCAAAAAACATACGTTTTTCGAATTAGGTGCATTGTGCTGCCACCTACTGCCAGGTATCTCAGCAGTCGTTAGACATCGTGAGAGAGCAGAATTGTGCGCTCCGCGGAACACATGGACTTCGAACCCTATCAGGTGGTTGGTTGTCACTTGCATCTGTGCCCGAGATTTCCGCACTTCTAAGCATCCTTAGGACCGCTGTTTCAGACGTGATAGTCAAGTGGAAACATGAAGGAACCCGTACAGCAGATGAGGCGTACAGGCCGATCTCGTCTGTTGACTGACAGAGACCGCCAACAATTTAAGAGGGTCGTAATGTGTAGTAGGCAGACATCTGTCCAGACCATCACACAGGAATTCCAAACTGCATCAGGACCTACTGCAAGTATTATGAGAGTTAGGCGGAAGAGAGAGAAATTCAGTTCGTGGGCGGGCGGTTGCTCATAAGCCACACATCACGCTGGTAAAGACCAAACGACGCCTCGATTAGTGTAAGGAGCGTACGTTTAAGTGGTTCAAGTGGTTCTGAGCACTATAGGACTTAACATCTGAGGTCATCAGTCCCCTAGACCTAGAACTACTTAAACCTAACTAATCTAAGGACATAACACACATCCACGCCCAAGGCAGGATTAGAACCTGCGACCGTAGCAGCAGCGTGGTTCCGGACTGAAGGGCCTAGAACCGCTCTGCCACAGCGGCCGGCTGTAAGGAGAGTAAACACTGGACGATTGAACAGAGGAAAACTGTTGTGGGGAGTGGCGAATCACGGTACACAATGTGGCGGTCCGATGGCGGGGTGTGGGTATGGCGAATGCCCGGTGAACGTCGTCTGCCAGCGTGTGTAGTGCCAACAGTAAAATTCGGAGGCGGTGGTTTTATGGTGTGGTCGTGTTTTTCACGGAGGTGGCTCACACCCCTTGTTGTTTTGCGTGGCACTATCATAGAATAGGCCTACATTGATATTTTAAGCACCTTCTTGCTTCCCACTGATGAAGAACAATTCGGGAATAGCGATTGCATCTTTCAATACGATTGAGCACCTGTTAGTAATGGACGGACTGTAGTGGAGAGGTTACATGACAATAACATCCCTGTAATGGTCTGGTCTGCACAGAGTCCTGACCTGAACCCTATAGAACACCGACCGACATCGATACCTCTCCTCAGTGCAGCACTCCGTGAAGAATGGGCTGCCGTTTCCCAAGAAACCTTTAAGCAGCTGTTTGAACGTATGCCTGCGAGTGTGGAAGCTGTCATCAAGGCTAAGAGTGGGCCAACACCATACTGAATTCAAGCATTACCGATGGAGGGCGCCGCGAACTTTTAAGTCATTATTAGCCAAGTGTCCGGATTCTTTTGATCGCATAGTGAGTAGGGATGGTGGATACAAAATATGCACAGTGACAAAGATTGGCCCTAACATACGGACTTCGTGCATAAACGAACAGTTTATAACATCCAAATGCAGGGTGTAACAAGAACGGATATTTTTATTTGTTATTCCTCAACATGTAAGCACATCACCATTATGTTTGCTTTTTCTCTGCGTCGAACAGTCTTCCAACAAACACGTCACATTCTTTACTACCCGTTGTTTCCTGCGTTGTCGTAACTACACTATTAAGTGGACTAAGCATGTCAGTAAAGACTAACCGTGTTGCGACCACTTGTAAACATTTCAACACCGCACCTGATGGTCAGGGAAAACAACCATTAATGGTTTGCTGTTGCTACATGTACTTGGAGTTACTAACCAATTTAAAAATGAACTCCTCCAAATAGAATTATTGCCGGCCGCGGTGGCCTCGCGGTTCTAGGCGCGCAGTCCGGAACCGCGTGACTGCTACGGTCGCAGGTTCGAATCCTGCCTCGGGCATGGATGTGTGTGATGTCCTTAGGTTAGTTAGGTTTAAGTAGTTCTAAGTTCTAGGAGACTGATGACCACAGCTGTTAAGTCCCATACTGCTCAGAGCCATTTGAATTTTTGAAATAGATTATTAGTATGCAAATGAAGTAAACATCGAGGTGATGTAGTCCAATACACTGGTCTCAGACACCAATAAAAATAGCTGCTATTATACCTGTTAGGCTATGTACATAAATACTGTGACCAGAAAAATGTTTATAAATATCTGTCTGGACCACAGTTCACCATGGCCGTGAAAAACACATAGAAAACTTTGAAATTGTAGTGTTACGGGAGAATGTCGAAGTTTCAGTGTGTTGATCTAGTAAGGAATTAAGAAATTTAGGAGTGATTCAACAACAAACGACAATGAAGTGCCAAAGAAACTCGTATACTTGGATAATATAGTGTAGAAGTGCCGAAACTCGACGTGGCATGGACTGATGTCTGAAGAAGTACTGGAGGGAACTGACAACCTGAATCCTGCAGGGCTGTCCATAATCAGTAGTGTGTAAACTTAGGGACTGATGACCTTAGCAGTTAAGTCCCATAAGATTTCACACACATACACACATTTTAACACATTCAGATGCTTGCATGAAGGCCTGCCCACATGGATGGGTTTGGAGACAGAGCCGCAGCCAGTTAAAGGCGCCCAGTCACAAACCGACTGTACCTGCTGACAATGACGAGTCTGACTCGATTCGTGAGTAAACAACTAGATCCGCCAAACCACAGGGTACAGGGTATGGAAAAAGAAACCTCGGTCCGTAGTCAAAATATTTGTGAAATTCTGACAAAAGTGAGTACACACTTCGATTTTATACCGTTTAGATCATGACAGTGCGAAGGTTACAACAGTTTTTCGCTGTTACAGTTCTTAAGTAAGTTGTATGACACACGTACTTCTCAAATTTTTGGAAAGAAAGTTTTCAATCATTAAATTTCTTTTCTTGCAGTTTCTTAGTGGCTATGCTAAAGCGACGTACTTACGACTGATATAAACAAACTGTTATAACTATTAATTTAATTACTTCTTTTATTGTATTAAGGGGAGACCGAAGGCAATTTTTATCACTATTCTGACAATGCCATTTTACCCTTTGAATAGGTACACTTTTCAAAAGAACTATAAGTGATAAAACAATGAAATTTTTATTGCTTATGTATATAACATATATGACTTAATTTACAAGTAAAATGAACGTAATAGTTCTTAAGGTTTTGAAGGAAAAAATTATTCTTTCACTGGCAAAATTTTACTTTTTTTGTACATTAATTATTATAAAACAGTTTCCGAGTGTTTGGTGGTTCTCTATTTACTTGTAATAACTAATTACCATCTGCAATACAAATTGACCAAATTTCATGTTTCTAACCCCATTAGTTTGTCAAATAATGGTACCTGACAGTAAAAAGTGTGGTTCTGAGAAAAATCCATTTAAAGTTTAATATTACAATTCTAGTATAGTTATTGATGAGAATTACTTACCACTAATATTTTCCTGCACCATACTGAGCATCATCTCAATCATACTGATCTCATTTTCTTTTCTTGGTACCTCTTATTTTCTGTCTGGCTTCTTTTGTGTATTTTAAATTAGCAATATCTGCTTTGCGGATTCTCTCTTTATCTATTTGCACCAAGGATTTTGCAGTATTTCCACTAGATTTTATGCCTAATAATTCCAAAATATCTAGTCACTGAAGCATAAAATAGCATTATAAATATCATATTTGAGGGTTGTAAGCTGAACAAATACAGTTTTCGGTAATCGGTTCCAAATGACAGAATTCACTCATTTATTTAAATTTTGGGTTTTCCCATGAAGACATTTCTTCAACAGGGTATCTTTACAAAGGTCTCTAAATATGGGTTTAATTTCATTCATTACTGTTGCAGGTAAAAAATATTTGTGGTCATATCTGGCCCATCTCCTGTACTTGCACCAAGTGTCAAGATCGTTCGGGCAAAGAGTGTTGACTGGATTTTCATTTGTGGAAAGCTTCTGGAAAAAGATAGTCCATACAGCTTTTTTCATGTTTTCTAAATACCTTACATTATTTATTATGGCCAAGCCATAATAATTCTGTAATCTATCTGTTTCAAAATTTGTCAAGTGAACTTTACCACCCTCCTTCTTACCATCTTCCAATACTATTTTTGACTTTTCTTTCTTCTCAACCTGGACCCTATTCTCTTCTGGACATGCCCAATGCACTCTAATTTATAAATTGTGAAATTAGGACCATAGGGTTGTTCTGCAGATACCCAGTCATAAGTCTTGCTGTCACCCTCCCCTAAATACTGTGTGTATTTGACACCTCTGTTTGTTAAGGAACGATTAAAAATCTTGAGAACTCCTGCTACTCCCATCCCACCACTTGGACCAGTATAATTCATCTGACAGTTATGTTCATGTTCTTTCTCAGTTCCACTTCCACAAGTTTTACAGTACTTGCTGAGAATCTCTACATCAATTACCTTGCTCGTATCAAATGATGTAGCTGTCATGATACCATTTAGTGAAGTGTGTCCACGTTTCTGCCAGCTGACATCAAAATATGCACAGAAATGACCACTTTCACTGTCATCACCTTGCTTGAGTGCTTCTTCAGCTGCTTCCTTCATTGAGATGTTACAGACTTCAGCAACAGTAGTACCAATAACATTATTGTAAGCCATAAATTTTGCAGGAGGATTTGGAATGTCAAGTAATGCACAGAAGAGTTTGCCTGCCTCCATCCCTTTACCCATATATCTGATACCATAAACTAGCCTTATGCTGTTCGCATATAAATTATTATTTGCCATGTTTGATGTCATTGATGTAGCAACTGCACCACATTTTGAACAACTCAATGTCAGGTTTGACACAATCCCTTTACGAAGACGCTGATTCCCACCCAAAGATACGTCACTACCACATATTCTGCACACAGTATTTTTGGAAATGAAATCAAAGAGCATGCTATGGTTCACCATAATATTCCCTAACGAATGTTCATTTCCACAAACTAACTGGGAGGAAACGCCTTGAAGACACTGCGGTTTCTTTCTTGATGTGCTGATTCTCTTTACTTCTAACATTGTTAGGGTCCTTCGACCCACTAACCTCATTTACCTATACGTATTTATTTCCTCTGAATTTTAATTTAGACGAGAATTTATTTATTCGCGACATTTTTATGGAAACACGCGGAATCAAAGAAAATACAAATCAACACGTATTTCACTCATTAACACTCGAAAATTGTAACAAACACGGATCTGAAAAGCGAGTATCGATAGTAGATACAGGGTAGGAAACATTGAAGCGATAAAACAAAAGAAGCTTGAAATAATATACCAGGAGTAAAAAAATGCTATGAATTATAATTATCTCTGCACAGAGCAAAAAAGGGAGCGACATTTAAATGGTAGACAGAGCATCAGGAAAACCATCGTATCTCACGAAAAAATTCTCGTATTTATATAAAACAAAAACTGTTTCATACAGGAAAGACCAGGCATTTCAGATATGCTAAAATCTAAAAATCGAATTCTTGAATCCCACTTGTCCCCCATTAAAACATTTTATATATTTTGTTATGATTAAAATCATAGGCTGCTGTGGTTCGTAAAAAGTGTTAAAAGTGAGCGTGACGGGGTTAACTCGGCGCTGGAAGGACATACAGAGATAAAAAGTTGTAGGAATAAACAAACATATACATATGCTCTACAGATTAGAGAGGGTGAGGAGTGTAGCAGTTATGTCGAGATGAAAAGATCTGGAGAACACGGGAGAAGATAACAACATCACACCTGTCGAAGGAATGATGATCCAAATAGTAAATTTCAAATGGCTGTGAGCACTATGGGACTTAACATCTGTGGTCATCAGTCCCCTAGAACTTAGAACTACTTAAACCTAACTAACCTAAGGACTTCACACACATCCATGCCCGAGGCAGGATTCGAACCGGCAACCGTAGCAGTCGCGCGGTTCCGGACTGAGCGCCTAGAACCGCTAGACCACCGCTGCCGGCTCCAAATAGTAGATATACTGTGAGTGAGTTTATAAATATCTTAAAAAATAAGTTCCAGAATTGTTTTAAATACGAATGTAACAACGAAGAGTACGAATGGCTTTTTCGCTTCTAGACGTCTGTTACTCCAGTGTCCTACATTGAGTTTAGTGTAAACATTGGCAGAAACCTCAGCTTAATAGCTTGTGTGTATCTTCGTAAAATATGGACCCAAGCTCTACATAGGCAGGGTGTCTCAGGAACAATGTCAGTGTTCAGCGATATCGCAGGACCGATCATTAGAAAAGTCTAGTAAACATGGGCTGTAAAATGCATACCTCAAGAGATATGAGCACTTGTCCAGTAAAAGATGTGTTTCACTGTAGATAATATGAATAGGTGCGCGAAGAGCTTGAGGTATGCATTTTAGAGACTACGGTTAGCAGACATTTTTGCTTCGAATGATCGGTCCTGTCATATCGATGATTGCTGACCATTCTTCCCTGGCCACCCTGTATACATTGACACCGAATCGAGTCAGAAATTGATGCTGGGTGTGCTCACTTGTTTCCAGGAACGAGTCACTATCGACAATAAGTTTCTATAATCAGCCTCATAACCCACCCGCCGTAGCCGAGGTCGGAAACGCACGCCTCACGATTCTGCTCGACCAGTACGCCTGGTTTGAATTTTTCGCTGCCTGTTATTTGGCTGGCAAGCAGGAGACAGGTGGTGGTGTAAAGTTCCTGATCACTAGTCTTCACGCCAAAGTCCTGGATTAAACCAAACCTCTCTGTAGCGACAGTTGAGCCACTGTTGACGGTGCTCTGTCGAATGGGGGCGCCAAACTCAGTGGCTGACTTTGTGGTACTCGAGAGGTGTAGGACATATGCCGGCAAAAGATTTTATCATTTTCCTTTTCATTCACTATACAATACAAATATAATATTACATTATAAACAACATCCATTACATTCACGTACACTCCACAAATACACGTACGACACACAAGGTGGCCAGGAGGTATTCTTTGACTCAGAACGAAAATACACTCCTGGAAATGGAAAAAAGAACACATTGACACCGGTGTGTCACACCCACCATACTTGCTCCGGACACTGCGAGAGGGCTGTACAAGCAATGATCACACGCACGGCACAGCGGACACACCAGGAACCGCGGTGTTGGCCGTCGAATGGCGCTAGCTGCGCAACATTTGTGCACCGCCGCCGTCAGTGTCAGCCAGTTTGCCGTGGCATACGGAGCTCCATCGCAGTCTTTAACACTGGTAGCATGCAGCGACAGCGTGGACGTGAACCGTATGTGCAGTTGACGGACTTTGAGCGAGGGCGTATAGTGGGCATGCGGGAGGCCGGGTGGACGTACCGCCGAATTGCTCAACACGTGGGGCGTGAGGTCTCCACAGTACATCGGTGTTGTCGCCAGTGGTCGGCGGAAGGTGCACGTGCCCGTCGACCTGGGACCGGACCGCAGCGACGCACGGATGCACGCCAAGACCGTAGGATCCTACGCAGTGCCGTAGGGGACCGCACCGCCACTTCCCAGCAAATTAGGGACACTGTTGCTCCTGGGGTATCGGTGTGGACCATTCGCAACCGTCTCCATGAAGCTGGGCTACGGTCCGGCACACCGTTAGGCCGTCTTCCGCTCACGCCCCAACATCGTGCAGCCCGCCTCCAGTGGTGTCGCGACAGGCGTGAATGGAGGGACGAATGGAGACGTGTCGTCTTCAGCGATGACAGTCGCTTCTGCCTTGTTGCCAATGATGGTCGTATGCGTGTTTGGCGCCGTGCAGGTGAGCGCCACAATCAGGACTGCATATGACCGAGGCACACAGGGCCAACACCCGGCATCATGGTGTGGGGAGCGATCTCCTACACTGGCCGTACACCTTTGGTGATCGTGGAGGGTACACTGAATAGTGCACGGTACATCCAAACCGTCATCAAACCCATCGTTCTACCATTCCTAGACCGGCAAGGGAACTTGCTGTTCCAACAGCCACCCAACGTGCTCTAGAAGGTGTAAGTCAACTACCCTGGCCAGCAAGATCTCCGGATCTGTCGCCCATTGAGCATGTTTGGGACTGGATGAAGCGTCGTCTCACGCGGTCTGCACGTCCAGCACGAACGCTGGTCCAACTGAGGCGCCAGGTGGAAATGGCATGGCAAGCCGTTCCACAGGACTACATCCAGCATCTCTACGATCGTCTCCATGGGAGAATAGCAGCCTGCATTGCTGCGAAAGGTGGATATACACTGTACTAGTGCCGACATTGTGCATGCTCTGTTGCCTGTGTCTATGTGCCTGTGGTTCTGTCAGTGTGATCATGTGATGTATCTGACCCCAGGAATGTGTCAATAAAGTTTCCCCTTCCTGGGACAATAAATTCACGGTGTTCTTATCTCAATTTCCAGGAGTGTATTTGGTTATTTATAATTCAAAAAGCATTCTTACTGGCTCAGAGAGCAGGTTCCATGGAAAACACAGTGATAAACTTGTGATCGATATAAACAAGAACTAATGAAGTGTTCTCAGAGAAATAAATTCTACAGTTGGATGCCCATCCAGGTTTTTTCAGTCACAAACAGTATGTATTTTGACCAATAGGTATTTTGACGTCCACTTACCTTTCATCGACTTCATATTTCAAATAAAAATGGGATTCAGGCCAGTGTGCGAAGGGGAATGGGAAACATCAAGGGTAAATGAAGGAAAATATCAAAATTGGGCCAAATCATTCGGATGGCTTTCAATAACGGTGTTTTGCCTATTCATTTGCATTTGCTACATATACGAAAATGGAACACACGTGCCAGCAATAAATCAGGCGTTGGAGACTAAACAGCTGCTCGATCGACTGCTCGCGTCACATCTCCTGGAACACCATCTGTGACGTGTAGGGGGCGTAGCCCGTTCGCCCCGAGTGCCGTTGAGGTTGTTTCTCCGGAAGAGGCAGTGAGTGGAACTGCGCGGACCGGGCAGGTGTGCGGGGCAACGGGTCGGCTGTTTGTTCTACCGCCTGTGTGACCTCCTAGCTGGTCTGGCTGAGAATCTACGGGACACGAGGGACATGATGCGGAAACGGGAGTGGACAAATTATTCCCTTGGCCAACCAGGTCTGGAGGCGAGCGGTGTGTCGTTGCCATCCAAGCATCTCCTAGCGGCTCAAAGGTTTTCCACTTTTTGTCACCGCACAGAAGCTTTGTACACTCTGTGAGCTACCATCAGTTCGTTGCTTTGATGCCGAGACCGCACGGCATTCGTCAAGGTTGCCTGTGCCCGTCCAGGTGATTTGAGAAGCGTCTCGCTCATATCAAAACAAAATAGCTTCAATTGGTAATTGTCATAGATTTGTCATTTGATTGTGTGTTCTTAATTATTGGGATTTTGTAAATTTCTATTATGTTGATCGTGTCATTATTCATGACGTCCGAAATATTTGTACAATTTGTACTGAAACGCCTAGTCGCTTTCTTTGGGCATTTGGAGCCCACGAGCTTATGCACCTTACCGGAGCAAATCTTGTTGCATGCATTTCGATGGATTATATTTGCAAGCCAAGCTTTTCTTTACGTAGGTGAAGTTCATCTGCCAACTGTTCCCGCATTCCTTCCACCTACACTATCCGTCGCATGCGTCAGTTAATTTTTTACCGTTTCCACCTCGTGGTCTGATCTGAACCTGAATCTCGGTTTGCCACTGAACTTATTTACAATCAGGTGCAATTCGAGGTAGCTGCCCTGGCCAATTACCTAATAATCTTTTAGCGTCTTTTCGCAACTGTATCTCTACGCTGCCAGTTAAGTTTGTTTGTTTGCTCATTGGGGCGTTTTCAGACCTGTTGCTTAGGGAAGGAGTTTATTGAGCGGGGTATTGGACCTGCCCCAACAAGGAAAACTACCGATCGCATTCCCCTCAGATCTAGTGGTAAGATTGACCGGTGGCCAGCTCATCAAAAACAGAGCACAGATCAAGCGTGAAAATAGGAAGAAGATGTACTGAACTGTGAAAAAAGCAAAATAGAAACAATGAACTGTCCAAGAAGAAGAAGTTCAATAAAGAGCAGCACGAAACAGCAACTGCGTCTGAGTAAGTCGTCCTAGAGACGAGAGCGGGTCGTGTCAATAGTTCCCTCGTGTCATTTATTTATTATTTTTTCATAACATTGTGAGCTGTCCGTCCTATCATTGAAATGTTTGCCCTTTTTCTGTAGCCTTGGCAGTTGTCGTACTATACATTGGTTATGTTGCAGAATATGAGTCATGTGGTATGAATGTATTACCGTCGCAAGTAAACGTGCTCTCACAAGCAGGCGAGATACCACGCAGACGTCTCGCAGAAACGAAAACAACAAATAAACGGGTGTGAGCTATATTACAACAAGGGAATTCAAGAGCCAAGACTTCCAAAACGGAACGCAACTTCAAAAAAGTTAAAAAAAATTTGTTCTGACAGAGCACACACAAACTATTGACTGTGAAACTGTTCCGTTCATTTGTTGCTGCTTATGTGACAAACTATTTGGTTTTCATCGCTTCCTTTGGGAGTGATCACATTCATACGAACATCCATATCGGGCAAGGAAGCATATGTCACTCACTTACCAGTCGTACAAAATAGGTGCGTCAGTAAGAGATTCATATCATATGCCACACGTCTTAAGCCGTGTACGACACACCAGACGCGTTTCCCGGTAGAGGGTTCGGTTGACTTGACGCTTTGTCATCAAACGTTTGCGGTTCCCATTCGAAAGTCACTTCCTTTCGGCTGCTAATAAAGTAGTTGGGCAGAATCAACTCTCATTATAAAACGAAACTTCCTGGCAGATTAAAACTGTGTGCCCGACCGAGACTCGAACTCGGGACCGATGCCTTTCGCGGGCAAGTGCTCTACCAACTGAGCTACCGAAGCTCGACTCACGTCCGGTACTCACAGCTTCCCGAGTTCGAGTCTCGGTCGGGCACACAGTTTTAATCTGCCAGGAAGTTTCATGTCAGCGCACACTCCGCTGCAGAGTGAAAATCTCATTCTGGAACGTCCCCCAGGCTGTGGCTAAGTCATGTCTCCGCAATATCCTTTCTTTCAGGAGTGCTAGTTCTGCAAGTTTCGCAGAAGAGCTTCTGTAAAGTTTGGAAGGTAGGAGACGAGGTACTGGCAGAAGTAAAGCTGTGAGTACCGGACGTGAGTCGTGCTTCGGTAGCTCAGTTGGTAGAGCACTTGCCCGCGAAAGGCAAAGGTCCCGAGTTCGAGTCTCGGTCGGGCACACAGTTTTAATCTGCCAGGAAGTTTCATGTCAGCGCACACTCCGCTGCAGAGTGAAAATCTCGTTCTGGAACTCTCATTATAGGTCCCTAGCTTACACCGGTGTTGCAAACGGGCGTTACATCACGGCACAGACACAAATTTGAATAAAGCGAACAGCGAAAAAAAAATTGGCAACAATGTCGTTTAAACACGGATTGCCCGCGTGGTATTCCAACGCCATAACCACTTAACTATGACGCCACTCAGGGGTGCTTTATATTGCCCTTTCTCTTGTTGGACTGTTAACTGTTTCTATTTTGCTTTTTTTTCACTGTCCAGTACACCTTATTCCTGTTTCCATGCTTAATTTGTGTTCAGTTTTTGACGGGCTGTCCACTGGGGGCTCTTACCACTATGTCTAATGGAGTTGCAATGGGGAGTTTCCCTGGTAAGGAATTTCGGGCCCGTTCGTCCGGATCACATTGCCCGACGCGTGGTGGTTCCATATCAAACAACTTTCATTGTTTTCATTTCTATTCAACGAATTCATTTTTAGGTAACCGTGAATTATTTGTTGTATATTACTCAAACAGATTCTAAATATGTTTGTGGCCTGCCTATTTTGAATAGTGTTCTCTTAGAATCTTTGAAGTGATTGCACCTCTTATTGAAATTTGCTGTAAATATTTCAAAAACAGTAGCGAGTGTCACACAAAATTTGTATCTTTTTGGAAAGAGAATAGCATTTATTGTAGACTTAAACTTTCATACTTCATGTTCCCACGAATGACTTTTGGAGATTTGGGTGCAAATATGTGAATTAACGTTGTAATTTTTTAAAAAATCTGATCTCACTGAAATATTTGATGACACTATTGATCGTTATCAGTCACCGTTTTTAAATTGTTTTATCTAATTACTTAGTTATGTGTTAATATGTGAAAGTACTGTTGACCAAATTGATTAAGTTATTTTTTCCGTGGAGTGTTCATAAAAATCTTGATACAAACGATGTTCCATCCTTATTTATCCCAGTCGTTCCACTCCCAGGCAGCATCATGGAAACCTCGACTCGTGGTGGGAGAGGGCTGCTTTTATCAGTTGGGATCCGAGACGAAAATCCGAGGATTGACAGAGGATGGGAACGTCGTAGAGCTACCGGCGCATCTTCGCGTGCAGGTGACAGCGGAGCGTATTGATCAGGTGTGCGTGGCCATTGAGCACAGCATTGTTTTCGTTTCAGAGTAGAGCAGACCTTAAAGTTTTTTCGGTTTAGTGCGCAATCGCCCGCTGTACCACATTCAGGAATAAATTACGCATTGGTTGTCTAGAGTTGAAGACCTGACTTCGGTAGTCACAGATTCCCAATTCAAACTTGAGGTTCAGCTATATAATAGAGTGGTGAATTTTCAAATTAATTTGAGTGCCTTAGAGTGGGTGAGCGATCAGGGGGTTGCTGTTGTAAAATCCGGTGTTTACCGAAGATGAAACCGGTTTTTGTTAAATTACCTAATCTAGCTGGGCCGGAGAGAACGCCTTGCTATCGATACTCAACAGTAGTTGGTAAAATTTTAATGGTGTACTGTTACCTTAAAGAAGAAGTTAACGTTTTTAAAATGTTGTGGCAAACCGTTTTTCAGTTGATGTATCCTTTGAGTCAAGGGTCCATGGCCGGAATGGGTAGTGAGGTTCTGGCGAGGAGCGGTTGTTTAAGGGAACTGCGCGTCTGTGTGCTAAGGGAGCTCCTGTCGGCCAGGATTAAGAGCGACCTTGTTAGTCAATATTTTTTTCGTGTGTGACATGATTACGAGGACCTAGTTGAGTATATTCATGAAATAAGCGTGACAGCCGTGGCCGTTGATCTAGACTTGGTTGAACACAAGATTGTTGCCATCATTTTGCAAGGGATTAAACCGGAGGATCGTTCCAGGGTCATAACTTAGCCACTCTTGTGGAGGGGGTTAACGAGCTCATCAGCGGAAAAGCTCTGAGAATGCGTCATCTCAGTCTTACGCCAAACCCACCTAGCTCGCTGTTTCAGCTAGTAAGATGAGGTTATCACTGTAGTGAGCAGTAGCATTTTTCTCGCTGGTGCGAGGTCAAGGAATAAAGGCGTTTCGACAGCTGACGCTCCAGGCAGAGACTGCGTGGCCATCTCTTTCATGTTGCTGATTGTATATAAGAAACTGAAAGGTGTCACTCATAATACTCTCCCTTTCCTGTGTACATGTGTCAATCATGAGGCGCTCTGTGCCCTAGTAGATTCCGGCAGCTATCTTTCCATAATAAGTCGTAGGTAGTGCTCGGGATACCGGTTCATTTGTAAGCTGCCCACTTTATAGCCCATGGATAGAACTTGTAGAACTTAATAGTCAAGCTCTTCCTTTGTAGGACCCAAGAATACTTCATGAAGGGCCGGTGAATTTTCTTTGCCCATGGATGTGTTGATGGTAGAGGGCTTAAGCACTGACATCCTCTTGGGGTGTAATTACGAAAATGGGATTAGTTTCTTGATTATGTGCTTGAGAAACTTTGCTGTGGATTTCAGCCTGAGGTGGCTTCTGTTGTGCAGTCATTCTAGAAGGGCAAGTCTGTGTAATGTTAACGTTTGAGGGGCGGAGTTCAACACTGCACATTTACCTCCTGATCAGGCTGAAGGTCTCCTTGACATATTGTGAAGTTTACCGGAAGTTCTGACAGATACGTTATGTGTGACTAATCGTATTGGACATTGGATTTTACTTTCTCACCATCTTCTAGTCAGGTAATCACCCTGCCGGCTATCATTACCTTGATCTTAAAGTAATCTTGGAACCTGTCAGTCTTTCTCATCTACAAAGGTGTTTTTCATGGTTTTCTGGGGCCCACTGTTTTTCCGTTTTCGATCTTAACCAGGCGTATTACCAGATTCGCCTTGCCAAAGAATCGAAGCCGGCCACTGCCTTTTGCACTCACTGGCACTGGGTTCCTTTCGGCCCTTCTACTGGGGCAGTAGTTCTTTCTAGGTTATTTGATTCTGTGCTCGAAGATCCGAATTTCAAGTGTATGTATAACTACTTGGACGATGTTGTTATTTACCTTCTCCGAACATATGGAGTACTTCGGTCTGGTTTTGGAGGTCTCAGGCAAGCGGGGCTGCTAGATTCTGTATAATTACCATAGATCGTCCTGAGATATCATTTCTCTGGCATCTAGTCTCTGCCAAAGTGGTCAGGATTGATAAGTCTAGGACCTTAGATACAGTTTCCGCCCTCCTAAGATTAAGAAAGGCATAGCCCGTTTCATTGGAATGACAAGCTTCTTCCGAAAATTCGTTCCAATGTGTGCGGAGCTAGCCACTCCGTTAAAGCTGTTGAGAAAGAAGGGAGAGGCATTTGTTTGTACCGACAGCCAGCAGGCTGCATTTGAGGTGCTCAAGATCGCTTTGAATAACGCCCCTTTTCTGGCCGTTCTTAACTTCATCAACACTATTGAGGTCCAAACCGACACCTCTAACTAAGGGGTTACTGCTGTGTTGCTTCAGGAGCAAGGTGGCGATTGGAGACCTTTACAAGGCTCTAGGCGCCTGTCTGCACCTGAGGAGAAATCTGAGTTGGAAGTGCTGGCTATCCACTTTGCTCTAGAGAAATTTAAATACTACTTCAAACACTCAGAATTGTTTCAAATGGTTCAAATGGCTCTGAGCACTATGGGACCTTACATCTATGGTCATCAGTCCTCTAGACCTTAGAACTACTTAAACCTAACTAACCTAAGGACATCACACAACACCCAGTCATCACGAGGCAGAGAAAATTCCTGACCCCGCCGGGAATCGAGCCCGGGAACCCGGGCGTGGGAAGCGAGAACGCTACCGCACGACCACGAGCTGCGGACCAATCAGAATTCATACTGGAGAAAGACAAACAGGTTCTTAGCAAGCCCTTTGCTGTGTCCTGGCGCACCTGCGTAAAATTGGGCGTATTGATAGTTGGGCTGTCCAAATTTCAGCCTTCTGCTTCTACGTGTGCCACATTAGGTGATGCGATAACGTTGTAGCAGATGCCTTGAACCGTATGTTCGATAAGGACTAGGATTCTCCTTCCAACAACGCTTAGCAAGGTTCCGGTATTGTTTCCTGATCTTGTGCAACAACAAAAGCAGGACCATAAGGGAACAGTTAAGAGCCGGTCACCAAGTTCCGTGGTACGAATTGCGCAAGAACATTCCCTGAGCTTAAAATCTGTCTGCCTGCGCTTGTTCCAGCTGTTTAATATATTATCGTAATTCTGTTGTGGGGAGGTCGCCTGGGAATATATAAAGCCAGTCACAAGATCCATCACTCCATCCTATATAGCTAAAACGAATTCCGAATGATTCAGAACTTCTGTTTCCGATCACGGGTTAATACATCACCATGGCACCTTATTTCCCTCAACCTTCGCTATTGGAGTGAGTTAATCGTAATCTAAAAGTCCTCTCTGACTATTTTCCACTGTAGTGGGATCTTTCTTTACAACGGCTGGAGCTACGACCTAGATTTTAACAATGCCACATACAGAGCTATACCAGATTCTGTCACGTTTATCTATCCCCTTAAATCTCCTTCGTCAAATACCTAGTCCTTACATAATTTGTTACCTATTGACATTAGTCCTGAATTAATCAAGGATGATTGGCATAGAGCCAGGGCAAATATTCACAGTGCTCTTAAAAGGAAAGTGGCGCGGTACTACCAGAGCCGATGTGCACATTCTGATAGGGGATATTCTCTTTATGTAAAATTTTGGGGGTAGAGGGTCTGTGAGTAAGACATCTGGAAAGCTGTCACAGGTTTTGTGGCCCGTATAAGGTATTGGAGATATCCACTCTGGTCACACTAAGGCTCCGTTACGAGGAGAGTGGAAATGAGTTGTGGGTACACCTTAGCCATGTTTAAGAGAGGTAGTACTCAATCAGTCCCATTTGTAAGTCCTGCCCCCTCCTCACCCCCCACCCCCTGACCCCCGCGGGATTGATTTTTAGGGGTGGAAGGCTGAACGCTTACGCGGTCTCCTGGAACATCATCTTTGGCATGAAGAGGGTGTCGCACGTTTGCCACGATTGCCGATGAGGCCGTTTTCCGGGAGAGGCAGTGAGTGAAGGATCACGCGCAGGCTGGCCGGCTGTTTGTTGTACCATGCGTGTGGCTTCCAAGTTGGTCTGCCCTTTCAGAAGTGGGGAATCTTCTCCGGAAACGGGAGTGGACGCCATTCCTTTGGTCGACCAGGCCTGGAGGAGAACGGTGGGTCATCCACACGTCTCCTGATGGCTCCAAGCTTTTTATGCTCGGTGAGCTACTATCACTTCATTGCTTTCACGTTGGGTCGATATGGCATTCGTAATGGCAGATATTGCTTCCTGCTGTGAGCGTGATATTTGTGACTGGAGCGCTTCCTGCGCGTGTTTGTGTCTGTTGCTTCTATATCGGACTCGGTTCAGCCTTCTGTTGCTCTTGCTGCTGCTGTTGTTGTTGTACGCTCTTACTGTGTCAAAAAAATAATAAAAATAATGTCTCTGAGCACTATGGGACTTAACATCTGAGGTCATCAGTCCCCGAGAACTTAGAACGACTTAAACCTAACTAACATCACACACATCCGTGCCCGAGGCAGGATTCGAACCTGCGACCGTAGCGGTCGCGCGGTTCCAGACAATAGCGCCTAGGACCGCTCGGCCACCCCAGACGGCATACCTTTGAAGAAATTGTTATGTAACTTCAATTGATGGAATATTGTCTTCCTTCTTTTATTGCAATTGACTGTAAATATATCAATAACTGTAACCAGTGCCATACGAAATTTGTACATCTTTGGAAAGAGAATAACATTTATTGTAAATTTAAACTTTGATACTTCATGTTCCCGTGAATGACATTTGGTGAGTTAACAGCAAAATGGCTCTGAGCACTATGGGACTCAACTGCTGTGGTCATCAGTCCCCTAGAACTTAGAACTACTTAAACCTAACTAACCTAAGGACATCACATACATCCATGCCCGAGGCAGGATTCGAACCTGCGACCGTAGCAGTCGCACGGTTCCGGACTGCGCGCCTAGAACCGCGAGACCACCGCGGCCAGCAGTTAACAGCAAGTACGTCAACTAACATTGTAATTTTTTTGTTACCTGATATCACTGCAATATTTGATAACATTGTTGACTTATTATCAGTAACTGTTTTAAATTGTTTTTGTTTAGTTACTTAGTTTCTTTCTAAATATGTCAAGGTCCCGTTGACCTTATTGTTTAAGTTATTTTCCTAAAGATTGTTAATCTTCATGTGAGTGATATTCAGTCCTTATTTTTCCCGTTAATTCCACTCCCAGGAAACCTTGCCTCAGTAACTGGCACCAGAGATGTTAATCACTTTAGCTTTGCTTGTTCCAAGTTCTAACTACATGTAGAACACGTAGAACTGAGAACGGTCACTATACAGTTCCCTTCAAACACTACAGGTCCTTTATTACAGAATGATCTACATCTATAGCTACCTGGTTACTCTGCAATTCACACTTAAGTTCCTGGCAGAGGGTTCATTTAACCATTTTCATACTACTTCTCTACCATTCCACTCTCGAATGGCACGTAGGAAAAAGGAACACCAAAATCTTTCCGTTCGAGCTCTGATTTATTTTATTATGACGATCATTTCTCCCTACGTAGGTGGATGTCGTCAACAAAATATTTTGGCATTCGGAAGAGAAAGTTGGTGATTGCAATTTCGTAAATAGATCTCGCCGCAGTGACTCTCACCCCAACTCGCGCATCATATCAGTGACATTCTCACCTCTATTGCTCGACAACACGAAACGAGCTGCCCTTCCTTGCACTTTTTCGATGTCCTCCGTCAATCCCATCTGGGGTAATGATCCCACGCCGCACAGTAACATTCCAGCAGAGGACGGAAAAGTGTAATGTATGCTCTCTCTTTAGTCGGTTTGTTGCATCTTCTAAGTGTTCTGCCAACAAAGGGTAGTCTTTGTTTCGCCTTCCCCACAATATTATCTATGTGGTCTTTCCAATTTAAGTTGCTCGTAATTGTAATTCCTAGGTATTTAGTCGAATTGACAGCCCTTAGATTTGTGCGATTTATCGTATACCGAAAATTTATCGGATTTCTTTTAGTGCCCATGTGGATGACCTCTCACTTTTCTTTGTTTAGTGTCAATTGCCACTTTTCGCACAAAACAGAAATTCCTTCTAGATCATTTTGTAATTTGAATTGATCGTATGATAATTTTACTAGACGGTGAATTACAGAGACATCGGCAAACAATCTAAGGGGTCTGCTCAGATTATCATTTATGTAAATGAGGAACAGCGGAGGGCCTATGACACTATCTTGCGAAACGCCAGATTTCACTTCTCTTCTACTCGATGATTTACCGTCTCCATAATCACTCAATTTGATTAATAGTCACCTGTGAGGAACAGTATCAAAAGCCTTCTGGAAATCTAGGAGTATGGAAGCGATATGAGGTCACTTGTCGACTTCACTCATTACTTCATGGGAATAAAGAGCAGTTACTAAATGTCTGACAATATTTACACTGATATAAAAAAAATTGGCAACACCAAGGAGTTGTGTTTCTACATCTGAAAGAATATATCTGTTCAAATGTCTTACTAGTACCACAAGAGTGGCGCTAGTAAGAGCACTATGAGGATGTAAATCGGGTTTGCTTTAAACATATCCAGTAACGTCGTGAGTTTTAGCTACGTTTAAGACTGGAAGTTGTGAGTTTATGCCTCTAAGGCGATCAAGACTCCAGTATCAACACACCATTGACTTTGGACGAAGTCTTGTAACAGAAGCCGGATGTCCCTTTTGCAATATCGGAGAAAGACTTGGCAGGAATGTAGTTACTGTACATGTTTGCTGGCAGCAATGGCCACGGGAATGTACGGACACAAGAAGACCGGGTTCCGGATGGCCACGTAACACTACAGCGAGGGACGACCATTGTGTTCGGAGTGGGGCTCTCGCGCATCGTGTTGAATCCTCAACAGCAATTTGAGGAGTATTTGGGAGTACGGTGACACGACGAACTGTTGCACATCGGCTACTTCAAGGACAGATTCGAACCAGACGCCCGGTAGCGTGTCTTCCACTGACCCCCAACCACCGCCACTTGCGACTATAGCGTCCAACGAGAGCTCACTTGCAGGGCAGGATGGAGGTGTATGTGCTTTCTGTTGAGAGCTGGTTCTGCCATGGTGACAATGATGGCCGTGTGTTGATTAGAAGGAGACTGACTCCAATCGAGTACAGCCTGGGACATCATCGGACAACAACTTCAGCGTCATCGACAAACGGCATTAACCATTCCGATATTGATCGACCACATGCAACAGACATGAAATTCCATCTCCCCCACGCACACTGACATCCGTCACCAGTAGAACACTAAGCACGCACGTTTGCATGCTTGCATTCAAAATTCTGTCGGTTACACCGGTAGTTATTTTATGAGAATTACACATTTGCAATGGCTTATTTCACCCTTACATTAACCTGTAATCTTCCACTGTCAATAGCTTAAACATGTACCATAGACAGATGTATTACGAAATTTCATTACTCTACATTAATTACTTTTTGGTGTTGTGATTTGTCGGCCGGTGTGGCCGAGCGGTTCTATGCGCTGCAGTATCGAACCGCGCGGCTACTACGGTCGCAGTTTCAAATCCTGCCTCGGGCATGGATGTGTGTGATGTCCTTAGGTTAGTTAGGTTTAACTAGTTCTAAGTCTAGGGGACTGATGACCTCAGAAGTTAAGTTCCATAGCTCTCAGAGCCATTTGAACCATTTTTTGTTGTTGTGATTTTTTTCCCGTCAGTGTTTTTTCGTCAGCCATTGTAAAATGTGACCACAGACTTACAGGGGAAGTAATATCACCACTAAAGTGGTTAAAGATCGTAACTGTTAGTGTTCTAATGAATATCGTCTGTGAAAACATCTACATAAACTGGTTTGTAAAAAAGAAATATTTAATTGTACTTCTATGTTTATAATGGCAACGGCCTTGGCGCAGTGGATACACCGATTCACGTGAGATCGTCGCAATTAAGCTCTGTCGGGCGTGGTCGGTACTTGGATGGGTGACCATCCAGGCCGCCATGCGCTGTTGCCATTTTTCGGGTTGCACTCAGCCTCGTGATGCCAATTGAGGAGCTACTCGACCCATTAGTAGCGGCTTCGGTCAAGAATACCATCATAACGACCTGGAGAGCGGTGTACTGACCCCATGCCCCTCCTATCCGCAACCTTCACTCAGGATGACACGGTGGTCGGATGGCCCCGGTAGGCCACTCGTGACATGAACACGGAGTGCTTTGTTTTCTATATTTATAAATTTAATATCTTCCTAATAGTGTAGAAATATTGTTTACCTATTTTTAAGTAGTATGCACTTTTGTATTTAAAAAAAAAATCCGTATTTTGTTATGTTGATTGTTGTAATGGTGAACTCAAGGTGAAGGTGAAATACGAGAAAGTCCAAGGCACGTTGCCGTGGTCAAGTCTGATTTCTCACCGGCTCCTTCACTGTAACATACGAACAACGAAGCTGGGAGAAAACAAATGAAAAGAGATTGAAAGAAAGCAGCAGTGACGGCGACGTCTGCGGCCGCCATATTTCGCGCTGTGACGCCAGTGTAGTGGATGCCGTATCGCCGCTCTGGGGTCACACCCCACCCGGCAAGTATTGCTCGCCGCGGTGCACAGCTGCCGCGCAGGTAGTCGCTGCAGGGGCCCCCCATCCTGTGTAAACAGGCGCGGAGAACAGTCAGCTGGAAACACAGCGCTGTTTTCTGTTTGTACGCGCAACAGTTCGCCGGAATGAACGACCGGTGTGTTTGTTATCGAGCCAGTGCGAAACTCGGCGGTGTGGCGCCCGACGGGCTCTGCTGCCGAAGCCAGGGGCTGGCTTCCACCCCGCTCCCAAACAACAGCCTCCACCCACCCCCTCCCCTCCTCTTCCGTGCAACCACACAAACAGCTTCCCCTCGTTCTCTCTCCGTGATTCCATTTCGCGCTCGGAATCGCATCCAGTACTCTGAAATTTTCCGCGCGTTCCCCACCGTGCGATATAATGAGAAATGTTTGTTCACCGTTGGCTCTTCAGTCGTGTGTACTGCAGGTCGGCAAACTGTAGACGAACTTCCAAATGACTGTGAACAAAGAAGAGGAGGGGGGGCGCTTAATAGCATTAATTAGCTATGGCAGTGCTATTTCCCTAATTAGATGCGGTATAAGACCATTTTAAAACTGCCATCCAGCTAATTTTGACACGGATTATATCTAGCACTCGAAAGAATTGAATTAGCGGGCTGAAACAGATGTGCAATAACTACGAGAAACGCAAGTACCCTGATACACAGCGCCCTAATTCAAGCAAGTGAACCACTGGAAACCGACACATGTAATAATACAATGTGTCTGTTCTGCTTTAATTCGTTTCAGATCGGCGCCTCATATCCTTGTCTTCCCTCATTTTAAATGCAGTCTTTTGATTTCTCATCGTTTGTGCGGCACTGTCCTAGTGTTTTTTAATCTGGATTTCACAGTTAAAGGTCCTGTCTATTACAGGGGCCCGCATCTCGTGGCCGTGCGGTAGCGTTCTCGCTTCCCACGCCCGGGTTCCCGGGTTCGATTCCCGGCGGGGTCAGGGATCTTCTCTCTGCCTCGTGATGGCTGGGTGTTGTGTGATGTCCTTAGGTTAGTTAGGTTTAAGTAATTCTAAGTTCTAGGGGACTGATGACCATAGCTGTTAAGTCCCACACTGCTCAGAGCCATTTGAACCATTTTTTTTATTACAGGGTACACAACAAACTAGATGGTTCAAATGGCTCTGAGTACTATGGGACTCAACTGCTGTGATCATCAGTCCCCTAGAACTTAGAACTACTTAAACCTAACTAACCTAAGGACATCACACACATCCATGCCCGAGGCAGGATTCGAACCTGCGACCGTAGCAGTCGCACGGTTCCGGACTGCGCGCCTAGAACCACGAGACCACAGCGGCCGGCAACAACAAACTAGAAGGGCACGATGAGTGCCATAGCCCTTTTTCTCAGAAAATGTGGTCAGTGGAAAAGGAGACAAAATAACCGAACATGTGTCTCGTCTTATCCGTAGATATATACTCGAACCTTTATGACAAAACGATGGTCAAAATTTTTGAGATACTTCATATGCCTTTTAAATAGTACATAGTTTAATGGAGGCTGTACTACAGTGGTCAGTGCCACGGCTTTACAGTTTGCGCCCCATGTTAGAAACCCGATTATTATTTTTATTTTAGTTTATCATTTACCTACACATTTTCGTAGAAGAATACTACACAAACGTTACCTGTTGCGTCAAGGGAAAAAAAATGGCGTGTGACGAGGGCCTCCCGTCGGATAGACCGCTCGCTTGGTGCAAGTCTTTCGATTTGACGCCACTTCGGCGACTTGCGAATCTATGGGGATGAAATGATGATGATTTTTTTTTAAATCTCATTTTTGTTCGCTTTCGTTCGTTGCTTGTTCGCTTCATCTGCTCGGGGCGGACGTCGTAAGACATCCGTTTAAGTTCGTTATTGATCGATTAACTTAGTTTTTTTATTACAGAGGGCACCTAACCCTCTGACCGAACACGCTGAGCTACCGTGCCGTCTGATAATTAGGACAAAGACAACGCCCAGTCCCTGAGTGGAGAAAATCTCCGACCTAGCCGGGAATCGAACCCGGGCCCATAGGATTAACAGTCTGTGGCGCTGACCACTCAGCTACCGGCGACGGACACGTAAATGTGTACAATGACGTTATATTAATTGTAAAATTACAACTAGGTTTCGCAATAGGTATCATACATTCATTATTTAATATTGTGAGCTGCCGTTATTTTACAACTTACAAACGGCATTTACATCCAATACGACATAAGTAAGTTCCTTCAATGACAGAAAAGACAGGTTTGTGTTTGTTCAGTATAAACATGTATGTGACTGATATCGTCTAGTACACTTAATTTAATGGTTCAAATGGCTCTGAGCACTATGGGATTCAACTGCTGTGATCATTAGTCCCCTAGAACTTAGAACTACTTAAACCTAACTAAACCTAAGGACATCACACACATCCATGCCCGAGGCAGGATTCGAACCTGCGACCGTAGCAGTCGCACGGTTCCGGACTGCGCGCCTAGAACCGCGAGACCACCGCGGCCGGCGCACTTAATTAATTGTATAATGTCTGTATGTTGGGTAACTGGGGAAAAAGCAGAGCTGTGAAACTCGTGGCAGAACTGAAGGGTTCAGGAAGCTCACACATTCCTTCTGACAATAGGACAACGCAGCCGTTTCCGGTGCTAATCCCGTAACCCGCCCGTGAGCTGGACCACTTGCTAAACGGGGACGCGTGTCCGGCGTGTAGGCTTAAGAAGGCGACCTGGTCGGCCAAAAACACCTGGCAGCAGGTATTTGAGTACTTTCTTACGGACATAGAAAGAACTTCTAGAAACTTCGATCTGGATTGTAAACTGTGATTGGTCGGCGTTCATAAACGAGCGCCTTCTGGAAATAAGATTCGCCACCCAAGTTTAAGGGAAAAAGAAAGACTTAGAGCAGTGAAAGGAGGAGAGGAGGGAAGGAGTCGTTGCGGGGTAGTAGAACAGGAGAGCCGTCTTGGAGGTCCACGGCAGTCGACGGACGTCTTCGACTGTAATTTTGGTAAAGTGCAATTTTGTTATTATCTCGCTGAGGCGAGAAGTTCTGCGGTTATAGCTTCTGATCATTAGGGTGGTCCTGCTTGTGCACCGGCTTGTAGGAAAGTGAATTTACATTGGTGAATCACGTGTTCTACTCCGATCTGCTCTGAGGTTTCACACTGCTCGTTGAGATAGTAGATCCTTCTTGCTATGTAGTACAACGGGGGATGTCAGTCACTCCGCGCCTTATCACAGATCGCGAATACATTATGGGTCAGAGCCAGGCAGTTTAAAGGCCAGTATTAATACAGGGAGAACTTGAGATTTGTAATTACTGTTTAGTGCCTTTAAATTGTTTTTTTTATGATGAATAAATGTAAAATCCTTGGACTAGCCGGACTGAACGGATGAGGTTATATTTGTGGAAAGGGGCCAAAATAAGTTGCTCTCGGTTACACTCAACTTATAAATTTTATTGGTTAAAACACACAATAACAACAGCAAGAATTAACAACTCTCAAGGTTTTAACGAAAGAGCTCCTTTGATTTAATTTAAATAGGCTGAAGGCCACATATCAAAATCCAAGTCCCATGACCTAAGCAAGGAATTGAGGTACGTCTGTTATTCTGGAAGTTTCGCTTCTTTTAAAAACATTTTTTTTCAATAAAAATAGGCTGAAGGCCCTAGCTTAAATCTCTCCCATAGAATTGGTATGATGGCCACACATCAAGCAAGAACAGTGTTACACCTTAAGGCTAAAAAGAAAAAAAAATGTTAGTTCTAAACAGGCTGTAAACTCGGCTGAAGGCCTCATACTAAAGAATAACAATCTTATGACTTAAGGGCAAGGCAAAGATTTTGAATTTCTAATATAAGAGAGATTAAAACTCGGCTGAAGGCCACACACACCACGCAGAAAACAATTTTACGGCCTAAGGCCTAAAAGAACAGCTTTGCAATTTAAATAAGCTGAAAATAGGCTGAAGGCCACGCACGGTACTTACAAATGACTATGTAAAACAGAAAGAGCGACCCTCAGAAGGTTCAAGGGTCGACCTGGGCCGTACCACTAACGCACGCTTAGGTGAGACATTCAGTGAGACAGGGAGCCCGACCGACAAGCTCTTAATCGGAAGGCAACACAACCAAGGACAGTTCACAACCGACCTAAAATCTGCGGGTCAGATACAACTGCACATATAATGGAAAATATCCGCCGATGAAGAATAAACCGAGATATCAATAACTTCAACTGGGCCTCACCAAGATGAAGGTATTAAACATCACACAAGACGAGTTGAAAAGTATCCGAAAACACAAGTCAGAACTGTCAAGTCACTGCCGGATGCAGCAGATTCTAGGCAAGAAAACACACGACTTGTTATCACACGCGTCATGGACTGAGAACACAACAATCCACAAATAACGAAGAAATCGTAACAGTCGAGGTTTAGGAACAGATAACAAATTTTTTTTCCCAGTTTATGAAACTTACGTAACCCTCTTTCTAACACCTTTGAGTGGGTTTATTAAGACTAACTATCTCTGCTATTAGAACTGCAGAAGTGGTTTATTAATGCATGCATACTATCTATTTAGTAAGCAGCTTTTGCTATATGTGAATGATCGGTCTCTTAGACTGTCTGGAATCCTGCCAGAGAGTTGCCCGTCCCTAGCCACGTGCAGGCGGGCCGCTACTACTAGAGAAACCACTCCATTTATACTATTTTATTCCCCCCACCACCATACTGATCTAACTTCAACAACTAGCTACTATGAATCAAAGACTTAAACAAACGTAGTATTTACATATCTACAATTGCACATGAGATCTGAAGCGCATTTACTCTCTCCCAAGATAGGCTCGCTGGGCCTCCCTTGAGATTTTGTTTACCAGTTTTGAGAAATTGCTGAACAATTCGCTTTTTGTCAATATTTCGTTAACATTTCTTGTTTGCAGAAGCTGCCTCTCCACTGAGACCGCCTGTTCGTATATTGGGCACTCAAACACTGTGTGTTCTGGCGATCCTTCTTGGGCACCACAGTCACACTCCGGTGTTGACCTTTTCCCTATTTTATGCAGGTACGTGGGGTAGGGACCCTGACCTGTAAGGAAGTGAACTAGGCCCTGTGAGAGCTTCATTATGTTGTTCTTTAGTCTTCCCCTAACTGTGGGTAGAAACCTGTGGACTCTACGGCCTGTACTGGACCCATCCCATTCGCCCTGCCAAATGTCAAGCACTTTTCCTCGGATGGCTTTGAAGCTTACCAGAGGAATGCCCTTTATATTTTGCACCATGTCCATGTTCTGTTTGCGCAGCCAGTAGAAAGCTGCGTGCTGCCTTATTATTAGGTCTAGTGGACATAGACGCATAATTACCAATAGTGCATCTGTCGGACTTGTGTTGAATGCTCCAATGCATATCAACAGAAGGTTCCTCTGTATTCGCCTGACAGCAGCGGCAGGCCGCACCAGAGCTAGCCTGTGGGCCCACACACTGGATGCGTGCCCTACTATTGGTGCCAATATACTGTTGTGGTAGATGTTTATTGCTTTTGACGGCAAATGAAATCTTCTTTGTCCAATTGATATTATCTTATTGAACAGAGCCAAGGACTTTGTCGTTATTTGTTCAATATGCGGAATGAAACTCCAATTCTCATCTAGATGTAACCCTAGGTAAGGGCCATATCTCTGTCGCGACACTGCCTGGCCATTAATTGTAACTGTTGGGTCCCTATTTAACTTGCCTTTTAAGAGCATGTATTGCGATTTTTGTGGTGCAATAGACATTTTAGTCTTCTCACACCAATCTGTTAACAGACCAATAGCCAGTCGTGATCGGTCTTCGATCACAATGCGAGTGTCACCTTCCACTAGAATTACGAGATCATCCACATAGGCAACGACTCCCAGAACTGCAGTCTCTCCCTGCAGGACTTTCAACAATGATTCCATGTTGATATCCCAGAAAATGGAACCATAAACCGATCCCTGTGGATCAACCACGGGATACTCTCTTAGTTACGACGGCTCCAGGAGCCGTTATTTTAGCGATTTTTCCATCACAGTAGGCCTCCAGTCAGCCATATAGCAGCTGCGGGCATCCAATCTCTCTTAGGCGAGAGAAGAGTGCCGGCCACCACAGGTTATCGAAGGCCACTGAGATGTCTATCTTTATGCCCAGAACATACTTCGATGTAGCTGAGTGAACAATCCGGTAAAACTCATTGATCGCATCCTGAGAGGAGCGACCCTATCGGAATCCGAACTGCCTACCACTCATGCCGTGCAGAGTTCGGTGACTCAGGAGTCGGTCAGCCAGCAACTTCTCAAATGCTTTTCCCATTGCATCCAGGAGACAGATAGGCCGACAGGATTTCGGCATCGTTGGATCTTTGTCATGGCCTTTCCTGATAGTTACAACTTCTGCTGTTTTCCACCTCTGTGGATAATAGCCCATCTGTAAACAGATGTTGTAAATACGACTTAATGCCGAGGCGACCAAATGCGCGAGTCCCTGTAAGATCTCCAAAGGGATCCCATCAGGACCAGGTGCCTTCCTCCTTGCAATGGTGTAGATGATTGCTTCTACCTCCTCTGCAGAGAAAGGGCTCACGTTCGTATCGTTAAGATACGGATCCGAGAGCGCCTGACGTGTTTCCCGCTGCTCTGGCGAATCCTGGTCATCGTCGTCATCTGGCAGTAGTGTGTCCAACAGCAGTCTTGCTGTTTCTTCCCAATTCTTGGTCATGCCACCATCTCCGGCACGTAGTGTAGACAACATCATGAGCGATCTAATTTTTTCTCGAACGATTTTGTAAGGAACTCCCCAAGGGTCTGTTCCCAGCTGATCGTTCACAAATCTTTCCCAGGATTGGCGCCTTGTAATGTCTAACTGATCCTTGTATCTCGGCTTCAGACGACGATAAGTACCTAGGTGGTACTGTCGATCATCCTGTCTTCTCCTTACAATACTATACTCCAGACGTACATCATCAGAAATTTCTTCCTCAAATTAAGGCCGGTATTTGATATTAATAGACCTCTCTTGGACAGAAATGCCTTTTTTTTCCATAGCGAGTCTGTTTTTGATGTCCTCCTTGCTCCGTCTGTCATTGGTTATTTTACTGCCTAGGTAGCAGAATTCCTTAACTTCATTGACTTCGTGACCATCAATCCTGATGTTAAGTTTCTCGCTGTTCTCAATTCTACTACTTCTCATTACCTTCGTCTTTCTCCGGTTTACTCTCAAACCATACTGTGTACTCATTAGACTGTGCATTCCGTTCAGTAGATCATTTAATTCTCCCTCACTTTCACTCAGGATAGCAATGTCATCAGCGAATCGTATCATTGGTATCCTTTCTGCTTGTATTTTAATTCCACTCCGCAATCTTTCTTTTATTTCCATCATTGCTTCCTCGATGTACTGATTGAAGAGTAGGGGCGAAAGGCTACAGCCTTGTCTTACTCCCTTCTTAATACGAGCACTTCGTTCTTGATCGTCCACTCTTATTATTCCCTCTTGGTTGTTGTACATATTGTATATGACCCGTCTCTCCCTATAGCTTATCCCTACTTTTTTCAAAATCTTGAACAGCTTGCTCCGTTTTATATTGTCGAACGCTTTTTCCAGGTCGACAAATCCTATGAATGTGTCTTGATTTTTCTTCAGCCTTGCTTATATTATTAGCCGTAACGTCAGAATTGCCTCTCTGGTGCCTTTACTTTTCCTAAAACCGAACTGATCGTCACCTAGCGCATTCTCAATTTTCTTTTCCATTCTTCTGTATATTATTCTTGTAAGCAGCTTCGATGCATCAGCTGTTAAGCTGATTGTGCGATAATTCTCGCACTTGTCAGCTCATGCGGTCTTCGGAATTGTGTGGATGATGCTTTTCCGAAAGTCAGATGGTATGTCACCAGACTCATATATTCTACACACCAACGTGAATAGAGGTTTTGTTGCCACTTCCCCTAATGATTTTAGAAATTCTGATGGAATGTTATGTATCCCTTCTGCCTTATTTGACCGTAAGTACACTAAAGCTCTTTTAAATTCCGATTCTAATACTGGATCCCCTATCTCTTCTAAATCGATTCCTGTTTCTTCATCAGACAAATCTTCACCCTCATAGAGGCTTTCAATGTATTCTTTCCACCTATCTGCTCTCTCCTCTGCATTTAACAGTGGAATTCCCGTTGCACTCTTAATGTTACCACCGTTGCTTTCAATGTCACCAAAAGTTGTTTTGACTTTCCTGTATGCTGAGTCTGTCCTTCCGACAATCAAATCTTTTTCGATGTCTTCACATTTTTCCTGCAACCATTTCGTCTTAGCTTCCCTGCACTTCCTATATGTATATGCTACGTTCTTTGTACCTATGTTTTCCTTCGCAACTACTGTGATGATCCTTTTTAGAGTCGTCCATTCCTCTTCAACTGTGTTGCCTACTACGCTATTCTTTATTGCTGTATCTCTTGCGTTAGAGAACTTCAAACGTATCTCGTCATTCCTTAGAACTTCCGTATCCCACTTCTTAGCGGATTGATTCTTCGTGATTAATGTCTTGAACTTCAGCCTACTCTTCATTACTACTATATTGTGATCTGAGTCTATATCTGCTCCTGGGTACGTCTTACAATCCAATATCTGATTTCGGAATCTCTGTCTGAGCATGATGTAATCTAATTGAAATCTTCCCGTATCTCCCGGCCTTTTCCAAGTATACCTCCTCCTCTTGTGATTCTTGATCGGGGTATTCACTATTACTAGCTGAAAGTTGTTACAGAACTCAGTCTTTCTCCTCTTTCATTCCTTGCCCCAAGCCCATATTCTCCTGTAACCTTTTCTTCTACTCCTTCCCCTACAACTGCACTTCAGTCACCCATGACTATTAGATTTTCGTCCCCCTTTACATACTGCAATTACCCTTTCAATATCCTCATACACTTTCTCTATCTGTTCATCTTCAGCTTGCGACGTCGGCATGTATACCTGAACTATCGTTGTCGGTGTTGGTCTGCTGTCGATTCTGATTAGAACAACCCAGTCACTGAACTGTTCACAGTAACACACCCTCTGCCCTACCTTCCTATTCATAAGGAATCCTACAAATGTTATAGCATTTTCTGCTGCTGTTGATATTACCCGATACTCATCTGACCAGAAATCCTTGTCTTACTTCCACTTCACTTCACTGATCCCTACTATATCTAGATGGAGCCTTTGCATTTCCCTTTTCAGATTTTCTAGTTTCCCTACCACGTTCAAGCTTCTGACATTCCATGCCCCAACTCGTAGAACATTATCCTTTCGTTGATTATTCAATCCTTTCCTCATGGTAACCTTCCCCTTGGCAGTCCCCTCCCGGAGATCCGAATGGGGGACTATTCCGGAATCTTTTGCCAATGGAGAGATCATCTTGACACTTCTTCAACTACAGGCCGCATGTCCTGTGGATACACGTTATGTGTCTTTAATGCAGTGGTTTCTATTGCCTTCTGCATCCTCACGTCGTTGATCATTGCTGATTCTTCCGCCTTTAGGGGCAATTTCCCAGCCCTAGGACAAGAGAGTGCACTGAACATCTATCCGCTACTCCGCCCTCTTTGACAATGCCGTTGGCAGAATGAGGCTGACTTCTTATGTCGGAAGTCTTCGGCCGCCAATTCTGATTATTTATCGAAATTTAGGCAGTGGCGGGGATCGAACCCGGGACCGAAAATGTTTTGATTATGAATCAAAGACGCTACCCCTAGACCACGGGTACACCGGTACAACCGACCGTAGTCCATGGGGTGGACTGCCTGCAGATGTATCTCGCTATTCGAGGTACAGCCCGTGTGATAGCTGTTTGCACGGAGGTTACAAGCTCCTCCATAGCTTCATCAATATTACCTATGTCCTTCTTGAACTCTGGAGGACTGAACACCTGCACGAGACGGTCCTAGTCTGTCCGAGCATAGTTGAACCGTTCCACCCACTCGTCTGGCACGTCCGCGACGGTTGTCGCTATTTCAAATGTTATACAGTTATGATCACTGACAGTTAGGTGTTCTCTTACTTGCCAGTTATGGACGTGGGGTGCTGCCTTCTCGCTTGCAAGTGTGACATCAATATTTGATCTTGCTCCCGCCCTCCCTGAGTAAGTCGGGGAGTACCCAGGCAAGTTTGGCACATGCATGTGCGATTCCATTATCAGACCAACAAGCTGCGCACCCCTACCGTTGTGCGGTTCTAGGCGCTCCATTTCGGAGCCGCGCTGCTGCTACGGTCGCAGGTTCGAATCCTGTCTCGGGCAAGGGTGTGTGTGATGTCCTTAGGTTAGTTAGGTTTATGTAGTTCTAAGTTCTAGGGGACTGATGACCACAGCAGTTGAGTCCCATAGTGCTCAGAGCCATTTCAACCATTTGAACCCCTACCGTTCTGTGCATCACTGTGCCAGAGTGGGGATTTAGCATTGGCATCCAGAGCTACAATTATAGCCTGCCCGGCTAAAACTCTTAGTATCCAATGCAACTGATCAAGACAAATCTCGATGTCATGTCTGAATTGGCAGTAGACGTTAATAACGTACATGCTGTAAGACAACAAATTGAGTTGTACAACCGTAATATGCTCGGTACAGAATTGACTTAATATCGTAGTTTTTATAGTATTGTTCAATATTATAATTGCACTCATAGGGTTCCCACCCGAGGAAACCACTTGTGCTGTTGCAGGAAAGCCAGGGACTCGACCCGCAAAGGAGTTCGGTCCTTGTATCAGAAGAACATCTGTTTGTTCTTGTTCCGCTAGTTTCCTTAGCTCATGCGCAAGCATCTGGCTACGCATTGAGCTTACTTGTACCATTTTAAACATCTCCGTAATCTGTTCTTTGTATAAGTCTATCCAAGAACTTCTTGTGGGTTGGACAATCATTAGGTCCACCACACTTACGGCCCCATTTCTTGCATGGTACACATATTGCTGGTTTGTCCTTATTAGGACAATCTTTCTTAATATCTCCAGACAGGCCACAGTGGGAGCATATTCGGTTCTGTACAATACTTATTAGTATGATTTATGTCCTGGCATTTTGTACAACATGGTACTGCCAAGTAATCCTTAATGTTCAGTGCTGAATAGCCGACGTACAACCGGCTACCTCTCGTTAATACTTTCCATAAGTTCGGTGAAACTTCCACAATATGATGTACAGTCAGCTTTTCTCGAGGCCCTACTTTAAAACGTAGCTTGAACTCTTCATCAAACTCGTTTCTAGTCATTAAACCATCAAACTTTTGTGTGTATATCGCATCAACTAGGCTGTCTGCTGACATAAATGTAGGTACATCATACAGACACATGAGTGGACGACGCTTTCTTGGAGGTTCACACCTAACTTTCTCACTTAGTTGTTGATTGCCTAAGATCTTTTGGCTGTCTTCTTGCGAGGCCGACTCGACTATCAGCACATTCTTTGAGGTACGGACACTGTTGATCCTGATTTTATCAACACACTTTTCGAAAGCTGACTTAGCAGCTTCAATGTCTTCACCATGTTCACCGTAGGTGTTACTTTTTTCATATTCTCTTGAATTGTCTCTTTAGCTGTCGGTGCCTTGGCCACTGGGGCTCTCGCAACCGCAGCATACGTCCGAGTAGGCTGACTTCTAATCCTTTGATTTTCTTTTTCTAATTCCGATATCCACCCTTCTAACTGGGAGTGGACAATTGCCCAATTTGCAACAAAACCTCTAATCTGGTTTATAGCACCGTTGCTAATCTTTCCATTTTTGACACTCGAGTCCAGCAATTTCAAAAATTTCGCGTGTCGCTCAGCAACCCTTAAATTCATCTCGCCTTACGTTTCGGAAGCATCTAGCACATTACCACTCTCTTGATTCTCAGCCATTATCGTATTCAAATAGAGTGAAAGATGGAAGCCCGTCTCTTGCCCCGGACCGGCCTCTTTGGCATGGGGGGAGGCTATATGCAGCTCGCTCACTGGTCCCGCCCCTTGACCAAGAGCTGTCAATAACTGAGCTGCCAGGTTTAGCACGCCGTGTGTACAGCGCACTAGTCCTCTTCAACAGCCACACCACCACAGTTTTTACCCACTCCCTTAACGGCGAATGCCACCCGCATTCCGGGAGAGCAGATTCACTCTCCGTCCTTCGCCTCTTACTAGTCCAGGTTCCCATCAAAGGCCAAGGACCCGGTCCTACTCAGGTGCCGGGCCGGTCCCCCAGACATTCAGAGGTCTGGACCCATCTAACCTGACCGGGGACATGTCACCACGCCCCGGCTTGGCCGAGCATGCCTCGGAGCCCAAGACAAGGCGAGTGGCCTTCGCCGACTTGGGGCAGGATCCCACCACAGCAAATGCAGCCATCAGAACCGGTGTACAAGTTGTTCAGCACACCGTCGTGCCCCTACCCTTCAGTTGCCCGAAGGCTTAACAGCTCCACCTCTAGAAGGCGGGCAAGGGCACTTGAGCAGGAGAGGCTGTTTGAGACGCATCCTTCCCCACTAATTACTCAACTTGCGGATCCTGCTTCGGAAGAAAGCGAAAAGCTCACACAGCTAGCGCCTCCAGATGGAGCAGCACGTGCCCGCCGCCAAAAGCCCCGGCCTGGCTTCGCGCTGTGGAGCCCGCGTCACTGCTCAGTTCCAACGAGCCAATAAGGTCCAACCACATCCCAACTCGGAAAATGGTGTTCGTCCTGAGGATTCAAGACGTCGTCGACTGAGACGACCGAACGAGCAAACGACCAACGGCAGCCCATCTTCGCCGACAGCACTACCGGCAAATACTAACACCATACGGACGGACCCGACTGATGCTGGCTGCCAACTCTTTCCCGACTGATACTGGTATCGGTGCTCAGCAGACCAAATGTCGCCATGCTACGGCCAGCCGATCTACCGACTAACGGCCTTCCGTCTGCTTCGACCACGGTCCCGGCGTGTACTCGCAGTGTCTATCTTCCGACTGACTCTGCCGACAGACTGCTCCGTGCTCGACTGCACTCCTGGTCCGTCTTCAACTGAACTAACTTCCTTCGGACGGACGAGATCCCGGAGACACTGGCTCGTACCCAGCCACGCAGAGGGAACACAAACGACCTCTCTGCACAGGAAGGAACCGACCCAAATACACGTCATCGATGAGGCGACCGATAGAACGACCAGCATACGGTCGTCCCCGCTGGTACTGGCTGTGCGGACCTCACTGGGGCTCCGTCCCCGACTGCACTGCTGCTGCGTCCCGACCGCCATCCTGATCCTTCTCCAACTGACTGCCAGACACACGACGACCCGGAAATACCGTCTGTCGCTCCAAAAATGGTACGACAGTGCACTTACCGATACGCGTTGCTGCTGCCGCTGACGGGAAAGTAAGGCAGGAAGTTAGTGACGCCAGTAAACGGAATAAGAAAACAAGGCGGCAGTACCGTAATAGAAGATGGCATGAAAACGAGCAGCGCACGGCTCAAAATGTGTTGTATCACAGCATGTATCCCTTAGTAGATAGTTTTTTCCTGTGCCAATTAATCTTTCTATCGTATCCATAGGATAAAATTAGGGAACTGGTAGGTTATCAAACGACAATTTACATAATTAATGAGAATATCATACTCCAACAGGGGGACGTGTAAGTGTCTGGGCTACTTCAGTAGCGTTGAAATATCCATTGAGCAAATTATCACTTGTACGTACTAATGGTATGTCTCCGGCATCAACAGCCAGTAGAAGAAGTGGAGGTACGTTAGAATATATGTACTGTATTTTAAAGGGTTTCAATATTTTTAAGTTCCCTTATTCTTGCATCAGTTATTAAATTAATTGTTATATTTTGTTCTTAATTTTATTCTTCAGAAACATTTTAACACTGCTGAAGATTTCACGCGTTTGCATTAATTTCGTGGCGTGCATGTCGGATCAATTTACCAAAAACTGGCCCTTGCAGTTATTTTTGAATCAAGATACATTACCGGAGTTCCACAGAAAACAGTTTCAAATAATTTTCTCATTCATTCATTTTTTTCCATTTTTTTAAAATTTGTCAACGACCTTGGCGTAGTGGTAACCGGTTCTTGTCATATCACCGAAGCTAAGCGCTGTCGGGCTGGTGATCATCCGGTCTGCCGAGCCCTGTTGGCAAACGGGTAGCACTAAGCCTTTGTGAGGCAAACTGAGGAGCTACTTCATTGAGAGGTAGCGGCTCCAGTCTCGTAAACTGGCATACGGCCTGGAGAGCGGTGTGCTGACCACATGCCCCTCCGTATCCACATCCAGTGACGTCTGTGAGCTGAGGATGACACGGCGACCGTCGGTAGCGGTGGACCTTCCCAGCCTGTTCGGGCGGGGTTTAGTTTCTTTTTAATTTATTCACCAAGTATATAATTAGTAGCCCTATCAGGACAACAGTATATCAATATACGTTGGAGAACATTCGAGTAGAAAACTTCTACGAACGTAGTTAGATAAATCAAAAACCAAAACAAAAATAATAATCTGGCTTAAACACTGGGCGCAAAATCGTGAATCCAAATGCTCTCCACTGCGCCAGCACTTCATTTGCGCTACGTAGTCGCTAAAAGTGACACAAAGGCCCAAGAAAACTCTGAGCATCGTTCTTCTTAGAAAAAGTCTAGTGTCTACGGATAAGCCGAGACACATGTCTGCATATTTTGACACTTCTTCCACTTAGAAAAGTTAATGGGAAATCAATTTGTGGCACTTGACGTGTTCTCCACGTCAGTGAGTGTGACAGCAAGTGTAATGAATCCTTGTGTGCTTGTTTACAATTCCCATTAAACCGAATTTGGAATGTCTGTACGACGGGGAAGCGCAGGTGAACGTTTATTAAATGTAGCGAGGTGAGTCAGAAATGTTTCCTTGGTTCGAAGTGTGGCAATACCTACCAAAATATTTGCGTTTCATAGATATCCTGTAACACATCGTACTTCAGATAAGGAATCATCCCACTTTTCTCGTGTTCACTCTATTGGCTAACTCTTGCGGCCATCAACCTAGTGTGAGTATGCTTTTTTATCTGGAACGTGAACCAAACTAAACCAGGTTCCTTCACGTAGTCTAGGGACTCAGTAGAGGTCAATAAATCAACGATTTCATGTCGACAGAGTAATCATTGCTGTTCTTCACGAGGCTGAAGGTTTCAGTCTAATTAAATTCGCGTATTGCGTGCGATTTTGCAGATATGCTCTGTCATTAGTCTGTTATTAACCACATGGGCTTAGTATAATCTTCCATGTTGACTGTTCAATGCTAGTGTCTTTGCGGGGAATTAATTTGTCATGGCGTGCAACAGGAATGATTTTGTTCCTATGGAGTTTTCTTTTGTTTCCTTTTTTTATACACATCATAAGCGACCGCACACTGTACTGTCGCTTTGTAGTCCAGTTTTCATGTATGAGCCTCGGTGGCTCAGATTGATAGAGCGTCTGCCACATTAGCAGGAGATCCCGCGTTCGAGTCCCGGTCGGGTCACACATTTTCACCTGTCCCCGTTGATATATAACAACGCCCGTTAGCATTTGAAAGTGATAATGTAATTATAATTTCGTTAAAGCTGGAATGTCGTCTTCGCCCCAGGTTCCAGCGCCTAGCGTCAGTATCTTCTCTGGTTTGACTCTTGAGGAAGCATCGCTTGCGCTTGCTCCAGAGACATTAAGAAGCTTCACCGAAAGTGTCCCCAGTAGCAATTAAGGCGCTAGTAGGTGTTTGAGTAGTTTTGATCAGCTGGTGCACACTGCACGCATTGTTACCATCGGTCGTTACTTGAAACAGCTTCTGTGCCTTTACTTACTACTAGTTGTAATTTTTTACTGTCCATAAAAAGCAAACAATCGTTTCGAACCATTACTTACATACCACAAAGTGCGCAATTTAGGATCTTCTAACCAAATTATGATACCAAGGCCTTTGAATACCATATCTTGATTACTGGATCTATCTTATGTTTGTCTCCTGTATATCTTGCTTTTGTACATTTTTATGCGCTTTGCTGCAAACTGCAAAATTATTCGGTGAAGTTTACTTCGTCCGAGCGTAGTTTTATTTTGAGTACAAAAGTGAAGAAAATTATGTTCTACATCTCGCTCGCTAGCAGATGTAATACCACAGTAACACACTGATGTTCCGCAAACATTGCAGTATAATCAGAATACGAGAAGGCGCTGTCCAAATACACAAATGTCTTGCCGTTTCCCCATGCAGTGCCACTTCTTCGAAGAATTTTCCTCAAGAGCAGTTTAAATACAGTTGTTTATCATATTCTTGATGCTGCGAGACGAGTACCAAAAGCGAAATATTATACAGCTAATAGAAAAAGTTGACCTATTAATGTCCTTTGAGAATGAGGTGATTATTAATTAGTAATAAAGCTTTTACGTCTCAATCACAAAGTATTTTTATGAACATACTACCTACATCTACATCTACATCTACATGACTACTCTGCAATTCACATTTAAGTGCTTGGCAGAGGGTTCATCGAACCACAATCATACTATCTCTCTACTATTCCACTCCCGAACAGCGAGCGGGAAAAACGAACACCTAAACCTTTCTGTTCGAGCTCTGATTTCTCTTATTTTATTTTGATGATCATTCCTACCTATGTAGGTTGGGCTCAACAAAATATTTTCGCATTCGGAAGAGAAAGTTGGTGACTGAAATTTCGTAAAAAGGTCTCGCCGCAATGAAAAACGCCTACGCTGTAATGACTTCCATGCCAACTCGTGTATCATATCTGCCACACTCTCTCCCCTATAACGTGATAATACAAAACAAGCTGCCCTTTTTTGCACCCTTTCGATGTCCTCCGTCAATCCCACATGGTAAGGATCCCACACCGCGCAGCAATATTCTAACAGAGGACGAACGAGTGTAGTGTAAGCTGTCTCTTTAGTGGACTTGTTGCATCTTCTAAGTGTCCTGCCAATGAAACGCAACCTTTGGCTCGCCTTCCCGACAATATTATCTATGTGGTCCTTCCAACTGAAGTTGTTCGTAATTTTAACACCCAGGTACTTAGTTGAATTGACAGCCTTGAGAATTGTACTATTTATCGAGTAATCGAATTCCAACGGATTTCTTTTGGAACTCATGTGGATCGTCTCACACTTTTCGTTATTTAGCGTCAACTGCCACCTGACACACCATACAGCAATCTTTTCTAAATCGCTTTGCAACTGATACTGGTCTTCGGATGACCTTACTAGACGGTAAATTACAGCATCATCTGCGAACAACCTAAGAGAACTGCTCAGATTGTCACCCAGGTCATTTATATAGATCAGGAACAGTAGAGGTCCCAGGACGCTTCCCTGGGGAACACCTGATATCACTTCAGTTTTACTCGATGAATTGCCGTCTATTACTACGAACCGCGACCTTCCTGACAGGAAATCACGAATCCTGTCGCACAACTTAGACGATACCCCATAGCTCCGCAGCTTGATTAGAAGTCGCTTATGAGGAACGGTGTCAAAAACTTTCCGGAAATCTAGAAATACGGAATCAACTTGAGATCCCCTGTCGATAGCGGCCATTACTTCGTGCGAATAAAGAGCTAGCTGCGTTGCACAAGAGCGATGTTTTCTGAAGCCATGCTGATTACGTATCAATAGATCGTTCCCTTCGAGGTGATTCATAATGTTTGAATACAGTATATGCTCCAAAACCCTACTGCAAACCGACGTCAATGATATAGGTCTGTAGTTAAATGGATTACTCCTACTACCCTTCTTGAACACTGGTGCGACCTGCGCAATTTTCCAATCTGTAGGTACAGATCTATCGGTGAGCGAGCGGTTGTATATGAGTGCTAAGTAGGGAGCTATAGTATCAGCGTAATCTGAAAGGAACCTAATCGGTATACAATCTGGACGTGAAGACTTGCCCGTATCAAGCGATTTGAGTTGCTTCGCAAACCCCTAAGGTATCTACTTCTAAGAAACTCATGCTAGCAGATGTTCGTGTTTCAAATTCTGGAATATTCCATTCGTCTTCCCTGGTGAAGGAATTTCGGAAAACTGCGTTCAATAACTCCGCTTTAGCGGCAGAGTCGTCGATAACAGTACAATCGGCACTGCGCAGCGAAGGTATTGACTGCGTCCTGCCGCTTGTGTACTTTACATACGACCAGAATTTCTTCGGATTTTCTACCAAATTTCGAGACAATCTTTCGTTGTGGAACCTATTAAAGGCATCTCGCATCGAAGTACGTGCCAAATTTCGCGCGTCTGTAAATTTTAGCCCATCTTCGGGATTTCGCGTTCTTCTGAACTTCCCATGCTTTTTCCGTTGCCTCTGCAACAGCGTTCGGACCTTTTTTGTGTACCAGCTCGGAAGTCTAATGCAACATCAGCAGCTGTTACTTATGCCACTGCATTTCTCATTGACGATCTATACGTAACTAAGCTTTTTATATCTGATGTATATTTCACTAGGCATTGAAACGAATCAAATGATAATCAGAATAATTTTCGATTGAGAGATAAAATTTTTATATTGGGTCGCAACAGTACTGCGATCACCACAGCCAAGTGACGATTGCCACGACCTGAATTGTGCAATTGGTTACAGACGAATGAGACGCTATGTGCAGCACAGAGATATTCACTATCAGAATTTCTACTTCGGACGATCCACGAAGGAAAAGGCAACACATTATTTGCACACGAGTAGGCAGATGGGGATAAAAGTACGCGCGGAGGCAAGAATTCGCATCAATTTTCCAGGTGTCGAAAGCAGAATTTCGCCATTTCTCTCTCCAGGCAGCGCATACGTCATCATCTCAGTTACATTCTGGACCCTTGTGGCAGTCAGACAGTAACAGCTGGTTAAGTTACTTCGTACGTCCACAGTGTATAATTTGGACAGTTTTAATTGACTGTTGAGTCAACGTAAATATGTCTAGGATTTAGATAAACTCCGTACAGGAAGGGGCGGCTATTAACTTCCAGTATCCTCCTTGTACTCCACGACCTCAGTTATGTATGTTATCTGTAGAGTGCCGAAAAAAAGCAGCAGGTCTAACGGGGAAAAGTTCGCAGGCGTTTTACCAAATCAAGAGAATATATACGAACTTTTATCTCGTAGGCTTTACATTGACTTAAGTAGGACCATGCAGCATATTGAACTACTTTTCGTTCGTGTTTGTTTACGTTAGATGTCTTATTATTCACCTAAGAGAATGTAAATTATGTTTTCATTTTCTATAGGTTATCTTTCGTTAGATAATGAATTTTTTAGATATACATACCTAACATACATAGCTCAATTATAATTAGTCAGCCAAAGTGGCATTTTTCTCAGAAAATGACCTAGAACACCAACTAGACAGCCTGGAAAGGCCGGCTCTACCACTGGGGTCTTGCCCTTAATGAAAATGGAAGCTCAATTATGACGCGTCCCAAACTACCTGCATTTCAGATGCTGCGTTAAGAAAACGTGTTAAAACCGGCGAAGGTAGTGAGCGCCTCGGCTGATTCACAAAAACTTTTTCATTGGAAGAAGAAGAAGAAGAAGAAGAAGAAGAAGAAGAAGAAGAAGAAACAATAGTGCAGCATTACATTTCCCTCGGTAAACGTTATATCGACCTTACTCTCAGATCATAACCTTTTCTTTCTGTATTGGCCGAAAAATAAAGAATTCGTAATCGCTTTTTCCATGTATTAATTGGTAATCATATCTATTTTCTTCATTTGGAGCTAAAAGTACGGATCTTGCCCACGGCCGTGAACGCTTGCATCACAACATGGGGTAAGATTACTCTGAATGGTTTTCAGGACAAATTTCATTACTCTCTCATAACAGCTAGACAAAAATGATACTTAAACAGTGTTTCCAAGACGTCAAACCACGCGTTAAGTGCGTAACTGTTATAATATATCTGCATTTTTTTAAACGTTTCGCAAAACAAAACATACTTACTTTTACCCCCACGTACCCTAAAACTCCTGATTCTTACATGAAGGGGGAGGGAAACTTGCTCACACAGAGACTAGCCAAAAATTATTTCTTCTGCGTCCCTTCACGATTGGAACAGGAAAAGGATACTCAAAATGACAATAAAAGTACCCTCCTCAACAGAACAAAGATGGCCTTTCTTTTTCACATATGTGGATGTAGACAATCATTTCGTGCCACACGACACGTAGACAGCAACCCATCGCAAATGGTAACCCTTATTTTGCTTTTAGTAATGAATTTTCCTGTTACATAAGATGGTTCAAATGGCTCTAAGCACTATGGGACTTGACATCTGAGGTCATCAGTCCCCTAGAATTAGATACTATTTAAACCTAACTAACCTAAGGATATCACACACATCCATGCCCGAGGCAGGATTCGGACCTGCGACCGTAGCAGCAGCGCGGTTCCGGACTGAAGCGACTAGATCCGCTCGGCCAAACCGGCCGGCTGTTACATAAGAGATACAACCATTCACAATAACGTAGGATACCACTAATCCTTTCTTTATTGTCGTTGTCTTCTCCTTAAAATAAGGAAAGAGTGTAATTTCGAAGATAATTAGAAATGGGGGAAACATTTTTTTCGTATTATGTGAGCATTGTGTGCCACAGTTCTTATTATAACGTACATAACACATCATCGAGCAGCAACGAACTGCGATTATTTATAATATATTGAAAACGAACACTGGAAAATTACTGCTTATGCCAAATACAAGGAAAGATTTTCCAACACGCTACAAGTAATGATCATGCCGTAAATATAAGACGAAGAAGATGTCATCAATTGCTTGTAGTCATGATGCAGTATCTCTAGCGTACAAATGACAGTAATGATCAGTATCTTAAACGTACAAAAGAAAGAAAAGTATAATTACAGTGAAAAAACTTGACACTTTTTAATGTGCCGAATACACAGAAATTTTGTATGTCCTGCTTGATGTGAATATGCCTGTATTATACTCACAAAATTAAACGTTACTATTGAAAGACGTAGTGTCTCTCCGTCTTAGACGTTGTAACACTGTGTCATTTGATAGCGTAAATGACACAGTCAGGACTAAAGGCTATAGTTGAATTTTCCTTTCTCCGTATACTGCTATGTCTACAACCACTACCATCTCCTTAGATATTTACATAGTTTACAGGCCATCTTTCTTCAGATGAAACAGAGCGAAGAAGGTTAATACTTGTGTTTAAAACTTCTGCCTGAAGTAATCTAGTTGTTGATGGTCCACGTAGCTTAGACAGCCAACTATAATACTTGATACTGCGCTCTGCCGTGGAGGTGTAATAAAGGGAAATGGCGTTACAGATTTAGGCAACACGTACCTTTGAAGCTGGTGCTGCTACTTCAGACGCTCCAATTTATGTCGCATAGTAGATGTTGCAGTGCTTCCGTGAATAACACAGTGTGAGGAAAACATTTTCAGACTTCTTTTGGTGCCGATCGCTGTGGCCGTGTCGTTCTAGGGCTTCAGTCCGAAACCGCGCTGCTGCTACGGTCGCAGGTTCGAATCCTGCCTCGGCATGGATGTGTGTGATGTCCTTACGTTAGTTAGGTTTAAGTAGTACTATGTGTAGGGGACTGATGACCTCAGAAGGTGCAACTGGCATGACGGACGTAGGCTTCAAGTTTGCGACATCAAGACAACTCCTTTTATTACACTTACGCGTGCTCTGCAGAACCCTTTGAATCTCTGGTTTGTGTGCTACTACTCAAATGCGAAGTTAAATATTTTTCAATGTATGTTTCTTGTGGTTAAATTCAATCAACTGGAGTTCAGTAACTTTCATTGACATTCATTTAATAGCTCTCACTGTTTTTTAAAGAACATGAAACACTGTTATGGCAATATATCTCGGCGAACTATGTTAAAACTGTAGAAACCGTTTCTCACTTGTTGTGCTTGTCACAATTTAAATACTAGTTAAGACATACGATGTCAGTTGACCATAACTTCCGAATAAATGTGTTTGAGGATAAACTTAGAAAATAGTGATGACTAAAAGCTTATTTTTATCTTTGCAACAACTTTCAGTTATTTACCACTGAAAATAGAATGGCGTGACACATACAGAAAACTACAAACAATGTAACGACATCGTAGTTGACCTGGCGGTGGCCAGAGTAAGAATTCATTATAACATCATTGACATTAAATCAAACTTTTTAAAATTGTCAATAAATTTTATTCATCATCAGTTACCGCATTAACAGGCCTTTAAGGCCTATAGCAGAGAAACTAAAGAAGTAACCATATTACAAAAGTAAAGAAAACAGAACACTACAAAAAATTATAAAAGAACATGAAACTTCCTGTTAGATTAAAACTGTGTGCCGGACAGAGACTCGAACTCGGCACCTTTGCCTTTCACGAGCAAGTTCTCCAGCAACCGAGCTACCCAAGCACGACATGCCCCGTTCTCACAGCGTTAATTCCGCCCGTACCTCGTCTCCTACCTTCCAAACTTCACAGAAGCTCTCCTGCGAAAGGAGAGCTTTTGTGTCGTTTGGAAGGTAGGAGACGAGGTACTGGCGGAATTACAGCTGTGGGGACGGTGCGTGAGTCGTGCTTGGATAGCTTAGTTGGTAGAGCACTTGCCCGCGTAAGGCAAAGGTCCCGAGTTCGAGTCTCCGCCCGGCACACAGTTTTAATCTGCAGGAATTTTCATATCAGTGCACACTGGTTTGTAGAGTGAAAATTTCATTTTATAAAAGAACACATTACAAAAGCACAATAAAAATTACTGGTAAGTGCGAGTGGAGCTCGCGGACCAAGGGTTCTGTACAAACTTAGTTATGTATATACGAGGGTCGGTCAAAAAGTAATGCCTCCCATTTTTTTTCTACTTAAAAAAATTAAGTTAAGTGAAAAATTTGAATTTGGCGCCATTCCTCAAACCTTCTTCTGCAATCCACTGCAGTAGTAACTTTCTATGTCAACAGGTGGCAGCACAGCAGAAGTTTGTAAGATGGCCGACATCGATGTTCGTTTGAGACAGCGTTGTGTGATTGAATTCTTGAATGCAGAAAGTGAAACGCCCATACGCATTCATGAAAGACTGAAGAAGGTGTATGGTGTTGTGACAGTGGATGTCAGCACTGTTAGACGATGGGTTCGTCGTTGTAAGGAAGCTGAAGGGCAAACACCGTTGACTGACGAAAAGCGGAGCGGCAGGCCGGTGAGTGCAGTGACTCCACAAAACATTCAGCAAGTTGATGACATCATTCGTGGTGACCGTCGGGTGACTGCAGATGAAGTGTGTCGCATTATTTCTCTTAGTAAAGGCAGTGTGATCACGATTATTAAACAATTGGGGTACTCAAAAGTTTGTGCACGGTGGGTTCCAAGAATGTTAACAGATCAGAATAAAGAGGCAAGGAAAACAATAGCCTCCCAACACTTGCAGCGCTTCCGTTTGGAGAGAGATGAGTTTCTGAAAAAAATTGTGACCGGGGACGAAACATGGGTGCATTTTTTTGAACCCGAATCAAAGAGGCAGTCAATGGAGTGGCGTCACACAAGCTCGCCGAGGAAGAAAAAATTCAAAACTGTGCGATCGGCAGGGAAAGTTATGGCAACAGTTTTCTGGGATACAGAGGGTGTGATTCTGGTTGATTTTTTGGAGCAGGGATGCACAATAAATTCTGTTCAATACGTCACAACCCTCAAAAAACTTAAAGCACGTCTTCAGCGAGTTCGCCCAACAAAATCAATGGCAGATGTTCTTCTTTTGCATGACAATGCAAGACCACACACCAGTCGTCACACCTCTGACGAGATTGTCAAAATTGGATGGGAAGTTTTGCCTCATCCCCCATACAGCCCTGACCTGGCACCATCAGACTTCCATCTGTTCAGGCCACTAAAAGAAGCTCATCGTGGGATTCATTTTGAAGATGAGGAGGCCGTCAAAACATCCGTGCGTCAATGGCTTAGGAAGCAGAGCTGTGATTTTTACCGTGCTGGGATACATGCCCTTGTTCAAAGATGGACCAAAACTGTAGAGATGGACGGAGATTACATTGAAAAATCACAAAATGATCCTCAATGTTGTGGTTTTCAACCTATGTAATTGCATAAAAATTTCCTGACAATTAAACGTAGAAAAAAAATAGGAGACATTACTTTTTGACTGACCCTCGTAGATAGTTCATCCAAATATGGAATCGAGAATTTCGACAATTTTGTTCATGTTTTGGGTATCGATACTGGCAAGATATCATTATATGTGACAGAAATGGCCATATCGTTTGATTGCATTGACAAGGGGTCGCGGACCTTAGTGTATGCCATAAATTTTAACTTTATACCTCCCCCCGTTCCCGAGAAAATGAGTTCTTAACTGCATGACAGCCAGAAGATGGACAAGAAACTAATCCTGTAAGGGTTCCATTTTTACTGATAGACGTACAGAGGCCTAAAATGGAGGTCCGTCAGTCACAACAGAAGAGAGAACTACTGCAGACGGCTTCCCATAGTTTCCGTCTCTCACTTCATTTTCCACGGCTATAGGCATCACTATCTTAAGGACTGTTAATACTCGATTCTTCCATCGCGTCCTTGTTCGTTTCCGTGGTTGTATTTGAGCAGGGTAAGAAGGGAGGACTTAAGCATGAAGGATGTAGCCTATTTGTGCCCAAATATTCAGCCATGTGTGGCTTTCCATGCCACTGCTACGGATCTTCTTCCGCTCTTCGATCCTCATTACCTTTCACATAAAAGTCAATGTCTGCACCTATATCTACATACGTACTCCGCAATCCTCCATACGATGCGTGGCGGAGGGTACCTCGTACCACAACTAGCATCTTCTCTCCCTATTCCACTCCCAAACAGTAAGAGGGAAAAATGACTGCCTATATGCCTCTGTACGAGCCCTAATCTCTCTTATCTTATCTTTGTGGTATTTCAGCGTAATGTAAGTCTGCGGCAGTAAAATTGTACTGCAGTCAGCCTGAAATGCTGGTTCTCTAAATTACCTCAGTAGCTATTCACGAAAAGAACGCCTCCTTTCTTCTAGAGACTCCCACCCGAGTTCCTGAAGCATTTCCGTAACACTCGCGTGATGATCAAACCTACCAGTAACAAGTCTAGCAGCCTGTCTCTGAATTGCCTCTATGTCCTCCCTCAATCCGACCTGATAGGGATTCCAAACGCTCTAGCAGTACTCAAGAATAGGTCGTGTTAGTGTTTTATAAGCGGTCTTCTTTACAGATGAACCACATCTTCCCAAAATTCTACGAATGAACCGAAGACGACTGTCCGCCTTCCCCACAACTGCCATTACATGCTTGTCCCACTTCATATCGTTCTGCAACGTTACGCCCAAATATTTAATAGTCGTGACTGCGTCAAGCGCTACACTACTAATGGAGTATTCAAACATTACAGGATTCTTTTCCCTATTCATCTGCGTTAACTTACATTTATCTGTATTTAGAGTTAGCTGCCATTCTTTACACCAATCACAAATCCAGTCCAAGTCACCTTGTATCCTCCTACAGACACTCAACGGCGACACCTTCCCGTACACCACAGCATCATCAGCAAACAGCCGCACATTGCTATCCACCCTATCCAAAAGGTCATTTATGTAAACAGAAAACAACAGCGGACCAACCACACTTCCCTGGGACACTCCAGATGATACCTTCACCTCCGATGAACACTCACCATCGAGGAAAACGTACTGGGTTCTATTACTTAAGAAGTCAATGTTGAATGAGTCGATACGAATTTTCCGTATTGCGTGAATTTCACCCGTCAACATATCGCCCGATTTCCCCCATGTCATGCAACAATCGAAACTATATAAAAAGTATGTAGGTTTGCTTTAAACAAAATTAATATCACTATGAAAAAACATTGAAATTAATATGCTGTATGCCAAATGTCGTCCTTTACCACGTATCCTGCAGGTGGCCATTTCTTCAGTGGTTACCTCTCTTCTACGCTGGCTGCTAGGAAACCCTAGAGAAGCGTCGCACCGAGTGTAACTGAAAGCGTCCAGCAGTTCTGCTAACGAGAGGTGTGTGGAAACTCTATCTGCGAAGCGCAGTCCGTGGCGCAGGGGAAAAGCCGGTGCGAGTTTGCACGGACGGCTACGGATGAGGTGGGAGAGGGGGGGGTGGGGAGTGGATAACACGGCAGCGATGCGACCACGGCCGGCGGTCGCAGTCCGTGCTCGGCGTATCGGAAATGCTATCGACGCTGACCATCACGCCATTTAGCAGCCGCTATCGGATGTACGCGCGTTTTTTTCTGCCCAACAGGTCGAAGCGAGCGGTGTGGCGCAGGCGAGGGAGGCCGATATAATGAAAAGCAGTTGTGGGGTGGGAAGCGCCCGCTGACGCCGACCTAATGCCGGCAGTAGTAGTCCTAGAGCAGTGCGCGTAGCGCTGTAGAGACGCCACCGTCACTTGCATCCCTCTCACGCCCGAGTGACTTTTGCTTGTGTTCACGCATTCTAGTGTTGCAAATTTGTGCTCGCGACACTGGCGTTCGTTTTTCGCTTGATCGACGACAGATCTTCTTGTCTACATTTGCATCGACACTGCTCAAGCAACATGACGGTGTGGTGCGGAGGATTATTCTGCTATAATAATCATTTCCACATCCGCCCACTCCCTTCCCACGTCCATCATTCCTTTGGCAAATCAAGTGTGGAAAGAAAGAATGCCGGTATGCCCCCATATTTTTCCGAATTTTGCATTTTGTGACTCTCATGTGGGGGGTCTTGGCCAAAACTTCTTAAAGTCAATGCTCTCTGAATTTCTCCGTTATGCATAACGCCTTCCTTGTAGCGACTTGCAACTAGAGCTACTGCGCATCTCCATAATGCCCTTGCAGCGACTAAAGGAAATGCGCCACTCTGCGTTGGATCTTCTCTATTACTGCCACTCCATAAGGGTCCCAGACTAATAATCAGTACTCAAGAATTGGTCAGACGAGAGTTTCACTGCTCCAACTCTACGGTGAAGCAAAAAAGTGGCTGGACGAGAACAAGCCTCTGCTGGTGATTGTACGAAATGGACACAAAAACGTGGTCGTATGGGGCCTGTCGTCAGCCATAGACTGAATCCGAGTCCTCCGAGATGGGCAGCCGAGCCTTTTGCCCGCAGTGCGCCCCCTTATACATTGGCGGATGTACCGGGTGATCAAAAAGTCAGTATAAATTTGGAAACTGAATAAATCACGGAATAATGTAAATAGAGAGGTACAAATTGACACACATGCTTGGAATGACATTGGGTTTTATTAGAACCAAGAAAATACTTACATTCTAAAAATGTCTTACAGATGGAGCTTCATCTGATCAGAATCCCAATAATTAGCATAATAAAGTAAGACAAAGCAAAGACGATGTTCTTTACAGGAAACGCTCAATATGTCCACCATCATTCCTCAACAATAGCTATAGTCGAGGAATAACGTTGTGAACAACACTGTAAAGCATGTTCGGAGTTATGGTGAGGCATTGGCGTCGGATGTTGTCTTTCAGCATCCTTAGAGATGTCGGTCGATCACGATACACTTACGACTTCAAGTAATCCCAAAGCCAATAATTGCACGAACTGAGGTCCAGAGACCTGCGAGGCCAAGCACTACGGAAGTGGCGGCTGAGCACACGGTCATCACTAAACGACGTGCGCTAGAGATCTTTCACGCAATATGGGGTGGTTCTAATAAAACTCCATGTCATTCCAAGCATGTGTGTCAATTTTTACCTCTCTATCTACATTATTCCATGGTTTATTATGTTTTCAAAATTATACTGATTCTTTGATCACCCGGTATCTGCAGCAAAGAAGTTCCTAGGCTACCTGCGAAATCTGGTGAAGCTGTTCTGCAGGCTCCGCGAACGGGTAGCGCTCCCAGGCGGCCGTTGGTGGAGACGTTGTGTTTTGTTGTGTTGTGGCTGCCGTTAAATGTTTGTTTTGACAACACAGACGACGAAGTTCTTCTGGTGAAAATACACCCTGTAATGCAGGCATCCCGTGATGGTTGGACGTATAGTGGAATGACGATGTAAGAGGCGCTACAATGTCTTAAGTGGACGGCCACAGCAGGAAACAGGTTCAGGACTAAATTTTGTGAGAGACATTTTTGTATTGCTAGTATCTGAGGAATCGCGCAGTGAATTAAGAGTGTGCGAATTTTTCTTCACAATATCTATACAGGGTGGTCAATTGATTGTGACCGGGCAAAAAATATCTCCCGAAATAAGCGTCAAAAGAAAAAAAAATACAAAGAACGAAACTTGTCTAGCTTGAAGGGGGAAACCAGATGGCGCTATGGTTGGCCCACTAGATGGCGCTGCCATAGGTCAAACGAATATCAACTGCGTTTTTTAAATAGGAACTCCCATTTTTTATTACACATTCATGTAGTACGTAAAGAAATATGAATGTTTTAGTTGGAACACTTCTTTCGCTTTGTGATAGATGGCACTGTAATAGTCACAAACATATGGCTCACAATTTTGGACGAACAATTGGTAACAGGTAAGTTTTTTTAATTAAAATACAGAACGTAGGTACGTTTCATTTTATTTCGATAGTTCCAATGTGATACATGTACCTTTGTGAACATATCATTTCTGAGAACGCATGCTGTTACAGAGTGATTACCTGTAAATACCACATTATTGCAATAAATGCTTAAAATGATGTCTGTCAACCTCAATGCATTTGGCAATACGTGCAACGACATTCCTCTCAACAGCGAGTAGTTAGCCTTCCGTAATGTTCTCACATGCGTCGACAATTAGCTGACGCATCTCGTCAGGCGTTATCGGTTGATCACGATAGCAAATATCCTTCATCTTTTCCCACAGAAAGAAATCCGGGGACGTCAGATGAGGCGAACGGGCGGGCCATGGTATGGTGCTTCAACGACCAGTCCATCTTTCATGAAATATGCTATTCAATACCGCTCAACCGCACGCGAGCTATGTGCCGGACATCCATCATGTTGGAAGTACATCGCCATTCTGTCATGCAGTGAAACGTCTTATAGTAACATCGGCAGAACATTACGTAGGAAATCAGCATACATTCCCCCATTAGATTGCCATCGATAAAATGGGTGTCAATTATCCTTCCTCCCATAATGCCGCACCATACATTAACCCGCCAAAGTCACTGACGTTCCAGTTGTCGCAGCCATCGTGGATTTTTCGTTGCCCAATAGTGCATATTGTGCTGGTTTACGTTACCGCTGTTGGTGAATGACGCTTCGCCGCTAAATAGAACGCGTGCAAAAAATCTGTCATCGTCCCGTAATTTCACTTGTGCCCAGTGGCAGAACTGTATACGACGTTCAAAGTCGTCACCATACATTTCCTGATGTATAGAAATATGGTACGGGTGCAATCGATGTTGATGTAGCACTCTCATTACCGACGTTTTTGAGATTCCCGTTTCTGGCGCCATTTGTCTGTTACTGATTTGCGGATTAGCCGCGACACCAGCTAAAACACCTACTTGGGTATCATCATTTGTTTCAGGTCGTGGTTGACTTCCATATGGGGCTGAACGCTTCCTGTTTCCTTAAATAACGTAACTATCCGGCGAACGGTCCGGACACTTGGATGACGTCGTCCAGGATACCGAGCAGCGTACATAGCACACGCCCGTTGGGCATTTTGATCACAATAGCCATACATCAACACGATATCGACCTTTTCCGCAATTGGTAAACGGTCCATTTTAAGACGGGTAATGTATCACGAAGCAAATACCGTCCGCACTGGCGTAATGTTACGTGATACCACGTACTTATACGGTCGGTCTAACGCACGGCTTTCCGGGCGGGAGGAGCGCCTGATCCCCGGCACGAGTCCACCCGACGGACTTTGTGTCGAAGTCCGGAGGACCGGCCAGTCTGTGGATGGATTTTAGGCTGTTTTCCATCTGACTCGGCGAATGCGGGCTGGTTACCCTTATTTCGCGTCAGTTACACTATGTGGGCGACTGCTGGGCAAACAAGTTCTTCACATACGCGTACACCATCATTACTCTACCACGCAAAAATAGCGGTTAACTTGTCTGGTATGAGACGTTCCCTGAGGGGTCCTCCGGGGGCCGAACCGCACGTTAACCTTGGGTTCGGTGTGGAGCGGAGGAGGGGTGAAGTGGACTGCGGTAGTCGTCGTAGGGTTGTGGACCACTGCGGCTGCGGCGGGGACGGAGCTTCTCCGTTGTTTCTAAAACATGGCTCTGAGGACTATGGGACTTAACTGCTGAGGTCATCAGTCCCCTAGAACTTAGAACTACTTAAACCTAACTAACCTAAGGAGACCACACACATCAATGACCGAGGCAGGATTCGAACCTGAGACCGTAGAGGTCGCGCGGTTCCAGACTGAAGGGCCTAGAATCGCTCGGCCACACCGGCCGGCCGTCGTTTCTAGGTCCTCGGTTGACATACAATACAATACAAGACTTATACGTTTGTGACTATTTCAGCGTCATCTATCACAAAGCGAAAAATGTGGTCCAACTAAATCATTCATATTTCTTTAAGTACTACACGAATATGTAATAAAAATGGGCTTTCTATTAAAAAAACGCAGTTGATATCCGTTTGACCTATGGCAGCGCCTTTTAGCGTCAAGCATAGCGCCATCTGGTTTCCCCCATGCAAGCTAGACGAGTTTCGTTCTTGGCAGTTTTTTCGTTTGCCGCTTATTTCGTGAGATATTTGGCCCGGTCACGATCAATGGACCACACTATATATACTGTGTGACCAAAAAGTCAGTATAAATTTGAAAACTGAATAAATTACAGAATGGTGTAGATAGAGAGGTACAAATTGACACACATGCTTGGAATGACATGGGGTTTTATTAGAACCAAAAAATACAAAAGTTCAAAAAATGTCCGACAGATGGCCCTTCATCTGATCAGAATAGCAATAATTAGCATAACAAAATAAGACAAAACAAAGATGATGTTCTTTACAGGAAATGCTCAATATGTCCACCATCATTCCTCAACAATAGCTGTAGTCGAGTAATAATGTTGTGAACAGTACTGTAAAGCTTGTCCGGAGTTATGGTGAAGCATTGGCGCCGAACGTTGTCTTTCAGTATCCTTAGAGATGTCGTTTGATCACGATACACTTGCGACTTCAGGTAACCCTCCCCCCCCCCCCCCCCCCCAAAGAAAAAAAAATGTTCAACTGGCTCTGAGCAGTATGGGACTTAACTTCCGAGGTCATCAGTCCCCTAGAGCTTAGAACTATTTAAACCTAACTAACCTAAGGACATCACACACATCCATGCCCGAGGCAGGATTCCTACCTGCGACCGTAGCCGTCGCGAGATTCCAGACTATAGCGCCTTGAACCGCTCGGCCACTACGGCCGCCGCAGGTACCCCCAAAGCCAATAATCGCACGGACTGAGGTCTGAGGACCTGGGAGGCAAAGCATGACGAAAGTGGCGGCTGAGCACACGATCATCACCAAAAGACGCGCGCATGAGATCTTTCACGCGTCTAGCAATATGGGGTGGTTCTAATAAAACCCCATGCCATTTAAAGCATGTGTGTCAATTTTTACCTCACTATCTACGTTATTCTGTGGTTTATTAAGTTTTCAAATTTATACTGAGTTTTTGATTACATGTTATATATATATGTTGTTGTTGTTGTGGTCTTCAGTCCTGAGACTGGTTTGATGCAGCTCTCCATGCTACTCTATCCTGTGCAAGCTTCTTCATCTCCCAGTACCTACGGCAATCTAAATCCTTCTGAATCTGCTTGGTGAATTCATCTCTTGGTCTCCCTCTACGATTTTTACCCTCTGCGCTGCCCATCAATACTAAATTGGTGATCCCTTGATGCCTCAGAACATGTCCTACCAACCGATCCCTTCTCCTAGTCAAATTGTGCCGCAAACTTCTCTTCTGCTCCATCCTAATCAACAGCTCCTCCTTAGTTATGTGATCTACCCATCTAATCTTCAGAATTCTTCTGTAGCACCACATTTCGAAAGCTTCTATTCTCTTATTGTCTAAAGTATTTATCGTCCATGTTTCACTTAAATACATGTTTCACTTCCATGCATGGCTACATTCCATACAAATACTTTCAGAAACGACTTCCTGACACTTAAATATATACTCGATGTTAACAAATTTCTCTTCTTCAGAAACGCTTTCCTTCCCATTGATAGTCTACATTTTATATCCTCTCTATTTAGACCATCATCAGTTATTTTGCTCCCCAAATAGCAAAACTCCTTTACTACTTTAAGTGTCTCATTTCCTAATCTAATTCCCTCCGCATCACCCGACCTATTTCGACTACATTCCATTACCCTCGTTTTGCTTTTGTTGATGTTCATCTTATATCCTCCTTTCAAGACACTCTTTATTCCGCTGAACTGCTCTTCCAAGTCCTTTGCTGTCTCTGACAAAATTACAATGTTATCGGCGAACCTCAAAGTTTTTATTTCTTCTCCCTGGATTTTAATACCTACTCCGAACTTTTCTTTTGTTCCCTTTATTGCTTGCTAAATATACAGATTGAATAACATCGGGGAGAAGCTGCAATCCTGTCTCACTCCCTTCCCAACCCCTGAGTCCCTTTCATACCCCTCAACCCCTACAACTGCCATTTGGTTTCTGTACAAATTGTAAATAGCCTTTCGCTCCCTGTATTTTAGCCCTGCCACCTTCAGAATGTGAAAGAGAGTATTCCAGTCAAGATTGTCAAAAGCTTTCTCTAAATTTACAAATGCTAGAAACGTAGGTTTGCCTTTCCTTAATCTAGCTTCTAATATATACACTCCTGGAAATGGAAAAAAGAACACATTGACACCGGTGTGTCAGACCCACCATACTTGCTCCCGACACTGCGAGAGAGCTGTACAAGCAATGATTACACGCACGGCACAGCGGACACACCAGGAACCGCGGTGTTGGCCGTCGAATGGCGCTAGCTGCGCAGCATTTGTGCACCGCCGCCGTCAGTGTCAGCCAGTTTGCCGTGGCATACGGAGCTCCATCGCAGTCTTTAACACTGGTAGCATGCTGCGACAGCGTGGACGTGAACCGTATGTGCAGTTGACGGACTTTGAGCGAGGGCGTATAGTGGGCATGCGGGAGGCCGGGTGGACGTACCGCCGAATTGCTCAACACGTGGGGCGTGAGGTCTCCACAGTACATCGATGTTGTCGCCAGTGGTCGGCGGAAGGTGCACGTGCCCGTCGACCTGGGACAGGACCGCAGCGACGCACGGATGCACGCCAAGACCGTAGGATCTTACGCAGTGCCGTAGGGGACCGCACCGCCACTTCCCAGCAAATTAGGGACACTGTTGCTCCTGGGGTATCGGCGAGGACCATTCGCAACCGTCTCCATGAAGCTGGGCTACGGTCCCGCACACCGTTAGCCCCTCTTCCTCTCACGCCCCAACATCGTGCAGCCCGCCTCCAGTGGTGTCGCGACAGGCGTGAATGGAGGGACAAATGGAGACGTGTCGTCTTCAGCGATGAGAGTCGCTTCTGCCTTGGTGCCAATGATGGTCGTATGCGTCTTTGGCGCCGTGCAGGTGAGCGCCACAATCAGGACTGCATACGACCGAGGCACACAGGGCCAACACCCGGCGTCATGGTGTGGGGAGCGATCTCCTACACTGGCCGTACACCTCTGGTGATCATCGAGGGGACACTGAATAGTGCACGGTACATCCAAACCGTCATCGAACCCATCGTTCTACCATACCTAGACCGGCAAGGGAACTTGCTGTTCCAACAGGACAATGCACGTCCGCATGTATCCCGTGCCACCCAAGGTGCTCTAGAAGGTGTAAGTTAACTACCCTGGCCAGCAAGATCTCCGGATCTGTCCCCCATTGAGCATGTTTGGGACTGGATGAAGCGTCGTCTCACGCGGTCTGCACGTCCAGCACGAACGCTGGTCCAACTGAGGCGCCAGGTGGAAATGGCAGGGCAAGCCGTTCCACAGGACTACATCCAGCATCTCTACGATCGTCTCTATGGGAGAATAGCAACCTGCATTGCTGCGAAAGGTGGATATACACTGTACTAGTGCCGACATTGTGCATGCTCTGTTGCCTGTGTCTATTTGCCTGAGGTTCTGTCAGTGTGATCATGTGATGTATCTGACCCCAGGAATGTGTCAATAAAGTTTCCCCTTCCTGGGCCAATGAATTCACGGTGTTCTTATTTCAATTTCCAGGAGTATATATATATATATATATATATATATATATATATATATATATATATATATATATATATATATATATATTTCATCTGCTATGCAGTATCGAGAATTAGGAACTGACGCCTAAAGTATGGACTGAATGGATGAGATTTCCGGGCTGAGTGCGTCAGTTGGGGTGGAAAAAATAAAGGAAGGAGTAGGGTAAGTTTCACGGGAGAGAAAGTTGTTAGCTCGGGGAACTGGGAGCGCGTTATACGGAGGCAACTCTTGCGGGAAAAGTCTGCCAGAGGCGGGAGACAGCCGGACGGCGTTCTCTGCTGCCATCACAGCCGGCAGCCTGTGCGCGCCTCCTGACGTGTGATCCGCCTCGTGTGGCACGACGGCTGCCAGTCCACGCCACGCCTCGCAGCCTGCGGCGCGAGCGCCGCTGCCGGCCGGGTTTGCCTTGCCGCGCCGCCACGTCCCCCTCGGTGCCACAAAGCACTCCGCCATATTAACCAAAACTGCGCGAAAAATCCCGCCGCGGATGTGCGCGCTCATGAATATTAAAGCGGCGCGGACCGCGCGTTGTGAGATTTTTGTTTCGCTGTCCACCCGCGCGTTCTGGCCGGCCCATTCAGCAGGAAAATCAATTGTTTTCTTTTTTTTACCCTCGAGTGAAAACGCGCCGCGAAAACTGGCGACAGTTGTTCCAGAAACAACGTGGCGTACACAGCCAATGGCTCGTTTCGCGACTGCAAGGTGTAGCAGTCATAAATACGAGTAGATTACGGAATCAGCGAATGGTGTCTGGGAGGCGTTGTGCCGTATTTATTATGCATAGGTGGTCATTATTTAGTTATTTATAATAACAAGCTAAGTACTACAAGAGGACCTTTGTGGCTTCACTCTACACTTGCTGCAATCAGCAACGTACTTTGTAAGTCTGATTTGTCCTTATATCTTTCCTTCGGTTACAGTTTAAGTAACGTAGATCTTGAGTATTATACTCCGAGGAAACTACAAAATGATATCACGTTACTCCATAGTAGTGTGAATAGGAGCAACAATATTTATAAAGAGAATTACGCATTTCCTTCCAAGTGTTTCCAACCGTTCTAGTACATATACGAATCGAAACGATCCACTTTGTTTGTTATTGAATTTATTTACATGCGGTCGTCCTTTCCTTATTTATCATAGTAATAGCTCACTGTAAAGTAACGCAATGAGGTAGTTTCTGCACACAGCTGTCAATTTTTGAAAGTAAATGCTTAATATGAGTAAATACCTGAGGCTGTGGACCCGTCCCAAGTGAGAGCAGTACGCAGTTATTACCAGTAAAGTGACCATTATCCTTAGGTCAACTTGTAAGGCAAGTGAGCTTTAAATTAATCTGAGGAGACATTGAAACCCCTACAAAAAATTGCCTTACTGAAAATTCTCGTTTTTTTCTTCATCACTGTTGATCGATAAAGTACATTATAATCCGATCCGACTGCATGAATAACTTAACACCAACACCAGATTCTTTGCACGATGCTTAATTTGGGCAGAGGAAATTCTTGATTCATTTTAATGCAAAACATGTTCAAGGAGCATGCTTGGATCATAAATGTCAACCAAAATACTTATCTACAACGATCCTGAAAATATCTGATGTTCAGAGAGCACTGCATTGAACATGGTATGATATGAACTGCTCTGAAGATCTCAAAATACCTTTCATATAAAGCAGACTTTATGTATTCCTCTACTCATATCCGGAACCTCTTCCCAAACCGTTAAGTCGATTTCAGCCAACGTCTTTTATCAAGCCATGCCATAAAAGCTGCCCTGCCTGACATGCATGATGTGTAGTGATAGTATCGCCGTGCATTACCCCTGCTTTACAGGGCAGCCTAAATATCAGGCGCAAGAAATGGTTTTTCAGCTCCAGACGTGTAGGATGCACTCCATGACAGGCATCTTGTGGGAGTACTATCAGGCTTTTTTACTGACGTCATTCACAACAGCTACACATGTGGATTGCTATGGCTAGGGAAGACATTGAAATGGACATCGAGATTGGGCAAGATGGGACAGATAGAGAAGGGAAGAGGAGGAGATGGACGAAGAGGGAGGACAAGGTGTTGGGCAGAATGCAGTAAGGAGGAGGTGGGCAGATGCTGGTGTGTGGAGGTGATAACTGGAGATGGGTAATCGTTTTCTGCACATAGGGGTTAAGACAGCAATTTCCAGATGTATCATGTATCTTGTTTACTGATGAATCCACATTTCATTCATGGCCAGGTCTCTTGATAATCCCAGTTTGCTTCGTCAGGTAGAATTGTTCAAATGGTTCAAATGGTTCTGAGCATTATGGGACTTAACATCTGAGGTCATCAGTGTCTTAAAACATAGAACTACTTAAACCTCACTAACCTAAGGACATCATACACATACATGCCAGAGGCAGGATTCGAACCTGCGACTGTAGCGGTCGCGTGCTTCCAAACTGAAGCGCCTAGAACCGCTCCGTCACAGCGGCTGGCATCAGGTAGAATGTCAGCGTCCATGGAGTGTAGATGTGTGGTATGGGATAGTGAACCACCAGCTCACAAAGATGTTTTTTAAAGACAGAGCTCTGAATGCACACAGTATGGCAGCCTCGCAACAGACTATCTACCACAGCTTCTACAAGATGTTCTCTTGCAGCCTAGGAGGAACCTATGGTACCAACATGATGGCTGTCCAGCGCATAGTCACGAAGCACTATAATATGCCTTCACGAATTGTTTACGAATATCAGGATCATGCAGAGCACCTGTGGTTTGGCCGTCCGTTCCCCGGATGTGACGCCTGTAGTCTCTTTCTGTGGGGAGAGCTGAAAGACGCTGTATACAAGGACATGCTAACTACACCCGATTATATGCAACCACGCATTACTGCAGCCTGCTCGGACATCTCCGCTGCAATGCTAGCACGTTTGCAGCAGTCGTTGCATACGAGACTGGAGGCGTGTATTGCCGCTGCTGGTGGTTATTCTGAACATTATCTGTGATGGTCAGTTGTCTCGTTACTGATCAGAATCCACATAACTGGCAAATGCACTTTTGTTGTTCTTTCTGTGTGCTACCACAGGTATTGCACTAATGTGGATGTAGGATCTTTTAAAAATACCTATATACATCTCGTAGTGGACTTCTGCCACGACCGATATTCTAATTTACACTACTTTCAGTTTGTTAATTTCAATAGATATTGTTTCATTTAAAAATATGTATGTTTGCACAAAAATACACTTTCTAAGAGTCATTGCAATTTTGTGATTGGCTAACGACACGAGTCCCTGACTACCAATCAGTTCCTTGAAAACCGCATATCAATAACACCGCAATATTTTGTTTTAGGTGATTGACCCTGTATACGAGGGCTATCCAGAAAGTAGATTCCGATCGGTCGCGTAATGGAAACCACCGTAAAAATCCGATGAAGCTTTGCACAGATATGTTGGGCAGTGACTGTAGAACGCCCGTCAATCGCGTCACATCGCTCTTTTCAGTTCTGAACACACAGTGAACACCTAAATGTACCTAGAAAATAGTGTCTCCCGGCAAATACGCCTGGTGCGAAATTTCGCCTGAAGCTATGCAGCCCACCTAACGCAACTGCCACGTCGTTCCTTCTTCATGGCAATTCTCAGCTGCACTCTGCAGGGGCAATGAAGATCCTACTGCAGCGTTTTCAGTGGTAAGTGTTTGATCACCCACAATACAGACCGCAATTGACCCCCTGAGTTTCATCTCTGCTCGCACGAACCGCTGACTATGAAGACAACATTAAGGCACAGACAACGAGCTGTTGACCTGCCTAGAGAATTAGTGGAAAGCACTGCCGGCTGCCTTCTATGACAAGGGTATTGATAATTGGTACATTGGCACGACAGATGTCTAAGTCAGACGCTGCCATTATTTTGGTAATTAGCTGGGAGTTGTGGCTAACTGTTGCAAATAAAACATTTTTGATTTTTACAGTAGCGCCCATTTCGTTGAAGATCGGAACTTACTTTCTGGATAGCCGTCGTATTTATAATGTGTATTTCAACGTCAATGACAGAAAAGTATGTGAAGAAATGTGGAAAGCTATCCTATCACTTGAAAACTATTGCACTCCAAAGTTTAAGTCACTTTACATGAAACAACATAATTAATTTTTTAAAAATTCATGATAGTTATATCACAGAAAGATAAAAACTTCGCTCAAATAATATTGGTTGTTTCAAAAAGTATGGTACAATTTTAATATGTTATAGCATTCAAACTAGTTAAGATATTCACACTATGTTTGGATTATGCGACAGAGTATCTCACAAAACTTTTACGCCATTCAATTAATTTCAACATGTGCAGCTTTCATGGAACGTGCAATATCCAGCCTGTATTCAAGCTGTACCCACACTCGGCGCAACATATCCGCTCCAACAGTGGCAGTGACAGTTACTATTCGGCTCTTTAAACCATTAATTTGATTCGCTGGTATTTGGTGGACTCTTCGTTGGCATACACCCATAGAAAGAAGTCCATCGGTGTTATGTCGGGCGGCATAATTTAACCACGCATACCAATCCAGCGATCGGAAACTTGGTCTAGAACATCTCTCATGGACTGAGCCCACAGTTCACAGTTGGAAAGCGACTGTGTCTTGGCAGTCAGCCATTTTTACTTCAGCATATCGACTTAACTGTTAGAAATAATTGTCTTGGAAAACGACTGTGTCTTGGCGGTCATCCAGTTGTGTTACAGCACATCAACTGTTTTCTTTCATTTCCATAATTGGAAATAAAAGGTAGATGTTGAACAGTAGGGGCGTAAGACTACATCCTGTCTTACACCCCTCAGGGGTACGGGCTTAGCGACCTGGGGTCCCTGAGCTGGGGATTGGGAAGCGCCACCAGTCCTCAATACCGTAAGGTCTGAACTTGCTTCAACGACCACTGCAAGGCGTGACGGTGGAACGTTGTACGGTACAGAGCCCGGGGATCTTGGCTTAACTGCCTGGGTCGCCAGGATGGTATAAACCACTATAAAAAAAACCTCAGTTTCAAGGTGTGCTGCGCGCCGAGGAGACGCATGGCTGTTGAGATAGAACAGTTGCTAGCGGGTGACCTCCGGGGAACCTGCCGCCCCCCAGTTGTATTAGGCTCACCCAGGCAAGCGGAGTTCTGTCTGGCTGGATATTCCTTCCCCTAGCTGCTCGTGGGTCCACCATGAAACGAAATACGAACAGTGAGCAAGCACGAGTCTCTAAGAAAGGAAAGTTCAATGCTTTACAGTATGACCCACAATCGGTCCCTTCCCTGTCCACACCAGGGGAGGAACGGCGGTCTAAATTACCTGGTGAGACATATTCTCCTCGATTTCTGGTTTGCAGCCGAACACATGGGGACTCATTTCTGTCCACAAGGCCTCAGTTTTTTGTGGAAAATATAGAGGAAAAGTCTGGAGAAGTTGAGGGCATGTCTGAAATGAGGTCTGGAGCAGTCCTCGTAGAGACAACATCCCCAGCACAGTCATGGCCATTGTGTGCTTGTGACAAGCTTAGTGATGTTGCAGTTTCCATTTCGCCTCATAAGAGCCTCAATATGGTTCAGAGACTTATTTTTCATTGTGACATGTTGTTGCAGTCTGATGACGAGCTCTGTGCAAATCTGGAACGCCGCGGTGTCCACTTTGTACGACGTGTCTTCAGGAGACCTAAAGATCGTAGGGTGGAGCTTTCACCTTGGCTTTCGAGGGTGACACCCTGCCCGAGAAGGTCAAGGTGATGATATATCGATGTGATGTTAAGCCTTACGTCCCTCCTCCCATGCGCTGCTTTAAGTGCTGGAGGTTTGGGCGTATGTCATCTAGACATGACGCCAACCCTGCCTGTGGGGATTGTGGACGTGCGTACCACCCTAACAGCCCGTGTTCCCTGAGTCATGTTTGTGTCAACTGTGGACACAAACATTCACCTTGCTCTTCAGACTGCATGGTTTATCAAAAAGAACGGAAGATTTTGCGGTATAAGACCTTGGACACGCTCGCTTACACAGAGGCTAAACGCAAGTATGACTGACTTAACTCTGTGTGCATTTCATCGACGTTTGCTGCAGCCATCCATGGCTACGAGCCCTCAGCTCAGCCACTTTTTGTGAGCCCTCTAGCCCGGCCATCCATTCCTGCCCCCCAGGTAGTTGGGGGAACACCCTCTTCCGTTCCTCCCCTGTTATCAACATCGTGAGTAACAACCCCTCCTTCTTTGGGGACTTAAGTCCCCACCTCTGAGCCTGAGAAGAGCCCGTCTCCTCCGGCTCCCCTTGCGTGGAAGAGATCGCTTGGTGCCCTCCCTTCCACAATTACTGCCCCTCCAGATGTCAGCCAGTGGCTGAAAAAGCCTCCATCTAAGGGCCTTAGGGTTTCCAGGTCTTCCTCAGTCCATGAGACTGGGTCAGAAAAGCCCACACAGCCTGATAAACCGAAGGACAATCGGGACCCTACCAAAAAGAAGAAAAAGCACATAGAGATAGAAAAGTTCACCACTGTACCTGAAGATGATGTGGAGCATCTAGAGTCCCTTCAGGAGCTAGATGTTGCTCGACCCGCAGCTCCTATGGAAGTTGATCAGGCTACTTTGCAATCGGTGGTGGCGAGCGATTCTAAGGCGTAACCTATCCCCCCCCCCCCCACCAGGTACCATTATCGTTCAATGGAATTGCCATGGATTTCTTCACCACCTTGCTGAGTTGAAACAGCTTGTGTGCCGCTTCCCTGCCACTTGTCTGGCCCTACAGGAAACCTGGATTCCTGTTCGACAAACCCCCTCCCTCTGTGGCTACTGGGGTTACTATAAGAACCGTGTAGAATACGACAGGGTATCTGGCGGTGTCTGTGTTTATTCCTAGTGCCCCAGTGCCACTTCACACAGCTCTCGAGGCTGTGGCTGTTAGAGTCCGGGCAGGAATGGAGCTTACCATCTGTTCCCTCTACCTTCGCCTGGATAAGGTTGTCCCTCTTGCCGACCTAGCTGCCTTGTTCACCCAGCTCCCCCCACCATTCCTCCTTTTGGGGGACTTTAATGCCCACCACCCTTTATGGGGTGGGACCCAGATCTCGGGATAGGGTAGGAATGTTGAGGCTCTCTTGGCACAGCAAGACATTTGCCTTCTTATCACTGGTGCTCCCACATATTTTAGCTTGACTCATGACACATAATTGGCCATTGAACTCTCTCTTAGTAGCCCAGGTCTTCTTCGATACCTCAGTTGGAGGGTCCACAACAACCTCTGTGATAGCGACCACTTTCCAATCCTGGTTTCTCTTCTTCAATCCCAATCCCGTGACCAGCTGCCACGATGGACTCTTTGTGGAGCTGATTGGGCAGCATACACCTCAGCTACTATGGTCATCGCTACACTTCTTGGTGACATTGATTTGGCAGTTGACGAGGTCACTATGGCCATTGTTTCTGCTGCCGAGGCAAGTTCCCCTGCTCTTCCAGTACCCTAAGGCGCAAGTCAGTCCCTTGGTGGACACCAGAGATTGCAGAAGCTATTCGGTACCGCCGGCGAGCCCTGCAACGACATCGGCGTCATCCTTTCCTAGAGAATCTGGTTGCCCTTAAATGGCTGTGGGCCCGGGCTTGGGGAAAAATCCATCGGAGCAAACAGGACTGCTGAGAACGATATGTTGCCACCATGGGTTCCCGCACCTCCCCATCTCAGGTGTGGTCGCGGGTTCGGCGCATTTTTGGCTTTCGCACTTATGCGTCTGTCCCTTGCCTTTGCCTTCAGGGTGAACTTTGTGCTGACCCAATTGCCATCGCCGAACATCTGGCAGAGTACTTCGCTTATATTTCCACGACAGCAGGCTACAGCACAGAATTTTGCGCCGTTAAAGAGCAGTCTGAGCATAGGCAGTTGTTGTTTTGCACGCACTGTTGGGAACGTTAAAACGCCCCATTTAGTGAATGGGAGTTCCAAAGTGCCCTTACGGCTTGCCCCGATACCTCTCCAGGTCCAGGCCGAATTCACAACCAGTTTCTTCGCCATCTGTCGGCGCACTGTCAGGGTGAATTACTCGCCCTGTTTAACCGCATCTGGACGGAGGGCGTTTTTCCAACTTGTTGGCTGGATAGCATTAGCATCCCAGTACTGAAACCTGGTGCAGATCCGCTGGTGGTTGATAGCTATCGCCCTATCAGCCTTACCAACGTTATGTGCAAACTCCTGGAAGTGATGGTGAGTCGGCGGCTCATGTGGATACTCGAAGCTTGGGGTCTCATAGCCCAGCAACAGGGGGGCTTCCGCCAGGACCGCTCAGTGATCGACAATTTAGTCTCGCTAGAGCCGGCTATTTGTACAGCTTTTAGTAAGCGAGAACATCTAGTTTCTGTTTTCTTTGGTCCTCAAAAGGCGTACGATACCACCTGGCGCCAACATATCCATGCTATGCTGCACGATTGGGGCTTACGGGGTCCACTTCCGATTTTTATATGGAATTCTCTCTCCAATCGCTCCTTTCTGGTTAGAGTTGGCACATGTTTTAGCTCTTCTCATATTCAGGAGAATGGTGTTCCGCAGGGCTCGGTTCCCAGTGTCCCCCTCTTTTTGGTGGCGACTAATGGTCTTGCGGCTGCGGTGGGCTCATCCGTCTGTTCCTCTCTATATGCCGATGCCTTTTGTCTTTATTACAGTTCCCCAAGCGTCAGTGTCGCTGAACGGCGGCTGCAGGGAGATATCCATAAGGCACATTTTTGACCATCCAACCATGGTTTTCAGTTCTGAGCCTCTAAGACCCAAGTAATGCATTTCTGTCGTCGTCGAACGGTTCGCCTCCATCCAGAGCGCTACCTTGCCAATGAACTCCTTCGTATTGAGGAGACACATTGCTTCTTTGGCATACTGTTTGATGCTCAGCTCACTTGGACACCTCATCTTCGCGAGCTTAAACAACGGTGCTGGCGGCACATCAACATCCTTCGCTGCCTCAGCCACACCGTTTGGGGGGCTGCACGAACAACCCTCCTACAGCTCTATAAGGCCTTAGTCCTGTCCCGTCTCGACTACTGAAGCTTGGTGTACGACTCAGCAGCACCTTCAACGTTGCAGACCCTCAACCCGATTCTCCATTGTGACGTCAGACTGGCGACAGGTGCCTTCCGAACTATTCCGGTGACTTGCCTTCTTGTAGAAGCTGGAACCTCTCTCCTACGATTCTGCTGACAACAGTTGCTTACGTCGTACATCGCCCGCGTCCATGCCTCGCCCAACCACAGAAACCGCAGTCTCTTTTTTCCATCTTCTGCACTCCCCTCCTCACGATGGCGGCCTAGGTCGGGTCTCCCGATCGCGGTCCGCGTTCGTTCCCTTCTCTCGTCACTATAGTCCTTTCCCCTTCTTCCATCCTTCCAGCCCTGTTATTCTACCCGTCCTTGGTCCCTCACTCGCTTGCGGCTTTGCTTGTATTTGTCCTGCGACTCATGTCCTCCGTTCCACCAGCCAGTCTTCGTCAACATTTCCTGGCTCTTCTTGCCTCGTTTCGAAATGCAGATGTGTTCGATGGACGCACTGGGTTTGCTTTCATCCACGGTGACTACGTTGAGCAACATTCCCTGTCTTGTGGGAGCAGTGTTTTCACTGCGGAGCTGGTTGCTCTTTATCGTGCACTCGCTCACCTTTCCTCCCGCCCTGTGGACTCATTTGTCATATGCAGTGGCTCCCTGAGTGGATTGGAAGCACTCGACCAGTGTTTCTCTCGGGACCTTTTGGTGCACGGTATTCAAGATGCTTTTTGTGCTCTCGCCGAGTGTGGTCGTTCAGCGACGTTTGTGTGTACCCCGGGCCACATCGGCATTCCAGGGAACGAACGTGTCTATCGGTTGTCCAAGCAGGCCACCACTTAGCCACCCCTGGAGCTTGGTCTCGAGGAGAGAGACCTCCTGTCAGCCCTACATCGCAAGGTCCGCGATGTCTGGAGCTCTAAATGGTCTGTCTTGAACACGCCAAATAAGCTTCGCATGGTCAAGTCCTCATATTTTCCGGATCTGAACACATCTGACGGATTTTTGTGTGGCTGTATGAAAAACAAGTTGCGCAGCTCCAACCCAAAAATCATATCTGATCTGAAAACAGCAATTCACGAGGTCATCGACAGCACCGATGTTCCGACACTTCAGCGCGTCATACAGGATTTCGCTATTCTTCCGCTCGACATTATCGCCAATGATGACAGGCATGTAGAACATGTCCTAACCTAAATCCGAATATCTGTAGCGTCGTTTACACGTTGAGTAAACTGTGTGCACGCCGCATTTTGTAACTAATTCACTTTTTCTTTTATGTAGTTCAATAATTGCTACCCTTCATATCTAGACTGAGCCTTTGCATTCTCCTTTTAAGATTTTCTAGGTGGTAACCTTCAAACTTCTGACATTCCACGCCCCGACTTATAGACCGTTATCCTTTCCTGGTTATTGATTGGTTCTATACTATATTATTTATAAGGAAGGTGAGCATTAGTAAATTTTGAACACAAGTAGTTATTTACAAGAGCCACCAAACTAAGGGTTTGAAATACACGGATTAACCAAAGCACCGTAACCGGCTTGAGTTCGACCCACTACCAGATCGGCTCTTCGATGCAGTATAGATTCTAAAACATTCACACAGAAAATACATTTAGTTTACATAACAAGTGAATTTTGCCATACCACACAGGTCTCTCGTCATGAAAGAGAAAATGAGGGTCAATAACTAATCCGTTTGCCACGCAAGTACTTGTGCTTAACAGAGTAGAATTTACATAACTAAGTAAATTACGAAAGACACATGGGCCTTTTATTCTCAACTGATAGTGACAAATGTTGAAGTTACCTCATACCAGAAAGTACATTTAACAGCATTGCAGGTAAAAGGAAACCTTTCTAGATTAAAAAAAATTAAAAATACCTAAACCTGGAAAATCTACCTAGGGAAAGAGAAATCTTCCTTGTCCAGGTTCTCCTAAACTGAAGAAGGCAAAATGGAAGCTATCTTTTAATCGAATATATGTTTAATTTGGGTATGTCCTCGATACTGGGATGTTGATGCTCATTAAGGAGCTCGGCAAAACAATGTTCAAAAGTACAAGCGATATCGCATAGAGAAAGAATATCAAATGAAATCTTGCAGCAGAAGGAAAGGAGTTTTCATGAACCACTGCAGGCACTTTATCAACGCAAGGAATAGTGCCCACCATTATTTCTGCATCAGGCCTAGGAGAGTTGAGAAAGGTGTGCGTGGCCACATCTACAGTGAAGTTACCAGGAAACAAGCTAGTCGAACTACAAAGTACGGCGCGCTATAGCTCAGGCAGAGGTAAGCGGCGACTCTCCAGCAGGCGTGGGCACGCTCCTCAAACTAAGCATCGACCACGGCGGACCTCTACACCTAGCAGGCCCATACCGCATTCCAGACAGTTTCCGTCCCAGACAGTCACCTGCAGCAGACAGACCTCAGTCTGCTACAGACTATAGATCGATAATTGATGAACTTGAATTAAGGTGATTAGTGTAGCAGATCCGTTCTCCGTTCTCCGCAAGTGGTGAGATCTGTCATGCACCTACCCGTTGGGTGCTGCCCCGATCGCAGCTGGCACCGAACTTCGCTTTGGCCGGCCGCGGTGGTCTTGCGGTTCTAGGCGCGCAGTCCGGAACCGTGCAACTGCTACGGTTGCAGGTTCGAATCCTGCCTCGGGCATGGATGTGTGTGATGTCCTTAGGTTAGTTAGGTTTAAGTAGTTCTAAGTTCTAGGGGACTGATGACCTAAGATGCTAAGATGTTAAGTCCCATAGTGCTCAGAGCCATTATTATAACAGAATCGGGTATGAAACATGATTTTCAAAGTAAACAATACAGAAAACTGATCCTACAAAACATATGTCGATCAAAATTACCTCAACAGAAATGCTCCGTTGGCGAAGTTCCCTGAAGGGATTGGATTCTCCACGCGACGCCTCCCGCCTTGTGTAACAATGCTAACGCTATCTGACTAAGTCTATCTGACATGACACTGACGAAGAAACATGAAACTAGAAAGCTTTACAACATGCATTAATAGATCAACTGCTGCCAGAAGTCGAAACAACACACCACTAATGGTGTAAAGAAACACCGAAAATTCCCTATCTGCTGGAGTAACAAGGATGCACATCATAGACAGCTGCCCGCTGTGGGTGAATCCCATGTTCCGTACTGTGAAGAATCTGCAGGTCGAAGTCCAGCATGACAATGCTCATGCTCAAACGTCGGAATTTGCCTAAGACGCCACCTGTGGGCATTCATGACACTGTCTCCAAATTATCTCTTCTCTTCACAGTTCTGGAATGAACCCCGATGTGTACACCACATTGTCCTCAAACGAACTCCTCAGTCCTGTGTCCCGAGAAGCACTCTCTATCTCTCCGTCTAAAGGCCCCACTCCCCCCCCCCCCCCCCCCTCCCACAAAAAAACGTTTCTACACATGGAATGCCTCTTAAACGTGTCCTGCCACTTGCATGCGGGAAAACACCTCTACGCCAATCGGATAATCAAAAATACCTGCACTGTCTCTCTCTAGGTGATTGGTCAAAAACACTTCTACAATAGGAAAGCTTGCTGCCAGAAGTTACTGACACCAGCAGTATGTGCGACGTCACTCTCGATTCCCAGTCACCGCGCTTATTTTTAGAGTGTCCATGATATCACTTGTTATGGAAACCCAAATTCCCCCACCCTCCAAAAAAAAAAAACAAAAAAAAACACCAGCTGCGTCAGCAACAGGCTGTCAGACGCTCAGCAGGGCTGCACCATCTCAGATTTAGAGGTGTTCGGCCATCCGCCCTGCAGATGCCTGCGGATTCCGAATTTATTACTCATCCAGAAGGGAACAATTTGAGGGCACCCACCTGTCATTCCAGAGGACCTGAAAGTAATAAAAGCACTCTGGCCAGCATCGGGAAAATTACGTTGGGCTGTGTAAACAGCAAGACACAGATGGTCACTTGACGGCTCCCTGCGACGTCTCCCCCTGCCCTAGCGCAAACTTCCGGAACTTGAAAGAAGCTACGAGGCCACGTGTACTTTCCACCACTCTCTCTGCAGCTAGTCACATCTACCTTCCCCGAATTGGACACATTAAGGTAGTGCTTGGAAAGGACTTAAATCCGAATGTTTCTCTCTACATACCCTGTGCAACTAGGTGCCGAGGTATACAGTATGCAATGACATCCCATCTCATAGAACATCACAACAATAATAAATATGAAAGTGATAATCCGTCTGTACTTTGTCCTCCATTACCCTCTACTAACACAAAATTATTGTGTAGGAGATATTTTATTTAAATGCAGATAGAGCAGCATCATGAACGAAGTGCTCGTATTAAGAAGGGAGTAAGACAAGGCTGTAGCCTTTCGCTCCGACTCTTCAATCTGTACTTCGAGGAAGCAATGAAAAAATAAAATAAAGGTTCAGGAGTGCAATTAAAATACAAGGTGAAAAGATATCAATGATACGATTCGCTGATGACACTGCTATCCTGAGTGAAAGTGAAGAAGAATTAAATGATCTGCTGAACGGAATGAACAGTCTAATGAGTACACAGTATGGTCTGAGAGTAAATCGGAGAATGACGAAGGTAATGAGAAGTAGTAGAAATGAGAACAGCGAGAAATTTAACATCAGGATTGATGGTCACGAAGTCAATGAAGTTAAGGAATTCTGCTACCTAGGCAGTAAAATAACCAATGACGGACGGAGCAAGGAGGTCATCAAAAAGCAGACTCGCTATTGCAAAAAAGGCATTTCTGGCCAAGAGAAGTTTACTGATATCAAATACCGGCCTTAATTTGAGGAAGAAATTTCTGAGGATGTACGTCTGGAGTACAGCATTTTATGGTAGTGAAACATGGACTGTGGGAAAACCGGAACAGAAGAGAATCGAAGCATTTGAGATGTGGTGCTATAGACGAATGTTGAAAATTAGGTAGACTGATAAGGTAAGGAATGAGGAGGTTCTACGCAGAATCGGAGAGGAAAGGAATATGTGGAAAACACTGATAAGGAGAAGGGACATTATGAGAGGACATCTGCTAAGACATGAGGGAATGACTTCCATGGTACTAGAGTGAGCTGTAGAGGGCAAAAACCGTAGAGGAAGACAGAGATTGGAATACGTCAAGCAAATAATTGAGGACGTAGGTTGCAAGTGCTACTCTGAGATGAAGAGGTTAGCACAGGAAAGGAATTCGTGGCGGGCCGCATCAAAACAGTCACTAGTGCAGCATGTGTAAGCAAAAATTATATAATAATGGAACATAAAGTGTATACTTGAATAGGGGGTCAACCTTGCCTACCACAAAATTAGTAGCAGTACATAGAAGATCAGAATTCAACACATAAACGTTCCCAATGATACTAACACAGTTACCTAGCCAGTTACATTGTTTGCTTGATACAAGGCTTAAGGCCGTGTTGGATGTTGCAATCAGTTAATATAGGACCACATAATTTTTGCAATCATCCCAGACACAATCTAGACAGACAAGACGCTCAAAATTGGTCTAAGCCTCATAAAATTCACACTCTTTTACTGAGGTCAGAATTTAAAAGAAATTATTTAAATACAGTCTAGAATCTGTGATTAACTCCGTCCAACTTAAGCTTTGACTGAAAAAAATGGAAATGTGCACAAAAATCGAGTTTGACTGAACATTCTCACAGTCAAAAATCACTTTAAGAACACTCTCTCTGACACTTACACCTTTAAGGGATACATAATGACCAATATCTCTCTTGAATTGAATGTGACATATACGAAAACAAAAAAATTCCAGTGAACAAATGGATGCCAACAAGATGTGATTCAAGGGGTTTGATGGACCAATAATCAACACACAAATAAATTATTACCACCGAAAGTAGGTGCTACATGTGTGGAGGTGCGTAGTGTCAACAATATATAACTGAAAACCGTTATTTGTGTGAGAACAGTGAGACAGCATGAAAATTACTAATAATTGACCAGAGACAAACACATGTGTTACTCGTACATTTGTAAAGATGCCCTATGTCAGCAAAACAGAAGAATAAAAGTAATTGTGTGACACTCGAGACAATATAGGAAATCGAATAACTGACCACAGACCAAAACATATGTTACGTGTGTAGAAGAACACTGTCAATGGAATAGGAAATAATCTAAATTCAGTGACAAACAGTGGTAAGATGTAAAGTTATAACCGCTCTCCCTGCTTCAGGAGTAACATATTTTGCTACGAGTGTATTATGTATCATGACTGTGTGTCGATAGGTGTAAGCACAAGCCTTTGGATGTAGCGTATTTCTACTATCCCGATAGTTTTCAGTGTTCTGCCCAGACATAAAGTATTTGTAATGCAATGCAATGGCCTCTATTCTGTTCTTTGTTATCTACACTGCAGCTAGTCTCATTTCTTGTATATCATCCGTAATCTTGTGATACAAGTGGCTGCTGGTTTGCCCTGTGTTATTTTTGTAGCAAAGCAATCCACAACGACTGCACTAGCGTGGTGCCTAAACCTATTGGCAACGCACACGCTCACTGGTGCAAACCGTGAGACTGACAAATATTAATAGCTATTCCTACATATAGTTCGTACATCAGTCAAACACAACATGTACTCCTAATCACTAACGACATGTCGTTTGCTAAAATACTCACAGTGGTGCTGACACATTTCACAACACTATTTATTATTGACCAACAACCTCGCCACTAAACCATGGAGACGTCAACTTGCCTATGCCTACAAGGAAGAACTCTAACCACAGCTGGGAGAAAGTAAGAATTGTATACAGTGGTTCCTACGTTCCATAGCTGAGTATACACGATGGAACATATGAAGTCCTGCCCACTCCTCCCTTATAGGGTGCCTAGGAAGCTGTTTTCTTGGGTAAATAGACAAGATACAAGCGGCTCATATTAATGGAGTTTATTACAGTAATTTATTTGACAATACTTAGTGTAATCTGGTTTCGCAGGCTAAAGTGGATCAGGGTATTATTGTGGAAAGGGGCCGTAATGAGTTACTGATAGTTACACTAACACACAAACTTTTATATTCCTAAAAACGACTTAATTATACATTGCCTTAAAAGGATCACATTAAAACATTAAAGCTGAAGGCCTAGTTAAGAAAACTTGCTATACCTCCTGGGCTGAAGGCCCAAAACGACACCAAAACAAGAACAGCTAAAGTGCTGAACACAAGTTATTAAAAATTGCTTTAAAGAATACACGTGGCTAAAGGCCTCTAAAAGAGAAAACAAATACTTGGCTAAAGGCCACACACAAGACATTAAACTACTCATTACTTAAGGCCCGAATAACAAGAATTTCAGATTAAATTAAAAAAATAGTTTAAAAAATCAATTTCTGAATTTTAATTTAAGACGGGTGAAGGCCTTAATTTAAAATTAAAACCAAGTAAAATAATAGACAGCTGAAGGCCTCGCACAGTACTTCAGACTAAAGTGAAAATCACAATCTATGACCAACAGAACAGTGGAGCTCAGAATTGTTCCAAGGTTCGGCCTGAGGAGGTAGCTCTAACGTAAAATGAGGTCAGACAGATAGCCAAAAGTAAGGTTAAATAATCGGATGACAACCCGACCCAGGGACGGCTGAAGGACTGACCAACAACCTAATCAATTCCCTTCCGCCTGACCAACGGCACGGCAATGGAAAGTATCAGCTGGGGACGAAGATACCATCAGCACGACGTCTTCAGAATTGGCGTCTAAAAACAGCCAAGGCACAATAACCAATCTAAGAAAAAAATATGGACATTCAACTAAAAGGCTGTCGAACTACACGCCGTGACAGACAGGATCAGCACAGCGAGGACAAACACACTGCCAGAAAACTACGCTAACGGCCAGGGCAGGTAACTGGGGCGTTAAAGGCCACAAGGCAGAAAATACCGCTGGTACACTTCACTGACAAGTCACAACCAATTTAACAGTTAGAGACCATACAGGAAGATGGCTGCAAAATTTCGCCGACTCCAACACACCATACGTTGCTGCTAGCTGGAACAGCCCAGGAAGCAACAACCCGCAATGAACAGAGACATCATAGAGTTTGAGGTTTCATAACAAGTTAACTTATCACTCAACTTCAGTGTCCAGGTTTGGCGGGCAATAAACTTTGTAGCTCTCGCAGTTAGCGCCTCACAAACCGAATGCACATGCACGCCGCGAACGGTCCCGGCCTGATCCCGCTCTGTGGAGACTTCCTTACTGCTCTGTCCGAACCGAATGACTGCCTGCAGCATGCAGACAGCATTAAAATAGCTGCTCAGTGAAACTAGACAATCTACACACGGTTCCATATAATACTTCCACAAACAACTCAAACAATACTACAACCAGTGACAGTGGAACAACAAGCAAGAAGCAAAAGCTGAGACACGCGGAGAACCCAGAAGCGGTCGCCGACCAAATATACGTCCTCCGATGAGACGACCGACCGAATGACCAATCAAGATCATCCCCACTCAGGTCATGTGTGTCGGCAACGGTCGGGGGAGTCATGGCTGTCCAGACCTCACTGCTCCTCCGTCCCTACTCAACTTCCGACAAACGACGACCCGAAAGTACTCGTAGTCCCTTCTAAGATAATAGGACAGTGCTCTTATCGATAAGCGCTGCTGCCGTCACTCACAAGCGGGCAAGCCAGAAACTTAGTGACGCCAGTAAATGGAATAAGAAACGAGGGGGCAGTACCGTAAACACAAGATGACAAGCATTAAACGGTATGAACAGGAGCCGCGCACGGCTCACTTAACTAGATTTACAATATCGTGTCGCAAGCAACTGGCGACAAGTAAAATAGCAATGTCTTTCGCTCCATACAGTGTGTATGGATATGGATCACAAGTCACTTCTCTTTTAGTGCTGTTTCTATTCCTGGTCCACTTGTGTAGGCACAGGCTGACGCTTATATTCTCTTCGGATTGAGGCCACTCCTGTCATGAAGCGGTCCTCGTCAGTGTATTACTGGCTGACGTCGTCTCACAGCCTTCTCTGCTCTTCTGTCCGTCATTTTTGTGCCGGCGCTTATCGTTACGACGGAACACAACTGTGGTGTCACCGCGAGACACCACACTTGCTAGGTCGTAGCCTTTAAATCGGCCGCGGTCCATTAGTATACGTCGGACCTGCGTGTCGCCACTATCAGTGATGGCAGACCGAGCGCCGCCACACGGCAAGTCTAGTCTAGAGAGACTCACTAGCACTCGCCCCAGTTGTACAGCCGATTTTGCTAGCGATGGTTAACTGTCTACATACGCTCTCATTTGCAGAGACGACAGTTTAGTATAGCCTTCAGCTACGTGATTTGCTACGACCCCGCAAGGCGCCATATTCAGTTACTATAATTATTTCAAGAATATATTCTGAACAGATAATTTTGCGAATCATGTACCATCAAGAGCGATGTTCATCATTAATGGATTAAAGTTATCAAACTAATTACGTTCGCTTTCTGAATTCTCATTCCTTGTCGTGTTCCAGATCTCACGTCAGTATAGTTCTTCCCTCCTCACGCTAGCCTGCGTGAGCTAAAATGCGTGCATTTCGGCCTCCATTCGTACATGGTGTTGGCACTTCTGCTAACACAAAATTAGCGATGAGGAGTAAAAACGGTGTTCTTACCTGTACTGACATGTGTCGTTGAGACTGCCCTGATTTGTGTAATGGCTTCGCCACAATCTCCAGATGTACTGTCCGAATTTTATCGCTTACAGAATTAGCAGACGCAGGCATTACTGGGTGCCCATGGACAGCTCGTCCATGGTCAACGTGCAATGCAAAACAATGCGGCAGCCGCCGCTCCACCGCTGACGCAGCCACAACACGCAGTTGCACCGACCTTCAGACCTTTTGATGCTGTACTGGAAAGCCGGACGGAGTGGTGACGCCAATTTGGATTCCATCTCGCCGCCTACAGAATTCAAGGTAACGAGCGGCAGCCTTTTCTTTTGTCGTCCGTCGGTGTGCAAACCTACCGTGTGATAGTCAAATTATTTCCCCGACGTGACGTAGCAACTCTGTCCTACGAAGAAATTTTGTCTGCATTAGATGCATATTTCAATCAGTAAGTCAATGTAGTTGCGAAGCCGTAAACCTTCTTTCGTACAAAACGTACGGCAGGTCAGACTAATCAGGAGTGGGTTTGCAACGTTGCAAGGCCTTACTAGGGATTGTGCTTTTGAGTGTCAATGTGGGCCGGCCGGGTTGGCCGAGCGGTTCTAGGCGCTACAGTTTGGAGCCACACGATCTCTGCAGTCGCAGCTTCGAATCCTGCCTCGGGCATGGATGTGTGTGATGTCCCTAGGTTAGGTAGTTGCAAGTAGTTCTAGGTTCTAGGGGACTGATGACCACAGAAATTAAGTTCCATAGTGCTCAGAGCCATTTGTCAATGTGGACTGCCATTTTCAGATACTATGGTACGTGATGCAATTACACAGAACGTTTCTGATGTTCGTATAAGGGAACAGATTTTGAAACTAGTCAATCCCTCCCTTCAACAAGTGATGGACGTACTCGATCGGCAGGACACACTTGACTTTGCTCAGGAATAATTTGAAACTTCGCCAGCCGTGTGACAGGTTAACCGGCCCGCCGGCCGAGCTGCACGAAGCAGTAAACAGCCCTCGCGCCCGGCCGCGCCGTTGACGCCAGGCTCTCAGCAACGTGTGCGGCGCCGGCTAGCAAATGCAGTGCTTAAATCATGCCCGCGGTGCGCTACTAAACATTCGCGTGAGAACTGCCCGTCACGCCAAGCTATTTGCTTTTACTGTAATAAAAAAGGACATGTTCAGAGTGTTTGCTAGAAAAAGCTCAGATCGGAAACTCAAAACCATTCCAGCCGCTTTGCTTCGCGCTGGAATCGGAATCGAACCAAGGATGCTCAGACTCGCGTAACTTCGCCCATGGCAATTCATGTAGTTCATTCCACTCCGCCCAGTGCCACTCTCTCTAACAGTGACTGTGTTCGTCCCACAAATAGTGGGCGTCGACATCGCCGGAACTCCCATCAAGTCGCAAGTGATTTTGTACCAGTGTCAGTTCACGTTGCACGGGGCAGGTCCTGCGACAAAATGGTCTCCGCTTACGGAAGGACAAATGTGTGTTTTTTGCTAGTGACTTGCCGCACCTGGGACATGTACTCAATGCCCAAGGCATACATCCCAGTCCCACGCACCTCCGTGCCATACAAGACTTGACTTGGCTGTAGAATTTGAATCAGCTACAGAGTGTGCTGCGATAAATCAACTATTATCACAGATATGTGCCGCATGTCTCTTCTATTTCAGCTCCGCTTCATCGCTTATGCCGTAAAGGTGTTCCGTTCGTCTTTCGCCTTTCGCCGGTTGAAATCGGCGTTGCTTTCCAATACTTGCCGTACGCCATTCGATACCCGGAAACCCCTTTTGTTGATGGTGGATGCATCGGATTTCAAGGCCGGTGCTGTGCTTGCGTACAAAGATGGCTCGCACAATCGCCCTATTGCCTTTGCGTCCAAATTGCTCTCGTCTGCGCAAAGAATTTATTCACAGATCGAGAAAGAAGCATTGGCTCTCGTATTTGGTGTTAAAAAATGTCATGACTTCTTGTATGGTCGTCACTTTACCATAATCACAGACCACAAACCTTTGACATCGCTTTTTCATCCGAACAAGCCTGTACCTCCATGTACACCGCAGAAATTCATTCGTTGGTCTATTTTCCTTTCGCAGTACCGCTACGATATCTTGTATCGGTCCACTGCTAAGCACGGAAACGCTGATGCGTTGTCCCGTTTGCCTGTTGCTGAGGATAGAGCATTCGATTCCTCTGAACTTGCTTGCATGTTCATTGATTCGGAAACCGATGACGTGGTTGAATAGTTTCCAACTGATTTTCGTCGTGTAGCTACAGCCACAACTGCCGACCCTGTTCTTGCGACCGTTCTGCGTTTTGTTGCTAAGCAATGGCCCTTGTTAAAGTCACTGATTGGGGAAACCGTTGGTTCTCCGATTTTTTGCTTACAAGAAGAGACTTTTTGTTCGACGTGGTGTTTTGCTTTTGCTTTCCTATAGTGATCAGTCCAGGGTCGTCGTCCCACGTTAGTTACAGTCCTCTGTCTTAAAGCTTCTCCACCGAGAACATTGGGGTATAGTGAGAACGAAACAACTTCCTCGTCAGCACTGTACCGATCAACAATCATCACCATCGCGGAAATTCTTTGCATGGCCAATAGCCACATGGCCTTGGCAAAGCTTATACATCGATTTTGCTGGTCCATTCTGGTAAGCTCGATGGTTGGTTGTGATAGATTCATTCGGTAATTTTCCTTTTGTTGTCATCTTCCACCATCCAAGCGTTATCTGCTATCTTTTGCATTGAAGGTCTTCCACAGACAATTGTTTCCGACAATGGCCCACAATTCATGTCCAAGAATTTCAGTCATTCTGCAAGGCCAATGGTATCAACATCTGACTTCCGCGCCGTTTTCGCCACAGTCAAACGGTGCCGCTGAACGATTGGTCAGGACTTTCAAGTCACAGATGTTGAAGTTTGAAGAGTCGAATTCTCGGGAGGACGCGTTATTGCTCTTTTTGTCCTCGTATCGCTCTCAGCCCTGAGATGGTTGCTCACCGGCTCAGTTGCTCCATGGTCGCCATCATCGAACCTTGATGTCTTTGCTACATCCGCCGCATCAGGTTCCTGTGCAGCGGCAGACACATGATTTCGCCCCAGGCGACGGTGTGTATTACCGCCACTATCGAGGTTCACGGCATTGGCTCGAAGAGCGCATTCTTCGGTGCCTCGGACGCGCTATGTATCTGGTTTTGGAGGCCTCTAGTGAGGTGCGCCGGCATCTCAATCAGCTGCGCCTCTGTCGTCGCACGGGATCTGCTGCTCGCCGTCTGCTTTCAGCGACGGTGCCGTCCGGTCAGCGTCCCGGGGACCCATCTACTGGCTCGCCTCAGCCCCATGTGCTACCGAAGCTGCTTTCCATTTTGCCCCTTGGCGACGCGCCGCCGCCGCCACCTATTCTCCCTCCGGTGACGCCCACAGTGGACGCGTCGCTGCAGCCGCCGGGCGCCTCCCTGGGTCACGCGCCCCCGATCGCTCCCCGTGAACAGTTGTCCTCCGACATGGAACTCTTTCCCATTGAAAAGATGTGATGAGATCTTTGGTCTGATTCTTCACATGCGGACGGGCATTGTCTTGCAGCAAAACGATGCCCTTGCTTAACTTTGATTCTGGTGTGGCGTAGGCCACCCATGTTTCATCGCCCGTAACAATTTGGCTTAAGAAATCATCAACGTCGTTGTGGTACCGCTCAAAGAAAGTCAATGCAATGTCTAAACGTTCGGTTCTGTGCACATGCGTTAACATTTTCGGAACCGAACGTGCTCACGATGATCGGCAATTCAAGTGCTCGGTCAAAATGATATTCAAAACACTACGAGAAACATTAGGAAAGTCGTCCCGCAAAGAGGACATCGTAAAGAATGTTTTCTCTCACCTTATTGTCCACTTCCTGCACCAAACTTTCACTAACGACCGATGGACGACCACTCCGTTGTCCACCATGCACATTTGTGCGGCCATCTTTAAATGCTCTCACCAACTTTGTTACCATTCCAACACTCATAATGTTTTCTCCGTAAACTGCACAGAACTCACGATGAATACCGATCGCGTCTAGCCCTTTAGCTCTAAGAAGTGTTATAACAGTCCGTACTTCATAGTCGGCGAGACTCACGATTATCCGAGGCATCTTAAACACTCAGTACACAACGTAAATAAGGACGTCAGTGCGTAAATTAAGGTACAGGCTTTCATGTAAAAATAAAATAACTGAGATATATTAGCACGTCTTTTTTTAATTTCGAAACGGTACTTACTTAAAAAACACGCCTCGTATTTTCATTAGCTCACTGACAGCAAGTTGTGGAACTAATTTGGAATTTTTTATACGAATATATGTCGATATCGCGGAGAAAGTAGAAATAACTCAGTCTCATAAATCCTTCTGTGTCGCAAAGGGGTTTCTACATCTACATCTACATCCATATTCCGCAAGACACCTGACGGTGTGTAGCGTAGGGTACCTTGAGTATGTCTATCGGCTCTCTCTTCTATTCCAGTCTCGTATTGTTCGTGGAAAGAAGGATTGTCAGTATGCGTCTGTGGAGCTCTAATCTCTCTGATTTTATCCACATGGTCTCTTCGCGAGATATACGTAGGAGGGAGCAATATACTGCTTGACTCCTCGTTGAAGGTATGTTCTCGAAACTTCATTAAAAGCCCGTACCCAGCTACTGAGAGTCTTTCCTGCAAAGTCTTCCACTGGAATTTACCTATCATTTCCGTAACGCTTTCGCGATTACTAAATGATCGTGTAACGAAGCGCGCTGCTCTCCGTTGGATCTTCTCTATCTCTTCTATCAACCCTATCTGGTACGGACCCACACTGCTGAGCAGTATTCAAGCAGTGGGCGAACAAGTGTACTGTATCCTACTTCCTTTGTTTTCGGATTTTATTTCCTTAGGACTCTTCCAATCAATCTCAGTCTGGCATCTGCTTTACCGACGACCAATTTTATATGATCATTCCATTTTCAATCACTCCTAATGCGTACTCCCAGATAATTTATGGAATTAACTACTTCCAGTAGCTGACCTGCTATATATGACAAGGGATCTTTCTTTCTGTGTATTCGCAGATCATAACACTTGTCTGCATTGACATTCAATTGCCATTCCCTGCACCATGCGTCAATTCGTTGCAGATCCTCCTGCATTTCAGTACAATTTTCCATTGTTACAACCTCTCGATATAACACAGCATCATCCGCAAAAAGACTCAGTGAACTTCCGATTTCATCCACAAGGTCATTTATGTATACTGTGAATAGCAACGGTCCTACGACACTTCCCTGCGGCACACCTGAAATCACTCTTACTTCGGAAGACTTCTCTTTATTGAGAATGACATGCTGCGTTCTGTTATCTAGGAACTCTTCAATCCAATCACAGAATTGGTCTGATAGTCCATACGCTCTTACTTTGTTCATTAAACGACTGTGGGGAGATGGGGTCAGAGGGGAGATGTGTATGTTGTCTGTAGTTATGTGGATATTGTTAATAAGGACATTATAATTGAGATTCATTTTATTAATACAATATCTTCGATCTGCGTTCTGTTGTCTAGGAACTCTCTACTCCAACCACACAGTTGGTCTGATAGTCCATATGCTCTTACTTTGTTCATTAAACCACTGTGGGGAACTGTATCGAAAGCCTTGCGGAAGTCAAGAAATTCGGCATCTACTTGGGAACCAGTGTCTATCGCCCACTGAGTCTCGTGGACGAATAGCGCGAGCTGGGTTTCACACGATCATCTTTTTCGAAACCCAGGCTGATTCCTACAGAGTAGATTTCTAGTATCCAGAAAAGTCATTATACTCGAACATAATACGTGTTTCAAAATTCTACAACTGATCGACGTTAGAGATGTAGGTCTATAGTTCTGCACATCTGTTCGACGTCCCTTCTTGAAAACGGGGATGACCTGTGCCTTTTTCCAATCCTTTGGAACTCTACGCTGTTCAAGTTCCTTCGCGTCCTATGTGTGAAATCGGACTAGTATCTCATCAGGTCCTTCTTTTGAGCGATTTTGTTTCTCTATCCCTCTGTCGTCTATTTCGATATCTATCATTTTGTCATCTGTGCGACAATCTAGAGAAGGAAGTACAGTGCAGTCTTCCTCTGTTAAACAGGTTTGGAAAAAGACATTTAGTATTTCAGCCTTTAGTCTGTCATCCTCTGTTTCAGAACCATTTTGGTCACAAAGTGTCTGGACATTTTGTTTTGATTCACCTTCCGCTTTGACATAAGACCAAAATTTCTTTGGATTTTCTGCCAAGTCAGTACATAGAACTTCACTTTCGAATTCATTGAACGCCTCTCGCATAGCCCACCTCACACTACATTTCGCATCGCGTAATTTTTGTTTGTCTGCAAGGCTCTGGCTATGCTTATGATTGCTGTGAAGTTCCCTTTTCTTCCTCAGCAGTTTTCTATCTCGCTTGTTGTACCACGGTGGCTCTTTTCCGTCTCTTACGATCTTACTTGGTACATACTCATCTAACGCATATTGTACGATGGTTTCGAACTTTGTCCACTGATCCTCAACAGTGTCTGTACTTGAGACAAAACTTTTGTGTTGAGCCGTCAGGTACTCTGAAATCTGCTTTTTGTCTCTTTTGCTAAACAGAAAAATTTTCCTACCTTTTTTAATATTTCTATTTACGGCTTACATCACCGATGCTGTAACCGCTGTATGATCGCTGATTGCGTGTTCTACGTTAACAGTGTCAAATAGTTCGGGTCTCTTTGCCACCAGAAGGTATAATATCGCCACGAGTCGGTTCCCTGTTTAGCTGCTCAATGTAGTTTTCAGATAAAGCACTTTAAAAAATTTTCACTGTATTCTTTGTCCCGGCCACCCGCTATGAACGTATGAGTCTCCCAGTATATATCCGGCAAATTAAAGTCTCCACCCAGAACTATAACATGGTGGGGAAATCCACTCCAAATATTTCCCAATTTATCCTTTACGTGCTCAGCCACAACAGCTGCTGAGCCAGGAGGCCTATAGAGACATTCAATTACCATGTCTGAGCCTGCTTTAACCGTGACATTCACCCAAAATATTTCACATTTCGGATCTCCGTCAATTTCATTCGATACTATTGCACTTCTTATCGCTATAAACACGCCTCCCCCTTCACTGTCCAGCCTGTCTCTGCGGTATACATTCCAATCTGAGTTTGGGATTTCATTACTGTTTACGTCTGGTTTCAGCCAACTTTCTGTCCCTTGTACTATGTGAGCATTGTGATTGTTTATTAATGAGAGTAGTTCTGCGACCTTTATATAGACTCTCCTGCAGTTTACTATTAGCATATTAATATTGTTATTCGCTGTTGCATTTTGACTACTCCTACCTTGCCGCGTCTCAGGAGGCGTCTTGTCGGGCCTAGGGAGGGATAGCTATTTAATCATACGAGTGTTCCCACTCATTCACTTATAAGCACCGCGACCAAAACTTGTTGGTTTACTTCGGTGAGTGCACACTTGCTCGTCAGCGGTTCTCTGAAACAGATAATAGATACTACCGAAGAGTAATGGCGCTATCCCTTCAGGTGTTGTGTGACGTCAGGAAAAGAAAGGAGAATTCTCGTTTGGAGAGAGAGAAGAGAGAGAGAGAGAGAGAGAGAGAGAGAGAGAGAGAGAGAGAGAGAGAGCGGCGCTGATTAGCGCAACAGGCGGTGTCGGCGTCGGTGGAGCTGTTCAGGCGGGGGCTGCAGAGGCGGCGCAGGTGGCGCAGGGCGTACGCCTAATGAAGTGTCGGCGCTGCGCTGCTGTAATTAACCCTGAGCGGTCACCGGCGCAGCGCGACCCGGCGCCGCGTGTCAGGTCGCTCTGCGCCGCGAACTCCTATCTCAGCCCTCCCACGTTCCACCTTAGCTGCTATTTGATTCAATAGTGATCCATCCCTGCCTTGAAGGAAATTTTATAAGTGTTAATGCGTTTCCTCGGAAACGGTTTCTCAGAGACCCACGATTAGGTATCCTGCAGGTCCGAGCACAAGCAAACTAACACAAAGGAAATGACCACGATCGAAGAAATTATTCGATTGGGACGAATGGTGGTAGTTCGAAAGTGCAAGTATAGACAGACTAATGAAACTAACGATTACAATTCCAGAAATAGTGGATGATTTATTCAAGAGAAAGAGCATCGTGTATTGAGAAGTCAAAGGCGCGTTGATCCCTCTCTGGCCATTATACACACTTCGAAAAAAGTTTTGCATCACTTCGTTTCCGAGAGTTCCGAAACCTGTGCAGAAAATTGGAATAGACATCAAAATAAACATCATTTTCGCCATTTTTATTGCTCATGGAAACTACACATCGCAGGTTGTACCACCATACAGCGAGACCTTCAAAAATGGTGGTCCAGATTGCTGTACACACTGGTACTTCTAATACGTCCTCTTGCATTGATGAATACCTGTATTCGTCGTGGCATACTATCCACAAATTCATCAAGGCACTGTTGGTCCAGATTGTCCGACTCCTCGCAGCGATTCGGTGCAGATCCCTGAGACCGGTTGGTGAGTCACGTCCTTCATAAACACCTTTTTTCAGTATATCCTAGGCATTTTCGATAGGGTTCATGCCTGGAGAACATGCGGGCCACTCTAGTCGAGCGATGTAGTTATCCTGAAGGAAGTCTTTCACAAGATGTGCACGATCTGGGCGCGAATTGTCGTCCACGAAAATGAATGCCTCGCCAATATGCTGCCGATATGGTTGCATTATCGGTCGGAGGATGGCACTCACGAATCGTACTGCCGTTACGGCGCCTTCTATAAACACAAGCGGCGTACGTCGGCCCCACACAATGCCACCCCGAAGCAGCAGGGAACCTCCACCTTGCTGCACTCGCTGGACAATGTGTATAGGTCGTTCAACCTGATCGGGTTGCCTCCAAACACGTCCCCGACGATTGTCTGGTTGAAGGAATATGCGGCACTCATCGGTGAAAACGTGATGCCAATCCTGAGGGGTCCATTCTGCATGTTGTTGGGACCATCTGTACTGCACTGCTTGGTGTCGTGGTTGCAAACGAGGACCACGCCATGGACTTCGGGAGCGAAGTTGCGCATCATGCAGCCTATTGCCCACAGTTTGAGTAGGAACACGATGTCCTCTGGCTGCCCGAAAAGCATTATTCAACATGGTGGCGTCGCTGTCAGGGTTCCTCCGAGCCATACTTCGTAGGTAGGTGTCATCCACTGTAGTAGCAGTCCTTGGGCGGCTTGAGTGAGGCATGTCATCAACAGTTCCTGTCTTTGTATCTCCTCCATGTCAGAACAACATCGCTTTGGTTCACTCCAAGACACTTTCCTTGGTGAGAGCCCTTCTTGGCATAAAGTAACAATGCGGTCGCAATCAAACTGTGCTGTTGACCGCCTATGAATAGTTGAACTACAGACAACACGAGCCCTGTACCTTCTCCTTGGTGGAAAGACTGGAAGTGATTGGCTGTCGGACCCCCTTCGTCTAACAGGCGCTGCTCATGCATAGTTGTTCACATGTTTGGACGGGGTTAGTGACATCTCTGAACAATCAGAAGGACTCTGTGATACAATATCCAAAATCAACGTCTCTCATCAGGAGTTCTTGGAACTGGGGTGACGCAAAACGTTTTTTGACGTGTGCATAAGCAATAATTCTTCTTGGCAATGATTGATAAAGTGGTTGTAGCTCCTCCTGTTGGATATCGTCCCAAATTCTGTCCGACTGACGCGTTAGATCGTCAAAATACCGAGCTGGTTGGAGAGCCTTCCCATAATGCTCCAAACTTCATCAACTGGGGAGAGGTCTGGCGACCTTGCTGACCAAGCTAGAGTCTGGCAAGCACGAATAAAATCAGTAGCAACTCTCGCCATGTGCGGGTAGGCATTATATTGCTGAATTGTGTGCCCAGAATGGCTTGCCATTAAGGGCAACGAAAAAAAGTCGTAGGATATTGTCGACGTACAGACACACGGTAAGGCTGCCGCGGATGACAACCAAATGGGTCCAGCTATGAAATGAAATTGCACTCCAGACCATCACCCTTGGTTGGTATCATTTCGCAGCGGGACTTAGCACTGACGACAATTCTACTCAGTTAGTGATATTCCAGGCTCGACACAGACGGACTTGTTGGCGTTCATAGGTCAATGGTAGTCGGCGCTAGGGGAGCTGTAAACTCATTATCCTTTCTGTGAACCGCGTATTAGTAGTGCTTGTGGTCAATGAAACGCCATTAGTACTTCGGATCAATTATTCTGATGATTTAGGCCTCTCTGACAGTTTCTCGGTCCCCTCGTTCTGACCTCTCTCTAGATAGACAGCGTCCGTCTTGAGGCTGTGTTCTGCCATGTTTCACCCATTCCTACCAACATCGCCGAGTAGTGGCATCGCGCCTTTTCAAATATCGAGAGATTCGCTGATTACTCCAACTGGCTTCTTTGAGTCCAGTTAGATATCGTCTCTCAAATACTGACATCTGCATATGTTGTTCGCGCACCTGTCGGCAAGGCATAGTTACCGTCCAACTGAGTACATGGAAAGAAATTCGCAAAGACTTTACGCCCTGGTATCGGTGTGTCATCTGTTTACTATCTTTGTCAGCTGCACGGTGAAATTGTGCTGCAGCGTTACACATACATCCATCGACCACCCCAGAATGAGATTTTCACTCTGCAGCGGAATGTACGCCGATGTGGAACTTCCTGGCAGATTAAAACTGTGTGCTGGACCGAGACTCGAACTCGGGACCTTTGCCTTTCTGCGGGCAAGTGCTCTACCGACTGAGCTACCTAAGCACTACTCCCGACCCGTCTTCACAGCTTTAATTTCGCCAGTAATTCGTCTCTTACCTTCCAAACTTCACAGAAGCTCTCCTGCAAGTTTCGCAGGAAGTTTGGCGGTAAGTTTGGCGGTAAGTTTGGCGGTAAGTTTGGCGGTAAGTTTGGCGGTAAGTTTGGCGGTAAGTTTGGCGGTAAGTTTGGCGGTAAGTTTGGCGGTAAGTTTGGCGGTAAGTTTGGCGGTAAGTTTGGCGGTAAGTTTGGCGGTAAGTTTGGCGGTAAGTTTGGCGGTAAGTTTGGCGGTAAGTTTGGCGGTAAGTTTGGCGGTAAGTTTGGCGGTAAGTTTGGCGGTAAGTTTGGCGGTAAGTTTGGCGGTAAGTTTGGCGGTAAGTTTGGCGGTAAGTTTGGCGGTAAGTTTGGCGGTAAGTTTGGCGGTAAGTTTGGCGGTAAGTTTGGCGGTAAGTTTGGCGGTAAGTTTGGCGGTAAGTTTGGCGGTAAGTTTGGCGGTAAGTTTGGCGGTAAGTTTGGCGGTAAGTTTGGCGGTAAGTTTGGCGGTAAGTTTGGCGGTAAGTTTGGCGGTAAGTTTGGCGGTAAGTTTGGCGGTAAGTTTGGCGGTAAGTTTGGCGGTAAGTTTGGCGGTAAGTTTGGCGGTAAGTTTGGCGGTAAGTTTGGCGGTAAGTTTGGCGGTAAGTTTGGCGGTACGTTTGGCGGTAAGTTTGGCGGTACGTTTCGCGGTACGTTTCGCGGTAAGTTTCGCGGGTACGTGACTAATTACTGGCGGAATTAAAGGTATGAGGACGGGTCGGGATTCGTGCTTGGTTAGCTCAGTTGGTAGAGCAATAGCTTCTACGATCGAGTCTCAGTCCGATGCTCAGTTTAAATATGTCTGGAAGTTTCAAATTAGTGTGCACTTTACTGCAGAGAGCAAATTCATTCAGGGAGGAATCCCCTAGGCTGTGACTAAGCCATGTCTCCGCAAAATACTTTCTTCCAGCACTGCTAGGGCTGTGAGATATACAACAGAATTTCTATGAAGTTTGGAAGGTAGGAGATGAGACACTGGCTGAAGTAAAACTGGAAGGCGCGTCGTGCTTGGATAGCTGAGCAAATGCCCACCAAAGGTAAAGTTCCGAGTCGCGAGCCGAACAAAATTTTTGTCAGGACGTTTCAACAGGCAAAACGTTTCACTGTGGGTCTCTATGCGGCAACAAAGGCGAAGAGCCACTACACGAATGTAAGTAGCTGAAGGGTGTCATATAATTCTAAAAATCCATCACTCTAGCAATTTAAACATTACTAATGTCTGATGAACTCTTTTGGAATGTAAGCTCTTCGGTTTGCTGATATAAATATTAATATAAATCTACACGTGTTAAAAACCGGAGGTTTCACATATGTTATATACAAGAGAAAGGTTATCTTAATGAAAGCTAATCGCAAGTAATACAACATTGTGATCAAACCCGAATGTCTGTACGCAAGGGAATGTTTCAGAATGACATTCTCTAACAGTCCCAAACGAAAAGTAGTTATTGTGATGTGATGTGCTCTACCTAAGCTTTGTTCCTGTAGATCCTGAAACGACATGTATTCCGTCTCGGTTTTCGTATCTGAGTATCTTCTCCTCCTCATATCGGGCACCATCTCATGAAGTTTCACACCTCCGCACTCCTTAAATCACGTACAAATGTAATTCTCAGCATCCTGCATTCCATCCTTCGAAACCCTGCCCTGCTTGCACGGTCCTGTCAACACATCCCACCTTTCATTGATCGTCATTCATTCCATACCGTTTCCACACACTAATTTCAGCCTCCTTCCCTTCTCATAGCACAGACATCCCTGGAATCTACCCCTTCGTCCAGGTATAACCTACCATTTTTTTAGTCATCAGTATTCCGAGTGGTTGGATGCGGCCGTCCATAGTTCCTCCCCTGTGGCCAACGTCATCACCTCAGAATAATTCTTGCGGGCTAGGCCCTCAGTTATTTGTTGGATGCAATTCAATTTCTGTCTCGCCTATCGTTTGCACTCTTTGTGGCTCCACCTAGTACCGTGGATGTGAGCCTCTGATGTCTTAACACTTTTGCTATCAACTTGATCAACTTGCCTTTTTTCTTGTAAGTGTTTTCCATCAAAGAACCTTCTCATTCCTGAAGTTACGAGTTCACCAAATTTCAGACGCTTCTGTTATCTTCTTTACGTTTGTTCCCACAGTTCATGATTTACTACCATGGAGTGTTCTCCACCGAGACACCTGTCCTCAAATTTCTCAAGTTAGTACCTATATTTTATTCTAGCAGATATCTTCCGACCAGGAATGCCTTTTTTCCTGCGATAGTCTGCATTTATGTCTTCCATGCTGTGATTTATTATTTTGCCTTAGTAGAAGTCCCTGACTGTGTCTACTTCGTGGTCACCAGTTTTAGTGTAAACTTTCGCGCTGTTCTAATTACTGCTACTTCTCATGGTTCCGTCTTGCTTGGATTTACTCTCTGTCCGTATTCTGAAATCATTAAATTGTTTATTCCATTCAACAGATTCTGTAATTCTTATTCCCATTCACTGAGGATAGCTGTGTCGTCAGCGTATCTTATCATTGATATCCTTTCTTTTAGTTCCGTCATTGATTCTTCGGTGTGTAGTCTGAACAATAGGGGCGAAAGACTACATCCATGTCTCGTATATTTTTTCAATTCGAGCATCCTTTTTGAACTCAGTGCATCGTTTTTTTCCTCCACTCTTACTGTTTCCTTTTAGTTCTTGGACATATTGTTTATTACCCGTACTTCCCTGTAGCTTACTCCTGTTTTTATGAGAATTTGGAATATCTTGCACCATTTCCCTTTGATTTCCTAGGTCGACTAAATGCTATAAATTTGTCTTGATAACTGTTAAGTGATGGATTCAATATCAAACAAAACTCCAGGACTGCCTTTCTGGCAACTTTTACTTTCCGAAAGCCAAACTGATCGTCATATAATAGATCTTCAATTTTCTTTTATATCTACTCTTATTTTTAGCGACTTGTATATATGAGCTGTTGCTCTGATTCTACGATAATTCTTCAATATTAAATCTATAGTCTCATTCATTCTATACAACACCTTGAGTAGTCATTCGTTTACCACTATCCCCGGTGATTTTAGAAATTCCAAAGGGAAGTTATCTGTTTCTTCTGACTTCTTTCATTAAAAATGTTCCAAGTCTTTATTAAACTCTGACCCTTAATAGTGGACCGTGGATATCTGCCGTATCGACTCCTATTTCTCCTTCTATAAGATGCCTTACAACTAGCAGAGGCCTTCGATTTATCTCTTTCAATTTATCCGCTCTCTCCTCTGCGTTTAACCGTGAATTCCCATTGTACTCTTAATGTTGACGCTCTTACGTTTAATTTCATTGAAGTTTATTTCGTGTTTTCTAAGAGCTGAATAGGTCTTTCGCCGATCATTTATCAATTTCTCCACATTTTTAGCGCATTCGGTTAGTCCTGGCTTCCCTGTACTTCGTATATATTTCAGTCCTGAGAGTTTTATAGTGCTATGTTCCTATCTTACTTTGAACACTTTTGTTCATTTTTCTTTCGTTGATCAACTGTACTGCCTCATCTTCCACCCAAGATTTCTTCGCAATAACCAACATAATATCTATGGGTAATGTTAATTAATCGGGTTTCTGCCGGTTACTCGCCTCTTTCCTGCACGATATTTCAACTGCGTGACTCGCAGTCTTCTTCAGGTGCTGTCCGATACTGATTTTAGTGTGGAACGAGTATCTATGTTCTTTCTGCCCAACTTCTGTGATAGCCCTTTTCGGAGATATAGATTACTTTTTAAACGAACTGTCTTTTGTTGTCTTCATTATCGCAAGCTCCATCGTCTGAGAACTTTATGACCCATCTGATAATTTCTGAGTACTTACGTATTTGATTTATTTCCACGCTGATTCTTGCGGGTGATGATCTACTCTTCATCACTATTAAACAGTGATTCGGATTTATATCTGACGCGCCTTAAAATTCACTATCTTATTTAGGAATCTCTGATTTTTGAACAGTATAGGTGCTAATACTTGAACTGAACTGCTTAGAGAGATTCACACTCTACCCTACCTTCTTAATCAAAACGTATCACACTTATGCTATGCAGTTTTTTGCTACGTTTGATATTGCATTATATTTTCTATCCATTTCACTTCACTGATCCCGCACTACATCTGTATTGAGCTTTTCCGCTTCCGTATCTTATATGCTTCCTACGACTTTGAAATTCCTGACATTAAGTGCTCTGAATTTTATATCTTTTGTTGGTTATTGAATCTTTTTCTTGGGGTCACACCACCACTTATCGGTCTTCTCACAGAGATCTGAGTGGTGGAATAACCCGGAAGCTTTCGCTAACGGGGAGATGAACATGGCACGTTTCTCGCTGCAGGTCACACACCTCCCACACCAACCAAAATGAACTCTCTATCCTCCCTTCCCTTGCCACTGTCATGACACTCTATTTTTAGCTTCCTTCCATCCAACAGTCTTTTCCGTGTAACTTACTTCCCAAAGTACATGGATCTCCAAGAGCTACCAGGAATCGCCATCATATCGCGCTAGTAATAAACAGAATGTACGTAAGATTGCCGTCATGTCGTGATAAATATCATTATCTACTTTGATTTCAATTTTTTTTAATGAACACTGAAAATTTTATAGTTTATTGGTTGAAGAGCGGCGCTTTGACTGTTGCCAGTCCGCTGTCAGTAGGGATAACAGAAACATCTGTTAAAAGAAAAAAAATCACAAATATGTGAGACTGTACGAAATTTTCGGCTTCCTTTCAGGACAATCGTTTTCCATACGCTAAGTGCATATGAGGTTTAAGTCTTCGCATTTGGTTTCCTTTTAGAAATTTTGCCTAACCTTACTAAAGTTTAATGAGTGTTAACTCTCTTTCATTCAGGGTGAGATAATACGTTTTTTTGGAGGATAGCTTCCGTTTGGTAATACCAGTTAATTTGACATGAAAGCATCTGACTAGCTTTTCATTAAAAGCTTACTGATGCAACTAAGCAATCTGCATCAAAGGACGCAGTCAAATTACCTGTACTTGAATATCTGTTTGCCGTACATAAGACAATTTCTTTACTGACATCTATTAATTGTACGATTTAGTGCACAAACACGATACTTTCACAAAATCTCAAAATGGTTCAAATGGCTGTGAGGACTATGGGACTCAAGTTCTAAGTTCATTAGTCCCCTAGAACTTAGAACTAGTTAAACCTAACTAACCTAAGGACATCACACACATCCATGCCCGTGGCAGGATTCGAACCAGCGACCGTAGCGGTCTCGCGGTTCCAGACTGCAGTGCCTAGAACCGCACGTCCACTTCGGCCGCCACAAAATCTCACTTGAGATTAATATTCCCTAAAGTAAATGATTATACAGGTTATGGTAACGTACCATTCAATTTATATTTTAGTAATATTATTGTAATTTTTGCTTTCACTACGGTGGCGAAAGAAACAGCGGGAGTGAAAAGTGTATGGGTGTGTATGGGTGTAAATCCTTAATAAGCTTTAGTATGTTGATTTAATAACCAATCAATGCATATGAATAAGGTCAAAATTTAATATCTAGTACAACATAGCAAACAGTACTATTCTCTGCCTCTCAGAATACCTCTAGCTTTAGAATAATAAGTAGAGAACAAAATATACATGCACTCCATCAACAATTATGCAAGCTGTAAAAATGTTGAACAAAGGTAACTCATCAAATACCAGCTCGGAACACAACATCCGAAAGATATGCCAGCAGGAGACGACGCATCAAATCCTGGAACTGGTACCAATACAACCAAGTAATAAGAGGTAAAGTGTGAAGATAAAGGCAAAATGACACGGGCTACCACATCTACTGCAACATCCCACCTGTCACTTATCTGGTTTTGGCGTGTGTTCACCCCAGCTAATTGACTACCAGATCAACAGAGAGTGCAAAACCGCCGCAATACCGGATAGTGCAAAGAAAGTAATAAGGCCCTGTGACTCCTGATTGAACTGCGGTGGCAGTGTTGACATTAATTGATTCAGAATTGATCCCCTTTAATTAAAAAGGGGTGCACATTGATGTTATATTCAGCTGTTGAACACCAGATGCAAATATCGAACAAAAAATTAAGTAAGTGACTCAGGATTTCAACTACTTGATTGAAAACAGATGCAGTTGATCAGCACAAATTTATTTTAACTCACGGCCTTCAACCATCACATTACATGACTCTCCTAACAGGCAGTGGGAATAAATTGCGTTTACGTGGAGTAAAGCGCGATAAATCAAAATTAATTCCTATCGACTGACCCAGGCATAATGCGAAGTGTGAGAAGAAGTCTAAAATACACAGCCCGTGAAACCCTCGTGGAAACTTTGCTGATGTGATCCGACAAATTAATCAGTGGCCTAACTCAAGCCAGAGCGGGCTCAATATCACCGAGTACAGTGTGGCGGAGCGGCGCCGTTGTGCAGACGTCGGCCGGCCTCGTGATGCTGCAAGGCTGCACTCGTCTATTCACTCCTAGCTATCAGGCTCAGTACATAGCTGACCGAAAACTTTCTATCTCTAAGCTCAATCGTTCCGTTTGCTAAGTCCTGAATTGCAGAGATGCCCACTCTCTCTCAGGCAGGCTGAGTAAAGACCGCCACGTCTGCACTCTAGGCAAGCTGGGAACGGAAAAAACCTCTACAGAGATTTCTGGCAGTCCTTTCTTCGCCTCGGTTTCTCCTCCAGTAAAATCACTTACGCCAAATGCAGCGCAAGTCGCATTAATTATGCGTCGCTTCCCAGCGCCGACCAATGCCTGCTCTGGGGAGTGAACAAATACCCACAAAATTTCCCTTCCTCTCAACTTGTGCTATTTAGCTCCTCCCAGGCCACCCATCAAGGTTAGCATCTGCATGAAACACCAGTTTTTCTGAAATTCTGACTCCCAGGATAGTAGTTCAAATTCCTTGGCTCTATGTTCCCATCAGAGGCCGACGTATTTCATTCTATTGCTCTTCACCTGATTTACTTCAGTCTCTGTGGACCGTGAATTCAGTGTGAAGTTGCTATAGTCACGAACACGCATGTTTTCGCCTCTGTTGACCGCTCCACCATAGCTTTGCCCGGGTTTCTCGCATGTTTCACTGAAAACGGGACGACCGACACTTACCAACAGGTGTACAAGTTTTCTGTCTGCTTCCCGGTACACCAGCATGGGATAAACCACCCCCTCACTATCACTCATCTTAAGGCAGCTGGAGGCCGCGCCCCGTTACCGCTTTCTCTGAGTTTGAGCCGTCCATGGTCAACTCTGAATACTTCTCTGGGATAAAGTAGCCTCCAGTAAATTGACGCGTTTCTACGAAGTTTTCATGTCGCGTGCATTACTTTAAGACCCTCGGCAAACATCAATTATTCCAATACGTCCATACTATACCCTCTACAAGATGCACTGTGCCTTGTCAGTCATTTTTGTTCAGCCCTACTGTTCGCTCAACGTGAGTTCAGTGATCCTTAATGACTTCATGCAAGGGGCATAGTTCTTGCCATCTTACACTATGTATTGTTAAACCGATATCAGCAGTAACACACAAATCAGAAAAATCGTTGAGCACACATAATAAATAATAATAATGACACAGATAATTTAGAGTACAACACACTAGGTCCTGCACTAGTCAAGGACCGAGCCAGACACAGACATCTACCTGTCCAAAATTTTGCACAAAGAACAAGTGACACAACCTCTTCCAACAGTGTCTTAGTAGGCCATACATCGAAGCTAGTATCAGCCTGTATTCTGTCAGTGCCGCCGTTCTCACATCCAAGACGCCAAGCATTTTCCGTTTGACCAGACAGGAAATGATGTCAAGTGTAGACAGCCAGTCGCAAACACAACCCTCAGACTCCATCAGGCTTCATCCAATGATATACTGTGTGAAATTCCTGATCCGCCTCGTCCAACTGCCAGCCTTATTAGCCATCGCCTGCTGTGGTGTCTTCTCGATGGCCGCCTTCATACTGCAAAGTCTCCGCTGAGGCTCCTCTCCCCATGATAGCAGCAGGTGCTCTGTCCTTCCTACACATGGAACGCTTATCACCAGGTGCATGGAACCAAGTGCCACTCATCAAGTGCCACTGCCCACTGGGCAAGTATCAGAGGCAGTAACCCCAGGACATGTTCAAGAGCGGAAGACATACCAAAACAAGGTCCGTTGCTGCACGCAAACTCTTGAGCCACTGCTGTCCACGGCCCCTCGCGCTGGCTCTAAGTTGATGCCTCTTCCTTCTTCCACGACCAATTGTCTTCTTCCATTATTCCATGCCGCTCCTACACGAAGGTGAGAAAAGTCTGGGATAGCGATATGCAATTATACAGATGGCGTCAGAATCGTGTGCACAAAGTATATAGGGGCATTGCACTGGCGAAGCTGCTATTTTTACTCAGGTGATTCATGTGAAAGAGTTTCCATCTTCATTATTGTCACACGATGGGAGTAAACAGTCTTTGAACGTGGAATAGTAGCATGAGCTAGCCGAGTGGGATATTCCATTTCGGAATTCGTTAGGGAATTCATTATTTCGAGGTCCACATCATCAAAAGTCTGCCGAGAAACTCAAATTTTGGCCATGACCAAGAGCAGCAACGTTTGCCTAGAGTTGTCATACTAACAGACAACCAACTCTGCATGAAATAACCGCAGAAATCATTGTTGGGCGTACGACGAACGTATCCGTTAAGACAGTGTGGCGAAATTTGGTGTTAATGGGCTGTAGAGGCAGACGAGTGACGCAAGTGCCTTTGATAACAGCACGACGTTGCCTGCATCGTCTCTCCTGGGCTCGTTACCACATCGGTTGCACTAAAAACGACTGCAAAACAGTGGTGCAATAGGATGAGTTTCGAATTCAATTGGCAACAGTTAAGGGTAAAGTTAGTGTGGCTCAGACCACACGAAGCCATGGATCCAAGTTGTCAACAAGGGACTGTGCAAGTCGGTGGTGGCTCCGTAATCGTGTGGGCTCTGTTTACGTGGAATGCACTGGCTCCTCTGGTCCAGCTAACAGATCAGTGACTGCGAATGGTTATGTTCGGCTAATTGGAGACCATTTTCAGTCATTCATGAACTTCATGTCCGTAAACAGCGAAGGAATTTTTATGGATAACATTGCGCCGTGTCAGAATATTCTGTTCTGTTCGAGAGAATGATTCGGCCACTCAGATTGCCCGACATGAAGCCCATCGAACGCTTATAGGGGTAATAGAGAAGTCAGTTCATGCACAAAACCCTGTATCGGCGACACTTTCGCTATTATGGACGGCTGTAGAGGCAGCATGGCTCAGTATTTCTGCAGGGGATTCCCAGTGTCTTGCTGAGTTCGTGCCATATCGAGTTGCCGCCATAGGCCAGGTAAAAGGATGTCCGACACGATACTAGGAACTATCCCACGATTTTTCTCACCTCAGTGTGGCTCTATGTTTGGCAGTTTTGCAGAAGCGGACGCACTTTGCTGTGGTGGGAATGCAACAGCAGCATTTGCACAAACTGCCAGACGAGGCAGGGCTTCAGGTCCGCCTGAATCGCTAATTCATTTGATTTATTCGTAGGACTCACGAGAAAGAAATAAACTCCAGTGCCTGAAGAAGCGCTATGGATCTGTATCTGAAAATTTTGCAACGAGGCGAAAGAATATAAGGTAAGATGGTATTCATGACATTAAAGGAGTTCACTATCTACGCATTTATTTGCATGAGCGCTCGAGGAAAATAACAATAAACAAGAAATTTAGCTACGTTGTTGACATACTCAAGAAAAACGGAAAGTCGAAGAAAAAGGAGAGTGACGAAGGCAAATTCCTATCAAGGTTGTAAGAGGTCCATGACTAAGGAATTTATTACTAGCGCACTCAAGTCTATGTAATTTCGATGGATTACTCACGCGCTGCCTGCGATAAGTAACCTACAATAGAATCGCAAACCAGAGAGCAGTGTCGGCAGCGGCAGCAGCAGCAACAGCAGTGGTAGTAGTAGCTTGCAGTAGCAGTAGTAGCAGTAGAGGGGTTTTGGGCGTACGACAGCAAGGTCTTGCAGTCGGGTGGTTGGGTCAGGTCGCTCTTAGAGAGCAGTTGTCGAGTTGTGTAGCTTACAGAGACCAGTAGAGTTATGGAATTACCAAGGCCAGTCGCGGGGAACGATGGCGGTGCCTGAGCGATGTAGTGCAAGGTAAAAGCAAAATATTTTTATTATTTATTGTCACGCGCATATCTTAATTGCTGCAACTAATTTTTTTACTATTGTTATATCAAAGTCCTATGTAAATGTTTTAAAAAATCTTTGAATAATAATCTTTCTTATAAAGATGACTTTTGACAGTCATTCATCTGAATTTAAAATTTTTTACTATTTTTTTACCATCCATAGACATGCCAATTATCGAAAATAAGATCAGTTGTTTTTCATCGTAGCAAAATCTAGTGGCCAGCACTGCACCGGGCTGTGCCAGAAAGATTTCTTACAGGAGCAGACATATATACGCGTTATCCGGCGACATCATTGAGGTCAGAATTTTCAGTTTATTCTGAATGACTTTTCAGGGCTATGACGCAGCACTGCTGTTTTCCAGATTTACCTGTTTAGATTCACAGTCAGTTAATTATCGAAAGGTTGTATATGAGTCACATTTTTATTGGGAGGTTAGTCACATTTTTGTTGGGAGGTTACGGAACATATTTATCTGTTGGGTGGTTACAAGGTCTCCCAACGAAAATTAGTAGTAATGACATATATATCGCAAATTTTAGAGGGTGGGGAAAATAAAAGAAGCCTGGGCGAGTAGATACGAGTGTACGTAATTGTATGCATGTAACCACATCCCGTGACGCGCACACCACGTGTACGCCCGCCACGTGACCCAAACTGGTTCAGAGGGCAGTTAGGGCTGTGACAGTGTGAGTGGAACAGTGCAAAGGGGACGAAGATATTCACAATGGAGCAGCGGGTGATCGTTGTGGAAAGTTATCTAACAATAAAGTGATGAAAACGGTGTGGTCAGTTCTTTACTGTGAAGTTTAAAGGTTCAAAGAACAACAAAGACCGCCCTGCACCTCATAAAATGGAGTAACGTTGGATCTGTTTAGAACTAATCATTTCGAAACGTGCCCTCGCACCACAAAATGTATCGGCAGTTAACCAGAAAATACACCAGAGTCCTACCAAATCAACCCGACGCCTATCGCAACAGACTGGCATTTCATGTCGATCATGCGACCGAATACTCCACCTTGGCTAGTTCTCCACGCCACTGTTATTTGCTACACCCTGTGTAAGTGTTGATACGAGTCAACGACAACGAAATGCAGTGCGTTAATCCCATAACGGATCAGTCGCGTTTATACTTTGTGTCAGAAGAGAATAGTCTCTTCAAAACTTGCAATGTCATCCCGCAAAGACCTTGTTTTGAAGTACTGAATGTGCCAAAAAGTATCTTTTGGAAACTAAAGGCTTTGGAAACGATGCAGAGATAGGGAAAATGATCTCTACTGTAAAGTGAAATTTATTAGTTATTGATACAGAAAAGTTTCTGTCACTCGTTTTCCTGAGATATGCATGGTATAACTATTGAGAAGGTAAATGAAGGCTGCAAAACTCTTAAGTGTACCTGACCACTCACCTGTAATACAATAAACTGTAACAATGTCCTCACCAAATCCACTTTAAGTGTACCGGACCATATGTCTATAATACAGTAATCTCTAACAAACTCTTCATCCAATCCACTTTATCAATCCCTGCCACAACACATCAAGACTTTAAAACCAGCAGTTAACATTCAGTCACAAAATGAAATGATAAACTCCCTCTAATTATGTCAAGGAAGATTCTCAGGTTCAATTTAAGCACAAGAATAGCAGAAAAGTCTTTCATTATACTTCAATCATTGCAAAAACGTTATTCACCAACTTAAACACCTTCACATATGAACAATAAATTCTCTCCATTAGGAAAGGTAAATAGCACATGTCCATAAATGTTGCATGAAAAGTGTACAGCAGAGCACCCGACATACACTCTAAGATTAATAATTATAAGGAAGCAGAAAAAACATATGTAACTAATACAGTCCCAGTTTATTAATGTATGATCTCTAAGTGCAACAGTTCTCTTAAATCAGTCCGTAACCATTCACTAAATGTACTTTTAACATCAAAATAGCAACACAGAATTTCAACAGGATTATAGACACAAGAATTTCTAACTCTTCAGCTACGTGCCTAAGGTTACCCAACCACATTTTCAAGCTCATGGAACAGTATCTTAAGTTTTTTATGAGTAACATATAGAGAAAAATTTTGCAAACAGTAAAGTAACACAAATAAAGGAAATTTCAGTACACTATAGGCAAAGGTATAAAACTATATTAAATACCATAAGAGTTTTATCTGCATAAAACGTGTATCCATATAGTTTATCACGCTGTCCTGACAGCATAGAAGAATGTAAGTTATAGCTCTTACTGAATAGTGTATCTCCCAGAAGATACCCCAACAGGGAATTGAAAAGCAAAGCCCCTTGACCAAAGTAATTACGGCGTTTTGACAATACCAACTTAATAATCATAAGCACCGCAGTTTATAATTATACTAGGGGGGAAGATATGATTCAGGACATTCAGATGCTATAAATGAGATGTAAGAAAAGATTTCAGGAAGCTAATGAAACAATCAGAAAACTGATGGCAAGAAATCCTGATAGGTTAAGCCAGATATAAGTTTACCTTTTTACAGTAAACTCAGGTAAGCCCTAATTTAAGAAACTGGTGCTATTGTATACAACATTTCGACCAGGAATCCAGTTTAGTAACGCGAAATGACTAAGTCCAAACAAAGCCCCGGGAGTAGACAACATTCCATTAGAACTACTGATAGCCTTACTTAGGCCAGCCCTGACAGGACTCTACCATCTGGTGAGGTAGGTGTATGAGACAGGCGAAATACCCTCGGATTCGAGAAGAATATAAGAATTCCAATCTCAAAGTAAGCAAGTGCTGACAGGTGTGAAAATTACCGAACTATCAGTTTAATAATACACGTCTGCAAAATACTAAAACGAATTCTTTACTGACGAATGGAAAAACTGGTAGAAGCCGACCTCGGGAAAAGTCATTTTGGATTCCGTAGAAATGTTGGAACACGTGAGGCAATACTGACCCTACGATCTACCACACTCTCCTTCAAATCCTGAAGATGGCAGGGGTCAAATACAGGGAGCGAAAGCCTATTTACAATTTCTACATAAACCAGATGGCAATTATCAGAGTCGAGGGACATGAAAGGGAAGCTGTGGTTGGGAAGGGAGTGAGATAGGTTTGTGGCCTACCCCGATGTTACGCAATCTGTATACTGAGCAAGCAGTATAGGGAACAAAAGAAAAATTCGGAGTAGGAATTGAAATCCATAGAGAAGGGATAAAAACTTTGAGCTTTGCCGACGACATTGTAATTCTGTCAGACCGCAAAGGACCTGGAAGAATAGTAGAACGGAATGGAAAGTGTCTCGAAAGGGGGATTTGAGATGAACATAACCAAAGGAAAACTAGAATAATGGAATGTAGTCGAACTAAATCATGTAATGCTGAGGAGATTGGATTAGGAAATGAGACACTTAAAGTAGTAGATGAGTTTTGCTATTTGGGGAGCAAAATAACTGATTATGGTCGACGTAGAGAGGATATAAAATGTAGACTGGCAATGGCAAGGAAAGCGCTTCTGAAGAAGAGAAATTTGTTAATAGACAATAATAGAATAGAAGCTTTCGAAATGTGGTGCTACAGAAGGATGCTGAAGGTTAGATGGGTAGATCACGTAACTAAGTAGGAGGTACTGAACAGAATTGGGGAGAAGAGGAATTTGTGGCAGAACTTGACTAGAGGAAGGGATCGTTTGGTAGTACCCGTTCTAAGGCATCAAGGGATCAACAGTTTAGAACTGGGGGGAAGCGCGGAGGGTAAACTGCAGAGGGAGACAAAGAGATGAATACACTAAGCAGATTCAGAAGGATCTAGGTTGCAGGATGTACTGGGACATGACGAAGGTTGAACAGGATAGAGTAGCAAGGAGAATTGCATGAAACCAGTCTCTGGACTGAAGACCACAGCAACAACAACGTTAAATGGCTGCAAAGAGTTTGTAGAACATTGCCTAGACATTGAAGACTCACATTGTTAGCGCAACGATTTATAATGGGCACAGAAACCGCAAACTGAATTTAAGCAGGTATCATCAATTATTTCTCATATCTCACTAAGCATAAAAGTGTTCAGGCAGTGTGGCTTATAGCCACATGCGGAGCAGTTGGGTATGCGGACCCAATCTGTTATAATGATACACAAATGTAAGTCATCGAATAAACACACTTCCTGTAGAATATAGTATTGCGATTCTGCCGCCTGCGTCAGCACTAAAACTTAACTGTCGTGTTGAAAAGCATGCAAATAAATGTGTAGTATTCGCAATGATACTACTGTTGTTGATGTAAATTGCATTAAGATAAGCATGTTTCACCAACTGCGGTAGGCAAGACAAGCAAATTGCACTTTTGTTTCAAGTTTTTGTATTTCAGCTGCAAGTTGGTTAATCCGTTTCAATAGGAAAATTAGTATCAAAGAAAACTGACTGAACAGAACATATGAATGTTAATTCATATTACTGACATAGGAAAGAATAAATCACAAGGACACATGTGTAACTAGTATCCAGCATACACATGGCACACAGTGTTCCAAACGAAAGAAAATCAAGCACACTGTATAAACACTTACAAAGTTTGATTGGCACGGACTGTGACAAAACTGACTTTACTGCTGTTCGGATCAAACAGTGGCTCTACCGAGTGTCGAAGCATTCTTGCCTCAAAAATCCCCAAAGACTTCATATCCATATGTAAGACGCATGTAAAAGTGGTCGATGGTGCTGAGTCACTGTCACACAGTATTTATTGAACGAATACACCGACATTTGACTGTATATTACTGTATTATTCTTCAGTACAGGGTAGATTTCCACTTTTACGCCACTATCGAGAACAATGTTCTGAGATCATTAATACCTCATATCTGGTAAAGGCAGCCCAAAGCAGGTAAACGGAAGAGGCCTTTTTTTGTGGTACGTTTCTCACACAGATAATACCTGGTTGTGCCTTAACATTGGCACACTACACCGACAGCTACAAAATCGTTATTCCAGAATGGCCACAGAGGAAGATTATTTGGTGGAAACGTAACCTGGAAGACTGTCCTATCGGATGTCACCAGAGATTCACTTTTAACCTTAACTTATTGCTATTCACCATTTACAAGTTTCAGTTTTTTGTTTTACAGTGTCATTTACTACGTCTGCGTTAGCTGTCCTATTTTACTCCAATTTTTTTATTAATGCTATGTTGAATACAGGAGTTTCAAAGCGGAATAGAACACATGACCATTAACCCCAGGATGCACGAATAGCCGGACTATTAGAACCGTATCTTAAGTCTGCTTCAAAATGTATCTAAAAATGACAACATGTAAACTTAAGTAGCAGCAGTGAACAACATATAAAAATGACAATCGATAAATAAACCCATACCAACCGGAATACCGATATGCAAAACAAAAACGGTACGTACCTAAGCAGCAGCCTAATAAGTAAGAGTTAGCTATAGTGAGATAACCGATTGGCTATCCCAGTTTTCTCTGACACCACCAACAGTCAGGAACTGCATTCATTTCCTGAGAGGTAACATTGAACAATTTTTTTCCTTCATACTAGCAACGCACCGACTTGCTACTTTGTTACAATACACGGTATCTTGGTGACATTTTTAGGAGCGATAAAGTGACCCTATTGGAGTACCTATTAATGGATTATTCGGAATTCAAATGAACTGTTGACTGGAAATCTGCTGAATGGTCGTCGTTCCAACACGACTGATAAAGAATCAGCAGTTATAGTTTGTCCCACCTGATTCTCCACCACATTCTTCATGTCAAATCGTAGAGGATGACGATTCATTATCCCAGGGACCATCAATGTCTGCTTCGCTGTCATCTTCGTGACCTAAGCCATTTAGAAATTTTGATAACGTGTGCAGACTTAATATCGTGTTACTTTTTTTCTGGTAGTATCGTAGTTATGCTGTAAATAAAGGATAAATATGTCTTACTGGGTATTCTGCGTATGGAACTAACTTTTGCTTGTCTTGATCTGTTTTCGAACAAAGAAATACAATTACCTTCCAAAATAACATTCGGCTGTATCTTTGACTGTATACTTACGAACATACAACAATGAGCGAAATTTTTCCAAACTGGTAATTCACAGAGGATTAGCAGATGTAATGTGGTATTTAAGTTAATGATTAGGAATCTATTCGCTAGCTCGCTAATAATATTTTTCCTGTAGATCACCAATTGTGTTTCCTAGGAGTACTCAGGACATAAAACAAATAAAGATATATTAGGCAGTATTAGCACTGATACTATTCAAGTTGACAAAGACCATCTTTCCTTCCGGTACACTGCGCTGTCTGTGACGTAATCGTGACGCACGGCTGTGCACTGCGGCTCTTCTGTGTCGGAATTCCGTGTTCCGAGTGGCGGCCTGCGTCTGATTGGCCCTCGCGTGGCTGCCGAGATGTCGGCGCTCGGCCCCGGTGGCTAAACCGCAGGCCGTGCGACATATTTAATGGGCGCGCCCATTCGCCACCAATTCAGGGTGAGCGTGCATTAGCGGCCCAAATGGCCGCTCAAACATTAACCGGGGGCTAATCACTGTCAATATCCTGCAGCTTAGGCCTCACTCTCAACTCAGCCACTGGCAACCGCGCTACACTGGCCCCAGCAGTAAGACTAACTGTACCTCACGTTTCTATCCGGCGCTGTGCTGATATCCTCTAGTGAGCACTTGTTTCAGATGACGAGCACAGAGACAAAGCGAGTAAGTGCTCTTTCCTTTTCTGTCTGTCTCTTCGGTACAAATTTTATAGTTGATTTTAAACAAACTTTCTGATGAGCTGGGGATTTGTAAGCTCAAACGTAGCCCAGAGTTGGATGACAATGCAGAATTAACGCACTTTGTTATCTGGTGCGTGGCTGAAGTTACTTTGTTTTCCACTGTCATTTCTCGATGAGCTAGAGGCTTGAGACTTTCAGCATAGCTCTGACCTGAATGAAAATATACTACTCTGAAGCTTCAGAGAAACTGGTATAGGCATGTGTATTCGAATATAGAGATATGTAATACGGCTCTGCGGTCGGCAACGCCTATATAAGAACAATTGTCTGGCGCAGTTGTCAGATCGGTTACTTCTGCTACAATGGAAGGTTATCAATATTTGAGATTGAACGCGGTTTTACAGTCGGCGCACGACTGATGGGACAGAGCATCTAAGAGATAATGAAGTGAGGATTTTCTCGTACGACCATTTCACGAGCGTACCGTGATTATCAGGAAACAACGACGACTGAAGAGAATCGTTCAACGTGACAGGAGTGCAACCCATCTACCAATATCTGTAGATTTCAATGCTGGTCCATCAAGAAGTGTCAGCAAGCGAACCATTCAACGAAACATCATTGAAATGGGCTTTCGGGGCCGAAGACCAATCGTGTGTCCTTGATGACAGCACGAAACAAAGCTTTACGCATCGTCTGTGTCCGTCAACAGCGCCATTGCACTGTTGATGATTGGAAACATATTACCTGGTCGGACGAGTCTCCTTTCAAATTGTATCGAGGGGATGGACGTGTGCGGGGAGGGAGAGAACCTCATTAATCCAAGGAACCTGCATGTCAGCAGGAGAGTGGCCAAGCTGGTGGAGGCTCTGTGATGGTGTGGAGTTTGTGCAGTTGGAGTAATATGGGACCCCTGACACGTCTAGACACGACTGACTGGTGACACCTGTCTGTACATTCCGACAGACTTTGCAATTCCAGCAGGACAATGTGACACCCCAAACGTTCAGAATTGTTACAGAGTGTCTACAGGAACACTGTTCTTATAGACACGCTGACCACGAAAATCCCCCGACATGGGCCGCGGTGTAGCCACGAGGTCTTAGGCGTCCTGTCACGGTTCGCTTCGGAGGTTAGTGTCCTCCTTCGGGCTTGGGTTTGTGCGTTGTCCTTAGTGTAAGTTAAAGTAGATTAAGCAACAGGTTTGTAGGTCATCTGGGACAACTGTAACACTGCAGGGCAGATTAGTCTTAGTGTAGTTAACAAGACAGATCAACCTTGTCCATAGCTTGTTCCAGTAACCAATTAAGTTGAGCTGCTTTTGCTATTGTACAATAAAAGGATCCACTAATCAGATAAGGTGGTGGGCTATTGTGTATGACTATCAAAGTTTGTTGCTTTGAATTATTGTATCATTATCATTGTTTGCATTTGTATAATTATCTTGTGTTGTATGAAATAAAGATTTAAAAAAGAAAATAGAAGGAAGAAAAAGGAAAGAAGAAAAAGCTGTGTGTAATCTTAGGGACCGATGAACTCAGCAGTTTGGTTCCATAAGATCTTACCACAAATATCCAATTTTTTCCCCTGACATGAACATTATTGAGCATACCTGGGATGCCTTGCAACGTGCTGTTCAGAAGCGGTCTCCATCCACTCGAACTCTTACGGATTTATGGACAGCACTGAAGTTTCCATGGTGTCAGTTCCCTCCACCACTACTTCAGGCGTTAGTCGAGTCCATGGCACGTCGTTTTGCGGCACTTACTCGTTCCGGCGGGGGCCCTACACGATATTTGGCAAGTGTACCAATTTCTTTGGCTCTTCAGTGTCTTAACTTGCTTTCTTGTCTTGTGTATGGTGGAGGGTATCTTGCGTGTCACTGCTTTTTACCGCTTTTTCTATTCAAGTTGTAGCTATTAGTGGTCTGCTACAGACTATAGATCGATAACTGATGAACTTGAATTTAGGTGATTAGTGGAGCAGATCCGTTCTCCGTTCTCCGCAAGCGGTGAGATCTGTCATGCACCTACCCGTTGGGTGCTGCCCCGATCGCAGCTGGCACCGAACTTCGCTTTGGCCGGCCGCGGTGGTCTTGCGGTTCTAGGCGCGCAGTCCGGAACCGTGCAACTGCTACGGTCGCAGGTTCGAATCCTGCCTCGGGCATGGATGTGTGTGATGTCCTTAGGTTAGTTAGGATTAAGTAGTTGTAAGATCTAGGGGATTGATGACCACAGCAGTTGAGTCCCATAGTGCTCAGAGCCATAGGACTTCGCTTTGTACACTGCACGTATACTTTTATTATGCAGCGGTCTGAAGATGGCATTGAGGAATGCCGAAACTGGTAATCAATACAATAACATCTCAGTTACACGGCTCCTGGTGATTTTAATTGATATTGACATTTTCTTAACCAGCTGATGTCCCCTGTCCATGATGGATAAACAGAGATTAAACTTCTTTTCTTCTAGCACGAGTTCAGTTGATTGTTAATTGAAGTAATGTACGGGACAACAGGGGAAGCTACAGAACAAAGAAAGTGCGTCTGTTCTAGTAATATCAAAGGAAGGTGAGGTAGCCTGTCTCTTCTTGCTGCAAGTCAACAATACTTCACAGAAAATATTCAGTCGATAGTAAAGCCTTGAATTAGATTGATCCAGCTCCTGAACTATGAGAGAATGCGAGGAGAGAAACCACGGAGGCCATTGATTATCGGCAAGGAAGGTAACGGGAGCGTTGTCAAGGCATGTTATACAATTATTCAGTAATCATCTTAAATAATAGGAGTGCCGAACGACCATCAGTATAGATGTGAAAGCCACTGAATGTAGGATCTGACAGAACTTACTATCATCTTGCGAGTGGAAAGATCACGGCGGAAAATGGTTTGCTAAAGTTACTTAGTGTCACGGGAATTCGGCTGAAACGACGTACGTCATTCCACGGGGAATAGCGGTGGTCTGAATTTGAAGCTAACGGCTGGCTACCCTCTGCCGATAATCGCCACCTTGCGGTATTGTGGAATTAATTGAATGTGCACTCCGAAAATTCGTCCGCCCCTACAAGCCCCTATTCCGCTGGTTAGGCAAGCCGACGGTGGTCTCCTGTGGTCGATGGAAATTAATTTGGGATCGTATAATTAAACATTAATTACAGCCGTTTTTGAGATAACTGTTTGTTTTATCAGCTGGAGCAGCATATCAAATGGAAGGTAATTTAACGAACAACCCGAATCTTGAGTCAACATTGTTGATATAATTTAATGTGCACTCTCACTTTGTCACTGACCTGTACCAAGCGGCATATAGGCTGGTGAAAAGCGCTGTGGCCAGTCTACGGAAGGTCTGCGCTCTACACAACAGCAAATAGCTCACGAGAAGGACGGTTGCTGCTAAGCCTCTGTGTGCTTTCGAATCTCTCTAATTTTTACCTTCATCATCTTTCCATAAGATGTACATAGGAGAAAGCGACATATTGGTCCAGCCAGGTGAAGACAATCTCAGATAAATTCGAGTTTTGTAACATAACTGCTGTAATCTCATCAAAAAGTTCGAAATCGATTAAAAAATTCCGCACACACAAGACATGAAGTGCGAAAATAATTATTTAAATAAAATGTATTTAAATATACCATGTTTCTAAACCAGATTTCAAAGTAAAATATTATTTCTCTACGCCCCTTAAGGACTCATGATCCCACATAAATATTTCTGAAATTTGTGATTGGAATTTTTAATAGTTATTAAAAAACTTGTATGATTCGAAACGAAAGGTCTGGGGCACGTGCAATATATAATTTAAGCATGAATAGTTCACCTCCTTATTACCACACTGATTCATGGCCTCCTGACTTATCTATTGCATGTGGTTCACTTTTTCGTTTCAAATCTGAGAAGTACTTTTATAATTACTGCAAATTCAGAATCACAAATTTTTTGGGCTGTTTGTATGGGTTTAGAAATATATTTTCGAATACAAGAAATTATATTGTACGTCAAAGTATGATCTAAAAACAGAGGTATGTCAAAATTTATTTTTATTTAAATAATTATTTTTTTGTCAAACTGATTTTATCCTGCATGGTGTAGCCTAAGTTCTGTACATGAATTGCACAAATGCTTTACGGAAGAAAGAGGTTAATAAAATATTCTCTGTTTTAATATATACGCATGTACAAGGGAAAAGGCATTCTAGTGAGAAATTTCTCTCTGGAGCATACAACATATGGAAAATTTAAAGGATTGGGATTTGTAGCAGTCCGCATAATGATTGTAATGCCGCCAGTGTACATTTCCCGTAAGGACAGCGAAGACAAGATGAGAGAAATTAGGGCTCTCATGATGCCATGTAGGCACTCGGTTTCCCCTCGCTCTATCTGCGAATGAACAGGACAGGAAATGACTGGTAGTGGTACAAAATCCCTCCACCATGCACCGTCTTGGATTGGATGTATGTAGATGTAGATTTTATTTGTAGCTAGCCAACCTGTGTTTAGTTAAAAAGGATAGATATTTTATTTTTATTATGTTGATAATTGTCACATTAGATCCGCTTGATACAACTGAATAAAGGGAATTTTATAATGTCATACCCTTTCTTCTTTCGTTTTTTAGAAAGCATCGTCAGAGGCATGTATCGTACATAACGTTTAGGTAACAAGTGTACATGGCCTTAGTATGCCGCCAATGAAAATTAGAATGACACAAAGTGAAGAATAGCTCTAGAACTGGAGCAAGAATTCACACATAGTACCATTACAAACATTGCCACCGACAATCGTAATGGTGAATGGTGTATTGGATGACCTATTCAGTTGTATATAGACAGAATTAAACTGAGGGTGACGGTGTAAGAAAAGTTAAAGATGTAACTATATAATTTTACATTTCTGTTCTAACCTTGTACTAGATGCCGAGTTGCATTATGTTAATTGTTGTTTCCGGAGCAATTTGTTTGTTACTGCTAGTGGAATATTTTCCTTCTATTCCTGCTTTCCTGCAAAATGTTGGAGTAGTACACATTTTCTCTAACTAACGAAAATGTTGACATAACTACTGCAACAAATCGCATAACAAGGCGAAAGTCATATGGAAGGTTAAGAGATGCGAACAGTGGTCTCCGAGCGCAGTCACATATGAGAAGTAACCTTGCAGTTGTAAGCTTAATTTTTTGAGAATAGTCACGCAACAGCAAGATAGCAGATAATTGAAGATCACAATACGTTTGCTCTGCCAAACCCAAAGACTGCCATTTGACTTATATCAATTATGTTAGTGACATACATTTTCAAAGTAATGAATAATTTTAAACGTTTTACAGTAGCTTCCTGTTGTTGTCCTTAGTAACATTTAAAACCCTAGAATTACCAAATAACGTTTTTGTACATTTAATTTGGCATTACCTCTTTGTCTCCTGACCAGACTTACGTCACACTAGCATCAATTGTGTTTCCTGTTTATTACAAAAATATTAGTACACCCACTAAAATATGTGCGACACATAGTACGTTTTTTACATGTGATTTGGTATTACTTCTTTGTCTCCTAACCAGGTTGATGTCAAACTAGCATCTATTACAAAAATCTTAGTACACCAACTAAAATACGTGCGATTTCTCCCACGTGTACGTACTAATAAAGATAAATGAAAGCTTATGGATCAGGATGTTGTATTGTGAATCATTGTGTTCCATCTATCAGCTATTTGCAAATTATCAGAATAATCGATAATGTGAGTTGTAATCACTAATAAGAGGCTTCCGTGTAAACGAGTTCCGATAGAATGCTTCGTGCGGCTGATTTTACTGTATTTCCATCTGAAATACTGTTGAAAATTGTTAATATTTACTTGATAGAAAAAAGAAAAAATTAAGAAAGTGAATTTTACTCCCTGACTTTTTATTCCTTATTTGTATCAAATGCGTTGGCTCTCTGTCACTGCGTTTCACACACCTACGAGCAACTAGCTGTTATTTCCACCTGCCTCTGTTCGTTTCTAGTCGCAACAATAGTTTATAGCCCTCTGAACACGTATGTCTACTTTAATAATTGTGGTGCCATTTCTTGATTCCCCCAGGTTTCGGATGATCTGGAACAGGGAAACATCACTGAAATACGCGTTGAATGTAAGGATGCGGTACTCGAAGGAATGCAGTAAAAGAAACAAATAATCTGGTTTTATTTCTTGGAGATAAAACTAATAATCGGAAAACCATAATTGGAAATCCAGGAACTGAGGAAGAGGAAAGCCATGAAGGAGAATAATGCTATTACAAAATCAATTTAACCCATCGCCTTCACTGACGAAGGGAATTAATTAGGTCTTGCACATACCAAAATGGTTTCTGCAGGAGGACGTAACTGTGCAGAGGACTGAGTTGTTGAAATCATCAAATCAGACAAATGTGAGGTTTCCTGAAAGAAATTAGTTGTTTAAGCTTCATTAAGTAATAAATTACTTTATAGAATGTCACATTATAAAATAATAACATTACAATGTATAATTTATTACTTGTAAACTAAGTTTTTCCAAATTTTATAATTTACAATTTTTGGTAATGCTGACTGTCGTAATAAATCATGTGTGCAGTATAGTAGGAAAAGAGGTTTGTATTATGCTTTTAAAGTTAAATAATTTAATATTTATTTCTCCCAGTATGTGACTTTGCCTAGTTGGCAACTTGATGTGAGACTTTTGATACATAATCCGTAAAAACATGTAATATACAGAAAAATATTGATTAACTTAGAACCCTTAGTTGTGCCACACAACTCATTATAGGTTGCTAGCATAGTTTAATGTGTACAATTTGCTTCAAGTCTCCAGAAATCATGTTCTTCGAGAATCAATGTCTCGATATGATATTGTTTTGCTGGGATAAAATTTTTTATTTCCACACATGCGGCTTCCAATCAGACTGATTGTCTATGGAGTATCTTTTCAGTAGTGCTACTGGATTTGCGGTTTCCTGTCAGAAAAGTCACAGTTCCTAATAACTGACAGGAAATCATTCAGTGACGTTCGCAAGTGCACCAAGGAACTGTTATAGGTGATTTGTTGTTTTAATCTATAGAAACGCCGTAGGAGGAAATCTGAACAGCTCTCTTAGAATGTCTGCAAATGGTGCTGTCGTATATCGTCTAATAAAGTCATCTGAGGAGCAAAAGAAAAAGAGCAAATAAAAAAAGGCGTAATTCACAAGAACAGAGAAAAATTCCTTTAAATTTCAGATAGACGTCAAAAAGCAAAAAATTTAAAGATGGTAGCTTTAGCTAAATGCCTACGGATTGCAATTACAAACAACTTGTGTTGGAACCATCACACAGGAAGTGTTGTGGGGAAGACGAACTGAAGACTGCGTACCATATGGACTCCTTACGAGGTCGGAGTCACGCAGGACATCGGAAAAATTCAAAGAAGGGCAGCTCCTTTTGTAAAATCACAAAACAGGGGACAGAGTGACACGGATGTTAGACGCAAACTGGAAGTAGAAACCATTAAAACAAAGGCGTCGTTCGGTGTGGCGGCATCTTTTCACAAAATTTCGACCAGCAAGTTACTCTTCCGAATGCAAAAATTATTTTTTTGACTTCTGTCTGTATGTGGTGGAATGACTACCGTAACAAAATGAAATCAGAGACCTTATAGAAACACTTCGGTGTTCATTTCTCCGCGTGCTATTCAGCACGGAAACTGTTGAGTAAGAGTAGGAAAGTGGTTCTATGAACAATCTACATGAACACTCTGCCAAGTGTATCAGAGTAGTTATGTAGATGCAGAGATAATCAGCGTGCAACTTTGTTATAATAAAAAAACCTAAAAGGAATGCAGAGCAAATCGCCATCATTCACATTAGATTCAAAGAAAAACTATCTGATGAAAAATAATGTTAACTGGTTAGTTGAGACCTAAAATTTAGATAATCTGTCGACAAAATTGCCCAGTTTTATACATCACAAACACTTCCTTTTTTGTTTGTTGCTATTGTATCCCCTCAATGCGCAAATGGGAAGGGGGTGGGATCTCAGTGGTATAGCCAACGCGCTATTCAGCCGATTGATAATATAAAATTAAATATATTTACGTTGAATTTAAAACTGTTTAAAGGTGAAAAATAAAATGGATGTTTATAGATATATGCCAGGTGACTTCTTGCACCGATAGGTAACAACAATAATAACAAAAGGTAATATGAAAGACAATAAGCGAAGATTTAAAAGTTTAAAACATGGTGCCGAAAGAGTAATACTTAAAATAAGTACCTTCCTGCTTCTACAAGCTGGAAGGGCCTGCCATGGGACAAGGAGTCAGATGCGGAAGAGGACAAGGTTGGCCAGTGAGGATGGTAGGAATGTGCTAGTGTAAGGATGGAGAACTGGTGCACAGCAGCGATGAGTTAGGAGTGGCTGTTGGGACAGAAGGTGGAGTTGTGGAGTAATAAGTGGCACTAATAGTTGTTAGGAAGAGGCAGGTGAGGTAAAAAGGGCAGTTAGGGGAAAAAGGAGGCAAGAGACAGCGGGGAGTGAAGTAGAAGAAGCCTTCATATGGTGGAATGGGTAGGGTTGACCTATGGCCGGTAGGACGGGTAAACGTCAGGGAGGAGTTAGCGATCTGGGAGGGGTGAGACTGTTTAAGTTTTCGTTGGGACGGCATGTGTAAAGTGTGTAAGAGGAAGGTTGTAGGGCTGTGTTGGTACGGCATTCCAGCATATGAGGACTGGAAAGTAGACAGGAAACGATAGGACCACTGAAATCGATTTTGCAAATGGTGAAGATTGTTAGGAGGTGTTCAGTGTGAGTGAGGAGAGACGTGTTGAGTAGCTGGTAAAGAACCCTGGAGCGGGAGGTAAATGAATATGGAAAGCGGGGCGGAGTTTGTGGTATTTCAGACTCTGGAGGCACTCTTAGAACTTAAGTAAGGCGGAATCTATGCGACATTTGCATAACAAAGGATGGAACAGAACAAGGATTTCTAGATGTGAAGGACGGTGGAGGGGGTGCGATTCCCAAGTTGGGCAGTTAGTAGATTTATTAGTTTCTGTTGGATGGTTAATAGGTGAGGTTTCCACGTTAGCTCCTGGTCGACTGTTAGTCCAGGACATTTTAGTGTATTAGTTTGTTGGATAGGACGGTCATGAATCATGGAGACCGAAGGTGCAGGTTGTGCATCATATAATTATTGCTTGCGTTTTGGAAGGGCTGATCATGAGGCGTCATTGGTTACACCAGGAAGTAACCTGATTAAGGTGGTTTTGGAGGAGTTGTTGGGATTTCTGGACTGCAGGACAGAGAGCGAGGAAAGCGGTGTCTTCAGCATCCTGAAGGAGGTGGATCTCAAACACTATGGCCGAGGATTTAAAACGAGCGTATCTGTATTCGGGTTTTGAGGCACCTAGAAGATGTTCAGCAACAATGACGTTCAAACCTCGCCGGGCTTACCAGATTTATGTTTCCCATAAACTCATATGCTGCGACGGCCCATTTAGAAAGGTATCATCTCCAAACTCCCTGTAATAGGCGTACATCGTCCGGTGCGCAGTGAATGTCATCCCACCGGTGGTCACCTCAGCACTGCCGCACGGCGACCGCGACAGCGGGCAATGTCGTTTCGTGGCACGATAATGCAGGTTTAGTCGCGGATGGGTGTCGTAATACTAGACACAACCAAAAATTGCTGCCACTAAGAACAAAATTTCGTTTATTTAAGTAAGCGACCAACATAGAAGCAGTACGATAAGCAGTAGAATACAATCTTACGAGGAGCGCCGGGTGCACTGTCTTTCTACGAAGGACGGATCAGGTAGATGGCACGGCAGATGTCGTACCGTGTGCACTAAACTCTGTTCATCATAAGAATAAACCTGATTTACTCAAACACAAAAGCGTTGATTGTTCAGCAGCCGTAGCGCACGTATACTGGTGTCGTTATGCTCTTGGAAGGAGGTCCGAGTTATTTATTACATACTTTATACTAAGTTGTGGTAGATGAAACACTAAAATATTCTGCTGTGTTAATTGGCATCAACGATTATTTTAATCACACTTCAGCGATGTAGCTTTCACTTCAAAAATTGTGTGTAATTGCAATCTGTGTACTGTTGTGCTCTGATTGTCGCCCTGTTAGTACAGATTGCGAAAATGGCCATGTTGCTTCCCTCCCCGTCGTGAATCACGCGCGAGGAACACTATCAAAAAGTGTGAGAAACAAGTTGTTCTCAATGTTTTTAAAGAAATAATTGCCTTAGAAGTTTTCTGAGGAACTGCATGTAATACGTCATGGTATTTATTTCTACAATTGGTGCATAGCTGAATTGACAGCGTTGACGAATGAAGATCTTCTGGAGTGCGTGGATCAGTGGTTTGGCTCTGAGCACTATGCGACTTAACTTCTTAGGTCATCAGTCGCCTAGAACTTAGAACTAATTGAACCTAACTAACCTAAGGACATCACACAAATTCATTCCCGAGGCAGGATTCGAAACTGCAACCGTAGCGCTCGCTCGGTTCCAGACTGTAGCGCCTAGAACCGCACGGTCACATACGCCGGCGGTCAGTGGTTTAAATCTTGTTATGTTATTTCTTTTTTCCGTTCAGTTTGAAAAATAAAGGGCCTCTAGTTTCAGATCACATATGATACTCAAAATTCCATTTATCATTGCAAATATAAATTCTTCGTTATCGATATTTTATGAAGGACTGTTAATTAAGTTTGTTTAAATCAAGGCAATGTAAATTTTTGTGACAGATACTCTGTATTTTGGCTATATCCATTGTTTTATACCACAGATTCGGTCCCACATGAGGCAAAGAGATCAGCGCCCTAGACAACATGGCCGTCCGCTGTGGCCGAGCGGTTCTAGGCGCTTCAGTCCCGAACCGCGCGTCTGCTACGGTCGCAGGTTCGAATCCTATCTCGGGCATGGTTGTGTGTGATGTTCTTAGGTTAGTTAGGTTTAAGTTGTTCTACGTTCTAGCGGACTGATGACCTCAGACGTTAGGTCCCGTAGTGCTCAGAGCCATTTGAACCTTGAAACATGAAAACAACAATTTTCACAGCATCGTGCTCATCATACAAATACTGCATTTTTACAGTTGCTGCCATACCGTTGCAGTGTGAACTCAGCAAAACTGATACGCAACTGATATGGAGCCAAGTTAAGGAGTTTTTCGTGGGAAATAACCGGACATTTTAGCTCATACATGTACTGAAACTAAATGCACGAAACTTAGTAGCACGTCACTGCCGAACGCTTGTGGGATGAAAAACTATCTTGTGCTTAAGTTAGAAATTTTCATCAGTATTCTTTTTAATTACAATACTGTGTTATCTAAGATCGAGAGAATGTTAGGTTTTTCGTCTGGTCGCCTAAGAAGTGCGCGGTATTGCAAGGGTTTTGCCGAATACAGTGTCATTCTCTTTAAAAATTAATTGACATTCGAAGCTATGTTGGTTCTCTGCTAGTTTTAACTGCAACTGTTCACGTTATTGCAGGTTGGTTGGCCCAGCTGGCTGACAGCGTTGTCCTAGTTAAATGCGCCAGTAAAGCTGTTGTCCCGTATTATCACTCAGTCGATGAGCGAGTAACATATAGCATAAAGATTATCCTTATTATCACACTTGATTGTACTGTAGAGAGCTTTGCTTCCGCTACACGTGAAACGAAATCCATTGAAATTTCACCATACGTGGAAGTCTACACGGTGTGCCGCGGCCGGTATCCAACTGTTGTGTATGTCTGTTTGCATGCCTCTCCGATGATGATATCTGGACCGCAGATACAGTCACATCGGAGGGTTATCGGAGTACAGACAATCAGAAGGCAGAAAAGGTAAAATACAGGGTCTGGAAACTTACCTACAACTTTTACACGAAACAGACTTTTGTTATATGACTTGAAGGGCATGAAAGGAAACTAGTATTTGGCATGAAAGGAAAGCACCAGTTTAGAAGTCAGTGATCATCTACTCCGCGTTCTTCAGTACCTACGCTGAGCAAGCAGTAAATCAGAGAGATATTTGCAAAGCGAATGAAACTTAAGGGAGAAGAAATTTAGAACTTTCGCTTAGCCGATGACAGTGTAAGTGTGATACGACAAATAAAAGGGAAGAGTAGCTGAACGGAATGGATACTGTCTTGAAAAGAGCTTATAAGATGAACATCGACAAAAGTAAAATAAAGGTAAGTTTTCTACTACACTTTATCAATAAATTTAAATAAAAATGGTTCAAATCGCTCTGAGCACTATGGGAATTAACATCTGAGGTCATAAGTCCCATAGAACGTAGAACTAGTTAAACCTAATTAATTTAAGCACATCACACACAACCATGCTCGAGGCAGGATTCGAACTTGCACCATTAGTGATCGCGCGGTTCCAGACTGAAACGCTTAGAACCGCTCGGTCACACCGGCCGGCTAAATTTAAATACTGAATATTGTTTTTTTTAAAAAACTTCCTTCTCGTGTAATCTGCTCAGCAATACTGACTATTGCTTGGCCCTGTGTTATACATGTGAACAATGTTGTGAAACTAAACTTTAATCTTAATACAAGCCTGCATTTGAAATAATGAACATGCTCTAACTATATACCAAAAGAAACTAACTGTAATTTTGGTCCCATGGGAACTTACCACAAATTAAAAATTAAATGAGCTATGTGCTCAATGAAAACTGTTTAACTCAAACTCAGTACTGTAGTACATTATGGAATTTGCCTAACATGAAGTGCGATGTCCGAACTTGGAATATCCACAAAAATAAACATTGCTCTGCTCAGAAGAAAATAACTGTTTGAAATTACCTGCCCTGAAATAAAGTAACTTAGCTCATGCCCAGTATGCTGTTTTGTGTCTGATGTAGTGACGTTCTCGAAAGCAAGTACAATTCAGCAAATACAGCAGCTAAGGAAAAATAAACTGATCACTACAAAATTTGCTTATGCTTGTCAGAAACAATCTATGGCTTCGTGTGGCGTAACGTGCAATGCACACATGACAAAATATTTTAAATTTTACTAAGAATGATGGAGATATTTGAAAAATTAAACTGCGATAATTAACAAGAAGACGGTACTAAATAGTAAAACTCTAAGAATTATGAAATCCTTCCATTACACAAAAATTACAGACGTTCAGCCAGTTGCATTTTTTGTGACATAACGAAAACAGGTACATCAACTTAACACTAATCACGAATGTTATTAGTTATGTGAGAGAGAAGTATTTCATTCAGTTAATAGTTCTGACAAACAAACATTTAATTCTTTCGCGTGGTTTGGTCACCTTGAAAAATTCCCCCAAGGATTTTCTCCATCAATTGAATCAATAACATCTGTTCGTAAATAAGTTTTCATTTCCTTAATAAAATATTCATGATAATTTCTCTCAGACTCACAAATATCAAATCTCTTCTCTTAAAAGTGAAGTGCTCTCTACTGTGCCTCAAACACAGAGCAACAAGGAGAGAGAAGCGCAACTCCTATGTTAAAAAATGGAAACACAGACCGACAGCAGCGCTTCTAGTGGTATGGAGATGAACTAAAAAAGGATAAACATTGTAGGTTGCATCCGTCCTAGCTTATGTACGTTGTAGGTTTCTTATTTGATATTAATTGTCTTATCTCACCTTTCTGGTGTGCTATGTAATTATTTTGGCTGGCATCAGAATAAAATAATTTAAACACAGATATAGCACATTGCAGTACAGCATTGAGAAACCTAATATTCATCAATATTTGCAATCCAATGTAGCTGCAACATGTTTATTAAGTTTCAATTATTTCAACTATGAGCTTATTTCGACTTGCTGTCAGTTTCAAATGTTCCGTCTAGTCTTGTGGAGAACAAAACATCCTAGAGCTGTTATATGTTGATAGAAATCGATATAAGTGTGTCAGTTTACAAGTCTATTTTTGACGTTTGCGTCTGACAGTCGCTGGTCTTACGATGTTTTCTTGATCACCAACTGTCAGGCACAAACGTCAAGAATAGACTTCCAAATTGACACACTTATAGTGATTTCTATCAACATATAACAGCTCGAGGACGTTTTGTGCGTCATAAGAACTAGACACAACACTTGAAACTGACAGTAAGTCGAAACAAGCTTGTAGTCTAAATAACTGTCACAAGCTAAATAAAAACTGTAGCAGCTAAACTGGACTACAAATATTCCTGAATATTGTCATACTTTTTCAGAGATTAATAACGCTCGGTACAGCGCGACTTGCAACTAGAATTGCAGGCCGCCATTTGCAACACGGCAGATTTCTTTTTAAATTACTCCAATATTACTCGGCTTATAGCCACAAGGAGATGGTTTAAAACCAATTTCTTGAATAAACAGACTAAAGTGAAGTTAATTTCATTCATTTTTGCGAAGAGTGGAATAGATATAAAAACAGATTCTAGTGGTTGCCGCTTCACGGCTATCTTTCGTTAGAGTGACGAAATTTTTCACAGTTAAGAAGGTGCTCAGCTTTGAAGTAATAATAAGAGTACCAGAAAAAGATGTTTATCCACGTGAACCTACGAAAGTATAAATTATTATTCGTGCTGAAAGATATTTTATCGCAACCATGAGATATTTACAAAAGTAAACGATGAAGGTGGTTCACTCTGATCTAGTCGTTATTTCTTTTACGTCAATATAGACACTCTAAAGTCATTTTTTATCGAGAAATTGAATACAGAAAGCCTTACCAATATCAAAGATAAAATTATCTGTCCGTGGAATTAACTTTTAGTGAATGCGTTGGGCGTAGCCTAATATGATCTTATGATGTGTTATGGTTCAAATGGTTCTAAGTACTGTGGGACTTAACATCTGAGGTCATCAGTCCCCTAGACTTAGAACTACTTAGATCTAACTAACCTAAGGACATCACACACATCCATGCCCGAGGCAGGATTCGAACCTGCGACCGTAGCAGCAGCGCGGTTCCGGACTGAAGCGCCTAGAACTGCTCGGCCACAGTGGTCGGCTATGATGTGTTATTAACAGCACAAGTGTACTTACACCTGATGTTCAATGACGCGTACACACATACGACATACACGCACGTAAAATACAACACAATGACGCTGCAACAAGTCTACCTTACAAACACCTTATAAAGGGTAATGGAATGCAGTCACATTAAATCAGCTGGCGATGGGAAAATTAAATTATGGAATGAGACACTAACAGGCGAGATACATACTACTGTTAGTTTCGCTATTTCGGCTGCAAAATAATTGACAATGGCCGAAGTAGAGAGGTATAAGATGCAAACTGAGTATAGCACGAAAAACTTCCCGAAAAGAGGACTTTAATAACATCTATTGTAATAAAGATTTTTCCGAAGCTATTTGTCAAGAGTGTAGCCTTCTATGGGTGCGAAATGTGGACAATAAGGTTCAGTAAGAAGAGAACAGAAGTTTTCGACAGATAGCGCAACAGAACAATGCTGAAGTTAGTTGGGTGGATCGAGTACTTCCTGAGGCATGAAAGAATAATTAAATTGATAATGGAGGGAAGGGTGACGTAGGTCTTGAGGGATAAATCTCTCACAGTACTCGTCCGGAACGCAGAATGGTATGGACTGAATTATGGAGTAAGGAAATAGTTAAAATTAAGAAATAGTAGCTTTTGATAGGTCGTGGTTGCTGTAGGAGAATCATGAAATTTGTAGGACAACAAATTCTGAGTTTCTGCACAGAACTGACGAGTAAAGTACCTGGAAATGCACTGAGGTGACAAACGTCATGGGGCACCTCATAATATCGTGTCGAACATCCTTTTTCCCGACGTAGTGCAGCATCTCGACGTGGCATGGACTCAACAAATCGCTGCAAGCCTCCTGCAGAAATATTGAGCAATGCCGACTGTACAAGGAAGGCTTTCACGACCGAATGGTACTGTTGTTAATAATTCTTCCGGGTTATATGGCCGTCGTCCATGGAATTCTTCTATTCCTGACGTTTCGTGCAATACTACGTTAGACATCTTCAGAGGTATGGCTGGTCGGCAGGACTCAGCAGGACCAGAAATACCTCTGAAGATGTCAAACGTAGTACTGGACGAAACGTCAGGAACAGAAGAATTCCATGGACCATGACCATATAACCCGGAAGAATTATCAACAACAATGCTGCCTGTAATAATTGAGAAACTGTTGCTGCTGCAGGATTTTGTGCACAAACTGAAATCTCAATTACATCTCATAAATGACTGATGGGATTCATGTCGGACGAACTGGGTGGCCAAATTATTATTATTCGCTCGAAGTGTTCAGATGTTCTTCAAACCAAACACGAACAATTGTGGCCCGGTGACATGGTGCGTTGTCATGGTAAAAATTTCGTTGTTGTTTGGGGACATGAACGTGAACGATTACAAAAAGTCTCCAAGTAGTTTAGCTGGATCAGAGTGCCCAGTTCATGTCATGTAAACACAGCCGACAACCATTATGGAACCAATGCCAGCTTACACAGTGCCTTATTCACTACTTGTGCCCATGAGTTCGTTTGGTCTGTGCTCACTAGAACCCTACCATCAGCTCTTGCAAACTGAATTGGGGACTCATCTGACCAGGCCACGACTTTCCAGGCGTCTAGGGTACAACCGATACTGCCACGAGTCTAGGAGAATCGCTGCAGGCAATTTTGTGCTGTTAGCAAAGGCACTCGCCTCGATCTTCTGATGCTTGGCCCATTAACGCCAAATTTCGCCACACTATCCTAACTGAAAAGTTCGCCCCGCGTCCCGCACTGATTTCTGAAGTGATTTAATGCAGTGTTGCTTCTATTTTAGTACTGACTATGCAAACGCTGCTGGCCTTGCTTGTTAAGTGAAGGGCTTCGGCCCCTGCGTTGTCCGTACTGAGAGGTAATACCTGAAATTTAATATTCTCAGCACTACCTTGACATTGTGGAACCAAGAATAGTTCATTTCCTGACTATTTCCGAAATATAATGTCACATGCGTCTAGCTCCTACCACTCTGCGTTCAAAGTCTGTTAATTCCCGTCGGGGCCGGCTGCTGTGGCCTAGAGGTTCTAGGCCCTTCAGCTCGGAACCACGAGGCTGCTACGGTCGTAGGTTCGAATCCTGTCTCGGGCATGGATGTGTCTGTCCTTAGTTTGGTTAGGTTTACGTAGTTTTAAGTCTAGGGGACTGATGTCTTCAGGTGTTAAGTTCCATAGCGCTTAGAACCATTTGAACCTTGCTTTTTTTTTTTTTTTTTTTTTTTTTTTTATATTCCAGTTGGGGGACCATAATCACGTCGGAAACCTTTTCACATCAATCACCTGAATGCAAATAACAGCTCCGCCAATGCACTGCCGTTTTATACCTTGTTCACGCGATACTGCGTAAACAGATGCCCCGACAGGTTCGTTGTATTGCAAGGGCAGGAGTGACAGATCTTTCAGCTAGTACAGCACAGGAAAGAGGGCTTCTAACCCAAACGTAACAAAACGAACCTTTACGAACCGGTTATTAGGTACGGACGTGCACACCTCTAGCCTGTCTTCAACTCACAGCATCGACGTGCACGCCTAGTCCTGTCCGTCGAAGAATCACTTTGGAAGACGGAGTGGCGCGCCAGCGATGAAAGCAGTTTCTGGCTGCACACAAGTGAAGGTGGTGGGAGCTGTCTCGTAGAGTGCATTCGTTCATGGTCTGGGGTGCGGTAACCTACAACCCTCGTTTGCTTTTGGTGTTTCTGGACGAGACGATAACCTGCACTCGATACGTGCAGAATGTTGTTAGACTAGTTCTTTTGCCGTTCTTGCAACAGGAAGGTGTTGAGTTGTTCCGACAGGATAATGCTCAGGCACACATTATTCTCGTGAATCTTAACGTGGCCTACAAAAAGTTCAATAACTTCCGTGGCCACCATGACTTGCCTCTAATCGAGCACGTATGGGGTTGTGATGGGACGAGAAGTGACTCGTACGACTTATCAAAATCCCCAAAATTGGCAAAGTTGGGAGGAGTTCGAAATACAGCGGGTACTTCAATGCGAGATGCTTTTAATAATTTCGGCAACAAAACTCTGTCTCAGAATCTGGCAGAAAACCAAAAGATATTCAGGTCATACATAAAGCACACCAGTGGCAAGACGCAATCAATACCTTCACTAGGCGATAATAACGTTGAAGTCTCTGATGACAGTGCCACTAAAGCAGAGTTACTAAACACGGTACTCCGAAAATCCTTCGCTAAGGAAGACGAAGTAAATATTCCTGAATTTCAGTCAAGAACAACTGCCAAGACGAGAAACATGGAAGCAGATATCCCCGGTGTAGCAAAGCAGCTTAAATCACTTAATAAAGGCAAGGCCTCCAGTCCAGATTGTATACCAGTTAGGTTCCTTTCAGAGCATGCTAATACATTAGCTACATATTCAGCAATTACATACAAATGCTCGCTCACTGACAGATCCATACCTAAAGACTAGAAAATTGCTCAAGACACACCAATACCCAAAAGGGAAGTAGGAGTAGTCCGCGGAATTACAGATTCATATCACTAACGTCGATTTTCAGTAGGGTTTTGGAACGTCTACTATGCTGGAACATTAAAACGAGTTGTTGAAACATAGTCAGCACGGATTCAGAAAATATCGTTCTTGTGAAACACAATTAGCTTGCTATGCTCATGAAGTAATGAGTGCTATTAGCAGGGGATGTCTATTTGATTCCATATTTTTAGATTTTCAGAAGGCTTTAGACAACGTTCATCAAACAAGCGTGTTCTAATCAAAATGCGTGCCTATGGTATATCGCCTCAGTACTAAGACTGGATTCATAGTTTCCTGTCAGGAAGGTCTCAGTTCGTAGTAATACACGAAAAGTCATCAAGTAAAACAGAATTAATCTCAGGCGTTGCTCAAGAAAGTGTTATAGGGCCTCCATTATTTCTGATATATATTAACTACGGAGAAGACAATCTGAGTAGACTTCTTCAATTGTTTGCAGAAGAAGCTGTCATTTATGTCTTGTAAAGTCATCAGATGATCAAAACGAAATGAAAATGATTCAGATAAGATATCTGTATGGTGCGAAAAGTGGCAATTGACTCTGAATAAAAAAAAAAGGTGTGAAGATATTCACATGAGTACTAAAAGAAATCAGCTAAATTTCGATTATAAGTCGCAGAAATCTGAAGACTGTAAATTTACTGAGTACTTACGGACTACAATTACAAATACCCTAAACTGAAACGATCACATAGATAAGGTTGTGGGTTCAGCAAACCAAAGACTGAGATTCACTGATGGTTCACTTAGAAGGTGCAACAAGTCTACTGAAGAGACTGCTTACACCACGCTTGTCCGCCTTATCCTGGAGTATTGCTGTGAGGCGTGGGATACGCATTATGTGGAACATCGAAAATGTTCAAAGAAGGGCAGATCGTTCTGTGTTATCGCGAAATAAAGGAGATAGTGCCACAAATGTGATACGTTAATTGGAGTGGCAATCATTAAAACATAGTCGTTTTTCGTTGCGTCGGGATCTCCTCACGAAATTTCAATCACCAGTTTTCTCCTCCGATTGCAAAAACATTCTGAGGCACCCACCTACATAGGGAGAAATGATCATCACGATAAAATAAGAGAAATCTGAGTTCGCACAGAAAATTTTAAGTAATCGTTTTTCCCGCGCGCCGTTCGGGTGTGGAACAGTTGAGAGACAGATTGGAGGTAATTCATTCAGCCATCTGCCAGGCACTTTATTGTGAGTAGCAGAGTAATCACATAGAAGAAGATGTAGATGTACATCAGTTCTGTGGTCTTTCTGTCATCACCGAATCTGTGTATAACGTTATCGACATAATCACACCGAGCGAGGTGGCATAGTGTTTAGACACTGACCTCGCATTAGGGAGGACGACGGTTCAATCCCGCGTCCGGCCATCCTGATTTAGGTTTTCCGTGATTTCCCTAAATCACTCCAGGCGAATGCCGGGATGGTCCCTCTGAAAGGGCACGGCCGACTTCCTTCCCCATCCTTCCCTAATCCGATGAGACCGATGACCACGCTGTCTGGTCTCCTTCCCCAAACAACCAACCAACCAACTAATATAATCACATCTTGACATTTGAAACAGGTACTGTGTGCGTGGTAGAGTAACAGTTCATCTTTAAATGCAGTGTGAATGTTTCATATCGTTTTTCTTATAACCTTGTTCACTATCAGCCTAGCTGTTTTGATCGGGATGATAATTTGGAAACTCATGTCCTTTTACATAGTCTTGGGGGAATTTCCGTTGTCCTGGAGTTGATTCCAGCGTCTATGGCCTCATCTTTCCATCATTTGTATTTGCCGTAACTCTAGGAATATCAGTGCTTAGAGAGGCATTCAAGATCAAGTATCTAACTTCTAGCTTGTTGGAAGGACCGTTATTGGAGATGTTTACAAAGAACGAGCTAGACTTTCGTTTAACAAAATATGTTTGAATCTATCGGCTTCGACTCATTCTCAGGCTGAGTCTACAAGTTTGAATACTCTGACTACAAACTCTTGGTGATGAGAAATAATTATTCCATTTTTGATCATAATATTTCTTTTTTTAGGTAAACAGCCACATGATTTAGTGTGAAAATGCCAGAAATGGGTTGTCATCAATTTTAAATAAAAGGTATCATAGATTCTTTCACAATATTCGGTGATTCTTGATTCTTTCGTGTGTTGTGTATAGTACTAGTACTACAGTGGTTATGTATTTTTTTTTACAATTTGCATATTGAATTTTACTATCAAAATTTTAATGTGTTGGTGTTGTATATTCGAAACCCTCCATTATTTGTGCGTTTCTTCATTGAAATTATTTGTATTTACATGGGCACTGATTAGTGGATGTTGAATTAGTCTAATGCGTTTGGTATTTGCCTCAGTTTGCCGGTCCTAAGAAGCGTATTGTTTTTTCGAAGTGCCAATAGTATATTTGTATTTTGAGTGACCGTATTTGGGAGATTCCCATACAATCGCCCATTATTATTTCGCCATCGCAGAACCCGATGAGAGATAAAACCTAGTGCATTTACTAAGAGGTAGAGGATAATGGGGAATGAATCCGAGTCGACCTCATCAGTTTTGTACTCCAGCTATTCCCCTCTTAGTGGGCTTTGTACTGGCAATAGAAAGCACTGAGATTCGCAGTACCACCAATAATTACTGCAGTATACTTAGTAACTACAGTATTTGACGATCGCGTATTTTATTTATTTTCAAGACACAGTTCTGCTGCATTTACAACTCTTTTTTTTAAGATCATTCCATCTGTTTTCAGCACAAGTAACTCATTGGAGCGTCATTACTGAGCCACACATTAGAGCTCCGCAGTCTGAGCCTTCCCTTCAATTTGCCTATTTTCCAATATTTATTTCGAATTTTCTTTATGACAAATCACGTTTCATTTAAAAGCTAGTTGTGGTCTCAGTCAGTATTAGTATCTTTGTAAGTTTTGCCCTCTTTAATCTGATTCAGGTATGTTTGTTTTACTATCATAGCCATACTAGTATTAATATTTTCGTCTTACGAAATCTTTCAGGTATACTTCCCTCGGGAAGGAGTCTCAGAAATTATATTGGCATAGAGCAACTCGTATATACCGCATAAGTTTCGCAGGACGGAATTCACGTATTACGTATCATCCTACATCATCACCCTCATTATGATTACATTAGTAAAAATTTTAATCAATATACAAACATGTTGACGAAAGTGATTTCAATGGAAGTCGACGTAGCTTACCGGAAGATAAAAGAAAAATATGGATAAGTAAAATGTGGTTCTTCTATTTATGCTGTAAAATTAGAAGAATCGAAACAGTGGCTGAAGAAGTGAAACAACTGTTTCGTTTATGAAGCAAAACTAGAAGAATCAACACAGTAGTTGAAGAAAAGAATCAATTCTTCTATTTACGAGGGTTTCCCAGAAAGTAATTCACTACATTTTTATTCTTCAACAGTTCTTTATGGAATATAAGGAGAATTACATACACAAAAGGATGGTGTTTTATTTACACAGCCTATTTTCCCACGTTATATCCATCCCGTTCTACGGCCTTTCTCCAACGCGAAACAAGGACTTACATGCTCTGTCGGTACCAATCCTTGTCCTGATGGCAGAGCCAGTGCTCCGCTGTGTGAATCACCTCCTCATCGTCCTCAAAATGTCTTCCACTAATGGCATCCTTTAATGGCCTAAACAAGTGGAAGCCTGAGAGGGTAGGTCCGGTGTGTCAGGTGTGACAGCCGTGGATGGTCTTTCCAATCGCTGCAAATCGTGGAATTCCGCCATACCGCCTTCTGATGACCTCACCCTGCGTGCCCAGCGATTAACTGTACATCTGTCGACAGCAGATGCTCCATAGACTTCCTACAAGCGTTTGTAAATATTCATCACAATTTCTTTCTCCGCAGTGAGAAGTTCAATGACGGCACATTGCTTGTAACGTACATCACCTACAGACGCCATTGTTAAATGTCCTGCAGCTACGCTATCTGTCGTAAGTGACGGAAACTTGTTACGCTCACTCAGGAGATTTTCAATATTACATACGTAACGTTTCGCATTCATAGCATTGTTTTAGGCTGAGAAAAAAAGGGGTACATTACTTTCTGGGCAACCCTCGCAGAAGATAAAATTAGAGACAATGACAGTTTCATGGAATCTATCAAAATTAGACTGGTACAGGCAAAGGAAGTATTTTTTTTCTTTAAAACATTTATGCTGGTATCATGTAACGATATTGAAGAAGAAGTGCCTCATAGTGTACGTTGGATCACACCACTGGAAAAATAAAGGCTGTGGGAAATCCAAATAAGAGGAAAGTAGAATTACTTTAAAAGTGTACTATCAAATAATGTTACAATGGATATGTACAAAACGAAATGAAGTACTAATTACAACGAAAAATTACCCATGTCCGGCACTAAGACCTTTGCAAAAGAGCCGTGCAATGTGAGGAGGCAGTGCGTGTTCTGGGTTTCCTGTAGACACAGATCTGCTGTGATACGGGTAACAGATGCATAACAGTGTGAACTTGGAATGACGCGGCAGTGGGAAACTCAGTCCAGAGCTGACGTATGCCGGAGAGTACGATTCTTCGGCGAAAAATGTTGAAACTACACAGATTCATCACTTTATTCTGGTAGTATATGGACCAAATGCAGTGTCACGTCCAGCTGCACTGAAATTGTGCCAACAATTTGGCGCAGGCCGCGCAGACGTGATTGATGCTGATGGGGAAGGACGGTCATCGACATCGAGCACGGACTAGTTCTCTCAGGCAACCGAGGAGCTGATTCGCAGCAATCGAAGATTTCCCAATGTTGAAGACGTCAACACAGCGTTTCTCGAATAGCTACATGATCGAGGAGCAAACTCCTATCGTCGAGGATATGTAGGCTTCCATACATTCCGACCGTTGTTTAAAGAAACTTGGTGAACATGTTGAAAAATAGTGCACGTATCTGTCTTACTATGAAGTGTAGTGCAGCTTTCAATGAATATTGCTTGACCTGTCATAATAATAAGTAACTTACTTTTCGAAGTCCCCTCGTAAGTTTATGGCGATTGAAGAAATAGTAGAGGGGATATATACAAGGAACAGACAGTTAATAGACTATGAAAACAGAGTGTGGAGGCTGCTGGCTGTAGAAATTAAATAATTAGCGTAAAATAGGAAATGGTGGAAGACATCACCAAAAGACTAATGACTTAACAGGAAACACAAGGATCTATAACTAACAACTGCATCTGTTTTGTTGTAATGAGACAATCTTGTCCTGGTTGCCAAAGTTCCATTCCTGAACGTGGATTTACGGACAGAATTCATTAATGGAATTCGTTCATTGTATGGCTACGAATATCGTATTGAATGTTGTTTTGGTTGAAATTTATGTACCTTTCCTCAGTCTGTCACATATTTTGTCAAATCAGCAAAGAGTCTGACATTTTCAATGATGGGAGGAAGAGATACTGCTATATTGCTGAAAAAATATCACAGATAAATGCTTAATGTTGGGTCGTAATTATAGTATCAAACATATGTATTCAAAGAATGTAACATTACCGATGATTTCGTCAAATACAAACCTGGAAGTAGGAATCTACATGGATATTGTAAGTAATGAATCATAAATCAGGCGATCGCAAATGAAGTACAAAGTCGAAAAGGAGCCAAAGTGGTATCTCATTTGGTGACAATATTAAACGACGGTTGGCAGCAAAGAAGGAACAATTACATTATCGATTCCATCGCTCTGAGTCCCAGTTATTCGAAAGACATTGGTAAACTGAGTGCTAATATTATTGATTAGCAGTTGTGGCCGATTATTCCGGAATGCCTGCTACTTGTTAATATAATTCGTATCAGTTTATTATATGGAGGCTGAAATTTGACTCTTTGCGGTGCGTGGTAACACCCATAAATCAGCAAATTACATTTCCATAAGGCATTTGTATAATGATATATCTTAATTATGAAAACTTTCGTAGCCTCCTGCTTTATTAGAGACAAGGCTAGAAACTGCTGCTTCACTCATGTGGATTATATGTCCTGTACATATTGTTTTGCTTTCTTTCAAACCTAAAACATTTGGCTTATCGTGGTTCTTACGGTCTTGTTTGTGAATACCAGCTAACAGAAAAATGATAATAGATAGTGATAATAGTATGTGACCAATTTACAATACAAATTTTGGGCGCTTGACAATGGCTTTTTGCGTAAGGTCGGTTCATTGTAAATTTGGCCGTGAGGGATTTTTCCGAATATATTTCTTTATCGGGCTTTGTAGATTGAGTAATTCCAAAGATTTGGCTCGTGCTGTACCATTTCCAACACGGAACCTTTAGCTGTGACAACACGCCGTTTAATTGGAACAACACCTTGCAACATAAATGATACACAGGATTAAATAATATCGCTGTATTTACAAAATATTATAGGAAATTAAATTACATAGACTCTTTCATTAAATCTGTTCCAGTGTGCAACTACGAGTACGCCTAGTGAGAGTGTGTCTCAATAGCATGGAATAATAGCCGTGCGCCAAATAATTATCTACAAAGAAGTGGATATAAGTTCAGAATATAAATAAAGAATTACTTAAGATATTAATTACATAAGCGGTTGCATTGATTGTGACCATGGCAGATATGCGTCGGGTCTGGACAGCTTCAAGAACAAAAAACCTGCCGTGTTCTTTGGAAGACAACTGAACTTCGTAATTATTCTAATGTTTCAGCGGTTGCACGCCACAATCGATACAACCACTTATATAGTTAATATCTTAATTAATTCTTTATATATATTCTGAATTTATATGTGCTTTATGCAATATATCCAAACACATCCTGCAAATGTGCGGCAAAAGATATGTCGCTAATAAGCCATTGTAGAGTTTACTACTCCGCATTTTATTCAAAGGAAGTCAAAATGTATAGGTTACGCACTAGTTAATTACAAATATGAGCTCACCAATGATATGTTACACACCAGATTAAGTAGAAAATGTCCTGTTTTATACCCTACTACAATCTTAAATTTTGAGAGGGTAGTCTAGGATTAATCGAATTTTTATGTTGTTCGCGACCTGCATCATCTAAACTTTCCACGCTAAGTAAGGCCATACAAGCATGACGTTTGCACATGTACTTCTGACAAAAAAGCGATCCTGGTAGCTGCAGTTTGAGTCTTATGTTAATTCTGACTTTTGAGTTTCTGTGGCGATACTTCCATAGAAGATTTGATCCCCTAATACATATTTCTTGATAAGTCAAATACCAATTTTCATATACCTTTTTAACGTAATGAAATATGTTCATAAAAATTTTCATCCCGTTTTTCACCCCTTAGGGACTAAATTTCCAAAAACACTGAAACATATTTTTTATTTTTAACCGAGAAACCAAGTTCAAATTTTCATAGATTTAGCTTTAAAAATGCTTTTATAATGAAATACTTTCATAAAACACTTCATACCCCTATTTTACTCACTTAGAAGTTGAATTTCGAAGAACACTGAAACACATACGCATTTATTTTTGACCGGGGAACCAAATAACAATTCTCTTAGTTCTAGCTTCAAAATTACCTTTTAGCGACATATTTTCAAAACGCCTTTCATTCCCTCAGGACTGGAATTTCTAAAATCTCTTCTTAAACAATGTCTACAGTATAAGATCTCCATCCTTTCCGAATTTCAAGTTTCTATTTTTAGTGGCATTTCAAAAATATTCTGAAACACGGCTGCTAAGAATCATGACTGCAAAATTTGTCATCCTCATGGGTGATGGGTGGCAGTTGTCAATATCAGAAATTCGCAATTTCAGTATACAGTTCGTTAAAATTCTAGACAGCGAACTTTATGCAGCATATGTGAAGAAATTTGCTCCAAAATATCAAGAACGGTGATTGTGTACAAAAAGGACACAAGTATGCACATTTTAAACCAATAAAAAATCCGATTTTTATTAATTTCTCTAATTCTTTTAAAGGTGGAGTCCTAAATCTGAACCCCTAGTCCGCATAGGAATTCTTGTTTAATTTGTGTTTATTAGTCAACGTCCGGCTGGTTACTAGATGTGGTCATGTTTGCACCCAGTTCCATTCCAGGTCCTTAAACGGTAAAGTTTACATTCGGTTACATGTCTCATTTCCTGATCAGTAGACTGTGGAACAGGACTATAGATAAACAATTGGTGTTACCCTGATGTGAGTACATGACATTCTGAGCTGAAAGGAAATTCGTGGTAATACTGAGTTAAGTCGACATTCAAACGTCTGTGCTCCAGTGCATTCAGTTCTGTCATTATGTGAATGTTCAACTAATATACATTTTTTACAAATATTCATTTATAAATAAGTGTTGTCGAGTAATGTAAATAATCGTACCCAGTCTTGACATTTTCCAACTTCTCCTTTGAAACGATTGTAAAGACATATCACACAAGGTGCTATCTACGGAAGACTAATATCGCGTATAAAGATCGCCGTTTTCTTTCCCTATACTGCTCCGATAGGAGGCTATGTTCCTACCGTTTGGCCCTTGTCTGTCGTCTTTGTAGAACAAAGAATATGCGTAAACAGAAAGAAAATTGTAATGTTATGTACTAAGGTCCCAGAAATTTGCTACACATAGTTCGCTAGAAAAAGCGTTCTATAGATACCAGATAGCAGTATCGTAAGTATTCATCTCGACCTCCAAACAGGAGTCGACACGTTCGGTGGCCAGTCTGGTAAGGGGGAGACATCCGTAGTGCACAAGTGAACTGTCTATCAAAAACTGATGAGGCTCTCATCCTGTCTGTGCAAGATCTCATCAATATAGTGGGAGCAGAAAGTGTCCCACACAGGATAAGGACCGGCCGCGGTGGCCGTGCTGTTCTAGGCGCTCCAGACTGGAGCCGCGCTGCTGCTACGGTCGCAGTTTCGAATCCTGCCCCGGGCATGGGTGTGTGTAATGTCCTTAGATTAGTTAGGTTTAAGTAGTTCTAAGTTCTAGGGGACTGATGACCACAGCAGTTGAGTCCCATAGTGCTCAGAGCCATTTGAACCATTTTTTTTAACAATATAAGGGAGCAGTCCATACGGTTGTATCAATACCTCAGAAGCATTCAGAGTCACCTGTCGATGGCCCCTCTAGCAACCACGAAGTCTTGATAACAACAGATACGGTGGAGGCAACTTTACTCATAGCGGTTTTGAGATCACTGGTTCATGATGTGAACTAAACACAACAAGAGCAAAATATATGGATCAACACAAATAATTCCTGTTAGCAGTAATGTGCCGCTCATTACTTGGATTTTTTTTTGTCATCAGTGTACAGACTGGTTTGATGCGGCCCGCCACGAATTCCTTTCCTGTGTTAATCTCTTCATCTCAGAGTAGCATTTGCAACCTACGTCCTCAATTATTTAATTATTTGCTTGACGTATTCCAAACTCTGTCTTCCTCTACAGTTTTTGCCTTCTACAGCTCCCTCTAGTACCATGGAAGTCATTCCCTCATGTCTTAGCAGATGTCCTATCATCCTGTCCCTTCTCCTTATCAGTGTTTTCCACATATTCCTTTCCTCTCCGATTCTGCGTAGAACCTCCTCATTCCTTACCTTATCAGTCCACCTAATTTTCAACATTCGTCTATAGCACCACATCTCAAATGCTTCGATTCTCTTCTGTTCCGGTTTTCCCACAGTCCGTGTTTCACTACCGTACAATGCTGTACTCCTGACGTACATCCTCAGAAATTTCTTCCTCAAATTAAGGCCGGTATTTGATATAAGTAGACTTCTCTTGGCCAGAAATGCCTTTTTTGCCATAGCGAGTCTGCTTTTGATGTCCTCCTTGCTCCGTCCGTCATTGGTTATTTTACTGCCTAGGTAGCAGAATTCCTTAACTTCATTGACTTCGTGACCCTCAATCCTGATGTTAAGTTTCTCGCTATTCTCATTTCTACTACTTCTCATTACCATCGTCTTTCTCCGATTTACTCTCAACCATACTGTGTACTCATTAGACTGTTCATTCCGTTCAGCAGATCATTTAATTCTTCTTCACTTTCACTCAGGATAGCAATGTCATCAGAGAATCGTATCATTGATATCCTTTCACCTTGTATTTTAATTCCACTCCTGAACCTTTCTTGTATTTCCATCATTGCTTCCGCGATGTACAGATTGAAGAGTAGGGGCGAAAGGATACAGCCTTGTCTTACACCCTTCTTAATACGAGTACGTCGATCTTGATCGTCCACTCTTATTATTCCCTCTTGGTTATTGTATACGACCCGTCTCTCCCTATAGCTTACCCCTACTTTTTTCAGAATCTTGAACAGCTTGCACCATTTTAGATTGTCGAACGTTTTTTCCAGGTCGACAAATCCTATGAACGTGTCTCGATTTTTCTTTAGCCTTGCTTCCATTATTAGCCGTAACGTCAGAATTGCCTCTCTCTTGCCTTCACTTTTCCTAAAGCCAAACTGATCGTCACCTAGCGCATTCTCAATTTTCTTTTCCATTCTTCTGTATATTATTCTTGTAAGCAGCTTCGATGCATGAGCTGTCAAGCTGATTGTGCGATAATTCTCGCACTTGTCAGCTCTTGCCGTCTTCGGAATTGTGTGGATGATGCTTTTCCGAAAGTCAGATGGTATGTCGCCAGACTCAAATATTCTACACACCAACGTGAATAGTTGTTTTGTTGCCTCTTCCCCTAATGATTTTAGAAATTCTGATGGAATGTTATCTATCCCTTCTGCCTTATTTGACCGTAAGTCCTCCAAAGCTCTTTTAAATTCCGATTCTAATATTGGATCCCCTATGTCTTCTATATCGACTCCTGTTTCTTGTTCTATCGCATCAGACAAATCTTCACCCTCATAGAGGCTTTCAATGTATTCTTTCCACCTATCTGCTCTCTCCTCTGCGTTTAACAGTGGAATTCTCGTGGCACTCTTAATGTTACCACCGTTGCTTTTAATGTCACCAAAGGTTGTTTTGACTTTCCTGTATGCTGAGTCTGTCCTTCCGACAATCATATCTTTTTCGATGTCTTCACATTTTTCATGCAGCCATTTCGTCTTAGCTTCCCTGCACTTCCTATTTATTTCATTCCTCAGCGATTTGTATTTCTGTATTCCCCATTTTCCCGGAACATGTTTGTACTTCCTCCTTTCATCAATCAACTGAAGTATTTCTTCTGTTACCCATGGTTTCTTCGCAGCTACCTTCTTTGTACCTATGTTTTTGTTCCCGACTTCTGTGATGGCCCTTTTTAGAGTCGTCCATTCCTCTTCAACTGTGTTGCCTACTGTACTATTCCTTATTGCTGTATCTATAGCGTTAGAGAACTTCAAACGTATCTCGTCATTCCGTAGAACTTCCGTATCCCACTTCTTTGCGTATTGATTCTTCCTGACTAATGTCTTGAACTTGAGCCTACTCTTCATCACTACTATATTATCCAGTAACCTTTTCTTCTACTCCTTCCTCCACAACTGCATTCCAGTCGCCCATGACTATTAGATTTTCGTCCCCCTTTACATACTGCATTACCCTTTCAATATCTTCACACACTTTCTCTATCTGTTCATCTTCAGCTTGTGACGTTGGCATGTATACCTGAACTGTCGTTGTCGTTGTTGGTCTGCTGTCGATTCTGATTAGAACAACCCGGTCACTGAACTGTTCACAGAACACACCCTCTGCCCTACCTTCCTATTCATAACGAATCCTACACCCGTCATACCATTTTCTGCTGCTGTTGCTATTACCTCATACTCATCTGACCAGAAATCCTTGTCTTCCTTCCACTTCACGTCACTGACCCCTACTATATCTAGATTGAGCCTTTGCAGTTCCCATTTCAGATTTTCTAGTTTCCCTACCACGTTCAAGTTTGTGACATTCCACGCCCCGACTCGTAGAACATTATCCTTTCGTTGATTATTCAATATTTTTCTCATGGTAACCTCCCCTTTGGCAGTCCCCTCCCGGAGATCCGAATGGGGGCTATTCTGGAATCTTTTACCAATGGAGAGATCATCATGACACTTCTTCACTACAGGCCACATGTCCTGTGGATACACGTTACGTGTCTTTAATGCAGTGGTTTCCATTGCCTTCTGCATCCTCATGTCCTTGATCATTGCTGATTCTTCCGCCTTTAGGGGCAAATTCCCACCTCTAGGACAAGAGAGTTCCCTGAACCTCTATCCAATCCTCCGCCCTCTTTGACAAGGCCGTTGGCAGAATGAGGCTGACTTCTTATGCCGGAAGTCTTCAGTCGCCAATGCTGATTATTTATCAAAATTTAGGCAGTGGCGGGGATCGAACCCGGAACCGAAGACGTTTTGATTATGAATCAAAGACGCTACCCCTAGACCACGGGCCTAAAAATAGGAAAGTACTGGGATACCGTCTCCGATGTCCATAGGTCAAATGTTGCATATATTTGGCCCACCGATCACTAACAATACTATGCAGAAAACGACAGCTCATTGGACACCTGTTAAAATAGATGTCAAGTTAGCAGCAGCCGCCAATTATTTCGTTTAAAACTGTTTCTTAGCGCGTGTATGCCTTTACCGGCAACAGCGAATAATAAGAAAACAGGTTTGTAAAGTTCGGTAAAAAAGCAAGGAAAAATGTTTGTTTCCTAAACAGTTCACCTTACTTCTCCACATAGTCTCCGGTGTGGGGTATAAACTTGATACAGCGATCATCCAGCTTTTTCATCCCATATGAAATATTTATTCCGTGCAATTCTGCAAAGTATTTGTTGACTACAACTATCACTTCCTCATTTGATGAAAATTTCTTCCCAGCAAGCCGAATTTTCAAGTAACGGACCAGGAAGAGGTCATTTGGGCTGATTTTGGTCAATAGGGTGGTTGGGGAAGCAATTTTAAAGCAGAAATTCATGCCCTTTCGCTATTGTTTTTACTGATCTGTGGGATGGTACACTGCATTGGTGGAACTTTTTTCCCATACCAAACTTGGACTTTTTCAGTCAACGCAAGTTTCCAATGATCAAATAATGAAGCATAATATGGTCCATCTCTGGTTCTGGCGTTTTCCAAGTAACCTATGAGAATTATTTCTTGGCAAACCTCAAAAACAGTGGTCATCACCTCGTAAAATCGGTTGTACTGCCGGTGGTCTGCGTCTTCCCAACACGATATTTCGACGTCGTAACTCGGCGTCTTCATCAGGTGTTCACTGAGACTGATTGGCCAGCTGACCTCGTCCCATATTTATGCCTGGGCGGTGTGTGGTGCTCCCTATGCCGTCCGCGCCCGCTGTGGCCATTTCTGTTGGTGGTATCAGTCTCTAGGCGCTTCCTCTTCGGTCCGCGCCCGTTGCGGCTCTCTTCTGAGGTATCGGACGTCCCAAGGCGTTCCCTATTGGGTCCGCGCCCGATAGGCGCGATCGTAGCACTATCATGGCTCTGCTGAAGCTCCTTATGCTGTCCGCGACCGCGGCGAGTTTCTCTCGCGGCCGAGCCATTGTCCTGGCCTTCTGAACCCGGTATGCGCCTGTGAGGTGCGCTTCCTGTGGCATCCGGCTGTTGTTGGAGCTGCATACTATGATGGCCATCCTCCAAGGAGCTTGCTGCCGCCTGGTGTCGCGTATGCCTTTCTGTTCCGTTACTTATACCCTTGGACGTCTGTAGTTCATTCCTGGAGGATGGAACTTCCTTCCGTTGTTTCTGTAGTAGTTCCAAAGCAGGATTCCACGCAGTACTAAGCTGATATTCTGCTTCTCGGTTGATCAAGTGCTCCGTCATCTTGATTTCAATCGATTCATTAATGACACTAGCCCAGAATCGGGGGGTCTGAGCCAGGATCCTAGTTTTGTCATACTCCATGGTGTGCTCAAGGTCAAGGCAATGTTCTGCTATTGCAGATTTAGTTACCTGTCGTAATCTGGTGTGTCTCTGGTGTTCTTTACATCTTATTTCAACTGTTCTTGTAGTGAGAAATTTGACGGAGCCTTGCTGGATCTCTTCAAGCATATTTTGACATTGACGTACTTCCTTTGTGGAGGCCAATTCTATGAGCAGACTGAGGGAGTGGCCATGGGCAGCCCCTTATCTCCGGTAGTGGCGAATCTGTTTATGGAGAAATTCGAGGATGAGGCACTTACAACTGCTGCCTACCAGCCGACGTGTTTCTTCAGATACGTTGATGATACATTCGTCATCTGGCCACATGGCAAGAGAAGACTGGATGAGTTCCTGGACCATCTGAACACAAGACACCCCAACATCAAGTTCACCATGGAACTAGAGAGTGATGGTCAGCTCCCGTTCCTCGATGTCCTGGTAAAGAGGAAGGCAGACGGCACCTTAGGCCACAGTGTGTACAGGAAACCAACACACACTGACTTATATCTACAGGCTGACAGCTGCCATCACCCAGCACAGAAGCATGGAGTGCTGAGAACACTCGTGCACCGAGCCAAAACACTCTCTGACACAGAATTAGAACATCTACAAAGAGTGTTCACAGACAATGGATACTCCACCAGGGACATCCGCAAAGCGCTCCGTCCCACCAGACGACCTGAGGCAACAGAAGAAGAGCAGGAAGAAGAGACCAGGAAAGTAGCCTTTCTACCATATGCGGGGCCCATATCTGCCAAGATCAGCAGAATCCTGAAGAAACACAATATCAAGAGTGTGTTCTGCCCACATAACAAGATCAGGACGCTCCTTGGAACTGTCAAGGATGATTTGGGGTTAAGGAAACCTGGTGTCTACCATATACCGTGTGAATGCGGGATGGCTTACATCGGTCAAACTACAAGAACAGTTGAAATAAGATGTAAAGAACACCAGAGACACACCAGGTTACGACAGGTAACTAAACCTGCAATAGCAGAACATTGCCTTGACCTTGAGCACACCGTGGAGTATGACAAAACTAGGATCCTGGCTCAGACCCCCCGATTCTGGGCTAGTGTCATTAATGAATCGATTGAAATCAAGATGACGGAGAACTTGATCAACCGAGAAGCAGGATATCAGCTTAGTACTGCGTGGAATCCTGCTGTGGAACTACTACAGAAACAACGGAAGTTCCATCCTCCAGGAATGAACTACAGACGTCCAAGGGTATAAGTAACGGAACAGAAAGGCATACGCGTCACCAGGCGGCAGCAAGCTCCTTGGAGGATGGCCATCATAATATGCAGCTCCAACAACAGCCGGATGCCACAGGAAGCGCACCTCACAGGCGCATACCGGTTTCAGAAGGCCAGGACAATGGCTCGGCCACGAGAGAAACTCGCCGCGGTCGCGGACAGCATAAGGAGCTTCAGCAGAGCCATGATAGTGCTACGATCGCGCCTATCGGGCGCGGACCCAATAGGGAACGCCTTGGGACGTCCGATACCTCAGAAGAGAGCCGCAACGGGCGCGGACCGAAGAGGAAGCGCCTAGAGACTGATACCACCGACAGAAATGGCCACAGCGGGCGCGGACGGCATAGGGAGCACCACACACCGCCCAGGCATAAATATGGGACGAGGTCAGCTGGCCAATCAGTCTCAGTGAACACCTGATGAAGACGCCGAGGTACGACGTCGAAATATCGTGTTGGGAAGAGGCGGACCACCGGCAGTACACCCGATTTTACGAGATGTCAACAAATCGCCGGGAAAGTCTTAGAAATTACAGTGGTCATCATCTAACCAGGTGACAAAGTGGCCTTTGCCTTCTTCAGTGTACTTTCACAAGCCTTTGTACATTATTTGGACTGTAGTTTTGACTCTGGTGTATAATAATGGACCAGATTTCATCAACAGGCGCCCATCTCATATATAGCTTCTTCACAGCAAATTCTCCATGCTGACTCCGTCAGCTGAGATGCCTACAGGCTCAGCACCTTCAGAAAATGTTATTTGGCGGTCTTGTACTAACAATGACGTGTCCTAAGAGCCGTCAAGCTCCGACGCAACACGGCAACACAACGCCGTCAGATTGGTTGGCAGCTCAGCACCCGCGACTCCACGACATTTCGACTCCGTCATTTGCAGCGTGAACTGGAGAGAGCGTTCGCGTACATCGAACGACAGTATAGAGGGCGTGTAAATCAGCAAGAGAGGTCACTCACACCACGAACCTTTTTCTCCTCTTGCCTATGTCAGGGGCAGCCAATCAGGAAGAAGTGTACCTCCGCCGAGCGTTTGTTAAGGACCGCATCTACGACACTACAACAGTTAGACGCAGCCAGTCAAAAGAGGAAGGAGGACGACGGTTCAATACCGCGTCGGGACATCCTGATTTAGGATTTTTTGGGATTTCCCTAAATCGCTCCAGGGAAATGCCAGCATGGTTCCTCTGAAAGGGCACGGCCCACTTCCTTCCCCGTCCCTCCCTAATCCGATGAGACCGATGACCTCGTTGTCTGGTCTCCTCCCCCAAACAATCCAATCCAATCCAATCCAAAAGAGGAAGTCTGCCCCGGATCCAGCACCGCATACCGCACGCCGCCGTCGCCGCCGCCAAGGCACCATGGAACCGGCACGCGGACCTGTTGATATTCTGTTAGACTCACTTGGCAAGACAGTAGAAACTGCGAAGTTGTAACTTAAGAGTTAATCTGTTCCAATGTGCTCCACTCAGGGAGAGAGAGGACTAGTTGATCGCCAACTGGAAGTGAATGAACTGTGACTGCGAAAGCCTTCTTTTTGTTGTTCCAAGTACTGGGGTTTAGCTGTGAACTTATTTCCCTGTCAAAATGAGTTACAAATTTGGTTACTTGTTTATTGGTTCAAATGGCTCTGAGCACTATGCGACTTAACTTCTGAGGTCATCAGTCGCCTATAACTCAGAACTAATTAAACCTAACTAACATACATCCATGCCCGAGGCAGGATTCGAACCTGCGACCGTACTTGTTTATTTTGGCGGTCGACAAAGACAATTTATTTTGAATTCATTGTTTTCTTAAACATAGAGGATGAACTATATACTAGTGTGTTTCTCGTAGAAATGTTCAAAGTTCAGGATACTTCAGTTGGGGACTGCGCAACAGTTGCAGGTAGTGCCAGCTTTCGGACAGCTTTGATCACGGCAACTGGCGCGGAAGCTGTGGACCTGATCCACCCAGTGATCATTCTGCTGCAGAAGATGCAACACACCAACTGACTACTGGTGGACCGACACGCAGCTCTCGCCCAGTCCTTGGCCGAGGTTGGCGGACAGTCAGCTCAACTTTACGATTCCATCAACAATGTCCTACCGCCGCCACTGCCTGTCTGGGAATTCGATCGTGCTACATTGCACGGATGGAACAACATATTCTGGTCCATAACATCACGCGGGAGACACAACAACGTGCTTTCCTACTGGCCAAGGCAATTCCATCACTATCAAGCTTCACCCCAATGTAGAACCCCATGCCCTCCCTTAGGCGACGTAGCGTTCTAGTCACTTTGACCATTTCGATCCCCAGCTACGGGTAGCGGTGGCGCGCAACAAGATTTTTGGTTGCCACAGACTGTCTTCTGAGTCATACAAAGAGTGGATAACTCGTCTCCAAGAGCTCTCCAGAGATTGTCGTTTCCACTGTGCCGACCCACAATGTAAGCGCTCCTATACCTCTTAATTCATGCGTATCATATAATTGTACAACCCCAAGACCAGATGTTACCTCACAATCTCTTGAAACTCAAAGGCTCCGCGTGCGCCTATCATTCCAGCTTTGAGTAATCTTTGCGTACTCCACGGCCATGCGAGATCCGCCTTTTGTATTTGCCTTCCGCCTCGTACATTGTACTCCGTCTACTCTGCACTCCTCCCAGAAAACCGGATGCGTTCCCACTGGGTAGCCTCGGTACAGATAGCTTCCTTCCCGCAGCCAATGTTTTGTCAGCCGCCATCGCCAATGATGCTGCTATAAATGGCCAAAATGCACCACCTGTGGAAAATCGGGTCACAAAGCGGAAGTCTGCCAGTCTTAAAGGGCGATACAGGTTTCGTCATCCGATTCGGGATGGACAGACGATGATGCCGACCCCATTTTGGTCTCTTGCATTGTACAGTCCCTTATCACGCCCTCCAAGAAGGTGAATCTTATTTCTTTCATTAATGAAGCGCCGGTGGACCTGCAATTTGGCACCGATTCCTCCATTACAATTATCGACTGGTCTACTTATCAGAAGCTGGGAGAAGCCCCCTCGTTAAATTTTGACACTCCTCTCCATAGTTTCAGTAACGACCTCATCTCCGTCACGGAGGCGTTTTCTGCCCGGATTCGGTATGCATCAAAGACACTGAGGGATCGCATATTTGTAGTAGCCCACCCTGGCGCTTGCAAACTCCTAGGCCTGGACATCTTTCATGCCTTGGGCTTACGGATATAGAGTCCAGATCTCACTGTTAATGTGGTGAACGGTGGTCCTTACACAGAGGAGATTTTTAACAACGGTTTTCTTAGGACCTTCCTCCGCGGTAAATAAATCATCAGCTCCGGATGGAATGACAGTTCGATTTTACACTGGCCACTTAGCTAGCATGCATTTATCATAAATCTCTTGCCCAGCACAAAGTCCCAAGCGACTGGAAAGAAGCGCAGGTGACTCCATTATATGAGAAAGATGACAGAACAAACCCTTAAAATTACAGACCAATATCTCTAACTTCTGTTTGCTGCAGAATCCTTGAACACATTCTCTGTTCAAATAAACTTTCTTGAGGATAAGCTGCTTATGTCCAAAAATCAGTGTGGTTGTAGGAAGCATCGCTCAGCTTGCTCTTTTGTCACGTGGTATACTGAGAACTATGGATGAAGGGCAACAAGCAGATTCCATTTTTCTAGCTTTCCGGAAACCATTTGGCACGGTGCCCAATTGCAGGTTGTTAATGAAGATACGAGCATATGGATTACATTCGCAGATAAATGAGTAGCTCGAAGACTTCCTAAATAATAGAACCCAGTATGGTTTCCTCGACGACGAGTGTTCATCAGAGACAAGGGTATCTTCAGGAGTGGCCCAGGGAAGTGTGTAGGACCGTTGTTGTTCGTATACAAATGAGTTGGTAGACAGGGTTGGTAGCAGAGTGCGGTTGTTTGCTGATGATGCCGTGGTGTACAGGAAGGTGTCGAAGTTGAGTGATTGTAGGAAGATACAAGGCGACTTAGACAAAATTGTAGTTAGTGTGATGAATGGCAGCTAGCTCTAAATGTGGAAAAATGTTAGTTAAGGTGGATCAGTAGAAAGAAGAAAATTGTAATGTTTGGATACAGTATTACTGGTATTCATCTTCACACAGTCAGCCGGGAAGTGGGGCAGAACGGTTCTAGGCGCTTCAGTCTGGAACCGCGCGACCGCTACAGTCGCAAGTTCGAATCCTGCTGGGGAACTGATGACCTCACCTCAGATGTTAAGTCCCATAGTGCTCAGAGGCAAAAAAAAAAAAAAAAAAAAAAAAAAAAAAAAAAAAAAAAAAAAAAAAAGGTTCAAATGGCTCTGAGCACTATGGGAGTCAACTGCTGTGGTCATTACTCCCCTAGAACTTAGAACTACTTAAACCTAACTAACCTAAGGACATCACACACATCCATGCCCGAGGCAGGATTCGAACCTGCGCTCGGCTCCAGACTGTAGCGTCTAGAACCGCACGGCCACTCCGGCCGGCCCTTTCACAGAAATATTTGTTAGACGGTGGGCTCAGAATTTCTGACCGGTTTTCGATGAACTGACATCCTGCCCGTAAATTGCATATTCATCCTTCGTTCAATTCATTTTAGCGAATCTGAATCAATTAATATTATGTAAATGTTGATAGTAAAACCTCGCTCCTTAGTTGGTGCCAGATTCTCTTTCAAACTCCTTCAATGACCGACATTCACATCCATCTGTAAAGATACCGTTTGTTACTACAATCCAGTTAGTTGTCAGTTGATGGTTGCAGTACTGACGTCACGGTTACAGGTAGGCTGCGCAAATCAGTTGCGTTGACCACTGATGCAGCATGTATACAGACCTTGATAACCCCTTCAGAATCAACTAAGGCCTGAAGATGACGCACTGAAGCGGCGAAACTGATAGTTATACAATAAATAAGACCATAAGGACGGCTGTCGGCGTTTTATTTTCTCACACAGGATGACTGGTATAAGAAGACTGGTATAAGGGCTACATTTTTCAATCAGTACAATACAAGAGACTTCTACCGACGTACAATGAATGTGTCTGACCGCTACCACTCTGCTGCAAAATATGAAGTGACGTGTGGTTGTGGCAAAGTATATAATAGCAAAACTGGATGGACAAAGAAAGAACGTCAAAAAGTACGAACGCCACACGCGTTTAAGGCAAAATGTAAAATCAGCAGTAGCGAAACACTAATAACAATGTGATCAGGTTATGGACTTTAAAAAAATGTGGGTGACAGCCAGAGAAAGAAGTGTTTATAGAAGGAAAGTCATTCAGACGGTTGAAATATTGAAGAATGGCTTCAATTCAATAGAGACGATCGCCACAGGCTTTCGTCTTTGTGGCTACAAGCAATCGCGGAAGTAAACACCAAACCACTGCGAGCGGTAACGAAAACAAGTGCCACGAAACAACAGGGGAGTCAAAACAACAACAATAGAGTAGAACCTCACCAAATCCGACCTCGGATGGTCCGACTCCCTTTTCAATCCGCCCACGGTACTTGTCGATGATGGGTGCGGTAGTTAGATCAGTTTTAGTATGAAATAATTTATACCTAAATGAATCAGTAAGTGTTACATTCCACACATATTTTCTGTAAATTAGTAACATTGTTCTTCTTAGATATTAAAGTGTTTAAAACTAAATTGCGGCATCAACTAAACGTAAAAATGTGACTCTGCCATTAGCGGAGAAACCGAAAGTTCCTGTAAATTTACGAAAAGGTGATTGTCTTGAAAACATTGCAGGTGAGATAGGAGTTGGCGTAACAACTGTTAAAGACTGGAGAGAAATTAGGAGAACACTTGAAATTCGTACAATGACAGCTGATAGGAAAGAACTGAAAATATCCAAGGAGAACTAAAAGAGAAATTCAAGGCAATAATTTGTGGGTGTGGTTTGCAAGAGAGAAGATAAAGAACGTCGTCATCTGGACCAATCATAAAAGAAGAGGCACTGATTTTGTATAAAAAATTAGATGGAGACAATGAAAATTAAAAGTTTACAGGGAGTGTTGGCTGACTATGTAGGTGGCATTCGAAATGTTATTAATTCCAATGAGAAGCTGTCTGGAGGCGAAAAAGATGCCAATGAATTTGTTTCGAAATTCGAAAACTTAGTTCAGGATCGCTGATCAAAACATTCATCAGTCTGGCCTAAACTACCAATTGCTCCCTACAAGAACTTTTGCTCTATGAGGTGACTCAGTTGTATGTCAGTGCAGTACTGGAATAGAGTATGCACAGTTGTTAAAATTTCACTCACAATAACAATATAGTACTCTACTATACAGACGTGTTTTAGAGTACAGCTGTACATTACACTTTTGTGTAAGGTTCTTTTTTTCTTTTTAGTTTGCCGAACCGGCCGCTGTCTCCGATCGGTTCTACGCCCTTCAGTCTGGAACCGCGCTGCTGCTACGGTCGCAGGTTCGAATCCTGCCTCGGGCATAGATGTGTGTGATGTCCTTAGGTTAATTAGGATTAAAATAGTTCTACGTCTAGGGGACTGATGACCTCAGATGTGAAGTCCCATAGTGCTTAGAGCCATTTGAATTTTTTAGTGACTCTACATAATCTTATTGTTTTACTACTGTTTGAACATAGAAATATATTTCAGACAGTATTTCCAGTCGAAAAGTTGTACCATACTGTAGTGTGATGCAGATCAAAAAATGTTCCTGTTATAATCCGACCTGTTCTGTGTTCCGACCATGCTCCCGGTTCCTTAGAGGACTGATTAGCGAGGTTCTGCTATTCTTTGGACTATCTTTCCCTTACAGTATCTACTATCAGCGTTTATCAAACGCCGGCGGCTCTCCAACATTAGCCGGAAGATTCCTCCAGAAATGGGTGGAATAAATGGCCATATTCGATTGCGACTAGCCAACCAGATGCACCAATGAAATTCTGATGAAGATCCGAGCGGAGGGATCGAAACATTGAGCAGTGAAGGAATTTGAAGGAGAACATGACGTGGCCTGACGATCTAGAACATTTTATCGTCATGACAACGGTAACAAACTTTATTTAAATGTGTTTTGCGCCATAGCTTCAAGTTCAATCTAAAGTCTGCACTGTGCCGTCTTTAAAGCGGGATTGGGGTCGCCACAAGATACAGGTGTTGCAGACGCTGTGCACTCGGTAGAAATCTGCTTACATTACAGAGATACTGAGTCTGTGAGCTTTTAAGCACCCCGTGCCAATTACCACCTGCGCCGGCAAAGAAAGGCGGCCTCGCTATCACTCACCCACCCCCAGCTGCGGCGGAGAAAGCGCTTCACTTTGCGCATTGTCCCCGCCACCCTGTCTGTCTCCGCCATTTGCAATTCTTGCACCTGCCGCAGGGCGAGCAATGGGCCAAAGTGGCTTGTTGGGCCTGCGCGCTTTAATCAAAGGAGGGAAACTTGTGAATGGCACGGCGCGGCTTTGAAAGTCTCAGACTCGGCGTGATGAGGTCTTTGGTTTACTTCTGTCTTCATTTGTCCCTAAAGAGTCTTTGAAACCGCCGCCCGCGCTAATGCCTCCTGATCCCCCCCAGGGCCAACTAATTAGCGAAGTTACGGCACGTCTCTTCGGCTGCGCTGTTTTTGCTGCCAACCTCTAAAGATTCCTACTCAGTTTCCCTTCCAGCTATCTGATACCGAGTACAAACGAGGGAATCTCTCGGTCGCCGATAACGTTCTCTGCGTGTGTACAACTCCCGAGGAACATTGTATTGGGGGATCCAAAACGCTGCAATGTCGTCCTATCGTTGGAACAGTCGTGTTCATTTATTCATAAGAGCTCGATATACAGGTACTAAACACTTCCAAATTCACATACTGTAAACTCGTTACCTTCACTTAGAAGAATGCTACCTTACAGGGTGGAGAAAACAACATTATATCAAACTATAGAAATGGACGCAATCTGTTTTGACATTCATTTCGATGATTACCAATCGATTCTCAGACCCACATACTGCGATGGTAGGCGGTGGCCGTGAATGTAGCGGGTGTTGTGACTCCATGCCGCCCACAGCTCGTGGTCGTGCGGTAGCGTTCTCGTTTCCCGCGCCCGGGTTCCCGGGTTCGATTCTCACCGGGGTCAGGGATTTTCTCTGCCTCGTGATGACTGGGTGTTGTGTGATGTCCTTAGGTTAGTTAGATTTAAGTATTTCTAAGTTCTAGGGGACTGATGACAATAGATGTTAAGTCCCATAGTGCTCAGAGCCATTTGAACCATTTTTGAACTCCATGAAAGTATACTTTGACTATCGTGAAGTTACAAAAATCGCTCCATTCATCGCCACTGCCTACCATCATGTTTTCGACGTTCGTGGATGGCCGCGATGGTCTCTCGGTTCTAGGCGCTCAGTCCGGAACCGCGCGACTGCTACGGTCGCAGGTTCGAATCCTGCCTCGGACATGGATGTGTGTGATGTGCTTAGGTTAGTTACGTTTAAGTAATTCTAAGTTCTAGGGGACTGATGACCAAAGATGTTAAGTCCCATAGTGCTCAGAGCCATCTTTTTTTTTTTTTTAGGAAATGAGCGTTTGGCGCCATTTGCCGGGAGGCCTTGCAAGGGGCAGGTGCGACCGCCTTGGTGCATATCTTATTACATTACATGCCACATTGGGCGACCTGCGCGCCGGATGGGGATGAAATGATGATGAAGACAACACCCAGTCGCTGAGCCGAGAAAATTTCGACCCAGCCGGGAATCGAGCCCCTGTCCATAGGACGGCAACGAGTCACCCTGACCACTGAGCTATCTTGGCGGACATCGTAACGGCATGAGGGTGTGAGACTTGTCAAGAACTGACAGAAACCGTGTACCGTGGTTATTTGTGTACATACCCTACTTTCCATTAAAACTGCTACACCGAGAATAAATACAGATGACAAACTGGTATTCATTGGACAAATATGTTATACTAGAACTGAATTGTGATTACATTTTCACGCAGTTTGGGTGCATTGATCCTGAGAAATCAGTGCCCAGAGCAACCACCTCTGGCTGTAATAACGGTCTCGATGCGCATGGGCATTGTGTCAAACAGAGCTTGGATGGCGTGTACAGGTACAGTTGCCCATGCAGCTTCAACACCATACCACAGTTCGTCAAGAGTAGTGACTGGCGTACTGTGACGAGCCAGTTGCTCGGCCACCATTGACCAGACGTTTTCAACTGGTGAGAGATCTCGAGAATGTGCTGGCCAGGGCATCAGTCGAACATTTTCTGTATCCCGAAAGGCCCGTATAGGACCTACAACATGCGGTCGTGCATTATCCTGCTCAAAATGTTGGGTTTCGCAGGGATCGAATGAAGGGTACAGCCACGGGTCGTAACACATCTGGAATGTAACGTCCACTGTTCAAAGTGCCGTCAGTGCGAACAAGAGGTGACCGAGACGTGTAACCAAAGGCACCCCATAGCATCACGCCGGGTGATACGCTAGTATGGCGATGACGAATACACGCTTCCCATGTCCGTTCACCGCGATGTTGCCAGACACCTGTGCGACCATCATGATGCTGTAAACAGAACCTGGATGACATTTTGCCATTAGAGCACCAGGTTCTTCGTTGAGTACACCATCGTAGGCGCTCCTGTCTGTGATGTAGCGTCAAGGGTAAACGCAGCCATGGTCTCCGAGCTGATAGTCCATGCTGCTGCAAACGTCGTCCAACAGTTCGTGCAGTTGTCTTGCAGACGTGCCCATCTGCTTATTCAGGGATCCAGACGTGGCTGCACGATCCGTTACTGCCATGAGGATAAGACGCCTGTCATCTCGACTGGTAGTGATACGAGGCCGTTGGAATCCAGCACGTCGTTCCGTATTACCCTCCTGAACTCACCGATTCCATATTCTGCTAACAGTCACTGGATCTCGACCAACGCGAGCAGCTACGTCGCGATGCGATAACCGCAATCGCGATATACTACAATCCGACCTATATCACAGTCGAAAACGTGATGGTACGTATTTCTCCTCCTTACTCGAGGCATCACAACAACGTTTCACCAGGCAACGCCGCTCAACTGCTGTTTGTGTATGAGAAATCGGTTTGAAAATTTTGTCATGTCTGCACGTCGTAGGTGTCACCAGCGGCGTGACCCTTGTGTGATTGCTCTGAAAAGCAAATCATTTGCATTACAGCATCTTCTTCCTGTCGGTTAAATTTCGCGTCTGTAGCACGTCATCTTCATGGCGTAGCAATTTTAAAGACCAGTAGTGTATAAACGTAAGTACCTACTTACCTACAATCAAACCATGTCTGTTGTCAGTGGGTGTATTCAAATTTTTTAGAGTTTTTGTAAAAAGCTGCGTGAAGTTCAAAAACTGTAGAACTATAATCAGTCGTCTGCTAGTCGCAGGCATATGACATATAAACAGGCCTAATGTAACTACTGTTTAAAAATACACGTGTATTTGCGAAGAAGATATTACCAGTGATTCATCAACTTTTTAACCGGAGGAATACATTTCAAAAACAAATTTTTGAAAGGTTGTACAAGATTATTGTTGTTGTGGTTGTGGTCCTCAGTCCTGAGACTGGTTTGATGCAGCGCTCCATGCTACTCTATCCTGTGCAAGCTTCTTCATCTCCCAGTACCTACTGCAACCTACATCCTTCTGAATCTGCTTAGTGTATTCATCTCTTGGTCTCCCTCTACGATTTTTACCCTGCACGCTGCCCTCCAATACTAAATTGGTGATCCCATGATGCCTCAGAACATGTCCTACCAACCGACCCCTTCTTATGGTCAAGTTGTGCCACAAACTTCTCTTCTCCCCAATCCTATTCAACACTTCCTCATTATTTATTTGATCTACCCATCTAATCTTCAGCATTCTTCTGTAGCACCACATTTCGAAAGCTTCTATTCTCTTCTTGTCCAAACTATTTATTGTCCACGTTTCACTTCCATACATGGCTACACTCCATACAAATACTTTCAGAAATGACTTCCTGACACTTAAATCTATACTCGATGTTAACAAACTTCTCTTCTTCAGAAACGCTTTCCTTGCCATTGCCAGTCTACATTTTATATCCTCTCTACTTCGACCATCATCCTTTATTTTACTTCCTAAATAGCAAAACTACTTTACTACTTTAAGTGTCTCATTTCCTAATCTAATTCCCTCAGCATCACCCGACTTAATTCGAGTGCATTCCATTATCCTCGTTTTGCTTTTGTTGATGTCCATCTTATATCCTCCTTTCAAGAACCTATCCATTCCGTTCAACTGCTCTTCCAAGTCCTTTGCTGTCTCTGACAGAATTACTATGCCATCGTCGAACCTCAAAGTTTTTATTCCTTCTCCATGGATTTTAATACCTACTCCGAATTTTCGTTTATTTTCCTTCACTGCTTGCTCAATATACAGATTGAATAACATCGGGGAGAGACTACAATCCTGTCTCACTACCTTCCCAACCACTGCTTCCCTTTCATGTCCCTCGACTCTTATAACTGCCATCTGGTTTCTGTACCAATTGTAAACAGCCTTTCGCTCCCTGTATTTTACCCCTGCCACCTTCAGAATTTGAAAGAGAGTTTTCCTGTTGACATTGTCAAAAGCTTTCTCTAAGTCTACAAATGCTAGAAACGTAGCGTTGCCCTTCCTTAATCTAGCTTCTAAGATAAGTCGTAAGGTCAGTATTGCCTCACGTGTTCCAATATTTCTACGGAATCCAAACTGATCTTCCCCGAGGTCGGCTTCTACTAGTTTTTCCATTCGTCTGTAAAGGATTCGCGTTAGTATTTTGCACCTGTGACTTATTAAACCGATAGTTTGGTAATTTTCACATCTGTCAACACCAGCTTTCTTTGGGATTGGAATTATTATATTCTTCTTGAAGTCTGAGGGTATTTCGCCTGTTTCATACATCTTGCTCACCAGATGGTAGAGTTTTTTCAGGACTGGCTTTCCGAAGGCCGTCAGTAGTTCCAATGTAATGTTGTCTACTCCGGGGGCCTTATTTCGACTCAGGTTTCTCAGTGCTCTGTCAAACTCTTCACGCAGTATCGTATCTCCCATTTCATCTTCGTCTACATCCTCTTCCATTTCCATAATATAGTTCTCAAGTACATCGCCCTTGTATAGGCCCTCTATATACACCTTTCACCTTTCTGCTTTCCCTTCTTTGCTTAGAACTGGGTTTCCATCTGAGCTCTTGATGTTCATACAAGTGGTTCTCTTATCTCCAAAGGTCTCTTTAATTTTCCTGTAGGCAGTATCTATCTTATCCCTAGTGAGATAAGCCTCCACATCCTTACATTTGTCCTCTAGCCATCCCTGCTTAGCCATTTTGCACTTCCTGTCGATCTCATTTTTGAGACGTTTGTATTCGTTTTTGCCTGCTTCATTTACTGCATTTTTATATTTTCTCCTTTCATCAATTAAATTCAATATTTCTTCTGTTACCCAAGGATTTATACTAGCCCTCCTTCTTTTTACCTACTGGATCCTCTGCTGCCTTCAGTACTTCATCCCTCAAAGCTACCCATTCTTCCTCTACTATATTTCTTTCCCCAATTCCTGTCAGTTGTTCCCTTATGCTCTCCCTTAAACTCTGTACAACCTCTGGTTCTGTCAGTTTATCCAGGTACCGTCTCCTTTAAATTCCCACCTTTTTGCAGTTTCTTCAGGTTTAATCTACAGGTCATAACCAATAGATTGTGGTCATAGTCCACATCTGCCCCTGGAAATGTTTTGCAATTTAAAACCTGGTTCCTAAATCTCTGTCTTACCATTATATAATCTATCTGAAACCTGTCAGTATCTCCCGGATTCTTCTATGTATACAGCCTTCTTTTTTAGTTATTGAACCAAGTGTTACCTATGATACATAATTATTATATAGTTTATTTTATGAATATGGAGAAACCTACTGGATGAACTAGTCATTTGATTTTAGCAAATATTTTTACCAACTGTAGACATACCGGAATGTAGGTGGTTCTGACGATAGTTCCCTCAAGACCGTGTAGTAAGACTAATAGGTCGACCATTGCCAAAACGCCCTGTCGCACCAGCATCCCATGTGCGTGCAACGAATAGCTGGTTTGGTTCAGTGTATCCACCATTGTATCGCTTTCACGTGTGTGACAGGTGTCAGTGATGGCTGGACGACAAGCAATTCCCCGGAGATTTGATACGATAAAAGTCCATGGTCGTCTGCTATGGCTCGTCTGTTGTGGCAGGATCACGAAGGGGATGAAGGCCTGATGGTTAGAGAACGCGCTGTGCCACAGCACAGCACTGATGGGCGCTACTGGAAGACACGGGAAACATAAATCCCCACGTATATTCGTGTTGTTCATCCGTGCCATGCACTGCGGATAAATGTTCATGTATCGTGCAATGATAGGTCTCTGACAATCACCTAAAGAGCCTGACGTTGAACATGGTGTGGGATCTGCTGCTCAACGCGTAAGACGCTGCTTAAGTCCCCACCCATCATTAGGTGCTTCATGTTGCCCTGAAACAAAGGGGCCACCTAGGTAAGGCAGTAAACTCTTCCCTCCCTATGTTTTGTCATTCCAGCCTTGACGTAGAGATCCATAGGATCGACCGCACTGATTGTGAGCACAACGTCTCGGACTGATCACAAATAGTGCATATCTGTTGCTTCTGTGTCATCACGTAATAGGTTGGCTATACCACCATTACCTTCGGTAGCTGGGTTGCTGTAAGAAGTGCAGCCGTAAAAACGGAGGTGCAGTTCAGAGACGACCCTCTCGAAGAAGCAGTATATCAATGTCCGCCGACCAAATTATATCTTTTAACAGCTTAATTCCGTGAAATTAATGCCATTGACATTGCCTGTACCTATCCAATACACCTGGATCATTGGATAGTAAGATTATGTACGCCGCAGTCATTTGGCCCGCGCGGGGTAGCCGTGAGGTCTCGGGCGTCTTGTCACGGTTCGGCTGGCTTCCCCCGTCGGAGATTGGAGTCTTCCCTCGGCCATAGCTGTGTGTGTTGTCGTTAGGATAAGTTAGTTAGATTAAGTACTGCGTAATTCTAAGGACTGATGACCATGGGTCCCATAGTCCTTGCTACAAATTTTCAATTTCCATTTGCAGTCGTTTGATCCACTAAGAGCCACGGTGCCAGGGTGACGGTCCTTATCAATACCAACGCGCATATTATTGATCGGCAGACAAAAGATTTCCATCCGACGATTCACCGGTCGCGGCATCAGGTGTTCGTTCGAGCACTTTCCAGCCCCATCTCAGACGCCCAAACACCAAGGTGGAGGTACGGTACGACAGGAGACGGATGATATACATCTGTTGTCTTAGCCACATCATCGCCGGGCTGCCTGTCAGGGTGTTTCGCATCTTGAAGCTGCCATTGTCCTTGGGCGGTCAATTCCGGCAGTAAACCAGGAACCGCTGGGCGGATTCGTTAGCTCAGGTGGAAGAGGAATTATCATCTGCAACGTGTCACCATCTTGTGAAGTGTTTCGTGTGGACAACGTCTATTCTTTCAGCGTCTCGGCGACTTCTGTTTGCGAGAACGCACTTGTGCATCCTGTGGATTACGATGAACAATAGGCACCTCTCGCATCTCAACGTCCGAGCTTCAGTCGATCTTCAGGTGCTCCTTTTCTTCATACCGATAAAATGCAGACGGGGTCGCTGTAGTCGAGCATGTCGATGGTTCCGAAGCAGGCCGAGGCATCGTGGACGCAGAAACTTATCCCTCGGGGTTCGGTAAGTGGTATGGAACAACGTCTGCGTTAGTCATGTTCCTTGCTGCATCAACTTAGGTAACATACAGAGTAGTCGGATGCTAAGTAGGCGTCATGTAAGCAAGAAGTATGTGGATGAGGTCTCTTTGCAGGCATTCGGAGCGAACGTGCCCCTCTTGCCTCCTCCCAGAATAAGTCCGGAGTTGACCGTCATAAATGACGATCGCTCCACAGTCACCAAAGGTCAGGTAAGATGATATGTGATTGGGCAGTTCACTTCCGATCTGATCCACTCCATTCGAAACAGGACATGTCTCGAACGTGTGCCACTTTTTCTGCTCTGCCATGAGGCCGCTGGGCGCCCAAAGCAATGGTCGAAACTTCAAATGGCAGTTCGAAGGCTCGTAAGATTCAAATACGGAGTCCTGTATGGTCGACAGTTACTTCCTGCCTCCCCCCCCCCCCCCCCTCATACACACACACACACACACACCACCAAATGTCGTCCGAGTGATGGAAACGATATCAATCGGGGAATGACGAATAACCCAATCGCACGCTGCTTCAGCTACGAATTTCGGGTGAACCCTGCCGGAGACGATCGGGAGACGTATTATGAGGAATTCCTGTTGGTCGACGTGCATTACTGTACGCAGGAAACGCTCTACTTTGTGCACTTTATTGCGTGTGTACTTGGCATGGAACGTTAATTTTACCGTGACCTTTCAGTATGAAAGCGCCATCGTCGGTCAAGGTGATGTGTTGACACTACAGTACCACTGCTCCCACGAGTAAACAACGGTCCGCTAGCGCAGCACCGCTGTTTACTCGTGCGAATAGTGGTATTGCAGTGTCAACAAATCACTCCGACGGACGATGCCGCATTCGTACAGCCACGATAAAATCAACGTTCCATGCACAGTACGCACGACCTACGGAGTACGACGTCGAGCGCAGCGCCGCTCGGAGCACCACGCACGTCCGCTACGCAGCACGGCTTCGAGCCGAGGCCGCTCGGCTGCGGACTGCCCCTCAAGGTACGTACCTGAGCACGCCTCGAACTTCCAAACTCGATTTTCTAGAAATCGGTTGGTTGTTGCTTCTTCCTTTTTCACATATGTTAAAGCCTTATTCGTCCCCTACACATCCTGTCAACATGAATCATATCGATGGAGGGAAGTTTGTACGTTCGACTTATTAGCATTATAGTTCAATTCTTTTATCTTGGCGGTTCGCGCATGCCCGCAAAGACGCTGGAGATTGCTGCGTTGCAAGTTGCACGCGACAAGCAAACTTACGTTTAGGGGGTGGGAGCGCTCAGGCTATGAAGTAAAGCCACCACAACCGCATTAATTCTTTCGCTGCTACAGAGACGTGCTCCCCGCATTCCTCACTGTGCACGATATTGTCACCATTGCTCTGCTCGCCTGTGCAGACACATGGTGTTCCGACTGCTTTGACACACTTATCATTCGATTTCACAAAAACTACACTCCTGGAAATTGAAATAAGAACACCGTGAATTCATTGTCCCAGGAAGGGGAAACTATATTGACACATTCCTGGGGTCAGATACATCACATGATCACACTGACAGAACCACAGGCACATAGACACAGGCAACAGAGCATGCACAATGTCGGCACTAGTACAGTGTATATCCACCTTTCGCAGCAATGCAGGCTGCTATTCTCCCATGGAGACGATCGTAGAGATGCTGGATGTAGTCCTGTGGAACGGCTTGCCATGCCATTTCCACCTGGCGCCTCAGTTGGACCAGCGTTCGTGCTGGACGTGCAGACCGCGTGAGACGACGCTTCATCCAGTCCCAAACATGCTCAATGGGGGACAGATCCGGAGATCTTGCTGGCCAGGGTAGTTGACTTACACCTTCTAGAGCACGTTGGGTGGCACGGGATACATGCGGACGTGCATTGTCCTGTTGGAACAGCAAGTTCCCTTGCCGGTCTAGGAATGGTAGAACGATGGGTTCGATGACGGTTTGGATGTACCGTGCACTATTCAGTGTCCCCTCGACGATCACCAGAGGTGTACGGCCAGTGTAGGAGATTGCTCCCCACACCATGATGCCGGGTGTTGGCCCTGTGTGCCTCGGTCGTATGCAGTCCTGACTGTGGCGCTCACCTGCACGGCGCCAAACACGCATACGACCATCATTGGCACCAAGGCAGAAGCGACTCTCATCGCTGAAGACGACACGTCTCCATTCGTCCCTCCATTCACGCCAGTCGCGACACCACTGGAGGCGGGCTGCACGATGTTGGGGCGTGAGCGGAAGACGGCCTAACGGTGTGCGGGACCGTAGCCCAGCTTCATGGAGAAGGTTGCGAATGGTCCTCGCCGATACCCCAGGAGCAACAGTGTCCCTAATTTGCTGGGAAGTGGCGGTGCTGTCCCCTACGCCACTGTGTAGGATCCTACGGTCTTGGCGTGCATCCGTGCGTCGCTGCGGTCCGGTCCCAGGTCGACGGGCACGTGCACCTTCCGCCGACCACTGGCGACAACATCGCTGTACTGTGGAGACCTCACGCCCCACGTGTTGAGCAATTCGGCGGTACTTCCACCCGGCCTCCCGCATGCCCACTATACGCCCTCGCTCAAAGTCCGTCAACTGCACGTACGGTTCACGTCCACGCTCTCGCGGCATGCTACCAGTGTTAAAGACTGCGATGGAGCTCCGTATGCCACGGCAAACTGGCTGACACTGACGGCGGCGGTGCACAAATGCTGCGCAGCTAGCGCCATTCAACGGCCAACACCGCGGTTCCTGGTGTGTCCGCTGTGCCGTGCGTGTGATCATTGCTTGTACAGCCCTCTCGCAGTGTCCGGAGCAAGTATGGTGGGTCTGACACACTGGTGTCAATGTGTTCTTTTTTCCATTTCCAGGAGTGTATTTGGTCCAAAAATTTGATTTTTACCCATCTTCTTGACTGATACCTTCCCTCCATAAATTACTTAATTTTGTCTCAATTTTCAACGCAGTTATTGTGCAGCATTAAATGTAGTAAACCATTGTAAGAAATTTTGAAGAGTTTGCAGAGGTAAAAGTACATAACGTATACTTTCCGTATGGTCGATTTTAGTTGCCACTAGAATTTTCAAAAAAATACATTCAAACGAATAAAATTCATGAAGTAAGACACTTCGATATTGTTTTTAAATAAATAAACACCGTACAAGGTTTGAACTCAGAACCTTTCGCTTAACACCCAAACACTTTTACCATTACGCTAACGCAGCTCGTCATCCAACAGCCTTCCTGGAGGATTTTAAAATATGACGCAAAATACCGTCAAACACTGTTGGTATGACTATGAATTACTCACGTTTCTTTGAAGTACAATAGGAAATAAACAATTCCGCTGTTCTTTATTGCGAAAAAACGGCTATCGCCTGAATTAGGAGGCTTCTTGCTTGTTTGGTTTAATTAATTAATAGAATATGAAGCAATTGGTATAAGGAACGCTTTTTCTAAACTTTCATTAAAAGAAATTCTGCTATCAAGAAATAGCTTTTGTTCAATTACTTTATTTATGACTGAATGTTTCTAAAACTGAATACACTCGTCCGTGCTCTTCACTGCAGTCGAACTCTGGCAGCGTCGTTCTCTGTTCATTGGCTGACTGTGTTTTGTGACGTCAGATGCGCAGAACGAGCATAAACTCGGCCGCCGTCGTGAATGACGCGCACTTTAGTACATAATTTTCAGTTCACAAACAGTAAATTTGCTTCGACAGCCCTAGCGCAACAGGTATTTCGTCATTTCTACTGTATAACAACGTTAGGTTACTGGGTCGCTATCAATAGTGGGTGGCTTGAGATACGAAAAGAATTTCCGTTTCATTACGTATGCGTGTTTACGACGAATCACTCCTGAGGACAGTCAGATTACGTTATAATATTAGTTCCTTTGCCCGCATCTCGTGGTCGTGCGGTAGCGTTCTCGCTTCCCACGCCCGGGTTCACGGGTTCGATACCCAGCGGGGTCAGGGATTTTCTCTGCCTCGTGATGGCTGGGTGTTGTGTGATGTCCTTAGGTTAGTTAGGTTTAAGTAGTTCAAAATTCTAGGGGACTGATGACCATAGATTTAAAGTCCCATATTGCTCAGAGCCATTTGAACCATTAGTTCCTTTGGACTTCATCGGCCTGTCTTAGAGGACATCTTTAATCAGATCAATTTCAATCAGACCTTTATTGTCGATTACTAGCGATGTCACATCCAATGTGACAGACACCATGCACACTAACAATGCTTCGTCATCTGGAGCACCGCCGACAGCTCGGTTCTGCGGCTCCCTTTACGTGCCTATAGTGGTGGACCAAAGCACATGTTTCGGCTTACAAGTGGTACCAAGTGGTCTTTCCACATGAGTTCTGGATGAGACTTACAATGGACGTGTTCGTTCTGGAAGGTTCCGTGGAGAATTAACGTTGCCGCATTGCACTCGCCAGTATCACACACTGCCAGAACCTGGGCTGAGGGAACGGACTGTCACTGGGCACATAGCACGATCACCTCTAGTACGCACAGTCAGTAATTTAGATAGCTGGTGATGGTCTGTATCTGCATCCTATCTTTGAAGTCTCTACTACGTTAACTTTCAACCACATGTTGTTCCTGCTATTCTCCAGAGTTCTCACCCACTAAAAACTTCTGTTCGTGGGTCGCCTAGAGATGGGCACTCCAGTACCCACCAGCCATTACGCTTAACGAACTTTGGTAGATGCAGCAGAGAATTAAGTACCAGCATGTGTTAGCCAGCCTCGGATCGACTCGATGCTTAGCCGGATCAACGTCGTTGTTGGTGGTAGACGCGGCAGTTCTGTGTACTACATTTCTTTTCCTATCTGCCACAGAACACCTACATTCCGGGTGGTTATAATGAAAGTCCAGCTACGGACGGAGGTCCTGTGTAGGCTGTAATTATCAAAAAAATGTCTCTGAGCACTATGAGACTTAACTTCTGAGGTCATCAGTCCCCTAGAACTGAGAACTACTTAAACCTAACTAACATAAGGACATCACACACATCCATGCCCGAAGCAGGATTCGAACCTGCGACCGTAGCGATCGCGCGGTTCCAGACTGTAGCGCCTAGAACCGCTCGGCCACTCTGGAAGGCGCTGTAATTATCATTTGACAGGAAACTTCATATATATGCTCATGCGTTAACACGGAACAGATTTACACTGGAAAGTAAATTAGTTTCACCAGCGGTTGAAGATACCGCTTCAGTTGTAAATTTTTTTTATTATCATGACCGGTTTCGGGCTCTCATAAGCCCATCCTCACGTGTCGTACTGGAAATAGCAACAGGCGGGAGATAATTTTCACATGCTGCAACACATTAAAAAAAAGACCAAGAAATTTCTTAATAAATAGTTTTAAAAATCTTTTAAACATAGCCGGCCGGTGTGGCCGAGCCGTTCTAGGTGCTTCAGTCTGGTACTGCGCAGCCGGTACGGTCGCAGTTTCGAATCCTGCCTCGAGCATGGAAGTGTGTGATGTCCACAGGTTAGTTAAGTTTAAGTGCTTTAGGTTAGTTAAGTTTAAGTAGTTCTAAGTTATAGGGGACTGACGAGCTAAGATATTAAGTCCCATAGTGCTCAGAGCCATTTTGAACCATTTTTTTCAAAGGAAATTTCAAAATCACCGGTCGGGCTAGCTGCTGTGAAACCTGGGTCACTGCGAAAGTTCAGTTATGGCCACTAGGTGGAAATCTGCCACTGTGCACAGTTTGTATAGCGGTGCGACATCCGCAAGGTCATTTGACAATCCATAACTTTTTACACTTATATGGATATGGTGTCTGTTCTTTCGGACATAATAAAGAGTGTGTTGGGTAGGGACACTACGAATGTAGTGTGTGGACATGTAAGGTGAGAATGTGGATCTCGCGGGAGGCGTGCGCGACATAGTCCCTGCAGTCGCACTATCCTCTGTGCCCTCGGTCGTTCAGATGGATAGAGCGTCTGCCATGTAAGCAGGAGCTCCCGGGTTCGAGTCCCACGCGGGGCACACGTTTTCATCTGCCCCCGTTGACATATATCAACGCCCGTCAACAGCTCAACATATTAATGTATAATTCTAGCCATAACTTGAGTGATAAGTATGGCTATGTGGCAGAGAGACTGTAAATGAAACACTTTTACATAAACCGCGGCATCTGCAATGCTAAACTGAGAGAGTATCGCCTACTTGTTCGAGTATAATGACTTTTCTGGAGAGTAGAAATCTACTCTGTTGGAATCAGCATGGGTTTCGAAAAAGACGGTCGTGTGAAACCCAGTTCGCGCTATTCGTCCAGGAGACTCAGAGGGCCATAGACACGGGTCCACAGTTAGATGCCGTGTTTCTTGACTTCGGCAAGGCGTTCGATACAGTTCTCCACAGTCGTTTAATGAACAAAGTAAGAGCATATGGACTATCAGACCAATTTTGTAATTGGATTGAAGAGTTGCTAGATAACAGAACGCAGCATGTCATTCTCGACGGAGAGAAGTCTTCCGAAGTAAGAGTGATTTCAGGTGTGCCGCAGGGTAGTGTCATAGGACCGTTGCTATTCACAGTATACATAAATGACCTGGTGGATGACATCGGAAGTTCACTGAGGCATTTTGCAGATGATGCTGTGGTGTATCGAGAGGTTGTAACAATGGAAAATTGTACTGAAATGCAGGAGGATCTGCAGCGAATTGACGCATAGTGCAGGGAATAAAAATTGAATCTCAATGTAGACAAGTGTAATATGCTGCGAATACATAGAGAGATAGATCCCTTATCATTTAGCTACAATATAGCAGGTCAGCAACTTGAAGCATTTAATTCCATAAATTATCTGGGAGTACGCATTAGGAGTGATTTAAAATGGAATGATCATATAAAGTTGATCGTCGGTAAAGCAAATGCCAGACTGAGATTCGTTGGAAGAATCCTAAGCAAATGCAATCCGAAAACAAAGGAAGTAAGTCACAGTACGCTTGTTCGCCCACTGCTTGAATACTGCTCAGCAGTGTGGGATCCGTACCAGATAGGGTTGATAGAAGAGATAGAGAAGATGCAGCGGAGAGCAGCGCGCTTCGTTACAGGATCATTTAGTAATCGCGAAAGCGTTACGGAGATGATAGATAAACTCCAGTGGAAGACTCTGCAGGAGAGACGCTCTGTAGCTCGGTACGGGCTTTTGTTAAAATTTCGAGAACATACCTTCACCGAAGAGTCAAGCAGTATATTGCGCCCTCCTACGTATATCTCGCGAAGAGACCATGAGGATAAAATCAGAGAGATTAGAGCCCACACAGAAGCATACCGACAATCCTTCTTTCCACGAACAATACGAGACAGGAATAGAAGGGAGAACCGATAGAGGTACTCAAGGTACCCTCCGCCACACACCGTTAGGTGGCTTGGGGAGTATGGATGTAGATGTAGATGTACTTAAATGTCTGAAGAGAAGCCTGAGTCTTTATACAATTTAAATAAGATGATAACGGAATTCGGAAACATGAGTGAGCTTGGTGTGGCACCTGGATGAGGGGAACATTGTATTCCGGTGGGAGTTATTGTAGAGCTTGCTGTTGCTGTAGCTGACCATGCAGCGTTCCCCTCGGGTAGGGCTAGTGTTAGTGCTCGTGCAGTGACACGAGAACTGCCGCGCGAGAGTAACCGAGCGGTCTGATGGGGTGTGTGCTTGTCTTTAGGATAATTTACGTTAAGTAGTGTGTAAGCTTAGGGACTGATGACCTTAGCAGTTAAGTCCCATAATATTTCACACGCATTTTGTCACGAGAACAGTCGATCCCATGGTCAGCAGTACGGGAAGTTATTCTGTCAGTTTGACACTGGAACCGTACAAAATTCAGACGGTGCACCATCTGAAATCTCATGATACGCAGCAACGTTAGGGCACGGATCGAAGTTGATGACATGCAACCGGACAATATTGTACGGGGTGACGAAGCGTATTTTACACTAAAGTGTGCAAAGAATACACAGAACTGCCGAATTTCCGGTTCTGTTAAACCGTCTTTGGTGTACGAAGAGCCATTGCACTTGTCGTATGTGACTGCGTGTGGTGTAGGTTCACAAGAACCCTTACTGACGGCCCATTCTTCTTTGAAGAGAATACTTCTAGGGGGTCTGTATAACATCACGCATAAAAGTAATCCAGCATGTGATTCCTGCTTTGGAAGAGCGCAGCTGCGTGGAAACCATAGTTTTTATGATGGGGTAACACCACATGTCGCTCCCAAAGTGAAGTATCTGCTTAACGCAATCTCCCACGAACGTTTTATCTCCAGAGATTTTCCAGATGCATGGCCTGCAAGATAAAATAATCTGAAACCCTGTAGCTGTGAGGATAGCTAAAAGATTGCGTTTACCGGGGACGTTTTTGGTTTGTACATGATCTGAAGGACAATATACAGGAACACGGTGCTCAGATTCCGTCGGAACTGCTGCGAGCAACTGCTGATCACATCGTTTTTCAGACGCAGCATCTCGTCGAGTCTCCGGTGCTTATATAAAAGAAACTGTGTGAGAGTCTGTTAATAATATTTCCAAAATAATCTTTCTCAATTGTTTTCCCTTCCCTACCAATGTCCCGTTCTTAACCCATTGCGTATGGACACATCTCTATACGTCTTTCTTGCATTCAGAGGCCCAGATTTGCCCCTGGTGTCCAAAAAATGGAACAAATTTCTTTTTCATTAAATTGGTTCCTCATTAACACATTACAATACCTACGAAGCTTCGCTGCCATACGATAATTATAGCCCGTACTGGACCTCTGGAGTTGCTGCACTTTATTTACAGCCACTCGTTATTTAATCATCTGTTATTCCCGCCCTACCATATAACCACAGTAGCTATAATTTCGATTTTTTTTAAAACCGTTATTCACGTTTTAATTATCAGCGCTGTGTGAGGAGTAAACCAGACATTGCCTAAGGACGCGAATCCTAAAACCTCTAGTTGGATGTAATGGAAACAAAAACTTAAAGGCAACAATAAAAGAACTCAGCCTGCGATCACCGAAATCTGATGATGAATTCCAGGCGACGGATTACACTTCAGTATTTTGAAAAATAAGTAACATTGCAATAGTTCACCATATTGAAATCATGGGGGTCTTTCTGACGATCTGGCTAACAACTCTGTACTAAATCACACGCCTTTAAACTACTTCACGTTCTGTATGCCAACATTTACGCCATGTAGTGCAACTCACAAAATGTCAAGAGAAACGTGCCTGCAGAATAAGCCAAGTGCAAAGACATTTGAAGCAATAATTTCTGCAGACATTGTAAACCGAGTGTGCGCCTCGTCAAGGGAATGAAAGCTGTCGCATACAGCTCCTGCTTTCATTACATGTAGCAGCGTCTGCCCGAGGCGCCTTGGCACGTGAGTCTATGCACACAAGTAATAATTAGTCGTGCAGAAGAAACAAAGAAACATTTCAAATTAAAAAGCCGCTTCACTAAGCTTTTAGACACTGTGCCAGGATTAGTTATTGTTCTGGCAGCAAGTGCTTCTATCTCCAGTGGCAGCTGAATAAGAGAAGTCATTAAATAGGTCTCTGTTTTTCCTTTCCAAGCTATCACTAGTTAACTGGAATCAGAGGACGTATTAAAATACCATGAGCACTTAATCAGTACTTTCTTGGCATTCACTGGGGAAACTGAACAAAACAGCGTAGCGGTGAAAATACTAGATTCGCATTCTGGAACAGTACGATTGAAATCTCAGTGGCGCCATCCTGATATAAGTTATTCACGAATCTCCTAAAACACTTAAATCAAATTCTGATATGGTTCCTTTGTTAAGCCAGTTTACTGCCACTAATCACTTCGCAATCCATGTTTGTTAAAGGACTTGACAGTTTGGGATAGTCTGTGAACAACTGACGAATTCCTAGCCCCACGGAGGGTCTTTGGCATAGTTCTGTATCACCATTTAATGAAGAAAAGAAGCATTTTCTGACTGATGGACAAGCCTCGCGACTGTATTGAAGGCTTTGAGGTGTACACTGAGGTGACAAAAGACATGGGATAACGATGTGCCACATACATATGGCGGTAGTGTCGTTTAATCGCTTAAACAAGGTAAAAAAGGGCAGTGCGCTGACGTAGTGTCATTTGTACTCAGGTGATTATGTGGAAAGGTTTCCAGTGTGATTATCGCCACACGACGGGAATTAGAAGCCTTTGAACGCGGAATGGTAGGTGAAGTTAGACGTGTGGAAAAATCAGTTTTGGAAATCGTTAGAAAATTCAGTATTCTGAGATCCACTGTGTCAAGAGTGTGCCGAAAATATCAAATTTCACACATTACCTCTCACCACAGACAACACAATGGCCGACGTCTTTCGCTTAACGACCGACAGCAAGGGCGTTTGCGTGGAGTTGGTTTGATTTGAGGGAAGAGACCAAACAGCGAGGTCATCGGTCTCAATGGATTAGGGAAGGATGGGAAAGGAAGTCGGCCGTGCCCTAAAAAGGAGCCATCTCAGCATTTGCCTGAAGCGATTTAGGGAAATCACGGAAAACCTTAATCAGGATGACCGGTCGCGGGATTGAACCGCCGTCCTCCCGAATGCGAGTCCAGTGTGCAACCACTGCACCACATTTGCGTAGAGTTTCAGTGCTAACAGACAGCAGCTCTACGTGCAATAACCACAGAAATCAATACGAGACCTACGACGAACGTATCCTTCAGGACGGTATGGTGAAATCTGACGTCAATGGGGTATGGCAGCAGACGACCGAAATGAGTTACTTCGACGACTGGAAAACAGTGTCCTGGTCAGTTGAGTCCTGATTTCAGTTTGTGAGACCTGATGAGAGGGTTCGAGTGTGGCACAGACCGCACGAAGCAGTGAAGCTGGTCATAGGTTGTGTTTCAAAAATGAAAAGCACAGAGACAGAAGTGATGACACTTTCTGTAGGACCTCACCATCATTTAGCAGGACCTCAAGCACGTACAGCGCAAGCTGTCACTGATTTGCTTGACTGATGGGGCTGTTAAGTGCTATACCACCTACTGCCCTCCCCTGACTTAAGCCCTCGTAAGTTCAACTCCAGTTCTAAAATGAAGGAAGCACTTCACGGCATTCGCTTCAGAACTGCCACAAATTCGTCGGGCAATAAACCACGCTGCTCGAACAGTCAACAGAACTGGCACTGCTAAGAGTATCCCATGACTTTCACATCGCTGGCAACGGGTTATACTCAATGCTGGTGATTACTTTGAAGGTCAGTAAAACTCTGAAACACGTATCTGTTTTGTAAGAACTGTAGATAAATAGTTGCCACTATTAAAGTTCCAATCTTCGTATATTCTTGGAATTAAATAGATGACATGATATTTTCATCGCCCACCCCCCGCCCCTTCTCACTTTAAATGAGATTTTACCGAACGCCCCCCCCCCCTCCACCCCCCCACCGATTCTGAGTCACATAATTGATAGTAAAAGAGATGAGTGCTGTTCTAAATAACACCACTGACAGTTAAAAACATATGACGTAAGAACTGGTACAGCACTGCTGAGACGATAATGCATCTGCCGCAATGTGACGTAACCTGTCAGAAGGTATCGTAAAGATTACGTGCGGTGTGCAAGTCTTGCCCTCACCTGAACTGTACGGTAGTACTGGGTGATCAAAAGGTCAGTATAAATTTGAAAACTGAATAAATCACGGAATAATGTAGATAGAGAGGTACAAATTGACACACATGCTTGGAATGACAAAGCAAAGATGTTCTTTACAGGAAATGCTCAATATGTTCACCATCATTCCTCAACGATAGCTGTAGTCGAGGAATAATGTTGTGAACAGCACTGTAAAGCATGTCTGGAGTTGTGGTGAGGCACTGGCGTCGGATGTTGTCTTTCAGCATCTCTAGAGATGTCGGTCGATCACGATACACTTGCGACTTCAGGTAACCAATAATCGCACGGACTGAGGTCTGGGGACCTGGGAGGCCAAGCATGGCGAAAGTGGTGGCTGAGCATACGATCATGGCCAAACGACGCGCGCAAGAGATCTTTCACGCGTCTAGCAATATGGAGTGGAGCGCCATGCTGCATAAACATCCTACGTTCCAGCAGGTGTTTATCAGCCAGGCTGGGGATGATGCGATTCTGTAACATACCTCTGTAAAATACCTCTCACTCGTCACGGTAGCAGTTACCAAACCAGAATCACGCATTTCCTCGAAGAAAAAAGGCCCGATAACGGTAGATGTGGTAAATCCAACCCATACCGTGACTTTATTGTCGTGCAATGGAGTTTCCACGTACATTTCTAGGATTTTTTGTAGCCCAAATTCTGCAGTTGTGGGCGTTGACAGACCCTCGGAGAGTGAAATGAGCTTCGTCGGTCCACAACACGTTACTCAACAATTCGTCATCTTCCGGCATCTTTTGAAACGCCCACACCGCAAATGCCCTGCGCTTCACTAAATCGCCAGGTAACAGTTCATGATGTCGATGGATTTTTTACGGATAGCATCGCAAGGTACGCCTAACTGCCAACTAAACACTAGTGTATGGAATGCCGGTGCGACGTGCGACTGCACGAGCGCTGACTTTAGACTATCGTCTAAACATCCCGTGGCTTCGAACTTGGAAATCATTCTCGCCACAGCTGCATTTGTCAATGGTTCTTTACCCGTTCTAATCCACTTCCTAAGGTGATAGGATCGTAACGCTGAACTAGCATATTCCCCATTCTGACAATACAGCTTCACTAAAAGGGCCTTTTCAGGTAACGTCAAATGCTGCGACTGCTGGCGCATCTGATTCTCTCTCTTTTTTTTCCTTTATTGATTTTCAATTCCCCCCGAAGGGGAAGGGCTGGCAGCAGCTTAGTACGCTGCTCTACAGCCTACAGACTTTTATTTTAAAAAACGGAAGAAGAAAAGAAACAAGAGAAACAGGCGCTAAAACGTTGACGTCAAGTGTAAAATGGCGGAAAAATGCAGAAAGTTAAAACAGAAAGCAAAAGAGGTTGGCAACGTTAATAAAAGACACAGGAATCAGACAAGTAACATGATACACACACAAGTAAAAAATACGGCGACAGTCTGGTTTCTGTTCGCAAGAGATAAAAAGCACACCCAGCGACAGTATGATGGCCGTTCGCAGCACTTCCCAAAAACACAACACGGAACACTCACTGTAATACACTCACTGTAGAACACTGCACGAAAGTGGCGGCACAAAGATGACACTCCCGAGCCACAGGCAGATGTGGGGGGGGGGGGGGGGGTATCTCTCTCTCATTGCAGCACCTTTTATATACGATTGTCATGCGCAGTCACTGGCGTTTTGCTGTCGACCGCCATCTGTCCAACATATTGTGAACTTTGTTTTTTTTCTTTTTGGTTCTAAGAAAACCCCATGTCATTCCAAGCATGTGTGTCAATTTTTATCTCACTATCTACATTATTCCGTAGTTTATTAAGTTTTCAAATTTATACTGACTTTTTGATCACCCGGTATTTCGCTGTCATCCTTGAACGCCAGTTGTAATGCACAATCGTACCAGCCATGATTTGGAAGGGTTTTACGTAGCGAGGTAGCCATGAAGTACAATTTTCCATTAAGAGATTAGAAACACGAGAAGGCACAGCTAACTTCGATACCATACAAGGAGAAAACATCCACTGAGCTTATAGGAGGAGAAGCTAAATTTGATTGATATTTGTACAATTTTATTTACGTGCAACACACTTGGGATAATAAGCGAACTCTTAATACTGCTGGTGCTTCAGGGTGAAACATTGATACCATCCAAGAGTGACGATGCAGGGAAGTCTTCAGTTTGCAACTTTCCACAGTGGCCGTCTTCTTCACCTTCACAATCTTTGCTGGAGACAATGTGGCCGATTCCTGCCGCAGGTTCAATCCCATATTTATCGCGATTTCCCACTCTTTCACCTTCATTAGAATTTTTCAATCTGTGTTCGAAGCTTAGGATTATTGGTTCAAATGGCTCTGAGCACTATGGGACTTAACTGCTGAGGCCACCACTCCCCTAGAACTTTGAACTAATTAAACCTAACTAACCTAAGGACATCACACACATCCATGCCCGAGGTAGGATTCGAACCTGCCACCGTAGCGGTAGGATTAATACTCGAAGTAATAGCAATAACAAACCTAAAATCTATTCTTTCACAAACCGGTTATTTTTGAAGGGGTTTAACAGTCAGGTTAAACCGGAGACGAAAATAACCGGATTAGCAGAATGTTGGTTGTTTCAACGGTAATCACTGTCCCTAGTAGAACAGACGGCCCGTCACAGGCGTCTTGTCCTGGGGACCTCCAAATCTCGAGAGCCGCAAGATTTGGAAGCTTCCGAGTGCCAGATCATGTTTCGTCAAATCCCAAATAAGGCCAAAATATGTCCAATAATTAAGTTGTAGTTTGTAGTTAGAGGCTTCATAGGTACGCAAAATATAAGTACCTACTTACCTACATCCAGACTGTGTCAGTCATCAGTTGGTGTGTTCAAATTTTTTAGATCTTTGTAAAATGTTAAGTGAAGCTCAAAAACTGTAGACCTATAACCAGTCGGCTGCTAGACGGAGGCCTATGACATGTAAACAGGTGTAATGTAACTACTGTTGAAAAATAATGGTGTAAGTGCAGAGAAGATTTTACCGGCGATTTACTAATATTTATTAATATTTTAATATTATTATATTAATATTTTAACTGAAGGAATACATTCCAAAAATCACTTTTTGAAAGGTTGTTCATAATTATTATATATTTTATTTTATGAATTTGAAAACCCTACTAGATGAACTTGTCATTTGATTTAAGCAAATGTTTTTACGAACTGTAGACATCAAAATCAACTCTTAAGTCGTCTAGACTTTATACGTCGGAACTGACTGTAGAAAAATGTTCTATAATGTGTTTTTCTGCTGCACACAACCTAAATCCCATAAATATATACCAAGCTATAGTCATCGCCTTGAAGGAACGCACCCCGCTCGCTCTATGGAGACTTCCTCGCGAAACATACATGCGTAATAGATCTGAACAATACAGAAATTATCAGACGATATCTTTTGTAAGAGGATCAAAATGCGTATTAGATAGTAGCATGGAGGGTAATGAAATTACGTTATAACTTATAACCTGTTACGAGACCATTTAAGGTGGTAGCCGCTGTGGGAGTCTCATTTGAAACTCTCGGGGAATACCCATCATAACGGGTAAAACGCAAACGGTCCGCTCGCGCATGCCCTCTATAATACTTTGAATTTCGTGTTCATTTCATTTTATTCCTCATAAACCTCTAATAATACTACAAATAATTAACGTATTTTCTATTTTTGTTGTGGCGTCTTAATTGAGTTCACACAACGACTGTATTATCGTGTGTCTAAATAGAGACCAAGACGGTAGTACCTACATTTCCAGCTAGTTTATTTTTATCTTGAAATTTTCTAGTGCATACTATTAGGATCAAATACGGATGGACATTTTATGTCCTGGTTCCTTCCCAAACATTATTCTTTCTTTACACTGTTTTACAGCAAATGACACATTTATGTGAAATCGAAATGTGTTACAATTAGTTGAATCATCATGTTTAACAAACAGTGAATAGTTTGTGAAATAATAAAATAAAAATAATCTTTTTATCCACTGAAAAACAGCTTTATTGTCTGCCGTAGTGTAAAAGATACATACAACATTTATTTGAAAACGACCACGCGTTTATGGTCATGATGGTACCTGTCTACTCTCTACTACGAGCCTCCGATTTTTTTCTTTTCTTTTTGTGAAAAGAATTCACACATCTGGTTCTATGAAAAGAAAGGTAAGAAAAGGAAAGACTGAAGAGGTTAAAGCACATGCTGGATATTTATCCAAATACCTTTCCGCTCGTGGAGCAAATGTAGACGACGAAGGAAAGTATAATCAACGTCTTAATCATGGCTTCGAGTCAGCTACTGTACAAATATGAAGAGGTTGGAAAAATCTGCCAACCAGTTGCAGCACAAAGGTTTACTAGCCCTTGACCTAGGTTTCGATATTTCTAAAAATATCTTCTTCAGAAGGAGAGGGCCTTTTACATCACATGGTGGTACATTACATTAGCTGAGGCCGAGCGGCTCTTGCAATATATAAAGTTGACAGTAAGTCAAGAATTATCACATGTCATGGCTTTAGACATCAGCCAGATTATATTCAGTGTGCTGCAGAGTAAATGCCACTGGTAATTGCCCATTGTTAAACGCTGTTATCAACATAAAATTATAACAGGGGTCACAAGATAAAATCTTCGCTTAAGCTTACACCATGCCAGAGACAAAGGCGGGCATTTATTCTACAGCACGCTTAATGTAATCTGGCTGCTATCTAAAGTCAAGGCATGTTACAGGTCTTGTTTTTATGTTAATTTTATATATGACAAGAGCCGCTCGGTGTCACCTAATGTAATGTACCACCATGTGATGCGTGATGACTGGGTGTTGTGTGCTGTCCTTAGGTACGTTAGGTTTAAGTAGTTCTAAGTTCTAGGGGACTGATGACCATAGATGTTAAGTCCCATAGTGCTCAGAGTCGTTTGAACCATTTTGAACCACCATGTGATGTAGCAAAGCCCACTCCTGCTGAAGAAGTTATTTTTAGAAACATTGAAACCTAGGTCAAGGGCTAATAAACCTTATTTTGCAAATAGTTGGATGATTTCTTCAACATCATTATAATCAATGTGTTGAATTAGGATTCGACGTACAGATAATTATAGGATGAGACTACAGATACATGTGAAAAGCGTACTATATGTGATTTTAATTAAGACTTTGAAGTAAATGACACTGAAAATAGGTAAAGATGGTAATGATGAGACACTGTTTAAATTCAAGAATGCTTAGCTTTTTTTATGTCGGGAAAGGCTGCAGAAGATATGTCGAAAGATATTGAAGAGCAGCTGGAAGAACATTGACTGGATATTGCGTTGTGCAGAGCTCAATGTTATGACAATGCCGCATGACTGTCAGGCGTATACGGATATTTACAACGCAACATTCGAGCAGTCAGTTCAAAAGGTCTGTTCAGTCCCTCTGCTAATCATTCGTTAAATCTTTGTGTTCATGTATTCACATGTGTTCACTCTAGTATCACGATTTTAGTAATCTAGAGAAGTTATAATTATTTATTCTTCTCGTGTGCTACGTATAGACGGGAAGTACTTCCGGGGAAAAGAAGGACAGGGACGAGTTTGAAACTATTGTCTGGTACGCGCTGGAGTGCTCATTGAATTTCAGTTAAAGCTATAAAAGAAAATTTCGGAACAATATAAGTACTTTGGGAAGATGTGGAAGATTGATCCAAGACAAACATTAATACTACTGTAGCAAGCTTGCTTCTTACGGCTATACGTGATTTTATCTTTTTGACCTACGTGTATCAGGTTATCGCACGCTATACTGGAGGATTTACATTTAGTGTAACAATATCTACAGTCTCCAAAAATGTCTTAGGTAAAGGATTAGCAAAATTAACATCCCTAAATGAGTTTTTAGTGACGGAAAAAAGTACAATTATGGGCAATGGTGTTATTTTTGGCACCAAGAAATGCAATGATATGGGCATTGACATTGACCGACGAGGAATAATAACGGTAAGTAAAACAATGCCGGGCGAACTACTAGCTCATGACTCCTGTTTATCTATTGAAGAAGAAGCTCGTCGATCAACGTCTGGATGCATAGACGAATTTATACAATAAGTGTACGATCACAGCAAATCGACGCGCATTGGTTAATGAAGGAGCCAGCGATCTTGGAGATACCTACGAAATATCTCGTTGACCGTAAATTGCAACTGGCACTTTGGTAAAATTTCGTTTCGATGCGAAAATTCACTCCAAGTTCTTCTGCAAGATGTACTCTTGTGAAATCCGCTGAATCGCATTCAAGGGCCCTGTGTAAATAGAAACTGATGATATACAAATAGAGACAGGCGTCTCCATCGCGTGACGTAAGAGGATCGCCTCACCACTGCCAGTAGGAGAAGTACGGGAAACGTGTGCTATAGAGCCATGAGGAGTACAAGAAGTTGCGAGAAGCATCTACTGAAGCAGGGCAACATCAACGTCCACGGCTTGTAGAGTTTCATGAAGTACTGCCAGTTTGCTGCACACGCAAATTTTATTGACATTCACCGCAGATATAAGATAAGTTTGAAAAGCTGCCATCTGAAGTTGAGCGGACAATGAAAAGATGGAGGGAGCACGAAGAGCTCCCGCTAGGTCCCCAGGGAAGGGAACATAACCGTGACAGGGAGGGAGTCGACTCCACCAAGGGGGTTCCATCGCACTGTAAACATCCAGAACGTCCATCCTCAGTATCGACGTCGTCCGCCTAGAAGACTGGATCCTGAGAGAGCCAGTTCAGTGGAAAACTTTCAGGGGCAACCACATGCAGTGCGTCAGACATAGAAAGGGGACCAACGGCACGAGATGCAGGCGTCCAGATGTGAATGCTGGCCAGAGGCAGTGGTTGGCACAGACATCGTGTCGTGCAGCGTCAGAGCATCGCGGACAGCACATCATCAGAAAGAGGGTTGTCGTACCGTGCACATATCCAATGGAGGTAGTTATCAAATGGGTCATGACATGTCTTTTCCATTCCCTCAGCGACTTTTGCTTCCTATCTTACTGTTCTGTGTTGGATGACGGACGACTGTCTTCTGAGTTGTAGAGATCGGTAATCAACAGCCATGGATCGGGACAGACTACTTGTTGCTGCTATCTGCTGCAGTGTAGGAGAGACAGACAGAACGTCCATCACGTCGTCGAGAGAAGTCGACGGCAGTGATGACTCTTCAGAGTAGGCGCAGCAGGCAGCCCCACCGCGGACGATTACAACAGAGATAACACAAGGGCGCCGCAGGGAGAGCGACGTCTCCGATCGGCATCTATGCCAGTTTGAGTCGGAGACATTCTGAATGGACATGTCATTCCTCATCACAATCTGAGGAAGTGTGCAGGTGGCCGTTGTACATGATGACAGCCGCCAGTAACCAAGTTGAGCCGTGCGTGGCTCATGTTCCCGCCATCATGTATTTTACACCCTGTCTTTAACGTACTTCCACCTCACTACGTTAATTTAAATTACTGGTGTTGCTGCTTTGAATGACCGTGTGCGGCGCTAGCAGCGCGTATCAATATATCCCCTCTCGCCGTATCTTTGCTCGACTGCTAGTAATTTCCGGTCGTTTTCTGTCGTAAGCCAGTTCGGGTCGTGAGTTGGGGCTGCCAGCCAGTTGCAACGCCTCTGGAGCGCAGTCCAGACATGTCAGTCGGGGAGTTGCAAATGCGGCACTAATGATGTAGTGTTGGAGCAGTGAGGTCTGTGTCGACATAGCTCACCCGACCATTGCCGCCACACACCACTTGAGCCTGGCCACGGTCTTGGTGGATCGTTGGTCGGTCGTCCTGCTGCACGACGCGTTTTGGCTCCCCGATCGCTCATGAGTCGGCTGTGTGTGTGTGCATCGACTCCCGATTTGTCTTCGTGCGTGCTTGTTACTGTTAGGTATCGGTCAGGTCTTCGTGCAAGTGTCTGTCAGGTTGTGTGTGTAGTTGGCGTTATTTTCACTGACCACTATTTAAAATGTAGTCGGTATTCTGTGGGCAGTCGGTCGGTTGGTGCGGACGAGGGAAGACATTTCCGTGCGATGCAGTCGGCTGGGTCCACTGGCGGTCCGTGCACAATGCTGAAGCGTGAGTCGAGCTGTCTGATGGCTACACGATTCGTGGCTCACCGACCCAGGACGTCAAAGTTGAGTGGTGTGTACCCAAGCCACGTCCATTAATGTTGTGTCTTCGTTTCAATGGTTCGCTGTTGGGAAGTTTTCCTGTGAGCAACACCGAGTGTTTGTAGTGGTGAAATCGAGCCACCGTGCAGTGGAATTAACTATATGGCTTCACTATAATTAAATTGTACCAGCGGAATTTTCTGCCTTGTGGCCGTTAGTGTTCTGGTTACCTGCCCTGGCAACTAATGTAAATTCAGACAGTGTTCCTTTGGATGAAGTTATCTATATTACCTTATTTCAAATTGAAGTGTACCAGCAGAATTTACTGCCTTGTGGCCGTTAGTGTTCCGGTTACCTGCCCTGGCCACTAACGCAATTTCAGGCAGTGTCTCCTCCTTAACTGTTCTCGCTGTCCAACATGGGTGTAGTTTTGACAGCTTAATACATATTTCATTGTGGATAATCACGTTCGTAACAGTTTGGTCTTTGAGTTTTTATATACTGAATGGTGGCAAGCAAGTCAAACGACTGTCTCTTGGTTGGGTTACCAACGGATCAAGTGTAGTTGGGCCCACCACCTGTCTTACATAAGTGTACGTTAATGTTTTGAGGGCAGCCCCCCCCCCCCCCCCCCCGGCTCCCCACTGGAGGCGTCTTTCATGGGTGTTTAATGGTCTGTTTATTGTGTTTTTATGTAAATCAACTGTGGGCCTTCAGCCGCTTAAAGCCTTATTCTGAAATTTCCACTTAAGCCCAAAACATTGCTGCCTTCTGCCTTAAAAGATTACAGTAATATATTTTAAAATTTTGAAATTTAATTCGGGTCTCCTGAAGGCCACAATTAAATTTCAAAATTTTAAAATATATTACCATAATCTTTTAAGGCAGAAGGCCACAATGTTTCCGCTTAAGGGGGAATATAGTGACAGGCCCAAATATCTCACGAAATCAGGGCCATTCGAAACAACTACAAATAACGAAACTCGTCTAGCTTGAAGGGGGAAACCAGATGGCGCTATGATTGGCTCTCTAGACGGCGCTGCCATAGGTCAACGCGTCGCCTTCTGCACATGGTTCCTGCAGCGTTGCATCGACGCGCCCTTGTTTCCACGTCGAGTTCTCTTCACAGATGAATGTAGGTTCACAAGAGATTGTGTTCTGAATGCTCGAAATAGCCATGTCTGGGTGGACGAAAACCCTCATGTCATGCATTTTCCGGGATTGCAAGACAGGTTTGGAATTAACGTGTGGGCAGGTATTCTGGACGGTCATGGTCATGTGATTGGACCATACCTCCTTCCGTCCAAGCTCACGGTTCCGGCATATTTAGTCTTCCTACGACACTACTGGACGCGTTCTTGGAAGCTGTGCCATTGAATGTCCGCCAGAAAATGTGGTTTCAGCATGATGGAGCACCACCTCACTTTTCACTGGCTGTCCGGAGTCATCTCAACAGATGGTATAGTGAAAGATGGATAGGCCCAGGTGGTCCAACCACGTGGCCGCCACGATCGCCGGATTTAACATCGACTACTTCTTGTGGGATCTTATGAAGAGACTAATTTGTGATACACCTGTAGAGAAAAGAGAAAGATCTGCTGGCACGAGTTGTGGCCGCTGCACAAGACACTGAAGAGACACCAGGTAGGATGGAGAGAGTGTACTAGAACATGCGGCGGAGGTACAATGTGTGTAACAACGTTGGTGGTTCCCACATCGAGCCGCTGTTGTAATGCATCGGTACGTTGCGGCTGGTGTCGTAGATGCTGGGTTCTTGTTGTTGTCGAGTAATGTAAACCATAAGGTGTAAGTTGTAATGCAAATGTGTAAGTAATAACGGAAGGAGTCAGTATTCTTTTCAAATGAATTGTAACAATTGTACTGGGTCACGCCTAAGTGCATTCCCCACGTGGGTGTGGATGAGATAATCATCAGCATTGAAACTGTCGTAGAACGGAAACGATACGTTTCTGGATATGGGTTCAAATGGCTCTGAGCACTAAGGGACTCAACATCTGGGGTCATCAGTCCCATAGAATTTAGAACTACTTAAACCTAACTAACCTAAGGACATCACACACATTCATGCCCGAGGCAGGATTCGAACCTGCCACCGTATCGGTCGCGCGGTTCCAGACTGAAGCGCCTAGAACCGTTCGGCCACACCGGCCGGCCCGGATATGGGTTCCCATTCAATAAATACGAAACATTTGCTTTTTATTAAGTGATTTGTTTATAATTCGTTAAATCAATGTATGTGCCATGTTTTTATTTTCAGTGACAAATGCAAAGTTTCATTATCCGAAGTCACTGAATTTACATTCGCCTAGTAGGATGCTGTATATGCGTTTATGAGAGAGTTTGACATTTCATTATGTGTGTACTGTCGTTTGCATTTGCACCAGTTATCGTATTTGGAATAGTTTAATCTTGTAAGGCTACTTATATATTATTTCAAGTAGGTATACAGGCATCTGCTCATCGTTTGTCGACCGAGACTGGTTGTTAAATGAAGAATTTCATCTGCAGCTCGAGGAATTATTCCTGATATTTTTCAAATACTGACGAGCTGTAGGTCTACCTCCTGGAAAAGCACTCTAAAAATTATAAAAATAAGACGACCGCACTACGAAAGGATCATCCGAATGGTCGGAAATCGATAGGCGTGATGTACATGTGCAGAAAAAATAAATGATTACAGTTTCACAATAACTGATTTATTCGAAAGAAAGAGTTCCACGAACTGAGTAAGTCAATAATGCGTTGGTCCACCGCTAGCCCTCATGCAAGCAGTTATTAGGTTTGGCATTGACTGACAGAGTTTTTGGATGTCGTCCTAAGGGATACGAAACCAAATTCTGTCCAACAGAGGCAATGGATCGTCAAAAATCCGATCAGTTTGGAGTTCCCTGACCGTAATCCTCCAAACGTTCTCAATTGGGGAGAAGTCCAGTGAACTTGCTGGTCAACGTAAGGTTCGGCCAGCACGAAAAAAACCAGTAGAACCTCTCGCCGTGTGCGAGCTGGCATTATACTTTAGAGAGGGAAGTCCAGGATGGCTTGTCATGAAGAAAACGGAAAGCAGAATATCGTCGACCTACCGCTGTGCTGTAAGGGTGCAGTGGATGACAAATTAAGGGGTCGTCCTATGAAGTGAATCAGCACCGCAAACCACCCCTCCTGGTTGTTGGGCTGTGTGGCAGGCTACATTCAGGTTGGTATCGCACCGCTGCCTGGGGCGTCTCCAGACACGTCTTCGCTGAAGTAGAATTGTCTTCAGTGATGTGTCCTGTTGCAGACTGAGCCGAGCGAAGCCACATCTGCAGACGCCCCAATAGCAGTGGGATACCAACCTGTCTGGCGCCCACCGTTCAGTCCTGCAAGGAGTGATGGTCTTCTCATGTAAGCTGAGCACGCCCTGTCATGAACGGTAAGATAATGAGGCATAGAATATCGTCGACGTACCGTTGGGCTGTAAGAGTGGCGTAGCTTACAGTAAAAAGTCCTGCTATTTAAAGAAATGGCACTCCACAGCATCACTCTTTCCTGTCATCCATCGCACTACTAGAGCACAGTGGTACGTCGACGATTTTCTGCGTCCCGTTTTCTTGTCCTTCTTTTCCTGTTTTACATTTCAGGAAGTACGCCTGCCCGCACACGAATAGTGTATTACTTCTCTTAGTAATGCCAAATTACACCTTGGCCAGCAAAGTCACAGGTCCTCTCTCCAGCTGATAACGTTTAGGGAATTGTGGGCAGAGCCCTACAATCATCTCTGGATTTTGACGGTCTAAGCGCCAACTGGACAGACTTTGGCACGACATCCTTCAGGAGGACATCTAACAGCTCTTTTCAGTCAATTCCGAGCCAAATAATTGCTAGTCTATCTCAATTTCTGGAGGTCTTTCTCTTGAATAAATCATCCAGCTGTAATCATTCGTTTTTCTGTGCAATTATATCATATACAACGATTTCCGTCCCATTCGGGTAATTCCTTCGTGGTGCATTGTCTCTCTCTCTCTCTCTCTCTCTCTCTCTCTCTCTCTCTCTCTATATATATATATATATATATATATATATATATATATATATATATATATATATATATATATAAGGGCGTTTGAAATGTCCACGCAAAAATAAAAACTACTTACGTGTTTGGCGTAAATCTTTTTTATTTTTCTCCTTTTAGGCTTATACACTTACACACTTCGTACAACGTTGTTCTATAGTTGCTGCAGTCACCTCCTCGTTTGAATAAAATCTTTGTCCCACCAGCCATTTTTTCAAATTGGGCAACAAATAGTAGTCCGAGGGAACCATGTCTCCACGTCTGGAGAATAGGGGGGGGGGGGGATGTGAAACGAGTTGCAATCCTATTTCCATTGCGACCAGAACTGAGGAGTGTGCTGGTGAATTGTCGGGATGGAAAACGACTTTTTTGCTAACCAATCGCCGGCGTTTTCCTTGCAGCTCGCTTTTCAAACGGTCCATTACCGATGAATAATATGCACCCGTAATAGTTTTACCCTTTTCCAGATAGTCGATGTGGATTATCCCTTGCGAATCCCAAAAGACAGTCGTCATAAACTTTCCGGCCGAAGAAATGGTCTTCGCCTCTTTTGGTGCAGATTCCCCCTTGGTAATCCATTGTTTAGATTGTTGTTTGGTCTCAGGAGTATATTAATGTATCCATGTTTCATCCACCGTGACGAAACGACACTTAAAGTCCTTCGAATTCTTCCTGAACAGCTGCCAAAGATCCTTGCAACACTTCAGACGATTCCGTTTTTGGTCAAGTGTGAGCAATCGCGGAACCCATCTTGGGGTTAGCTTTCTCATGTCCAAATGTTTATGCTAAATAGTATGTACCCGTTCATCCGAGATGCCCACAGCTCTCCCAATCTCACGCACCTTAACTACTCTGTCATCCATCTCAATATAAAGGGTTTTATCAATGATTTCTGGAGTCGTAACCTCCACAAGGCGTCCAGAACGTTCAGCATCACTTGTACCCATATGGCCACTCCGAAAATTTTGAAACCACTTATCAACTGTTCTAATCGAAGGTGCAGAGTCACGATAATGTTGATCAAGCTTCTCTTTAGTCTCCTGAGGCGTTCTGCCTACCATAAAGTAATGTTTAATCACCACACGAATTCCTTTTCGTCCATTTTTTGACAATCATTCGACTTCCTTGATTCACATGAATGCCAAACACAAAGAAGTAGACTCAATATATCTGAAACTTGGTGTGCGTTCTTTCCATAGATGCTACTAACTAAACATGACCTTGATACGCGCCGGTGGTGCCATCTCTCGGACTTAGCACGGACTTTTCAAACACTCAAACGCCCCTCGTGATCAAAAAGTCAGTATAAATTTGAAAACTGAATGAATCACGGAATAATGTAGATAGAGAGGTACAAATTGACACACATGCTTGGAATGATATAGGGTTTTATTAGAACCAAAAAAATACAAACGTTTAAAAAATGTCCGACAGATGGCGCTTCATATGATCAGAATAGCAATAATTAGAGTAACAAAGTAAGTCAAAGCAAAGATGATGTTCTTTACAGTGTAATGGTACTTGAATTACATAACCATTACGGTACCTCACCTGAACCTCTCGATACCAGTAGTATTCTACTGTATTTCTGTTAACGACTTAACATATTTCTGAGACAACATTCAGATTTGAGTTCACTTTTGGTACATCGATATGTTTATATTGCAATGATATTATTCTTATGTGTATTCTTTCTTTTGTCACTATGATCTTTGACGTACTTGTAAGTCTGATTTTGGGGCTCGTAAGCGATTGTTGGTTGTTAACTTGTTAGAGAGTCGGACGTTGAGAAAATCGAGTATTGGATTTCATGTTGGAAAGACACATACCGTAGTCAGCTTATAAAATGTGAACTTTAAGAGTGACTGTGAGGAAGTATCTTTTGTATTGTGAAGTGATGTTTGTGAGTCACATGAAAATGCAATAAAAGCAATTAAAAGGAAGTGTAACATAAATTCCGAGTGCTGATTACTTTTTTTACATCACCATTGTCCTGCAAAAGTGTAATCTCCAAGAATGGTTTGTGAAGCGCATCTACAAAACTTTTGAATATAGCAGGATAAAACCTAGGCCTCCTTGCATCCGAGCTTGGAATCATAACCACCTAGATTTTCAACGATTGAGCTATGATTTTACGACAAGACCAGCGTGGGAAACACAAAAAGATGAGTGCCTAGTTATTTGATTATTACGTGAAATGACTTTATTAACTGTGCTCCAATGACACCTGCCACATAATATGACTGTTGTTGCCGGAAAATGCAGTATTTAGCAGCTTGAGCAACACCACAATCGTTATTTAATGCTGACCTTTGTTGTGGTAGGGTTGTTAGAACAGGAAATGCTCAATATGTCCACCATCATTCCTCAACAAGAGCTGTAGTCGAGGAATAATGTTGTGAACAGTACTGCAAAGCATGTCCGGAGTTACGGTGAGGTATTGGCGTCGGATGTTGTCTTTCAGCATCTCTAGAGATGTCGGTCGATTTCAGGTAACCACAAAACCAATATTCGGACAGAATGAGGTCTGGGACCTGAGAGGCCAAGCATGACGAAAGTGGCGGCTGAGCACACGATCATCACCAAACGATGCCCGCAAGAGACCTTTCACGCGCCTAGCAATATGGGGTGGTGAGCCATCCTGCATAAACATCGTACGTTCCAGCAGGTGTTTATCAGCCAGGCCGGGGATGATGCGATCCTGTCATATCGGCGTACCTATCACCCGTCACTGTAGCAGTTTTGCTGTCCAGCGCCATCTGTCGGACATTTTGTGAACTTTTTTTGTTCTAATAAAAACCCCATGTCATTCCAAGCATGTGTGTCCATTTTTACCTCTCTATATACATTATTCTGTGGTTTATAAAGTTTTCAAATTTATACTGACTTTTTGATCACCTGTGGAACAGATTTTGGGCGTAAATGCACTTTAGTAACGATCATCCCTAGGTTTACTGTAGCAGAACGTGTGGAGAATCCCATATTGTGTCCCTCAGAGTGCTGCGTCGGCACTCGTGATGTGCTGTGGTACTGTGCGAGGCGGCTCCATCAGCCAGCAGCAGCGCCAGCATACGGAGGCGGCGGCGGCGGCGGCGGTGGCAATCTGCGCCTTGCCGCGCTCGCAATTACCGCCGGCGAATAAAACCGCCGGCCGCGCCCCGCCGCTAATGAAATGCGCCTTATGGGGCCGTCGAGCCATCAGGCGCCTGGTGCGTCTGGAAGGCGCGGCTGCCCTGCACACAGTGGCCATTACACCGCTGCGCTGCCGAGCGGGAGAGCGCACAGTGGTCGCAGAAGTGATGCTTTATCACCGCTATCCGGGGCCCACAAGTGTTGAAACGAATTCTCATATACATCAGACATCGCATTATGACGTGGCAATGCATCTGTGGCGGACCAAGTAGACAGCTTTGCAAAAGTCAGCGACGGAAGAGATAATGTAACGTAACACACACAACACACACACAAACACACACACACACACACACAATTACTACATCCCTCCAGAGATTTCCATTTACGATTGTGAGTCAAATGAAAACTTTAAATATTTTTTAAACTGTATTTATTGTGCAGAAGTAGTACAAAGCTGTATCACTTTTCAACATAATCTCCCCCACGCTAAATTCAAGTCCTCCAGCGTTTACGAAGTGCATAAATTCATTTAGGAAAAAATTCTTTTGGTAGTCCGCGCAACCACACATGCACCGCGTAGCGTACCTCTTCATCAGAATGGAACTTCTTTCCTCCCATTGCATCTGTGAATGGTTCAAATGCCTCTGAGCATTATGGGACTTAACTACTGAGATCATCAGTCCCCTAGAACAGAACTACTTAAACCTAACTAACTTAAGGACATCACACACATCCATGCCCGACCCAGGATTCGAACCTGCGACCGTATCGGTCGCGCGGTTCCAGACTGTAGCGCCTAGAACCGCTCGGTCACTCTGGCCGGGCATCTTTGAAAGGTCCAAACATATGGAGCAAGGTCTGGTGAGTATGGTGGATGAGAAAGACACTCAAAATATAGGTCTGTGATTGTTGCAACTCTTGTACGGCCAGTGTGGGGCCTTGCGTTGTCATGTTTGCAAAAGGACACCTGCTGACAGCAATGCACGTCGCTTTGATTTGATTGCAGGCAGCAGACGATTTTCTTAGGACGTCTGTGACAGTAGTCCCTCTGGGCATGTAATGCTCTAAAATGACGCCTTTTTCGTCCCAAAAGAGAGTCAGCATATCTTCCCTGCTGATGGTTCTGTTCGAAACTTCTTTGGTTTTAGTGATGAGGAATGGCGCCATTACTTGCTCGCTCTCTTCCTTTCCGGGTGGTGGAAGATAACCCAGGTTTCGTGCCCAGAAACGATTCTTGCAAGGAAGCCATCACCTTCTCGATCAAAGCGCCGAAGAAGTTCTTCACAAGCATCAACACGTCGTTCTCTCATTTTAAGAGTCAGCTGCCGTGCCACCCATCTTGCAGACACTTTGTGAAACTGGAGCACATCATGCATAATGTGGTGTGTTGACTCATGATTAATCGGTAATCATGCTGAAATGTCATTCGGTGGCACTCGGCGGTATTCATTCACTATTGCTTCAACTGCTGCAATGTCCTGTGGAGTCACAACTCGTTGTGCCTGACCTGGACGAGGAGCATCTTCCACTGAAATCACACCATTTGCGAACTTCCTACTCCATTCGTAAACTTGCTGCTGTGACAAACATACATCACCGTACTGAACCTTCATTCGTCGATGAGTTTCAATAGGTTTCATACCTTCACTACGCAAAAACCGAATAACAGAACACTGTTTTTCCCTGGTGCAAGTCGCAAGTGGGGCGGCCATCTTTATACTGATACTGCGACGGTATGTGTGCATCTGCACCATGGTTCCACCTACACGTCATTCTACACGCTGTTTGTAGCACGCTTACCAACTTACAGGATAACGGCGCGAAATTTCGATTTGTTATTACTAATTTAAGGTTTTCATTTGAATCATCCTCGTAACTAAAGATCAATATTTATTGTTGCAACAGTGTGCAGCAGTGCATGTGGAGTACATGGAATGATTATATTTACAGATCAACAGCACAAGCTGTTCTGAGGTATTAATATTGACCCATGCTACATCACCCATAACAGTATGTGGTGTAGTCTCCACAGGCGGCAATGCAGCTGCTGAACCTGACGTCCAGTCGATCGTACAGATGACGGATATTGTTATGCCACTCGAGCTATACACTTAGCTGACGCACGAGTCACTTCTTGCCCTATCATAACCCACACGAGCTCGATCAAAGACAAACACAGAGATCATGCTGGTTGGGGAAGTTACTGCACTTCTTGCACAGCACGTTGGGTTTCATTTTCAGTGTGTGGGTGAGCATTATCCTGCTGGAAACCTCATCACCATCGTTTTGTAAGAATGACAAAAGAATGGGTCTACATCGACCTTCTGAACGTAATGAGCTCCTGTTAGCGTCCTCTGCAGAAAGAGAAAAGGTGAACGAGGGTTGTAGCTTATCGCACCCCAGATCGTAATGCCTGGACTGAGGCCATTGTGTCTTGGGCGAATGCGCTCTACGAAACAGCGCTCAGCAGATGTATGTCGTAGGCACAAACGACCATCACTTGCATTCAGGTAGAATCTGCTTTCATCGCTGAAGACCATGGCGCCCCATTCCATCTTCCAAGTGATCTTTCTGACGGTACAATGGAGTCATACACGTTGATGCTCTTTCTGAGTGGAAGACGGGCGAGATTTGTGCATTCCCTAGTCCCATCGAAAATAACAGGTTCGCCACAATTCGTTTTGAGACGTCTAGGCTCATGACACCTATTTTCTGTGGTGTGGTAGCTGCTGAACTATACTGGGGCGATCCTGAAGAACGTCTGTGCTGCACTGACGCCCAGAACACCATCTAGGGTATGAGAATATTCACGAGACTACTGATACCAGCATCATTGCACAACAGGCGCAGCGTGTCCAACTTCTGTAGCAATTTTCCGAAAAAACCACCCCACCACTCGGAAGGCTGTAATTTGACCACTTTCAAACAGGGTCAGTTGGCTGCAGAAAGCATGACTGCATGACTGCATCTCCGTGTCGGGGTTGCTTGTTTTCTTGCTTGACACGTCTGAACCACACTGAGCCTTCTGGCTGTGATCATTCCTTGTGAAAGGGTAGACGCAGGTGGTGCTCCTGTAGCTGTGCCATTACCCTATATGCTGCTGGACGGTATTGTTATCTTTATCTCTTCTACTTTTCCCCAAGTGGCACATGTCGTTATCGGATCAACGTCGACGTCGTCTTTACATGTGTACTAATTTTTGTTTCCGGCAGTATATTAACAACTCAATAGGAATGAAACAATGTGCAACAGGATGTTGCCAAACGTCTCTCTGTCGTGCAAAGAAAGCTGGATGGCACAATGCGTAACTATTTCGCCAGATGGGGCTGGCACCGCAGCACGAGGCAGTTGAGGGAACAGAAAAAGACAGTCTGCAATCAGTTACGGTATTCTTCATTACATCATGGCTCGCAGTTAGCATCTAGATTAGTAAGGAACATAGTTCTCATTATAGGAAACAGCGATCTATAATTATTATAAATAAACGGGGAACAATCTTGATCGCATAAATTTTTTAATGTAGTGACCGGTTTCGATCTTATTGTAAGATCATCTTCAGACCTACTATAAACAAGAAAGACTTAACTTCTAAGGCCATCAGTCCCCTAGAACTTAGAGATACTTAAACCTAACTAGCCTAAGGACATTACACACATCCATGCCCGAGGCAGGCTTCGAACCTGAGACCGTATCGGTCGCGCGGTTCCAGACTGTAGCGCCAAGAACGCTCGGCCACCCCGGCCGGCGCTAATTAATTACTTGAAACTTTAAACATAGCTGTGTGCAGCAACCGTGAATACGAGTATAGATGTCGCGATAACCATATCTCCGCTATAACGCTTCCTTTTAATAGTTTTTCTGCTACACGATTAGTGTCGATTGTGTTTGTTACGCTACTGCTCACCACATTTGTTTATAAATATAGTATTTTATTATATCATATGGACAGACGTTCTAGCGCTCGCGTTAACCTATCTATGTGTATCATACTGCCCCGTGTCTTCAGGTGATTTTGCATGATATATCCAAATCCTTATTCACGGTAATCATGGTTTCACTGGCATACTCTCTGCAACTCAACTGTTGTTCTTGTTGTGGTCTTCAGTTCTGAGACTGGTTTGATGCAGCTCTCCATGCTACTCGATCCTGTGGAAGCTTCTTCAACTCCCAGTACCTACTGCAACCTACATCCTTCTGAATGTGCTTAGTGTAGTCATCCCTTGGTCTCCCTCTACGATCTTTACCCTCCACGCTGCCCTCTAATACTAAATTGGTGATCCCTTGATGTCTCAGAACATGTCCTACCAACCGATCCCTTCTTCTGGTCAAGTTGTGCCACAAACTTCTCTTCTCCCCAATCCTGTTCAATACTTCCTCATTAGTTATGTGATCTACCCATCTAATCTTCAGCATTCTTCTGTAGCACCACATTTCGAAAGCTTCTATTCTCTTCTTGTCCTAACTACTTATCTTCCATGTTTCACTTCCATACACGGCTACACTCCATACAAATACTTTCATAAACGACTTCCTGACACTTAAATCTATACTCGATCTTAACAAATTTCTCTTCTTCAGAAACGCTTTCCTTGCCATTGCCAGTCTACATTTTATATCCTCTCTACTTCGACCATCATCAGTTATTTTTCTCCCAAAATAGCAAAACTCCTTTACTACTTTAAGTGCCTCATTTCCTAATCTTATCCCCTCAACATCACCCGATTTAATCCTCGTTTTGCTTTTGTTGATGTTCATCTTATACCTTCCTTTCAAGACACTATCCATTCGGTTCAACTGCTCTTCCAAGTCCTTCGCTGTCTCTGACAGAATTACGATGTCATCGGCGAACCTCATTTATTTCTTCTCCATGGATTTTAATACCTACTCCGAATTTTTCTTTTGTTTCCTTCACTGCTTTCTCAATATACAGATTGAATAACATCGGGGAGAGACTACAACCCTGTCTCACTCCCTTCCCAACCACTGCTTCCCTTTCATGCGCCTCGACTCTTATAACTGCCATCTGGTTTCTGTACAAATTGTAAATAGCCTTTCGCTCCATATGTTTTACCGCTGTTAGTCTGCACATAACCTTAGTTATATTTAACATTCCCTGTTCCATACCACGAATTTGTGTTGTATGCTAATACACTACTGTAGCTGTTTGTCTTCCCATATCCTGCGCCTCATTTATAGTGCTATTCAAACTCAAAATATCATCGCTATCTGCTGTGCCAAACACAGTTTCCTGCAGTTTACCTCTTGCTTTTAACCATCCTCTCGTGCTTCGTACCAACAAATACGGAATCGTACTATCTATTTCATGTTACTGCTCCCTCAAATTATCATACGAAAACTTAAGTTCCAGATACTCTTTTAATATATTATCCCGTTCTGCTTCGCCCAATATATTAAAAAACATAACCTGTAAATTCCTCACTTCATTCCTTACCTTTCAGTTGCTTCGCCTTCTCTCACAATGCTGACAAATCGTTCTGTCTCACTCTGAAACCCACAACGCTCCATATCCTCATCCTCATAAACTTCTAACATGGCTACAAGCAATCCCTTTGAAAAAGTAACTTCGAATTCCCCAAAATTTTCCAGGCTTTCAGCACCATAACCTGACATCTAATGTCCCTTTTAAGCCTAATACTCCTACGTACAAATCAGTGTTGCTCATCCAAGACGTCCTTACTCACTAGTGGTTCTACCAAACACACTACATCTTGCGGAACTTCAATATCAACTGGTACCCAGATTAGTTTTCTTCTACCTGCTGGTACTCTGTCATGCAATTCAATCTTTAATGCACGTATACAGAGTTTATTTGACGCTACCTTTGCAATAGGGGCATCTTGTAATACACAAGCATTTGCAACTGTAGTCCTCAACGGAAATAGCTTACCATCGAGTTCAACCGTTCGTTACCAAAGATCGATTCTAGCACGATTCCTCTAACCCCAGTATCGCAGCAACACCTTGTCCCACAATCGGCAACACCACCATTTGCTCATGAAACCTTACGTTTCCTATCAATAAAGTCGTGTTGTCGCAATTGCATCTACTGCATTGCCGCCCACTGCACGCAATGTATACCTTGGTTCCTGTAGTCCGCTCTTATCCATGAGATCCAGACCCACAGACCTGTATGTGTCCCTGTGTCCACCAGGTTTTCCTTTTACGCAAGCCACTAACGAACAATCCCTCTCTGGTGCAATTCACTTGCACTTCTCTTTATTGGGAATGCTTCCCGAAGGTCGTAAGACTCCCGTTCCTGTTTAACGGTTTCTTTTCCCCTTCAAAGTCATTTCGCTTCTTCGACCCACACTCACGTGCTTGATGCCCAAACTTTGACAGTTAAAACATAGCAGTTGACGACACTTGAGTTTTAACGTGACCTTTCCGCCAACAGCCAAGTAAACAGTCTCTGCTCATTTCGAAGCCTGCTAGCACTGTCTACTTCATGCAGATGCGTAGCTATTCTCAATGCCCCAGCTACGTCCTGTGGACTCTGCATCCTTACCATACTTGAAAATTCTGGAGAAATCCCCCTTAGGTACACATCAGTGCCCTGCCCTCCACTTCTTTCTTTGCCGGTCAACTCGTGTAAGTTTGCCAGTTCAACTTGCGTATTCCATCCGAAAATGTTTTGACACCTGTCTCATATTACCTCATTTTTCACGAAAGAACCGCGCACTATTCTGTTTTCTGTTCCGATTCTTTAACCCGGTACAAAACGATTCTGATTCTTGTATTTTTCAAGCAGTTAACGCAACTGCCGCGGAGGTCAATAGGAAATGGATGTGGTGGGAAATCTGCCGCTTCATTTCTAATGAACATTCCTGAAATTTTTCATAAAAACCTTAGTGGAATCATGGGAAACTGAAGTTAGGAATGTTGATGAACGACATGAACATTCGTCCTACCGTGGTAGCCACCCCATTACCTGAAAAAAAAGTAATATGGGGTAACAAGATTCCCGTTCCAGATTTGCGGTGAATTCTGTGACACTTGACAGGCTTTGTCTCCACAGATATGATCTATTCCCACAGTTTTTAACAATTTTGGGACTTTAGGTCCACGCACTACGATTGGTTTGAGCTATAATGACACGCTCACACTTGTGCAGGTAAATAGTAGCATAGTCGATATAACTACAGTCGATCACAATATTATTGCTCCTCGGAGTGAGAGCGCTTCGATCGACTTGTCGTTAGTTTTTATCGTACTATTCCACGAAGACGAGCTGAACTATAAGTACAACTGTCTTGAAATCATTCAAAAAGTTGTACGTTTTCCTTAATCATCATTGTAGTTGTTAATTATAAATTCACGGTGTGATTCCTGTAATGGCCATGGGACGCAAAAGCAGCAGTATCGTGCTCGGGTAATACTTGCATCTACTTGTTTATCTACGCGTATAAGTACTTTACCATATTGTGACCTGGCCGCCAGACAACCCGTTGGTCCTGAGCGTTCGTTTCTGCCGAAACGTCTCTCAAGTCCAAGAATCGAGACGGCGCCTCCGTGCCCTTAGCGTCCTCTTACCTGAAAGAAAACTGTTACCCGAACTTGGCTGCGTGCCGAGATTTCTGCCCGAGCGCGTCGGCTCGGCGTACGCTCCTAACGACCTCTCGTCGGGGCGTAACAACCCGCCTTTGTGCGCCGCTACTAGTTCTAATTAAATCTGGCTAATCAAATTAGCGCTGATTACGGCACCCACGGGTGGAGCACCTGCCGACCTGTCGGCGACGCCGAAGCCACACACTGCCAGCCACCAGGCAGGGCTACCAGCCCGTGGTTTCTCCAGAGACTTCTTCCTACTTGTCGAATCACCCTTCAATACAGATGTAGGACCACTTTGTGGTTTTCTTAACTCGTTTTTTGAACATACGCATTTTTATCTCTGCTCCAACTCTTCCATTACACCAGTCAACATTATCACCTACTATCTGCTATCTACATATGGCGTATGGCAGAGAGAACCTTAAACACTGAGTTGACAAAAGCCACGGGATACATCCCAACATCGAATCGCACCTCCCTTTGAGGGGCGTAGTGCAACAACTCGCCCTGACGTGGAGGTCCCCTGCAGAAGTGTTGAGCAGTATTGCCTGTATAGCCGTCCATAATTGAGAAATTGTTGTCGGCGCAGGGTTTCTTGCACTAACTGACCTGTCGATTATGTCCCATAAATGTTCGACAGGGTTTATATCTCGCGATTCGGTTGGTCAAACCATTCACTCTGACTGTTTAGAACGTTCTTCAAACCTGAAAGCTGGTTTCTCAAAAGAAATGGGGCAGGATAAGGTTACGATTGTGGACGGGGCCGTAATCAGTTACTCTCGGTTGCTCAACAAATACGTAAACTTTATTTAAGGAAATTAAAATTTTAAAACAATCTCTATAAAAAAAATCACACAATTGACTGTATAAGGTTGACGTCCTGAATTAGAAGTCAGAAGAACAACTCCAAATGGCACATATTAAGATAAATGCTAAGTTTTAAGACAACTGTAAGGGCTGAATGCCTTATTATAAAAGAAGTGAAAGTATTACTCTGCTGAAGGCCACAAATAATTTCAAATAACAAACGGCTAAAGGCCTGAATTAAAATTAAGAGAAAAAAATGGAAATAGCACCTGTAAAATAAATACCTTTCTTTTAAAACAACTTTGCTTGAAAACAAGTGAAATTATTGCTCGGATGATGTCAGAAAATTACAAATAGCCTTAAAACAAATATTACAGTGTAAGGAATCAGGACAAGCGATCCTCAGCAAGTGTTCAAAGGGTCGGCCTTGAAAGGTAACTCAAACATAGGGCAAGGTGAACCAGAGCATCCAGCCCATTCCATGTAAACACAGCCTGCAGTATTATGGAGCCACCAACAGCCTGCGTAATGCTTGGTTCAGAAAGTGAGTCCATGGCTTCGTGGGATTTGAGCCACACTCAAAACTAATATCAGCTCTTACCGACTGAAATCGGTACTCATCTGACAAGACCACGGTTTTTCAGACTGCAAGGGTTCAACCGACATGATCACAACCACAGAGAGGCGCTAAAGTCGATGTCGTGCTGTTAGCCAAGATACTTGCATCTCTGCCGGCCGGAGTGGACGTGCGGTTCTAGGCGCTACAGTCTGGAACCGAGCGACCGCTACGGTCGCAGGTTCGAATCCTGCCTCGGGCATGGATGTGTGTGATGTCCTTAGATTAGTTAGGTTTAATTAGTTCTAAGTTCTAGGCGACTTATGACCTCAGAAGTTAAGTCGCATAGTGCTCAGAACCATTTGAATCTTTTGAACTTGCATCGGTCGTCTACTGCCATTGCCATTAACGCCAAATTTCACAGCACTGTCCAAACTGATATGTTCGTCGTACGTCCCACATTTACTTCTGTGTTTATTTCACTGACAACTCTACTGAAACATCGTTGCTCTAGATCGTTAAGTGAATTCCTGACGACCACTGCGTTGTTCGTGGTGAGAGGTAATGCTTGAAATTTGGCATTCTCAGGACACTCTTGATACTGTGTATCTCGGAGTATTGAATTCAGACAGGGTTGTAGCCTCTCCCCGATGTTATTCAATCTGTATATTGAGAAAGCAGTGAAGGAAACAAAAGAAAAATTTGGAGTAGGTATTAAAATCCACGGAGAAGAAATAAAAACTTTGAGTTTTGCCGATGACATTGTAATTCTATCAGAGACAGTAAAGGACTTGGAAGAGCAGTTGAACGGAATGGATAGTGTCTTTAAAGGAGGATATAAGATGAACATCAACAAAAGCAAAACGAGGATAATGGAACGTTATCAAATTAAGTCGGGTGATGATGAGGGAATTAGTTTAGGAAATGACACACTTAAAGTATAAAGGAGTTTTGCTATTTGGGGAGCAAAATAACTGATGATGGTCGAAGTAGAGAAGATATAAAATGTAGACTGGCAATGGCAAGGAAGGAGAGAAATATGTTAACATCGAGTATAGATTTAAGTGTCAGGAAGCCATTTCTGAAAGTATTTGTGTGGAGTGTAGCCATGTATTGAAGTGAAACGTGGAAGATAAATAGTTTGGACAAGAAGAGAATAGAAGCTTTCGAAATGTGGTGCTACAGAAGAATGTTGATGATTAGATGGGTAGATCACATAACTAATGGGGAGGTATTGAACAGAATTGGGGAGAAAAGGAGTTTGTGGAACAACTTGACAAGAAGAAGGGATCGGTTGGTAGGGCATGTTCTGAGGCATCAAGGGATCACCAATTTAGCATTGGAGGGCAGCGTGGAGGGTATAAATCGTAGAGGGAGACCAAGAGATGAATACACTATGCATATTCAGAAGGATGTAGGTTGTAGTAAGTACTGGGAGATGAAGAAGCTTGCACAGGATAGAGTAGCATGGAGAGCTGCATCAAACCCCTCTCAGGACTGAAGGCAACAACAACAACAACAAATTACAGCTGGAGGAATTTCATTTTTAATAAAAATTATACCAGCTGTGTACCACCTTCATTCAGTATAAATATGTATGTGCAAAGATAAATCCAATAGGGCACGATCTGAATCACTTCAGTGTCTTCCTTTAATCCGACCTGGTGGGGATCCCAAACAGTCGAGCAGTCTCCTTTATAGGTGGGCTACACTTTCCTACTCTGTCACACTTCCCTGGGGCACTGCCGACGATATCTTTGATTAACATTTGATGTCCAAGACAACGTAAAAAAATGGTTGTATAGTGATTGCCATCTTCTACTACTTTCAGGGCATTTACTTTTTTGTGTTGATGGCTCTACTTTTCATCAAAGCCTGACGCATATGAGGTGTAAACTTTCCTTCCAGTATAGAAAGCTGAATGGAGTGTTACCATAGCTGCACAAAGTTAATTACAAAGTTAACTTTGCTTATTTTAATCCGTTACTAAGATAGTTGACTTCGTTAAACATTAAAGCGTTACTTCGCAGGAGATTTATCACAAGTTAATCGTTAACTCGTAAGAGTAAATTTTCTGTTGTGGCTGTAGCGAAATTAGCAAGTGAATCAAACGTACTACTAACGCTTAGACAAAAATTTTGGTTCAATAAGTTTAGGTAGGACACCGATGATAGATAAAAAAAATCAATTATTTGTAAGAAAATCAAACACCTACAGTCGTCCTTATGGTGTAATTTATTTTGTAGCCACCAGTTTCGGCGTTTCACTGCACTATCTTCAGGCCTTAGATGATGCTGAAGGGGTTATCACGGTCCATATAAGCGATGCATTAGTGGCCAACAGCTGGTTTACGCAGACTACCTGTAAAGAATGTAATGTTGACTTCGGTGCTTGTGTTGACATGCGACTCATTGATCTACAGTACTAGCATGAAGCACATCAGTACGTAGCATCAACAGGTTAGTGTTCATCACGAACGTGGTTTTGCAGTCAGTGCAATCTTTACAAATGCGGAGTTGGCAGATAACCATTTGATGTATGGATTAGCACGGAGCAATAGCCGTGGTGCGATACGTTTGTATCGAGACAGATTTCCAGAACGAAGGTGTCCCGACAGGAAGACGTTCGAAGTAATTGATCGGCGTCTTAGGGAGCACGGAACATTCCAGCCTATAACTCGCGACTGGGGAAGACCTAGAACGACGAGGACACCTGCAATGGACGAGGCAATTCTTCGTGCAGTTGACGATAACCCTAACGTCAGCGTCAGAGAAGTTGCTGCTGTACAAGGTACCGTTGACCACGTCACTGTATGGAGAGTGCTACAGGAGAACCAGTTGTTTCCGTACCGTGTACAGCGTGTGCAGGCGCTATCAGCAGCTGATTGGCCTCCACGGGTACACTTCTGTGAATGGTTCATCCATCAATATGTCAATCCTCATTTCAGTGCAAATGTTTTCTTTACGGATGAGTCTTCATTCCAACGTGATCAAATTGTAAATTTTCACAATCAAGATGTGTGGGCTGACGAGAATCCGCACGCAATTTTGCAATCACGTCATCATCACAGATTTTCTGTGAACGTTTGGTCAGGCATTGTTGGTGATGTCTTGATTGGGCCCCATGTTCTTCCACCTACGCTCACTGGAGCACGTTATCATGATTTCATATGGGATACTCTACCTGTGCTGCTAGAACATGTGCCTTTACAAGTACGACACAATATGTGGTTCATGCACGATGGAGCTTCTGCACATTTCAGTCGATGTGTTCGTACGCTTCTCAACAACAGATCCGGTGACCGATGGATTGGTAGAGGTGGACGAATTCCATGGCCAATTCGATTATATATCTCCTTAGTTTTTCGATCTACCTATTTATACTTGAGCATCCTTGTGCAGCAACAAATTTCGAGAGTTGCTGTAGACTCCTTACGTGAACTGTTTATCATAGAGGTATTGTCACACTGCGCCTTGTCAGGTGTGCATTGGGCCCTGACTTCATTTTTATGGATGACAATGCACTACCATATCGAAGAGCGCAGCAAATGGGCTGGCTCACCCGTTTCTCCGACTCAAATCCCATTGAGCACATGTGGGATGCGTTGCACAGAAGTATTGGGTCTGAGCACTATGGGACTTAACTTCTGAGGTCATCAGTCCCCTAGAACTTAGAACTACTTAAACCTACCTAACCTAAGGACATCACACACATCCATGCCCGAGGCAGGATTCGAACCTGCGACCGTAGCAGTCGCGCGGTTCCAGACTGAAGCGCCTAGAACCGCTCGGCCACAGAGGCCGGCACGTGGGAAGCCAGTGTTAATTGGACGACATGTACGACGGGCGTTCAATACTTATTACAACACTTTTTTCTTAAAATGTGTTGCTTTTATTCAGGAATTCAGTACACCATCTTCTTCCCCACTGTTTTGTCCTACAGAATCGTGTTTTTCAACATCTATTTCAGTTCAATGTGACGGCCACCATACTGTGATGACCTGTATGCCTACCCATGCGACGTCGGAGTCAACATCTTGCTGCATCAATAACGTACCCATCACTCACTCACTTGTTCCCGCGAAGAGCATTCATCATTGGAGCAAATAGATGAAAAGTCGGAAGGTGCGATGTCCGGCCTGTAGAGTGGATGAGGGGGAACAGTGCAGTGAAGTTTTGTGAGCTTCTCTCACATGCGCAGGCTTGTGTGAGGCCTTGTGACGGAGAAGGAGAAGTTCGTTTCATTTTAGTGGTGACGACACGCTGAAGTCGTTTCTTCAGTTTCGTGAAGGTAATACAGCTGTTTCGGGCGGACGGCACGCGGGAGATAGGACAGGTTTGCGCGACCTCGTTGCTGTAGCGACAGCCGCCACGCCCCACGACTCACCATGCTTCTGTTCACCCACCGGCCAGTGAACATACGCAATACTCTGGCCTTGTACCGACAGCAACTCAATGGCAGCTCTCTGCTTCGTTGCAGACGCCATTTTGAAAGCTACGTAGAGCTCCGCCACCTATCGAGGCTTCACGAAACAATATGGGATTTTTCCACAACATATTCTGCATTTTTCATCCAAAATTAGCCGATGAAAATGTGTTGCATTCCTTATTGAAAGGCTCTCGTATTTTGTCTGTTGAGGGGCGCTTGTTATAAATAGCCTTGTAGACTCTATATGTTGCGTCCTTTTGATAGATTTGTGGGAACTGTTGCGGATTCAAGATGTTTTGAAGATGGAGTGGAATGAGATGTTAACGGGTGCAGGGGCTGAATAACGGATGTGGGGTCGGGACAGAGGAAATCCATCCTTAATTAGCAATATTTTGTTCAACAAGTGAAACAATTTCACATGGAGTCTTCCTTTCCTAACATGGGCTTTGTGGTTGGTACAAATTACTTCCGAAGGATGGTGAACAATAATTTTATTGGGCAGATGAGGAACGTAAGCTAGCCAGTCGGACGTGTGGCCACTCCTGGGGATATAGTTCTGGAGAACGCTAACAGATTGTCCGCAAAGGATATTTCTCGTCTAGATGTACACTGGAGCTGAAGAAACTGGTACACCTGTCTAATATCGTGTAGTGCCCCAGCGAGCACGGAGAAGTGCCGAATCACAAGTGGTATGGACTCGGCCATTATCTGAAGTAGTACTGGAGCTGATGCCACGAATCCTGCAGGGCTATCCACAAATTCGTAAGAGTACAAGGGGTGGAAACCTCTTCTGAACAGCATGTTGCAAGGCATCCCAGATAAGCTCAATAATGTTCACGTCTGGGGAATTTGGTGACCAGCGGAAGTGTTTAAACTCGGAAGGGTGTTCCTGTAGCCACTCTGTAGCAATTTTGGACCTTTGGGGTGTCGCATTGTCCTGATAGAATCGCCCAAGTCCATCGGAATGGCCACCCCCCCCCCCTCCCCATCAGACATGAATGAGTGCAGGTGATCAGACAGGATGCTTACGTACGCGTCATCTGTCAGAGTCGTATCTAGACGTATCAGGGGTACAATATCACTCCACCTGCACACGCTCCAGACCATTAGAGCCTTTTCACCAGCTTAAACAGTTCTCTGCTGACATGATGCAGGGACCATGGAATCATGAAGTTGTCTCCATACCCGTACACGTCCATCCACTCGATACAATTTGAAACGAGACTCTTCCGACCAGGGACCATGTTTCCAGTCATCAACAGTCCAATGTCGGAGTTGACGGGGCCAGGCGAGGTGTGGAGCTTTTTATTGTGCAGTCATCAAGGGTACACGAGTGCTCCTTCGGCTTCTAAAGCCCATATCGACGATGTTTCGTTGAATGTTTGGCACGCTGATAGTTGTTGATGACCCAGCATTGAAATCTGCAGTAATCTGCGGAAGCGTTGCACTTCTGACACGATTCTCTTCAGTCACCGTTGCTCCCGTTTTTGCAGGAACTTTTCCGGCCGCAGCGATGTCGGTGATCCGATGGTTTACCGGATTCCTGATATTCACGGTACACTCTTGAAATGGTCGTACGGAAAAATCCCCACTTCATTGCTACCTCGTAGATGCTATGTCCCTTTGCAGCAGGACGATCGTTTCCCACTAAAATGATCTATAGTTTTGTCATCAAATTTTTCCTGCCATTTCCGTTTGTCACACAGCAGCCAAGGTTTAAAACTCTGGTAACAACCCTGAGATTCTTGTTATTGATAATGAGCTGATTACTATCCTCTTTTCACCAGTAAAAGTAATTTGTAAGTTGGATTTGTGAAGTCGAAGTTCAAAGTCCCTTTTGTGCACTGAAATACGTGTTTTTAACAAGTCTACTTTACATTCTCACGGCTGGCGCTCCTGATCCTTCTATATAATATGCAAATGCCCCAGGTATTGTAGTTCCTCTTATGTACTATGAAAAGATATTGTGGTTCCCCTCTATTACGAGGTCTCGTCCAGAGATCGGAGCACTACTAGCGCGATATTTCCCCTTACTTTCGCACACATGGTACTAGATTCCAGGTAAAATGACAAGACAATTCAGACAGCAGTTGACTGTTGGCCATCGTTTGAAGCAATTGTCGTGCACGTAGTGTTGAAAACAAAAAACGAGTATGGGGCAGTGATTAAATAATTCAAAGCATTTGCGTATTATAAAGATGTGTGGCAGCTCTTCACCTACAGTTGCCACAATGAGGAAATGTTCTGGTTCTGGTTTGATGCCACCACGAATTACTCTCCTGTCTCTCCAGTGCTAACCCCTTCATCTCAGAGTAGCAGTTACAACCTACGTCCTCAATTATTTGCTGGATGTATTCCAGTCTCTACCTTCCTCTACAGTTTTTGCCCTCTACAACTTCCATGCAAGTAACTCCATGATGTCTCAACAGGTGCCTTCTACTTGACAGTGTTTTCGACGTATTTCTTTCCTCTCCGTTTCTGCGTAGAACCTCCTCATTCCTTACACTATCCGTCCGCCTAATTCTCAACATTCGCCTGTAGCACATCTCAAATGCATCGATTCTCTTCTGTTCACGTTTTCCCAAGTCCATTTTTCACTATAACGTTGTCCTGTGTGCCAGAAGTACATTCTGAGAAATTAGTTCTTGAAATTAAGACCTATGTTTGATATTAGCAGTCTTCTCTTGCCCAGGAATGTCCTTTTTGCAATTCCTGACCCCTGTTACATGTAGATTGAGCCTTTGCATTTCTTTTCAGATTTTCTACCTTCCCTACCGCATTGAAGCTTCTCACATTTCACGCCCCAACTCGTAGAGCGATATCATTTCGTTGAATCCTCAGTCTTTTTTTCATGGTCACCTGCCCCTTGGCAGTCCCCTCCCGGAGATCGAAATGGGGGACTATTCCGGAATCTTTTGCCAATGGAGAGATCATCATGCCACTTTCTCTGTTACAGGTCACATCTCCTATAGATACACGTTACGTGTCTGTAATTCTGTGGTTTCCATTGCCTTCCGCATCCTCATGCCGTTGATCATTGCTTATTCTTCCACCTTTTAGAGGAAATTTCCAATCCCTAGGACAAGAGAGAGCCCTGGAAATCTGTCCGCTCCTCCGCGCTCTTTGACAAGAACGTTGGCTGAATAAAGGTGAATTCTTACCCCGGAAGTCTTTATCCAGCAGTGCTGACTATTAATAAACATTCACGCTGTGGCGGGTTTCGAACCGGTGACGAGGATGCTTAGATTTCTAATTAAATACACTACCTGTAGCCCATGGGTGCACTGCACCTGCGAGACAAGCGTTGGCGAGTTTAAACGTAGCACTGGAAGCGTCAAGGTAATAGGCGTGAATCACATCCAAAATGTGCAAGCACGCCGAAAACCATCAACAGAGTGCATAATATGATTTTGGAAGATCAGTGTATAAAGGTGCGTGAAAATGCTTATGCTCTAAGGGCATCAAAGAAACGTGTTGGTCACATATTGCACGAGAAAATGAAAATGAGATAGCTTTGCTCAAAATGAGTGCCACGTCATCTCACAGCTCATCACAGACGCGGTCGCACGACACTTTACGAGAAGTGCCTGATGCGTTTTTTGAATATCAGAAGTGACATTTTGCGTCGATGCGTGACAGTGGATGAAACGTGGTTTCCCCACTGCAGACAGGAATCCAAACAGCAGTCTAAGTCTGTTGAATCGATGCAGCCGGTTGTTCAGCTCCAAAGACGGGCAAGGACGGTACCATCAGTGAGAAAGATCATGGCGCCGGTATTTTGTTATGCGAAAGAAATTTGTTGATTGTCCTGAAAGAGGTAAAAGCATAAACGGAGAATACTAAAATCAACATCTAACGAAACTAGACGGAGGCACTGGTGAAAACAAACCCAGCTTAATGAAGAAAAACGAATCATCTTCCATCAGGACAATGCACGTGTCCACAGAAGTATCTTGACAATGGGGAAATTGAGGGATATGCAGTATGAAATGCTGGAACAACCACCTAGTTTCCGAGATTTGGCCAAAACTGAAGAAATTCCTCACTAGTCAGCGCTTTTCGTTGAATCAAGAAGCCAATGCGGCTATAGACGAGTACTTTTCAGCACTCCCGGAGGAACAATACGGAGAGGGGCCAACGGCATTGCAACACAGATGGGTGAGATGTATTGATATTAGAGGAAATTCTATTGAAATATAAAACATCTCTGAAAGCGTAAATTATCGTTCTCAATATAAGGCCAAGAACTTTTCAAAAAGCGCTGGTAATTTGCAAATGCCGCAGTCAAATGCAAAAACTTCGACCACTACAAGCTTTTCCTTCAGCGTCGGGATGCAGCTGACAAGAAGGGCCGGCCGGAGTGGCCGTGCGGTTCTAGGCGCTACAGTTTGGAGCTGAGCTCCGGTCTCAGGTTCGAATCCTCCCTCGGGCATGGATGTGTGTGATGTCCTTAGGTTAGTTAGGTAATTAGTTCTAAGTTCTAGGGGACTGATGACCTCAGAAGTTAAGTCGCATAGTGCTCAGAGCCATTGAACCTTTTGACACGAAGGATGTGACAAATTCATAGGTTCCTAACATAGTCCGTAAAATATTTAAAATGTCGAACTTTGATTCGTTTTAAATTATTACTGCCTTGTTAAGCAGGCTGTGTAGCACCGCGCTACAGGTGAGTATGGTGACCGCGAGTAGTCAGGAGGAGGGGCGAGAGGTCGGCATCACAGCATGGGACGCGAAATGGCCGCGCGGTTAGAGGCGCCTTGTCACGCCACTGCCCTCCCGCCGGAGGTTCTAGCCCTCCCTCGGGCATGTGCGTGTATATTGTTTTTAGCATAAGTTAGTTTAAGTTAGTTTTAGTGTGTAAGTCTAGGGACCGAAGACCTAAGCAGTTTCGTCCCTTAGAAATTCACACACATTTGAACAGCATGGCACGAGCTGGTACCTCATAGTCTTGCTCGGTGAAGTCGGTGGTTTTACTGGCCCCTCTCCGTACTGTTCTCATCAATTTACGACTTACGTAAAACACGTAAGACAAAGAATAAGTAAAGAAAACTGATCCATAAGGATGTAAGTTGCAGTAGTTATTCGGAGGTGAAGATGCCTGCACTGGATAGAGTTTCTTGTACAGCTGCATCAAACCAGTCTTCGGATTGTGACACCTGAGTTTCTCCTGGCGTGTACAACTTACAAATAACTTCCGGGAATTCAGCCAGGAGTGAAGGTGAAGAGCCCCATGGTTGGCGTCCGTTTCAGTGCAGATTTCTTGAAAAGATATGTGTTGAAGGCACTGTTTTTAATAACATTTACTGTATTCATAGCCTATTTCTTTGTATTAGTGAGGCATTCCTGAGGAGAGCAAGTTAACGCTGGCGATTTGTGGTACAAAGCTTTGTAAACATTGAAGTATTGTTCTGTTTTATTAACGACACAAGATCGGAACATAGCTGGAGCGCCATTAGGACAGAAACTGACGAGCCCGCCCCTCCCCCCCCCTAAAGTTGTTGTTGTCGTTGTTATTATCTTCAATTCGGAGACTTTCAAATAACTTCTGGGAATTCAGCCAGGTAACACTTTCAGCGATAGCCGATTTTTCGGCGGGAGAACACCCCGCCATTTTCAAGGCAAACTGCAACGGACAGGTGGCGTACATGCAAATTTAAAACCTCGGTTCTCAGACTGAAGTAAGAAAGATAACACACACACTGATCACGAGTGCTACCAAAGATGACCAAAGTCAGAGATATCGATAGTGAGATTATGAATTAGCAGGTTTTTTGACAAGGGAGAGAGCCGGATTCCAAACTGAGTTTAAACAGTAACCTCCATCCCTGTTAACGAGGTTGCTCACTGATTTAATCTCAACTGCCTCCCTAATAACACTGTCCCAATAGCTGGACGTGCATGCCAATTTCTCGGTGTTATTATATAACATGGGGTGACCAGTATCCAAGCAATGTTCGCCAATAGCAGATCTACTTGGCTGCTGAAATCGTGTATGCCGTTTACGCTCAGTAAATCGGTCCTCCACGGTCCTGATAGTTTCACCAATATATGCCATGTCGCAGCTACAGGGAATACGATATACACCCGCCTTACGCAGTACAAGATCATTCTTAACAGAACTCAAAAGTGGTCTAATTTTAGATAGAGGTCGGAAAACACATTGCACAATGTATTTCAGTAAAATACGACCGATCTTGTTGGAAGAGTTTCCTACGTAAGGCAAAAAGGCAGTGGACTTAGGTGTTGACTCAGAATTATCATCAGTTGGTCGATAGCGCAACGCACGTTCAATCTGTATATCACTATAACCATTTCGACGAAATGTAACTTCAAGATGGGACAGCTCAGATGACAAAGTCTCAGCGTCAGATAAGACATGTGCCCCGTGTACTAAGGTACGAAGTACCCCTGCACGCTGAGCTGGATGGTGACAACTATAAGCCTGTAAGTACAAGTCGGTGTCAGTACGTTTCCTGTAGACTGCATGTCCCAATGATCCATCATCCTACCTCGTAACCAACACGTCAAGAAAGGGAAGGCAACCATCCTCTTCCACCTCCATCGTGAAACGTATGTTCGGGTGGATCGAGTTCAGATGTTCTAGAGAGACATTCAGATTCTCCCTACCATAAGGCCAAACAACGAAGGTATCGTCAACGGATCTAAAGAAACAGGCGGGTTTCAAAAGCGCCGACTCCAATGCACGCTCCTCGAAGTCTTCCATAAACTAATTTGCGATCACAGGAGACAACGGACTACCCATCGTAACTCCATCTGTCCGCTCGTAATAATGATCGTTAAATAAAAGGTAAGTGGATGTCAATACATGCCGAAGGAGATTAGTTAATTCAGCACCAAACCTGGCCTCCATTAACCGCAATGAATCAGACAGAGGAACACGAGTGAAGAGAGAGAGACCAAATCTAAACTAACTAAAATATCAGAGTAATTCAACCGCAATCCCCCTCACCTGCGAATTCATAGTCTCACTATCGATAGCTCTGACTTTGGTCATCTTTGGTGGTACTAGTATTCAGTGTGTGTTTTATCTTTCCTGCTTCAGTCCGAGAAACGAGATTTTAAATTTGCGTGTAAGCCGCCTGTCCGTTGCAGTTTTCCTTGAAAATGGCGGGGTGTTCTCCCGCCGAAATATCGGCGGTCGCTGAAAGTGTTACCTGGCTGAATTCCCGGAAGTTATTTGAAAGTCTCCGGATTGAAGATAATAACAACGACAACAACAACTCTAGGGAGGGGGGGGGGTCGTCAGTTTCTGTACTGATGGCGCTCCAGCTATGTTCCGATATCGTGTCGTTAATAAAACAGACCAATACTTCAACGTTTACAACGCTTTGTACCACAAATAGCCAGCGTTAACTTCTCCTCCTCCGGAATGCCTCAATAATACAACAAAATAGACCATGAATATCTTTTCAAGAAATTTGCACTGAAACGGACGGCAACCATGGGGCTCTTCACCTTCACTCAGGCTGTCGAAGGGTAAAATTCTTAAAGGATTATGAAAATTAAGAGGAGATGTTGAAACTGTTTCTAGGTGATAAAATATGAAAGACTTGCGAGAGCAGTTTTCTGGTCTGACATCTCACGCATTTGCATGATCTTCTGTATATTTTCACTCATTTGTTTAAATTGTAATTGCAAGATTCCAGAAACTGGCATTAGGAAATGTTGAAGATAAACTGTTTGTCTTTATTTGCAAACTTCTGTTATGGATAGGTAAAACTTGCACGAACTGTTACTCTACATTAGCGACAATGAAACAGTCTGTGATGATAAAATGTCTGAAACAAGTAGCGAAAACATGCAAGACAACATCAAGAGTCATCTGCAAATTTTGGCTGATGAATTCAATAATTACTGCACATATTATAAGAAACTGACTCTGAAGTTGACCAAAAAGTGATTGGCAGGCCATTTACCACTAATACTGGACAAGCTGCAGAAGAAATTTCCTACACTAAACTTTAGAAAACGTCTTTCAATATCTTGTACTTTTCTGCAGTACTTATTTATACAAAGATGAGTTTCTGCTTTCCTGGTAATGAAACGTGTCCAGCAAGAGACTGAAAGTAAGTGATGACATGTGTGTAGCTCTGAGCGATAATATTAGCCCCGGGATTTCCATATCTGTAAGAAAATGCAAGGTCAAGAATCTCGTTGGTGCAACCCGAATTTAATTTTCTACTAAAAGTGTTGTGTTCTCTAGTATAATAATACTGTTAATGCATGATAATTTTTATTTGACGATTATGTTGAAACCTTGAACAAAGTTTACTTTTAAACAGACCGTGTCGCAGTTGGTGAGACAGTTTATTTTACTTGTTCATTGTTGCCCGTGTTAACACCTAACAAATCAAAGTGGGCCATGGTCAGAAAGAGGTTAAGAACTCCTGATCTACTGGTACAGGGCACAGCACTGTATTGGAGGAAAATATGAGGTCTGCGTGAAACCTCTTTCGCTGGTGTGGGTGTGTAAACTACAGCGTTCCCCAGGTGCTGTAGACGTGTATATGCACGCCACTTGGATTTCCGTAAAGTGTTTTGTACTTCTGTATTGGTCCTGACCCATCGATCGCTCACTGCTGCGGACGAGATACTTCCATAACTCGGTGAATAAACAAGTTTGGAGTATTTATCATACAACATTATGGCCTCATTGTGTGCTATCATTTGCAAATAATCTCCTTTCTATATCTCGAATTTTCTATGACATATGATGATTATTATGACGCCATGATTTATGATGCACAAAGGTATGAATGAGCGTGCCCTGAGCGATCTTCTTTCGGATATAAAACCCAATAACTCGGCAACGAAATGAGATATCATGTTGCTTTCAATTTTAAATAAAATTTCGTTATCGTACGTATTGCATTGTATTGACTAAAATCATCCAGTCGAAAAGTTTAAGTAATGAGTTGTTACCTCCGCAATATCCGTAAGATTTCACGTAATGATGATGCAACGCAATAAGTATGATGGATACCGACAGTATGATGAATACCGGAAAGATATTCAGTTATTTAGTGAGTAAAGTTATCGGACTCTATGATGTCCCAAAATCTAATGGTTTTCTGAAATCCGGTAATATGGATTTGATAGTAGTCATCAAGTCTGAACGGGCGGGACTGTGCACGTTGTGCTCGACCGTCCGTCGGATATAAAATCCTGTTACATTAAAACGAAATGGGATGTCTGTCGATATACATACATCAAAAACAAGTTTTGCATCACCTCGGTTCCGAGCTTTCTGGAACCTGTACAGAAAATTGGAACAGAGATCAACATAAACATCATTTCCGCTGATTGCTCTTGAAAACCACACATTGCACGTTGTACCACCGTACCTCTAATACCCAGTATCACGTCCTTTTCTTGATGCTTGCCTGTATTCGTCGTGACATACCATCTACAAGTTCATCAAGGCACTGCTGGTCCAGATTGTCCCAATCCTCAACGGCGATTCGGCGTGGATCCCTTAGAGTGATAGGTGGGTCACTTCGTCGTCGTCCATGATCACGAACATGAAAAAATCTATCCCAGGCATGTTCTATAGGTTTCATGCTGGCCACTCTAGTCGAGCACCGTCGATATCGTGAAGGAAGTCATTCTTAAGATGTGAACGATGGGGTGGCGAAGAGTCTTCTATGAAGACGAATGCCTCGCCAATATTCTGACGACATGGTTGCGCTACCGGTCGGATGTTGACATTAACGTATCGTACAGCCGTCATGGCGCCTTCCATGACCACCAGCGGCGTACTTCGGCCCCACATAATGACGCCCCAAGACAGAAGGGAACCTCCACCTTGCTGCACTCGCTGAGCAGTTTGTCTAAGGCGTTCAGCCTGACCGGGTTGTTTCCAAACACGTCTCCTAAGATTGTCTGGTGGAAGGCATATGCGACACTGACACTCATCGGTGAGGAGAACGTGATTCCAATCATGGGCGGTCCATTCGGCATGTTGTTGGGCCATCTGTATTGCGCTGCATTGTGTCGTGCTTGCAAAGATGGACCTCGCCTTGGGCTTCGGAGTGAAGATGCGCATCATGCAGCCTACTGCGCACAGTTTGAGTCGTAACGCGACGTCCTGTGGCTACACTAAAAGCATTATTCAACATGGTGGCTTTGCTGTCAGTGTTCCTTCGAGCCATAATCGGCAGGTAGCGGTCATCCACTGAAGTTGTAACCCTTGGGCGGCCTGGGAGAGGCATGTTATCAACATTTCCTGTCTCTCTGTATCTCCTCCATATCCAAATAATATCAATCCGATACTCCTGGACACTTGCCTTGTTGAGAGGCCTCCGGGCGCGAAGTAACAATGCGGACGCGATCGAACCGCGCTATTGACCGTCTAGGCCTGGTTGAAGTACAGACTACACGAGCGTGTATCTCCTTCCCGGTGGAATGACTGGAACTGACCGGCTGTCGTACCCTCCTTCGTCTAATAGGCGCTGCTCATGCATGGTTCTTTACATCTTTGGGCTGGTTTAGTGACATCTCTGAACAGTCAAAGGGACTGTGTCTGTGATACAGTATGCACAGTCAACGTCTATCTTCAGCAGTTCTGGAATCCGGGGTGATGCAAATTTTTTTTTTGATGTGTGTATTATTTAAGTTTCATTTACGGCAACATATCAGCTAAAATCAACCATACGCAAAGCTTACGCAGTGTGTTTTTACGACCGTGCAATGTCCTTAATTTGATGCTGCGTAGTTAGTATGACAGATTAAGGAAAGAAATTCAGTTACGTATTGAGTGAAGATATGAGACTGTAAACTGTGCAAAAATCAGTTTTTTTCGTCCAGTAGTTTTCGAAAACTCCTGTGACAGGTGTTTCATATTGGCTGGAAAGCCCCCTCTTCGCACAGCAACCAGCATTTGGCGAGCTATTCAGCGACAACAAAAGGCGTCCCAGCACGGAATGCAGAGAGCACGTCTGCAGCAGCGAAAGGGCTAACCGCGTCGTATTTGTGGACGGGGAGAGGTGCGCAGCGTAGAATCCGTCGAGTAGGGCTGGTCCGCTCGAATGTTTGCTGTGCAAGCTGCAGCGCGGGCCGCAGATGCAGTCGCGCCGCCCTAGTCGCGCGCTGCGCACTGCCGCGTTGCAGCGGCGGCCGCAGCGGTTATCGAGTTCCGCGGCTCCGACAGGTAGCGAGCGGGGCTCCCTCGCATAATTCCGGCATTAAACCGGGCCCTGCCCATATCCTGCCCGTACCGCAGGCCAACGCGTTTAGTTCTGCGGTGCCGCCCAGCCTTTTCGGCCCCGACCCCGGGCCGATAGCCTCGCCAAATTCAGGAATTGGCGGTAACCTCGTCTGCCTGGCCATTACGTCCGGACCGGGCACTCTCGCCGCTGATGCTCGAGCTGAGGTTTCGTGCGGGCACACGCTGTCGGCCTGCACTTTCTCCTTACCGCTTGATGGCCTCCGTTTATCACGTTACCTACACTATGTTCTCAATAAGCACCGAAGTTTAACGAAACTAGATCCCACTACACCGCTCACTACGGAGCAAACACGGGCAGTGGCGTTTGACAACAAATCGCTGCAGATTTCTGGGTTAGGTAATTCGCCCTCAGTGATTAAAATGCCTTATTACAATGTAAATGTCATGTGACTAGGGCCTCCCATTGGGTAGAACGTTCGCCGGGTGAAAGTCTTTCGATTTGACGCCACTTCGGTGACTTGCTCGTCGCGTCGGTGGAAAAATGATGAAGATGAGGACAACACGACACACAGTGCCTGAGCGGAGAAAATCTCTGACTCAGCCGGGAACCGTTCCCGGGCCCTTACGATTGACAGTCTGTCACACTGACTATTTTTTTTTTTTTTTTTGCTCTTTGTTCGTTGTTGATTGTTGTGTTTGGTCGTTTCGGACGTCACATGACATCCGTTGAAGTTCGTTTGTCGATCCTTCCACTTCCAGCCAGTATCACTCAGCTACCGGGGACGGACAATGCCTTATTTCTGAAAGCAGTATAGGACTCACCTGCAATGCAGTGACATAGTAGTCCCTCCGAACCATCCCTGTGTATCCACTACCTTTGGAGACTGTGCATTGTCGAAATCTTTAGCTGAAAGTAAGCGATACCTGAAAACAGAAATTTTTTGTGTCTGCACGGATGATGCAGGGCGGTCAGAAACATCCTGTAAAGCTTGTAAGAATGTTGGAGAATAGAGTGTTCTTAGGAATTACTGTGAAGAAAAAAGTTCGATAGGTAGCGCTGTTTGCGATTTCATTATCATTGAAGTTAGGCAGTCAGGAAGTTGCACGCGCAAATTCAAGCAGATTGTCAGCGACAGTGTTGCCAAGCGTGTTATTCGTTTCTGAACAAGGGAGTTTGTGCCGGGGTGTTGTTCTAATGCAGTTGGAAAGCCTCTGCAAATGCTGTTTGATTCGTTCAAATGGCTCTAAGCGCTATGGGACTTAACATCTGAGGTCATCAGTTCCCTAGACCTAGAACTACATACACCAAACTAACCTAAGGATATCACACACATCCATCCCCGAGGTAGGATTCGAACCTGCGACCGTAGCAGCCGCGTGCTTCTGGACTGAAGCGCCTAGAACCGCTCGGCCACAGTCGCCGGCAGTACTGTTTGAATTTAGGGGAATGCCAAGCGGGCTGAGCTGTGAATGGGGATTTGGATTAAGATCGGAGTTGGGCTAGGGTATTCTGTACCAGGGTGGATTGGCACGTCGACCTAGAGAGAAGCAGACCAGGGTTCAATTCCTGACATTGGTACAAATTTTCTTTAGTTATTTGAGAATGGGTATATACATGGTAGTCGCTTTAGACTCGAAAAAGCGTCTAGAGCCATATAATTTCATTTGAACAGGAGAGCGATACAAATATTTGACTTTGGCAGGTAGCAAGGATTGACCTCGGGCGAGCTGCTCCGATGTCTCGTCCGCTACCATCTACGCTATGAGAACAACTTACATTAGTTGTATCAGTTTGTGTAACAATTTTATCTGCTAGTCATTGGATCATCGTCGGAAATCTTATTTACGCAATCGATCTTATTCGGAAGTGTTCGTTTAGCTGTGAATTTACGCAGAAAGATGTGATACGACAGTAACGGAGGTAGGCTTGAAGCACACTTCTCACTGCAGTGAACATGATGGTATTTGTATCGCTCTCCTGTTGAGTTTTAGAACACAAAAGAAAGAACACATCTAGCACTGTCATCTCTGGCAGGATGCTAACATTTGCAAGCGGAAAGACCTTATTGACTAACTTCAGTGCTCATGAAATCGCAAACGGTGCAACGTATCTGATTTATTTCTTAATAATTGTCCCTGAGCGCGACCTATCCTGCAGCAACCTACAAGCTTTTCAGACTGTTTAAGACCACCCTTTATATATACCCGGTGTGTATCCAATGGGGTCGGCCGCCGTGACCGAGCGGCTCTAGGAGCTTCAGTCCGGAATCGCGCGGCTGCCTCGGTCGCAGGTTCGAATCCTGCCTCGGGCATGTATGTGTGTCATATCCTTAGGTTAGTTAGGTTTAAGTAGTTCTAAGTCTAGGGGACTGCTGATCTCAAATGTTAAGTTTCATAGTGCTCAGAGCCATTTGAATCTCCAGTGGGGCCGCTCGGGGTAGCCGCGTGGTGTCTGGCGCCTTGTCACGGTCCGCGCAGCTTCCACCTTCGAGTTTCGAATCCTTCCTCAGGCATGGGTGTGTAGGTTTTCCATAGCGTAAGTTAGTTCAAGTTAGATTAAATAGTGTGTAGGCTTAATGACCGATGACATAAGTAGTTCGGTCCCATAAGACCCTACCTGAAATTCTAAAAAAATTTTCTCCAATGGGTTGACATGCGCATTTTCTCTGGTGTTTCGGTTGATATTAGCAATTTCGTTTGTGCAACGTATAGTTGGAGTCAGTCAAAAAGAATTCTGCCAATAATGTCTTTCATGCGATGCCAATCCTCGAAGAAAAGCGTCGGTTTGTCTCCCATTACGAACAAAATGGTTTCTAAATCAGAATTTTACGTGTCCATTTTATCTACATGAATTAGCAGGTAACAGTAAAACGCGAAGAATAGACAGTACTCCAGCAGCGACTGAGCAGCGTTTCTGCGTGGCGGTAGTGTTCACCGTTCGACAGGGCAATCACGTCTTCCTTGTGTACTATTTATTCTTCGTGATTTACTGCCCCTGTTAATACACTCCGATAAAAGGAATATCACGCTAGACTAATATGGAACTACTGTGTCAAACGGGCTCGTAGAATTCCACTTGAAAAATCATTTTGTTTGTAATGCGAAACAATCCGATGCTTTTCATTGACTCTTGGCGTCGCACACACGGAAAAATGACCACTTAAGGCGGCCAAAATTCAATAATTAAATAATATATGCATTTATGCTTAGAAAGGCTTCTGACCTTAGGGTTGATGTGCATTCAGACTTGACAAGATTCTGAAAGTACCTACCAACCTAAAAGGTGATTCATAGGTAGCTAAAAATGAAAAAGTAGAATGAAAATCAAATTAGTATATTTTACTTTACCGACAGTAAGACAGTTAGTATCTCCCATCATAATCATCCATTGTTCCGTCGTCGTCGTCGTCATCATCCATTGTTTCTTCGTCACCATTATCTTCAAGCATTCTCACAACAGGTTCTTCTAACATTAACACTACCTCCTTACTAAAGGGTTTTCTTTGTTTAACGTTCCTCCTCCTCATGGACGCAATGATAGGATCTGAAGCTATCAGCATCCAGTGGACAATATCCGTATTGGTATGTATTCTTAGACCTTTATATTCTTTCTGACTAGATTCCAAGACATCTTCTGAAAAATCCCCACAGGCAAAGGTAGTTCCTTTATTATGTATGCACCATGTATTAGCAGCTTTTGCACAGATGCACTCATTTTGTACCACTTGTACGTTTCTTAACAGATTTTTGCTGTTTAGAGGTAATAATTTTTAATGTTACTGTAATTAACATTAAATCAGCAAGACAAAACGCTTAGGATGTTTGCAAATCTTTGTATAGTTTCGGGCTCTAGAGCTGTTTAAGTCGTAGATTTCGTGGGCTGTGCAAAACGTTTGCTTCCAGTGTTCCCGTCATTGGAGTTACCTCCTCTTTGTATGGGCTGGTCTACCACTAATACAATTTCACGATACAACTTAGTGGTTATTTCTTCTTTTCTTTTTTTATATTTTCTTTGGCTTCTTTACCTCTTGCTTGCCACTGCTTCAGTTCCAATTTATACGATATATGTAACAAGTACTCGTAACTTCTAAGGTATGAGTGTAAAACAGATATCACAAACTTAAATGAACTAGTCGTAGAATATTGTTTTTGCAAAAGTAAGGCAAGATTGTTGAGTTCTTTGGGTGTTGCCTTGCACACATTACACGCTTGTGTTGACGAAGTGTCTGTGAGCACATTACACATTTTTCCTTCCATCATTGTACACACAGCACCATGTTTAAATGTGTAAGATTTATCCCCAAGGGTCACCTCAGTAGGCTGCAAACTTGATATTTGTTCCTCAGTAGCTTCGTAATGAAGTCTTACTCATTCCTTTGTCTCCGTTTCGCCCTCTTTCTGCAACAGACTTCGCGATATTTTCATACCAAAACCGTAATCATTTATTTTTTCTTAGCTTCTATTTTTCTTCTAGTGCCAGGCTTATATCTATTTTTTCATACTTTGCCATTTTTTCACTGCATTCCGAACAGCTGAAGTGTCAAGGAAACACTTTTGCATCAAGTTTAGAAAATTTTTTCTAATACATCCTTGTTCTATAAGTTACAGCTTACAGGTATTTCAAGCTTAGATTGTCTTCTTTGGCTTCTTACCTTAGTAACTGCTATGATAACAAAACAGCGAACAGATCAGATATCGCTTCCCCAGGTGTATACGTACATCTTGAACCTGATTACGTGTCCTATACTTTGCGATTATGAAAGCTAATAAAGATCTGTAACCCCTAGAACTCCATGCAATCTTATGTATCTCATGTATCTCTTTATTTCTAAAACAATTGTTAGTGATCTTAAGCCTGCAGAAGACTGAAAACTGTCTACGTTCTTCATTATTACTGCAGATGTGTTGGTACATAAATGTACCCACAACTCTTGAAATAGGTATGTTACCTACTATAGCATTTAACTCTCCACAAATGAGAACATGATCTGTCATTTTCTTTATTTAGGGCCGTTTGCTGTTCACCATAGAATAACTTTGTTTCTATTTCCTTCCTTCTTCAGGTACATATACACCTATGATGACAACACATCCGCTGTAAGTTTTAAATTTAGCAGTGTTCGATAAATCTTATTTTCCATTTGGTAGTGATTAGGATGGCCACTCCAGAATTCGTTCGTATGCTTTGTGTACTCTGCTGTATAACAGTGTATTGTGATTAAGATCTATTGTACGTTTCAACCTTTTTATTTTTGTTCTAATAGTTATATTAATTGCTTACTTCTTATTTTATGACCTAACACAGTTTTTCTTCAGTCCCTGTTTGTTCTATGTAGCTTTTCTGTCCTATATGCTATACCTAATTGTCTATCTTTGACTTGTCTAGGTCATCCCCACAATCCATCCCTTTTCACCTGAGGCTGTGCGTTGTGAAGAGAGACAGTATGTAAAAAACTCCTGGCCGAGTTACGAGCGTAGCACAGTTGAAGCGTGGTAGTGGGGCTGCTTCAAAACCCTCTGAGTAATATTTCGCATTAAATTCCTAGGGAGATCGCCATTACCAGGCTCCCAGATCTGCCTGTTTTGAAGAGATGTTTTCCACCTTTTCTACTGATTTGATGTTATGTAGCACTCTCTTCTGACATTTAGCAGTTGACATCCTCTTCGCTAGAGGATGAAAGAGAAAGACACCCTCGGGCCTCGCAAATTAATACCGTCAGGATATTAAAAAAAGAGTTGGTGTAGAGAGGCCGATAAAATGTAGCACAAATATCGCTGGTCACATAAGTCTCTTCCAACGATGGTGAAGAGCGTCATTTTTGCGGAAGTTGGACGTAAGTGGGGTGAATGGTTTTGGCCTTTACAGTTGCTACAAGCACAATACTCGGGTGAGCCACTTTAATTTTTTGAAGAAGCTTGCAATCTCGTTGGTAACACCACAGATGAAAAGTGAGTCAACAAGTATCACATAGCCCGTCAACTTCGAGTATTCATTCATCGAGTTCTGGGTGTAGCAGAACCAAGAGTAGAAGTCTTTGTACAACGATTGAAAAAACTCAGTACTTCCTCCACCTGTGACCCAAGAAAGAAGAGAAAGGTCTTGTCATTGTTACAAGAAGTCAATCTAGCTTGATTCCTCTACAAAAGTTTCCAGCAAGTGCAAAGATAACCTCTGAGAAGAAAACTAAAAACCTGAAAATCACTAATTTTCATTTTTTAATGTTTTATGGAATTTTTTTATGTTTTTATTATTAAGAGTGTAATAAACATATAAAATATAGCAAAAAGTAAAATTTAGACTGCAGGGTATTTGAGTTTTTACAGCATTAACATGACCATGTAATATTACATTCATTTTGTGCATGTTTTTGTTTAAAAGCCTTTTTCCGTTAAAACGAGCTTTAGTCTGAATATATTTTTGTGTGGTATGAATATAACCTTGTACATAAAAAACTGAGCAGTTTCACCGAAACTGCTGAACGCAATTTTTATGTCTATTTAAACGTAGCGGTCTCGGAGACCGCACCTGGGTCAAAATGTGATAAAAAATGACCTAGGGTTAATACTATTAGTGATTTCATCACTACTTGTGCCCTGGTTTTTAAATAATATCCCAATATATTTTGCCTTTCCTATACCTACAGTTATTTCTCTATCTACATACGAATTATTTACGTTTTCTGTTCAAATATCCAAGTACTCACACTTCTCCATTTTCATCTTCAGACCAGCCTTATTTTATTCCTCTTTAAGCTTTCATATAGCTCGGATCATCTACAACTGCAGCTAGTGCAGTCTGGTCACCTGCAAGATATAGGCTAAACATTTTGTTGCCCTCTACTGTCGCACCCTTAACCAGGCATTTTCTATGTCTGCAACTGAAAGTGTATCGGTGACAACCCACATCCCTGTCGCAGACTCTTATTCACCTAAAAGTCTTCTGTCCAACTATTCCCAATCCTTACTCTCGCTGAACAATTTTCATATAATTGCATAGCAACCGTTAGCAACCTTTGATCTAACTCTCTTTCAGCTTTTCCCACAGTTCGTTGGTGGGTACATTGTCGTGCACTTTCTCTAGGTTTAACAAGTCAACATGCGCCTCCAGTCCAATCTTAGTGCGTTTTTCACACATTAGTTTGATTGTGAAGATGTCCATTAGCGATCTTCCAGCTCGGAATCCTGTTTGCTCTTCTTGCTGCTTCTGAATTGTTTCCATCTCTACCACATCATAAAAAAGTACTTTCTAGTAGTTTTCCAACGAAAAAAAATCACTGCCAATCACTTTACGTACCGGTCTTATGTCTCGTACGGTATTTTCCGTTCCAGTGGAACATTGTCTCCATTTAGTACCGTTTCAGACAGCCTCCTTTGCATCACTGACAATTTTGGTGGACCAAAGTTGAGCAATCTGGATATATTGATCCATATCCTGGTGCCCTCTTCCTGTTGCAGCTCTTCAGAGCCTGTTCTGAAACTTATATATCTAAACACCATAAATTCTCCTGTTGCATCCGCACCTCACATTTATGTGAAAATTCAGTCCGAATTTCCTGTAATAAATACACCACTGGCCATTAAAATTGCTAACCCACGAAAATGACGTGGTACAGACGCGGAAATTAAACAGACATGAGGAAAATTCTGTATTACGCAAATGATTAGCTTTTCAGAGCATTCACATAAGGTTGAATCCGGTGGCGACACCTACAGCGAGCTGACGTGAGGAAAGTTTCCAACAGATTTCTCACACACAAACGGCAGTTGACTGGCGTTGACTGTTGAAACGTTGTTGTGATGCCTCGTGTAAGGAGGAGAAATGCGCATAATCACGTTTCCGACTTTGATAAAGGTTTTGCGGTTTATCGTATCACGACATTGCTGCTCGCGTTGGTAGAGATCCAGTGACTGTTAGCAGAATATGGAATCGGTGGGTTCAGGAGGGTAATACGGAACGCCGTGATGGATCCCAACGGGTTCGCATCAGTAGCAGTCGAGATGACAGGCATCTTATCCGCATGGCTCCCCCAGGGGCTCAGCATCCACTTGCTGAGTATGGGCTTGGCGACCCCGGGGTCCTGAGCTGGGGACTGGTCTGCGCCGCCAGTGTCCTGTCACCGTAACTCCCGGACATGCTTCAGCGACCACCGTACGGCGCGGCGGTGAAATGTTGTGTGATGCGGGGAATGGTAATCTTGGCCTGACCGCCTGGATTGCGAGGAAGGCCAACCTCTATAAAAACCCCTCAATCTTTCGGTGTGCTCCACGCCTAGAAGATGCATGGCTGTTGGGGTGGAACAGTCGCAAGCGGGCAACCTCTGGGGCACATGCCGCACCCCAGTTGTATAAGGCTTACTCAGGCACGCGGGGCTCTGTCTGAGCGGACCTTTAGTTTCCTAGCTGCTCGTGGGACCGCAATGGACCCTTCGACCTCTACATTTCCCCCTACCAGTGGCTTGGGTGGGCCGCTGGTAGGAAAATACACCCCATCGAAAAAGCGGCTACGCGCTGCGAGTCCTCCAGCGCCTGGTGTTGCTAGAGATTTAACAGAATGTAGTAACGGAGCACATGCTGATAATCAGAATGTGTTTTTGATTATTAAAAGGAAGGAGGGTAGCTTTGAGAGGGTTTCTCCCTTTTACATCCACAAGGGTCTTGAGGGAATTGCAGGAACACTGAAATCTGTAAAGCGACTGCGCAATGGGACTCTGTTAGTTGAAACTTCTAGTTCCCATCAAGTCGCTGCCCTTCGGAAAGCAAATTGTCTAGGAGAGTACGCTGTCGAGACCGAGCTCCACTCCACTTTGAATTATAGTAAGGGTATTGTGACGTGTAGGGACTTGGTGGATATCCCCATAGACGTGCTAAAATCTGAGTGGGCTGACGAAGGAATTGTTGACGTGCAGCACATTATGAAACGAGTCAATGGGGACCTCGTCAAATCTGACTCGTTTATTCTCACATTCAGTTGCCCGAGACTCCCAGAGCATGTTAAAGCGGGTTCTTACGTTTGCCCGTACGGCCATATTTCCCCAACCCAATGCGCTGTTTTAAATGTCAGCGCTTTGGGCATACTACGTTGGGGTGCAATGGGATAGCCACTTGTGGTAAATGTGGTCAGCCTGCCCATGACGGAGCCGATTGTTCATCGCCTGTGAAGTGCGTGAATTGCTCTGGGAGTCACCCTGTCTGGAGCCGGATCTGCCCCATCTATCTCGAAGAACGGAAGGTACAGGAGATTAAAACATCTAAGCGCATCCCCTATGGTGAGGCCAAGAAGCTCTTTAAGGCCATGCAACCTCCTGTGTTTTGAACATCTTTCGCTTCCGCTCTCAAAAAACCGGTACAACTGGCCAATGTTGCTACACAAACGGAGGTTGCTAGTGTTAGCACTAAAACCTGCGCTTGCCAGTGCACTTGTGCTGCTGCGGTTGTTTTGCAATCTGCGGCTCTCCCCGCTACATCGGACAAGGCCGTGGTTGCTGACATTGAGGTACTTCCAGCCTCCCCCCATATGGCGCCTTCTGCCCAGGCGAGTCAACCTCCAACTGTTGACAAGGCTCTGCATTCCAAGCCCCCAAAGACAAAGCCTCAGAAGATGAAGGTTCTGCCACCTGAGGAGACTAGTCAGCGTCGGTCCGATGACGAGGCCATCGTACTGTCTGACATCTCCCATGGGTCGTCATCGGAGCTTATGGACATTGATGTCGACCAGGGGCGATCTTCTCGCCCCAGGAATAAATCTCCGGCCAGTACGGTCTCTCCTCCAGAGGCAGGGTGAAAGTTCAGCCACCCTGATCACTGGCTCCCATATTACAGTGGAACCTGAATGGGTTCAGGACGCATGTGGCCGAATTACAACTCCATATACGAGAGTGCCCCTTGTGCTTATGTCTCCAAGAGACACATTTTCGGGCCACTGATTCTCCTTCTTTACGCGGCTATACCGTATATCGAAAAGATGATCTGACGGGGCAAAGGGCAAAGGGTGGTGTTGCGGTTTTTGTCCGTGACATGCGCCCCTCATCTGAGCTCCCTCTCGTCACCGACTTGCAAGCAGTTGCAGTTGACATTCTTGTGGGTCGGAGGCTCACAGTCTGTTCAGTTTATTTACCACCTCCGGATGCGATAGACTCTGAGGCTCTCACGGACCTTATTAGCCAACTCCCCCGCCCATTTCTTCTTCTGGGGGACTTCAACGCTCATAATGTCTTATGGGGCTCTCCGACTACTTGCCCCAGGGGTCGCATTCTGGAAAGCGTCATGATGTCTGAAGAACTGTGCCTCCTCAACTCTGGTGCTCCCACTCATTTCTGTACTGCTTCCGGATCGTCATCGGCTATTTACCTTTCCTTTTGCTCTCCAGCACTCGCAGATTCTGCTCTGTGGGAGGCTGCAGCTGACCTCCATTCTAGTGACCACTTCCCCCTCTGGATTCGCCTCCTGGATGAGGCTGTGGCATTACCAGTGCCGCCCCGGTGGCACCTTTGCAGAGCTGACTGGACACTTTTCAGCCAACTGGCTGTTTTGGAACACCGTGCCAGCGTCCACGAATGGGTAGACCATGTTGCAGCCGTGATCTCACATGTTGCTGAATTAGCAATCCCACGGTCATCCGGTCATCCCAAGAGGCGTCCTGTCCCTTGGTGGACCACTGAGTGACACTCAGCCATCCGCGCCCGCCGTGCAGCACTGCGCCGCTTCAAGTGCCGTCCCTCAGCTGACAATCATGCGGCCTTTCGGGTGGCAAGGGCCAGAGCGCGGCGAGTGATTAAAGAGAGCAAACGACGGTCATGGCAATCGTTCTTGAATTCCATCTCTCGCTCCACTAGTTCTACGAAAGTATGGGAAGCCATCAGGAGGATTTCCGGGAAACTCAGCCAGCTCCCTGTCACGGCATTGCTGCATCAGGGATGTCTCCTCACGGCGCCGAGAGACATTGCCCAGACACTGGCCATGCATTTTGCGGACTCTACCGCCACTATTAACTGTGATCCAGATTTCTGCCGCTATCGCAATGCCATCGAAAGGGGTCACTTGGACTTCCGGTCTCTAAATTCTGAACCCTATAACTGCCCCTTCACAATGTGGGAACTGTATTCTTCGCTGTCTGTGGCTCATGATACTGCCCCTGGTCATGATCAAATCCGGTACAGCATGCTGCGGCACCTGTTGCTGCCATCCAAGGAAGTTCTCCTGAACTGTTTCAATATGATATGGTTATCCGGCACGTACCCTGACTCGTGGAGAGAGGCGATTTTGATTCCCCTCCTCAAACCAGGGAAGGACCGAACGCATCCCAGTAGTTATCGGAGTATTGCTTTGACGAGCTGTGTTGGGAAGACGTTGGAACGCATGGTCAACCGCCGCCTAGTTTGGCTGCTCGAGACCAGGCAGCTCCTTAGCCCCTCTCAGTGTGGCTTTCGGAGATGTCGTTCCACTATAGACAACTTGACCCTGCTTGAGGGCGCATCCAGCAGACCTTTCTACGTAACCAGCATTGTCTAGGGGTCTTCTTTGACATTAATAAGGCGTATGACACTACTTGGCGCCGCCTTATCCTCAATCAACTCCATGAGTGGGGCTTTCGTGGCCGTCTCCCCATCTTCATTCGGTCCTTTCTTTCTCACCGCCTCTTTCAGTATCGGGTTGGTAATGTGCTATCGGATTTGTACGTGCAGGAGAATGGTGTTCCTCAGGGCAGCGTTTTAAGTGTCACCCTCTTTGCCGTCGCTATTAACAGTATCACGTCCACTATCCGAAGTCCTGCCCAATGCTCCTTGTTTGTGGACGATTTTGCTGTTTTCTGTTCTTCCTCCAGTCTTGTCACTGCTAGTCGGCAGTTGCAGCTTACGATAAAGCGTTTAGAGGCATGGACTGCAAAGACAGGTTTTACCTTTTGTGCAGACAAATCTGTGTGTGTTCATTTTAATCGTTCTCGTCGTCTTTTTACCTCCCCTGAATTGCGTCTGTGGGACACCGTTCTTCCTTTTAGAGACACTGTGAGGTTCCTGGGCCTCACTTTTGATTCCAAGTTGTCGTGGTTGCCTCACCTTAAAGACCTCAAAGTACGGGCCCTGAAGGCACTGAATATTTTGAAGTGTCTGAGCCATCGGTCCTGGGGAGCAGATCGCGCGCGTCTGCTGCAGTTTTATAGGGCTTTCGTCCGATCGCGTCTTGACTATGCTTGCACCGTGTATGGGTCAGTAAGGCCTTCGTATCTGAAGATCCTTGACGCAGTACACCATGAGGGTATCAGGCTGGCCACTGGTGCCTTCCGTACCAGTCCCATCCCCAGCCTGTGTGCTGAGGCAGGGGAACCGCCGCTCGCCATCCGGCGGAAACTCCTCATGGTGCGACGGGTGTGTCATTTCCTTGCTTGTCCTACCTCCCCTGCGTACCCTACCGTTGCCCGACCGCCTATGGAACGTCTCTTTTCCAGTCGTCCCAGGGCAACAAGACCATTTGGGATTCGTGCCAAGCATTTGCTTGAGTCCCTTGGTGTGGAGCGTGTGGCCCCCCAACGACAAGGTTTTACTCGCCGGCCTCACTGGTTGCTCCAGAGGCCCAGCATCCTTCTAGACTTGTTGGAGAACCGGAGGAACTGCACTCCGGCGTTTGTTTTTACCTCCTTATTTTACGATATTTTAAACCAGCATCCGGACCATGTACCTGTATTCACAGATGGCTCTAAACAGGGGGACTCTGTTGGTTGTGCTGTTGTTTTCCCTGATCGAGTCGTCAAGTTACGGTTTCCTGCGGCGTTTACCATCCTCGATGCCGAATTGTTTGCAATCTTGCGGGCATTGGTGCAGATGAGATGTGTTACCAGTCTTAAGTTCCTCATCTTTTCTGACTCCCTGAGTGCCCTTCAGACCATGCAACACTTGTACCCAGCGGATACGGTCGTCCAGAACATCCATGATGCCCTACTCCACCTGCAACGGCCGGGGAAGGAGGTTTCTTTCTGCTGGGTGCCGGGGCACGTGGGTATTAGGGGAAACGAACTGGCGGATGTGGCTGCCAAAGATGCATGTTCCCTCCTTCACGTTGTTGAATGTGCCGTCCCCCTCCATGCTGTAACCTCCCTTTTGCGTTTTCGTGTTATGCATCAATGGGAAGAGGAGTGGTTGGAAGTTTCTGACAATAAGCTGCGTCTGGTAAAGGCCACTACGCGACCATGGCGTACGTCCTACCAGTCATACAGGCGGGATGAGGTTCTCCTCACTCGCCTCCGCATTGGACACAGTCCCTTCACGCATGGTTTTTTACTCCGGCGGAAGGACCCCCCAATCTGCAGTGCTTGTGGCGTCCAGATTACTGTCCGCCACATTTTACTTGACTGTCTTTTATTCTCTGACCAGAGGGCGGTGGTTTCTTTGCCACCGGATTTGCCCTCTATTTTGCAAGACGACGCAGCGACTGTGGTTAAGGTCTTACGGTTTTGTGTCCTGTCCAATCTGTTGCCTCGGATTTTAGGGAGAAGGTTTTAATGTGCTGCTGGGTGACGGGCTCATCCAGGTTTTAGGTAAGAGGTCCGCCAGTCACGATTACCTCCTTGTTTCCCTTCGGTATCTGTTCTCTTGTGTTTCCTTTCCTTTTTTAGTGTGTTTCTTCTCCTCTTGTTTTGCCTCTGTATGTGCGCATTTGGAACTGCGTCAGGCCTGTGTCTTTTAGCCGCTCTCCTTGTTCGGCGTCCGTCTTCGTCCCTTCACCGCTTGTGTTTCTGTTTCTATGCGTTTGGGCGCTGATGACCACGCTGTTTAGCGCCCGTAAACCTCAAACACACACACACACACACACACACACACACATCCGCATGGCTGTAACGGATCGTGCAGCCACGTCTCGATCCCTGAGTCAACAGATGGGGACGTTTGCAAGACAACAACCATCTGCACTAACAGTTCGACGACGTTTGCAGCAGCATGGACTATCAGCTCGGAGACCGTGGCTGCGGTTACCCTTGACGCTGCATCACAGACAGGAGCGCCTGCGATGGTGTACTCAACGACGAACCTGGGTACACGAATGGCTAAACGTCATTTTTTCGGATGAATCCATGTTCTCTTTATAGCACCATGATGGTCACATCCTTGTTTGGCTACATCGCGGTGAACGCACATTGGAAGCGTGTATTCGTTATCGCCGTACTGGCGTATCACCCGGCATGATGGTGTGGGGTATCAATGGCAACACGTCTCGGACACCTCTTGTTCGCATTGACAGCACTTTGAACAGTGGACGTAACATTTCAGATGTGTGGCGACCCGTGGCTCTATCCTTCATTCGATCCCTACGAAAGCCTACATTTCAGCAGGATAATGCACGACCGCATGTTTCAGATCCTGTACGGGCCTTTCTGGATACAGACTGCTGCCCTGGCCAGCACATTCTCCAGATCTCTCACCAGGTCAATGGTGGCCGAGCAACTGGCTCGTCACAATACGCCAGTCACTACTCTTGATGAACTGTGGTATCGTGTTGAAGCTGCATGAGTTTTAATCCCACTCTCGAAAGTTTCTTTTATTACCTCCATTGCTTCTTAGACGTCCACTAAACAATGCCGACTGTTGTTATCGTGTGCCTCAGTATCAGGCAGGTACGTGGCAGCGAAGCGGTATTTAGTCGCAGCGGCGCAGTGTCCGTACGCGCCACGTAGCAGCTGTTGGAGCGCACAAACGCTGCCGCTCCTTTGAGTGGAGCGCGTGTTGCGCAGGGCAGCCTACCGGCCGCTCCTGCCCGCGTCACAGATCGCGACCAATTTAATCAATTAGCCGGCGGGCCGCGCTATTAGGCCAAATGAAGTCTTGGTCGTGGCGGGCGGCACGCTAATTTCTGGCGCACAAAGGCTGTCGCGCCGGCCTGGCCCTTTCACGCGCCTGTTTACAGCGGCTCGCTTTCAGCGGCGGGGCGTCTGCGTCGTGGCTGCCCGCGCTAATACCGCACGTGTTTGTGCCGCACGTGCATGTGCCGGACACGGCTACATACGTTCACCTCCGACATTCACGATCGCTAGGTAGGGCCGTACCAATTTTGCTTCACACTGTACCGAGAATATTTCCTTATTTGGATTTATTTCTAATACCACAGTGCGACAGTGAAATTTGCCGCACAACAAAAACACATGGAACACACGAATTGTGTCGCGATTCAGTACATCAGTCTCCAGCCGGACGTTCTCCTGGGATCAAGTTTCGTGTTTGCGACGCAAAACTGACAGGTAATTGTAACCCTCGCACCCTCGTATTGACAATGGGACACACAAACTGCGTCGTGATCCAATACATCAGCCTCCAGCCGACTTCTCTCCAAGCGACTAACGCAGCCGCGGTTACCGGATTGACGTTCACCTGGGAGTCATGTTTCTTGTTTCCGACGCAAAACCGACATTTTATTGTAACCCTCGTATTGACGATGGAACGCACTAAATGCGTCGCGATTCAATACATCAGACTTCAGCCGACTTCTCTCCAAAGATTTCACGCAGCGATGATCACCGGAAGGACGTTCTCCTGGGAGTCAAGTTTCTTCTTCCCGACGCAAAACTGGCAGTTAATTGTAGCGCACGCAACCCCGTATTGACGACGGAACACACAAATTGCGTCGCGATTCAATACACTCAGTCTCCAGCCGACTTCTCTGTAAGCAGTCTGTCTGAAGTGAAACTTCCTGGCAGATTAAAATTGTGTGCCCGACCGAGAGTCGTGTTTCGGTAGCTCAGATGGTAGAGCACTTGCCCGCGAAAGGTCCCGAGTTCGAGTCTCGGTCGGGAACACAGTTTTAATCTGCCAGGAAGTGTCGTATCAGCTCACACTCCGCTGCAGAGTGAAAATCTCATTCTGGAGTCTTTATGAAGTTCAGTACGCTGATAACAATGGTGAAAAACATTGTTCGTTATCACCTAAACTTTCTTCTCGAAACAAAATTTAACCTCTGCTGAGCTTCGTTATTTATTATTTGACGCCGGCCGGAGTGGCCGTAGGTTTTAGGCGCTACAGTCTGGAACCGCGTGACCGCTACGGTAGCAGGTTAGAATCCTGCCTCGGGCATGGATGTGTGTGATGCCCTTAGGTTAGTTAGGTTTAAGTAGTTCTAAGTTCTATGGGACTAATGACCACAGCAGTTAAGTCCCATAGTGCTCAGAGCCATTTCAACTATTTATTATTTGACAGCATTTATCACATCCTGTTATTTTAGGAATTCTGCCTAGTGGTGGGAGAAGAGAGAGGAGGGTCAGATATCCACTTGGATTGCATCAGTCAATCGGCTATCGACGATCGACTGTCTCACTATGAGATCACGCAGTATCAATTCTCGATGTGTGTACATCCGATAAAATATTTTTTGTTCGTGTTCGCATGTTTCTTACACTCAGCGATGTCTAGGAAGTGCGTAGTCACCAATTTTATGTTATGTGTGTGGCGCGTTTATGACTAAGTCTCAAAGTCTTTTCATTTCACCGATCTCAAAAAGGCATACCATTTGTATGTTGAATTAAAGGGAGATATGTGTAAACGTTGGACATGACATAAATTGCTCCAGAACAGGTGATGAAGGCCCAACGGTACCGACAGGCTGCCATGTGACCCTCAGCTCATAGGCGTCACTGGATGCCGGCCGTTGTGGCCGAGCAGATCTAGGCGCTTCAGTCTGGAACCGCGCTACCGCTACGGTCGCAGTTCGAATCCTACCCCGGGCATGGATGTGTTTGATGTCCTTAGGTTAGTTAGGTTTAAGTAGTTCTAAGTCTAGGGGACAGATAACCTCAGATGTTAAGTCCCATAGTGCTCAGAGCCATTTGAGCTGTCAATGGATGCAGATATGGAGAGGCATGTGGTCAGCACACCGATATCCCGGTCGTATGTCAGTTTCGAGGACCGGAGCCGCTACTTCTCAAAGAAGTAACTCCTCAGTTTGCCTCACAAGGGCTTAGTGCACCCCATCTGCCAGCAGGGCTCGGCAGATCGGATGGTCACCCATCCAAGTGCTTCCCAGCCCGACAGCGCTTAACTTCGATGATGTGACGGGAACCGGTGTTACCTCTGCGGCAAGGCAGTTGGCATGGCCACGACACAGATGTCGCCATTTAAGAGGGTGATTTCATGGAAGCTACCCATCTACGTCGTTTTCCGTACCGCAGTTGTGGAGGAAACCTAAAGACTGCATTACAGATTGCTACTTTTGTTTAACGACGGTAAAAGAATTCTCGCTAATTCAAAACACATAATTTCTTATCCAGATTTGAAATCTGCAATTCATCAGGCTCTGACCCTCACGTAATTCCAAAACCACCAATGGGATATACACTGGAAGATGAAACAAACAATGGTAGTGACAAACGAAAACACTGGAAGATGAAACAAACTATGGTAATGAAAAACCAAAACATCACGAAGGTCATGGAGATCTTGCGCAGGTGCCATCTGCAGCTCGTTTACAAACACAGCTGTTGTTGCAAGCCGAATTCAACGACCTAGTAAATTTTTCAAAGAGGCAAGCAGAATTACTTGGGTGTCGTCTTCAAGAAAAGAACTTGTTACAGCCAAACACTAGTATTACATTCTGTAAACGACACCTTGCTTTTTTCACTTTTTTCTCAATGACAGAGGGTTGGTACATTGTAATGACATAAATGGGCTGCTTACAAAATTTGGAATGATTCACAATCCGAAGAACGGCGCCTGGTTATAGAGTCCTCAAAGAATAGTCTCAGTGGCACAATGCGTTCAGTTAAAGAAAATCTACAAAAACATGGAGCTACTCCTGAAGTATACTGGCTGTTCGATTCAGAAATGGAAAATCTGTGTGATCTCAAAGTTTTGGAAATTCTTCTGTAAATGCAGACTGGTTGTATACTCCTGTTTCTTGTGTCAGTGGGTTAGTAGGGTAAAGAAAGACTATTATGTTGTCAAAGATTGGCCTTTGAGAAAAATTTTCAAACACGGTGAAAAAAAGTGTCACATGAATCCCTTGATGAAAAAGGCAGTGTGCTGTTGCCACATTCCATTTGAAATTGGAAATTTGTGAAAGCTAAGGACTAAATAACCTGGGTTTTCAATTTTTACTATCTAAATTTCCTGCAGTTAGTACTGTAAAACTTAAAAGAAGGAATTTTCGTTACTCGATGAAAGAAATTACGTTTGAACAGTTGCTGAGAAGTCAGCTTGGTTTGTTTTTAAAGATGTATCCTGTAATTTCTCTTGGACTGTAATGTTTGAGAATTACAGGGAACTGACGGAACACATGGTGAACGATTACAAGGGTACAGGCAGAAAAATGTCTCTGAAATTGCATTTCCTACATTTTTACTTGGGTTTCTTCCCATCTAATCATGGAGATGTGGATGATGAACATGAAGAGTGATTTCACCAAGATATCTTGCCATGGTAAGACGATTAACGGAAGTTGCTCACGAAACCTTCGGGCAGATTAGCTACAAGAAGTTTTACCATCCACCCACAAACGGAAAATTTGCAGCAAAAGTTTCTAACATTGCAAGCTTTATTCAGCTTTCTAGTACTACTTTAATTTTATTTTGTATTTTGTAGTAGAAACAATTACTTTTGGTACATGACGACTGCAGATTCCTCCTTATTGTTACTGAGTCTTTTCCAAGTTTCCCGAAAGTGGTAAACGTGGCGTATGATGGAATATGTCTGATTTCATTTTCGCAATCAGCGTGTAACGTTCCCTGGCAGCACACACAATATTAATAACATGAAATGACATTTAATTGTACTATGTACGCCGCTATGAAGCAATTCGAATGTGCTGTAATTGTTTAACAAAAAATGTTATTTAATTTTGTGTAGAGGACGTTGGTTATTATTGTAATATTTTCTGTAATAATATTCTCGATTTATTTACGATTGTAATATTTCTATACTCATAATGTAATTACGAAATATGCTAATATCTGCGATGAAAAAAGGAAAATATAGTCACAGAGGAAAATAATGTAAGATTACAAAGAGACATTCACAATCAGCAATAATATAAAAAGCACTACATAATGTGCACTCTTTCTCTAGAGCTGAGAGAGAGAGGAACCTGTGACGTAGTATTATATGAATGAGTAGACTTCGTTTGTCTGTATCTATCTTTAGCCGCCATTAGAGGAGAAATTGAAAAGGTGTGTAATTTTAATTACTGTTATGGTCTAAATACATTATAATTTATCAAAATTGTGTATTACTATTGTAAATTATCTTGCCCATGTCATCTACAATATTTCTTTAAAGAATTTTCAGCACTTTTAGCGATTATCGTTGGTGTTGCTGGGCTGTGCCGCGACTGAACGATTTGCAGCGGCGGCACATTTAAAAAATTGTTGCGCTATAAAATTAACCAAACCTGTAAATCGGGAGAAGGTAAAATTAGCAGTGAATTGTGAAATATTTTTCTTTTACAGCGATCCTGAGGCTGACTGAATTTATTACTGGTTTTACATTTGTGCATTCATAGGCGGATAATTAACGTTGAAGTTGTTGATCTGTTGGTTCTTTCCATTTCTAAAGCAAATAACTTAAACGTATAGTGAAGTGTGTTTTCAATATTTAACCATTTTATGCTAACAGAGACAGTATTGTGTTCCATAGCTAACGCCGGGAAAGAGTTCAGTAAATATTTTAAAAAAACCACTGCAATTAGAAAATATGTGCCAAGGCCGAAATACGTAAAAAAATTAATTTAAATAATTTTCAAAGTGATAAATGTTATTAATCAGTTAGTTTGAATTTATCAGCATGAGAGGGTTGCTAAGGTTCACGTAATTTTTAAAATGTGCTTAATTCTGTCTAAATGAATTTTTATTAGCATACGTAAATAAGGGGTTCTAAAACAAAGTTCGTACTGAAAGAGTAAATAACATAAATATTTAAAGCCGTTTCTCCCCCATTTTCATTTTTTCATCCATTCACATTTTTACATAATAAATATCTAATTTTCTTTTTTTTCTCATCAAAAGCGTATGTGATATAGTAAAGAAAACATACTTTCATCTCGCGGTAAGACACGAAGATCGAACTTGTCGCACTGTGTCACGTAAAAGTCATTGTAATTATGTTAGAAAGACTTGTAAATACACTAATTTCACGTGCAGTTATGTGGAAATATTCTCTAAATCTGCGTTTATAGCATCTGTAGATTAAGAGTAACCTTTGGGAAACGTTGATTGGACTACAATAATTGATTCTGAAGGGAACAGGAATTAAATATAGGATGCGGAAAGATTATTGTGTTGGAGCATAAGTTCGCAGCTTCTTTTCATAAGTTTAATAAACACTACATATACATGTACCACAGACTTTTGTCATCAATAATATTTTCTCCTTCACTATTTACCAGAGTATGCCTATGCTGGGGTAACTTTTAGATTCCACGAATGTAGAAATCACCTTATTTGAAGCGAAGAAATAGTCGAATGATGTATGGAGCTCATTTCCATCCGGAAAGGTAGTTCATTGATGGTTGATCTACATAGAGCAAAAATGTTGAAAATGTGAGGGCGCAAGATCTGGTGAATATGGTGGGTGCGGAATGACTTCCCAACCAAAATCCTGTATAGTGTTTTTTGTCAGTCTAGCAGAATGCGGGCTGGCGTAGCATCACTTCACCCAGGCTTCCTAGTAGTTGTTCTTGGGCTGTGTCTCCACGACACGCTAATTGTTTCGTGCGAACAATCCAAAAGTGTCCTTGGTGAAGTTACTGCAACACTTCTCTTTGCGAAGCTTTGGGGATCAACACAAGTGACTGTCCACTGTCATTTTGAATACGAATCACACCTTGCTGTATAGCTAGGCTATGCTGATGTGCAAAAATATCGGCTCACTACAAGGTTCTTTATGCTATGCAACGAGCGAGGCTAAGGTGAACTAATGTATTTTAACAAAATATGCAAATCCGAATCAGATTCCGTGGCTTGTGTAATGTTCCTGTAGTTCAGAGGAAAGTATTGAAGCAATTCAGAATTCTTAGCGTCGATATAACAACAAAATGCAGCAAAAGCATCAAAGTCTGTATCAGGGCCAATCGGAGGACGTGAAAGTGAGTTCGCTTCACCATGTTGAGCTGTCAGACGATACGCAATCTAGTACTGGTTTTGAGACAAGAACAAAGCCCATCTTTGCGATTTTTGGGAAGTTCGTACAGGAACCGGCTTCATCGGATGAAAGAAGTATCGCAAGGGCTTGTGGTCTCTTACTAAGTAGAATTTTCTGCCGTATAAATGTTGGTGGAATGCCTCTTTGTCTGTTTGCGAATAGATACCTAGAGCTTTGGACAATACTTTCGATGCGAAATCAATAGGCCTATCTTTATCACCAAATCTGTGCGAAAGTACTGCACCGATTGCATAAGAAAAGGCGTCAACTTGCAATACAACTGATTGGTCAGGCTCAAAGCGAACCAAGCATCGATCACTGAGCATCTCATATTTAAGTTTTTGAAAAGCTTCATGGCACTCATCTGTTCAAACACAGGGAACGTTCTTGCAACGCAAGCGATGCACTGCAGCTGCAATCTGTGCCGCATTCGATATGACCCGAACATAATTGTTCATTTTCCCTGACGCTGCGAGGTTCTGACAAGTCACGTATGGCTAACAAATGTGACTGAAGAGTCTGCACATCTTGACTGTTTATGACACAAATAAGGTACTGCAACTCAGGTTTAAGAAAATCACACTTGTCCAGTCTACAGTTTAGTGCTGCATTAGATAATATACTACTATAATTGAACAGTTTGGTACTTGAGCAGTCCCTGTTCCAAATACCGTTGGAAAATGGTGAGTGCGGAAGCACTGGCAAAAGGCAAACGCAAATATTTAAACAAGCCCAAATGAATGTTCACGACACACACGATTTGAGATTCTTCATCTAGTGGTATTTGAAGATATGCGTCGCGCAAATCAGTTTTTGAAAAGTAGCGACGATCGCCTAATCTTTCATACTAATATGCGCAAAAAAATTGTTAGCCTTGCCTAAACCTTCAGGAAAGAGTGCAGGGAGTTCGTTCAGAAAGCTACCTACACTGTCTTTGGCACTGAATGCAGGCACTGACAAAACATTGTCCTGAATGTTAAAGCCAACCAAATAAAACGAATCAAGGCCAGATATGTTCTCACAATTGCATCATTGTAGCACGGTGAAAGTTAAAGCTCGCGTATGAGAGCTAACACGACTGGCAAAGTACATTTTCCAAGAACGGTAATGTCTTGTCCGTTATAAGTCGTCAGGTACGTGCTAGTTTTAGACAAGCGCAGGAATCCTAACAGTTGATATGTGTTACGATTCAACAATTAGAGTCACCGGTGCAGAACCGAAATTACACACATTTCCACTAATATGGAAGTGAACAAAAAGTTTGTTGGACTAGCGTAGTACTGAAGAAATTCTTCGCTTGGTAGTTTTGCTATTGCTGCAGCAGGCTTTGAATACACTGCGCTGATTACAGGGACCCTCTAACTAAATTTTTGTGAGTGGGCAGAAGTCTTATATTCGTTCCATTGGAAACATATGGATTGTAATTGACATTTCTTGCCATAAGCATAAAACTGTGCTTGTCTGGACGGATAGTCTCGTCGTCTGTGCAGTGAATAGCATCGAGGGCATGACTTAATTCTGTTCACTTCTTTAGAGAGCTGTTAAGGAAATGTCGTACTATTAGACCACAAATGTTTCTTATCCATTCAAAACTTCCAAGTTTACTAACAGAATAACAATACATTACATCACCCCCCTCCCCCCCCCCCCCCCCCCCACACACACACACAAAAAGTCGGATAGCCCGGTACGATTAAGTGCTACCGGAATTGTGTCCACTGCAGTACAAGCTGGAATATCTGCGGATTTTTAGAGGGATCTATCGTGGAACACATATGCAGTGTTGCTGAGAGCTGTGGCTCGCATAAAGATATTAGGAATGAATTCCTTAACACATACTGGTTGCAAGACACGCAGGAAAGAGTCAAGCAGGAGATTATGCTGCACCACGATTTAGAAGTGTCAGGATTCTATAGTCTGGTGAAGTTCTTTGAGTCGCTAATCAACAAGAATTGGTTTTTGGACCAGTCGTATAGTCCCAAGTAATTTATGAGTCACTGTTATGTCAAATAGCCTCTGCACTACCAACAAATTCTCATCGGAAGGTGCGATTCCAGTCCGTCCTGCAAGAGCTCGCTACACGAGCTAGGCTATGCCAACGAGACGCAAAACGCAGGAGATACAAACAATGGTTGCAGTTGCCACGGCTCATCAGAAAGGAATGATAATAGATGAAGTGGGTGAAATTATCGATCGCAGGGAAACAGCAACAACTTTAATTAGAGAGGGAATAACTAGCCACCATGGGACAACAGAGGTGGAAGAGGGCCAATACAGAAATACAGAGGTAAATACAACGAACGCCAAAATCGAAATTCAAGGGAACAAAGAAATCAAAACTAGTTCCAGTGGGACACTGGATAACGACATCATAAAAAAAGGCAACTGGACAACAACAGTCGATGGCAGCAAGAAAACTAAAATGACATAAATCCGGATTAGGCCTCCCCACCAGTCACGGAGAAAACCCCTAATACTGGTTATCGACAACACATTGTCCTGAATGTTAAGACCAGCCAAATCAAACGAATCAAGGCCAAATATGTTCTCACAATTGGGTGATTGTAGGCCAGTGATAGTCAAAGTTCGCGTATGAGAGCGATACACGGTAGGCAAAGAACGTTTTTTAAGAACAACAATGTCTTCTGCATTATAAGCCATCCAGGTGCCTGCTGGTTTTAGACAGGCGCAGGGAGCCTAACGGTTGATATGTGTTGCGATTTAGGAATATAGGAGAGGCACCAGTGTTCAACTGAAATTTCGCGCAGTTTCCACTAATATGCAAATGAACAGTTTGTTGGACTGGCATAGCGCTGAAGAAACTGTTCGCTTGCTAGTTTTGCTATTGCCTGCAACAGACTTTGAATGCACTACAATGATTACATTGGCCTTGCGTCAAAATTTTTGTGAGTGGGCAGAATTCTTATGTTTGTCCACTGCAAACATATGGATTGTAAGTGACGCTACTTGCCGCAAGCATAACACTGTGCTTGTCTGATAGAGAAGTCTCGTCGTCTGTGCTGTGAATAGCACCAAGGGCAAGACTTAATTCTGTTCACCTGTTTAAAGAGCTTTTTACGCGGCTTGGCGCATTCGTGGCATTGTTGCCTGCTGCGCTGATCGTAAGCAAGCGACGACTCAACCCGACAAATTGGTGGCTGCTCAGATTTATCGGCTGACACGGCACATGAATCATACTGATCTAGAATTTGCACTGTGTGCTGAAATGATGGATGTGACTGTTTAAAATTTTGTTCTCTAAGTCTGACATCAGTTACACTGCATGAAACGTGGGACTTAGGGAAAGCAGGAAAGTTGTGGACAGGGCCTAACCAGTTACTGTTGGTTGCACAGAAAACACATACACTTTGTTTTTAAAACTCTCAACAATCCTTTCAAAAAGATTTCACCACACTGTCGGCTGAAAGCCTCATTAGAAGAATTGCAAGTTATTTTCAGCTGAGGCCCACAAGCATTGTTACACACAGTAAACGGCTGAAGGCTTGATTAAGAAGGTTCAACATTATTCCTCAGCTGAAAGCCAGAAGGAATTTCAAAAATACACAACGGCTGAAGGCCTGGATTACCAATAAGGTGGACAATTACACGTTAAAAGTACCAAAAACACTTTTAACAATCTTAATAACTGTAACAAGTTCGAGTGATGGCTGGAGGCCTTATCAAGACAGATTTGAAACAATTTGTCGGCCGTTACAAACAATTAATGGCTGAAGGCGTGATTAAGAAGAATTCAAAATTATTGGGGGCTGAAGGCCACAAGCAATTTTCTGAATACTCAACGGCTGGGGGGGGGGGGGGAGGTTCATTACAAGTAAGGAACATAGTTCCATGTTAAAATACTAATACCTTTTTTAAAACAATCTGATCGAATTGTAACAGGCTATGGTGACAGCTGCAGGCTTTATTAAGAGAAAATTAAAAATAGTTTGTCAGCTGAAGGCCACAAGCAGTGTTACACACAATTAACGACTGAAGGCCAGAATTACAAGTGAGGAAGGCAATAACAAGTTAAAACATTAGGGTAATTTTTAATCAATTATGACAACTTGTCCAAATAGGACGCAGTGATCCACAGATACTGCTCTCTGGATCGACCCGAGAAAGATGACTAGAGCTGCGTAAGCGGTGAGACAGGCATCTAAGAGTTGTAGTCGTGTAACAGGATGGCAACTCACACTCACCGACCGACTAACCAATCCGCCTAACGTCCGATCACCGGTACAACGATGGAATATTTGCGGCAAGGGCGAAGAGTCGGACAGCACCACCCCTTCAGAAACACACTCAAAGCCAAAGGCAACACTAGAACCAAGGTAAACCTCCCAAAAACATATGCACAGTGCAATTCAAGAGGCTGTCAAACTACACGCAGTGTCGGACAGTATCAACACGACGAGGAAATGTACACTGCCAGCAAACTACACTAATCTCCAGGGTAAGTAACTGGGGAATTAGCGGCCACGAGGTAGAAAATACCACTGGTTGCACCCCACTAATAAGAATAATCCTAAATACAAATTAACATCATGGAGTAGAAGGTGGCTAATAGCTTCCGCCAACCAGACAGACTCCACTTGTTGCAGTTGGTCTCACCGACCCTGGGAGCAGCAAAACGCAGACAACAGTGAGCTCCCAACAGTGGAGGTTTCAGTGCTGGACACGGTTCACTCAATTTCTAACGTCCTGGGTTCGGTCGTCGGCTACAGCCCCTCGGTCCGACAGTGCCGGCACGCCGCCAGCGGTCCCTGCCTGCACTCGCCCTGTGGACCTCCTCGCTGCTCCGTCCGAACCGAACTGATGTCCGTTCGAAACCCTCTCCAAATCCAGTACGCATACAGCATTAAAATAACTGCTCATTCAAAACCAAAATATACACACGGATCCGGGAACAAAATTCCACCAACAATTCACAATACTAAAACCAGTCACTGTGAAACAAGACAGATGAATTATAAGTCGGCACAAACACAGAGAAGCCAGAAGTGGTCGTGAGACCAAAAGCACGTCGTCCGCTGGGACAACCGACCGAACGACCAACCAACGGTCTACATCTACATGACTACTTTGCAATTCACATTTAAGTGCTTGGCAGAGGGTTCATCGAACCACAATTATACTATCTCTCTACTATTCCACTCCCTAACAGCGCGCGGGATAAACGAACACCTAAACCTTTCCGTTCGAGCTCTGATTTCTCTTATTTTATTTTGATGATCATTCCTACCTATGTAGGTTGGGCCCAACAAAATATTTTCGCATTCAGAAGAGAAAGTTGGTGACTGAAATTTCGTAAAAAGATCTCGCCGCGACGAAAAACGTCTTTGCTGTAATGACTTCCATCCCAATTCGCGTATCATATCTGCCACATTCTCCCCACTATTAAGTGATAATACAAAACGAGCTGCCCTTTTTTGCACCCTTTCGATGTCCTCCGTCAATCCCACCTGGTAAGGATTCCACACCGCGCAGCAATATTCTAACAGAGGACGAACGAGTGTAGTGTAAGCTGTCTCTTTAGTGGACTTGTTGCATCTTCTAAGTGTCCTGCCAATGAAACGCAACCTTTGGCTCGCCTTCCCCACAATATTATCTATGTGGTCTTTCCAACTGAAGTTGTTCGTAATTTTAACACCCAGGTACTTAGTTGAATTGACAGCCTTGAGAATTGTACTATGTATCGAGTAATCGAATTCCAACGGATATCTTTTGGAACTCATGTGGATGACCTCACACTTTTCGTTATTTAGCGTCAACTGCCACATGCCACATGCCACACCATACAGCAATATTTTCTAAATCACTTTGCAACTGATACTGGTCTCCGGATGACCTTACTAGACGGTAAATTACAGCATCATCTGCTAACAACCTAAGAGAACTACTCAGATTCTCACCCAGGTCACTTATATAGATCAGGAACAGCAGAGGTCCCAGGACGCTTCCCTGGGAAACACCTGATATCACTTCAGTTTTACTCGATGATTTGCCGTCTATTACTACGAACTGCGACCTTCCTGACAGCAAATCACGAATCCAGTCGCACAACTCAGACGATACCCCATAGGCCCGCAGCTTGATTAGAAGTCGCTTGTGAGGAACGGTGTCAAAAGCTTTCCGGAAATCTAGAAATACGGAATCAACTTGAGATCCCCTGTCGATAGCGGCCATTACTTCGTGCGTTGCACAAGAGAGATGTTTTCTGAAGCCATGCTGATTACGTATCAATAGATCGTACCCTTCGAGGTGATTCATAATGTTTGAATACGGTGTATGCTACAAAACCCTACTGCAAACCGACGTCAATGATATAGGTCTGTAGTTAGATGGATTACTCCTACTCCCCTTCTTAAACACTGGTGCGACCTGCGCAATTTTCCAATCTGTAGGTACAGATCTATCGGTGAGCGAGCGGTTGTATATGAGTGCTAAGTAGGGAGCTATAGTATCAGAGTAATCTGAAAGGAACCTAATCGGTATACCATCTGGACCTGAAGACTTGCCCATATCAAGCGATTTGAGTTGCTTCGCAACCCCTAAGGCACCTACTTCTAAGAAACCCATGCTGGCAGCTGTTCGTGTTTCAAGTTCTGGAATATTCCATTCGTCTTCCCTGGTGAACGAATTTCGAAAAACTGCGTTCAGTAACTCCGCTTTAGCGGCACAGTCGTCGGTAACAGTACCATCGGCACTGCGCAGCGAAGGTCGCCTCCACTCAAGTCAGGCATGGGAAAGATCCCAGTATAAATCGTCGAGTAATAACTTATTGACATGATGTCACTTTGATTGCGGACACACAAACACACACACACACACACACACACACACACACACACACACACATACAGGTGAAAATGGCACTACTTCAATCTCATGGTCCATTCAACTAAAACTCACTGAATCCGGTCCTTGAAATGGTCGTGCACTCTCGCTACCATATCCATCAGTCGGACAGTGCATGTCTGTCGCCAGCGGTCGGGCGAGTAGCGGCTGTCCGGACCTCATTGCTGCTCCGTCCCAACTCAACTCCCTGGACACAAGACGACCCGGAAATACACTACTGGCCATTAAAATGGCTACAACAAAAAGAACTGCAGAAATGATAACCGGGTATTCATTGGACAAATATATTATACTAGAACTGACATGATTACATTTTCTCGCAATTTGGGTGCATAGATTCTGAGAAATCAGTACCCAGAACAATCACCTCTGGCCGTAATAACGGCGTTCACACGCTTGGGCATTGAGTCAAACAGAGCTTGGATGGCGTGTAGAGGTACAGCTGCCCATGCAGCTTCAACACGATACCACAGTTCATCAAGAGTAGTGACTGGCGTGTAGTGACGAGCCAGTTGCTCGGCCACCATTGACCAGACGTTTTCAATCGGTGAGAGATCTGGAGAATGTACTGGCCAGGGCAGCAGTCGAATACTTTCTGTATCCAGAAAGGCCAGTAGAGGACCTGCAACATGCGGTCGTGTATTGTCCTGCTGAAATGTAGGGTTTCGCAGGAATCGAATGAAGGGTACAGCCACGGATCGTAAAACATCTGAATGTAAGGTCCACTGTTCAAAGTGCCGTCAATGAGAACAAGAGGTGACCGAGACGTGTAACCGTAGCACCCCATAACATCAAGCTTGGTGATACGGCAGTATGGTGATGACGAATACACGCTTCCAATGTACGTCCACCGCGATGCCGCCAAACATGGATGCGACCATCATGACGCTGTAAACATAACCTGGATTCATCCGAAAAAATTACGTTTTGCCGTTCGTGGACCCAGAATCGTCCTTGGGCACACCATCGCCGGCGCCCTTGTCTGTGATGCAGCGTCAAGGGTAACCGCAGCCATGGTCTCCGAGCTGATAGTCCATGCTGCTGCAAACGTTGTTGAGCTGTTCGTGCAGATGGTTGTTGTCTTGCAAACGTCGCCACCTGTTGACTCAGAGATCGAGACGTGGTTGCACGATCTGTTACAGCCATGCGCATAAGATGCCAGTCATCTCGACTGCTAGTGATTCGAGGCAGTTGGGATCCAGCACGGCGTTCCGTTTTACCCCCCTGAAACCACCGATTCCAAATTCTGCTAACAGTCATTGGAACTCGATCAACGCGAGCAGCAATGCCGCGATACGATAAACCGCAATCGCGATAGGCTACAATCCGACCTTTATCAAAGTCGGAAACGTGATGGTACGCATTTCTCCTCCTTACACGAGGCATCACAACAACGTTTCACCAGGCAACGCCGGTCAACTGGTGATTGTGTGTGATAAATCGGTTGGAAACTTTCCTCATGTCAGCACGTTGTAGATGTCGCCACCGGCGCCAACCTTGTGTGAATGCTCTGAAAAGCTAATCATTTGCATATCACAGCATTTTCTTCCTGTCGGTTAACTTTCACGTCTCTAGCACGTCATTTTTGTGGTGTAGCAATTTTAAGGGCCAGTAGTGTACTAGGGGCTGCTGCAAAGATTGTACCACAGTACGCGCTATCTATAAGCGCTGGTGCTGCTACTCAGGACATACAAGGTAAGCAAACGTTGTGGCGCCAATGAACACACTTAGAAAACGTGACGCCACTATCACTATTGCAACAAAATGTCAAAGCTATGAACGGCATCAACTCGACCGAGCGAGGTGGCGCAGTGGTTAGCACACTGAACTCGCATTCGGGAGGACGACGGTTCAATCCCGTCTCCGGCCATCCGGATTTAGGTTTTCCGTGATTTCCATAAATCGTTTCAGGCAAATGCCGGGATGGTTCCTTTGAAAAAGCACGGCCGGTTTCCTTCCCAATCCTTCCCTGGCCCGTGCTTGCGCTCCGTCTCTAATGACCTCGTTGTCGACAGGACGTTAAACACTAACCACCACCACCATCAACTCGAGCCGCACACGGCTCACTGCACACAATCGCATAACGTCTGAATGTAAAGGATGATTATCACATTTGAATTTGTATTTCTTCGTCATACCATGAAAATCTGTTACACATTGTTCTTAAGTTTAATCTGAACTTTTATTTAAACAAAATAATTGGTATCTAGCTGCCACCGCATTTACTAGTTGGTCATAATATTTAGCTAGAGTATCTACAACCTGGTCGTAGGAAAGTTCATTTGTAGTGTTTTTAGGAAACAATTTCTGAATAAGGCGAAGAAATGCACTTCCTACCATTGAAAGAAAGTAATGTAGTTTTACAGTACGTGGTATGTTGTGAGCAATGATGTAGGCTTCATACTGTTGCAACTACTCAAGCCATTCGTCTTCTATTCGTTAAAATTTCGAAAAGGCAGTATAGCCCTCGGAGCTACAGTTTTTACCTGTGCCGCTGCCTTTTTGGTTTGGTTGCCGAGTAGCTGCTGTAACGTGTTTAGAAGCATGGCTATCGGCTATGTCTGAAACTGAAACATCTGTGTTAGCAGCGTTGCATCCATCGCTTGCAGCTGTGGTGCCTGAGCAGGGGATGGAAGAGTTGGGTTGCTCACTGTGGAATAGGCGAATGCCATAAACAGACAATGCAAGCAAAAAAATAAGCACAGAAGCAAAGAAAATTTCTGCAATGCCTACCTGAAAACACTGAATAGGAAAAACCACTACCTGTAAACGTAACCTGCAGAGAAAAGACGTGGTAGAATTAAGGAGCCAGCAAAACACAAAAGCCCATGACAAAACAAAATTCTTGGCAGCCAGGCTCTGGGTTGTCACTATGGGATTCGTTCCCCTCTCATCGCAAAATACGAGGTGTCTCGAAATCCTGCGCATTCGGTTCGCTAGACAAACATTCAAACACGTCGTATTATTGGGTTTTATTACAACAAGAAGATTATAATATTTAACTTTTGCAACTACACAGGTGTGTCGCAAACAAAGGGCGACATACGAAATAAGCAACCTTCTTCAGTATAGACAATTCCAAGTCTGCACTACATAGAGAGTATAAGTGAGGTGTTCTAGCGTTGACACTGCTATACAAGTGCCTAATCTTGAAGCTGCTATTGAAATTGGTCGTTACCAGTAGGTCGTGGCGCTTGTGTCCTCATCACATAGGGGCAGCTACTGCCGTGTTGTCGTCCTGGAGGGAGGTGCGGTTAGCGTGCTATTGGCTGACTTCTTCTCACAGTCTTCTCTTCCCTGTCGTTCCCGACTGACGTGCCGGCCCTTGACTTTACGCCGTAACACTCCGCGTGGGGAGTTGCTGCTTTGTTTTGGCTCAACCACATTTTCTTCTCCTTATCTTAGCATAAAGACACCATCTATTGTCACGAGCAACGATACAAGATTGTAATGGTCGATGCTGTTTACGAGCCAGTTGATGACGAGGAAGTAGTGATGCACATACGGCCATGATTTTTATGATTTTGGCTTAGAACATTCAGTACCCATGCACCCTACTGCATGCAAATGTTGCACGATAGTGGAATGTTGACAGTTCATCACATTTGCCAATTCTCGAGTACAGTGACGTGGGTCATTATGGATTAATGTGTTTGAATGGTCTTCATCAAATCTCGAAGGCCTTCCTCAGTGTGGAGACCCACTAACGTCAAAACTATCCTCCTTAAAACGGGAACACAATTTTCATGCCGTCCTCTGTCCAACTGTATTATCCCCATACACCCTGCAAACGTTTCTGGTTACCTCCAAGGCTGTCATCCCTCTATTGAACAATATGCCGGAAACGCTCCGATTTCTCCACTAGGCACTCCATTTTATAGTGTCCACAGCTCCGCTCACTATCTCCAGATGACAAAACAACAACATGTAAAGTCATATAGCACCAGTGAATAAAAAATTAAAAAATGGCAATCGATAAATAAACCCACAGCAACCGGAATACCAACAGACAAAACAAAAACGCTACGAACTTAACGCACAAACCTAATACTTACCACTTGCGCAGAGACCAGACTGCTTGTAAGAGTTTAAGGACGTAAAAGTTAGGCCCATGTCGGACAAGGAAGTGAGACTATGTGGCAGCCTATCCCCGAAGGTATTGAATCCGCACACTGAGCAAGCTGTAAAAGAAAACAAAACGAAATTACGAGATGGAATTAAAGTTAATGGAGAAGAAATTAAAGAATTGGAGGACTTGGAAGAGCAGGTGTATGGGTGGATAGCGTCTTCTGAGGAGATAGGTAATTAAATGTTTCCTATTTATGTAGCGTAAAGTGTCGAAGTCGAGTGATTGTAGGAAAATACAGCACGACTTAGACAAAATGTCTAGTCGGTGGAATAAATAACGACTAGTTCTAAATGTGGAAAAATGTAAGTTAATGCAGATGAGTAGGAAAACGAACTTATAACGTTCGGTTAGAGTATTAATAGTGAAATAGTTGACAGGGTCAAGTTGCAAAAGCGATATACGACGCTGGCGCGATCTATTCTTGAGACTGCTCCAATGTCTGGAATCCGTACCAGGTCGGACTGAAGGAAGACATCGAAACAATTTACAGACAGGCTGCTAGATTTGTTAGTGGTACGTTCGAAGAACCTGTAAGTGTTACCGAGATGCTTCAGTAACTCAAATGGGACACCCTGGAGTGAAGACGTCTTTATTTTCGAGAAACACTGTTGACGAAATTTAGAGAACCAGAGTTTGAAGCTGACAACAGAACGATTCTACTGAAGCCGACATAAGACGGGTGTAAGAACCACTAAGGTAAGACCCCATAAATTAAGGCTCATGCAGATGAATATAGAAGTCGTTTTCCCCCGCTATATTTGCGAGTGGGACAGGAAAGGAGACGTCTAGTAGTGATACAGGGTAATCTCCGCCACGCACTACACGTTGGCTTGCGGAGTATCTATCTAGATGTAGAATTACACCACCCATGGTGAAATAATTAGACTAGGAAATAAGACTTGTAAAGTAGTAGATGCGTTTTGAAGGCAGAGTAAATTACGACGGTTAAAATAGAGAGGAAGTAAAATGCAGAATGGGTAACGTACTAAAAGCACTAAAACAACATTTTGTTAACATATAATATAAATGTAATTGTAAGGAAATCTATTGAAAAGCGGCTTGTCTAGGTTATACCACTGTACAAAAGTGAAACACGAACAGTAAGAAGTTCAAAGTATCAGAAAACAGAATATTTCGAAATAGTGCTGTAAGTCCCTCCGTGAACCACGGACCTCGCCGTTAGTGAGGAGGCTTGCGTGCCTCAATGATACAGATAGCCGTGCTGTAGGTGCAACCACAACGGAGGGGTATTTGTTGAGATGCAAGACAAACGTGTGGTTCCTGAAGAGGGGCAGCAGCCTTTTCAGTAGTTGCAGGGGCAACAGTCTGGATGATTGACTGATCTAGCCTTGTAACAATAACCAAATCGGCCATGCTGTGATGGTACTGCGAACGGCTGAAAGCAAGGGGAAACTCAGCCATAATTTTTCCCGAGGGCATACAGCTTTGCTGTATGGTTAAATGATGATGGCGTCCTCTTGGGTAAAATATTCCGAAAGTAAAATAGTCTCCCATTCGGATCTCTGGGCGGAGATTACTCAAGAGGACGTCGTTATCAAGAGAAAGAAAACTGGCAGTCTACGGATCGGAGCGTGAAATGTCAGATCCCTTAATTGGGCAGGCAGGTTAGAAAATTTAAAAAGGGAAATGGATAGATTAAAGTTATATATAGTGGGCATTAGTAAAGTTCCGTGGCAGGAGGAACAAGACTTCTGGTCAGGTGAATACAGGGTTATAAATACAAAATCAAATAGGGGTAATGCACGAGTAGGTTTAATAATGAATAAAAAAATAGGAGTGCGGGTAAGCTACTACAAACAGCATAGTGAACGTATTATAGTAGCCAAGATAGACACGAAGCCCATGCCTACTACAGTAGTACAAGTTTATATGTCAACTAGCTCTGCAGATGACGAAGAAATTGAAGAAATGTATGATGAGATAAAAGAAATTATTCAGGTAGTGAAGGGTGACGAAAATTTAATAGTCATGGGTGATTGGAATGCGATAGTAGGAAAAGGGAGAGAGGAAACATAGTAGGTGAATATGGATTGGGGCTAAGAAATGAAAGAGGAAGCCGTCTGTTAGAATTTTGCACAGAGCATAACATAATCATAGCTAACACTTGGTTCAAGAATAATAAAAGAAGGTTGTATACATGGAAGAATCCTGGAGATACTAAAAGGTATCAGATAGATTATATAATGGTAAGACAGAGATTTAGGAACAAGGTTTCAAACTGTAGGACATTTCCAGGGCCACAAGTGGACTCTGACCACAATCTATTGGTTATAAACTGTAGATTAAAACTGGAGAAATTCAAAAAGGTGGGAATTTAAGGAAATGGGACCTGGATAAACTGAAATAACCAGAGGTTGTACAGAGTTTCAGGGATAGCATAAGGGAACAATTGACAGGAATGAAGGAAAGTAATACAATAGAAGGACGAATGGGTAGCTCTGAGGGATGAAGTTGTGAAGGCAGCAGCGGATCAAGTAGGTAAAAAGTTGAGGGCTAGTAGAAATCCTTGGGTAACAGAAGAAATATTGAATTTAATTGATGAAAGGAGAAAATATAAAAATGCAGTAATTCGAGGAGGCCAAAAGGAATTCAAACGTCTCAAAAATGAGATCGACAGGAAGTGCAAACAGGCTAATATAGCATGGCTAGGGGACAAATGTAAGGATGTAGAGGCTTATCGCACTAGGGGTAAGATAGACACAGCCTACAGGAAAATTAAAGAGACCTTTGGAGAAAAGAGAGCCACTTGTATGAAAATCAAGAGCTCAGATGGAAACCCGGTTCTAAGCAAAGAGGGAAAAGCAGAAAGGTGGAAGGAGTATATAGAGGGACTATACAAGGGCGATGTACTTGAGGACAATATTATGGAGCTGGAAGAGGATGTAGATGAAGATGAAATGGGAGATACGATACTGCGTGAAGAGTTTGACAGAGCACTGAAAGACCTGAGTCGAAACAAGACCCCGGGAGTAGACAACATTCCATTAGAACTACTGCCGGCCTTTGGAGAGCCAGTCCTGACAAAACTCTTCTGTCTGGTGAGCAAGATGTACGAGACAGGCGAATTACCCTCAGACTTCAAGAAGAATATAATAATTCCAACCCAAAAGAAAGCAGGTTTGGCAGATGTGAAAAGTGCCGAACTATCAGTTTGATAAGTCACAGCTGCAAAATACTAACACGAATTATTTACAGACGAATGAGAAAACTGGTAGAAGCGGATTCCGTAGAAATGTTGGAACACGTGAGGCAATACTGACCTTACGACTTATCTTAGAAGAAAGGCAAACCAACGTTTCTAGCATTTGTAGACTTAAAGAAAGCTTTTGACAATGTTGACTGGAATACTCTCTTTCAAATTCTAAAGGTGGAAGGGGTAAAATACAGAGAGCAGAAAGCTATTTACAATTGGTACAGAAACCAGATGGCAGTTATAAGAGTTGAGGGGCATGAAAGGGAAGCAGTGGTTGGGAAAGGAGTGGGACAGGGTTGTAGCCTCTCCCTGATGTTATTCAATCTGTATATTGAGCAAGCAGTAAAGGAAACAAAAGAAAAATTCGGAGTAGGTATTAAAATCTATGAAGAAGAAATAAAAACTTTGAGGTTTCCCGATGACATTGTAATTCTGTCAGAGACAGCAAAGGACTTGGAAGAGCAGTGGAATGGAATGGACAGTGTCTTGAAAGGAGGATATAAGATGAGCATCAACAAAAGCAAAACAAGGATAATGGAATGTAGTCGAATTAAGTCGGGTGATGCTGAGGGGATTAGATTAGGAAATGCGGCACTTAAAGCAGTAAAGGAGTTTTGCTATTTGGGGAGCAAAATAACTGATGATGTTCGAAGTAGAGAAGATATAAAATGTAGACTAGCAATGGCAAGCAAAGCTTTTCTGAAAAAGATAAATTTCTTAATATCGAGTATAGATTTAAGTGTCAGGAAGACGTTTCTGAAAGTAATTGTATGGAGTGTAGCCATGTATGGAAGTGAAACATGGACAATAAATAGTTTAGACAAGAAGAGAATAGAAGCTTTCGAAATGTGGTGCTACAGAAGAATGTTGAAGATTAGGTGGGTAGATCACGTAACTAATGAGGAGGTATTGAATAGGATTGGGGAGAAGAGAAGTTTGTGGCACAACTTGACTAGAAGAAGGGATCGGCTGGTAGGACATCTCCTGAGACATCAAGGAATCACAAATTTAGTATTGGAGGGCAGCCTGGAGGGTAAAAATCATAGAGGGAGACCAAGAGATGAACACACTAAGCAGATTCAGAAGGATGTAGGTTGCAGTAGGTACTGGGAGATGAAGGAGCTTACACAGGATAGATTAGCATGGAGAGCTGCAACAAACCAGTCTCAGGACTGAAGGCCACAACAACAACAACAACAGTGCTATAAGTTGGAAGGAGGTACTGAATCGAAGTATGGAATCGGGAAAAAAGAAAATTGTGGCAAATCTTGACTAAAAGAAGGTATCTGTTGAGAGGACAGATCCTGAGGATAGAGACATTTGGTCATGGAGGGAAGTGAGGAGGTTAAAAATTGTAGAGGAAAAGTAAATAGTGAATATAGTAAACAGTTTCCAATGGATTTAGGTTGTTGTAATTACGCACACAGGAAGTTACACTCGAGACTGCGAGGTGAAAGAGCAGTTCCGCTACCCCAGAGGTGCTGATGACGGTAATTTTTTTAGTAGTGCGGTTGTTGTACTTAAAAACCGTGTGTTATATTCTAGAATATGGTAATATTTTTAATTATATTATTATTCTCGTCTAGCTATTATATTTGATTCCTTTTTGCATACTTTTATTTTGTAAAATGTAAACTTCCATTGTCGGAAATGTCACAATTAATAAAATGTTGCGAGCTATTATGCCATGGTCGAATGGATTTCACGGGCATTTCGTCGCCATCTGCTTAGGACATTTGCAAGAGGGAGTCAGTAGCAAGCCAGGGTCTAATTCGGACATTCAACAAAGCTACGATCCCGCTTGAAAATGTTCTCCGCACATGGGAACGAAACGTAGGGTTTTAAGGTGAAATCCATTCGACCACGTCATAATAGCCCGGAAAACTTTATTAATTGTGTTCTTATATTATATAGAAAATCGTAACCACGGATTTGCTTCTCCTTGAGGTATGTTCTATGACTATAAACGTATACGACAGCTGAAGTTTTCACAATTGTCTCTATGTGGCAAATTTAGAGTTAAGAAAATCGATCGCACAACACCCGATGTTCTAATGTCTCTCTGGTATAAGAAACAACAAAAAATATGGTCGTAACTTTAATTCTGAATGACACTAACTGGAAAACTGCTATTCTGGCTGTGAAGTAAAAAATGCACTGTTTTCCTCTGTGTTTCCTTTTTGCAGGTGATTTACCGTGGGCATAACATGGTTTTAGAAATATAAAAAAAATGAAAGAAAAAACTGGAAAACACGAGAAGTCAAAGAAGCACGTTGATGATGTAGTTTCAGCGTCACTTTTAGGAATCTTGAGACATATACACTTTCAATAAATTATCATAATATAAAGGTCGTACATGTTTGTTACCCTTTACATAATTTTAAAACAAATGTTAAACATTCTCTAAAGAAGCTCCCCCACTAATTTTAGCTACGTGGCGCAACTGTTCTCGAAGCACTGTTCTAACATTAGGCAAATTTAAATAATTAAATATAATTATTGACCGTTATGTTCTAAGCCACAAAGGCAACGATAAATGAATGGGATAACTGCCAAAACATAGAATCTCATTTTGGGTCTGTTCAACAAGGAGTTTTGTCTCACAAACGGCAAAACTAAAACCTTCTTGTACACTGGCTATATTAGTATCAAGACTTACCTCCAAAGCCAGTGAATATGTTGAGCTTCTTGATGAGTTACCACTTCACATTTCCTGCTGTGGACTACTTGGCAGGAAATTATTTTTACTAACTTTGTTTTTGAAATCTGTCTTACGGGACCGATTTTGTAGACATAACCTTCCAAAAATAAATCAAAGGTAACTTATTCCTTTTGTTTCTCAGTTTGATCCTTCATGATAGCTTTATCAGCATTATCATGAAACTTAATGGGAAACATATTTTTAATGCAGAAGGTTTCTTACTAACACCTGACACAGGATAGAATATGAAAGAAATGAATTATATGTCTTACAGTTCAGAATGACTCACAGAATGATAAATATATAATACATACGTACTCGACTAAACACAAGTAATTATGACTGATGTAGGAGATTTGACAGAAGAAATTAGGTAGTGATTGTGGTCACAGTGACATGAAATTGCATATGTCGTATAGTAAGGGAAAATATATCTAGGAACCTATTCATGGATCTTTGAAATTGAGATACCGTTTCTATCCAGTATAATTTACGAATAACCCCACATTAGTAACTCAATGAAAACAAAATTCTTTGGTTTAACAACAAACGCAACTATGCAGAGTTATGACATGTAACTTTTCTGTATAAGAAAGTGTACACAAATTTATTGTCAGTCTTTCACCACAAGACCTCGGTTCTGCATATTGTTTTTCTGATTTATTAGTTGTGACGAAATAATGAGTTATTTATTTCTTACTACAACAACACTTATTGTGTGCTGAACGCTACTCGATCACAATCTAAACAGTATAATACATCATCAAATATTTCACCGTGGACAGCCAATATTCTTTAGGAGACAACAAAACCTACCTAATAATGTGTGCTATTTAATTTTGTCACTGTGTAGCAGTTAATCTTTCGTAACTTCTTTCCATTAACGTCTGAGATACTGAATATGAAGTTCCTTTCCACAGTGCATGGTAAATTGCAGCTGTATATGTAATTCAATTTATCTCGAACTCATCTGACGCTCTGGGTCATTCTAAGGATGATATTTCGAATCTGAACTGTGTTCAATCCAGTGCATGCCAAGTATTGGAACCACAATGAAATGTCCTACAATTCGTAAAACTAGCTTTCTCATGATGAAACAGGTGAGGCCCAGCCCTTAACTGTCTACTACTGTTTTAAAACTGAAGTGTTTATTAGAACAATGAAATGGCTTTTCATAACAACGTCCCTATTACTTTTTGAACCATGTCCAACGGAATACTCAAAATTGTGAATGGAGTCAGCTATTTTAGTTTAAATTCTGTTCACTGCAGAGGAAACATTTGTTATACAATAGCACTATTTTTGCTGTTATATGTACAGAAGTACATCTTTTTCTCTCTTTTTTTGCATTGACGACAGCGTGATATTATATTACAATGAATCATTTTACTAACTGTTTAGACAGGGAAACGAGTTAATCCGACAGTCATCATACCGTGACAAGTGTGGAAACAGAAAAGGGAGAGAAGGTTTATGGAAGTCGTGTACTCATCTGTGAAGCTTCATAACGAACCAGTGTGGTCGTTGCCAACCCTCCTTTCCTCCCTAATGCCTTCCCTTCGCTTTTTACCTTTTTTTTCTTTCCAGCAGCGCTCACGTTTCGTTTTTGGCCATGGCGCTGGCATAATGAATGAGTCACAGAGGTTGCCGGGTGCCGCTGTCGGTGGAAGGCTTTACGATTTCATCAGTTTTTCCGAAGCCGCGCGGCTAATTCGTGGCCGCGAGGTTCTCGCGAGTGGCGGTAGCGCTGCGCGGGTTGCGTCACGGCAGGGGCATTACTCACGGACCAGGTAGCTCGCAGCGCAGAGGCTTAAACAGTCGCCCCCGCACCTCCCCCTCCTCCCCCTCGCCCGGTGCTGGTGGCTGGCTTACCCACTCTGCGCCTTCCGCCTAACTCAATATGCGCACTGTGGGGCAAAAAAGGATTTCGCTGTAACGCCGTCAGACTTACAGCTTTCTGTCGGTGAAAAAAAGGGAAAACGGATCTCTTTTCACTTCTTTTTACTCAGTTGTCGTCTGTGCCCGAGTGCCTGTGCGTAGTATATGTGGACTGGGTTAAATTGTTTGTCTTCAGTACTTTCACCCGTGCCTTTTTGGCAGGACTGTTCGTCCCGAAAGTTTTTTTGCAGAAACATAAGGACTCGTCTTTTGAGAAAGGATCACTTCCTTTACGAGCTACTATGTGTTTTGCAGCTTTCGAGAAGAGAATAATTGGTCGACGTACATTTTAACGTCACTTCAATTCCTTGACATTTTTAATGTACACAAAAACTTCTGACGGCCATTACCTGTGTTAAAAGATGACTCGAGCGAAAAACTCAGCTTAAAAAAGTTCCGAATGAGTCAAACTTTCAGCATAAAATTACGTGAATGATAAAAGTCTCTTGTGACACTGGAATTAAAGAAATCATATTAACTACGGATATAGGATAAAAATTCCGAATTACATACTAAACTAATAGAAGGAATAAAGTTCTGAAAAAATAACGTGTCAGAGAAGAAAGGAGGATATAAGAGGCAGATTACCGTAGTCATGAAGAGCATCCCTTCCCAAATTACTAGTACCAAACTCTGTCCACAATTTTAGAGATCGTATATCCGGAGCATAGTACTGAATAGGAGTGGACTATTCGCTGGGAAACAACTGGTAAATAAGGCAGACGTTGCTTGTGAGATATTGTTTTACAGATGTTGAAAATTAAATGCACTGACAAGAGGAGAAGCTTAGTTCATCGTAGAAAAGATCGGTAACATGCGGTTTATTAGTGGGGCAAAAGTGAGACTATGATGTTGTCACCATAACATTCAGCTATTATCTCTGACTGCTAAACCGTTAATTCCGTTATCGCTGCGAGAGTCCAGGTATACTTTCAATTAAAATTACGAGCTGTCTCGTAGGACGGCATTCGACGTTAGAAACTACCAATAGTTTGCCAAGGCCTTATCTGAAGAAGGAACGAGAAGTGGACAGAGGACTTTGCTTCTGAGATAAGTAACTGTCCGTAGATATGTGAGAATCGTAAAATTGTCAAACGGTATGGAGAAGGACATAAATGTTGTTGTATTAAAGACGTAAAAGTCATCCCATGCAGCAACTGAATGCTAATGTTATCCTACGCTGATAGATGTTAATGTATTGTCTTTTTTTTGTTCTATTATACTCTATATTATCGCTTTTTAGTGGATCTCTGTGCAGTCCTAAACAAGATTCTTAACCAAAAAAGGTTCGATTAGAACAATATATGGTGTCACTGTGCAAACTTCGTTCACACAGATATTACAGAGTCTAGGAACTACTACTTGTTATCCTCATCCTAAAAGCTACTGATTGAAAATTTGATTAATAGTGAAAGATCTCTGTTGGATTCCTTTCATGTTAATTTCTTAAATCTGTTGCCATTTACGGCAAAAATCCCTCTTCTAAATTTACTGTGGTGTTTCTATCTGGGAGGAGACTGAGCAGTGAAACGTGTTACTTTTACACATAAACAAGAACCATCTGTCACACTACTACACTTTAAAACATGTACTTTAAAATATGTAATTCATGTCACACAGTCTCATACGGAACCTACATCCGCTTTCTTTTATATAATGTATATGATAAGATACTGTCATCCCCCTTCCATACTGTGTGGAAGTATGCATGAGCAAATGTATTTCTAGTTGCACGCTTGATGGTAGCAGACAAGCCTGTCTGCTAGAGAACAGTAGTACCAACGTCGGAACAGGTAGCTACGCTTTCTAAAAGCAAAGAGGTTTCTATCCTTAGTATTGTCCTGTCCGTCCCTTGTCATGTTGGTATAGGAAGCTGCCTCTCTGGACACTTCCGTTTTGTATACGGAAGCACGCTCGGTAGGAGCCCCGCAGGTCAGTCTGAAGTGGTAAGATCTCCGGCTAAGCGCGTGTCTGCTAAGTCCGTAGGACAATGGATTTCTTAAGTTCAGCCTAACTGAAAATGTTATCACCTTTATTTCAGGTTTAGCTCTAAAATATGTAATGTTATCTTAAATTGCATCGCAGTGTGATTCGAGTGTACAGTTCAGAATATCTTCCGGTAGTTGCTTTGTCACTACTTTGTGAGTAAAGTGGAACCACGTGTTGATCAGTAACTCTAACTAAGATCATCAATCTTAAATGCGAATGTGCGTGAGATTATAACGTCTGGTCGTAACAATATTTTTCAATATAGCAACTTTTCTTTATGTTCAACCTATGTGGGGTGTACTTTGTGAGACCAGTACCACGTGCTTATACAATTGTTTGACCCATCAGGTTAATAGTAAGACGATAGTAACCAGTTCGAGGTTTTTCTTTTGTAAATTGCTTTTCGATCTAATTTATTTTAATTATCAAGATTATTGTGGAGTACACTCTTTGTGTAAACCAATTTGACCAGGTGAAGCATGTGGTGTAATCATCAAAGTAGCGCTCGGCAATTCTTTTTGCAAAGATTTCACAGAGAGTTAGTATGAATTTAGTATACCAGTGTGTGGTAATTACATGACGGACAGGATTGCACTACGAATGTAACTTCTTTAGGTGAAAATTGAATCGGTTGGTTGTGGTTAACTTCCTCTTGCATATGTTTCAATGTTCTTCGTGTGTTATTTTATGAATGCAGTGTCGTATGTAGTCTCCCAATCTTGGCTCCATATTTGATGTGTTCCGTAAGATTACCAACTCACATTTTCACAATCCTAAATAAGGCACCAACTTAGTTATGACTCAAGTTTAATATGCTGAAGTGTCAATGATCAATGTTAAAATAAATTTCCAAATATAAACTGATTTATTTCTTTTTATTTAAATTCTCTTTTTTATATATGTATCACCGGTTTTCGTATGACTATTAAAAGATAATAATTAATGTTAGTCTGGTTGGAAATTTGGTAACCTAGACTGGATACCTGGTGAAACAGTTGCTCAGTAATGCAACGTTAACTTCCTCAGATAGCTCACAGCTTTTAACCCGCTTTTATTGTCTATCAGCACCTCTTTCACATCAAATTAATGCAACAACATTACAATAGTATGGTCACATTCAAAGTGGAATGAATATTTCAGACTCTAATGTGAGGAAGTAATACTGAACATATGCGTTTCTGGCGCCAGTTTCCATCGATCGTCATTTTGATCTTTGAGTCAACTTCTACGCTTATTTGCCTTCTGCTCATCTTTGGTGGGGCAGATATAACGGAAGCGCGTGCGCTCTGTTTGGGGGGGGGGGGGGGTTGTCTCTGGATCGGTGGTGAGCGAGAGTCACCTGGGACTGTGTACATAGGCAGGACGGCAAGAGGACGAGTGGGACAAAGAAGGAGCGGGGCCAGCGGCTACGGCGTGTTGAGTCGTGAGGACAGATCTACTGACCATGGTGATTTGGTTTTCCTAGTGGTCGGAAGGATAAAGTCCTTTGAGTCTGTTATGAGCTACGCCGGCCGATTGGATTGAAGTCGCCGAGTTGCTTCTCTGGGTTGCATGAGGCTTGATTGCATATGCCAGTGAACTAAAAATCCTTTGGAATTGTGTTAGTTGTTTATCACTTGCCTCGGTTTCGTGACTATATTGAGTGCAGTTGAAGTGTGGCTACACCCAACCAACCGACATGAAGCGTGGTTAAAGACGTAGCTCGAAGTGCAACGAGTAGTGAGTCAGCCCGGCTCTGGCGTTCCAAGACATGCCGAGATACGTCCTCTATTCTACCTTGTAATTCATTTGGTAGTTTGGCGTGTAAATATGCGCAGAGATAATTCTTGTCATCTTAACTTTAGGGCATGTTTTTAGGGAACGTATTAAAACAAATGGCTCCGAGCACTATTGGACTTAACTTCTATGGTCATCAGTCCCCTAGAACTTAGAACTACTTAAACCTAACTAACCTAAGGACATCACACACATCCATTCCCGTAGCAGGAACCGAACCTGCGACCGTAGCGGTCGCGTGGCTCCAGACTGTAGCCCCTAGAACCGCTCGGCGGGAACTTATTAATCAAAGTTTAAGGGCGCGCACTGGCTAAGTAACCCACGGAGGCTAATTTGTTTCTGTTAAGTGGTATCGATCACCTGTTCTCTAGATAGGATTGTGTAGTTTATGTCTCAAAATATTGTCTGCCGTTTATGTGCGTTGTGTTCTAGATAACTGGCAGCGGTCTGCGCGAGCATACTTGGAGCAGAGCACCACAGGGACAGAGAGATATTTAAGGCCCTGTCCTCTCCTTTGCATCTGGGGTCATTTGTCACTGTTGCTTGATTCCATTTATCCGGTGGAGAATTATAGCATCTGAAGTTCAATTGCAGTGCAAAGTTGAGTACATTTCTATGTCATTTCCTGTCTCGTGGATCTCTCGTATTGATTTGAATCCTTGGTCTGCTAGCGTCTATCGCTAATTCACACGCGAGATTGAAGCAAACTCATTTTAGGGGTATTGTCATATGGTCATGTTCTAGTTGTAATTATTCTAAGAATATTGTTGGTTAATCAACTGAGTAGGTAATTTTGAAGATTGGTTTGCTCAAAATTAAAGCACCTCCTTAATTGTTTTGGTCATTTGCATATTGTTTTGTTTAAGAAAGTTAACTAGCCAAACCTTAAAAGATCTATGTTCTTACCTTTAATTTGTTCCTCAGCTGATTGGATGTAATAAGAGTTCTGACGGGGATTGTATGGACATTTGTACTATTTAAGTAAAGCTTTACCTGAGTATATTTACCTAGTCATATTCAAATTTCAACATTTATGGGTCTTGTTCCGGTTAAAGAAATTTGTTTGTCATTTGTTTAAGTGAACTGGCCTTGTAAGACAGTCTCCTGTATTATTGTGATTGTGATTTAATCATGCTCTTGATTGTAATAAAATATGTAGCAACTACAATGGATTACTCTTGTGATTTTGGTGTGTCACTGCCATTACACATTCCGATTATTGTTCTGAATGTCTGTTGAAATCATAAGCACCATTGGCCAATTATATTTCATTCAGACTTCTAAACTATAGCTCAAGAGTGTTCAGTGTTAATCCAAAGATAGCAGAGTCACATAATAAAGTTTTACAACAATAAACATGCTGTTGTAGGAGAACCTGTGTGCTTCTAGGAGTAGCAATAGAACCTCTCGGACGTGGGGCTAGACAATTTTTTACACCTCTTCATTAAGCTGAAAAGCTTGGACCAATAGTAAACAGTTCATTCACGAATATAAGTAAAAAAAATAACAGTCTTCTAGTCAATCGTCTACAGGTTACTGTACAGATCAGCCCCAACTATCGTAATCAATGAAAATAAAGAAAGACATTAACAAAATCTAGCAATATGGTACATATCTAATTATTCATCTCTGTTTCAAGTCAATATAAAGATTGTTGATTGGTTGTGGGGATTAAAGGAACCAGACTGCTACGATCATCGGTCCCAATATAAAGATGAAATAATGTCAACAGTACTAGCGAAAACAAGGTCACATCGTGTCTCGGCTTCATGAGTGGCTGTTACTTACCCACAATCGGTGTTCAGTGTGCGGCGGCCGCGCGCCTCATGGTGCTTGTTCACCTGAAGATGGACTTACTGTCACCCGGGACCATTCGTTATTGAACCAATAAATACACTTACAAATGAAAATGTTTAGTATCCGATTTCACGATGTCAGTTGCGGATATGGAGTATTATCGAGATCAGTTCTTAAACCAATTCGGAAAGGTCTGCTAGAAAATGGTCAATCAACCAGAAGAGTAAAAATTATCCTCAAATAGCAGAACTTGATCCTTTTTTGGGTATATGCAATTTGTTAAATATAATGTTAATTAGTCTGCAATCACCAGACCACTAGATCAATGGTTCCAGCCGGCCGAAGATTCCAGCCGGTTCTGGACGCTGCAGTTTGGAACCGTGAGACCGCTACGGTCGCAGATTCGAATCCTGCCTCGGCCATGAATGTGTGTGATGTCCTTAGGTTAGTTAGGTTTAACTAGTTCTAAATTCTAGGGGACTAATGACCTCAGAAGTTAAGTCCCATAGTGCTCAGAGCCATTTGAACCATTTGAACCATCAATGGTTCCAATGGCTCTGAGCACAATGGGACTTAACTTCTGAGGTCATCAGTCCTCTAGCACTTAGAACTACATAAACCTAACTAACCTAAGGACATCACACACATCCATGCCCGAGGCAGGATTCGAACCTGCGACCGTCGCGGTTGCGCGGTTCCAGTCCGCAGCGCTTAGAACCGCCCACTAGAACATATATGTATCACTAGATCTATATATTACGTAGATAGTTGTTAGATTTATGTGAAGCTATTAGACTCGCGCTTTTCTTCTCTTTACCTCCGCCAACTGCCCAAACTGGCGAATATTCTACAATAGCAACGAAAGCAAAAGCAATGTCGAATGGTAATACATCGAATGAAACAGCTGATTTATGTTAGGAGAAGCAACAGTGCGTTTTAATTCGATTTCATTTGTCCTTGTCCAAATTCTACTAAGGATTAAACAATGGGTATCATTGAATTCACTGAAATCGAAAAATACCAATAGCTGATCGTCACAGATTTGGTGAAGTGTAGTGGCGTTAATAGAAATAAATCTTGCCGTACTGACGTACGCCACTACAGAAACACTCTTCCAAGTGCTTCGGCACGGGCCAGTCGTCTACTACGATAAATGAGATGAGCGGCCTCTTCTTTAGAAGAAAAATAGTAGCTTTTGCTGTCTATTAGGAATGTAATTTGGTATCCCCAAGCAACTAATATACTTCAATGTTGCTTTCAAGTGTCCATTTTGGGTCTTTTTGTTTGTTCAGTTATAAAAGAAATTGAAAATTGGCTGTTAAGCAAACTGAGTGAAGCTAAGTTAGATGGTTTCCGTAAACGCTTCTCTACAAAAATCGAATTGTCTTTGAAATATGTAACAATAATGCTAACACAAGGATACAGCCAAGTTCACAGCTAAGGGAATGGTCATGTGTTGACTTCATATGGTTATTATCCACTTTTAAGTTTTGGAACGCTATTCAAGCTGCTACAGGTACGTAGCGAAAAGCAATTTAATTTCCATCTACCGTCTATAATCCAGATCTTCCCAACGTTTTGAACTGTTTAACACAAATTGTAACAAGCGAATTTCTAAATCTTCTGTCTTTCCTGATATGTGATACACAGGAAGCTACTCATGTTAGAGATAATGGCCCTCAATTCCCTCATGTATAATGCAAGCACTCTTTCAGTTCTTTAAAACGCTCACTCATTGTAGTTACACTGTTTACATTACAGAATGAAATTAAAAGAGAATTTGGACTGTCAGCAGGACCTGTTATGGCACTGAAGATACACAAGGTTTTTTAGCTTTGCTACCACAGAGATAAATTTTCATTTCCCTGTATTATTTATACCATATAGCTGCTCATTAAATGGCGTCAGGAGAGCCATCTAGTCATCAACTGTCACTGTCAGTGCGAAAACTAATGTAACAGGGCCGATCACGTACAAACGGGAAAAGGAAAGGAAAAATAAGAAGTTTCGTCAATTTGTACGCTGGACTGTTGTGAACCACGTGATCAAATATGTTTCTGCTAACGAAAACTTTAAATGCCACTTCTGGCCCATAAATATGTTTGCAATAAGTTGATATGACTGTACAAGATCGTCGTTCATTGTGTATTAAAGCTCTCTTACAATGAGTAAATTACATGCCACTCAGTGGGTTATATCATGCCGGGACGTCGCCCAAACTTTCGATACATCTTACAGTCACCCCAAACACACTGGCTCCGATGCCCTAAAACATACATACCAACTGACACCATACACTTACATTTACAGCACTGCGGAACCCGTCCCGAGGTCCAATTACCTTTAAGTGAAAACTAGCAATGTAAGCTCAGATGGCAGCAAGTTATCTTAACCTCCAGAACGGAAAAAAAACAATTATTTCCAACCTAATTAAATGTGTCAAAGATATTTACAACGAGAAGTCTTCGACTTTGAACATTAAGGGACCCCCCGAAGACAGAATTAACATAACACTCGCCCATGATAAAGACAGAACAGAATAATAACTATATCAAAATGAAATAACTCTTTAAACAAAGACGCCAAATACACCCAAAAGGAGAGACCAAGGCATTAATAATTAACTTAAGCCTGGGGAAGGAGCAGTTGGCTTAGCAGTTTTTAACAGGCGAGATTTGCACTACAGGCCAGAAACTGTAATTAATTCTTATAAGGTTTACAATCCTAAATGGCTACAAAAGCGCTTGCCTACCAACAAGGCTACACAGCAAAATAGTTCACTAAAAGGCTTAAAACCTTTATTAACTACTTTGTACAAACCTACGTAAGGCAGTAGCCACACGCAACTCGCAAGTAATACCAAACCAGGTTTACGGATCCGTTATTCCGTTTCTTTTTTTTTTTGTCGTCATTCTACTGACTGGTTTGATGCGGCCCGCCACGAATTCCTTTCCTGTGCCAACCTCTTCATCTCAGAGTAGCACTTGCAACCTACGTCCTCAATTTTTTGCTTGACGTATTCCAATCTCTGTCTTCCTCTACAGTTTTTGCCCTCTACAGCTCCCTCTAGTACCATGGAAGTCATTCCCTCATGTCTTAGCAGATGTCCTATCATCCTGTCCCTTCTCCTTATCAGTGTTTTCCACATATTCCTTTCCTCTACGATTCTGCGTAGAACCTCCTCATTCATTACCTTATCAGTCCACCTAATTTTCAACATTCGTCTATGGCACCACATCTCAAATGCTTCGATTCTCTTCTGTTCCGGTTTTCCAACATTCCATGTTTCACTACGATACAATGCTCTACTCCAGACGTACATCCTCAGAAATTTCGTCCACAAATTAAGGCCGGCATTTGATATTACTAGACTTCTCTTGGCCAGAAATGCCTTTTTTGCCATAGCGAGTCTGCTTTTGATGTCCTCCTTGCTCCGTCCGTCATTGGTTATTTTACTGCCTAGGTAGCAGAGTTCCTTAACTTCATTGACTTCGTGACCATCAATCCTGATGTTAAGTTTCTCGCTGTTCTCATTTCTACTACTTCTCATTCTTCGTCTTTCTCCAATTTACTCTCAAACCATACTGTGTACTCATTAGACTGTTCATTCCGTTCAGCAGATCATTTAATTCTTCTTCACTTTCACTCAGGATAGCAATGTCATCAGCGAATCGTATCATTGATATCCATTCACCTTGTATTTTGATTCCACTCCTGAACCTTTCTTTTATTTCCATCATTGCTTCCTCGATGTACGGATTGAAGAGTAGGGGTGAAAGGCTACAGCCTTGTCTTACACCCTTCTTAATACGAGCACTTCGTTCTTGATCGTCCACTCTTATTATTCCCTCTTGGTTGTTGTACATATTGTATATGATCCGTCTCTCCCTATAGCTTACCACTACTTTTTTCAGAATCTCGAACAGCTTCCACCATTTTATACTGTCGAACGCTTTTTCCAGGTCGACAAATCCTATGAACGTGCCTTGGTTTTTCTTTAGCCTTGCTTCCATTATTAGCCGTAACGTCAGAATTGCCTCTCTCGTGCCTTTACTTTTCCTAAAGCCAAACTGATCGTCACGTAGCGCATTCTCTTCTTTTCCATTCTTCTGTATGTTATTCTTGTAAGCAGCTTCAATGCATGAGCTGTTAAGCTGATTGTGCGATAATTCTCGCACTTGTCAGCTCTTGCCGTCTTCGGCATTATGTGGATGATGCTTTTCCGAAAGTCAGATGGTATGTCGCCAGACTCATATATTCTACACACCAACGTGAATAGTCGTTTTGTTGCCACTTCTCCTAATGATTTTAGAATTTCTGATGGAATGTTATCTATCCCTTCTGCCTTATTTGACCGTAAGTCCTCCAAAGCTCTTTTAAATTCCGATTCTGATACTGGATCTCCTATCTCTTCCAAATCGACTTCTGTTTCTTCTTCTATCACATCAGACAAATCTTCACCCTCCTAGAGGCTTTCAATGTATTCTTTCCACCTATCTGCGCTCTCCTCTGCATTTAACAGTGGAATTCCCGTTGCACCCTTAATGTTACCACCGTTGCTTGTAATGTCACCAAAGGTTGTTTAGACTTTCCTGTATGTGAGTCTGTCCTTCCGACAATCAAATCTTTTTCGATGTCTTCACATTTTTTCTGCAGCCATTTCGTCTTAGCTTCCCTGCACTTCCTATTTATTTCATTCCTCAACGACTTGTATTTCTGTATTCCTGATTTTCCCGGAACATGTTTGTACTTCCTCGTTTCATCAATCAACTGAAGTATTTCTTCTGTTACCCATGGTTTCTTTGCAGCTATCTTCTTTGTACCTATGTTTTCCTTCTCAACTTCTGTGATGGCCCTTTTTAGAGATGTCCATTCCTCTTCAACTGCCTCTGCCTACTGCGCTTTTCCTTATTGCTGTATCTATAGCGTTAGAGAACTTCTAACGTATCTCGTCATTCCTCAGAACTTCCGTATCCCACTTCTTTGCGTATTGACTCTTCCTGACTAATGTTTTGAACTTCAGCCTACTCTTCATCACTACTCTATTGTGAACTGAGTATATATCTGCTCCTGGGTACGCCTTACAATCCAGTATCTGATTTCGGATTCTCTGTCTGACCATGATGTAATCTAATTGAAATCTTCCCGTATCTCCCGGCCTTTTCCAAGTATACCTCCTCCTCTTGTGATTCTTGAACAGGGTATTCGCTATTACTAGCTGAAACTCGTTACAGAACTCAATTAGTCTTTCTCCTCTTTCATTCCTTGTCCCAAGCCCATATTCTCCTGTAACCTTTTCTTCTACTCCTTCCCCTACAACTGCATTCCAGTTGCCCATGAGTATTAGATTTTGGTCCCCCTTTACATACTGCATTACCCTTTCAATATCCTCATACACTTTCTCTATCTGTTCATCATCAGCTTGCGACGTAGGCAGTGGCGGGGATCGAACCCGGGACCGAAGACGTTTTTGATTATGAATCAAAGACTCTACCCTTAGACGACGGAACCGTTACCAAAGTAGAATTGTCATCAAGATATCTCAAAACTTAAGCTACACAGGAGACACCTCCTGAGATCAGAAAACCGGCCTAAATATACAATTTCGTATCAAAGATTCTTCTTTAAAAAAGGAAACTCTAAAAGTGACGCTCTGTAAATCTGCAAAACAATACCACTTCAAGTTAGGATGGCAGAGAAGTGATTGCAGTTCGACAGTTACTGTGGTAGTTCTAAAACTCTAGGTAACACGGAATTCAAAGTTCCGTGGTAATGGTAATGCTAACGACCGCCTATGAAGGAATGCGCAAATGAGCACAACGATACAAATTCAGACGGCTCAACGCCGAACGTAAACAGTGACGGAGCTCCTCTCAGGCGTGATGCAGAAAGGCGACGGCGGAAACGAGGAAGCTTGCAGAGGCCTAACCTGCTCCCATTTGCTCGAGATTAAGCTGCTTTCCTAAACAATTCCGCAGATTAACGACGGATGTGTTCCTGCTAACCGGACGATGCCAACTCAATCCGTTTATGTTGCCTTGCTTAACCACCAACGAAGCACGCCCATCGTACTCGGGCCAACAATAGGCAACGAACCCACGGATCTACAGAACAGGCCCACACGTGCACAAACACAGACCGACTCGACCAGTACTGTCCCCGTTAAGCCACTTGCTCTGTCTCTCTCTTCGCGAAACACATCAGTGACTGCCCAAGTAGCTCCCACTCACTCGACTCACTCCCGCCACAACTCGCACCCTCTTCTCTAGCCAACGATAACGAGTGTGAAAGCCTTACGGGAGATACCGAATTCTTCACGCCTCAGTTCGGACATAGTCTGCGTCTCCGCTGAAATTGTCATTACCGTCAAAGCGCGTGTAACACCATGTACTGGCACAACATGAAAAACATTTTACTGGTATGTTAGGATTCTGCCAGACACTAACTGTGTCTGACCCAAGCGAAAAATGGATCTTTTCTCACGTTTCACTGAACTGTTCTGTAGAGACACGTGTCTCAGGGCATAATTAACTTCCCTTTAAAAAATTTACTTTTGGCTCCAAAGAATCCAGAAAGAGATTGAACTTCAAATTAGGATTTTAGCCGCCAGACATATCCTATTTGTCAATCTGATGCTTGTTGAAAGTCTATACTACATCAGAATATGTTTTTCAATGTTAAAATTGGCCAGGTCTGAGTAGGACTCGCGCACTGAGGGTTCTGTACAAATGTTATTATGTGTATACACTGAAGAGTCAAAGAAACTGGTACGTCTGACTAATATCACGTAGGGCCCCACGAGCATGCAGAAATGCAGCAGCACGACGTGGCTTGAGCTCGACTAACGTCTGAAGTAGTGCTGGAGGAAATTGGTTGCATTAATCCTGCAGGGTTATCCATAAATCCATAAGAGTACGAGGGGTGGAGTTCTCTTCTGAACATCACATTGCAAGGCATGCCAGATGTGCTCAATGATGTCCATGTCTCGGGAGTTTCGTAACCAGAGTACGTATTTAACTCAGAAGAGTGTTCCTGGAGCCACACTGTAGGAATTCTGGTCGCGTTGGGTGTCGTATTGTCCTGCTGGAATATCCCAAGTCCGGTCGGAATGCAAAATGGACATGAATACAGGTGATCAGACATGATGCTTACGTACGTGTCACCCATAAGTGTCGTATCTAGACGCATCAGGGTCCCATATCGCTCCACCTGCACAAACTGCACACTATTACAGAGCCTCCAGCAGCTTGAACAGTCTCCTGCCGACATACAGAGTCCATGGAATCATGAGGTTGTCTTCATACCCGTACAGGTAACATGTTTCCAGTCATCAGTAGTCCAATTTGGTGTTGACGTGCCGAGGCGAGACGTAAGGTTTCGTCTCATGCAGTCTTCAAGGGTAGTCGAATGGGCCTTCGGCTTCGAAAGCCCATAACGACGATGTTTCTTTGAATTGTTCGCACGTTGACACTTGTTGATGGCCCAGCATTGAAACCTGCAGCAATTTGCGAAGCGGTTGCACTTCTGTCATGTTGAACGATACTCTTCCGTCGTCGTTGGTCCCGTTCTTGCAGGGTCTTGTTCCGGCCGCAGTGATGTCGGAGATTTCATTCCTGATGTTCGGAGATGCTGTGTCCCACCACTCGTACGCCGACTATAACACCACGTTCAAACTCATTTCAGTCTAGATAACCTGTCATTGTAGCAGCAGTAACCGATCTAACAACAGATGTTTATCGTCTTACATAGGCGTTGTCGACCGCAGTGCCGTATTCTGCGTTTACGTATCTCTGTTTGAATACGCATGCCTGTACCAGTTTCTTTTGCGTTTCAGTGCAGATAGCTCATCCATTCTGGGAATCGAGAATCATGACCATATTTTCCTGTTATCAGCTAACAAGATATCAGTCGCAGGTTATCCAAGATTTTCGAGGCATTTTTAATTTCATTCATATAAATGTGACAGAAAATCATGCAAAACAGGGGCGACTATTATTGCTATAACCAGCAGCTCTCCATTCAGAATGTGTGGAACTAAATGGTAAAAGACAAACATCAGGCAAGAAATGGTGTTATTGCTCGTATGACGTGATTATCAATTTATACATCATCAGGTTAGTCTGCGAATATTTGTTCCACATACAACTTGAAACGCCAAATCTACCAGCAAAAATTGCGTCTGGATATCTAGTGACGGATAAATTCCAAATCACGTCATAGGTGCAGTTGAGTATTCCTCGCCTGACGATAGACTGTTACTATAGCGATCCAGTCAATGTGATTGAAGAAGTACCGATCCTTTTAATTTCAAGTTTGACTGTCGAACAACAAAAGACAAAAGAAATATTTTTTCGCGTGATATAATTACATATTAACGGTTTACGGATTTTTTCCTTTATTTGTACTGTGAAAACTTGCATCTTGCCAAATTTGATGATGGTAGGACAACAAGAAGTACCCTATAGCTTTTGATGAGACAGTTTGCGAATTAGAAAATGTTTGACTTAAATGGCCGTAAGTTTTGAAAGTATTGACTTAGAGCCCTACCATTATTACAACGCAAAGGAACTATAAACCTTAGTATGTGATGTCTACCTATTCCTGAGAAGAAGTGGTCTTATCAACGGATGAACAGACAAAATCAGATAAGATGTAAGGCGTTAGGCAAATCCAACACCTTCCATGAAAACCCTGACATGATAGCAAATCCGGCAGTATGTCACATAGCTCCGAATATATCCTGACATTAAATTAACCGAAGTAATATGATCAACGAGTGAGCAAATGGAATACCATAGACAAGAACGCCTAAATGCATGTCATACCTTCCCACCGTGAAACAGACGCAGTTCCGAGGGGAGATACGAGAACAGAAGCCGAGAGCAGAGTCGTGTAGGCTAGGAGGCCCTACGATAACGGACGGACACCCACGTCGCCAGCCGACCGCCAAGACGACCCCAACACATGTTAAAAATAGAGCCCTCCAGAAGAACAGTATAGATCTTACGATAACACTAAAAGGGCCACACCAGCTGCAAGTTTTAGCGTGATACTATACGCGTCTCTGTTATGTAGCAAACATTAAAAACATTGCCGCACCATGAAAAGCATAACGTTTCTCATTGGATGGACAGAATTTTTGTAGGCAGAGCTTAAGGTTAACATCGAGACCCTGATTGGTCAGTTGAAAACACAGCCAGATAGCTGTCTTAAACCAACTTCGGTAAATTGTAGTAAGGAGAAGTTAGAAGGAGTTGCTTTCGAGACGACAAGATGTGTGGAGCTGCGCCGCCCACCGCCCCCTGAGGCTGACTAACCACCGACAAGGTAATGAATGCACGCGATGCCACATAAGAGTCACAAGGATTCACTCATCTGTTACATTCTCTTTTTGTGTAATACTAGTGTCGAACGTCAATTAAAGCTCATGGTATTCACATTTGCTACTAAAAGTTAAAATCTGAAACGCGATGATTTTTCTGTTATATACACTCCTGGAAATTGAAATAAGAACACCGTGAATTCATTGTCCCAGGAAGGGGAAACTTTATTGACACATTCCTGGGGTCAGATACATCACATGATCACACTGACAGAAGCAAAGGCACACAGACACAGGCAACAGAGCATGCACAATGTCGGCACTAGTACAGTGTATATCCACCTTTCGCAGCAATGCAGGCTGCTATTCTCCCATGGAGACGATCGTACAGATACTGGATGTAGTCCTGTGGAACGGCTTGCCATGCCATTTCCACCTGGCGCCTCAGTTGGACCAGCGTTCGTGCTGGACGTGCAGACCGCGTGAGACGACGCTTCATCCACTCCCAAACATGCTCAATGGGGGACAGATCCGGAGATCTTGCTGGCCAGGGTAGTTGACTTACACCTTCTAGAGCACGTTGGGGGGCACGGGATACATGCGGACGTGCATTGTCCTGTTGGAACAGCAAGTTCCCTTGCCGCTCTAGGAATGGTAGAACGATGGGTTCGATGACGGTTTGGATGTACCGTGCACTATTCAGTGTCCCCTCGACGATCACCAGAGGTGTACGGCCAGTGTAGGAGATCGCTCCCCACAGCTAGTTGCCGGGTGTTGGCACTGTGTGCCTCGGTCGTATCCAGTCCTGATTGTGGCGCTCACCTGCACAGCGCCAAACACGCATACGACCATTATTGGCACCAAGGCAGAAGCGACTCTTATCGCTGAAGACGACACGTCTCCATTCGTCCCTCCATTCAGGCCTGTCGCGACACCACTGGGAGCGGGCTGCACGATGTTGGGGCGTGAGCGTAAGACGGCCTAACGGTGTGCGGGACCGTAGCCCAGCTTCATGGAGACGGTTGCGAATGGTCCTCGCCGATACCCCAGGAGCAACAGTGTCCCTAATTTGCTGGGAAGTGGCGGTGCGGTCCCCTACGGCACTGCGTAGGATCCTACGGTCTTGTCGTGCATCCGTGCGTCGCTGCGGTCCGGTTCCAGGTCGACGGGCACGTGCACCTTCCGCCGACCACTGGTGACAACATCTATGTACTGTGGAGATCTCACGCCCAACGTGTTGAGCAATTCGGCAGTACGTCCACCCGGCCTCCCGCAAGGCCACTATACGCCCTCGCCGTCAACTGCACATACGGTTCACGTACACGCTGTCGCGGCATGCTACCAATGTTAAAGACTGCGATGGAGCTCCGTATGCCACGGCAAACTGGCTGACACTGACGGCGGCGGTGCACAAATGCTGGGCAGCTAGCGCCATTCGACGGCCAACACCGCGGTTCCTGGTGTGTCCGCTGTGCCGTGCGTGTGATCATTGCTTGTACAGCCCTCTCGCAACGTCCGGAGCAAGTAGGGTGGGTCTGACACACCGGTGTCAATGTGTTCTTTTTTCCATTTCCAGGAGTGTAATTATTCAGAAGCCACATCAGCCACTGTAATTTATAACAAGTTAAATAAGTAATTAAAGATAATTGTGAGTCACTGTAGACCATTTTGATAGTTTTCTCTTTTATGAAACTTAACTTAAACCTAGATTATAGATGTGATATGGCATAGGTCATCCTTCGATCCACTGTAGAACTTGGAAACCCATTCAGGGAATATTAATTCACATTTTTGTTGAACGCAGTAGGTTTTTATCATCCTGTATTAAAACATTTCCTTTTATCAATAGTGCAATTTATAAACGATGTTTTGTGAATAGAATAAAAATTCCAATGGTAAACTTAACTGACTTTTCGACGTTATTTTACCAGCTAACTAAAAACAGGAAAGCCTTGAACGCCTTCCACTAAATATTGTTAGTATTAAGATTCTTTTACAGGGAGTGCAGTGGAGCTGACGCTGAAATCATTGAGTATTTGATTATATCATCGCTAGTCTCACTGAACTCTTCTGAACTCTACATGTCATGTGTGGCGTCTCCTTACCAGCAACAGGTCGCAGGTTCAAACTAGTCAATTCGCTAAAAAAGACGCTCGGAGCGTCGTTGCACGAAAGTGGTAGGGAGATACGACTTAGAACAAACAGACACCACGCAGAATGTTACAAAGAAATGACAAAAAATTTCTTCTCGTATGATACAATTATAAATTTACAGTTTTCGGATTTTTTTTACTTTCGTTATACAGTGTAACCTAGCTTCATTCGAAATTTCATGATTTTTATGTCAACAGGTAGGACACTATAGATTTTGATGAGTGAGCTTGCGAGAGTCAAAAAATGTGAGCTAAATGGCCATAGTTTTGATTTCATCCACTTAGAAGCTTTCTGTTACACTGCCAAGGGCTTATAGACTTTAGTATGGGAGATAAATTTCAGCTTGATACATATACCCGTTGTTAACAGATGGACGAACAAACGGAGAGTCAGTTAAGAGAGGAGGAAAACAATTTTTTCATATGATGTGATTAAAAACCTGCAGTTCGCGAATTTTTTCCTTGGTTGAAACATTCTTTTTTGCAAAATTTCATGAGTCTACAAGGAAGGGAAGTACACCGTAGATTTTACTGAGTGATTTGCGAGAGTTAAAATATGTGATGGGAACGGCGATTTCTTTTGATTGCACTGAATTAGAAGCTTCAACTTTTTACACCACCAAGGAACCAGAGGCCCCAGTATCTGACGTAAATTTCAGCTTGATACGTTTACACCTTCGTGAGAATAGCGGTCTTTCACAGTCAGACAAACAAACGGACAACAATGCCATCGTATAAGGGTTACGTTTTACCAACTAAGGCACGGAAACTTAAAAATAGGAGAAGTAAATTATTCAAAAATGGTTCAAATGGCTCTGAGCACTATGCGACTCAATTTCTGAGGTCATCAGTCGCCTAGAATTTAGAACTAATTAAACCTAACTACCTAAGGACATCTCACACATCCATGCCCGAGGCAGGATTCGAACCTGCGACCGTAGCGGTCGCTCGGTTCCAGACTGAAGCGCCTAGAACCGCACGGCCACTCCGGCCGGCCTATATTATTCCACAGCGAATAGAAAAGTACAAACACCTTATACTGCGACCATGCGTATCACATGCTCGTCTCAACTTTTGTGTTGAACCTGAGGTAGTATACTGAACGGTTGCTAGATACAACCGAAATTGCTGTAACACATTCTGAGAAATTAGGAACTCAAAGTAATTCAGACATTTACGAGATATGGAATCCGCTTCTGCTGGCTGGATACTCTCTCTGCAGTCATTTGAATATCGACGCGGCGCCACTTGCTCCCGCTGCTGCAGGCTCTGACAGGCCGCTCCGCGCTGCTTATTAGCATGTGTTTATGTAAACAGACGCGCTTCTTGCTGCTACCCGGCGCCATGTCGGAGGTTGGCAGACACCTCTTGACGTAGGCCGCAGCTCCTGCCGCCGACAGCTCCCATTTCGCCCGAGATGATACGCGACGATAAACTCACGTGCTTATTCCTCTTCTGTTTTTGGCGTTGTAAGCAGCTACCAAATGGTCCGCATTGTGTATTACTCGACTAAGCAAATCGATGGCCGGGCTGTAGGAAAGCTAATTCGGACTCCTATTTAGGTACCGCCACATTTCAGTTAAAAGTGGTGTACGTTGTAATTCGCAGCACACACGCCTTGGCAGGCATAAGTGACTAGAGCACTCAGTCTGCGTGGCGAGTGAGCGGCAGTCATTCCCATCACTTCCTATCCACACTGTTATGATGCAAACGACCACACACTGGAGATATTTCTTCTACATCTACATCTACATCTACATCTACATCCATACTCCGCACGCCACCTGACGGTGTGGCGGAGGGTACCTTGAGTACATCTATCGGTTCTCCCTTCTATTCAGTCTCGTATTGTTCGTGGAAAGAAGAATTGTCGGTATGCCTCTGTGTAGGCTCTAATCTCTCTGATTTTATCCTCATGGTCTCCTCGCGAGATATACGTAGGATGGAGCACTATACTGCTTGTTTCCTCGGTGAAGGTATGTTCCTGAAACTTCAAGAAAAGCCCGTATCGAGCTACTCAGCGTCTCTCCTGCAGAGTCATCGACTGGGAGTTTATCTATCATCTCCGTAACACTTTCGGGATTACTAAATGATCGTGTAACGAAGCGCACTGCTCTCGGTTGGATCTTCTCTATCCCTTCTATCAACCCTATCTGGTACGGATCCCACACTGCTCAGCAGTATTCAAGCAGTGGGCGAGCAAGCGTACTATAACCTACCTCCTTTGTTTTCGGACTGCATTTTCTTAGGATTCTTCCAACGAATCTCAGTCTGGCATCTGCTTTACCGACGATCAACTTAATATGATCATTCCATTTTAAATCACTCCTAATGCCAACTCGTAGATAATTTATGGAATTAACTGCTTCAAGTTGCTGACCTGATATATTGTAGCTAAATGATAAGGGATCTTTCTTTCCATGTATTCGCAGCACATTACACTTGTCTACATTGAGATTCAATTGCCATTCCCTGCACCATGCGTCAATTCGTTGCAGATTCCCCTGCATTCCAGTACAATTTTCCATTCTTACAACCTCTCGATATGCCACAGCATCATCCGCAAAAAACCTCAGTGAACTTCCGATGTCATCCAACAGGTCATTTATGTATATTGTGAATAGCAACGGTCCTACGACACTCCCCTGCGCCACACCTGAAATCACTCTTACATCGGAAGACTTCTCTCCATTGAGAATGACATGCTGCGTTCTGTTATCTAGGAACTCTTCAATCCAATCACACAATTGGTCTGATAGTCCATATGCTCTTACTTTGTTCATTAAACGACTGTTGGGAACTGTATCGAACGCCTTTCGGAAGTCAAGAAACACGGCATCTACCTGGGAACCCGTGTCTATGGCCCTCTGAGTCTCGTGGACTAATAGCGCGAGCTGGATTTCTTAGCGCGAAGCACGCCAGACGTGTTTGCGCCTTGGTCACTCCTCTTCCTGAAGTGGCCTGCTACCTCTCACGGAGCGTGCTCCTGAGCGTGAGCAGCGAGCATAGCGCTGGAGTTACCTGCTGCACCTGCACTTAAAATACAGCTTTTTTACGAACGTGGCCACGCATAAAACAGCTGCACTACCTCTGGTAGCGATGGTCGAAGAAGAGCGGAGAAAATCTCGAAGAAGATTCTGGACTAGCCGACAGCCTGAACACCTGTCCAGATGGAGAAGTGGTCAGCGCATCTGCTTAGTAAGCAGGAGACCTGTGGTCGAATCCAAGTGCCGCACAGATCGTTCCGGAAGAAAAGACAGTTGATCACTTCAGCGCGGGTCGTGCACGATATCTTTCAGGGATCGGTGAAATGTGAGAAAGAGGATAATGGGCAAGCGGCACTACATCAGTAGTGTGTGGGTAAGTTGAGAATTTAGTTGTGGCGAGAGGTGTGTTAAGGCAGTCCGCGCAATTTGTAACAACCCAAATAGAACCCATAATAACCACCCTTATTGTTGCAAAAGAAACAGCATAATTAGTCATCCTGACAGTGACGGCAGCTATTGACAACAAAATTTACACTCTTGTCAGTTTGATAAACAGGTATGTTATATAAATACTAATGATAATCATAATGAAAGGACTGATTAAAAAATACCATGTGATAAAAAACAGAAACAATAAAGAAAATAAATTCGACCAAAGATAACATTTATCCTAGAAAAGAGTTGTAGCCGCATCGAGCTGTAAGTTGGCTGTGACTATAATGTAACTCCGCAGTCGAGATGTTAACTTCACTTCTCTCTTGTATGTGCACAACAGATGATAGTACATCATTTTAAAACTGATTTGAAGTTTAAAGTTTTACGGTGTAGCCGGGAAATATTAGTCAGAAGTCGGACTAAAGTGGGATCCTCTCTACCGTCTGGACAAATAACGAGACTTTGATGTATGTGGCAGAAAAGTGAATACTGTGATTACCGATTTGTGTGGGACTTAGGCTTCGTGATACTTAATAGTCGCGAACATCAAAGGGCACAGAAAGGGACCGATCGCCGACATAAACTAGATTCTGAGACTTGAGTAGGCTACAACTAAACGCCATCACGAAGAATTTACAGTTTTGCCGTGTTGTCAGAAGTTAACGTCAAGGTCAGAATTACTGATGTTAACATGTGCAATTTCTTGAATGACATATGGGTGTGTGTGCTCAGCATTGGGACAGACAATAATTACGAAGAGCAATAAATCTTAATTCAACTTTAATTCTCCGTGTCGCCTACATCATTTTATCGACATTTGAAGTGTATTCGTGAAATTAACTGATTATTCTGATGACATAAAAGTGCCAAGTGAATTAGTGATAATTTAAATGTGAACAGCAATAACTTTACTCCAAAATAACGACGCATTCTGAACATTGCTCTCTCTCTGGAGTTACGTCGTACAGTTGCTGAATACGCCACGTAGCGACGCCTTGACGACGGAATAATAATTAACAAATTAGTATCCTCGCCAAGTTAATAATGTGGCCTCGGCTTGGGTGATGGGATGATGATTCAAATAACTGTTAACATTTGAATAATCATTCTCAAACCGGGCATAATAACTATAGTAAGCAATTTCGCGTAAACTTAAGGGTCTGTCAAGAGCACGCAAGGGACTTTTGGTAGTTTCAGGTGAATGGAGGCATCGCGTTATTGAGGGGTGCACTCGCTACATGTGTAAATGAAGAACACCAACAGACAACGAACACAACTGCTTTCATTACCAAGCAAGGGCGGTGTGCAAAAACCGGCGTCCTGCTCCATGGAGACAGTGATATCATTTTTGAGATACAGTATCTGAAAGTAACCAAATCACGCGAAGAGATTTCTTTAATAGTTACAGATTGACGTTGTCATGATCGACGGACGGCGTTCCAACCCCTTCCGAAAACTCAGCTGCACCTTCCTCCCGCCCGTTAAGTTGTTGTCGTATGCTGGGGCGTCCACTGAGATCTCAAGGCGAGCAATGGTAGTCCGTGCAGTTCCAGTGACCACTGTCTGGATGGCACAGAGCCTCTGCCTACTAACAAGGGGAGGCCGCCAATTGTGAAATTCAGATTCAATTCATACTGCGCATAATAAAATATCATGGCCAGAGGTGTAATGTGGCAAAGCAGCAAGATGCACTTCTCAGCCGCTGTCGAGAAAATTGACAGTTAAAATAAACCGTTGCGGTGAAATACTCTCTACGATTAATAACTTTCTACAGCGTCGTGGCGCAGTGGTAAGCGCTCGGGTTCGTAATCCGAAGGTCGCCCGATCGAATCTCGCGCCATGTAACTTTTTTTTGTATTTGTTTTTTGTAATTCAAATGTGTGTACACACACACACACATATATATATATATATATATATATATATATATATATATATATATATATATATATATATATATATATGTGTGTGTGTGTGTGTGTGTGTGTGTGTGTGTTTGTGTGTGTGTGCGCACACATTTGAATTTTATATATATATATATATATAATTCCCGGAAATACACCGTTTGTTGCAATATGCTTGGGACAACAGTACATTTTCAGGCGGACAAACTTTCGAAATTACAATAGTTACAATTTTCAACAACAGATGGCGCTGCAAGTGATGTGAAAGATATAGAAGACAACGCAGTCTGTGGGTGCGCCATTCTGTACGTCGTCTTTCTGCTGTAAGCGTGTGCTGTTCACAACGTGCAAGTGTGCTGTGGACAACATGGTTTATTCCTTAGAACAGAGGATTGTTCTGGTGTTGGAATTCCACCGCCTAGATCACAGTGTTGTTGCAACAAGACGAAGTTTTCAACGGAGGTTTAATGTAACCAAAGGACCGAAAAGCGATACAATAAAGGATCTGTTTGAAAAATTTCAACGGACTGGGAACGTGACGGATGAACGTGCTGGAAAGGTAGGGCGACCGCGTACGGCAACCACAGAGGGCAACGCGCAGCTAGTGCACCAGGTGATGCAACAGCGGCCTCGGGTTTCCGTTCGCCGTGTTGCAGCTGCGGTCCAAATGACGCCAACGTCCACGTATCGTCTCATGCGCCAGAGTTTACAACTCTATCCATACAAAATTCCAACGCGGCAACCTCTCAGCGCCGTTACCATTGCCTCACGAGAGACATTCGCTAACGATATAGTGCACAGGATTGATGACGGCGATATGCAAGTGGGCAGCATTTGGTTTACTGACGAAGCTTGTTTTCACCTGGATGGCTTCGTCAATAAACAGAACTGGCGCATATGGGGAACTGAAAACCCACATGTTGCAGTCCCATCGTCCCTGCATCATCAAAAATTACTGGTCTGGGCCGCCATTTCTTCCAAAGGAATCATTGGCCCATTTTTCAGATCCGAAACGATTACTGCATCACGCTATCTGGACATTCTTCGTGAATTTGTGGCGGTACAAACTGCCTTAGACGACACTGAGAACACCTCGTGGTTTATGCAAGATGGTGCCCGGCCACATCGCATGGCCGACGTCCTTAATTTCCTGAACGGATATTTCGATGATCGTGTGATTGCTTTGGGCTATCCGAAACATACAGGAGGCGGCGTGGATTGGCCTCCGTATTCGCCAGACATGAACCCCTGTGACTTCATTCTGTGGGGACACTTGAAAGACCGGGTGTACCGCCAGAATCCAGAAACAATTGAACAACTGAAGCACTACATCTCATCTGCATGTGAAGCCATTCCGCCAGACAAGTTGTCAATGGTTTCGGGTAATTTAATTCAGAGACTACGCCATATTATTGCTACGCATGGTGGATATGTGGCAAATATCGTACTATAGAGTTTCCCAGACCGCAGCGCCATCTGTTGTTGACAATTGTAACTACTGTAATTTCGAAAATTTGTCTGCCTGAAAATGTACTGTTGTCCCAAGCATATTGCAACAAACGGTGTATTTCTATCGCTGCTCGTTTAGTTTGTATTGCCTTTTCAAATATACCGGTCATTTTTGAAACACCCTGTATGAAATATAAACTCCGTTACTCGCTCGTTACACTTGAAGGACAGATTTTGAATGGGCTGACACGAGCCGCCGCATAACAGCGTAGTTGCCTGCTAACTTCGAATGAAGGTAGATGGGGTCCCTAGCGTCGAAAATCAGTGCGGGCGTCAGAGCTTTGGTACACCCAGGAAAACAAGCGGAAAAATGGAAGCGGTACAATTGGAGAGCGATCCGCCTTCAACAACATGCATAAGCAATTCATTAATCACAAAAAAGTAATACTAAAAAAATGTTGCATGGCGCGAGATTCGATCGGGCGACCTTCGGACTACGAATCCGAGCGCTTACCGCTGCGCTAAGGCGCTGTAGAAAATTATTAATCGTAGAGAGTATTGCACTGCAACGGATTCTTTTAACTGTCGATTTTCTCGACAACGGCTGAGAAGTGCATCTTGGTGCTTTGCCACATTACACCTCTGACCATGAGCTTTTATTATGCGCAGTATGAATCGAATCTGAATTTCACAATTGGCGGCCTCCCCTTGTAAGTAGGAGACCTGCGTTCGAATGGCCTTCTGCCACAGAGTCTTGGTTGATTTATAATGGCTGCGGGATCGAAATTGTGTCCAAAAGAGTAGATACCACAATATCGGGTGATTTTTCCACCGAGTGCAAACTCCAGGGACTGATCGATGAGACGATACAGATACGGAACTAAAACGACCCAATGAACTTATGTCTAGAAATGCTTCCTAGAGACCAGTTATTCAATCGTATTTAGTTACAGAGACAGCGGTCTAATACGCTCTGTACCATGAAGCCACACTTAAAGTATGTGTTGAAAATGGTTTCCATGTGCCTCAACTCATGTGCGAACGCGCCTAGCATGTTCAGGCTTACATGTTCACATCTGTCAGGCTGCATACGAATAGTGTCAGAGGCAACATGAATACGCTGCTCCAGTGTCTTCACATCTGGAATGGGTTCCGCACATACGATACTTTTGAGATGCCCTCATAACCAGAAATGGCAAGGGTTGAGATCCGGTGAACGAGCAGGCAGGCAATGCAACTGGACCCCCTCGCCAGACCCATCGACCAGGGAAGACACGACCGAGACGCATCCGGACGTTAACGACTAAATGGGCTGGAGCGCCATCAAGTAGCAGCCACATAACTCTTAGAATCATCAATGGCACTTCTTTCAGCAGAGGAGGCAGAGTAACCCTCAAGAAACGCCGAGAGTTTTGGCCTTTTAGGACACGTCCCAAAATACAGCCGCCATTTATCCCTGGCCACACATTCCGGCTGCACCGATGCTAATGATTCGCAGTCACCAGACCATGATGGTTCTGCATACGATCCCACAGATGACTGTCTTGAAAGTTGAAGGAATCTCTCCACGTAAAGGTGGCCTGATCTGTGAAGACACAAATTCCGGAATCGTGGATGCCTGGTGAAGAAATCGTAACGAAGCTGCTCCTGGAGTGGAAAGTCTGTCGCTAATAAGCCCTGCACACGCTGTAAGTGATAAGGGTAGTAACTATTGTCACGGAGAATTTTCCACACGGTCGTCTTTCTTACCCAGTACTGGCGGGCCAACTGCCTGGTACTGACAGGGCTGTCGCCTTCCACACTGTTAATCATATTTCCTTCCATTTCTGGTGTCCGAACATGATTTCCTGCTTACTGAAGCGATACTGTCTCAGACAAATGGCCGCGGTGGTCTAACGGTTCAGGCGCTCAGTCCAAGACCGAGAGACTGTTACGGTCGCAGGTTCGAATCCTGCCTCGGTCATGGATGTGTGTGATGTTCTTAGGTTAGTTAGGTTTAAGTAGTTCTAAGTTCTAGGGGACTGACGACCACAGATGTTAAGTCCCATAGTGCTCATGGCCACTTGAACCACTGTTGCAAACATTGAATGCTATCGTTGTTGTCGGCGGGGATAGGTCTCCTTATAGAACCTTGCTGTTCGCCACCAGTTGCCATTTGCCTTTCCGTAAGTAAACACCATGTTGGCAAGCTCTCGATTCGAATACGGAACCATTGTGTACAACGCTGTATCACAACCACAACAAGGTGAGCCAGCAAGAGAAGTCAATGAGACACAACATTACCAATTACTATGGCAGAAGAGGGCGATAGGGCGTGACATATGGGGAATACTACCACCCTCTAGGAGGAAACGATGCAAACAGTAACTGTGGCTGCATGGTACAGTGCGTATTAGACCGCAGTCTCAGTAACAATGTGTGATTAAATAAATGGTCTCTAGCACGCAAACCATGCATTTCTGGACATAAGATCATTAGGCCTTTCCGTCTGTGCCCTCTTAGCGATCAATCGATAGAGTTTGTACTCGGTGAAAAATACACCCAGTATGTACCACAAATCCATTTTGAAATATTATGTTATGAAATATGCTATTGATACTAAAATACTTACCTCATTTGGTTCAGCTGTATTTCTACTGCCATCTCATATTTTTCTCAAAATTTTAGCTTTGCGTTCCTTTGAAATGAAGATACATTTTACTTCGTGAAACACGCAGGATAACATCTCACCTTGACGAAAGTTATTGTGGTAATTCTTGCTGTTAACATAAGCAGTGCTCTTCCTCGATTGAGTCTATTAACACATTCATTAATGCCCAGGACCTCATGCTAGCGACATTTCTCTTTTTGTGGTATAAACTGTACCCAACAGCGAGGGAACCAGTCAATGAAGTGGACGTAAACATAATGGAACTAAACCTGTCTTGCACGGGAAGCGCTCTTATTTTTAACTAGCTAAGCGCCCCCTGCTTCTCTCGCGTAGACTGCGTAGTCTGCACATTTTTTTTTTCATTTTAATCGGATTTTTATGTTGTTCCCAAATTGCAACACGTTCTAAATATTTCAGATTAATTAAGGGCATTGAAGCATGGTCTTTTCCAAAAAGCGATTTTAGTAGCTGGAACCCAGACTTTTATACCATCATCCCTTTTGCGTTCTTGCAGAGATACTTCCATAGAGACTTTCATCCCCTAATAAGTATTTCTTTACATCTAACCTAGAAGTAAAACACCAGTTTTCATTGACTTAGCTTTAATTTTATTGAATGCTAATAAATATTTTCTTAAAACTTTTCTATCTCTAATTCATCCACTTAGGGCATGAATTTCCAAAATCAGTGAAACACGTGGTTTTTTATTTTTGTTTTTTATTTCTTTCAGAGAAGCCAAACAAATATTTTTATACATGCAGCTTTGAAAATGCGTTCATAATGAAATAATTTCGTAAAACTTTTCATTCCATAGTTCCCACCTTTAGGAGGATGAATTTCTAAAAACACTGAAACACGTGTTTTTTTAAATTTCCAGCAGAGAAATCAAATACCAATTTCTATAAGTGTAACATTAAAATACCTTAGTAGTTACTTTACCAATGATTTATTTTCACCCACTACTTTATACTCTTAGTGGCTGAATTTCCTAAAATTCTGAAATACGTATTCTTTATAACTGATTGAGAAAGCAAATATCATCTTTCATAGTTCTAGCTTCAAAGTTGCCTCAATAACGATATATTTTCAAAAAGGCTTTCATCCAGTTTTTCACACCTTAGGAGTGAAATTTTGAACAATCATTTCTTAAACTATGCCGGAAGTGTAAGATGTACACCCTCTCAAAGTTCAAGTTTCTATCCTTAGCGGTTTCAGCTGGGCAATAGTAGTCAGCGAGTGAGTCAATTGGCACATTACCCTTTCTATCTAGAGCTCATACCTCTATTAAATCAACAATAAACTTCCAGAATATTTTAGAAATCGACACGTCTTAAGCACAGGGAACAGCTCAGGGCAGCGTCGTTGTGCCAACGCAATCAGTGAGCCCATAATGTGGTATATAACGGTCTGAAATGCAGTGGCACCTAGCATTTGTAGTGTGCTTCAGATGTCATGAATTCTCTCTCGCACTAGAGTCAGACTTGCATGTTCCGACACCGACGGCAGCCACATCATTTTAACACGCCAGAGGCAAATTCGAATACCCTATGTCAAAAAGTGTCACTTCAAGTGACTCTACTCAGTGATTCAGGCTTGCCACGTAACATCACTAAAGACCTCAAAATGGGACCAGCAGATCTACCAGGATTATGTGGGCCTCCTAAGGTACACAAGGAAATTATCCCTTCAAGACTCGTAGTTAGTAATACTGATGCATCTACATACCAGCTCAGACCAACAATGGTTCACAATCTGGCTATAGGCCATAAACTCAGCAGACGTAACAGCAAAAATCGCAGTGCCTCAGTAAGACAGGTAAAACTGAAACAACAACTTGGCAGAACATCTGGAACCAAACAGTTGCAAACATCACAGTACTTTCGCATTTGTTCATAAGGACCTACATGAAATTTTATCCTTCCCTGTTAGAATGTAAGAAACTGACTGGGTTATGTATGCTAGAACACTCAGTATGGAACATAATGGATAACATGTGAGCAGCGTATTGCGTGTATTGCGCAAGCACTGAACATGGTCCAGTCAACTACTCTGAAAGCCTTACATGAACAACAGTTGCACCTGTATCATTCACAGAGTGTGCAGTTATTTCTATCAGCAGGCGGCCCATGTCGCGTGACGTTTAAAAATTGTTTCCTATAACAATCTACTGAAAAAATAAATTTTAGTGTTTTCGAGTTGTTCCCAGACGAGGCCATGTTTACAGCGAAAGGCAAGTTCAACGGTACGTGCTATTCGTATTGTTTCTATTCGCTCACGGTACCTGTTGTTGACTCCAATAATGGCCTCCTTACCTCGTTACCGTGAAACCTACATTCAGTACTACACGGTTCTGTCTAGGATTTTGTTTACCGGCTTTGTTTGTTGTTCGTTTACAGTGATACACAGCAGTACTATGGATTGGTTTGTTAATGGAAAGTTGGCCGATATATATTTTGCCGTTTTAATTTTAATAAGAAATGTAGTTTACGTCCGACATCCACCTGTAAGACACTGAATTTTCTGAAGGAGCACAATGTTTTTCGTTTAGGACACCGATCGCTGATACAGCAACATGTAATCCCTACAAAATAAAAAAGACAGTTAAAAACGAAAAGCAATCACGTCCTAAATCACGGCAGTAAAGAGTTCTTGTCACATCTTCAAAGTCATATTGGAGGGCACATTGGCATGGGAATTATTATTATTATCATTGATGCGCTAGAGAGCTGGTATTGTGTGTGGTAGGACGCATGGCCAATAAAAGCGTATAAAATTTTAATAACAATTTATTAACATTAAGACTCACCGAACAAACAAATAGGAAACATGTAACTTAGAAGCTCTCATGGTTCTGAAGAGAACGCCTTTCAAGGCAGAATAAATAAAAATTACAGTTCTCGACGGAGAAAGACACTGAAAAAGACGGTTGTTTAGTGGCCTTTTAGCACCACGGAAAAATAAAAGCTTAATAACAGCGTGAACGCCTCAGATAATAGTCAAGAGAAAAAAAAATTGAATCCCAAAATTTTAAAAATGATCGAGGCCTTCTGGCAAATGAATGAACAGTAAAAAAGCAATCCAACGGCCAATGGTAAATTAACAGTTTACAGTAGGTTGGGCACCTCGAAATTACACATAACTGACACAGAACGCCAGAATGGAATATAGGCGAAGGCCTCTGAGGACAAGAAAAATAATTTTAAGTCAGAATACTCCATCAACGGCCAGTTAAAAGTTAGAGACTGAAAACCGCCACGTGATTTATTTTCGTTTCTTTGCCCAAACATTGCATCATCAACGGCCACGTACAATTACGCTTACAAAAAGTGCCCTAGAGCAATAACGAGCAGACTCTCGATAATAAATGCATGCCTCTAAAGAGGTCTTACAACCTAGATATTTCAGAAAAACGCCCTCTGTCAACAAATTAATATCTCAGGTAAAACGCCTTGCACCAATAAGCTAATTAACACCTTTTAAAAATAAAAGAATTTATGATAATCGGTTTATAGAAAATTAATAGAAACCGTTGAACGTCCAGAAACAGTAAATACAAAATGCTTATACCAGCTTCCGTCCACTAGGGCAACAGAGTGAGGCAAAACAGTTAGAAGTAAAGAATGTTGGCTGTATTAAGAAGGATCAAGTTCACTCAAAACGTGGCTGCAGTATTCTAAAAATACAACAGAGGCATGAAAATTCAACTGCATGGCCAGAATGGAATATAGGCTCAAAACGTGGCTGCAGTATTCTACAATTACAACAGAAGCATGAAAATTTAACTACCTGGCCAGTGGATTTAATAAAAGGAGACAGGTACCTTTCAGAAATTAGATACTACATGACAGTGGCTCGCTGTTTTGCACTGGTCGTCTATTGAGGTGCCTAATAGCAGGCACACAGGACTATACAACGAGAGCGCCTTCCAGGCTTCTTTACAATGTACATACATTAACAATAGTAATAATCCTATGCTCTCTTCCATCGTCCGTAATTATATCAATAAAGTCCCCACACACACAGGCACCTACACACAAATCAACATGACAGAACAGACAAGAATCTCTAAAGAAAATCTTAAGAGGACAGTTCATTAGAAGAATACTAGCGTAACACAGGAACATTGTGTGGGTATTAACGAGCTAAGCACCTTCAGTGCGTATGGCAACCACTAGCTTCGTGCAATTAATAAGAAAATGCAACATATGTCACGCACACACGCACACACACACACACACACACACACACACACACACACACACACACACACACACACACACACACACGTATCAATTCGCAACGTTCGGTCAAAACGGACATAAACCGCCTAATACATTTGACTGACAAACCCACTCTCCTCCGATAGTATGCAAGGCACAGAAGACGCACTTGAAAAGCGCGGCGTAAACAGGATAACTGGGGATCGGGATACCTGTTCATCAGGTTCAAATTGCTGCCCAATGCTGGAGGCAGGTGCTCATCACGAATATTCCTGCAGTTGTCAGACGAGAAGACATTTCAGAACAGATTTCCATCCGTCTAATAATCGATGGACCCTGATCCACATAGGTACTCAGCACCAATACTCTGAGACTGGGCTGCCACTTTTGCCCAGATTTTCAGCCTATGGGAAGGTAAACACGTCTGCAGCAGCAGTGGACCCCGAGAAGCACAATGTAACTCCAATAAGCCAACTCATCTCGAGGTGCTACCCAAAATATGCGAGAATTCCATTGAACCAGTCAAACCAGTAGCAGCACGAAATTCCGACACCAGATGTCTCGAAGTAAACGTCGTAGATACAGCGGCACAAAGTTGCGTGATCATTGCCACTTGAAGTCGTGAGTTGTAGTGATGTGTATCTGGACGTGTTTCAGTGCTTCTAAGAATTTTGAAATGGATAACTTGAAGGGGCAAAAGATTTGCATAAGTTATGTTTAAAGTTGAAGAATACTGGAGCTGACTCTCATCACAAGCTGACAGAGGTATTTGGGGAGAGGGCAATCAGCCAAGCAAAAAATAATGGAGTGGTTCAAGTTCCTCAAGGAAGGCCGAGAGAGTGTGGAAGACGACAAACATTCCGGTCGATTTTAATGTACAGAACACCGGAAACGATAATGGAAATGCATGGTGTGACTGACGAAGACCCAACAGCAGACAATTCACAAGGTTTGCGCCAGACTTGGGCTGTCGTAATGTCGTACAATACATGTCAATGAACTGAACATGAGACGAATTGCAGCGATGTTTGTCTCTCGCCTTCTCAAAATCGGACAGCTGAACCTCAGTATTCAGATGTGTGCTGAAGTACAACAAAGAGGTTCTGAGAGTCCAAAATTCTTGGATTTACGGTTATAACACTAAAACGACGCAGCGATCATCATAATGGAAAACATTACCTTCTTCAAGACCGAAATAAATCTGTACAAGTTCACAGCAACATGAAGTCACTGCTGATAAATGTTTCCGACATTTTGGAAATAGTGCATACGGAACAGTGCACAGGTATACTGCTGGTCCATAGTATTCAATGGCACAATATTTCGGCGATCAGACATGTCGCCATCGTCAGAAGCGAAATAGTTTGAAAACGTACTTCAGTCACGTTTACATGAGAAACACGTAATGATGATACAGCTGTACGACTGTACGAACGTGTTCGGTGTAGATTTCCGCCTTTCTGTTTCTCATGCAAACACAACAGTGCTGAAATTCTGACTGGTATCCATTCCATAAGCTACCGTCGGCTGGAGAATGTTGCACATTAAATATGTGAAAGATGTGATTGTCAGGGCAGTATATAGCGTTCGCCTACACAGTTTTTATGTACCTATTACAGTTTACCAATTCGAGACTCTGGTAATCCTTAGCTCAGACTGTTGCCGACATTGTACGAAAATGATTGTATGCAAGGAGAACCTGTTGGTAAAACATTGAAAAGGCGGTAAATTGTGTCTTAATGGCGTAAGATAAATATGTGAATGTGATGGGTCTTATAGTACGTATTATGAAGAAATTAGAAAGACCTTTGGAGAAAAGTATTACTATCAAGAGCTCAGATGGAACGCCAATGCTAAGCAAAGAAGGGAAAGCTAAAAGGTGTAAGAAATCTAAAGAAGGCCTGTACGTGCGAATTGGACTTAAAGATAATATTATAAAAAATGAAGAGGATGTAGATGAAGATGATTAGAGAGATATGATACTGCGAGAGGAGAGAGCACTGAAACATGTAAGTCGAAGCAAGCCCCTGGAGTATATGAAATTCCCTCGGCATTATCGAGGTCATTCGCAGAGGCATCAACGACAGAACTAATCTGCCTCGCCTGCAGAACAAGTGAGTTAGGCGAAATATTCTTGGACTCCACGAAGAATGAAATAATTTATATTACAAGAAGGCAGGTTTTGAAAGACGTGAATATTACCAAAATATCATTTTAAGAAGTCATGTATGCAAAATACTGACACGAATATTTTTTTAATGAGAGGAAACAGCCGGCCGGGGTGGCCGAGTGGTTCTAGGCGCTACAATCTGGAACCGTGAGACCGCTACGGTCGCAGGTTCGAATCCTGCCTCGGGAATGGATGTGTGTGATGTCCTTCGGTTACTTAGATTTAAGTAGTTCTAAGTTCTAGGGGACTGATGACCTCAGAATTTAAGTCCCATAGTGCTCAGAGCCATTTGAAACATATTTGAGTGGAAACACTTATTGACGCCGACCTCCTGGAAGATTAGTTTGGTCTCAGGAGAAAAATAGCGACCCTACGACATATGTTAGAAAATAGGTTCGAGACAGCGTTTAGGAGGGTTGAGTACAATACGTGATTTGAAGTTCTGAAGGCAGCAGTGTGAGAAGTTTATTTACAACTTGTATGGAAACTAAATTTTCGTTCATAAGAATCGAAGTACATGAAAGGGAAGCAATGGTTGAGAAGGGAGTGAAGCTTAGCAGTAGTCTATACATGATGCTATTTTGTCGGTACATCCGAGCAAGATGCGAAGGACACCAAGGAGCATTTAGAAAAGGGAATGAAAGTTTAGGGAGAAGAAATGTATTTTTGCTTTTCCGACGAAACTCTAATTCTATCAGTGGCAGCAAAAAATTTGGTAGAGTTGTTGAATGGACTGAGTAATATCATGAAAAGAACTTATAAGATGAATGACAACAAAAGTAAAACAAATATAATAGTATGCAACCGAATTAAATCATTAGGTTCCTGAAGAAATTAGATCAGGAAATCGGACGCTGAAGATATTAGAGGACTTTTTCTAATATGACTGCGAAATAACTGATGGTTGCCAGAGCAGAGAGAATGTAAAATGCAAACTGACTGTAGAACAGATTCAAGACCACAATAACAACAACAGCAACAAGATGACAAAAAGACGTGAGATAACGACCATGCCCAAGCAATTATTTATTACGGCAGTCAGAAGCATCTGATAGGAAACAAAAATCCATAGATATTCAGTAGACTTAAAGTAGTTCCTTACTATCCACTGTTCTGCAATTTATCAGATTATTTGGTATCGAAGATAAAATCACAGTTGCCACTAATATTAAAATTAATCAGATTTTTGGCTTCCCCATTACATATAATGTTGATAGTAGCTTCTGAAATCAGTCAAGTTATATAAATACTTTCCTCAGAGACGCTGTCAACAAACAGGTCTCTCGTTGGGAGAAATGTGTTTGTCGCCAGGGCGTCTGTGTTGAGAAATAAATACGTAGACATGAACAATAAAGAAGTAGAATGTTGATAACGTCTGTTTTATTTAAAAAGTTGTAAGACATTTCACATAAAAAAAATCGGAGGCATTACTTCTCATGAGACCACGAGTATCTGAATGAGTCTCACTTTCTAACCAAATAAAACGTTATCATGCATAAATTAATATAAATATTAATAAAAACATGCCATGTTGCCATCAGGTACTTTTAGAAATAACGAATGCAAAGAAGTATTTATGTGAACGTAAGTGATGTACATGAAATCAAAGAGTATTTTCTCCTACTTTGCTTGATGCTATTTAATTTTATGTATTATTTACCAGATTTAAATTGCCTTCTGTTTAATTTAAAACCAGTTTTAGTCAGACTCCATAATACCTTATTTATCACAGATAAACCTTACATGTCTAAGATTAACACACATAGGAAATGTTCTAGGGTGTATGATATCACATGCTGATTTCATAATACTTGGAAGTGTGGAATACATTAGTTCTGGTGAGCTTCATTGGGTTGTTCCAAACGAAACGCCAATATCAAAAATCCATTTCAGTTGCAATCAAATTGCATCAGTGTGCGTTCATTGGTGGTTGAAAAATTATTCACCACTGTCAGTTTTAAACATAGCTGACATTAGAAACCATAGATACACTTTCAGTATGCGATGTACACAGCCAATTGGTAGAATAAACGTTATCTAACCGACTGCCTTCTATATGTCTGAGACTTGAAAAAGTCTCTAGAATCATATAGTTTCGTTTTACTACGAGTAAAGCAGCTATGGCTGCGTATCTGGCAGGATCCAATGCTAAGGTTTCACTCCAGTTCAGATGGAAACTTTCGTACTGCGGGTTTAGGGGGAATACCATGCGTGCTGAGTTGTGAATGGGAATTAGGATATAGGAGGGAGGCGTCCTACGGTAGTCTGTGCTTTTGTGTAAAGCCCCTGTACGAGGGTGGCGCAGTGGTTATCTTATCTGTCTAGTGAGCAGCAGATGAGCGTTAAATACCCGTCTTGGTATAAATTTTCATTCGTAGCTTCAGTCTGCATATATACATCACAGATGTTTGTCAGTTAAGGTCTCTCTAGTCATTGTCTTATTTGATAACTTAGTCTTTTTCTACCCACTTATTACGTTAATTAAGAACTAGAGTTTTGGAGCATTGTGGAATGATGCACAGAAATCGTGACGAAGAGTCACAGAGTTTAATATATTAATTTATTATGCCGGTCCTTTGAAATGAGTTTTAGTATTTTTCTGCATAATACTTGTTAGTAAATTTCGTCGCTCGAAGATGACATCTTCGCAGTGGGCCACTCTCCCATTCTCGCCATGGTCTTCATCAACCTTCCTGAAATTTTAGTAAGGTACTGAATGCTTCCTGGGTTCCCCACTTTGTAATGTCGCCGACCTGCACCTGCCAAGCTCACAAACTTGCATTGCAGCACCACTGCAGCCTCATCAGCTCATCGAGGCTTCTATACACATATTGTGAAATGTTCACATATACAGTGTAACATGATTGTCATATTTCAGTTCATAATTTTTGTTTGAGACCCGTTACCATTTCTAGATAATTTATTGTATGAGCTTCCTACTCTTCTTAGAAATTGGAAGTTATTTAATTTCTGTCAGGTATGGAGCCAGTCTGGTGTGCACACCAGCGTACATTTTGGTCAGCAGAACGTATTTACTGTCTTTCAGCAGCAGGAAATGGCAGCATCCTTCGAAGTGCCCATTTCTCGCAAAATGATTGTGTTTCCCATAACGTTACTACGTTCAATTCCTGGCGCTAATCCTGAGTCACCCTGTATATGATAAATGCGAAGAATAGTGGTATCGTGTTTTACAGCTGTGTTATTTTGTACACAAATTGTTGAGTCTTATTTCGACCTCTTCCAGCTAATTCATTGCGCTATTTTTCGTGCTAACTGTATCACGTGACTCGTCACGAAATGTTTTCATAGTTTCCGTTTAATTTCCGCAAACACTTGATCGTAGCTAATTATCTGTTTGGTTTAACTGGTGATTGCCGCGCATAACTTGTTCTCTCTATAACAGGCGCTTACTCCTCCATTGCGAAGCCCTTCCTGGAACCAACCAGTGCATGTTCGCGGCAGGTTTTTTTGTCCGGAAGAAATTTAGAACAAGCACCTACTTTTCAACAGGTAAGACGTTTGACGCATTTCAGTTCAGGAGCTGAACATGAACGAAGCGTGTGCGCATGAAGCCCCGAATAATTTTTTTGACGAACTGAACAAAAACAGGAAGTAGTATAGGGATAACCAAATGGTAAGGAAGAGATCAGGCTCTGATCGACCCGAAGCTTAATTCGTGTAAGATATGATAAGCCATTACATTTCTCTGATTTCTCTGACCTCTGAAGAGAATTATCCAGCCAGCTTCAGAGACACGTATAGTTTAACACGGATTCCAAACTAAGATGCAACTCGGCATATTGACATTAACACACAATGGTAGAGATGATATGAGTGAAAAGTGGCACACAAAAATCTAAGAGTGACAAGGGATCGAACTTGAGACCTTTGAATCCATAGGAGCCCAGTTTCTTGAAGAATGCATTATCACTGACGAGATATGGATGTTAACACACAGTGCAAAGACGAAACAGTAATCTATACGTTAGAAATCACCATCCGTGTTACGAACGAAAAAAACAGGTATGAATTATTCAGAAGGAAGTAATAGGTCGCGAAAAATAGATTGAACGCCTGAGTATAAGTAATTCTCTCATTTATAGCAGTTTCTACTAGTAAATGAAGCCAAAGTTCGCTTAATACAGTCATGACGGTTCCGTAACATCCAAGTTACATATCTGATTTGCCATGTGCGATTTATTGCTCTTTCTGGAAATTAAATCTGTGTTAGACGTTCAATTTCAGACGAAACAATAAGAGAAGGTGTAGAAACAGAGAAAAACGGCGTCCATAGAGATTATAAAGAATGGAACGAAAGTAGCCTTGTGTGGAGTGGAATACGGCGACAAAAATTTCAACATGTTCTGTAAGTACATAAAGTTGCAATATCAGTCTCGTTTATTTCGCGCCATATGTAAAAACATGCACATGAACTTGTAAAGAAACAATCTCTCTCTCTCGAACTCTCTGACACCCACCCACCCGCCCACCGACCCACACACACACACACATACATACACATGCATACACAAACACATAAAGAGAAAGAATGGGATGGAGTGATAGAGGGAGAGAGATAAAGAACAATATCTTACTAAGTGTGGTGAGTGGTGCCATTGCAAGCATGCTCAGACTGCTAAGCATTATTGCTTGTAATTAATGAAACTTCATTATCTACTCTTCATAAAATAATCTTGCACACGAGATATTAATTTCGAATCATATTTCTGCGTACCTTAGAAATTATAACATTCTTTCATTTTTGCGTTAAACTCCTAAATTTCTCTAATGACTTAGGTAACTGACAGCATACATTGTCGCACTAACCTTTTAGCCTTACACTACTATGTTGGCGATAAGAGCAGGTTGAAGATTTGAGGCTTGACTGACATGACATGACCTAATAAGTTAAAGGGAGACTGACATTAGATAGATGACTAATTTCCACACCATTCCGTAATGTATTGTTATCCTAACTCACTGTGTTGGGACGTATTCTGTTATGCAAAAAAATTTACAAGTTTTTCACAGTTGTAATATTCTCAAAAATTAACCAGTAATAACTATGTAGTTACTGATAAACCCCTCTAATTACAAAAAAGGGCTTTGAGCTTTCCTCGCTAAACAAAGAGAGATTTCTGAGTCGACATTAACACTTAAGGATGTAACTCTGGATGTTGGTGTTCTATTAATACTTTCTGGACGATATTACACAGTAAAGAATGTGTTATATATCTTGAATAACGTGGTCTAAAGCTCCGTACCTTGTTAACTCGGCATAGCCATGGAAGCCACAAGAGAATAACAGTGGTCGCGTGACGGGCCTTTCCCCTCCTATTACCATCCACTTGAGGGCGATTGCACACGCATCTCGTGCTTAACATAATCTCATTCTGCATACTTTATTTTAGGAGACTTCTACAGAGGAACAGTTCAATGACGCCGCTTCTTCTGCCGAGTTTTAATCTCATCGATCTTGAATTGTAAGCTGCATGTCTCAAAACCTGATACAGAATTCATTTCCCATTTTGGGTTACACCTCACAATGGAATCAGCATCGAAGCAGCATATTCACTTACGGTATGCTGTGTTAGATGAGTGTATAACTACACACTATTTCCGGAATAGAATCAAATAAGTTCGAAGTTGGTATGGACATTCCTGATTTTTGTTTGTTACTCCTCTGAGTTCATGAACTATTTTCGTATCAACAGTCTTCCTTGCTTTTTGCCATCAGCACTTCCCTATGTTAGCAAGGAAGATATTTCTTGCTGTCTTGTGTACCATGCCCCTTTCAGAAATGTCTGTAGAGTGCCTTATCCACGACATGGATGTTAGTTATTCTGAATGAAACTGAAAAAGATATGCACGCGGTACTAACTATTAAATTTGTACTTAACTGTTTATCTTGATGTCGGCTTGGTTGTCTCTTCTCAGGGACACGTAAATGTCTGCATTTCTTGCTTGTAACGAAGAAACTTCCGGATCTATTAAGTTGCGTAATTCACAATTTCATAAATAAAACCAATTTCTTCACCTCATTGTCTGTTTTCCTAATAACTCGGATCACTGATAAGAACGGTCATACTGCTTCCATATTAATGTTATTATATTTGCTCACATGAACTGTAAAGTTTCAACTGGTACGTCTGCAGGAAACATATCGGACTACTTCCACTGCCTATCCCAGACTGCTTTCTATGACATCTACAACGTAATTTCTTGTTACAGCAACTCAAGCATGATTACTTTCTAGGACTGTTCTCACCAACTGCGAGCAAGAAGGAAGGAGATAATGTTCACGTAGCTTAAAGATTTCAATCATTTACACAGATATTCAACAAAATTTTCAATTTTATATAAACTGACAAGTAACTATTACAAAAGTTTGTGTACTTTTATAACAACTATTTCATAAAAATTGGCATATTTATCTATACGTTAATTTCACTATATATATGTTCAATTTGTATTCGATAAAAAGATTATTTCCAAGCTATAAAGATCGAATTTTTACAGAGTTTCTGTTTTATGTACACATCAAGTAAAGATACCAACTAGTATCGGCGATTTCATATTACGTATTAGGGTTAATAACATCACACTCAATATATGTCTCCTTACCGTGTCTTTTCTACTTGTCATTGTGTTCCACATATTCTTCCCGATTCTGCAGAGGACGTCCTCATTCCTTATCAGGCCACCTAATTTTCAACTACCTCTTATAGTAGTACATCACAAACACTTCGATTCTCTTCTTCTCCGATATTCTAATAGTTCATAATTTACATCCACACAAAGCTGTGTTTCAGACGTCTGTTCTCAGAAAATTTCATGTTCAAATTAATGCAGATGCTTCACAGTAGTTTTATGTAATGATCTTACGACAGAATTAGTAAAGATTTTGAAGTAATAACGAACACTGACGCTCTTCTGACGGAGTAGCAGCGTGTGGAAAAGTTATGTGAAGAATGGCAGCTTCCTAATCTAAATTATTCTTTAAGGGACATTATTGGTAACTAGTAACATAAAATTTAAATTTTAACCTACCGCTATAGATCGAAGAACAATCTCCACATGTCTTAAGGTACAAACTGATTGAAGATTCAGATTCTGTGACGCATGCTAGCTGTAATGGATAAGTTATGTAAGATAATGCATAGTATAGAAAAGTACAGATACTGCAGATATCATGCTTCTGTTGCATGTATTTTAATCATACCACATTGTCACATGAACAGCAATGATTAATTTTCGAACCTGTGAATCGGAACACTGACTCTGCGTCTAGGGACAGAATATCTATACGCCGAGGACTGTTTCTAAGGCTATTAGGAGCATTCAGAACCACCCCAGTGGAGTTACTATATGTGTCTTTAGGAATATACAGGGTGTTTCAAAAATGACCGGTATATTTGAAACGGCAATAAAAACTAAACGAGCAGCGATAGAAATACACCGTTTGTTGCAATATGCTTGGGACAACAGTACATTTTCAGGCAGACAAACTTTCGAAATTACAGTAGTTACAATTTTCAACAACAGATGCAGCCAAGCGTCTAGAACCGCTCGGACACTCCGGCCGGCAACGGAGCTGCATTTCAAGGAGAGAGCTGTCAGTGAGGTTCTTTTGTTGGAAATCCAGAGCATCGCAGATATTCATAGTGATGTGAAAGATATAGAAGACAACGCAGTCTGTGGGTGCGCCATTCTGTACGTCGTCTTTCTGCTGTAAGAGTGTGCTGTTCACAACGTGCAAGTGTGCTGTGAACAACATGGTTTATTCCTTAGAACAGATGATTGTTCTGGTGTTGGAATTCCACCGCCTAGAACACAGTGTTGTTGCAACAAGACGAAGTTTTCAACGGAGGTTTAATGTAACCAAAGGACCGAAAAGCGATACAGTAAAGGATCTGTTTCAAAAATTTCAACGGACTGCGAACGTGACGGATGAACGTGCTGGAAAGGTAGGACGACCGCGTACGGCAACCACAGAGGGCAACGCGCAGCTAGTGCAGCAGGTGATGCAACAGCGGCCTCTTGTTTCCGTTCGCCGTGTTGCAGCTGCGGTCCAAATGACGCCAACGTCCACGTATCGTCTCTTGCGCCAGAGTTTACACCTCTATCCATACAAAATTCAAACGCGGCAACCCCTCAGTGCCGCTACCATTGCTGCACGAGAGACATTCGCTAACGATATAGTGCACAGGATTGATGACGGCGATATGCATGTGGGCAGCATTTGGTTTACTGACGAAGCTTATTTTTACCTGGATGGCTTCGTCAATAAACAGAACTGGTGCATATGGGGAACCGAAAAGCCCCATGTTGCAGTCCCATCGTCCCTGCATCCTCAAAAAGTACTGGTCTGGGCCGCCATTTCTTCCAAAGGAATCATTGGCCCATTTTTCAAATTCGAAACAATTACTGCATCACGCTATCTGGATATTCTTCGTGAATTTGTGGCGGTACAAACTGCCTTAGATGACACTGCGAACACCTCGTGGTTTATGCAAGATGGTGCCCGGCCACATCGCACGGCCGACGTCTTTAATTTCCTGAACGAATATTTCGATGATCGTGTGATTGCTTTGGGCTATCCGAAACATACAGGAGGCGACGTGGATTGGTCTCCCTATTCGCCAGACATGAACCCCTGTGACCTCTTTCTGTGGGGACACTTGAAAGACCAGGTGTACCGCCAGAATCCAGAAACAATTGAACAGCTGAAGCAGTACACCTCATCTGCATGTGAAGCCATTCCGCCAGACACGTTGTCAATGGTTTCGGGTAATTTCATTCAGAGACTACGCCATATTATTGCTACGCATGGTGGATATGTGGAAAATATCGTACTATAGAGTTTCCCAGACCACAGCGCCATCTGTTGTTGACAATTGTAACTACTGTAATTTCGAAAGTTTGTCTGCCTGAAAATGTACTGTTGTCCCAAGCATATTGCAACAAACGGTGTATTTCTATCGCTGCTCGTTTAGTTTGTATTGCCGTTTCAAATATACCTGTCATTTTTGAAACACCCTGTACCTAACATATATCGCTGTTACGTACAAGGAAGATGCTTACTGCTCATCGAAATGAAATTTATAAAATGCCCAAAAAACAACTGTTCTGAAGGGTCATCAACTTCCTAAATAAAAAAAGAAAGAATATGGTGTGTACATGGCAGAGTTAACGAGAACCGACGAGTTTACGCTCTATTCTCGAACATCCAGGAAAAATTTCAAGTGTACTCAGCCAATCGCAGTCGGTGTATTGTTCAGCTTCTGGAAGGACACGGACCTTTTCTCACAGGATTGAGCGACTCAGGCTCAGAGAGACACACGAGAATGAAGAAATGTAGGAGGTCCAGAATACGTTTTGTCTCCTTAACGACCGTTCAGTGTACGTTGCTCCGTTTGGTCCTCTACTGCTGACGCCTGGTTCGTGCACCCATGCTGGCTGCTGTCCATCGCCGACGAAGACAGTTCGGTACCGCTTTTGGACGTCCACTGAGAGGCTAGAGGTGGGATCTTCATATGATTCATGCTTTATGCTTTATCGGACTGAAAGCCATTGATGTGTAAGGTTTGGAAAGCTTGAAAGTGAATACTCTGCCTGCGTTATGGTCTGGGAATGTTTTAGTAGCATTTCCTGGGTGATCCAGTCATTCTGGAAGGAAGTGTCGATCAACGTTTATCTTAGAAGATGATGCTCATATGCAGTCTGTGTATCCTCAGCACAATCTCATCTACCATCAGGGCAATGTAAAAAGTCACACATCTCATAGTGTTTGGAATAGATAAATGCGAAGGAACTTCAGCAAGTAACGCAACAATTTTTTTTTAACTCAGTGCAGGTTGGTTTTGTTCAGGAGATGCTAAGACCTTACGTCACCTTACTGGCATGGCCTGTATGGTATCAGTCTACTTGTCACTGTCGGAGCGAACGTCTTACTGCATCAATAACCTCCCAAGCATCCACGTATCTCTTACCGTGGAATGCCCCCGTCATTGGGCCAAACATGTGGAGGTTGGAACGTGCGAGATCCGAGCTATGGGGTGGATGAGGATGAATAGTCCAATGAAGTTTTGTAAACTTCTTTCGGGTGTGTACGCTTGAGTGAGGCCTTTTGTTGTCATCCATTTTTCTGGCACGTTTGAACATTTCAATGTCACAGCTGTGTGCCGCAGGTGCGCACGAGGGAGAGCGGACAAGTTTGGGCGACCTTGTTGTGATGACGACATTCGCCTCGCCCAAAGACTCGCCGAGCTTTTGTTCGTTAGTTGGTGTCCCTAGACACTCTAAAAGCGCCTATGAATATCTGCGATGCTCTGGATTTTCAACAAAAGAACCTCACTGACAGCTCTCTCCTTGAAATGCAGCTCCGTTGCCGGCCGGAGTGTCCGAGCGGTTCTAGACGCTTCAACCCGGAACCATGCAGCCGCTACGCTCTCAGGTTCGAATCCTGCCTCGGGCATGGATGTGTGTGATGTCCTTAGGTTAGTTAGGTTTAAGTAGTTCTAAGTTCTATGGGACTGATGACCTCAGCTGTTAAGTCCCATAGTGCTCAGACCCATTTTTTTTGCACCTGCGTTACAGATGCCATTGTTTGCCTACGTATAGCGCCGCCAACGGAATTTCATGAAACTGCAGGGGCTAAAGCGGGAATGTTCCACGGTGTCTCACAACAAACTCCTCATTTTCTCAACCGAAACTGGCTAAGAAAAGAAATGTGTTGAATTATTTTCTGAACACCCTTCGTAACTGCTTAAAAATTTACATAGACCGTTTACAGTTAATATCAAAAACGAAGTAAAAAGACACTTCAAGGGGAATCGGTGTTGTGTGAAGATATTTGAGTATGAAGATGCAGTAACTGCTCTCCAGTTTGCGCGTAGCTCTCGTTGAGATTTGGGACGTCGGTCAGTCATTAGTGCTCGGTGGTGTGTCTGCAGCTGGACCGCACGGAGGTAATTTCTGTGGATACAGGCGTGCACACAGGAACTCATGGGGAGATCGAGATATGGAGAGAGACGGATAGAAAGGGAGAGAGAGAGAGACAACACCTAATGCCGATCGCTGAGAGCCGGGCGGCCTCCACGCGCTCGGATTTTAGGGGAGTGCTGCGATAATGACGGGTGCTTAAAGCTGAGGACGGCTCGCCGGCGAGGGAAGTGATTAGGCGGGTTTGCGGCCGCAGACTTTAATATTCATAACGGCAGCAGCAGCGGCTGCGGCCGGACTGGGCGCGACGGAATCGGCTGACCGAACCAGAGCTGCTGCCGACTCAACGCTCTCTCCTCCAACATCAACCATGTGCACCGCTACGAACTTACGGGATGCTTCTTGAAAACTGGTATTTTGATATTATTAGTGCGTGTTTTTAGACACAGCGTAATCGTAAGTAGCGAGTAATTCTTTGCCGACGGGAGATCAGAGGAAGAGAGCTCCAGCTAGGCCGTACCTGAACCTAGTAAGACTCTCTCGAAAGCTAGTAAAGTACGTCTAATACGGCGAAAGCGTGAAATATTTTTGAAACAAATGAAATCAGTGTTTTTTTTATAAGAAGAAGGATTTTTTAATTTTAAACTTTATAACATTCACTTACAACTGTGCGTGCTTTATCCTCTAGGCATGAAAAGAAACTAGATACTCTTATAAACTTCTCAAGACGAGGCTGCAAGGATGAGGAAATGTGCAATGAAACACAAATTTAAATCTTACGACAGTCATTAACTATGACCGAACGAACAAGGCCTCTTAAATAAAAGCATGTAATTCCACCCTCAATTTGGATTGGGTAACAATATAATCAGAAACGTATTAGCTCATGTCAAAATGCCCTTAGATTCTATAAAAGCTAAGAAAACAGAACAAACGAGACCAGCCGTAAGAGGCTACAAAATTCTAAGTGACGATCAAATTAATCCGTTACTAACGTAGTTGGGCTCGCTCTATGTCGCCACATTAACCAGAAAATAAAACATCCTGGTTGTTACATATGCATGGAATTATAATCAGAAAGCCAAAAATTTCTTCTTGGAGTTAAATAAGTGATAATGCAATAAATAAGCTTCAGATAGTAGTCAGGAAATCTATACATAATAAATAATTTTTATTTAATGATAAAAAAAGATGGAGAAAGTTTGATATTAACTATTTCCAGAACGTGTCTATGTCTACAGTTTATGACACACAACTATAAGACTTATATACCAATAATTAACGTTGTAGATAGATGTAACTATTTAATTGAGAGGAACCCCTTTATACTACTAATAGAACATTATACCTTTCAAATCAATTACTCTGTAAAAAAATTGCAAACCAGCAGAAGTGATTAGACACATAAGTGGCCATAGCAGATATGTGTACTGCTATTCCCACCTACGAAACGATGACAACAATTAGAAGCAATTTGCCAATGTACAAGACACTCATACCAGGGTAATCTATTGCAATAATAAAGAGAAAGAACAGCTTTTCTTTTACAGAACAATAACTACCATCAAAATGACAGATTAGCCTTGAGATCTCATTTGGCAGTTCATTGGCAGATATTTTTGGCAATCGATCGAAAAACAAATTTTTCAAAAATCACCTCGAACTTAAGCCTGTGCACGTATGTTCATGACGTTCACATCTTATTCTGTGGCTCTCAACAAGGTAACGACCGATTTCAAAACGCTTTCATAACACCCTGGCCACAAAAATGGCACTCGTTCCATCAGTACATACTGCCGAAGTAGGAAAGGCAGTGGTATAGGAATATCGTCCAGAATGATCGCTATAACAGCGTAGTACTTGATTAAACTTAAACATCACGAAGTCTAATTGGCACACGGAAATCCGCCACAAAATGACGAACTACGCATGAAATAAGTTGTATCGTTTCCTTTCTACAGTCATATGACATCGAAATTCAATAATATTTTTTTTTAAATTTAAAGTACACGTCGCATGCTAATGGTAAATTTCACGGATATCTCTCATAACACGCACCATTAACACAACCTAGGTATTAGCTGCGGAAAGACTGTTTAAATGCACGAACTTCGACGCACTCGTCGCAGATTATCTGCCGTTTATTGGCCGTAAATCCAAAACGTAACATTTCCGACCTATGAACATATGGAAATTTTGCTCAGCTCGTCGTCTTCTTGGTTTGCTTCAGCCTGTTGTATCCATGTCTCTGTATTTTTCCTATGTAAGATGTGATCCCTGATATCGTCAACATTTTTCATGTTTGTACACAATATGTGGGTAACAGCGGATGGTGAAACAGATAGCGATGAAATATCTTTGTAGTAATGAGTATGAATTCTGAAGTATTTAATTTTGTAGAAAACCGTCTAGTGACAGAATATATACAACATGCTAAGTGACACCCAAGTACTTCTTCCCGACTAGCTGTACAAAACCGAGGAACAATATTCTCGCTGGAATAACTTGACCTGCACGTGTTTTGACGTCTCTTTGCTTTTCATCTTGTGAATAACGTGGAATTTAATACCACGGTGCATCCTCCACCCTGCCAACAATGCTCTTTTGTGTATGGCTGAGGGAGTTTTATCCTGTAGCCTTCAAGAGACAGTGAGATTAATTAATTAGCTGCAGCGGAACTTGCAGTTATTTCCCTGACGTGTTTCTGCCAAGTCTGGAATTTTCTCTCTCTTTCGTCTTATTGCCACCAGATTTCATACGTTCTTCGTTGTATATCTTGCTGTTCGCTTTATTTCGCAAAGAGTCGACTTGAATGCTGAAAAGAAGAAACCGAGACTCAGTCGTGGATGTTGCTATGGTTTCATCAAATTGTATCTACACGTGAAGGGTCAGGGGAAAGAACCTGGCAAGTCAAATTTTATGCAACTCGAACAAAAGCGATTTCAGTATTTGAACTGTAACTAAATGGACATAAAAGTACATACAATACCTTTTATTTTATAAATTAAAAGTATTGGGTTAGAACTGCGAGTATATGATTGTAAAAGAACATGCATGCTTTTTATTTCATAAATTAAACGACTTGGATGCATCTAGTGTCGAAATTTCGTTTTTGGCGTCAAGAGTTTTCTCAAAATGAAGTAATTTTCCAAAAGTTAGTCAAACGTCACTCTGCAACGGTAAAGAAACAGGTAAATCGAGCTAAACACAAGCAATAAATCCATAACAATCACGACTAAACGAGCTTCTAGTTATGATAATGCAACGACAGTACTCTTTTCATGTATATTTACGTGACTGAAGAACCTCATAGCATTAGCACGGAGAAACGTAATCAGACTTTGTAAATGTTTATATTTTAGCCTGTAAATTCGGAAGAGATCTAGAATAAAGAAGGGAATTTTTCAAGTTAGATTACAGTAACAATCGATAACTGGGAGGCTGTTGTGAAGTAGACGAGTAGGGAATTCTGGAGTTAAACATACCAATATAAGCAGGTGTAGGGCAGTTCGAACAGCCGATCCATTGGTTGGCATTGTCATGATCACTTTACGATTTCAGTTTTCACTCTTCTCTGATATTTTGTTGGACAGATTAGCTTATGACATTTGCTGGATTCAGATGATATTATCTTAATAGACTGAGTTTTGAAAGGGCACTTTGTTGTGCACTTTTAGTCGAACAGCATTTTACAGCTCTTGATTAACCCTGACCACAGTAAAAGGAGATTGTAAAAAGAAAAGGGGATTGTTTACATCTGGATTCTTTGATCATTTCCGTTAAATATTATGGTGTTTTTATCAGTGCCTTGCGTTACACAATCCAATATATTTGTCGCACTCTGTAAGTTCGAATGGCCATGCACAATGAATGTAATTTTAATGTTCTTCAGGCCACTAATTTGATCGAGAAGTACATAATGAATGAAGGAGATAACTGTGATGTTTTTATTCTGATCACCAGCATAATGAAAAATGTGTAGGTTGTCCCAAGGGGAGTGGCTTACGTTCGTGGATATGATAGGAATGGGCTATTAGATGTAAAAACGTCCGGTATACATGGGCCTAAAGCGTATGCTTTAAGGGTTAGGAGCAAAAAAATGGTTCAAATGGCTCTGAGCACTATGGGACTTAACATCTGAGGTCATCAGTCCCCTAGACATAGAACTACTTAAACCTAACTAACCAAAGGACAGCATACACATCCATGTCCGAGGCAGAATTCGAAACTGCGACCCTAGCGGCAGCGCGGTTACAGACTAATGCGCATAGAACCGCTCGGCCACAACGGCCGGCGAGCTAGGAGCATTTGTTCATTTTCATTACTATGAAATCCATTTCTTCTACTGAACAAGTGCTCATAAATATCTTTTAAGGTACCGGTATGCATTTTAAAACGCATGTTTGTTTATAAGGCAATTATTTACAATCTTGGTCCATAGTATTTCCTCCCAAACTAAGGAACGCAAATAGCGTGCAGCTCAAGAGACTTGTCTGCAGTATCGAAGACGTACTAAGAGCGCTTAAAGGTTTTACTCCATATCACTGTTTCTTGCACCTCCCCGTATATTGCCCTAGAACATATATTTCTGGGACACCTTGTACAGACTGCATCATTGTTCTTATACAAGACATGACTAATGAAATGAAACAGGAAAGACGTCACTTCATTTGCGCCATTTCGCTATGAATTCAGGATAAATATTAGAAAATATTCGCCTCTTGCAAGAACATGGATATTCAATGAAGCCATCGAAAGTTGCCTCTTACAGTAAACGTCATTGGTTACTATGTTTAACACAGGTATATTTTTCTGCAAAATCTATGCATATAGCTTTCTTTTTTTTAAAGTTTACTGGAGGGAACAATTGCATCTGAATTCTGTTTGCTCTGCCCTTTCGTGCCCGGATCAGTCACTGGTGACTTGGGTGATTCTTTCTCCTGAAAAACTGACTTACTTGGTTATTTCGCCTAACAACAAAACTTCGGAATCTAATATCTCTGGCCTCATTTCCTTTTTCTTTACGTATGATCAATCTGAATAGAGCAGTAGCAATAACTCACTTCCGAAAAAAATATGACTGAACTTATTATTTCCCTTGGCCCTTCACATCATTAAAACGAAGATCATAGCATATACAATCATGTGAAACTGAAAATTATGAACTTACGTCATAACAGCTTTAGGGTTAGATACATTGTTTACAATTTCATATCGCTGCAGACATCCGCACATGACAGTGTTCACGTACACACACACACACACACACACACACACACACACACACACACACACACACACACACACACATACATGCAAGTACGTGCACTCATGCTATCAGAAGAGACCAGCGGAAAACAAGCATAGCGTTATTACGATTCCAGCGCATTACAAGTTATGGAAGGCATAAAATTATTATTATTTGTATTATTACTAATCGTACTATTCTCGTTTGGACCCTACTTCAACACCATATGCTCAGTTCTGTTTTAGCTATTCTTTGTGTTCATATTACTTTCATACCCACAGAATGGCCGTCTTTTCAGTCCCTTTTGGGTTCTTCTGTCAGTCTAAATGTCCGGTCATCACACTGTTTCAAAAATATTTCAGAGTGGTGTAACAAGTTGTTATCCCTGTTTCTTTCAGGTCATTTTTAGCTCTGCCGCCCATTTAATCGTTTCAATTTTAGCTTCATAGACCAACAATTTTTTAATTAATCGTTGTATTTCTATTTTTTAATATCTCCACATAATTTTCACCTAATTTTTGTAATAGCTGACATACTATGAAGGTTTTTATTTGCTTTTATTCTATATGTTCCTTCTTCAGAACAATTTGAATTCTGAAATTTACTGATCAATCCTTGTTCCCCCTTTTGATTTTCTTCAGTGACTCTCCTCCTGCGTTTTATATTGTAACTACTCCATTTATTTCAGAAAGTGATAGTGGTATTGTTCAAATAACGGGTATGCTGTGCGTGACGTCGTCGATAACTGCCGATATTTCAACTGTTGACCACCAGTCATTTCTTAGACAAAACTGCAGCAAGTAAGCGCTGCACGAGATAATTTATAGTCTGGATTTGCAGAGGAATTCAGAAATGATGACACACACATTTACACACGGTACAGTTTAGCGCCACCACACAGCCAAGAATGACCAAGTTATCGGTAGTAAAAGTTATTAAACACCAGGTGAGATGGTATTACCCTGTCCCTCTGTTTTTTTGACAAGGCAGAGAGCAGGATTCCACATAAAATTTAAGCAAAAACCTCTATCTCAGTTTACAAGGTTACTTGCTAATATAATTTCTGCAGTTTTCTTGACAACCCTGCCGCAATAGCTCGAACTGGATGCCACCATCTCCGAGTTATATTCCGTATGATGGCCGATGCCAAAACAGTGTTCTGCGGCAGACGATATGTTCGACTCTTGTAATTGTGCATGTTCAGTACACCGGCCCTCTACGGTCATGACAGTCTGACCAACATATGACATGCCACAACTGTAAGAAATACGCTTTAAGCAACCAAGAACATCCTTAACGGAACCAAAAATGACCATAATCCTAGATGTAAGCCAGATAACACATTTAACATCGTGTTTCAGCAAAATACGACCAGTTCTGTTGGAGATGCTCTCTGTGTTCTAGGAAAGAGGTAGGCCTTGGTTCCAACTCAGTATTATCGTCACTCACCCGGTGCACGGTTGGTCGATAGCGCAACATGCATCTGATCTGCGTCTCGCTACATTCCTTGTAACGAAAGATGATCTCAGGATGGGTTAAATGAGCCCATAAATTCTCGGGTCTGTAATGAAGTGTGCTGTGTGGAACAAGGTACTACGTATACCCTCACGCTGAGGCGGATGCTGACAGATATCAGCCTGTAGATTAAAGTTCAAAACTGGTTCAAGTGGCTCTGAGCACTATGGGACTTAACATCTGAGCCCACCAGCCCCTAGAACTTAGAACTACTTAAATCTAACTAATCTAAGGACATCACACACATCTATGCTCGAGGCAGGATTCGAACCTAAGACGGTAGCGGTCGCGCGGTTCTAGACTGAAGCGCCTAGAACCGCTTGGCCACACAGGCCGGGTAGATACAAGTCTCTGTGAGTAGGATTCATATAAACAGCATGTTCCAACGTACAATTACCACCAGACTTACTCCTAACCGACTGATCATGGAAACGAAGGCACCCATCCATTTCCACCTTCATCGTGAAACAAATATTCGGGTGGACTGAATTCAGGTCTTCATTAATTATCAAGTACTCTTGTAAATTGGGACGGAAGTTTTTCCTTAAATTTTTTGTGGGATCCTACTCTCCCTAGTCAAAAAAGTAGAGGGACAAACATAATTATACCTCACCTCTTCTTCAGTAATTTTAACTGTCGATAACTTCTAGATTCGGACATCTTTGGTTGTGTGGTGGTTTTAGTGTTCACAGTGTGTGCGTGTTACGTTACCGTGATTGCTCTGCAAACCGAGGTTTTCTAATTCCCTGTTAGTAAGTTGCAGCAATTTTTCCTTGAAAGTGACTAGGCTGCTACCAGTCTAAATGTCGTCCACCGTCGACGACGCCACCCGGCTGCATTCCCGTAATTTATTTGAACATTATAGAGACTCAGGTCTGATGCTGTTTTTGTATAAGTGTATTTAAAGAGTTTGATTCCTACTGGTTCTATGGCTGTACCGTAATTCCATAAAAACCAACGCCCGTGTCTGATAGTAGCAATGGAAATACACTAAAAATGGCTGCACGTAAAACTGTCAGCATCATCTACAACGAGAGTCTATCATTGATGAGAAATCTAAGGGTCATCTGAGGATAGGAGACAATTGGGGGAGTAGAGACAGATACATATATACAAACAGCACATACGTATATCTTTTATATAATGTGTTTCTCTCTGTAAGCCGCAAAACAATGAATGAAATGAAAATTTATTTAAAGAGGTAAATGTAACAAGCCCTTCTATTCCTGCGGAGCTATGTGCATAGTTCGTTTACTTATTTCCAGAAAGGTACAGGAACGAGTTACAGTTTCAAATAATTTTTTTTATATCATATAGCTGGTGCAGTTAAACCAACTGTTTACAGATCAATCATAATCAAATTTCGAACAATTTTAGTTAGGGTGTTAGAAGTATTGAAAGTTTCAGGTGTGGATACAACGTTCTGTACATAACAGGCTGTCTTGGGATGGAAGTTCTGGTGTCAAAACATCCATTTAAGTGCGATGCTGAATCGAGTGTCCACTGCATAAATCAGTGCCCCTTCTCAACGACCTGTAGACGAGCTGAAATTTTGCTGGTCCATAGAGGGACAAACTTTCTCAGTGCGCAGTTTGAAGCCATCTGGAGTTACGGGTACGGTGATACAAAAACGATTATTTAGATACCACCACAGAAAGGAAGCCACGGTTAAGCCACGGTTGTTATAATGGACTCTTCGAGCAGGAATCTCACGGAGTAAGCCATGGCTGCTCCGTTGCCGTCGTGACGGATTCTCCGGGTTCCAGTCGTGTGTCAACGTATTTCTTGAGCGTGCGTGTGTGCCATGTTTACTCCTTGTCTGTATCGACGTCTTCCGAGCCCCTTTGCGGATTCTGAGTTGCGACAGCGTAACAGTATATTCTAGTCTTATGTAACATGAGTTCAACGAGCGTCAGAACCTGCCTCTTCTCGAGCTTACTCAAAAGACACACAGAGGTCGCAAAAATAAACGCCACTCTCGTCAGTCGACTCTTTTCCTGCGCGCATAAGCTTCTAAATAGAAACGAGGAGGGACTGCTGCGTGAACTTTTAAACTAGACTCCGAAGGAGAAATATGCGCTTCCGCGATCGATACAGTTAGGCAGCAGGCCATATGGGAAAACAGATCAGGCACTATGCTAATAGATGTTCATGTGAGTGCCGGAACCTCTCAAGCTTACGTAAGATTACCGTTATCGAGCATTAATTTTTATTGCAGTAGTGCTAGTTGAGCCGATTAGGGGAGTCGGAAACAAAGGGAAAATTCACACATTTAGATAGTAAACCCTACGTGATATTATTCCGGTGATTATTAAATCGTGTGGAATTCAGAGGAACGCACTCAGACCTGGATGCATCCACTAATTCGTTTGGGTAGGGTATCATACAGCCGTTGTATACTCTCCTGAGGCAAAATGACCACATGTGCTGTAACTGGCTATCTGATAACGATACTGGCACCAGGTCACAGATGACTTCCGAGACGTTCCCATTCGTGTCCTATCGGCGAGATATCTGGAGATCTTGCTCACATCAGTTACTGAGTATCATACAAACAGTTCACAGACACATGTGTTATGTGTGGAGAAGCATCATTCTGTTCGAAATGGCACCACGATACTATCTCATGCGACTAACACATGAAGACATACTGTATCTATGAGGCGGGTAACATTGTGCCCTCAGAGACCTCACAGGCAGTCCTAGCTGTCACCTGAAGCCACACCCGAGAACTTCCCACACCATGACGCTAGGAGTATCACCAAACTAGCTGTCGATGGTCGGCAGGTATGTCTGCGCTCACGTTCCCCGTAGGGCAACACAGGACCTTTGTCGCATCCGAATGCTCCACAAATACGGATATTGCACGATTTCACCAGCTAACCCAATGGAGACTCAGAATGAAGTTCCTTTCAAACTCTCTTAGGCACTGATAACACTGTCTCAGGCGAGTACTGCCTCGTCTCCGTGTCCTTCTCCATGATCACTGAACATCTGTCGCCCTGCACGCCCCTTATATACCCCACCAGCGCAACACTAGTGCACTCTAGTGGCCCCTCTGCCTGACACAGATAAAGCTGTTATCATTTACAAAATGCCGATGGTGCTTACTCGAAAGAGACTACATTGACGTCCGTCCATGTATTCTTGATTCTTCCTTTTTTTTTCGTCAGTGTACAGGGCACCACTGGGTAACACTGATTTACGCTCTGCGCCGAGTTCAGAAATTTTCCTTGCTGCAGCATAGAAAACGCTAAGTGTTCTGTTGCCAATGACAGTAATATCTCTCCTATGGCATCTGTTCCTCGTTGTCGACTTACTGTGACTTCTATTTACCAGTTATTTCCATTATCCAATTACCCGAGCAATATCTGACGTTTTATGATGGCACTCTTCCATTTATATTACATTTACGTATCTAAGATTCTTTTTTACCCGTTACTAATATTGTCCAATCACCTGGGGAATATTTGACGGGGATATTCTTCTAATGACGTTGTATGATGTACAACTCTCCCGTGACCTATTAACAGCAGTTAAGGTGTTCAAAGTATGTGATTTGCACTGAAGCACCAAAGAAACCGGTATAGGCGTGCGTAGTCAAATATAAAGATATGTAAACAGGCATAATATGGCGCTGACTCCAGCGCCGTTTTAGCAAAGAAACCGGTATAGGCGTGCGTAGTCAAATATAAAGATATGTAAACAGGCATAATACGGCGCTGACCCCAGCGCCGTTTTACGCCTGTTTACATATCTTTATATTTGTCTACGCAAGCCTATACCGGTTTCTTTGATGCTTCATTGCAAATCACATACTTTGAACACCGTGCGGTGCTCCACACCAGATGTAGTGTGATTTTAAACTACACTAGACGCTCGATGCAGGTAGACAGCCGGTCATATGAGCAAACAGATCAGGCACTATCTAATAGATGTTTATGTGACTTTTATGTGAGTGCCGGAGCCTCTGAAGCTTACGGAAGATTACCGTTATCGAGTAGATTACGAAGTTTAAAATCACAGCAATATAAAAGATCAAGTGTCTGGCGCAGTTGTTAGATCGGTTACTGCTGCTACAATGGCAGGTTATCAAAATTTAAGTAAGTTTGTACGTGGTGTTATTATCGGCGCACGAGCATCGCCGAGGTAGCGACAAAGTGGAGATTTTCCCGTACGACCATCTTACTAATGTGCTGTGAATATCAGGAAACCCGTAAAAAATCAAATCTCCGACATCTCTAAGTGAGAGAAGTGCAACCCTTCCGCAACGTGCTGCAGATTTCAATGCTGGGCCATCAGCAAGTGTCAGCGTGCGAACCATTCAATGAGACATCATCGATATGATGTTTCGGAGCCGGACGCCCATTAGAGTACCCTTGATGACTGCACGACGCAAAGATTTACGCCCCGCCTGGGCCCATTAACATCGACATTGGACTGTTGATGACCGGAAACCAGTTGCCTGGTCGGACGAGTCTCGTTTAAAATTGTATCGAGTGGATGGACGTGAACGGGTGTGGAGACAACCACATAAAACCATTGACCCTGCATGTCAGCAGGGGACTGTTCGAGCTGGTGTAGGCTCTGTGATGATGTTTGGCGTGTGCAGTTGGAGTGATATGGGACCACTGATTCGTCTAGATACGACTGTGACAGGTGACACGTACGTAAGCAACATGTCTGATCACCTGCAACCATTCACGTCCATTGTGAAATCCGGCGGGCTTGGCTAATTCCACCAGGACAGTACGACTCCCAACACGACCATAATTGCTGCAGACTGGCTCCAGGAACACCATTTTGAGCTTAAACTCTTCCGCTGGCCACCTGACTCTCCAGTCATGAACATCATTGAGCATATCTGGAATGCCTTGCAACGTGCCGTTCAGAATAGATCTTCACCCCGTCGTACCCTTACGAATCTTATGGACAGCCTTGCAGCATTCATGGTGTCAGTTCCCTCCAGCACTACTTTAAACATTAGTCGAGTCCATGTCACGTCGTGTTTGGGCACTTATGTGTGCTCGCGGATGTCCTACACGATATTAGGCAGGTGTACAAATTTCTTTGGGTCTCCAGTGTATTTGTGTGTGTTTGAAAACCACAGTACATCTGCTCCATTCACGTTTGAATACGTCTCTAATCCGAATCGTGTTATAAGCTGTCCTTCTGTCCTATAATTCAAATGTAGCATTAATAATATGAACTGTGATTATGCTAGTAGGAAACGGACTCGAGTGCCGTTGTCGGGATCAGGAACGTAGTTGAGAAAACGTTATGTTATTACTATTGTCATCTTTGAGCCGTGGAGCCATTGTATTAGTAGACTGTTCAGTCTGGCGCCACTGGCTGAGATGTAGTATCGATTATCCCTCTTGCGGCCCCATTGCCAACGTCTGTAAGGAAGAGTTGTAATCTTTTGGTTGTGTCCTTGAAAGGCCTTTGTTTGCCGATATATATACGGGGTTGGCTGGCCCGAGGAGGAGGCAGAAATTTCGGGGATTGGCGGTAGCGTCGTGACAAGAGATAGTTACGAGGACCGTGCGGCCGAAGCGTCGAGCTGCGCAAGGAGGGCCTACGCAGAGCGAAGATGCGGGAGTACTTCACCGCTGTGCAGGCCGACATCCCGTCGCTTGGTTGGAAACGTTCTCGTCGGACAACAGCTCGTGGCCTGGCTTCCCTCTTCCACCTGGCTTTCATCGGAACTACTCAGTAACCGCCACGACACATCGTGGATCCATGGAACCGTTTGCTGATAAAAAGGGGTTCACAATGGTTCAAATGGCTCTGAGCACCATGGGACTTAACTGCTGAGATCATCAGTCCCCTGATAAAAGGGAGTTACATTCTGTAATCCTCGTGGTAACTTGTTTCATGCCCTCCTAATTATTATCTGGTTTGAACCCGACCCTCAGAAGTTTACTCGGTCGGCTCTTTGGTCGTAAATATGGGCCGTAGCATTGTATTAAGACACTAGTTGTTCGAAAATTTGACCCTCTCTTATATTCCATTTCCTTTCTGATTTATACCCCATCATTAATGTTCTAATGAATATAGCCATAACAATTGTACTATGGCACAGGTTGCTGTTAAACAAAACGGCGGCCTTGTGGTTAGCTTTAGATGTTAACCGGTTTAATTCTTTGGTGGTAACTGCATTAGTTATAATCTAAACAACCTGGTGTACTAAGCTGTACGTTGCTATCATTGAAAGTCCGAGTCACTATTGGTGTATTTTAGTTGGATCTTGTGGCCCCACCGAGTGAGTTCTCTTGTGATAAGAATTCACAAGTAATGTTTTAAGACGTTTCTTCAGAGCAGTCTTATTAGCTGACAGTCAGTTTAAGTTTGAAAATATTAACAGCCAACTGTCATCAGCGGTTTAGTCAAAATAAGATTCTCAAATGGGACGGTTTGGGATCCAGTCGCACCTTGGTTGCTGATTGAAGTTAAGAGGTTGGTTGCTTTGAATTAAGCCTTATCATTGTTAAATTGTTTCCTAATCTGTTTAACATTTAAGCACATGTGCGCATCTTAACCTCGAACCTCTCGACATACAGCTTTCAAGTTAGAAGTTACGACATCTGTTTTGAGTAATTGAATCAGTCATGTCATCAGTGGTGCTTATATAGTTTTCATCTGTTGTAGAAGGGCATTTAATAAGGCAGACTGTATCCAGCACCGTAATAAACATCGCTGTTTCACCCGATAAGGGCGGGCTGCAGGTCCGTCCGTCTTGTAATTATTATCATATTATTTGCTGTTCTGATTTCTCTTGCAAAAGCTTATTCATTTTGCAAATTTTTTATGTTGTTAAAAAAGAGTTTATGATTATATATTGTTAAATAAATAGGTTGTGTGAAAAGAAACTTATATTGGTGGGTCTTTGCTTCCACGTTTTCCTTAATTCCCGTGAGTACCACGTATCAATCTTTAACAAGTCATTTCAGTAGATCCGTTTTCACAAAAAAATAATCGACGATAGTCGCAATTTACGTTTAGGGATGAGTTTGTATGAATATTACCTTTGATGCACTACTTTGTCAAGTTAATTGATTACCTGTCTCCATTGCGTTCTAATCTGCAAGAGTCATCTCAACAGCATTTCGTGTTTCATAATTGGCAAGCGCCTTCATATGGCTCATGAATGCACAGTAGTAAGTCAGACGGAAAACAGATAACCGCAGAATTTTATGTCATTGGATACTCAGTCCCGTTCGTGACAAATATGAAAACTTGAAATTACTCATAGAGCTATCAACATATTTATCGGAGCTCTAGAACATATCATTCTGGTCCAGTATTAAAGAACGATTTTGAAAAAAAAAATATTTCGTTGTATACAAAAGAAGATGTCACATTGTGTGCGTAAAAGTAAAATATTTTTGCAGAACAATAGCATAATTTCAGGCCACTCCTACGGCTCTAGCGGTCTATTATTTATTACAATTGGCAAAGGGCTGTTATGGCAAGGATTAGGTAAATAAACTAAAGGAGATATTTCGTATGGCTGCTGTCTTCAATCAGAAAAGTAATTTCGAGCAGCTCTTCATGTTAGTCCATGCTGTCCAGCCTACATCCATTCGACCCTGCTACCTGTATTGACACTTTGGTATCCCTCTACAATTGTTACGTCAAACACTTCCCTCGATTATCAAATGCACGATTCCTTAATGCCTCATGGTGTAGCCTATCAACCGATCTCTTATTTTGCTCAAATTGAGCTGCAGGTTTCTTTTTTACCACAATTCCATTCAGTGCTTCTCATTCGTGCTACGCATCTAACATTCAGCTTTCTTCTGTAGTACCACACTACAAAAGCTCTTACTCTCTTCTAGTCTGAACTGCTTGCCGCACACGTTCCACTTCCGTACAAGGCTGAACTCCACATAAATGCCTTCCGAATAGCCTCTCCAGTGTTTAAATTTATTTTATGTGTTAACATATTCTTCTCTGCTTTGCCCAGCGTCATATATTTTCCAATCCAAATAGCAAAACTCATCTTCTGGTTTTAGTGTCTCAATTTCTACTCTGTTTCCTTGAGCGTGTCACAGTTTTATTCGATTACATTCTGTAATGCTTGTTTTACTTTGGTTGACGTTCATCCTACAACCTCGTTTCAAGACACCATCCATTCCGTCCAGTTGCTTTTCCAAGTCCTGTGTTGTCTCTGACACGATTACAATGTCTTCAGTGAACCTCAAATATATTATTTCTTCTCCCTGAATTCTAGCTCCTTTTTCAAATTTCCCATTGGTCTCCATCACTTGATACTGAATGTACAGGTTGAACAACATAGGGGTAGGCTAAAAACCTGTCTCACTTCTTTTTAAACTACTGCTTACCCTTTATTCCTTTGACTGTTACAAATGCAGTGTGGTTTTGGGCAAGTTTTTGGGGAAGGATATAAAATACATAGTATTAATACAAACGTCGGTCAAAATTCTCTATGTTTTATTTACACCACCGAAGTCACTTCTGTTTCGACACAGATTTCGACACAAATTCCAGAAAAGTTCTTTGATAACAATAATGAAATCGGGCTCTTCCGTTCATGCACTCGTTCGAGCACAAATATTTTTCAATTATACTTACATAGACATATAGCTGTTACAAAGTGTGACAATTCGACAACAGTGATTAATAGCGATAATGTAACGAAGCAGATGCGTTTCCCACCTCACCGGATGGTGAGTGAAATTTAGCACAAAATACAGTTATCATTATTATTAATTTTACCAATGAATTTAATAATCATAGACGTTTAATTGGCAGTTTTCTTATTTTAAAAAGATTGATCACTCAGAAGAACTATATGTAGCAATGGATACAACAGTGTGTCATAACATAAGTTTTACATTTTTAAGTTGACCTTACTAATATTGTCTCTTATCCTTATAAAGGAATATCTGGCGAAATGTACAATTCAGCTCATATACCTTTTCTAGGAACAAAACCAAGATGGAACTTTACAGGACCGCTACAATGATAAAATTAAAACCCACGCAGTCTGGAGAGCGATTTGAACATTTCCCACTTACATCCTCGTCGTCATCGTACTGGTAGCCTAGTTCTGACAAAAATGGTAATAATTGCGCACTTACACAGATGTTATACATTCATAGAAAGTTTTCATTTTCATTACAGTTCAGATTATTGACATTTATGAGAATAATACAATCAATTTATTTCACGCAGTTAATTATGAATTACATACAAAAATATTATTCACTAAAGAAATAATAGAGAAGCGTGAGAAATGTTGTACACAGGTCAGGTATTGAGAAACTTAGAACTACAATGTTAATTTACATCTGTAGCTGTCGTTTTACGCTCTAGAGAACGCACTATTATATGCCCAGTTTTAATATAGGTAACAATATCATTCAGTCGTTATTTATGTATTTCACCCATCACAAATCATCATAGTTCATTGACACAATAATGAGAGAGGGAGTGATGAAAGCTACAGGTGTATGTCCTTTATAGATAAAGATATAGCTCGGGTTAGACTTGAATCGAAGATGAAATAGGCTGTTGCGTTCTTTCAAAAATATTCGGATATAGTGAAACTACAGGAAACGTTAATGTGGATAGTCCGAGGGAGATTTTAACTCCGGTGTCGGATAAAGCTGGTTTATAATGGTCCATCTTACTGAACAAGCAGTGCTGACCGAACTGTGTGGTGACTTGACTTGCCTTAGACGATTACTTCCAGTGATTTTTCCCGAAAGCGTCTAACGACTACATCATGGGGTTCAATATCCGACAAAATACTTTACAGGCATTAGGGGCCGCGTTATACAATAAAATAAGAAATAACCCTGCATAAACATATATCCAAAATGCTTAATTCTTAACTACTAATGTTTGAATATTTTACAAAGATATCAAGTTAGGAATTCATAACGATTAACAGGAGCTTATTTCGCATGCTTTACACATGCTTACACTTCGTGAATCATGGAAAGTCACTACTTTTCATACTTCACCGGACGATGTCGAATGTTACCATAGGCTTCCATGTTAGGCTGATGTTGCTTCTCTGTATTAGGAACGTCTTGTGGCCCAGTCGGTTGTTTGAGTTGAATCATAATGCAGGCTGTATAATTTTTCACCTCACAAAAATGACTCGTCACGGCTGCATTTCGAACAGAGTGACTGAACGTTGCTTGCAATTCACCATGCATAAAGCATAAAATTCGCCCTATTTACCACGACTGATGCTGTAAAAAGTTTAGAATTGTTTTGTGAATAAGTTCCTTGTAGATGTCTATAAAATGTGGATTAAGAATAATTGGATTAATGAGTCACCTACAATTGCAGCATACGAGTTAACCTTAAACTGCTGACTTGCGTATGCGGATTTTCTGCGCCGGGAAATTCTGTAGGTAAAAATGTGATATACCATAAAACTGAACTATTTACAGCTCATAACAAAGCTGAAGATAGAAACAACATATTGACAGTTTGTGATACAAACAATTGACAAGCTTTCCACTGGTTTTGATGGGCAAGTGAACCCTGCTTCACATTTTGAAGGTGATAAGGATACATGAATTAACCGTGAAGCACGCATTAATGTGGTTTCTATTTTCAGCATGTAGAATCGAGTCAGTAACCATCCGTACGGACGTACATACTTTAAATATGATACTATCTTCTTCGTTCACCGTAATGTTTAAGTAATTATCGTGCACTAACCCTTTTTTTGTAGAAACGCATTGGCGGGAAGATATATTTATTCCCCATAGTGTCGGAAGGAGTTATTTGTCTGGCAGTTGGATATGAAATAGAGACGTTGTTCGTACCTTACTGGCGATAACATGTTTAGTTTCATTAATAAATCTTAAATGAAGGATTCCCATTCATTTCATAATACTACCATTCCTCCGTTATTGTCTGTGCGCCTGCGTGAGGAGTCCGTCCCTAAAGAGTTTTTATTTTTTTAAATTTTTTTTAAAAGCCACGGACGTCAATGATGCGTCTACTGTAATCATTGCATCTGAGGGAGGACAAAGAAAAATTTGTTCCCACTGAATCACATATTTCAGTGAATAGCGCCTAGAACGACTGGAGCAGACAACATAAACTGAGGTGACGGAAGTCATGGGATGGCAATATGCAGATATAGAGATGGCGGTAGTATCACGTACGAAAGGAATAATAGGGCAGTGCATCGGCGGAGCTGTCATTTCTACTCAGGTGACTCATGTGAAGAGATTTCGACCTGATTATGGCCGCACAACGGAAATTAACAGACGTTGAACGCGGTATGCTAGTTGGAGCTAGATACATTGAGCATAAATATCCGAAAGCGTAGGGAATTCAGTATTCCGATATCCACAGTGTCAACAGTGTGACGAGAATACCTCTCACCACGGACAACACAGTGGCCGACGGCGTTCACTTATCGATCGATAACAACGGCGTTTGCATAGATTTGTGAGTGCTAACAGACAAGCAACACTGCTTGTAATAACAGCAGAACTCAATGAGGGATGTACGACGAACATATCCGCTAGGGTAGTGCGGCGAAATATGGTGATAATGGCCTAGGGTAGCGGATGACCGACGCCAGTGTCTTTGCTAGCAGCACGAAATCACCTGCAGCGCCTCTCCTGGGCTCGTATGGAATCCCGATTTAAAAAAATTGGTTCAAATGGCTCTGAGCACTATGGGTCTTAACTTCCGAGGTCATCAGTCTCCTAGAACTTAGAACTACTTACCTACCTACTTAACCTAAGGACGTCACACACATCTATGCCCGAGACAGGATTCGATCCTGCGACCGTACCTGTCGCGTGGTTCCATACTGTAGCGCCTACAACCGCTGTGCCACCCCGGCCGGCAATCCCGATTTCAGCTGGTAGGGTTCGAGTGTGGCTCACACCCCAGAAACCATTGACCAAAGATGCCAATAATGCATTGTGCAAGCTGGTGGTGGCTTCATAAATGCGCGGGCAGTGTTTCCATGGAATAGACTGGGTTCTGTGGTCGAACTGAACCGATTATTGACGTGAAACCGTTATGTTCGGGTACTTGGATATCAATTGCAACCCATTGATTGTCTTCACGTTTCCAAACAACGATGGAATTTTTGTAGATGACAATGTGTCGTGTCATCGGGCAGTGATTGTTCGTGATTGGTTTGAAGAATATTCTGAACAGTTCGAGAGAATGATTAGGCCACTCGGCTCCCACGACATGAATTCCATCGAACATTTATGGGATACAACTGATAAGTCACTTCGTGCAAAAATTCCTGCACCGGTAACACTTCCGCAATAGTGGGAGGCAGCATGGCTCAGTATTTCTGCAGGTGATTTCCAATGACATGATGAGTCCATGAGACGTCCAATTACCGTACGATACCTTGTAAAAGAAAGTCCTACACGGTATTATTATCTTATGACTTTTGTCACCTCTGTGTGTATCGGAAGCGTTGCTATGTTAATGCTGAATGTTGAACCCGTAACTTAAAAAAAAAAAACAACACCTCATAGCATTGCAATATGACAGCATATTTTGCACGTAAAACTTACCAAAAAATGCGCTTCCGCTACACATTATGTGATTCCAACTGTGGTCAAATTTTTATGAACCAATCTGTAAAGACACAGATATAAGTATGCACAGGCAGGATTGTGTCTGCTGCTGAAACATTGAATAAAATGGTGCCAGCATCGAGCAGCACACATCAAAAAATTTGTTTAGTACCGAAAATGTTAAGTTGCAATTCTTTTGCCTTGTCTTTAACACAAGGCAGAACAAGAAAACGAATAATCAAATGCTTAGTGTGGATACTCATACTGGGTGGAAAGAGCCAGCAACGATGACGATTATTGGAAAATGTGTTCACTAAACGAAAGGAAATACCCTCCCGCGAAATGACGTTCCACTCCCTCTCCTGTTGTCAAACAACAGCGCACATCGATGTCCTGAGCGTAAATGCACGTCGCATATTGAGTATAGCTCCAGGAGCTTATGAACAGTTGCGAGGCGCAGTGGAAAAGCCGAAGGTCAAACTAATATCGGACGTGAGGCGAAACCTCACCATATCACGCTGAAGTTCATCGTATGTGGCCACCGTTCGATACGACCTGCTAAGGACATGTGCAAACAGGCAAACGCAACGAGCGAAACGGGTCCTGCGTGTCGGGACGAACGTTCCTCGACGTGAACGACGAGCTATCAACGGAAAACGGCAACTTTCGCTGACTCAGAAAAAACAAAAAGTAATAGTGATAAGATCAGAACAAAAGCCGTAATCCATCAATTTCTAAATCTCTCTCTGCTAGTATGTAAGTATCAAATTCGACGTCTACACAACCGTTTTCTTCCGAATGACTGATCACAGCTATATTTACATTTTGCCTTGTCTTTTTATCCACATAAAATCCGTGCGACTGACTGCCATGCGGGGAACCAGGGTTCTATTTTCGGTACTGCCAAGAAGTTTTTCCTGGTGGGAGGATGTGTATGGGACATAATCAGCCCCTGAAGCCAAATATGTAGCTACTCGACTAAGCATCCGCGGTTCCAAGATGAAGAAAGCCGACAACGTCCGGAAGACCGGTGTGTCCCCTCCCCCCGCCCCCCCCCCCCCCCCCAAAATCCTCATCTATACTGCATGCAATGACACAATTAACAGAGGATGACATGGAGGACGGTCGGGCGCGAATGGCCCCTTCTAGCGCCTGAACACGGAAGGTCGGGGCCACGATTTATACTTAGGGTAATATGGATTACTAGAAACAGGCTGTGGATATAAAAGGGCTTTGCATTTATATTGAGTTTATCTTCTTAATTTTTTGTTTGAGACGGTATCCTCTTTGATTAAACATATTTGTGTTACACCATGAGGGCAGCTATGTAATTTATTGTGTAGATGCTCAAGTGAATGCTCTTCATGTAGAACTGCACGAGATCTGGTATAATGTCTTTCGATTCCTCTCTTACTTTATTATCAATTTATTAATTAGGAATAAGATTTACGAAAGCACATCCGTTAGGCCTGTGCAGGTATAGGTTAGTTCACATTAGAAAAGTGCACTTCAGGATATGTCCTTCAGCCAGATAGCGCTTCTGCACGAACAACAGCGACTTCACAAGATGATGTATTATATAGTTATAAAATAGGAGTGAGTCATTGCTACGTCGCACTGCTTTTATAGGCGAAATGCATTCAAAAGCATCGACAGCGTTTCTTATTTTCATCTTTCTCTGCACCCTCTCCCCGCTTCTCCTCCCCTCGCTCCCGCACAATTGACAACCCTTACAGGCCAATTTTCTAATAAGTTAGTGGTGGGCTCTTATCCTGCTGGCTCAGGGATACTGGCAAAGCACTCATGCTTGCCAGATTTCCAGAACCAATTTCGCTATAATTTTTAACCCAATTAGGACACTTTTCACTATAATTTATTATCAACTTTTTATCGTTATCACTATAATATGATACCCAATATGGCTCTCACATTATTAAGTAAGAAATGAGGGTTGCGACGCTTCCAGGTTGCCACGCTTCCAGTTACCAGATTTCATCTACTTTACATGACCACCCAACTACCACTAGAATATATTCTAGGATTTTTGGGAAGGTGACGAACAAGTCAACAAGTATTACTGTAGAAACACATTATTAATCCCTGCATATGCATACACAAAGAGAAAACAACATTTTATATATTTTGGTTGGGAATAGTTTTAATAACATTGAGCTTATCTTTTAACTCATAAATTAAATCTACATCCGAACCATCTAACACATTTATCAACCATTAATTTGACGCATACAAAGAAAGTATGTCCTCAAATTCTATTACATATCTAAGTTTTTTCTGCAAAATATGGCTTTAAGACTTAGGTTGGTTCCTTCTAGCAAAACACAACCGAGTATTTTAACTTTGCGTCTTATTTCCTATATAACATTATTGTCACTGCATTCCACGTTTTCCTAGATGTATGATGGCAACTATTCTGCTCCACATTCTTGCTGAATTTATGCATAGCACTTTATGTTTACAACTTTTACTAACAAATTCCTATTAGATGTAGTTATTCCGTCAGCCTTAAACTCTGCAGAAGGGTCTTCTATTGCTAGATGCGCAATTTCCAGTCCACCACATTTCGAGACAATGTAGCCACCTTTCTTAAAGCAATTTCAAATGGGAATGCAGCTTTATGAACAGTTTTTTGTCTATCCTTTAATAACTTAACGTCCAGGAAGTCATAATTTTCGACACCTAACCATGCACAAGACAATTTGCCATTATTATTTGGAGTTAATGCCGATATCTTGTATTTTAGCACATCCTTATTTTTCCATATACCGTGTTTAAAGTAATATGTAAACCTTTCCTGTACAGCCGCAGTGTCCTGCCCTTTTTTCAGTAGGAGTTTATATTCTTCTGATATGGCGTTTTTCGTGATTAAGGTTTTCCTTTACTTCAACCTCTTCCATTCACAATTTTATTTTTCATACACATAACGTATTAACTGCCGTTAAAGGAGTAATTTCTTTAAAGTCTGTCCGTACATTGGTTCTTCTTCGTAAGACCTAGGAAATAACATTGTCTGTGGAAACTACGCCTAACTCAATAATACCTTAATTTGCTGGTATTCTGGAGAACAATGTCCTAGATTGAGGGAAAAAGAATTCTCTGCCAGACACCACTATCTTAGCATAGCGTCTCTGGTTTGTAATCAAAACATCCTCGGTCCCAGTTAGAACCTAACCACGCCTTAAATTTTTAATTAAAATTATCAGCAATGGCGTCTGAGCACTTGTGGCATAAGAAGACACCCTCGTTCTGCAAACGTCATTGTCAAAGAGGACAGAGGAGCGCACGGATCTTCAGGGCATTCTCTTGTCATTGGAGTTGGTAACTGACACTAAAAGGTGAAAGAATCAGCTATGATCAACAGCTGCACTAAAGACACATGAAGTGTGTGCACAGGATTTGTGGTCTGCAGTTGGAATATAAGTGTCGTGATGATATCTTCATTGGCAAAATATTCCGAATTAGTCCCCCATTCAGATCTCCTAGAGGTGATTGTCAAGGGGGAACTGACACTGAGAGAAAGATACAATAACGAACGATTCTACAAGACGGAGCATGGAATATCAGAAGTTTGATTGCACTAGTAGAGCTAGAAAATCTGGAAAGGGAGTTGCCAATGCTTAATCTAGTTATAGTGGGTGTCAGTGTAGGTAAATGGAAAGGAAACGATTTCTGCTCAGACAAATTTAGGTTAATATCAACAGCAGCGGAAAGCGGTATAAACGGAGCTGAATTCGTTACGAATAAGAAAATTCGAAAGAGATTGACTACTGTGAACAGTTTAGCGATAGGGTTGTTATCAGGTTTGATAGTCTTATGTCTTCCAAACCTCTTTTAAGTTCTGATTCTAAAGTGGATCCCTTATCTCTCCTATATCGAATCTTGTTTCTTCCTGTACCGCATCAGACACGTCTATCCCCTCACGAAAGCATCAGTCTACTGTTTCCGCCTATCCGATCTCTCCTCCGAATTTAACAGTTGAATTACCGCTGCATTCTTAACGTAACCACTCTGGGTCATAATTTCACCGAAGGTTCTTTTGACTTTTCTGTAGGCTGGGCCAGTCCTTCCGACAGCCATCTCTTTTTCGATTTCTTCACATTTTCCATGCAGCTCTTTCATCTTAGTTTCTCTCCGATTTCATTTTATTTCATATCTAAATGACTTGTATTTACGTAATCCTGTATTTTTCTGATCATTTTTGTACTCCCTTCTTTCTTTTATCAGCTAAAGTATTCTTTTCTGTTACCCATGGTTTATTCGCAGCTACCTTCTTTGTACCTATGTTTTCCCTCCAACGTCTTTGATTGCCCTTTTTTGAGATGTCCATTCCTCTCAGACTGATCTGCGTACTGCGATATTCATTATTGCAGTATCTATACCCTTAGAGAATTTCAAGTGTATTTCTTCATTCCTTAGTACTTCTGTATTCCACTTCTTTGCATGTAGTCTCTTAAACTTCAGCCTGCTCATCATCAATGTCAGATTGTGGTCTCTATATGTGCTTTATTTAGGGTATTGCTTACAATCCAGTATCTGGTTTCGGAATCGCTGCCTGACCACGATGTAGTCTAGCTGAAATCTTCCCGTATCCCCAGACCTTCCTCCTCTTGTGACTCTTGAGCAGAATATTCGCTATTACAAACTGAAATTTATTACAGGACTCAATCAGACTTTCTCCTCTCTCATTTCCAGTTCTAAGGCGATATTCCGTCGTAATCCTTTCTTTTATTCCTTCCCTACAACCGCATTCCAGGTTTTTATCTCCCTTTACTAACTAATAACCCGTTCAATTTCACATGTACTTTTTCTGTCCCTTCATCTGCAGTTGTCAACGTCGGCATTTGTGCCACCAAGTATCGGTATCGGTGTTGATTTCCTATCGATTCAGATGAAAACAACCCTATCACCGAACTGTTTACAGTAACACACTCAGTGCCCTACCTTCCTATTCATAACAAATCCTATATCAGTTATAACATTTTCCGCTGCTATTAATATTGACCAACACTCTTCTGAACAGAAATCCTTGTCTTCTTTCCATTTCATTTCACTGATCCTCATTATAGGGAGATTTTGCGTCATCATTTCGCTTTTCAGATTTTCTACCTTCCCTCCCCATTCAAACTTCAGACAGTCCAAGCTCCGACTCGTAGAACATTATCCTTCCGCTGGTAATTCAGTCTTCTTTTCATAGTCTGCTCCCCCTTCACATTCCCCTCCGGACTGCCAAATGTTGGACAAAAGTGCGCGTCATTTACGACGGCGGACGAGTTTAGGTTCGTTCTGCGCATCTGACGTCACAAAACACAGTCAGCCAATGAACAGAAAACGACGTGGCCAGAGCTTGAGTGCAGTGCAGACCACGGACGAGTGGCTTCAGTTTTAGAAATGTTCAGTCATAAATAAAGTTATTGAACAAAACTAAAGTCTTGATAGCAGACTTTCTTTTATAGAAAGTTTGGATAAAGCATTCTTTATACCAATTGCTTCGTACTCTATTAATTAATTAAACCAAACAAGCAATAAGCCTTCTAATTCAGGCAATAGCAAGGAAAGGTGTTTGTATCATTCTCACGAACCGCTGTTTCACAGTAAAAAACAGTGATAATTTTTTATTTCCTATTGCACTTCGATGAAACATGAATAACTCATAGTCATACCAACAGTGTTTGTCAGTATTTTGCGTGACGTTTTCCAGTCGTCCACGAGTTTCTTCAAATGACGAGCTTTGTTAGCATAATGGTTCATGTGTTGAACTCAGCAGGATATCATGAGGAGATTTATCGCTATTATTGCGAGCTATATTCTGTACATCAAAGTAGTGATGCTTCCTTGGAAAAATTCCCCACAGCTGACAGAAGATGGCAACGAAAATTTTCACAAGGTTGTCAGTGAATAAAACGTGTATGAGACTCTGTGCGCCTCACCACCAAAAAAATCCCCAGGACCGGATGGCCTGCCAGCAGATTTCTACATCTGTTACTGACCAATAGTAGGTGCGAAAATCATGGACATTGTAAATGGGGTTATTCAGGGTAAAATGATTCCAGCTGAGTTTAGGGAGAGTAAAATAGTTCTGGTGGCACAAAATAATGGAAACAAAGATTTAAATAATTTTCGTCCAATTCTGAATTCTGATTATAAATTAATAGCTAGAATAATAAACTAGAGAATTTCGTGCATTACAGATAAAATTATTAGTAAACATCAGAACTGTGGGCAAGGCAGAACCATTTTTTCAAAATATAGCGGAATTCAGGGATATCATTGTAATAACTTCTGTAACAAACATAAAGTGTGCTTTATTGTTTTTAGATTTTTATAAAGCGTTCGATGCAGTAAATCATGAATATCTTCTACAGACATTGAAGAAACTAGTTTTCAATGATAGGGTCATACAGTTCATTAAGAACATAGCAACTGGAATAAATGCTAAAATAGCGGTGAACTGTCAACAACCCAGGCCGATGCAAATACAACGACATGTTCCTCAAGGAAGTCCTCTGTCCATATCGCTCTTCGCCATTTCACTGGAACCTCTCCTCTGACATATCCATGCTAGATTAAAAGGCTTAACATTATCAGGAAATAAAACAGTTATAAGAGCCTATGCTGACGATATGGGGGTCATTATAAGGAGTAATGACGAGGTAACCACGCTAGCAACAGTGACTGATTGGTACTGTAGAGCATCTGGAGCCAATGCAAACGAAAAAAAAGTAAGATGTTCAATCTCAGAGGTTTTGATAATATCAACGTCGAGTGAGCTAAATTATTCCGACAACATAAAACATTTGGGATCACACTGAGAGCATGTCCTATGAAAATAACGGCTTTAAATTGGAAAGTTGCAGCAGATAAAGTGCAAGGAGCCATTGTAGAGAATTTAACTCGATATATCAACCAAGTTCAAAGAACACAGTATATCAACTCATGCATCCTTGCTAAGGCTTATTATACTGCCCAGCTGTTTCCAATACCAAGAAGGATAGCGAGGAGAATAATGTCCAAAATCACCAATTTTTTGTGGGCAAGTGAAGTGTTCAGAGTACTTGCTAAAGTAGCCACTTTAGATTCTGAAAATGGTGGACTAGGATTAACTGATCTAACGGATAAAGCCTCTGCTCTTTTTATCAAAAGGCAAGTTAATTTAATAAGAGACTCGCGGGAAAGCATAACCAGCCAACTTTTCGAGATCATTAAACCTCCAAGCCTGCTTCACCCGACTGACGTGCATAATATCAACAGTCGCTTACAGCACGTGAGGATTTTCTATGATAAGTTTAGCTATGTCAGCGTTGAACTCAGGCAGTCCCGACATTTAACATCGAGAGCCACAATGCGGGAACGAACGAAAAGTGAAGGAAGGAACAAAATAGAACGACAGTTTTCAAACATTTAGTGGAGTGAGATTTGGAATAACATTAGTTCTAATGTGCTCACGTCTAATATAAAAACGTCATGGTACAAGACAGTTAACAACATAGTTAGCACCAATGAAAGAATGCATGCAATCGGACTCTGTGAAACAAATTTATGTCAACAATGCCATCTAGTTGACACAGTAATTCATAGATATACTTGCAGTGGCCACATGAATAGTTGGAAGTGGATTCGGGAGCAAACAGCTCTGATTACAAGAACATCCCCTGAGTATATATCGCTGTCATAGATACAGAGGCCTGAAGCACGCTATTTCCCAGAAGCAAAATATAACGCTGTGTACTGGTTGCTGGGAAATTTTGTTAATTACGTCCTTAACAAATTATGATCCTATAGCATCACAGAGTTCAAGGTACACATGCTGTGTGAGTTCTACAAAATTACAAGGTATTCGAAATACAAGTAAAAGTTCGGTAATATGTTGTTTAAATAACTTCATGTATGTACAACTTAGTATGTATTTGGAATGTGTAACAGTGTTTTTTAATAATTTTTTTATAAAAAAATGTGTTGGACTACTAAGTGAAAGGTTTTGAGTTCAAGCCTTGATCTGTGCTTAGTATGTTGTTTATTTAAAAATAATATCGAAGTGTCTTACTTCAGGAATTTTATTCGTTTGAATGTAACTTTTTGAAATTTCTACTTCTTTGCCTCATCATTATAATCATTAAAAGTTTTCGGTTTTTTTAATTTAGTCTTCCAATATTTCTTTTCACAACAATTAAAAACAATGAAAAGGTACACATACAATATTCATGCTATCTGTTTTGTTTGTATATCTTCTCTTCTGCAGTCGCTGTTTTACTATTCATATTGAAATATATTCTTTGTGACAGTATTAAAAGTAATTTCGGCTCGTATGTTGCCGAGCTACTTGATTGTTTGACGCAATTCTTCGCTTCACTGCTTTGGCAACATCATCATATTCAATATTTTCGTCAACAGATCCATGTTTTGGCAAGTATTTGCTGTCCGTTGTGACAGATACAAATTTTTAGCGAATTGCGCCTCACTGACAATATATTTTAGTTTCTATGTTTTATTACGTCCACAATTCAGTTCTGCGTACTTCGCAAATTTTCTTTTAATCAGAACTTTTTATAAAAAAGCGAAATGACTCTGGTATAAACAAAACTTTTATTACAGTCGCGAAAGACGGAATATTTCTCAACGTTACATACGACACCCATCTGGTACTTAAATTAAGTGAGATATTGTTATACAGTAAATTTTATATGAAATTTAGCTATATTGTCCACGTTTCATTCTCAACATGGTGGCAACTAAAATAGACCATATGGAAAGTATACCCTATGGACTTTTACCTCTGAATCTCTTCAAAATTTCGTGCCATGGTTTACTACATTTAATGCTGCACAATAACTGCGTTGAACATCGAAACAAAATTAAGTCATTTATGGGGGGAAGGTATCAGTCAAGAAGATATGTAAAAATCATGTTTTTGGGCCAAATAGTTTTTGTGAAATCAAATGATAAGTGTGTCAAAGCAGTCGGAACACCATGTATCAGCTCAGGCGAGCAGTGCAGTGATGACAAAATCACGCACAGCGCAGAATGCGGTGAGCACATCTCTGTATCAGCGGAAGGGTTAATGCGGCCGTTGTGGCTTTACTTCATAAACTGAGCGCTATGGCGCTGCTTCTATTGGCGCGTGCGTCGTTTGCAACTGGCAACGCAGAAATCTCTCGTGTCTGGGCGGGCATGTGCGAGCCGCCAAGATAAAAGAATTCAACTATAGTATGGAATCTTTTGACAATGGGAAGACCATCGTTACACTTTTTCAAATACAGGTCGCATGTCCTGTGGATACACGTTATTTGTCTTTAATGTAGTGGTTTCCATTGCCTTCTGAATCGTCAAGTAGTTGATCGTTGCTGATTCTTCTACCTTTTAGGAGCAGTTTCCCACCTCAAGGAAAAGAGGGTTACCTGAACTTCTGTCTGCTTCTCCACCTTCACCGACAAGGCCGTTGACAGAATGAGTGTGACTTCTTATGCCGCAAATCTTCAGCCATCACTACTGATGATTTTTATTCAAAACTTAAGAAGCAGCGGGGTCTAAACCCAGGAAACGTTTAAATTCTGATCTCTGATCAAAGACACTGCCTCTAGACCACCGAGTGACACAGACAATACTGTACCTAAAATTCTAATATCTTTGGGGAGATAATAACCAAAAGACTATTGCAGCTCGTGTGTAGGATCTATGAGGCTGGCGCAATACCTTCAGAGTTTTAGAAAAGTATCATCCACACAATTCCGAAAGTAGCACAGGCACAAATGTGCGAAATATCGCAAAATCTTCTTCGTAACTCACACATCCAAGCTGCTGACAAGTATAATACAGAGAAGAAAGGAAAAGAAAATTGAGTATCTGTTAGATAACTACCAGTTCGGCTTCAGGAAAGGTAAAGGCACCAGTCCTGAGTTGCACTTAATAATGGAAGCAACACTGATCAACATCAAGACACTCTTATAGGAACTGTCGACATACAAAAAGCGTTAGATAGTGCAAAACGGTGCAGTATGGTATGTTCTATATTGTGGTGAAAATAGAAGTTAAGGGAAATGCGGGTAATTTACACCCAAATACAAAAAAAGGAAGAATGTAGCACTAGGAAAGAATTACGTGAATGTGATGGAAACACGTAGAAGTAATGTAGATCAACAGGCAAGCAAATGATTACAGTTTTAGAGAAATCTGATGATTTATTCAAGAGGGAAAGCTTCACAAACTGGGCAAATCAAAAGCGCTTCAGTCGACCTTTGGTCTTTATGCAAACAGTTATTCGGCTAGGTGTTTACTGATAGAATTGTTGGATATTCTCCTGAAGGTTATCTCGCCAAATTTGGTCCAACTGGCACCTTAGGTTGTCAAAATCCCCAGCTGGTTGGAGGGCCCTACGTTAAGCCGCAAACGTTCTCACTTGGGAAGGGATCCAGCGACGCTGCTGGCCAGGGTAGTGTTTGGCATGCACGAAGACATGCAATAAACCTCTCGCCGTGTGCGGGTGGAGGTAGTCTCTGAAATGTATACCCAGGACGGCTCGTCATGAAGGGCAAGAAACGGGAGGTAGAATATTTTCGATGTACTGCTGTGCGGTACTGGTGCCGCAGATTGAAAAGAGTCCTGCTATATAGAGAAATGGTAACCCAGACCATCACTCCTAGCTATCTGGCCGTATGGCGTGCGACAGTCAGTTTGGTAAGAGCTGTCCGAGCTCCAGACACATTTTCACTGGTCATCGGAGCTCATTTAGAAGCGAGGCTCATCGCTGAAGACAACTCTACTCAGCTTAATGAGATTCTAGGCCGAAGAAGTGTCTGGAGATGCCTCGGACAGCGGTGGTATGCCAACCTGAGGTTAACTCAACAGGCGGCCTAACTTCCAGGGTGATGGTCTGGGATGCAATTTCTTTTCACACTAGAACCCCTTTGATTGTCATCCAGGGCACCGTTACATGACAGCAGTACTTCGAGGACATTTTACGCCCCGTTTTGTTGCCCTGCCACCCGCACTGCTCTTCTTCGCTGCTTACCGGATTCTACCTTGACCAGAAATATCACCGGATCTCTCAAAATTGAGTGTTTGGAGTATTATCAGCAGGGTCCTCCAACATCATAGGATTTTGACTATCTAAGGTGCCAGTTGGACTGAATTTGGCACTGTATCCCTTTGCCTAAGAGACACAGGTGGACAAATACGTTATTGACTTGCTTTGTGCTAGAAACTCTTTCTCTTAAATAAATTATACACACTTTCTGAAACTGAAATCATAATTTGGCAATACATGTACATCACATCTGCCGATTTCCGTTCCATACGGATGGCTGCTTCATGGCGCATCTTCTTTTATCTTTGAGTGTACAATGTGTGCAATAAGCAAGAGGAAACAATAAGACTGGAAGACGAAGAGAAAGGCACTCAGTTTAAAGAGCGTATGAGACTGCAGTCTACTTTTAAATTTCAAAATAAGAAGCAAAGTCTGAAATAAAAGATTTTTTTTAAGAGCGGGATTAAAATTGAGGCTAAATGGATGTGAATTGCAAGATTTGCTGTTGGCCTTATTATTTTCAGTGAATGTGAAGATGACTTACGGAATCTGTTGAATGTAGTGAACAGTTTAAACAGTAAAGAATGCGTGTTGAGAGAAAACCAGGGAAAGACAAAAGTGACGAGAGGTAGCAGGATTGAGAACAGCGAAAAACTTAACATCAAAATTACTGATGACGAAATACACGACATTAAGAATTTCTGCTACCATGGAACCAAATAACCGTTGATGGACGTATCAAGGACACAAAATGCACACTAATACAGGTAAAGAGTGCATCCTGGCCATGAGTACTCTGGTAGTCTTCATTGAAGAAGAAAATTTCTTGTTACCTACGTTTAGAGTACAGAATTGTATGGAAAGTGCGAAATGAATATAATCGATGCGTTTGAGATGTGGTGCTATAGAAGAAATTTGAAAATTAGGTGTGCTTTTAAGATAAGGAGTGAGGAACTTCTCCGGAGAGTCGGTGAAGATAGGCACGTATGGAAGACACTGAAGAGATGAGGGGACAGGATGAGAGTATAAGTCTTAAGACACCAGGGAACAACCTACATGGTACTAGAGGGAGCTGTAGATGGTAAATATGTATGGAAAGAATACATTAGAATACATTCAACAAATAATTGACGATGCGGGGTTAAAGCGCTACACTGAAATGTAGTGGCTGGCGAGGAGAGGAAATTGAGATGGGCCACATGAACCCACTCAGAGAACTGATGACTAAAAGGAGAAACTGTTCCGCCACCTCTGGTATAACACTTACGTTTAGCACTTATATCGTTTTTGTCGGAATCTATGATAAAAATCACAGTAGTCTATTTTTTTTTATTGGTGGTTAGTCTTGTGACTAGTTTGATGCGGCCCGCTATGAATTCCTCTCCTGTACCAACCTCTTCATCTCAGAGTAGCACTGTCAACCTACGTCCTCAATTATTTGCTGGACCTATTCCAATCTCTGTCTTCCTCTACAGTTTTTACCTTATACAGCTCCCTCTAGTACGATGGAAATCGTTCCCTTATGTCTTAACAGATGCCCTCTCACTCACTTGCTTCTCCGTATCAATGTTTTCCACATATTCCTTTCCTCCCCGATTCTGCGCAGAACCTCTACAGCACCACATCTCAAATGCATCGATTCTCTTCTGTTCCGGTTTACGCACAGTCCGTATTTCACTACCATACGGTGCTGTATTCGAGATGTACATTCTCAGAAATTCTTCCTCAAATTAAAGCCTATTTTTGATACTAGTAGACCTCTCTTGGTCAAGAATGCCATTTTTGCCATTACTAGTCTGCTTTCGATGTTCTCCTTGTTCCGTCCTTCAGTAGTTGTTTTACTGCCTGGGTAACAGAATTCCTTAACTTCATCTACTTCGTGACCACCATTCCCGATATTAAGCTTCTCGCTGTTTTCATTTCTACTACTTCTACTTACTTTTGTCTTTCTTTGATTTACTCTCAACCCCTATTCTGTATTCATTAGATTGTTCATTCTATTCAACAGATTACATAATTCTTATTCGCTTTCAGGATATCTACATCTACATGACTACTCTGCAATTCACGTTTAAGTGCTTGGCAGAGGGTTCATCGAACCACAATCATACCATCTCTCTACTATTCCACTCCCGAACAGCGAGCGGGAAAAACGAACACCTAAACCTTTCTGTTTGAGCTCTGATTTCTCTTATTTTATTTTATGATCATTCCTACCTATGTAGGTTGGGCTCAACAAAATATTTTCGCATTCGGAAGAGAAAGTTGGTGACTGAAATTTCGTAAAAAGGTCTCGCCGCGACGAAAAACGTCTATGCTGTAATGACTTCCATCCCAACTCGTGTATCATATCTGCCACACTCTCTCCCCTATAACGTGATAATACAAAACGAGCTGCCCTTTTTTGCACCCTTTCGATGTCCTCCGTCAATCCCACCTGGTAAGGATCCCACACCGCGCAGCAATATTCTAACAGAGGACGAACGAGTGTAGTGTAAGCTGTCTCTTTAGTGGACTAGTTGCATCTTCTAAGTGTCCTGCTAATGAAACGCAACCTTTGGCTCGCCTTCCCTACAATATTATCTATGTGGTCCTTCCAACTGAAGTTGTTCGTAATTTTAACACCCAGGTACTTAGTTGAATTGACAGCCTTGAGAATTGTACTATTTATCGAGTAATCGAATTCCAACATATTTCTTTTGGAACTCATGTGGATCATCTCACACTTTTCGTTATTTAGCGTCAACTGCCACCTGACACACCATACAGCGATCTTTTCTAAATCGCTTTGCAACTGATACTGGTCTTCGGATGACCTTACTAGACGGTAAATTACAGCATCATCTGCGAACAGTCTAAGAGGACTGCTCAGATGGTCACCCAGGTCATTTATATAGATCAGGGACAGTAGAGGTCCCAGGACGCTTCCCTGGGGAACACCTGATATCACTTCAGTTTTACTCGATGATTTGCCGTCTATTACTACGAACTGCGACCTTCCTGACAGGAAATCACGAATCCAGTCGCACAACTGAGACGATACCCCATAGCTCCGCAGCTTGATTAGAAGTCGCTTGTGAGGAACGGTGTCAAAAGCTTTCCGGAAATCTAGAAATACGGAATCAACTTGAGATCCCCTGTCGATAGCGGCCATTGCTTCGTGTGAATAAAGAGCTAGCTGTGTTGCACAAGAGCGATGTTTTCTGAAGCCATGGTGATTACGTGTCAATAGATCGTTCCCTTCGAGGTGATTCATAATGTTTGAATACAGTATATGCTCCAAAACCCTACTGCAAACCGACGTCAGTGATATAGGTCTGCAGTTAAATGGATTATTCCTACTTCCTTCTTGAACACTGGTGCGACCTGCGCAATTTTCCAATCTGTAGGTACAGATCTATCGGTGAGCGAGCGGTTGTATATGAGTGCTAAGTAGGGAGCTATAGTATCAGCGTAATCTGAAAGGAACCTAATCGGTATACAATCTGGACCTTAAGACTTGCCCGTATCAAGCGATTTGAGTTGCTTCGCAACCCCTAAGGTATCTACTTCTAAGAGACTCATGCTAGCAGATGTTCGTGTTTCAAATTCTGGAATATTCCATTGGTCTTCCCTGGTGAAGGAATTTCGGAAAACTGCGCTTTAGCGGCACAGTCGTCGATAACAGTACCATCGGCACTGCGCAGCGAAGGTATTGACTGCGTCTTGCCGCTTGTGTACTTTACATACGACCAAAATTTCTTCGGATTTTCTACCAAATTTCGAGACAATGTTTTGTTGTGGAACCTATTAAAGGTATCTCGCATCGAAGTACGTGCCAAATTTCGCGCGTCTGTAAATTTTAGCCCATCTTCGGGATTTCGCGTTCTTCTGAACTTCGCATGCTTTTTCCGTTACCTCTGCAACAGCGTTCGGACCTTTTTTGTGTACCAGGGGGGATCCGTTCCATCTCTTACCAATTTATGAGGTATGAATATCTCAATTGCTGTTGATAGACGATCGGGGTAGCCGCCCGGTCTCAGGCGCGGCTGCCAGAGTACGAGAGCGGCTCTACCCGTTGGAGGTTTGAGTCCTCTTTCGAGCATGGATGTGAGTATTGTCCTTAGTGTAAGTTAGTTTAAGTTAGTCAATAAAATTCTTCTGAGTTTCAGACCGCATTGTCAACTACAAAATTCCGACGTTTCGGTGACTATTGCAAGACCCCTTCCTCAGGTAGTATTGCAGTTAGCTAAACACCCTGAGGAAGGCGTCTTGCAAGCCTACATTTATAGTTTCAGTTACAGTAAACAGTGTGTAAGCCCAGGGACCAATGGCCTCAGCAGTTTGGTCCCATACCAACTCACCACCATCACCACTCAAGATAGCAATGTCATCAACGAATCGTATCATTGACATCCTTTCACCTTGAATATTAATTCCACTCCTGAACCTTCCTTTTTATTCCATCATTGCTTCTTGTATGTATAGACTGAACACTATGGGTGAACTAGTACATCCCTGTCTTACACGCTTTCTCTGCCTCGTGATGACTGGGTGTTGTGTGATGTCCTTAGTTTAGTTAGGTTTAAGTAGTTCTCAGTTTTAGGGGAATGATGACCATAGATGTTAAGTCCTATAGTGCTCAGACCCATTTTGAATCTTACACGCTTTTTAATCCGAATTCATATTGTATATTGTAATGGATTTCTTTTGGAACTCATGTGGATCACCTCACACTTCTCGTTATTTAGCGCCAACTGCCACCTGCCATACCATAAGGAAATCTTTTCTAAATCGCTTTGCAACTGATACTGGTCTTCGGATGACCTTACTAGACGGTAAATTACAGCATTATCTGCGAACAACCTAAGAGAACTGCTCAGATTGTCACCCAGGTCATTTATATAGATCAGGAACAGTAGAGGTCCCAGGACGCTTCCCTGGGGAACACCTGATACCACTTCAGTTTTACTCGATGATTTGCCGGCTATCCCTACGAACTGCGACCTTCCTGACAGGAAATCACGAATCCAGTCGCACAACTGAGACGATACCACATAGGCAGCTTGTTTAGAAGTCGCTTGTGAGGAACGGTGTCAAAAGCTTTCCGGAAATCTAGACACACGGAATCAAGTTGAGATTCCCTGTCGATAGCAGCCATTACTGCGTGCTAATAAAGAGCTACCTGCGTTGCACAAGAACGATGTTTTCTGAAACCATGCTGATTACGTATCAATAGACCGTTGCCTTCTAGGTGATTCAGAATGTTTGAGTACAGAATATGCTCCAAAACCCTACTGCAAACCGACGTCAATGATATAGGTCTGTAGTTCGATGGATTACTCCTACTACCGTTCTTAAACACTGGGCAATATTCCAATCTGTAGGTACAGATCTATCGGTGAGCGAGCGGTTGTATATGAGTGCTAAGTAGGGAGCTATAGTATCAGCGTAATCTGAAAGGAACCTAATCGGTATACAATCTGGACCTTAAGACTTGCCCGTATCAAGCGATTTGAGTTGCTTCGCAACCCCTAAGGTATCTACTTCTAAGAGACTCATGCTAGCAGATGTTCGTGTTTCAAATTCTGGAATATTCCATTCGTCTTCCCTGGTGAAGGAATTTCGGAAAACTGCGTTCAATAACTCCGCTTTAGCGGCACAGTCGTCGGTAACAGTACCATCGGCACTGCGAAGCGAAGGTATTTACTGCGTCTTGCCACTTGTGTACTTTACATACGACCAGAATTTCTTCGGATTTTCTACCAAATTTCGAGACAATATTTCGTTGTGGAACCTATTAAAGGCATCTCGCGTTGAAGTCCGTGCCAAATTTCGCGCGTCTGTATATTTTAGCCAATCTTCGAGATTTAGCGTTCTTCTGAACTTCGCATACTTTTTCCGTTGCCTCTGCAACAGCGTTCGGACCTTTTTTGTGTACCAGGGGGGATCCGTTCCATCTCTTACCAATTTATGAGGTATGAATCTCTCAATTGCTGTTGCTAGTATATCTTTGAATTTGAGCCACATCTCGTCTACATTTTCATAGTCATTTCGGAAGGAATCGTGATTGTCTCTTAGGAAGGCTTCTAGTGACACTTTATCCGCTTTTTAAATAAAATTATTTTGCGTTTGTTTCTGGTGGATTTGGAAGAAACGGTATTGAGCCTAGCTGCAACGACCTTGTGATCACTAATCCCTGCATCAGTCATGATGCTCTCTATTAGCTCTGGATTGTTTGTGGCTAAGAGGTCAAGTGTGTTTTCGCAACCATTTACATTTCGCGTGGGTTTGTGGACAAACTGCTCGAAACAATTTTCGGAGAAAGCATTTAGGACCATCTCGGAATATGTTTCCTGCTTACCGCACATTCTACACACTAACTTGAATACTCGTTTTATTGCCACTACCCCAAATGATTTCAGAAATTCTGATGAAATGTTATCTGTCGCGTCTGCCTTTTTGACCTTAACTCCTCCAAAGTTATTTTAAATTCTGATTCTAATACTGGACCAACTATCTCTTCTAAATCGACTGTTCTTTCTTCTTCAATCTCATCAGACAAATCTTCCCCCTCATAAACGCTTTCAATATACTCTTTCCACATATCCGCTCTCTCCTCTGCATTCAACAGTGGAATTCCCGTTTCACCCTTGCTTTTAATGTCACCGAAAGTTGTTTTTACTTTCCTGTATGCTGAGTCTGCCCTTCCGGCAATCGTTTCTTTTTCGATTTCTTCGGATTTTTCATGCAGCCATTTCATCTGTCCTTCCCTGCACTTCCTATTTATTTCATTCTTCAGCACTTTCTAAGTTTCCTGTAACATATTCCTCCTTTCATCGACCAGCTGAAGTATTTCTTCTGTTACCCATGGTTTCTTCGCAGTTACCGTCACTGTACCTATGTTTTTCTTTCCAACTTCTGTGATAGCCCTTGTTAGAGATGTCCATTACTCTTCAACTGTACTGCCTACTGAATTATTACTTATTGCTGTATCTATAGCCTTAGAGAACGTCATGCGTATCTCGTACCCCGCTTCTTTACTTATTGATTCTTTCTGACGAATAATATAAACTTCAACCTACTCATCACTACTATATTGTGATCTGAGACTATATCTGCTTCTGGGTACGCCTCACACACCAGTATCTGATTTTGGAATCTCCGTCTGTCCATGATGTAATCGAACTCTAATCTTCCCGTATCACGCGGCCTTTTCCAAGTATACCTTGTGATTCTTGGACAGAGTACTCGCTATTAGTCTTTCTCGTACCTCATTCCTTGTCTTAAGCCGATACTCTCCCGTATTCCTTTCTTCTACGTCTTCCACTGCAACTGCATTCCAGTCCCCCAGGACTATCAGATTTTAGTCTTCCTTTATGTATTGTATTACCCTTTCAATATCCTTATATACTTTCCATACCTGTTCATATTCTGTTTGCGACGGCGGTATGTATACCTTAACCACTGTTTCCGGTGTTCGTTCGCTGTCGATTCTGATGGATTAGTCAATTGTACGCAGTAACATACTTTCTGCCCTGCTTTATTCTTCGTAACGAATCCTACTCCCGAGACACAAATTTTTTGCTGCTGTTGATATTATCCTACGGTCATACGCCCACAAATCTTTGTCTTCTTTCCATTCCATTTCACCGACCCCTGCTGTATGTAGATTGAGCTTTAGCGTTTTCCTGTTCTAATTTTCTAGCTTCCCTACCTAGTTCAAAAATCTGACATTCCACGCCCCGAACTGTACCCTTTCGTTGTTTATTCAATCTTTTTCTCATGGTCACCGCCTCATAGTGGTCCCTCCCGGAAATCCGAGTGGGGGACTACTCCGGAACTATGCCTATCAGTAGTTAGTGCCTTCCGTAGTTTGAATATTTTATTTACCTGGCAGTAGTGGCGCTCGCTGTATTGCAGTAGTTCGAATAACGAATATTTTTGTGAGGTAAGTGATTTGTGAAACGTATAGCTCAATCTAGTCAGGGCTATTCTGTTGTAGGGATTTTTGAAAGTCAGATTGCGTTGCGCTAAAAAAAAAAAAAAATTGTGTGTCTGTTTAAGCACAGCCATGTATAATATTTCTAAGGGGACGTTTCATATGTCGACCCTTAGCCGAGGATACCTCACTGTGTAATTAGTGTTGCTATTGTTTATTGCTAGCGCGTAATTGTAGAGAGAATCTCCTTTGTAGTTGCAGTCTTTCATTGTTGTACAGTAAAACAGTTGTGGCATGCATCTAGATTTGCACCAAGTATTTCGCAGCTGCGCTTGCAGTTAACTAGATTTTATTATCAGTGCTATGTTAATGTGTTCTCTTATTTTTGCTCTTCAAATTGTGCTTTTCTGTGTTATCGTGTGAAATATTGTGACAATAATGGCGTAATACTAGGCTCCAAAGGAAGCTGAGAAATAATAGTGACGACGAGCGTAGCTTATCAGAACCACTGTGTAGTGAATTAACAGACATTCCAAGCAGTAATTTGGTAATTGTGCATAGGGAAATGGAGCAGGTGGCAAATAATGGTGTAGACAATGAAACAAGTAGTGAACAGGGAAGCATTATAGATCGATCGGTCGGAAATAGCTCGCCTCAGGAATCCGAAATGACAGAACACAATATTGCAAATACTGTAGACTCAGGTTTTGGGTCCTCACCGTTTTCTCAAATGAGTCAAGACACATTTTCTGCTTGTCAAAATGTGAATGTTGCCGGTGAAAATGCACTGCCAAAAAGCATAGAGAAATAGATTCCAGACACTAATACATTATTATTGCAATTGGTTCGTTGGTTTGTGGGGATTAAAGGGACCAGATTATTTGCAATTAATGCAACAAATGGAACAAAATCAGAGATAAACACAGCAAAAGCTTCAAAAGTTAGACACAATAGAACAAAATCAGAGACAAACACAGCAAAAGCTTCATAAGTTAGACACCATGCTTGAACAAACACGTGAAGATTTAACTACTGAATTACGTAAAATCGAATCGAAATGTCAAAAAGACTGTAATGACGTAAAAAGCATATCCAACCTATTTTTTCGCGGCATGAAAATGCATTACAAAATCACGTTTTAGCCATACAAGAACTGCAAACTATTGTTCATGAAAATAATGAGACCTTGCAAGTTAAAATTGACTCAGTTGCATCATGCCCAATGAAATGATGAGAAACATTTTTACATCTATTGTCTTTCTAGTTGAGAGATTGCTCAATTTGTTTAATATCTAGTTTCTAGCTCCACTGCAGCACTGGTTAAAATAAAATGTAATAGATGTACTAATATAAATATTTTCTGTCTACAGATCCAGTAAATAAAAATTTTATAATATACTTCCAAAAAAAAAAAAAAATGAGGGAGCACAAAAAGACATTTCCCTTCACAGGAATTGCATACAGAATTTTATTTTCAGGTACTTAGTAATTTCTTTTGTAGAATAAGTTGTGGTGCACCACTTTCATTACGTAGACATTAAGATGTGAATTGACATTTCCCTTATCTGAATCGTTGTCTGTAGTGTAATATTTTTTCTGCTTGAGCTTTGTCATGTTTAGGTATATGTTATAGGACTTGCTGCTGTTGTTTGCCAGGCATAGTTTTACTGAATTTTACCTTGTGTTAAGCCAGTTTTACTACTGATTTATTTTTCTTGTTTGCTGCACATTGCCTTATATTAGTTGTAATATTGCATTAGCTTTGCTAATTTATGCTGCTTGCTTTGCCAATTCCATTTTTTATCATTGCTGTTTGTGTAAATTGTTTTGCGCTGCTGCATTACTTCGTCCCTTAGTTTAGCATCTGAGCTCAGTAGATTTAAGTTAGCTTAAGAGGGGGTTGACTATATAAGAGAAGGAGTTGCGATGAATTGGAAGAAATGCATTGAGAAGTTATACGAAAAAAGTACAGAAAGCAGGTATAGATAGGACTCTTTGGAAACAATGAAGAATGAAGGGAGATCTCCGAGAAGTAAAGAAAGTTTTGATTGCAAAACACTGCAGTAAAACAAACCCTTCCTTTCCATGTGTTATCCCACTGAGTGTTTGTGCCCTCTTGGGTATTTGTGTTCTTCCTGTCTTTATGTGTATATATGATGAGAGTTATATTGTAGAATTTTTCTGATAATATGTTATTTACTTTGTAAAGATGTTTAGACATTATTTATTCTGTTTTGTTTTAATGCTCATGTGTAAAGTTGATGTTTCAAAAGTTATTCTGATCTTTTATGTATTTACTTATGTCATAATTCCTGTAACACTGATGTATATGTTAGTCCAATTCTTTTGTAAAGCCCGTATTACCACAAATGTTATCTGTATAGTTAGTTCTTCAATGATGTATTTTGTACCTTTGTTATTGTATTCTCATGTTATAATATTGTAATTGAAACCAGATCAGCAACCACTTTTGAACTAATCAAATACGCATCCCTAGACCATGGGTGCACAGTCTACAGGAAAATAGTTAAAGCTCTAGGTAGGTAGCACATAGGAAGGTAGGAGATGAGGTAACGATGGAAGAAAAGCTGTGAGCACAGGTCATGAGTGTATGTTGTTATATAATTTAGTAGGGCACTTGCCTGCAAAAGGCAAAGGTCCCGAGTTCGAGTCGGATCCAGCACATAGTTTGAATCTGCCACATTGGAAATACTGTCTGATGGCATTCAATCAATTTAACCCTTGTAATACCGAGTATTTTTTGTTACACTGAGTACCATTGTGGTCTTTAGTGACCCCAACGGAATTTATTCGTTATTAAGGATAGTTTTAATAATGGTAGGATAAAATAACATTCCTTATTTTTTCCACACTCTAAAACATGATGTCAGTGACATTACATTAAATTAAAATGCATATTTTTTAAATTATTCGTTTCCGTAAAATTTACAAACTATTCTCATGAAACTACAAACATTTTTTATTAAATTCCGAATTGACATTGATGACGCATTACACTTACAGCAATAAATTGCAGAGTGGTTTTTACACACAGAACATCCACATTTCGAAACTTTTTTTAGTTGCAATGTTGATGGAAGTACTGAGGAAATAATTTTGTCTGGCTTTCTTCCGACGAGCTGCTTTCCTAAAGCTATGAGAAATGCCTGTCTCTTATAGTTGGTCCTTTCTGCCCAGTCTAGTGTGAGATGTAGCGATATGATAAATGCATTCAGTGCACTGATATCAATCATGTTGTAAAATAAGACCATGGGCCACCTTCTGTTCACTCTCTTTGTAGTGTACGTTCTAACCAGCTTGTCCATGGTATCTACTCCTGATTTTGTTTTATTATAATTCAGAATCATTAGTGGCTTGCATTCTTCACAATCTTCCATTTCCTTCCTTGAATGCAAAGTTACAACTTTTCCCTTTTTCGGACAATATGAAACATTTGAAGCATGCTTTGGAATCCAAAAATAGATGAATATTTGACTCGACCTTTGGTCTGAGTGAAAGCTTGTGGCAGTTCTCCTTTATTTTTTCTAATTGTTCCTAAGAATGTAAGAAGGATTTTCATAAGTTCTCTCGCCAAACTGAGGCTAGTGAAAAAATTGTCAGTTGTCACATTTCTGCCACTGTTTTCAAAGCCTTTCACTATATCTAAAGCTACTCTCTTGCCTTGACCAACATCACGACATTCATTTTCTTGTTCACCAGTGTAAGCTTAGAGATTGAGAATGTAAGACGTTGCACTATCACATACAGCCCATATTTTCAATCCATATTTTCCAGGTTTTGAAGGAATATATTGCCGACATGGACATCTACCATATAATGCCCCACGTCAGAAATATGTGTTACTTCCTGTTCAGGCTGGAAATCTGCGCTGTCCAAATCTTCTTCTGAACTTCCGTCTGATTGAGAAATATTTTCTTCTAAGGCGACAATTTCTCCATCGCTGCATGAAACATCAGAAACTATATCGTTGATATCACTACTTGATTCTCCAGATAGAGGATTATCCTGCAGTAATATTTCAAGCACTTCGTCTTCGGAAAGGTGACGAGACATTTTCCACTAAGTGCAACAAACACAATAGTAGTCTCCACGTGTATGGAACATATAACTGTCGGCTTATAATGTATTGGCACAATCACACGTTACAACAATATTTACAAGAATAAAACAAAGGAAATACAGCAACAGTTACGGGTTCAATGCAGCATTATTGGGTAATAATACGGCAAGAGAGCATAGGGTCGTATTTGACCGCAATGGTATTCAGTGGTTCTTTCTTGATTTTCTGCAGTACTAAATATTTTCAAAAAGTTATAATAATATATTATGAACCCATCACTTAATTCAGGAAAAGTCCGAATTTTTCATAATTTTTAGGAATAGGAAATAAGGTATATTTTACAGAAAATTATGGCCTGGGTTCATTACAGACCCCACGGTATTAGAAAGGTTAAACAGTGTTCCAGATGGTCGAACACTCCATTCAATCTGAGGTAATAAATCGTAGCTTCAAGCCTTGTAATAGCATGTTCTTTACACAAGGAAGATGAGAAAGGTTCTCGTAGAGACATATCTGCACACTTTATAAACTCGATAAGATGGTTAACAATAACTTTGTTCACTCATCAGCTTGTGATTTGATATATTAATTTCTTACATATTAATTTTTTATACTCCTCACGAACCATGGACCTTGACGATGGTGGGGAGGCTTGCGTGCCTCAGCGATATAGATAGCTCTACTGTAGGTGCAACCACAACCGAGGGGTATCTGTTGAGAGGCCAGACAAACGTGTGGTTCCTGAAGAGGGGCACCAGCCTTTTCAGTAGTTTTAGGGACAATAGTCAGGATGACTGAGTGATCAGGCCTTGTAACAATAACCAAAACTGCCTTGCTGTGCTGGTACTGCGAAAGCCTGAAAGCAAGGGGAAACTACGGCTGTAGTTTTTCCCGAGGGCATGCAGCTTTACTGTATGGTTAAATGATGATGGAGTGCTCTTGGGTAAAATATTCCGGAGGTAAAGTAGTCCCCCATTCGGATCTCTGGGCGGTGACTACTCAGGAGGACATCGTTATCAGGAGGAAGAATACCGGCGATCTACGGATCGGAGCGTGGAACGTTAGATCCCTTAATCGGGTAGATGGATAGTTAGATGTAGAGGGAATTAGTGAAGTTCAGTTGCAGAGGAAGCAAGACTACTAGTCAGATTTTTATTTTTTAAATTTTATCTAATGGCTAGGGCCCCCCGTCGGACAGACCGTTCGTCGGGTGCTGTTCTTTCAATCTGACGCCACTTCGGCGACTAGAGGAGGATGAAAGCATGATGATGAGGACAGGGGCAATTTATTCCGCCCAGTCCCTGGGCGGAGAAAATTATCTGACCCACCCGGGAATCGAACCCACGCCCAGAGGATTGACAATCCTCATGCTGACCATTCAGCTACCGGGAGCGAACATCTCAGTCAGGTGAATACAATACAAAAAATACAAAATCAAATAGGGGTAATGCAGGAGTAGGTTTAGTAATGGATAAAAAGGTAGGAACGCGGGTAAGCTACTACAAACAGCATAGTGAACGCATTATTGTAGCCAAGATAAACACGAAGCCCACGCCTACCACGTAGTACAAGTTAATATGCTAACTAGCTCCGCAGACGATGAAGAGATTGAAGAAATGTGTGATGAGATAAAAGAAATTCTTCAGATCGTGAAGGGAGAAGAAAATTAAACATTCGTGGGGGGCTGGAATTCGCTGGTATGAAAATGAAGAGAAGGAAAAGCAGTAGGCGAGTATGGAATGTAGATAAGGAACGAAAGAGGAAGTCACCTAGAAGAATTTTGAACAGAGCAGAACTTAATAATAGCCAACACACGGTGTAAAATCATGAAAGATGGTTGTATACGTGGAAGAAGCCTGAGACACTGGAAGCTTTCAGATAGATTATGTAATGGTAAGACAGAGATTGTGGAATCAGGGTTTAAATTGTAAGGCATTTCCAGGGGCAGTGTGGACTCTGACCACAATGTATTTTTTATGAAGTGCAGATCAAAAATGAAGAAACTATGGAAACGTGGGATATTAAGGGGATGGGATCTGGATAAACTCAAAGAACCAGAGGTTGTAGGGAGTTTCAGAGAGAACATTGGGGAACGCTTGACAAGTATAGGGGAAAGAATTACAGTAGAAGAAGAATGGGTAGCTTTGAAAGATGAAATTGTAAAGGCAGCAAAGGATCGATAGTTAAAAAGACGAGGGCTATTAGAAATCCTTGGGTAACAGAAGAGGTATTGAACTTCACTGATGAAAGGAGAAAATATAAAAAATGCAGTGAATGAAGTAGGCCAAAAGGAATACAAACGTCTCAAAAATGAGATCGACAGGAAGTGCAAAATGGTTAAACAAGGATGGCTAGAAGACCAGTGTAAGGATGTAAAGGCATATATCACTATGGTAAGATAGATACAGCCTAAAGAAAAATTAAAAATTCCCTTGGAGAAAAGAGAACCACCATATGAATATCAAGAGCTCAGATGGAGAACCAGTTATAAGCAAAGAAGCAGAAAGGTGGAAGGACGATGTACTTGAGAGCGATATTATGGAAATGGAGTGTCTCCGGGCCTTGTCCACGTATACAACTATCTTTCATGATTTTACACCATGTGTTGGCTATGATTAAGTTATGCTCTGTGCAAAACGGATATGAAGATGAAATGAGAGATATGATACTGCATGAAGAATTTGACAGAGCACTGAAAGATCTACGTTTCTAGCGTTTCTAGGTTTAGAGAAGGCTTGTGACAATATTGATTGGAATACTCTCTTTCAAATTCTGAAGGTGGCAGGAATCAAATACAGGGAGCGAAAGGCTATTTAAAATTTGTGTAGAAACCAGATGGCAATTATAAGAGTCGAGGGACATAAAGGGAAGCTGTGGTTGGGAAGGGAGTGAGACGGGCTTGTAGCCTATTCCCGATGTTATTCAATCTGTATATTGAGCAAGCATTAAAGGGAACAAAAAAATTCGGAGTAGGAATTAAAATCCATGCAGAAGAAATAAGAACATTGAGGTTTGCTGATGACATTGTAATTCTGTGAGAGACAGCAAACGACCTTGAAGAGCAGATGAACGGAGAGGACAGTTTCTTGAAAGGAGGATATAAGATGAGCATCGACAAAAGTAAAAAGATGATAATGAAATGTAGTCTAATTAAATCAGGTGCAGCTGAGGGAATTAGATTAAGAAATGAGACAAAGTAGTAGATGACTTTTGCTATTTGTGAAAGCGAAATAAGTGATGGTGGTCGTATTACAGAGGATACAAAATGTAGACTGGCAATGGCAAGGCAAGTGGTTTGAAGATCAGAAACTTGTTAACGTCGAGTGTAGAATTAAATGTCAGGAAGTCTTTTCTGAAACTATTTGTATGGAAAATGAACGATAACTAGTGTAGACCAGAAGAGAATCGAAGCTTTTGAAATGGGGTGCTACAGAAGAATGCTGAATATTAGATGGGTACCTGTAAAGGAGATATTTTAGCATCTGAGCTGTTTTGGTGGAGTTGAGTTGCGATCTTTTTTTTCTTTTAGTCAGAGTCCTTGGTGTTTGGAGGATAATATCACCATATTTCTGACACCTTTAAGTGTTTCGGTGATTATTACAGCAGTGCAAGAAGCTGGTGTGTTTAGTTTTAGGGTTTGTAGGCTATCACACAGCACCTTGTGCCAGTGATGATAACAACAGCACTAAATTACAGATTTAAAAGAGCCTTTGTGTGACTTAGCACGATAGCAGGATGTGTTGGTCCAGATATTTTACAATTATTTTTGACATTAACATCTTTAATACTGATTTATTTAACGATTGCACAGACCAATAACGTCAAATCGATCTTCAAAATGAGTCCTTCAGGTTTTCCATATACAAACTTACATTTTCTTGGCAATCAGATCATGACCTTGCTATAAATTTTGTTACAATTAGGTTTATTGATTTTCATTAATTTTACATTATTTATTGCACTGTACGTTGTACAGTCTTTTCCTCACTAAATCAATAAAGTCAGAATCTGTGCGTATTCTAAATAGACGTCCCTAGCCTTTTTTTCTTTCTACATATGAAGGCTAATCTCAGGAAGTGCTGTAGGGATTTTCATTAATAGACTGATGGACGAGGAAGCTTTGTATACATAATTTATTACCACTGCATCACGTAGCGTCCGCAGCTAACCGCCTGTTTCCCACGAAGTGGGGCCAGGGCCGTTCCTCAGCTAAGTGACGTAGCTTGACATGCTACCTTGGCACTTTAGCTTTTTATACACATGTTACTAAGGTTTGAAGCTCCTCTTGTCATTTTTCCATGTTTGCGGTTTAAAAACTGTGTGGTTTTAGAAATCAGCCTTATGCAAACATAATTAGTTTACTTTTCATATTTACTCAGACATGCTTAGACACCAATGCGTCATCTTCTGTGTCTCAAATTTTTTTATTACCTTAAAGTACAATATCACATTTGTAATAATTTAACTGCTATAGTCCTAAGAAATACAGTATTTGCCATTTGCTTCGTTTTGTTTGGACACTCACCTTAAAATTACGTCGCAAACTGAACTGTATTATTATACATCGATTTCAGTGCTCGTTTTCGTCGATTTTTTGACAGAAAAATTAGTCATGAAAAAAATTGTTACTTATTTGTGGAGAGCTGTTTCGAGGATAGTGGTTATGTACGTTTCTGTACTTATATTTTCCGTCCTGTTTGGTGTCCCTGGTTGGTGTCTAAATCAGCTGCTGTTTAGTGCATTGCTATCACTCAGTTTGTCACAAATTTCCGCTCATTACTTCACCTGACATGAATTTACACAAAATATGGCGAAATGTGAACTGCACAGACACTTCTAACAACACACTTAATGAGAGGTGTCATGTTATTGTCATTGCCCACTTGTCCATCGTTGGTCTTGTGTTTGTTATGGTGCTGATTTCGAATGTTTGTGTGTGTGTGTGTGTGTGTGTGTGTGTGTGAGAGAGAGAGAGAGAGAGAGATGGAGAGAGAGAGAGAGAGAGAGAGAGAGATGGAACGAGAGGTGGGTTGACAACCCAGAAAACATGAGACCTTTTTATGTTTGTTTGGGGGGAATCATTTCTGTATAGTTCGTTGAATTTTCCAAATGGTGTTTTGTTGCACAGTGTTGTATTTTCATTCAAGACTCTCTTTCCCTGTATTATTGCTTTTGTATGTGGTAGTTCTTCTCTACTGTGAGTTTTTGATATAGACTGTTGCTTTCTCTGAAGATCTTCAGATACGTCTCCATGTCTTATGGGTGGTGGTTTTCCTCTATTAGATGGTCTGCAAGAGTAGAGTGTGCACTATCACTTCTTAGGGCTCTGAGGTGTTTGGGGTACCTCGTTTTAAAATTTCTGCGTGTTTAGCCCATGTAGAGTAACTGGCATGAGCTGCAGGTTATCTGATATAGTCCAAATTTGGAGAATTTGTCTGCGGAGGTGTTCTTAGGTTTTAGATTGTTCTGTACTGTGTTACTTGTAAGGAAAGATATCTGCAGCCCATTTCAGTAAGTGGAATTTTCGGTAAACCTACAGCCACAAGTACAACCAATCACATCAACTCCTACCATCCACAGGCACGCAAACTCTCAAGTTTCAGACACTTGCTACACTGGCTCAACAGAACTCCACTGGACAAACTCAGCTACACACAGGAACTACATACAATACACCAAATAGCCAGAAAGAATAAAGAGAACAAACCAGCAACAAATCAGCAGTCACAACAGAGAACAAAAAACACAAGCTCCAGACAAACACAGGATACCAGGAACACTCTACAAAGAGTACAGCATGGCACACACTAACATACAGTACCAAAAAAGTACAGACAGTGGGAACACATACTGAAAATAACATAGTACAGAAGAACCTAAATATAAGAACACCTCTGCAGACAAATTCTTCAAATCTGGACTACATAAGTTAACCTGCAGTTCATGCCAGTCACTCTACATAGGCCAAACATGCAGAAATTTTAAATCGAGGTACTCCAAACACCTCAGAGCCCTAAGAAGTAAAAGGACGCACTCCACTTTTGCAAACCATCTAATACAGGAAAACTACCATCCATAAGATATGTAGGCTGATCTGAAGATCTTCAGAGAAAGCATCAGTCTCTATCAAAAACTAACAGTGGAGAGGAACTACCACTTACAAAAGCAATAATACAGGCAAAGAGACTCCTTAATGAAAATACAACACTGTGCAACAAAACACTGTTAAGACCATTCCATGAACTATACAAAAATGACTCCTCTGAAAAAACATAAAAAAGAACTCCTGTTTTCTGGGTTGTCAACCCACCTGTCTTTCCATCTCTCTCTCTCTCTCTCTCTCTCTCTCTCTCACGCACACACACACACACACACACACACACACACACACACACACACACACATTCAAAATCAGCGCCATAACAAACACAAGACCAACGATGAACAAGTGAGCACCAACAATAACATGACACCTCTCATTCAGTGCGTTGTTAAAAGTGTCTGTGTAGATCACATATCGCCATATTTTGTGTAGGGCATGTAAGGTGAAGTAGTGAGCGGCAATTTGTGACAAACTGAGTGAAAGCAGTGCACTAAACAGCAGTTGATTTAGACACCAACCAGAGACACGAAACAGGACGGAAAATGTAAGTTCAGAAACGTACAAAACCTTTACCCTCGAAACAGCTCTCCACAAATAAGTAACAGTTTTCTTCATGACTGGTTTGCACATGACATGCTGTCAAAAAATCGACGAAAACGAGCACTGAAACCGATGTATGATAATATAATTCAGTTAGCGACGTAATTTTAAGGTGAGTGTCCAAACAAAACGAAGCAAATTGCAAATATTGTGTTTCTTACGCCTATAGCAGTTAAATGATTACAAATGTGATATTGTACTTTACAGTAATAAAATTTGTATCACAAAAGATGACACATTGGCGTCTAAATATTTCAGGGTAAATATAAAAAATAAACTAATGATGTTTGCATACGGCTGATTTACAAAACCACCCAGGTTTTAGCTTTTTATGTTTTACCATGCCTTATTTTGGCATGTGTCAGTTTATTTTATGCTTCTGAAGATGGCTAGATTACTCTAGCTGAAACCTGGGTAAAGACCAGTAACATTTCGCAACTGAGGCAGGTTTTTTGACATACTGATGGATGTTAGTTGTATCATTGAATTAAAAGCAGCATTTTTATGGGTCACGTGGTGTCGAGAATTGTCTGTTATTACCATGTCTGTGATGGTAGGCTCCCTACAATTCTTGAAAGTATGAATACGGTCACTAATGTTTATGGTTACATCGGTATAATGTATAAAGTTAAGCTCAAACTCCATTTTCACTTTTATTTGCTGTATTTATAAGTTATTGTTTGACGAAGTTTTGAAGTTATCTGGTAGTATCTATGTGGGAGTGTAACATGTCATCAACATGTCTAAACCAGTATCCAACCTTGGAAGAAAGTGGGTTATTTTGCAAAAACTGTGTTTCAAAATTGTCCCTGAAGATATCAGGAAAGACTGGACTGAGTGGGGACCATCCAACTATTTGTATACCCTCCCATTGGAACAGAGATAATTTTGTTCATGCAACTCTATGTAGCGAAGCTTACATCATCTGAAACAACCAGGCTAATAATTTATTTAGTAAGTCTGTGTGAATGATTCGTTCTCCTGAGCAAGTATGTTAACAAAACATTTGATAAAATCAAAATAAACCAGCATCGCACTATGGAGAAATTTGCATGTCTTTTAACTTGTTTACTAAGTCATGTAAATTAAGGATACCATGACTAGGTAGAACTTGGTTTTGATCTTGATCAGATCATTTAACACTCTGGCTGATGTATAATGTGGAGATGAGAATAAAGACGCCTTAGGATGGGTTGAGATATTATCTTAATAGCGTCTAGGGAGGAAATAAGTCTGAGAGCTATAGGATTCTTGTCTGCGAGGAAGTAGGCGTCAGTATCTAATATCATACTCTTACACAGTATGATAACACTCTTAATTTTATCATTGTAGGATTGTGTGGGGTCTTTCAGAATTTGTTGGAAGTTGGAGGCATTCAGGAAATCTTCCACATTGTTAACATTGTCACATTTGTTCATTAAGACAACAGTATTACCTTTGTCTGACACGACTGTTATAACATTATTGTTATTCATAATCAGTTCATGGGCTACGAGACGTTTAGTGGAGATGTCCTCAGCTTATGCATATTCTAATTGTTTTTTGAGACTTTGTGTGATGGAGTTTACTTTAAATATTTTCATCGTACACTGATCTCTTTATTGATCATTTTTAAATGTGAAAGATTAGTTGCACGATCTGCAAGCTTCAGCTTTTGAAATGGTTTCGAATGTTGGTTACCACTGGATAGTTTATTAATTTTAGCATTCTATTTTTCACACGTGGTAAAGATGATGCCATTAACTTCCTGTCACACTTATCTGTCCAATATATCGAACTCCAATGGGTGCAAAAGGGTCAGAATTCGCATGTGCATTAATTTTATGTGTGTACACAAATCATTGTGAATGCTGATCACGCTTTCATTTCTTCCATGATTTTCTTTTTAATGTCTACTGCCTTTTTAGAAGCATAAGTCCTCTACTTACTTCCAGTGTTGAATACTGGCCTAGGTATATTGGTGATATATTGTGCTTCTGGACGGGTACAGTCTGGCAATTTCAAAAATTCCTCAAGTATTTATAAATACAACAACATAAAATTCACTGTGGATTTTGAGCACAACTTCATACATAATTTAGATCCAATTATAGACTTCAGTGACTGTATTCATACTTGTAGGAAACCTACCATCACATATGTGGTAATAGCGGCCAATGCTCAGCACCCCATGACCCATAAACATGCTGCCTTTCATTCAATTATACAGCTACATCACTTAGTCTCCACCCCCATGAGTGAAGACTACTGCAGTCGAATTAAATGCAATCAAACAAATAGCATCACACAATGGCTATACTTCTGACTTAGTGGACTCCATAATGCACAAAAGGAGAAACAACAAGTATCCTCTCTTCTTTGCCCTGTCCTTGACCCATCACCTCACGAAAGCAATAAATGGTGCACAGTCCCATACAAAGGAAAAGCTCTCTGGACATAGACAGGAAGCTTAACTCAAGGAGTGTAAAAATAATCATCTTTTGTGCACAACATTGTTAGACACTTTTTGCCAAATATGAAAGGCTGAACACCAAATCTGGAAAATAGTGGAGTATACAAAATAACTTGTAATCGGGGCAAATTCTACATACATCAGTCTTGAAGGGAAATACGTACCCACTTGAAGTAACACCACAGAAGTTGGAAACCTAGAAAAGGAAACTCTACGTTTACAGACCACCTGCTTAAAGAAGGCCATAGTTAGAAGGTTTAACATGAAGAATTTTTAATGGAAGAAAGATGAACCATCTTGAACAAATGGAAACTGATAAAAATATGTTTATCAACCCAAGCTTAGTACTGAATGACCAAACACATTCCCCTTACTCGCCACTTCTGACTGCAGATGCTGGTCATAATCCCATCCTGGTCATGTTGTAAATTACCCATCTTACGGACATATCCCATTTTCCTTTATTTCAGACACTATAATTTCTCTCTTTGTGTTAAAAAAATTACTTTGTGTAATCACAGATGCTTCACTCACCTGCTTTACGCCGTTATTATATCTTTTTTGCTTCTGACCTAAGTCCTATTGAAGACAAGAATATTTTGTTCAGCCACATTATTGGAGTATGCCACCATAGTTTATTGTCCAACTATTTTCTTCTGTGTAGAAATGTTGCAATTTATCTACAGGTCATTAGTTAATGTGTCACATATTTTACCTCAGTTAAATAATTTTACATCACATTAACACTGGAATAATCCCTCTTGTTTTATTCCTAATTCGATCATTAATATTTCTCATCTCTGGGAATAGAGATACTCTGTAGATTCACTAGTTTAAAATATTTGACCAGAAAAATTTCTCTGCACCACATACTTATCTTTGTATCAGATGATAGAGTAAGAGTCCAAAACCCGTTTCGTGTAACAAATAATAAATACTGTGTTGCGTCTGCTTCATTCATAAGGATTTGCTTAACTGCATCTAGTTCATGATCACCAGTTATGATGTGTTAAGTTTCTCGCTGTTCTCATTTCTGCTATTTCTCATTAATTTAGTCTTTTTTCGATTTCTTCTCAATCAATTTTCCGTTTACATAGCTTCCGACTGTGCCCAAGACTGTCAAGATAAAGAAAAAAAAGAAAACATTTACAGTTGACGGATATTGGTGTAATACTACATATAATAGCGTATTACCACTGTAAAATAGTGGACGGTGCAGCGGCGGGATGCATTTCTCTTTTATAGCATTGTAGAGAGAGATAGGAGAAATACGGTTATTAGGCGACAGGAACATCCGCTAATCATTTATGAAGAACGAGGGAGGAAAAGACAAATGGCGACCAGCAAGTCGACCATTACATGGTATTCATGGGCGAACGACCACGAAATCTCATAAAAGACATGTTGTTGTTGTTGCTGTCTTCAGTCCTGAGACTGGTTTGATGCAGCTCTCCATGCTACTCTATCCTGTGCAAGCTTCTTCATCTCCCAGTACCTACTGCAACCTACATCCTTCTGAATCTGCTTAGTGTAGTCATCTCTTGGTCTCGCTCTACGATTTTTACCCTCCACGATGCCCTCCAATAAAAAATTAGTGATCCCTTGATGCCTCAGAACATGTCCTACCAACCGATCCCTTCTTCTGGTCAAGTTGTGCCACAAACTTCTCTTCTCCCCAATCCTGTTCAATACTTCCTCATTAATTATGTGATCTACCCATCTAATCTTCAGCATTCTTCTGTAGCAGCACATTTCGAAAGCTTCTATTCTCTTCTTGTCCAAACTATTTATTGTCCATGATTCACTTCCATACATGGCTACACTCCATACAAATACTTTCAGAAATGACTTTCTGACACTTAAATCTATACTCGATGTTACAAATTTCTCTTCTTCAGAAACGCTTTCCTTGCCATTGCCAGTCTACCTTTTATATCCTCTCTACTTCGACCATCATCAGTTATTTTACTCCCCAAATAGCAAAATTCCTTTACTACCTTAAGTGTCTACTTTAAGTGTCTAAAAGACATAAACGTAGTAAATAAGGTTTAGGGAGAAGGCTAAATAATATGAAGTATAGAGAGTAATGGCACACAATTGTTTCAAATTTGAAATGTATGTAGAATAAAGGCCCAGCTCATCCGAGGTAATTAGGCTCATGTATTCAGTAGAAAACACACAGTCATTACATGAATACAGTTCCAAACTTCCAGTAGCACGGTATATAGCAACACTGACAAATATAAGAGGAGTAATAACTAATACTTTGGAATGATGCAATGATTTGGTAAATGAATATTTGTTCACTATGCTTGAACCAAGGTTCTAAATAGTTCACTCAACGTATCTGTGAATCGTAATTCTAAATAGGAGACGCCGGACAGCGGCGTGAGCCATTAACGAAGCGGCTCAGTAGTAACAGATAGTGCAAGCAAGCACGGAGCTATTAAGAATGTGAGGGCAATGCTCCAGCTGTTCGTAAACTGACTTTACACTGTGATCAAAACAAAAACACTCTCGTCGCACTGTTTATAAAGAGCCAAAATGAAAACAAAACATTCCATATTATATATTTATATTTTATTATCATATGAAAATATGTTCATTTAAAATTTGTATAAACTTATTAGGAAACTAATTTAAAGTATTTCTTATTGTCACATGGAACTGTACCGTAGCTGTAAACTATACTGGAGCTGTACCCTGAGGTTGGAGATGGGAGTTTGGACTGACAATTGTTGAACTCAACAGCATCTGGAAAAATCTAGAGTTTCACAATGCAAGAAAAAAATGGTTCAAATGGCTTTGAGCACTAGGGGACTTGACATCTGAGCCTCAAATGGCTCTGAACACTATGGGACTTAACTTCTCAGGTCATCAGTCCCCTAGAACGTAAAACTACTTAAACCTAACTAACGTAAGGACATCACACACATCCATGCCCGAGGCAGGTTTCGAACCTGCGACCGTAGCAGCAGCGCGGTTCCAGACTGAAGTGCCTAGAACCGTTCGGCCACAGCGGCCGGCCATAATGCAAGACCACATCATGGACAACACAATTGTCAATATGGGCAGCTGTTGTGGACTGCTTGCCTATGTTCAGGTAAAAGGTGTGAGTCCAATCATCTTCCGTGTCCACATATTTGTGAAATGTATAGGTGTGGTGTTTGTCTTTTTAACCATGTGTAGTGGAGTCTTTGTGAAGTGCTCTGATATGCAGATATTTTGATGAATCTAAATAACGACAATGCGCCGATAGAAGTGGTACAGCAGTTTAATTTCTCATGAGAAATATTTTGTTGAATTCAGTGGACGGAAATGCGCCGACAATAGCATAGCAGCAGAATCAAACTACATGATTTTAAGCTTCGCTAGGAGGTAGTGGACTGATATAGAGTATTCTAGCAGAAATCATTAATAGTAAGTTAATAAAAGACAACTAACAACATAAAAAAAGGTGCTCAATAATGCTACTTTGTAAATCTTTACTATTGAAAGATTAATGTAATTAGTATAGAAAGTGTAACTAAAGATTAATGATTTTGGGCTAGAAGGTTGCACACGAATGTATGGAAGGTAGGAATTAGTATTTCCTGATCACGGGTATAATTATTCCGTATGATTACACTAATTAATTACATTAATTAATATTTTAAGAATGAAAAAGTGTGAAGCAGATTCAAATTTTGAAAAATGGTAACGAATCATAAGTATAATGACTCTTGAGAGATGATAACTGAAAACTTAATAAAAATTTCACTAAAAATTTACTTACTCCCGGAATTAACTGTCGTTTGCGAGACCATCCCGGTTTCTGAACATCTTAGAAGGAAGTGGATGTCTAAAATTTCTGGCTTTACAGCTATCATATTCGCCTAAAAGAAGCTCTTCTTAGAGCAGTTGAGGAGGAAGCTGTGGGAAGATGACGTAATGTGGTGTGAGGTGCTAGTAACAGATGTTTAAGTAAGTATATTGTGAGAGAGACCATCTAAACAGCGGTCCTCCTACACAATAGGCTGCTATGTTCGCAAGCTGCGCGCCAGAATTATAAATTTGTATTATTAAAATTAAATATGCTAAAGAGTGAATTTACTTGTATTTCATATAACAGCATCCCTCAGTAACAGGTTATCATTCCATAATTTCATAAGTGTTAATTACCAGCAAAATTATAAACAACAGATACACGAAAAGGCTTAGGAAGCACTTCGGTTATCTTCGGATCGCGAATAACTTGGATGGCGAGATAAGTGGTTCCGCTGTAAGATCAGAACTTTTGCGGCTGCCTCAGAGGACAGAGATGTTGTCCGCTGCGGTCGATATCAATTGAGACTTAAACAGCAATCTCTGCTTTGTAAATATGAGAGCTCGACCGATAGGCTCGGAGGACAAACATGCTGCCTGCCGCGATAGGTATCAGTTAAGAAGGTAATCAGCAATCTCTGGGTTTCGGACATGAAACTGAGAACTAGTTTGATAGTAGTCATGCAAACACGCTGTCATTACTGTGTTTATTCACCGTGAAAGTGTGAAGAATGGAAATTATTTACCACAATATTGACTATAATTGTGAAGTTTCTCGTATTCTGCTAATAAAACTGAGTGGCATCCCTTTTAAAGAAACCAATTGAAAAGTTTAATTACTTATAGACTACCAGTCCTTCACTAACAATTTGTTACGGCCTCGGGATAACGAATTCACGATCTACACGCTGTTTTCTGCCCATGGTACAACAACTACAAAAGACTGCAGATTGGTGAATATTATTCAGTACTTATGCATTCCACTCGGTGCGGCGGAAGCATTAAGGCACCTCGCGTGTTCTACAATCTTAGTAAAAATGAGACAAGTGATTAGTTAGTCGTTTGTGGTAACACAGAGGAAAGGGATACATCATACACACGTAAATCCCTCCCGTTATCCCTCTGTTTCACTTAACGTAGTATACTTGTTTTAATAAGGCACCGTAAGTTCATGTTGTGACCTAATAGTATTCCAGTAATAAACATTGGTAAGACTGCTGTTGGTCTACGTGTCTTCATAGTTGATTGCTAGCTTGTGTCTCAGTGTAGGGGTATTGTTCGCACTTGTTGCGTGTCTTGTTGTCATGTAGGTGTTTGTTGTATGTGGGTTTTGTTGTGCTATCTGGTGAACTAGTGTTTTTGTTACAGGGTTGTTTCAATGCACCTTCTGTGAAGTTAGCACGGCATATGATTCTCATTTGCTTGATGTATATACACTCCTGGAAATGGAAAAACGAACACATTGACACCGGTGTGTCAGACCCACCATACTTGCTCCGGATACTGCGAGAGGGCTGTACAAGCAATGATCACACGCACGGCACAGCGGACACACCAGGAACCGCGGTGTTGGCCGTCGAATGGTGCTAGCTGCGCAGCATTTGTGCACCGCTGCCGTCAGCGTCAGCCAGTTTGCCGTGGCATACGGAGCTCCATCGCAGTCTTTAACACTGGTAGCATGCCGCGACAGCGTGGACGTGAACCGTATGTGCAGTTGACGGACTTTGAGCGAGGGCATATAGTGGGCATGCGGGAGGCCGGGTGGACGTACCGCCGAATTGCTCAACACGTGGGGCGTGAGGTCTCCACAGTACATCGATGTTGTCGCCAGTGGTTGGCGGAAGGTGCACGTGCCCGTCGACCTGGAACCGGACCGCAGCGACGCACGGATGCACGCCAAGACCGCAGGATCCTACACAGTGCCGTAGGGGACCGCACCGCCACTTCCCAGCAAATTAGGGACACTGTTGCTCCTGGGGTATCGGCGAGGACCATTCGCAACCGTCTCCATGAAGCTGGGCTACGGTCCCGCACACCGTTAGGCCGTCTTCCGCTCACGCCTCAACATCGTGCAGCCCGCCTCCAGTGGTGTCGCGACAGGCGTGAATGGAGGGACGAATGGAGACGTGTCGTCTTCAGCGATGAGAGTCGCTTCTGCCTTGGTGCCAATGATGGTCGCATGCGTGTTTGGCGCCGTGCAAGTGAGCGCCACAATCAGGACTGCATACGACCGAGGCACACAGGGCCAACACCCGGCATCATGGTGTGGGGAGCGATCTCCTACACTGGCCGTACACCTCTGGTGATCGTCGAGGGGACACTGAATAGTACTAGGTACATCCAAACCGTCATCGAACCCATCGTTCTACCATTCCTAGACAGGCAAGGGAACTTGCTGTTCCAACAGGACAATGCATGTCCGCATGTATCCCGTGCCACCCAATGTGCTCTAGAAGGTGTAAGTCAACTACCCTGGCCAGCACGATCTCCGGATCTGTCCCCCATTGAGCATGTTTGGGACTGGATGAAGCGTCGTCTCACGCGGTCTGCACGTCCAGCACGAACGCAGGTCCAACTGAGGCGCCAGGTGGAAATGGCATGGCAAGTCGTTCCACAGGAATACATCCAGCATTTCTACTATCGTCTCCATGGGAGAATAGCAGCCTGCATTGCTGCGAAAGGTGGATATACACTGTACTAGTGCCGACATTGTGCATGCTCTGTTGCCTGTGTCTATGTGCCTGTGGTTCTGTCAGTGTGATCATGTGATGTATCTGACCCCAGGAATGTGACAATAAAGTTTCCCCTTCCTGGGACAATGAATTCACGGTGTTCTTATTTCAATTTCCAGGAGTGTAGGTCAAGGGTGCATTACACAAAGGAAGTCGCTACGGGTAGCAGAGTACGTCGTAGGGTAGGCGGTACTTTTCTGAGATACTTTGATGAACACTCGCTAATCGATACACTGCATGGAAAGATACACAGCAAGGAAAGTCAGACCGCGTCCAGAGTAAAGACACTTCGACTGTCAAAACTGTATCCCTAAATAGTCGATGTATTCGTAACAAAGGTCCAGAATTTGCTACCCTCCAGCAGAGGTCTCTCTCTCATATTATTCTCGGGTCCGAGAGCTTGCTGAACCTCGAAAGATCTGAGATTATATAGCGAGTCATCGAACATATATCAGAAAGACGGATTACAGGCCATAGGAGAGGAAGTGTTCATTGCAATTGGCAAAAATTATTATCTCTACTGAGGTCAAAGTTAAGTGCGACGCTGAAGGTATCTGGTGGCGTACAACAGGTCTAAGTAAAACCAAACTAATCGTTAAATGTTTTCACCGGGCATCAGATTGTGCTGTTACAATTATATAATAATTCAAAGAATGTCTTTGTTCAATAGATTGTAAATAGCCAGATCATGCATTCCTAGTTGGAGGCGACTTTAACCTATCGAGTATAGACTGGAACGCCAATGGCTTCACTGCAGGGGGTTCAGATAGACAGTAATGCGAAGTACTTTTCAACACATTTTCTGATAACTGTCTTTAGCAGATAGTACGGCAGCCCACTAGCAATGGATATATCATAGACCTTGTAGCTGCAAGGAAGTCGGCCCTTTTCGACAATGACAGTATAGAAGTGGGGATGTTACTATAGCAACTATGGTTACGAAAATGCTGAGGAAGCAGAGGTTGTTGCACTCTTGAGTAAAAAGAGAACGCGCAAATGACAATAAACAAAGCTTGTTAGAGACTCGTGCGTCTGTGAAAAGATCTATGCGCGAAGTACACAACTTCTACCACCGTTGTACCTTAGCAAAAGATCGGGCAGAGAAATCGAGAAAGTTCTGGTCCTACGTCAAATCGGTAAGTGGGTCTAAGGGTTTTTGACCAGTCTGATATGGCAGTGGAAGACACCAAAACGAAAACCGAAGTTTTAAATTTCACTTTCAGGAAATCTCTCTTCTGTGATTCCTCCTTGGCGTCCAACTGCAATATCTTACAGGTATACACAGGTAAAACCGCCTGCTACTGGAGCCCAAAGATGTCTCGCGGTACAGCCAGTCACATCCCAGGTGGACTGCTCGCAATCCAACTACCTGTTGACCCTGCCAACCCGTCCCACCCCATCCCATCCTCACCCGCTCTCCACGGTGTCTCTATGTGTCCATCATGGCAATTTCCCTGGATGCAGACACATCCATTGGCATACCCCGACTGCTAGTTCGCTCCGCCCCAGCTCCTGTCGACAGCGGCGGAGGCGCTTGCAGAGCTTCCAGCTCTCTGCTGTGGACATGGGGTGACTCGCCGCTCACGACCATTCTTGTTTGTCAAATTTGCTCCTTTGTTATCCACAGATTGTCCATCCAGCCGGTATACGTATGTGCCAACGACGTTATTCAATTTAATCTCATTGTTCGTGTCGCAATATATTGTGACACTGAAGGGGCCGTCACAAAATTAGATACCTCAAGGTCACAGCAACTCCCTGCAGTCCGCCGTTACTTCAGCGCTGTGATTCGCTCGCCTCATAGCTTTCTTGCCGCATGTACACTGTTCACAAGTCAGTACCAGCTGAATATTCTATGTTTCTAAGATACTGCCGTGCCTCCGTTATTCTGAATTACAATGCATAGTTATTTTGGACACGCATGCATGCATGTATACATGCATGCAGGCAGCCGCGGACACCGGGCAAGCGACTGTCAAGTAAAACGTCTCACCTGTACGGGAATATACGTAACGCGTGCATAACTACAGGCTGTTGACGCGCGGTTGGCGACATATGGAAGTTTGGCTCTGGCCGCGAGTCGTTCACGGATAGCCAAATGGTAAGCCGGACGCTCGCGATAAGTGGAAATCCAGATTCGAGATCCGGTTCGGCACAGATAATCATTATCGTCATTCCATTCTACACTACTGGCCATTAAAATTGCAACATCAAGAAGAAATGCACATGATGAATAGGTATTCATTGGAAAAATATATTATACTAGAACTGACATGTGATTAAATTTTCACGCAATTTGGGTGCATAGATCCTGAGAAATCAGTACCCAGAACAACAACCTCTGGCCGTAATAACGGCCTTGATACGCCTGGGCATTGAGTCAAACAGAGCTTCGATGGAGTGTACAGGTAAAGCTGCCCTTGCAGCTTCAATACGATACCACAGTTCATCAAAAGTAGTGACTCGCCTACTGTGACGAGCCAGTTGCCCGGCCACCATTGACCAGATGTTTTCAATTGGTGAGAGATCTGGAGACTGTGCAGGCCAGGGCAGCAGTCGAACATTTTCTGTATCCAGAAAGGCCCGTACAGGACCTGCAACATGCGGTCGTGCATTATCCTGCTGAAATGTAGGGTGTCGCAGGGTTAGAATGAAGAGTAGAGCCACGAGTCGTAACACATCTGAAATGTCACGTCCACTGTTCAAAGTGCCGTCAATACGAACAAGAGGTGACCGAGACGTGTAGCCACTGTCACCCCATAACATCAGGGCGGATGATACGCCAGTATGGCGATGACGAATACATGCTTGCAATGTGCGTTTACCGCTGTGTCGCCAAACGCGGAAGCAACCATCATGGTGCTGTAAACAGAACTTCAATTCATCCGAAAAAATGATGTTTTGCCACTCGTGCACACAGGTTCGTCGTTGAGTACACCATCGCACGCGTTCCTGTCTGTGCAGCGTCAAGGGTAACCGCTGTCATGATCTCCGACTTGATAGTCAATGCTGCTACAGACGTCGTCGAACTGTTTGTGCAGATGGTTGTTGTCTTGCAAACGTCCCCATCTGGTGACTCAGGGATCGAGACGTGGCTGTACGATTCGTTACAGCCATGCGGAATAGATGCTTGTCATCTCGATTGCTAGTGATACGAGGCCGTAGGGATGCAGCACGGCGTTGCGTATTACCCTCCTGAACCCACCGATTCCATATTCTGCTAACAGAGATTGAATCTTGACTAACGCGAGCAGCAATGTCGCGATACGATAAACCGCAATTGCGATAGGCTACAATCCGACCTTTATCAAAGTCGGAAACGTGATGGTACGCATTTCTCCTCCTTACACGAGGCATCACAATAACGTTTCACTAGGCAACGACGGTGAACTGCTGTTTGTGTATGAGAAATCGGTTGGAAAGTTTCCTCATGTCAGCACGTTGTAGGTGTCGCCACCGGCGCCAACCTAGTCTGAATGCTCTGAAAAGCTAATCATTTGCATATCACAGCATCGTCTTCCTGTCGGTGAAATTTCGCGTCTGTAGCACGTCATTTAAGTGGCGTAGCAATTTCAATGGCCAGTAGTGTACAACTGATGGTTGTTCATATTCGAAGTTGCTAATACATTTGATATTCTGTGTTTCCGTGCAATATCATTTATTGACATGTGATTTAAGTCTCCCGTGATACAATGCACTGAGGTGTGCTTGGTAGTGACCGATATGCTGCAGTGAGGAGTTACGTGTAGAGTTACACTGGTCAGTGTGCATTAAGGGCTAGAAGACTTTAGAAAACAATCTAAAATTGTCTTACCGAGCGTACTGAAGATTTTTTACTGATCTGGCCAACAGTGGAGAAGCCACGAATAATATGAATTTTGAGCAAGTTCATAAAACGACAACACAGCCTTGAGGTACTTCCGAACCGACAATATTCCGTATTAACAGTGACGTAACATCGGCAGAATCTCTAGAGGTAAGCACTTGATATGGTTCTCGAATAACGGGATCTCAATGAAAATGGATTACACGATTCTGACAAAAACTTAGTGCGTGGAACTGTACTTCGAAACTACAACAGACGAGAGTACTCGACTGCTAGAAATTTACATAGCGATCTCCTTGAAAAATTCTGGCTCAGTGACGTCCGTCCGTTCTTTGTCTTCTCCTCTCACTTGATTTTTGATTCAGAAAGCGTAATAATTTACAAAGGTTTCATAATGCTATGCAGAGACATTGCAGGAGCAAAAACAAAGAGAACGAACTTTTGGGTAACATGCTTTCTTTGTGGTCTGAGGACAATAGCGTTTCAGTATACTGATAAAACATTGCTGTCAGAAAAACATATGCAAAAATACATTTTTCTCGGCTCCAAAGGAAATATTGCCCTAAAGGTTAAAGTAAGTTTTTAGCGCTTACCGGTGAGCTGGGTAATGAGACGAAGGGTAAGTAACGGCTGTTATTAAAAAGATTTCGAGACCTAGGGAATATTCTCGGTCGTACAAAGGCAAAGCGTCGGATCTAAAATCCTGGTGATGGGATACAAGTACCCTCGCGCTGTCGCTGACGGTTTCTCTTGTAAGTGAATTGTGTTCATATGCTACACGATACAGTAATGATGTCTCAGATGTTACCAAAATTAATTTCACTGTCCTCTTAACAACTATTTTTCTGCAAGTTTCTACATCGTCCAAAAGAATGCAGATTCATCAGCCAAGACATTCATCATTTCACAGGCAGAAGTGTTTCTCAGTCTTACGGTATTTTGTTTTTCATTTCGGAATACTTTTATGTTTTCACGACAAAATGTACTTCGCACACATCTATAAATTTGAGAATGTTGAAAGATTATTTTCAATCCAAATATTTCAGTGATTCTCTTTTTGCACAGGCTGAAATGAAAAAGTATTTCTCTTCAAAAATTTTTGTTGTTTCAGTTTTTACTTTCATTCGTAGCAGCTAGTAAGAATTTTCTTTGGGAAAGTAATCCATCATATTCCAGACCATAAGCAGAGATATTTAATATTGTTCGGAATTTTTACCAACAATTGATATTATCACTAACTGGTAATGCTCTAAGACGGTGAGGTGATCTTGAGATGCCTATTTTGGTGATGGTTGCTGTCATGATTGTGGATATACAATGCATTTCTAAAGAATGCATTTCTTTCATTAACTTTAGCTCTGCGTATAAACAAGAAGACGGTAACAAGACGCTGGCCAGGGAATGCTTGAAATGAAGAGAACAATACGCCAAAGAAAAGTTGCTAAAGATGGTATTACACTCAGAAACTGATGATTTCATCTATTTTCTCCTAATGGGCAGTGAAACTTTTAGTAACTTAGTTACAACAGCCTCACATCTATACTACTAAGTGATTATTTCTGAACTCAAATCCCGGAACCCGAATCTCGGAATCAACAACCCAATACCAGTAGCAGGCTGCTTATTTAACAGCTTCCAGGGGCAATCAAACATTTGATTTTCTGTATTTCAACTTGTTATTCACTGTGTTTAAACTTTTAAAATACTGCCATAATCTACTCACTAAGGGATACAGTACAATGCTTAAAAATGGTTCATATCGTTCTGAGCACTATCAGACTTAACTTCTGAGGTCATCAGTCGCCCAGAACGTAGAACTAATTAAATCTAACTAACCTAAGGACATCACACACATCCATGCCCGAGGCTGGATTCGAATCTGCGACCGTAGCGGTCGCTCGGCTCCAGACTGTAGCGCCTAGAACAGCACGGCCACTCCCGCTGACATAATGGTTAAAGTTTAACACTCTAAGAGAAATACACTGAAACGTCAAAAAACTCGTATAGGCATTCTTATTTAAATATAGAGACATGTAGAGAGGCAGAATATACCGCTGCTGTCAGCAACGCCTGCATGAGACAACAGGTGTCTGGTTCAGTTGTTAGATCGGTTACTGCTGCTGCAACGGCTGGTTATCAAGATTTTAGTGAGTTTGGACGTGGTTTTATAGTCTGCTCGTGACGGGACACAGCATCTGCGGCCTAACAATTAAGTGGAGATTTTCCCGTACCACCTTTTCACGAGTGTACCGTGAAAATCTGGAATCTGGTAAAACATCAAATCTCCGACATCTCCGGAAAAATATCCTGCAAGAACGGGACCAATAACGACTTAATAGAATCGTACAATGTGACAGAAGTGCAACCCTTCCGCAGATCTCAATGCTGGGCCATCAACGAGTGTCAGCATGTGAACCATTCTACGAAACATCATCGATATGGGCCCAGTCGTGTACTCTTTATGACTGTACGAGAGAAAGCTTTTCGCCCCTCCTGCGCCCGTTAACACCGACACTGGATCGTTGATGGCTGGAAATACGTTGCCTGGTCGGACGAGTCTCGTGTCAGATTGTATCGAGCGGATATTACTTCATCTTCTCCTCCCCCATTTCTTCCTCCCCTTCCTCTCTCTCGTTCCATCTCCTCCTCCCCCTCTCTGTCCACATTCTTCTCACCTTTCTGTGTCCATCGCCCCAGTATCACTACCACCCCCCTCCCAATACGAGGTTGGCGGTTTTTACCCACATAGCATTTCTTTAGAAATAGTAAAAAATCGATATACCAAGTTTGGTTGAAATCGATACAGCTGCTTAGGACAAGGTTTTTGACGTATATGTCTTAAATTGAGCACGTATATCTCTGACACTCTGCAGTTTTACACTTTACGACTCGAGAGAATATACTAAATTTACTGGCCTGCTGCAGTGCTGTATCTCGAGACCTGGTTGACACAATGTACAGTATAATAAGAGGCAAATTGTATTTAATAGTTTTAAAGGTCTTCCAGTGCAACTAAATACAGAAAATGAATACCAACAGGTCATTTTCGAACATTTTTTGTCACTCCTTCTCACCCGCATCTCTATTGGTAGTGAGGAGTACTAGTCCCACGGTATTTTCGTGTTCTTCGAGTTCTCTACTTCTCGAGTTGCTAATTTTCGTCTGTTTCGTTTCCTTGCTGTTTTGTTAGTTTTCATTGTTTTTCTTTAGAACTGGCAAGATCGACTCTTCTTCTACGTTAAGTATTGCCTAGCACAAAAATCAAATCAACTTTTTATTAACGAATGCCACAAGTACTGTTTCTACACTTTTCTCACTTTGTTTTCGATTTACATTCAGTCACTGTATCATTTTGACTATTCACACTTCACTGTTTCTTTTTATTTACTCACTGCACTAGTTTTTCGGTTTCTTCCTTCTTCACAAGATACTGACGTTCGAGCCAACGACAGGTCTTCAACATTGGATTGCCCATCCAGTGGCGAACCACACAACATACCAAAAGTGCTTCGAATGCTCCACAACATTCAAGAGCGTTTTTGAAAGTTCCACAATGTCCTGGGATGTTCCCTAACACTCCGGAATCTTCCCGAACGTTACATACTATTCCAGAACATTCGAGAACATCGCGGATCATTGTGCAAGATTCCGGAACATTCTGGAATCCTGTAGAATCCTCTCCAACACTCTTGAATTTTTCTGGAATATTCTAGAATACTCTCGAATGTTCTGGAATGTTCTAGAAATTTCTGCAGAGCGAAAATTCCCAGCCCTTACATCTTCACTAGTACGCCCTTCAGATAAAAACGGGAACCTTCTTCGTGGATGGGGGATAGTAGCTACTATGCCATATAACTCCCTTGATCGTACCGGAACTCGTTACTGAATTTTAGTCGCACGCACATTGTCCACTAACTTACATAATATATATATTGATTATTCGTCCACTATGTCGAAATGAGAGAACTTGGCGACTTCCAACAAACTTTAAACTTTTGGAAACTTTTCTCGCTGTCACCTGTGCAAAGTTCAAGCTCCAGTTCCTCCTATGTACTTCGACTATATTCTTGTGGACTGTAATTTTTCCTGAATCACGGATCAGGCTGTGTAAGTTCTATTAATATTTGATTGCCACTGAAAGTGTAACTCTGAAGCTATTTATTTATTGCTGTAGGAGACAAGAGACACGACGTTTCTAATGGCCACCGATGGTGGCCATAAACATTTATTTTAATTCGTGAGTACGCGGTTTAGTTATCTGAACTGTCCTATGACATTACTGCTAAGTGATCAACTGTATATTATTGTGACGAATTTTTGTATCCTTATATATGAAAATGCTGCAGAACAATGTCTCTTGGTCGAGTCACGCTGTCCTCTATGTGCCCGGTGGTCCTATAGTATCTGGCTCTAGTCAGCGTACTCTTACAGCGATGCTAAAACGATCTCATTTTCTGGTCAGCAAACACCATGCAGCCAGAAAAGTCACAAAACTGTCACGTTAACATAACTGCAATTTGCACAGTAGAACAATAAAGAGAGTTCTTTGTACAAAGATCGTACCGCCAGTAGTAAATAAAAAAGTGGCAAATTAATGGTACAGTGGTTATCACAATAAAATAACGATACGAGTATGAAGCACAAAGGTAATTTCGTAATACAAATGAAAAGCACAAAATTACAATGCAGATTTAATATCGGGCCGGTTCCGTAGGTGAATGACACAAAATGAAGAGCTGACAACGGCGTCGTTGACAATGATAAGTTTGTAATGAAAGGTAAAAACACAACAGGTGGTCTAGTTTTCGAATCACGCTGGTTCCAGGGAAGGACATGATTCACACGACTTATAGGTCAAACTGTATACCAGCATCTTTTAAATTGTTCGCGAGCATATATATATATATATCGCCTGGAACCCGCCAGGTTAGCCAAGTGCACTAATGTGGTGCTTCCTGGACTCGGGTAGGCACGCCGGCCCAGATCAAATCTGCCCAGCAGCTTAACGACGGAGGATGGTTTTAGGCGGTTTTCTACATCCCAATAGGTGAATACCGGGTTGTTCCCCACGTCCCGCCTCAGTTCCACAGCTCACCGACATCTGAACACATTCGCGCTATTCCATGGATTACACTAGACACAGACAGTTGGGGTACACTAATTCCGTCCCGGGGGGTACGGGGTGGCGGCCGGAAGGGCATCCGGCCACCACTTAATTAACCTTGCCAAATCTGGTTAAGCATGCCGACCGTGCGTCATTGCGGGAAAACAGCACAAGCAAAAGAAAGAACATACATCGACGCAGCGAGCCCGTAAAGTAACCTACTAACACCGGTAGGGAAGACAAAGCCTTCGATTTCTTTGTAGACGACTGCCTGTACTGCCGAGTACAGGCCAGTATTACATCGTTCAGAACCGCCATCTCCTTTATGATTTTCGTCTGGTGTATGTGGGTGTCGTAAAACTCTTGTCCCAGCCTCATGCGGGTGAGGGAGGTCACATGACGTCTACGATCCTCCTTAGGTAAACAATGGCTGAGAAGAGACGTTCGTTTCTGAGGCCGCCATTGCAGTGCTGGGATATGTGCCATTCACAACTGCGGTGCGATGATACGACGGCAGCCAAGGGGCTCCCCACTAAGCTCGCTAAAGAAATGAATTGACTTTTGGTAATGTTCTACCCTCAGTTCATGCTTGCATTGTATAGCGTCAAGATCACTGCTCCAGACAATGTGTCACGCAATACTGATAGAAACTGGAACTGAAATCAAAACCTCAATTGGTGATTCGTAACACACTGAAGCTCTTAAGAAACTTGAACAGCATTTGTATTCAAATTCAGAGACGTGTAAACAGGTAGAATAAGGCACTACGCTCAGTAACTTCTATATTAGACAACATGTGTCTGACGCTGTTGTTAGATCGGTTAGAACATAACGTTATAGTCAGCGCGCGAGCGATAGGACACAGCATCTCCGAGGTAGCGATAAAGTGGGGATTTTCCTGTACGACGATTTCACGAGTATACGGTGAATATCAGGAATTAGGTAACACGTTAAATCCTCGACATCGCTGCGGCCGGAGAAAGAACCTGCAAGAACGTGACTAATGACGACTGAAGAGAATCGTTCAGTGTTACAGAAGAGCAACCCTTCCGCAAATTGCTACAGATTTCACTGCTAGGCAATCAACAAGCATTGAACGTAACATCATGGATAAGGGCTTTCGGAGTCGAAGGTTCACTTCTGTGCCCTTGATGACTGCACGACATGAAGCTTTACGCCTCGCCGGGACCCGTCAACACCGATATTGGACTGTTGATGACTTGGAACATGTTGCATGAGCGGATGGACGTGTACGGGTATGGAGACAACCTCACACGTCAGCAGTGGACGTTCAAGCTAATGGACGCACTGTAATGCTTTGGGGCGTGTGCAGTTGGAGTGATATGGGACCCGTGATACGTCTAGATACTAATCTGACAAATGATACTTACGTAAGCATCCAGTGTGATCACCTGCATTCATTTCCATTGTGTATTCCGACGGACTTGGGCAATTCCAGCAGGACAGTCCGACACCCCACACGTCCAGAATTTCTACAGGGTGGCTCCAGTACAGTCCTCTGAGTTTAAACCCTTCCGCAGGCCATCACACTCCCCAGACATGAACGTTACTGAGCTTATTGGTACGCCCTGCAGCGTGCTATTCAGAAGAGATCTCCACCCCCTCGTACTCTTACGGATTTGTGGACAGATCTGAAGGATTGATGGTGTCAGCTCCCTCCAGCACTACTTAGACATTAGTCGAGTACATGCCAAGTCGTGTTGCGGCACTTCTGCTTGCTCGAGAAGACCCTACATGATAATAAGCAGGTATACCAGTTTCTTTTGCTCTTCGGTGTATATGAAGATGTGTGACATAATTGCATTCTTATGACTTGCAGTTGGTGATCATTAAAGCTTATTATTCGAAGTGGTGGTTTGTTAGAGTTTTCTCCCGAACAGCAATTTGTTTAGTATGAGAAATGTTGGCGAAATTAAAAAAAAGTTTTTATCCTTTGTAAAAGCTAGGAGTTCCGTGGGAAGTTGCAGTTTTGGGTAACATTCTTTTCACAACACTTTCCGTAAAAGTGACATCATTTTGAGGCCACGCACAATATCGGTGACCTCAGAAACTGCTATCGACTTTCATTAGCTTTTGATACGGACCTCTCACAACACTTCATGCACGCGTATTGGCGATTTCTAAAAAGACGCCACTCTTAGTATGATTTATTATAATTATTGTTCTCATTAAAAGTCACAAAATGATTAATTTTAATTTTTGTTTATTTTAGAACTACTGACAGACTTCCGAATATGTTTTTAGGCTGAAACCTAAGAGGACAGCTTAAATTACTGCAACTGAAACAAGCAGCAATAAAATTCATATTCTTACTTCTTGCAAATATTTGTCTCTCTATTTCCGAATATGTGACGAGTTCCGAGTGTGTGGCTAGGCGAAAACCTAAGCTTACAGGTCTAAATGTTGCGATTAAAGCAAGCTATAATAAACTTCGTATGCTTTCTTCTTACAAAATGTTCCGCTCTGAATTTCAGAATAAGTGGCGATTTCAGAGTGTGTGGTTAGTCACTAACCTCAGATGGACTGTGCGACTGGCCCCGGCGGAGGTTCGAGTCCTCCCTCGGGCATGGGTGTGTATGTTTGTCGATAGGATAAGTAGTGTGTAGGCATAGGGACTGATGACCTTAGCAGTTACGTCCGATAAGATTTCACACACATTTGAACATCTGACCTAACCTCAGCTTAAATTGTTGCGAGTGAATTGACGAGCAATAACATTCATATTCTTGCCTGCCAAACAGCCGATGGCAGTTCCAGTGGTCGCCAATTTTGCGAGTGATGTCAAAATAACGTCACATTTGCAAGAAGTGTTGTGAAAAGTATTTTACCCTGCAGTTTTACCATGGAGGTACTTTCTTGCTTTTAGTAGTCTTGCACGACCTCTCTATGCTAACCCCATGCCGTCAGATACTAGAACATTTCAAGGCTCGTTAGGTAGCTACTGAAAATACCGATTATCAGGGTATTTAATTTAGGCCACTTTTGTCTGATATTTATCCTGAGTTGACGACAAAATCTTAATGCATCGAGGTTGGCGTAGGCAATTCAGTGTAATAAAAGTCCTCCCTATAGCAAATTTGCCACTCCGTCTTCAGGCCACCAGTGGCCTACCCGGACCATCCGACAGCCGTGTCATCCTCAGTGGAGGATGCAGATAGCAGGGGAGTGGGATCAGCACACCGCTCTCCCGGTCGCTATGATGGTATTCTTGATCGAAGCCGCTACCATTCGGTCGAGTAGCTCCTCAATTGGCATCACGAGGCTGAGTGCACCCCGAAAAATGGCAAGAGCACATGTCGGCCTGGATGGTCACCCATCCAAGCGCCGACCACGCCCGGCAGTGCTTAACTCCGGTGATCTCAGAGTAACCGGTGTAGCCACTGCGGCAAGACCGTTGCCACAGCTAATTTGTCACACGTTCTAAACATTTTTATAGACTGTACTGAAAAAATCTTCCTGAAAGTGACTGATATATTACCAATAATGAATAACACCGCAAAGAATCGTATCTCCATTACTTTGATAATGCCCTGTAATACCGTATTCTAGAGGTGCAAAGGCGAGCGAACCCAAACACACTCACATACATACACAGAGTGAGAGAGGGAGAGAGAGAGAGAGAGAGAGAGAAGCCTATACGCGCTTGCCACGTACGCACGCACGTGCGTGGTGTAGTAGGTGGCTAACATATTTCAGAGAGTGGACAGAGTCCGTCGGAACGCGGAGTGCGAGCCACTAAATTCGGGCGCAGACAATTTCATCTTACACCGTGCGCCAGGTAGCGGCCGCAAACGCTGAGTTACTGCTCCGGAGCTAAATTACTCGGGCGATTTATACCGGCGGCGAGGGAGAGGTGCAAATCACCCCGCGCGCCGCTCGCCGCTGTGGCTCTGCGGTAACGCGGCTGACCGCCGCTTTCCTTGGCGCGCGCTGCCGCCCGGCCTCACCTGCGAAACAAATGACGGCCGCAATTGGCCGCCGATCGCGCACAGTGGCGCCTCCCGGCCGGTGCGGCCGCACCGCGCAAACTAACCTAATTACCGCGCGCTCGCTGCCCAGCCTAACTGTTTTACAAAGTGTGCTGACACGCTCGTTGTAATTAACGCTGATGTATTAACCGAAATTAAGTAAATAGTGCTGCAAACGCGTTCCAGCAAGCCAGTTGCGGAATGTACCACGGTGGCCGCTTTCAATGAGATCACGGTACAACTTACTAGAAATGTATGTCCGCTTGTCCTGGTGTGCGGTTGCTATGAAAGTTCTCGATTATCCGGGATAATGCGAGACTGCTCGGGTAATGAAAATATACGGACGTTACAAATACACATGTTTTTACTGGAAGCTGTTTACTGTATGTATTAAGCATTGTTAAATGTGACATTTGAAACTCCTCTGCAGTATTTATCTGTTACCCACAACAAACGGCCAACGTATTTAATAATTTATAATTAAAATACAGTGTCTATCATATAACTTGGTTTCTTCTTCATTCACATTTTTCTTGACGTCGATTCTCATTTTCAGTATAGTGAAAACGTCGATATAATCGAACTAAATTTGTCCTGCATAACATACTCTAATAATACATCAACGCATTTCAGTACACTGTGCGCATTTTAACCGGCATTCGCTATCTCCCTCCACCAAATATACTTTGTCCGCTATACCTGTGTCCCCTCTGCTGCCGAGATACTGGTTAACAAGCATCTCCATTTAACCACTCGTGGATAGTTTCCCATTTTCCTCTTAACAACAAGAAATTTCCACAAGATCATTGAGAGGCGCAGCAGTATCACAGTCCTCCCTACCATAACGATGAATTCCTCCTAGCAGTATATTTTCTTTTGCCTTGGCGTACGCTGGCGCCAGCACAACAAGTGGCATAGAGGTTACGAGAGTACCGATGGAGACCAACGACAAAACTCGCTGGAAACGCGCCGCCAACGCCCTCTCAGCCGCCATTATTTGGGATGGCAGCCGCGGACCGGAGGGTCAGTTTATCCAGTCAGTTAGTCAGCTGGTTGGAACCTGTTACGCCAGCTAGTTTGAGTCTGTACGCCATGGAGTTCCAGTGTGTCACTGAGACAAAGTCGCAGAATTAAAACACTAGCACAGAGACTGGCAACACATAGTAACTTTATAGTGAACATAGCCGAACACTACTTCAGCAGCATTGAGGCTACGTTGACTATACAGAAGAGAGCTTGTACCACATCACATGGAAACTTAAAGTTAAGCAGCTCTTTGTATATGAATAAAGAACGCAGTTATTATTTGCATGCAGTTTGAGTCATAGAACGAGGATACCGGCCACCAGCCACCATTCTCTCCTTGCTTCCCATGGGAAAAATCTATAGGGCCAACGAGACGACACAAAAACAGCCAAAGAGAATACAACACCTATCAACAAAGAGAAAGAATTGTGAAGAAAACCGTTCAAGAAAAAATCCTAAATCATTTTATTTTACTATCACATTATTTGTGGTGCCCCAGCAAAGGCTCAATCTATAAATATAGAGTTGTTGTGGTCTGTGTGGCGCAACGAGGACATTGACGACAATATTCTTCTGTTACGATGAGGAGGGCGGGGTTCCCCTAATTAATTCTTACAGGGGATTTGAGAGGGAGTAAAGCCTGTGTCCTTGTTTAGGATCGCCCCTGGGGAGCAGATAAGGATATTTGACAACGATGGTGATCTGCCGAAGCAGCAAGATGATATATACTTTTAAGTGTCTTTAAACAAACTTGTTCGCCATTACATACTTTTACATGTGAGCTGCCTGGAGAACAGTGCCACTGCGTTTGATGCTGCCCGCCACGAATTCTTTCCTGTGCTAACCTCTTCATCTCAGAGTAGCACTTGCAACCTACGTCCTCAATTATTTGCTGAATGTATTCCAATCTCTGTCTTCCTCTACAGTTCTTGCCCTCTACAGCTCCCTCTAGTACCATGGAAGTCATTCCCTCATGTCTTAGCAGATGTCCTATCATCCTGTCCCTTCTCCTTATCAGTGTTTTCCACATATTCCTTTCCTCTCCGATTCTGCGTAGAACCTCCTCATTCCTTATCTTATCAGTCCACCTAATTTTCAACATTCGTCTATAACACCACATCTCAAATGCTTCGATTCTCTTCTGTTCCGGTTTCCCACAGTCCATGTTTCACTACCATACAATGCTGTATTCCAGACGTACATCCTCAGAAATTTCTTCCTCAAATTAAGGCCGGTATTTGGTATTAGTAGACTTCTCTTGGCCAGAAATGACTTTTTTGCCATAGCGAGTCTGCTTTTGATGTCTTCCTAGCTCCGTCCGTCATTGGTAATTTTACTGCCTAGGTAGCAGAATTCCTTAACTTCATTGACTTCGTGACCATCAATCCTGATGTTAAGTTTCTCGCTGTTCTCGTTTCTACTACTTCTCATTACCTTCGTCTTTCTCCGATTTATTCTCAAACTATACTGTGTACTCATTAGACTGTTCATTTCTTTCAGCAGATCATTTAATTCTTCTTCACTTTCACTCAGGATAGCAATGTCATCAGCGAATCGTATCATTGATATCCTTTCACCTTGTATTTTAATTCCACCCCTGAACCTTTCTGTTATTTCCATCATTGCTTCCTCGATGTACAGATTGAAGAGTAGGGGCGAAAGGCTACAGCCTTGTCTTACAGCCTTCTTAATACGAGCACTTCGTTCTTGATCGTCCACTCTTATTATTCCCTCTTGGTTGTTGTACATATTGTATATGACCCGTCTCTCCGTATAGCTTAACCCTACTTTTTTCAGTATCTCGAACAGCTTGCACCATTTATATTGTCGAACGCTTTTTCCAGGTCGACAAATCTTATGAACGTGTCTTGATTTTTCTTTAGCTTACTTCCATTATTGCCTCTCTCGTGCCTTTACTTTGCCTAAAGCCAAACTGATCGTCACCTAGCGCATTCTCAATTTTATTTACATTCTTCTATATACTATTCTCGTAAGCAGCTTCGATGCATGAGCTGTTAAGCTGCTTGTGCGATAATTCTCGCACTTGTCAGCTCTTGCCGTCTTCCGAATTGTGTGGATGATGCTTTTCCGAAAGTCAGATGGTATGTCGCCAGACTCATATATTCTACACACCAACGTGAATAGTCGTTTTGTGGCCACTTCCCCTAATGATTTTAGAATTTCTGATGGAATGTTATCTATCCCTTCTGCCTTATTTGACCGTAAGTCCTCCAAAGCTCTTTTAAATTCCGATTCTGATACTGGATCTCCTATCTCTTCCAAATCGACTCCTGTTTCTTCTTCTATCACATCAGACAAATCTTCACCCTCCTAGAGGCTTTCAATGTATTCTTTCCACCTATCTGCTCTCTCCTCTGCATTTAACAGTGGAATTCCCGTTGCACCCTTAATGTTACCACCGTTGCTTGTAATGTCACCAAAGGTTGTTTAGACTTTCCTGTATGTGAGTCTGTCCTTCCGACAATCAAATCTTTTTCGATGTCTTCACATTTTTCCTGCAGCCATTTCGTCTTAGCTTCCCTGCACTTCCTATTTATTTCATTCCTCAACGACTTGTATTTCTGTATTCCTGATTTTCCCGGAAAATGTTTGTACTTCCTCGTTTCATCAATCAACTGAAGTATTTCTTCTGTTACCCATGGTTTCTTTGCAGCTATCTTCTTTGTACCTATGTTTTCCTTCTCAACTTCTGTGATGGCCCTTTTTAGAGATGTCCATTCCTCTTCACCTGCCTCTGCCTACTGCGCTTTTCCTTATTGCTGTATCTATAGCGTTAGAGAACTTCTAACGTATCTCGTCATTCCTCAGAACTTCCGTATCCCACTTCTTTGCGTATTGACTCTTCCTGACTAATGTCTTGAACTTCAGCCTACTCTTCATCACTACTCTATTGTGATCTGAGTATATATCTGCTCCTGGGTACGCCTTACAATCCAGTATCTGATTTCGGATTCTCTGTCTGACCATGATGTAATCTAATTGAAATCTTCCCGTATCTGCCGGCCTTTTCCAAGTATACCTCCTCCTCTTGTGATTCTTGAATAAGGTATTCGCTATTACTAGCTGAAACTCGTTACAGAACTCAATTAGTCTTTCTCCTCTTTCATTCCTTGTCCCAAGCCCATATTCTCCTGTAACCTTTTCTTCTACTCCTTCCCCTACAACTGCATTCCAGTCGCCCATGACTATTAGATTTTCGTCCCCCTTTATGTACTGCATTACCCTTTCAATATCCTCATACACTTTCTCTATCTGTTCATCTTCAGCTTCCTACGTCGGCATGTATACCTGAACTATCGTTGTCGGTGTTGGTCTGCTGTCGATTCTGATTAGAACAACCCGGTCACTGAACCGTTCACAGTAACACACCCTCTGCCCTACCTTCCTATTCATAACGAATCCTACACTTGTTATACCATTTTCTGCTGCCGTTGATATTACCCGATACTCATCTGACCAGAAATCCTTGTCTTCCTTCCACTTCACTTCACTCAAATTATTAGTCCTATAGAAACACGAACAGGACAGTTTTGTAGGAAACTAAATGAGCTAAATTTTGTACTGGATATGTTCTCATTGAAGGCCACGGTTTTCGAGTTATTCAAGAAAAACTCGTTTGAAGGTAAATTTTGTACCTTTCTCTTGAATAATTACTAAACTGCGGCCAATAGCGAGAACGTTTCCCAGTAAAAAAATGAACTTCATTAAATTACCTACAAAAACGTTCTTTCAGTTTTTGCTGCAGGTGCAATAGTTTGGGCATAGCGAGCAAGAGAATATTATTATCTTGGACGTGGCATTTGAAGGTGTTGTGGGTTACAAAAAACACAGTGGCAGGGGCAGCTGAATGACCCTCTACATCAGTTGCACAGGGCCATCACTCTAGGAAAAGACGGGAGCCACATATCGTTTTGCTCTGATTACATTTAGAAGCACTAATGTGGGTACCTAACACAGAGACAAGTTCACTCATAGCCACTCGCTCTGCTGTTGTCTTACCCAGTGGCCACTTGGTCTTCTCTACTGGACACATGTTATGTGGAGCTACTTGTTCTTACTAACAGATTTATACTGAGAGCCCTACTTGAGATAGAGACAACCGTTCTTGCTCATTAGTGATCACTGAACTACTTCAGATACACGTAATACATTCACTACTTATGCATCAGTAACGTTTCGTTAGCCGAATTATACTGAATAGATTTCTCTGGATAGGGTAGGCGATAATACCTCTACGAAACACCTTGTGAGTGTGGCCAGAAGTACATCGAACAAACAGTGCGCACTGTGGAACAACACAGGAAAGACATGAGATGTATTTTCGCCTACGCTATCCAGAGAAATCTGCGTTAGCTGAGCATGCGTTAGAAAACGGTCACCACATAAAATTTGAAAATACCTCTGTAGTGTCACGCACTAACGGCTCCTGGGACAGTTTAATAAAGGAAGCTATTGAAATAAAAATTGCCGCAAACACCCTGAATAGAGAAGGTGGCTTGCAGCTCAGCGCTGCGTGGGATCCTGCTATCGCGCGGTTGAAAAGGGCACATCGAACGCAGACTCGAAACATGCCCATATATGGCAATGTCACGGGCACCAGTGACGTCACAGCCGACAGCTAGCGTATATAGGGGCGGACCAACAGCCCACTCGCCGTTATAACTCTTGATAATGGCCGAGGAGTGCTTGGCCAAAAGCTCGTGTAGTTTTAAGCAATTGACGCGGTTGTAAACCCGAGAACATTTAATTCAATGTTATCGCCGCGAGACTCTGCATTCATACGAATTTTTACTGTTTTCTTGTAGCTGCGGTTGCTACTGCAGCTACGACTCTAATGATGCTGGTCACAGCTTCGGCGATTACTTGAAACCATTTCATTGTAACTCTGAATGATTTTCACTGCTAATGATGCTCTTTTACGTGGCTGCCGAAGGCCTTTATTATGCGGTTGTGGTGCCTTGAATCGACTTACTTTCAATACCAACTTAATTTTCGTAAACTCTGGAGTATTCCATATATGTATGTCCGTGTTGATTTACTTCAAGTAAGTAGAATCCCTGGTCGAAACTTTCCTACGGTGAGTAAGAGTCGTCTCGGAGTTCCGTTCCTTGAGGCCTAGTGGTATTTACGCCACTGTGACTGTCACGGTGGCAGCGAGGTGTAGGGGTCCTGAGGCTTACGTCACAGCACTGAGTTCTAGCGACCCTCTCCAGTAGGTAGCGAGTTACGATTCCAGACTACTTTAAACTTCGTAGCAGCGCGTTTAAAGAGACTTACACTCTCGATAGCACATGACAAAATTAAGACCTTTATTGAGTATATTTTCGTAGAGTTACTGATTTCCCTCCAGTTCTCAGTCACAGCCAAGTGTTCGCCACGAATGTCGGGCAAGGCAGATAGTGCCACTGTCCCAAGTCCCAAGGTTGATTTCATCATTAACAGCCGCTTACACATTTTGTTAAATATGAGCACCAAATACGTCCAACGTGTTGCTGGATCTGTAGAACGACGTGATCAAGAGTTGCTTGCAGGAGTTCCGTGGATTATGAGCAACGATTTCCTGTACGCTAGCCTTCAGATCAGGTACAAATCGAACCCTTTGCCTGGTAAACAAGTCCTTTCTTTCTTTAGATATCCGAAGAACCAAAAGTCACAAGGATTCAGATCACGTTATTTTGCACACCATGCGAAAACGCGTTCGTGAGTTATTGCGTTAAGCAGATCTTTCACTTGGCAAGCGAGATGAGTTATTGCCGCATCTTGCATGAAAAGAGTGGTTTCCACACAGTTGTACTCTTATAAAGCAGGAATCACATGCTGTTCAAACATGTGTGTGAACTCCTAAGGGATCAAACTGCTGATGGCATCGGTCCATAGACTTCCACACTACTTAAACTAACTTATACTAAGAAAAACACACACACACCCATGCCCGAGGGAAAACCCGAACCTCCGGCGAGAGCGGCCGCGCAATCCGCCACATGGCGTCTGCAACCGCGGGGCAATCTCATGCCGTACAAGGACGTCTCAATAGTGTGCGGACGTCACGGTGCAACTCACTGGTCCTCTGGATTCATTCTCTTCAAAGAAGAAGGTAGCCAGAACAAAGATACTTGTGGATCTACACCACACATACTGCGAGTGCAGTTACTCTTTGTGCACCACATGCTGTATAACGCTACCACAAGTTCGGAAGTTCTGTGTATTCACTGCACCCTGTAGTGAAAAATTTGCCTCGTCACTCGACAGAATACTGCCTGACCAAGTGTCATGAAAATCGATCAGTGTCAGAAACGAAAGAGCTAATCCAGAACGTTGCTAGGAATCATGAGATCTCAGTTGCTGCATCGTCCGGATCTCGTTTGGGTGCAAGCGTAAACCAGACCGTAAATCTTCCCGTGCTGGTGACCTTGGGACGGACAGTTCTCGTGTCACTACACGAGCACTAGTGCTATATGCTGCCCGTGCTGCATGGTCAGTTACAGCAACAGCAACCTCGTCAGTAACACCGGGATAGGACACCTTACTCTTCCAGGTGCCACTCTAGGCTCAGCCGTGTTTCCCAAATTCATTATCATCTTCTTTGAACCATTTAATGACATCGTGCCTCCCTTAGACCTTTCAGGCGGCGTTACGCACGCAATGCGCCACTATAATTGCTGCATGCTACAGACAACAGTTCCAGTACCAGCGCACAGTCTCTCTCACGTTATGGCTTATGAATTGACACTCTGGCTATCACACCGTCATAAAAAAGTGTACAGCGTCAGATGTGCACCTAGTGGCCGAAACTGGAACTAATTTTTTTCCAGCGTAAATCGATTTCGCATCAACACATTAGCAAATCTACCGAGTTCTGCTGCCATATGATAATAACAGCCCACGCTATACCTCCGTGAGTAGCTGCACTTTAATTACGAAACATATTCGGAAAGTTAGTTCCGATCGGTCAAGAAATGTAAACCACTCTGAAAATCTAATAAAACTTTGCACATATGTGTTCGACTGTGTCTCTAGTATGCCTATCGGTTACATCACTTCGGTCTTTTCAGTTCTGACCGCATTGTCAGCACATAAAGTTGCATACAAAATTGTGTCTTCCACCAAGTATGAGGTCCTGGTGAGAGATTGCGCCTGATGGTATGCAGCCCACATTACAGAACTGTTCATACGGTTCCTACATTGTGACAAATCTCAGTCGCAATTGCAGGGGCAATGAAAATGCTCCTGCATCGTTTTCGATGGGAAGTGTTTGATCACCCGCGCTGCAGCCCGTAATTGGCTCCCTCTGTGTTTCATCTTTGCTCACATTAACTGTTGGCTTTGAAGACAACATATTCGCACAGACAACGAGCTGCAGATGAGCGTAGAGAACTGGTGGGAAGCACAGGCAGCTGCCTTCTATGACGAGGGTGCTGGAAAATTGGTACAACACTACGACAAATGTCTAAGTCGGTGTGGTGACTATGTAGAGCAGTGGCTGGAAGGCGTAGCTAACTGTTGCAGATAAAATATTTCTGATTTTCGAAATGGTTTCCATTTCGGAATCAGTCGGAAAATACTCTCCTAATAGCCCTAGTATAATCATCCGGCAGTACGTAATGCCCATAAGTTTTGCCTCGATATTCTCCTTTGACAGTATGACTTAATTAAAATATTCTACCGACACGATAAAGTGAGGTACCTCCAAGGGAAAGGTGTAGTCAGACACACGGTCAAGAATTATGTCGCGAACATAGTACCAGTAGAGAGTCCTCGCATCTTCCTGAAGATAAATGAGAAACATCTGGAATATATTTTACTGACTGCCAACAGTTGGATTGTGGTACACATCGTCCTCTGGCGGCACAACGAAAGTAACGTGTGCAGTAGTCAACTCTAGACGAAAATATTCGTTCTAATTGTAACATAGTACTTCAAGATTACCTTTAATTTCTATAACATCGCCGTATTATGCATAATCTGCAAACTTGACAATCTATGCGCTGATAATCGGCAGGTTGCTTTGATGTAATTTCGAGTTCACTGCCCAGGCTAATTGTGGTAGAGGGAGGGCTGACACACTCGGCATTATGGCGCTGACGTATTAACCGAAATTAAATAAAAACTTCTGAGACTTCATTCTGGCGCCTGAGTTGGCAAAATGGGCCAGTGGGACAGTATTCAGTGAGGGTAGGGCACAGCTTACTAGAAACACATGTGCGCTTGTACTAGAATACTACTGCATTTATGTTCTTGTGACTACCACCGGTGTTCCTCCGTAACATACGATTCATATTTTATCTCATAAGTTCGCCTTCAATAGATGAAGACGTGTCGATGGCAGAGGCTATCGACGTCGAAAGCTTAGCTGTTCCGCCACAAACGGTACTAGCCACGTCACTTGACCTTTTGTTCTCGGACATCAACCATTTGGGGACTTATGAAGACGGCCAGATAACCAACAGGGGTAAAAACGGATAAAGTACAAGTCTACAGTTTGGGTTGTGCACTTCAGAAATCAAGGTGCCGCTGTTACATGAGTGCGTCACCGCTGTAGTTTCTCGAGTGTGGCGAGTATGAGAATTTTGACGCTGCGGTGGCTTCATAGACTTAGACTCGTTTTTTGCTACTCAAGCTCGCAGGAGTGTAAGGCTATTCGTAATGTACTGTTAGTACGAAAGTAGAGTACACGATCTTGGTGCTGCAAAGTCGCACAGGCAAGGCGAAATGAGCGACTGTCATACTCATATGGCATTTAACGAAGCTGTGTTGTATGATATTGCGGAGGATGTCAGACGAAAATTAATTGATGCTACGTATATAACTGCACATGTGTTCCATGGAAAAAAGAGTGACATCTGGAACACGTTTCAAGCTATACTTCACGCTTCAGACCAATAACATACAAATTGCCGGCCGGAGTGGCCGTGCGGTTCCAGGCGCTGTAGTCTGGAACCGAGCGACCGCTACGGCCGCATATTCTAATCGTGTCTCGGGCATGGATGTGTGTGATGTCTTTAGGTTAGTTAGGTTTAATTAGTTCTAAGTTCTATTCGACTGATGACCTCAGAAGTTAAGTCGCATAGTGCTCAGAGCCATTTTTTTGAACATACAAATTTCGTCCAGTGCAGACAAAATCACTGAATTCTTGTTTATTTGTGTAATTTAATTTAATAATTATTCACCTTTTACAGATTGGACTTCATGTCTTATTTTCTGGTACTGACGTTAACGATTCTGTAATGTGCCACAACAACGTGCATTTATCGATGTAATTGTTACAATTTTTCTGAATAGATTTTTAGTCGTCAGTTTTCTAACTGGTTTGATGCGCCCCTCCAGAAGTTCCTCTCCTGTGCAAACTTCTACATCTCATTTCTGCGGAGAACCTCCTCACTGCATACCTTATTAGTTCACCTAATTTTCAACACTGTTCTGTAGCAACATATCTCAGATACTTAAATTCTGTTCTGTTACAATTTTCCCACAGTCCACCATGACCACAAAATACTATGTTCCAAATGTACATTCTCAGAAATTTCTTCCTCAAACTAAGGCTTATGTTTGATTCTGGTGGACTTTTCTTGACCAAGAATGATCTTTTTGCCAGTGCTAGTCGGCTTTTGATGTCCTCCTTGCTCTGTCCATTATGGATTATTTTGATATCTAGATAGCAGAATTCCATTACTTCATTTAGTTCGTGATCACCAATCCTGATGTTAAGTTCCTCGCTATTGCCATTTTTGTTTCTTCTCATTACTGTCGTCTGTCTTCTATTTACTCTTAAACTATATTCTGTACTCATCAGATTGTGTATTCTATTCAGCAGATCCTGTAATTCTTCTTCACTTACACTGAGGATAGCAATGTCATCAGACCATCTTATCATTAATATCCTTTCACCTCGAATTTTAATTTCAGTCTCGAACTATTCTTTTACATCCGTCATTGCTTCTTCGATATATATAGTGTACAGGGGGGGGGGCGAAGGACTACACCGTCGTCTAACATCCTTTTTAATCCTAGCACTTCGTTCCTCTTGGCTCTTTTGCATATTGAAAATTTCCTATCTTTCCCTGTAGCTTACCATTATTTTTTGAGAATTTCGTGCGATTTTTCGGGGTTGAGATATCCTATCAACGTATCTTGTTTTTTCTGTAGTCTTGCTTCCATTATCAACAGCAACATCAGAGCTCCCTCTCTGGTGGCTTTGTTTTTCCTAAAGACAAACGGATCATCATCTAATACATCCTTAATTTTATTTCTCATTCTTCTATAAATTATTCTTGTCAACAACTTGGATGTGTGAACTGTTAACCTTACTGTGGGATAATCGTCGCACTTGTCACCACTTCCAGTCTTCGCAATTGTGTGGATGATATTTTTCTGAATGTCAGGTGGTATATCGCCAGACTAAAGGGTTCTGCAAACCATACTGAATAGTCGCTTTGTTGCCACTTCCCCAAAATATTTTAGGAATTCTGATGGAGTAATATGTATCCATTCTGCCGTCATTGATCTTAAGTCCTCCAAAGCTCTCTTAAATTCTGATTCTAATACTGGATCCCCAATCTCTTCAATATCGACTGCTATTTCTTCTTCTATGGTATCATCAGGGAAATCTTCCCCCCTCGTAGAAGCCTTCAAAGCATCCCCTCCACACCTATCAGCTCTCTTCTCTGCATTTAACTATGGAGTCCTCATTTCTCTCTTAATGTTACCAGACTTGCTTTTGATTTCACCATCCAATAACCATTTCTTTTTCCATTTGTTCACATTTTAAAAGCAGTCACGTCGCGTTAGCTTCCCTTCATTTCCGATTTATTCCCTTCCTAAGGCACTTGTATTTCTGTATTCCTGAATTTCCTCGATCAATCGAACTGTGTCTTCTGTTACCCAGGATTTTTCTTTCCAACTTCTGTGACTACCACTCCCGTACCCCAATTCTTTGCGTTATGATTTTTTCTGACTTTTTTCTTAAGCTTCAGCCTGCTCTTCATCATTACTAAATTGTAATCTGAATCTGTTTCTGCTCTTGTGTATTCCTTATAATGCAGGATCTCATTTCGGAACGCTGCCTGACCATGATGTAGTCTGACTGAAATGTTCCCTATTTCCCGGCCTTTTCCGAGTACACCCTCTTTTCTTGTGATTATTGAACAGAGTATTCGCTATTATTAACTGGTATTTATTTCAGAACTCAGTTAATGTTTCTAGTCTCTCATTCCTAGTACTGAGCCCAAATTCTGCTGTCACCGTTTCTTCTGCTTCTTCCGCTACAACCGCATTCCAGTGCCTCATGACTATTCGGTTTCATCTTTCTCTAGGTGTTCTGAATAACCAGTTCAGTGTCCCCATATACTTTCTCTAGCTGTTCATATTTTCCTTGCGACGTAGGTATGCATACCGTAACTATTGTTGTTGGTGTTGGTTTCCTATCCATTCTGATGAATCAGTGAACTGCTCGCAGTAGCTTACTTTCGTTCGTACCATCTTATTCATAACGAATCCTCCTCCCTTTATACCATTTTCTGTTGCTTGACATTATCGTATAGTCGTTTTATCAGAAATCCTAGTCTTCTTTCCATTTCACTTCACTGACCCTCGCTGTGTGCAGACTGAGCTTTAGCGTTTCCCTTTTCAGATCTTCTAGCTTCCCTACCACGTTCAAACTTCAGGCATTCCACGCCGTAACTCGCAGAACGTAATCTTTCCTCTGGTTACTTAATCTGTTTCACATGATCACCTCCCCTTTGACGTGCCCTCCCGGAGATCCGATTACACGCCACATGTCCTGTGGATACACGTTTGTGTCTTTAAGGCAGTGGTTTCCATTGCCTTCTGCATTCTCATACCGTTGATCATTGCTGATTTTTCAGCTGTTAAGGGAAGTTTCCCATCCCAAGGGCAAGAAAGAATCTCTTTCCGCTCATCCGCCCTATTTGAAAAGTCCGTTGGCTGAATGAGAGTGACATCTTATGTCGAAAGTCTTTGGTCGCCACTGGTGACTTTTATTCAAAATTTAAGCAGAGGTGGGACTCGAAACGAGAACATATATTTTTTGCTAGTGAGTAATGCGAGGCAATGTGTACTACGTTTCAGAAATTGTGTAAAAGCTGTGCAGAACAACCCATGCTCCAATCTATCCCACTCGTTTATCATCCCTCAAGTGGTTCAAATGATTCTGAGCACTATGGGACTTAACATCGCAGGTCATCAGTCCCCTAGAACTTAAAACTACTTAGACCTAACTAACCTAAGGACATCACACACATCCATGCCCGAGGAAAGATTGGTACCTACGAATGTAGCGGTCGCGTTGTTCCAGACTGCAGCGCCTAGAACCGCTCAACCACTCCGGCCGGCTGTCATCCCTCATACTGAACCGAGTCTCAATCAACTCTTACATGATGACTGGTGAGTTACAAGCAAGGAACTGTGTGAACGGCTTGAAACATAACAGGCAGGACCTTTTCTACTTCTTTAAAGTTTATTACCACCACATTATCGCTCACATTAGATTAACTGAAAAGCACTTAGCAAAGCAGAAGTAATCCTAAGCGTAGAAAAATAGGGGCAATATAGGTTATACCAAGTTTTTGGAAGAGTTGTGATGAACTAAAGCTCCTAATCTTATCCCTCAAGTTGACACCGTAAATAGTCGGAACCATACTGTTAACTTAAAATCACTAAAATACGGTTACGATCTGTCTGTGACACATATTTTAAATTCAAAGTTAAACGTAACTAAAAATCCAAATTAAATAAAAAAATGTGTCTTACTGTGTAACTGCAAACTTTTTTCCGAGAGTTCCGGAACCTGTACAGAAAACTGGAATAGAGATCAACATAAATATCATTTCCGCCCTTTTTATTGCGCATGAAAACCGCACATTGCTTGTTGTACCATCATACAGCAAGACCTTAATAGGTGGTGGTCTAGATTGCTGTACACACCGGTACCTCTAATACTCAGTACCACGTCCTCTTGCATAGATGCATGCCTGTATTTTCGATAGGGTTCATGTCTGGAGAACATTCTGGCCACTCTGGTCGAGCGATGTCGTTATCCTGAAGGAACTAATTCACAAGATGTGCACGATGGGGGCGCGAATTGTCGTCCATGAAGACGAATGCAACGCCAATACGCTACCGATATGGTTGCACTATCCGTCGGAGGATGGCACTCACATATCGTACAGCCGTTACGGCGCCTTCCATGACCACCAGCGGCGTACGTCGGCCCAGCGTAATGCCACCCCAAAACAGCAGCGAACCTCAACCTTGCTGCACTTGCTAGACAGTGTGCCTAAGTTGTGCAGCCTGACCGGGTTGCCTCCAAACATGTCTCCGACGATTGTTTGGTTGAAGGCATATGCGACACTCACCGATGAAGAGAACGTGATGCCAGTCCTGAGCGGTCCATTCGGCATGTTGTTGGGCCCATCTGTACCACGCTGCATGGTATCGTGGTTGCAAAGATGGTCCTCGCCATATACGTCGGGAATGAAGTTGCGCACCATGCAGCCTATTGCACACAGTTTGAGTCGTAACACGACGTCCTGTGGCTGCACGTAAAGCATTATTCAACATGCTGGCGTTGCTGTCAGGGGTACTCCGAGTTTTTAATCCGTAGGTAGAGGTCATCCACTGTTGTAGTAGCCCTTGGTCGGACTGAGCGAGGCATGTTTTCTACAGTTCTTGTCTCTCTGTATCTCCTCCATTTCCGAACAACATCGCTTTGGTTCACTCCGAGACGCCTGGGCACTTCCCTTGTTGAGAGCCCTTCGTGGCACAAAGTAAAAATGCGGACGCGATCGAAGCGCGGTATTTAACGTCTAGGCATGGCTGAACTACTTACAATGCGAGCCGTGTACCTCTTTCCTGTTGGAATGACTGGAACTAAATGGCTGTCGGACCCCTTCCCTCTAATAGGCGCTGCTCATGCATGGTCGTTTACATCTGTAGGCGGGCTTAGTGACATCTCTGAACAGTCAAAGGGCATTGTCTGTGGTATAGTATCCACAGTCTATATCTGTCTTCAGGAGTTCTGGGAGCCGGGGTGATACAAAACTTTTTTTGATGTGTGTAATTGTTGTGCCATTAACGAAAGAACTTATTACAATATGCAAACAAACGACTTTAAGGAACTTCCAGCCCGGTTTTCGAAAGACTGTTAATACTGGACTGATTTACATTTTGATTGAAGCTTGGAAACATGCTAGGAAGAAACTATATTCGATATTTTTCACGTAATTCACTAGAATGCAATATGTATTGTTATAATCAAATATCTGACTGTTTTTATTGTGAATGAGACTGTTATCTAACGAGATTCGTTTTCTGTCTAATGACGGATTCCTTTACGATCCATACTATGTCTCATTTTGTGTTCAGATACATGTCAAATTTCATTGTATTTCATTATTTTTTTTTATTTTTAACAATCAGAAACATTGTAGCTATACATGTATAAGGCCCATGTGCGAACACTGTTGCCAGGTTTGCACAAACTTTCGACGTGGCCACTGTGCAGGTCTGATTTCCAAATATGCAACGATTCTTCAAGGTGAAACGCCCCTTAGAAAAATTGTACAAGACTGTGCTTAAACTAACACACAGCAATTTTTAGCGCAACGCAATCTGACTCTCAAAAATCCCTACAAAAGAATGGCCCTGACTAACATTAAACTATACCTTTCACAAATCACTTACCTCACAAAAATCTTCGTTACTCGAACTACTGCTACACAGCGAGCACCACTACTGCCAGCTAAATAAAAGATTCAAACTACGGAAGGCACTAACTACTGATAGGCACAGTTAGCAAATGAAAGATTTTAATAGAGAACAGACAATATATTTACCTTAATAGTCATTATATATATATATATCAGTTCATGACATCCATTTTTACAAATTTCAAAACTCCGCCATCTCTCTCTCCACGTCCACCACTGCTGGCGGCCCACTTCCAACTGCGTAACGCTAGGCGCTGTTCACATCTACCTGTCCAACGCTACAATGGCGAGTATTACAACAATGCCATCCAGCCACAGACTGCACACAGCACAGCCAGTGATCTTCATACAGAGCGCTACGTGGCGTTACCAATAAAAAAACCTAAACACCCTACTTACAAAGGTACCAATTTATCTTAGTTGCGGTACCGCTTGCTTGTTATCTGGATGAATACAAGGTGGAAATAAATGACTTCAGAATTCGAAAACATGAGTGACTCAAATTAATTTGAGCAAATTTCTCACTCTAGTCAGTAGTTGTTATATTCTGTTTTGTACTTTCTTTTCTATAGCAACAGCAGCAGATTGTCTTTTAGATGCAGATTACTCAAGTTAAGTTCACTCACCCCACCACTTTATGCAGATGCTGGTATTTAACTGGATAATTTCAAGAATTTTTACTGCAGCATTATATCAAGGTAATTCAGTAACTTTTTAAAGTTCAATGCGTTTACTGACCTTCAATTATTTGATCCCAGCAAGTCTCAGTTACGTTAAAGACAGCAGGAAAATCTTTAAAATCCCCCCACTCCATACCTCCAAAGGTGGCACCTTAATATATCTGTAGACTCCTGTTATAGCCATCATCAGACAATCGATAAAAACTCCTGCTTATCGTGACCGAGGCGCCGAACGTAATTAAAACACCCATAGAACCGGAATGTAGTAGCTATATATCCTCGGCCACTGCTTGATTACATCATCGATAAAATTCTTAACCGTGCGACTGCTACGGTCGCAGGTTCGAATCCTGCCTCGGGCATGGATGTGTGTTGTCCTTAGGTTAGTTAGGTTTAAGTAGTTCTAAGTTCTAGGGGACTGATGACCACAGCAGTTGAGTCCCATAGTGCTCAGAGCCATTTGAACCATTTTGATAAAATTCTTCCTATTCGTGACTGAGACTTCAAACGTGATTAAGAGTTACAAACACTGGGAGGAAACAGTTAGCTAGGCACTGTGAATGCTTCATTACATCACCCATGAAAAAACCACTCCATGAACACAAATTTGGTCTGTTTACAAAACTGTGAGCACGCGCTGTCGTGCCGGCAACTAGACTGGCTATTTACTCCCAGGTTTTTGGAACTCTTAATGACATTTGACCGGGCGTGGGTGTGTCTGTTGTTATAGCATAGGTTAGTTTTAGTCAGTTTAACTAATGTGTAAATCTTGGGACCGATGACCAAAGCAGTTTGGTCCCTTAAGAATTCACAAATTTGAACATTTGATATTTGACGCCTCGGTTATGTACGAATTTTATTGTTGATGTAGTGACGTATTGACTGTGGCTATCTGGTTATTACCTCCCGGTTCTACGAGACTTTTTATTATGTCAACGCCTCGGTCACTATTAGCAAATGTTTTTGTAGATTGCCCGATGATGCCTATGAAAGGTGAGAGCCACCACATGTGAAGACTAAATAAACCTATCGTGTGCTACCAAGACTGTTCCTTTCTTTTGTATGTGTAGGAACGTTATTGTTTCTCTGTTACGGAAACTTTTCAGGTTCAATGTCGACTGAAATGCCTTAAGCAAGATATTACGCAACTTTCGTTACCACGAAGTGTGTGCGAGATGGTTCCCGCTGATGATGCTTCCACAATAACAGTAACAAATACAAGTCTTGTAATGCAAATATGTGAAGAACTTCGGACAGTTTTCTGGACACCAGCATCACAGCAGAAGAGATGAGATGTTACTACCGTGAGTCAGAGTCCAAAAGACTGTTTATGGAGCAGCGAAATGCAAATACAGCAACATGGAAGACGTTCAAGGTATAAGTAAAGCACTTTATCTTCAGGTTACAAGTGGCTCATCGGGACCATCCGACGCCGTCTCATCCTCGGGTCTAAGGTTGCGCATAGGAGGGGCGAGTGGTCAACACACCACTTTCCCAGGCGTTATGATGGTTTTGTTTGACCGCAGCCGCTACTATTCGATCGAGTAGCTACTCAATTGGTATCGCGAAGCTGAGTGCAGCCCGAAAAATGGCAACAGCGCATGACGGCCCGGATGGTCACCCATCCAAGTTTCTGCCACGCCTGGCAGCGCTTAACTACGGTGATCTGACGGGAACTGGTGTATCCACTGCAGCAAGGCCAATGCCTAATGCATAAGAAGGCGATGGAGTAATTAGGATGTAGTTCTTTCGTATGACTTCTAGCCTAAAGCAAGTGTTAATTCAGAAACTAGGCTGCTACCCTGTATTTCTAGAGTCGAGACAGAGAAGTTCTCAATCTTTCACTTGCAACTACACAACGCCATGACTCAAACTGAGCCTTGTCTGGCTCAGTTCTCATGCAATTTTAAATTTTACCGTTGTAATTTGTGTATATGTTATAGATTCCATGAAAATATATGAGAGATGATTGTTTCGGAATGACCCTAACATCTCTCTCTCTCTCTCTCTCTCTCTCTCTCTCTCTCTCTGGTCCAACGTTACGCAAGACTACAGTGGCATCGCCTGGTAAGTCCCTTGACGCCTTGTCTCTTAGAAACTCTGTCTTGGCAACGGTGACTTGCTTGCTGCAAGCCTATGCAGATCCAACTCTTAATCTGATCGGTCCACCGCAATGTTATGCGTTCTCTAGGTCTTCAGCCTCCAACTTTTTCTTCTATGATTTTCTGTGCATTGCCTCTTGCATTTTTTGGCAATGTGACCAAAATATTTCAGTTGATTTTGGTTTTCAAAAGTTGACAGTCTTGTTCTGATAACGAGCTGTCTTAAGATCGATTCATTAGTTTCATGTGCTATCCAATATATTCGATGTATTGTTGAAATACACCACATCCTGCGACGATCCGCCGTCTTCATGGTCGAAGTTTCTGCTGTATAGGTCGCCATAAGGAACATTAAATTTCGGAAGAGAGTAAGTTTTTTATTTTCAGTGATGGGGGTGCCCTACCAGATGGGAGCAAGATTTGCTGTGGAATTTGTCGCAATCGAAACGTAACGAATGTGTTCATTTTTAACAACATTGTATCTGAGGTTTACCGAGCGAGATGTGCAAGTAGTGGTCGCCATCTGTATTTTCTTTTTCTGTGGTTATCCTGAATTCATTAATGTCGGTTCGATCCAACTAGTCTCTATCATTGTTCGACAGCAGCAATATTTGATTGCATCCGACTAAATTTCGTGTGGAGTTTTAATGCGTCTATCAAGACATGATCGCTCTTCGAACAGCTGCTATAAGGTTGCTGTAAGGTGTAGTTGCCACTTCAATAAAATACATTAATTTTTATCTATGACCATTAATTCCATATACCAAAGTACTCACCTTAATATCCTGTACACTACGTATGAATTTGCCACTAAAAGTTTCGTTATTCTGCTTTTTTTGCTGGACGAGGTAAGTGAATGAGGCAGCAAAAGGTTTGGGCTGCAGATCTTGATACTGAACCTAGGCATGATTCTGATATACTAGAAATACAATCGAGGAAAAAATCCTCAGTTATGGAACTTGATTGCACCTTGCACAAACGTTATTGAAAATTACTCATCTCTACTGTAATATTAGTGCAAGTTTTCTGGAATAAAACGTGTTTGATCTGATGGAATTACACTTTTTTGAACCACACGGTCCTCAATAATACCTTCGGTAGTGATAGAATCCTAAGAAATCAATCAAAATTCGTCCTCTAGTCAGGAATTGAACGTAAGTCTCCCGCTCACTAGGCAGATGTGTTAACAATTACACTACCACACCATCATAGCAAGGTGGGTACGAGCCAGGCACCAACTACGCTAGTCCAGTGCACTCAGGAAACATCTTCGTCCCTTATTACCGGTACTTTCCTTTTCCTTCGGCTACTACCATCATAAGATCAAAAATTTACACTCTAAAACAGCTTTCAGTGTGTATCAATAAAACTTATGACTAAGACTTTCAGGGTCGATCAATAAATCCTGCTCATAAAGCTTATGAGTAGTTTTTATTGGTAGGTTTCTGAATTTCGTTTTCTTCTAACTTCTTATGTCATTACATCACTAACAGAATAGACATCATAAAAAATATATTGAGCAGTTTAGACTGCTTTATTCGCTAAATATCCTGAACGAACACCGAATCATTCAAGAAGTTCATTTATTTTATTAACAATGTGTGTAAATCAAGCCTTTGTCAATCCGAAGCTTCGCCTGAAAACAACAATGCTTTACTTTGCGTGGTCCAATTGGAGGTAGGCTGCCGTCGCTTGTGTCTCACGTGAAGTTGTCTTACGCAGGTAAATATAGGAGAACTTACGGCTGAATGTGGAGTCCAAACCACTTGCAAGTCTGGCATTTCAACACTACAGGTAAAAGAAGTACTCCATCATCATCATCATCATTTAAGACTGATTACGCCTTTCAGCGTTCAGTCTGCAGCATAGCCCCCTTATAAAATTCCTCCACGATCTCCTATTCAGTGCTAACATTGGTGCCTCTTCTGATGTTAAACCTATTACTTCAAAATCGTTCTTAACCGAATCCTTGGTCTGCCGCGACTCCTCCTACCCTCTACTGCTGAACCCATGAGTCTCTTGGGTAACCTTGCTTCTCCCATGAGTGTAACATGACCCCAGCATCTAAGCCTGTTTCCCTGACTGCTACATCTATAGAGTTCATTCCCAGTTTTTCTTTGATTTCCTCATTGTGGACACCCTCCTACCATTGTTCCCATCTACTCGTACATGCTACTTTCATATCCGTAACCTCAACCTTGTTTATAAGGTAACCTGAATCCACCCAGATTTCGCCCCTATACAACAGAGTTGGTCGAACCATTGAACGGTGCACAGACACCTTAGTCTTGGTACTGACTTCCTTCTTGCAGAAGAGAGTAGATCGTAGCTGAGCGCTCACTGCATTAGCTTTGCTACACCTCGCTTCCAGTTCTTTCACTATGTTGCCATCCTGTGAGAATATGCATCCTAAGTACTTGAAACAGTCCACCTGTTCTAACTTTGTTCCTCCTTTTCGGCACTCAATCTGTTTATATTTCTTTCCCACTGACATTACTTTCGTTTTGGAGATGCTAATCTTCATACCATAATCCTTACATTTCTGATCTAGCTCTGTAATATTACTTTGCAAACTTTCAGTCGAATCTGCCATCACAACTAAGTCATCCGCATATGCGAGACTGCTTGTTTTGTGTTCACATATCTTAATCTCGCCCAGCCAGTCTATTGTTTTCAACATATGATCCATAAATAATATGAACATCAGTGAAGACAGGTTGCAGCCTTGTCTTACCCCTGAAACTACTCTAAACCATGAACTCAATTTACCGTCAACTATAACTGCTGCCTGCCTATCCAAGTAAAGACCTTTAATTCCTTGCAAAAGTTTTCCTCCTATTCCATAATCTCGTAGAAAAGACAATAACTTCCTCCTAGGAACCCGGTCATATGCCATTTCTAGATCTATAAAGCATAGATACAATTCCCTTTTCCACTCGCAACACTTCTCCATTATTTGCCGTAAGCTAAAGATCTGGTCCTGACAACCTCTAAGAGGCCTAAACCCACACTGATTTTCATGCAATTGGTCCTCAACAAACACTCGCACTTTCCTCTCAACAATACCTGAGAAGATTTTACCCACAACGCTGATTAAAGAGATACCTCTGTAATTGTTACAATCTTTTCCGTTTCCATGTTTAAAGATTGGTGTGATTACTGCTTTTGTCCAGTCTGATGGAACCTGTCCCGACTCCCACGCCATTTCAATTATCCTGTGTAGCCATTTAAGACCTGACATTCCACTGTATTTGATCAGTTCCGACCTAATTTCATCCACCCCAGCTGCTTTATTGCACTGCAATCTACTGACCATTTTCTCCACTTCCTCAAATGTGATCATATTTCCATCTACATTCCTATCCCATTCTACCTCGAAATCTGAAACATTAATGATCTTATTTTCACCTACATTGAGCAACTCTTCAAAATATTCCCTCCATCTGCCCAAGGCATCCACAGGATTCACCAGCAGTTTTCCTGACCTGTCCAAAATACTTGTCATTTCCTTCTTACCTCCCTTTTGAAGACTGCTAATTACACTCCAGAATGGTTTTCCAGCAGCTTGACCCATAGTCTCGAACCTGTTTCCAAAGTCTTCCCAAGATTTCTTCTTGGATGCTGCAATTATCTGTTTGGCTTTGTTTCTTTCTTCAACATAACTTTCTCTGTCTACCTGAGTTCTAGTATGTAGCCATTTTTGATACGCCATCTTTTTCCTTTTACAGGCTGCCTTGACTGTGTCATTTCACCAAGCTGTTTGCTTTATCCTACTTTTACACACTACTGTTCCAAGACATTCTTTAGCCACTTCTAGTACTGTGTCCCTGTACCTTGTCCATTCCTTTTCCAATGACTGTAATTGGTACTTGTGCCTGATTTCCTTATCGTGGAGTTTCTCCACTCTTATCCTCTTACATATGGACCTAACCTCCTGCACTTTCGGCCTCACAATCCCAATTTCACTGAAGATTAAATAATGATCAGTGTCATCAAAGCATCCCCTGAATACACATGTGTCCCTCACAGCCTTCCTGAATTTCTGATCTGTTGTTATATAGTCAAAGACAGATCTAGTTCCCCTGCCTTCCCAAATATACCGGTGAGTGTTCTGATGTTTAAAAAAGGAGTTTGTGATTACTAAGCCCGTACTGGCACAGAAATCCCAGAGTTGTTTCCCGTTCCTGTTGGCCTCCATATCCTCTACAAATTTACCCATAACCTTTTCATACCCTTCTGTTCGATTTCCAATCATGGCGTTAAAATCACCCATGAGCAGAACACTGTCCTTGTCCTTTACTCTAACAACTACATCACTGAGTGCCTCATAAAAACTATCCATCTTATCTTGATCTGTCCCTTCACAATGCGAATACACTGACACAATCCTAATTTTCTTGCTAGACACTGCCAAATCTATCCACATCAGTCCTTCGTTTACATACCTTATTGCAACTAAGCTGGGTTCCATTTCTTTCCTGATGTAAAGCCCTACACCCCATTGTTCTATTTCTGCTTTGACTCCTGACAGGTAGATCTTGTATTCTCCCACTTCCTCTTCTTTCTCACCCCTTACCCGAATGTCACTAACAGATAAAACGGTCAGCCCCATCTTACTTGCAGCCTCTGCCAGCTCTACCTTCTTCCCAGAGTAGCGCCCATTGATATTAATAGCTCCCCATCTCATTACCATTTGTTTGCCAAGTCGTATCTTTGGAGTCCCTGGTTTGTCAGTTAGAGGTGGGATTTCGTCACCTCCAACGGTCCGAGGCATTTTGGTCTGATTTTTGCCAGCATCATATTTAAAGTACCAGGGAAGCAGGTTGCTAGCCTTACTTGCGCTGAGTCCCATTGGGTATTACCCCTAACAGTTGAGGGACTAACCGGTGAATTTGGTAGTGGTTCATGGTGTGGGTTCCTGTAGTCATGTCTTAGTTCATGAACCACGGGCAACGTATGAGTGGCCAAGTAAGTGGTCCCGACAGTCTGGATACCAGTTACTTTGGAATAAGGCAGGGCATCTCGGACATATTCCGAGTCGTGGTCACCTTTGCGCTCATACGGCAAAGACTACCAAATCCACTGGTTAGTCCCTCAACCGTTAGGGGTAATACCCAATGGGACTCAGGGCAAGTAAGGCTAGCAACCTGCTTCCCTGGTACTTTAAATATGATGCTGGCAACTATCAGAGTAAAAGAAGTACTGTCAGAAAAAAAGACATACACCGTTTAGGGATCGAATAGTGGACATTTAGACTTTTAGTTCGGCAAATTACATGACATTTTAAAACTGACTTGATTAGATGAACCATTAACGAGGTAAATTAACTGCGATCTCATTCATTTGAGACCACTGTGATAGTCAGGCACAAGTTGATGATGCTACATGCGATACGTTTTGAACTGCTTCTTATGGAATTGCGTCAGTGACCTACAGAGTGTAAACACTTCATATACTCTGAGGTGACAAAAGTCACGGAATCTCTCCTACTATTCTGTGAGACCTCATTTTCTTCGGCATAGCGGAGCAACTCAACGTCGCACTGGCTCAACACGTCGCTGAATGTCTCCTGCAGAGATAATAGGCATCATGCATCTATAGCCGTCTATAATTGCAAACGTGTTGCCGGTGCTCGAACTCTGACCTCCCGATTGTGTCCCGTAAATGTTCTATGAGATACATTAAGGGAAGTGTGTGGAAAGTCATTTGCTCGAATTGACCAGAACGTTCTTCAAACCAATCTCGAACAATTGAGGCCCTGTGACATGACATCTTTGTTTGGGAACATAAGGCCCATGAATGGCTGCAGATGGTCTCCGAGAAGCCGAAGATAACCATTTACAGTCAATGATCGGTTCGACACCCACACTATTCCATGTAAACACAGTGCACATCATTATGGATAACCACCAGCTTGCGCAGTGCTTATTGGCAACTTGGGTCCATGGCTCTATGGGGTCTGCACCAAGCTCGAAACCTACCACCAGCTCTTACCAATCGGCACGCGACTGACCAGGCCAAAGGTTTCCACACATCTAGGGTCCAACCGACATCGTCACGAGCCCAGGAGAGACGCTGCAGGCGATGTCGTACTGTTAGCCATAGCCCATTGAAGCCAAATCTCTTCGTACTGTCCTAATGGATACGTTCGTCATACGTCCAACACTGATTTCGCGGTTATTTGACGCACTGTTGCTTGCACTGACAGAGCAACCCAGTCGCCGCTGCTCTCGGTCGTTACGTCAAGGTCATCGCCCACTGCGTTGTCCGTGGTGAGAGGTATTGCCAAAAATTTGCCATTATCGGCATCACTCTCGAAACTGCGGATCGCGCAATATAGAATTTTCTGACAATTTCCGAAACGGAGTGTCCCATGTGCCTAGTTATAAATACCATTCCACGTCCAGAGTCAGTTAATTCACGTCGTGCGGCCATAACCACGGCGGAAACTTTTTCACATGTATCACCTGAGTGCAAATGATAGCTCGGCCAGCCCACTGCCTTTTCGTACTTTATGTACACGATGCTACCGCCATTTGTACATGTGCATATCACTTTCCCACGACTTTCGTTGCCTCAGTGTATGTTTGTAGTTTTATTGGTTCTCTTGGTCAAGTTTAGAGCTGTTCCCGTCATAAATCTTTAGAACAAAAAAGAAAAATCTTTCCCTGCATTTATACCTCCTCTGCAATAACAACCACACCAAAAACAATCTGGTGTACCATTCCATACCTAGGCAAGCTATCAGACAAACTAGCCAAAACATTGAAATCACAAAACTATAAATCCATTTTATGTAAGAGGCACTACAGCTAATCTTCTATTCAGCAGCAAGGACAAAACAGATAAGCTAAGCAACAATGAGGTCTGCAAAGTAACCTGCACTGACTGCAATAAACTGTACATTGGTCAAACGGGCCGGGCCATATCAATAAGGCTGACTGGACATCAACGCAGTTGGAGATTAAATAAATCAGACTCCACCTTTGCTGAACATGTCCTCAAAGAAGGACACATATATCTAACACACACACAGAGGTGCTACATATAGCCAACAAAGGCACAAAACTCAGCCTACTAGAAGCACTTGAAATTAACAAACACTTAGCCCTAAATCCTCAGCTAGTCCTGAATGACCAATTGCAACTGAAGACATCACCACTCTTAAATTTTACGCACTAAAGTAAACCTGCTACTAATCGCACAGTGTCCCAATAGTATACAATTTCACACCTCAGTATAATGTCATATACCTTATGTGTTTACATTCGTACTGTAACTCAACTGTAAAAATGTAATATCTGGTATATATCAATGCACAATTTTTCTAATAACAAAATGTAATTCCCAAAGAAAACATCACTGTTGTACAGCCAATAATTAGAGTCCAGTGCAACTGTACACAATAAATACCAAAACATTGTAATTTTGTAATAATATGTATTGTAAGTAATACTAATTGTTGTCATACATGGTACTGACAAACCATAAAATTCGATTTATTGTGTTAAAGAACAGTTTTATACACTCCTGGAAAGGGAAAAAAGAACACATTGACACCGGTGTGTCAGACCCACCATACTTGCTCCGGACACTGCGAGAGGGCTGCACAAGCAATGATCACACGCACGGCACAGCGGACACACCAGGAACCGCGGTGTTGGCCGTCGAATGGCGCTAGCTGCGCAGCATTTGTGCACCGCCGCCGTCAGTGTCAGCCAGTTTGCCGTGGCATACGGAGCTCCATCGCAGTCTTTAACACTGGTAGCATGCCGCGACAGCGTGGACGTGAACCGTATGTGCAGTTGACGGACTTTGAGCGAGGGCGTATAGTGGGCATGCGGGAGGCCGGGTGGACGTACCGCCAAATTGCTCAACACGTGGGGCGTGAGGTCTCCACAGTACATCGATGTTGTCGCCAGTGGTCGGCGGAAGGTGCACGTGCCCGTCGACCTGGGACCGGACCGCAGCGACGCACGAATGCACGCCAAGACCGTAGGATCCTACGCAGTGCCGTAGGGGACCGCACCGCCACTTCCCAGCAAATTAGGGACACTGTTGCTCCTGGGGTATCGGCGAGGACCATTCGCAACCGTCTCCATGAAGCTGGGCTACGGTCCCGCACACCGTTAGGCCGTCTTCCGCTCACGCCCCAACATCGTGCAGCCCGCCTCCAGTGGTGTCGCGACAAGCGTGAATGGAGGGACGAATGGAGACGTGTCGTCTTCAGCGATGAGAGTCCCTTCTGCCTTGGTGCCAATGATGGTCGTATGCGTGTATGGCGTCGTGCAGGTGAGCGCCACAATCAGGACTGCATATGACCGAGGCACACAGGGCCGACACCCGGCATCATGGTGTGGGGAGCGATCTCCTACACTGGCCGTACACCTCTGGTGATCGTCGAGGGGACACTGAATAGTGCACAGTACATCCAAACCGTTATCGAACCCATCGTTCTACCATTCCTAGACCGGCAAGGAAACTTGCTGTTCCAAGAGGACAATGCACGTCCGAATGTATCCCGTGCCACCCAACGTGCTCTAGAAGGTGTAAGTCAACTACCCTGGCCAGCAAGATCTCCGGATCTATCCCCCATTGAGCATGTTTGGGACTGGATGAAGCGTCGTCTCACGCGGTCTGCACGTCCAGCATGAACGCTGGTCCAACTGAGGCGCCAGGTGGAAATGGCATGGCAAGCCGTTCCATGGGACTACATCCAGCATCTCTACGATCGTCTCCATGGGAGAATAGCAGCCTGCATTGCTGCGAAAGGTGGATATACACTGTACTAGTGCCGACATTGTGCATGCTGTGTTGCCTATGTCTATGTGCCTGTGGTTCTGTCAGTGTGATCATGTGATGTATCTGACCCCAGGAATGTGTCATTAAAGTTTCCCCTTCCTGGGACAATGAATTCAGGGTGTTCTTATTTCAATTTCCAGGAGTGTATAACAAAAACTCAAAGTCCCGTTTGATAATTCCAAAGACAATACCACAATTAAAGATCGTATGTAAGCGCGTTGTATCTTAGTCCAGAATGTTTGATTCGTAAGAACACAAGCTCCAGTAGTTATCCGAAGATCGCCTAATAAGCCGAAAGCTAGTTCATACAAATAAAAATCAGTGCACCAAAAAACCGCGTAAGTGTTATTCGACCCTCAATTTCGAGTTGTTCTATCAAGAAGCGACGGAAGGATCCATAAATAAATCTTTAGTCTCCCGGCTTATTCTTAGAACAGACCTATGAGCAATCCGCGTTTCGCGTTTCGCAAATCTCTTGCGGTGTTTATGATTTGCTGTGTATGCATCACGATACTTTCCCCCGCAGAGACGGTGATAGTGATGTTATATGAGCAGCCACGCGTTCACGTGAGCTGCTGCACTATCAGTACCTCGATCTGCTCCGCTCGCACGACGCCGTTCGCGTGCACCCGGAACGGGCGCTCGTCATTTCTGCGTCTCGGGAGCCGCTCTCTTTCTGCAGCCGCGGACCTAGCCCCTTAACTTTATGACCGGCGTCGTTATTAGGACGCCCCAGGTGCATTATCGTCTCAGCCCTTTCCGCCCCAACGGCTGCCTCGTGCGGAGTAATTGGCTCACCGTCTTACTGCATAGGAAATCGATTCCACTGCGGCTGCCGTCTCCTGCGAGGCAGAAGAGACACGCCGCGGACGGAGACGGGTCTCATCTCCAGAACTGGGAACCTTATCTTATATTCGTACGAGATCTGGACTGTCTAGAGTTGTCTTCGGAATGGTGTATTTCGGATACAGATCAAATTTTTCGTCCTCGAAGAAAAAACAATCCATTTGCAATACGATTATCGAACTGAAATTCCACGAGGCGGTTTTCGGCAGTCATATATACCGTTTAAAGAATCTGGACATACTCACGTATCGGGATATTTAAGTAAAAAAAAAAAAACAGAAAATTGCTAGCAGCACTCACCCTGTAAGAGTTCCATTCAATTACATAAACAGATAATAATAATAATTTCGAACTGCTCAATGACCTGGTGCAAGTGTTTCAACTGGACGCAACTTCGGAGACTTGCGTGTACCTAACCTAATTCAATTATCCAAACGGGAATAGCAGCTCTACAGCTTAACGTGGAATCCTAATTAGGTGTCATTTCTGTCGACTCCTCAAGTCGTCGAGAGTTGACGGCTAGGTTAAAACGAGGACTGGAACTTCAATGATCCGACCGAGGCTCGATACTGTGACCTCTCAGTGTTCAGGAAAGCGCGTCAACACTTTTCTTTCTTCACTTTTTCGTCATTTTTCTCATAATTTGGTCTGGGCAGAAGTCATATGACACACTTTCAAGTTAAACGCTGAATACTTCACTGAGTTTCTTTATTGTTTTATTTATTTATTACAGAGGGCAACCTGCCTTCTGAGCGAACACGCTGAGCTACTGTGCCGGGACTACTAGAAGCCCCCCCTCCCTCCCCATGACCGATGATTATATAAACAATTCATTTAGAGGTTGAAATGAGTGAATTTTCGGTTATAAATACACTCCTGGAAATGGAAAAAAGAAAACATTGACACCGGTGTGTCAGACCCACCATACTTGCTCCGGACACTGCGAGAGGGCTGCACAAGCAATGATCACACGCACGGCACAGCGGACACACCAGGAACCGCGGTGTTCGCCGTCGAATGGCGCTAGCTGCGCAGCATTTGTGCACCGCCGCCGTCAGTGTCAGCCAGTTTGCCGTGGCATATGGAGCTCCATCGCAGTCTTTAACACTGGTAGCATGCCGCGACAGCGTGGACGTGAACCGTATGTGCAGTTGACGGACTTTGAGCGAGGGCGTATAGTGGGCATGCGGGAGGCCGGGTGGACGTACCGCCGAATTGCTCAACACGTGGGGCGTGAGGTCTCCACAGTACATCGATGTTGTCGCCAGTGGTCGGCGGAAGGTGCTCGTGCTTGTCGACCTGGGACCGGACCGCAGCGACGCACGAATGCACGCCAAGACCGTAGGATCCTACGCAGTGCCGTAGGGGACCGCACCGCCACTTCCCACCAAATTAGGGACACTGTTGCTCCTGGGGTATCGGCGAGGACCATTCGCAACCGTCTCCATGAATCTGGGCTACGGTCCCGCACACCGTTAGGCCGTCTTCCGCTCACGCCCCAACATCGTGCAGCCCACCTCCAGTGGTGTCACGACAGGCGTGAATGGATGGACAAATGTGGACGTGTCGTCTTCAGCGATGAGAGTCGCTTCTGCCTTGGTGCCAATGATGGTCGTATGCGTGTTTGGCGCCGTGCAGGTGAGCGCCACAATCAGGACTGCATACGACCGAGGCACACAGGGCCAACACCCGGCATCATGGTGTGAGGAGCGATCTACACTGGCCGTACACCTCTGGTGATCGTCGAGGGGACACTGAATAGTGCACGGTACATCCAAACCGTCATCGAACCCATCGTTCTACCATTCCTAGACCGGCAAGGGAACTTGCTGTTCCAACTGGACAATGCACGTCCGCATGTATCCCGTGCCACCCAACGTGCTCTAGAAGGTGTAAGTCAACTACCCTGGCCAGCAAGATCTCCGGATCTATCCCCCATTGAGCATGTTTGGGACTGGATGAAGCGTCGTCTCACGCGGTCTGCACGTCCAGCACGAACGCTGGTCCAACTGAGGCGCCAGGTGGAAATGGCATGGCAAGCCGTTCCACAGGACTACATCCAGCATCTCTACGATCGTCTCCATGGGAGAATAGCAGCCTGCATTGCTGCGAAAGGTGGATATACACTGTACTAGTGCCGACATTGTGCATGCTGTGTTGCCTGTGTCTATGTGCCTGTGGTTCTGTCAGTGTGATCATGTGATGTATCTGACCCCAGGAATGTGTCAATAAAGTTTCCCCTTCCTGGGACAATGAATTCAGGGTGTTCTTATTACAATTTCCAGGAGTTTATATATGTGACAAATGGCCGCGTCTTTTGATTGTATTGACTTAGAATCTTAAATTTTTTACACCGTAATCCTTATTATTTCACATAAATTTCAACTTGATACTTCTATCTGTTCCTGACAAAAAAAGGGGTCTTAACAAACAGAGAAACGGACCGCCAACAAAGTGATCCGGTAAGAATGAGCGCTGGTGTGACACTTCCTGCCAGATTAAAACTGTGTGCCGGACCGATACACAACCTTGACACGTTTGGAATGTAGGAAATAAAGTGCTGGAAGAAGTGAAGCTCCGGGAACCGGTCGTCTGTAATGCTGGGGTGGTTGAGTCGGTGGAGAACGTGCCCGTGAAAGCCAAAGGTCCCGGATTCGAGTCCCACTCTGGTACACAGTTTTAATCTGCCAGGAAGTTTCTGATCCTATAAGGTTTTCCCCATTTACCGACTGAGGCACAGAGTCCTAAAAAGTGTCAGATAACTGGGTCGGTAGTAGCACTTACGAATAGTGAAAACCAGTTTGCAGTGATGGGCGCTGTCTGTGGTATTAGGGGTTTGATATGGTGTTGACTGAGGCTCTGTGCGATAACACTGGTCCCCCTCTCTAGCGATACCAGGATGATCTCAAGGCGTTAGGCTTGTGTTAATGTCGTCAGCTTACACGTAACAGCTAAAGGAGAAACAGCCGTCAGAAACTCCGAATCAATAAAGCTATGCTGAAATGAAAGGCACCATAGATTTTCTTGTGCAGTTCCCTTTTTGTTGTATATTTCTCATGACCTCATTTCCCTTTGAAAATTACGAGCTGCATCCCTTACGGGGACTTCCACAATGAACGCCATGTTGGTAACATAGTCTCACTGGTTTTTCTAATGTCCCATCTCATGCTACTTTAATTCGAATTTCTGTTTATCAAATTGTTTTCGTTGTGAAAGTGCGATTCCACATGTATGTGCCGCACTGTATTTCCCTCTATTACTCGCATTTATTAACGCTGTTTATATTCAAATATTCTTTTTTGGTAACTACGCGCCAAACTACTACCGATATCTGTTCCGAGAATTCCTGAATATTGTTTTCTTAAGTATGATGCCACTTGTCCTAGGAAGATATAGTGTACTTTTCCATTACTGCACTTATTTATTTCAGTTAATCTTACTGATATTGCTTAAGTTACTTCTGTATTCTGAAGTACCTTTCATAATTGTTCCTTCTTTTATTTGGTTTGTGTATCACTCTCCATGTTTTGTACCTACTGTTGCAGCCTTGTCAAGTACTAATTTTATTTTATTTTATTAGCTTTGTTTATTAATAGAAACTGTTATGTAGGCATGCTGTTCCTATTCTGTGCTTTTACTTTGTACTTCATTTTTATTTATTTACTGTCCAATTGTTTACTTCTTCATTGCATTGCCATCACACTGTGAAAGATGTTACTTACGGTATGTTTCTGCTTCAGTCTGGACAAGTTACTTCTCTTCCAATGCTGTTTGCAAAAATTGTAACTTCTTTGGTGACAATAAAACCGGTTAACACAATCAAAGTAAAATTGTAGAACAGAAACAAAGTGGACCTTAAAATAATGATCATACTATTTAACTCAGACGCATGAAAGTCGATCTTAGATTAATATGTATAGTTCAAGACCCAACCGAGTATAAGCAGCAGCTATAGCTACTGCCTTCTGATTCATTACTTCTTTGATTATTAATAAGCACAACGTAGTATGAGAGTTGTTATTTGTTTGTAGTTTAACCAAATATAATTTACCACTCGTCGTTTTAAAAACAGAAGCATTAACTTAAGTTTTTAATCCAAAGCTTAAGTACGTGCTAAACTTTGTTGGAGGTTCCGACCTACAGCTCATTTCGTTCAGGGGTAATGATACCAGAAAATCTCATGCCGACATTTGACAATCATTTAAAAATATTAATACAAGTTTAACATCAAGACATGGTACTTCACACATCCAGAACTCTTCCATAGTTTAATGTTTCAATTTTTTTCTCGACTGACATTGTGAAAAATGAATGGCTTTATATCTCCCAGAGTAGCCCAAGGTGCTGATAGAAGTCGTAGATTCATGCCAACTTCAAGTGTGCTTCCAGCACTGAGATCAAAGTGTTCCTCTCGGACGGAATGCCCACAGATGTTACGTGCGGATATTCCGTCGTCAGCATAGTGGTGTCAAAGCGAGCCGGCATCCCCTCACGTATGCACACTCCGCTCCTGCTGCTCATATGCGAGAAATCACTCCGACCAGTTTCTATTAGTTTAGCTTTCGAAGTTCCTGTTCACTATCTGGCCACCTGTTGCTTGTGTATCAGATAATACTGGACTACTGACTCTAATTAGATTTGGCTGTTTCTATAACTCTGTGTAATACCTCATATCACAACGAATCCATGCGACACTGACGGCTGCAGTAATTCAGCGTGTCTCGTGAATCGTATCTTGAAACAGCATTGAAATGACGGACAAGTGATGTGTGGGCAAAGACCACTTTTAACCGCAGTACGGTCGTGGGCGGCAGATGAATGAGACACTTCGTTTCTGTGATCATACGGTCATTGGAAGTTTTACATAAGACCATATCATGTGTATCGTGTGAGCAAGAATAAACGCCCTTACGAAAATTGCTTATAACACTACTAATATTGAACTAATTTACATAAAAGAACAATGTTTTGTTCCTTACAGTGGTAGAGTTATTACGCATTGCAACAATTCCACGTAATCAGCGACGTCATCAGTCACCTTCCGCAAACGTAAAGGGATAACTGCGACAAATTTCTGCAGATAATCCAGCGGTATGTCTCCAATAACTTAACGAATTCGCTCCTCCAATTCATCAAGAATCTTGTGCCAAAGTTTTTCTTCCGTTCACTCCTGCGATAAGAAGTCGATGGGCATTAGGTCAACACTCCTTGTTAGCCCTCCAAGTGGACCATGTTGACCCAACTAGGGTCCCGAGAACTGGATATGGGTCCATGCACTGGCAGCGTTTGCAAAGTGTAGGGGAGGGGGGGGGGGCGGTAGCGGTTGGGGGTGGGGAGGGCGTCTTGCATATAGATTAGATCGTTTTAATTCTCCTACGTGGGAGGTGAATTATCTTCAGTCATATCAAGTCACAGTTCGGCATTTATTGTTCCTCGCATGACATATGGTTCCACAGCTTTTGTGGACATCATCCTGCACCACACTGTGATCTTTGTACGAGAATGGCTTCTTTGAGTAATCATCCTCAGATGATTAGCTAGTAATAGGAAATTTGCTGGTTAACATCCCCCCCCCCCCCCCCATTTTAAGATACAGTTCCATTTGACCACAGGACGCTATCTAAAATACAGGACTTTTCTTCACATAACGCTACATCTTCTCAAAATTTCCAGCTGATGCTGATTGTCTTCTGGCTCTAGATAACTGCTAGTAGTAAAACGGCTGAAATACGTGAAAATTTAACACGCGCTATAGACATTTTGGGGTTAAACCACTTCCACGAAGTTCTCCCACTCGCCCCACAGTTTTCTTTCCAGATTGTAAGTAATGTGCGTACCAAGGGTGGCTGAAACCTATCCAGGAGTTCGTAGCAGTTTTTTTATCTCCAGCTGTGGCGCGTACGTATATGTCACTACTGTTTCACATATATTTCATGTATTTCACACATATTTTTACACATATTTCATCTGCATCCGTAGCGAATTTCGTTCAGTAGTTTCATTTACACGCAGCTCAATGTTTACGGTGTCATATCTCCTGAACTATGTGCCATACAATGATATAGTTTCGTAGGCACATTCAGATATCTAGAACCTGTCTGAGAATGTGCTGCGAGTAGAGTTAGTAACAAAGAAATAATAAATTTAAACATCAAGCATTTTGAGGTTGTTTTTCACTCATTTTAGTGTTCATGTTCTCATATCTCCTAAACCGTATGTCCTAGAATAATATAACTTTGTAGGCATATAAACTCTGCGCAATTAATTGTGAGTAGAGATAGTAGCAAAGGGGTAATGAATATAAAAGTCATACATGATGTGGCAGTTCTTCACGAATCTCATTCCTTGTCACGTCATATCTCCAGACCTACACGTCATATAGTGATCTAATTTTGCAGGTACACTCAGTGGTATATGTGAGTTCGTCTGAATAATATATCGCGAATATAGTTAGTATTAACGAAGTAATATATTAAAACGTTAGTTTTACTGCAGGAACAGCGAAAATGTGCTAAACGACTAACCTTCTTCTTTTCATCATTTTTGGGGGCTGTCAGCGAGCCAAAGTTTCGCAAACGTCTGAAATTGCACTGATCAGCTAGAAAATTATGACCACCTGTCAAACAGCCGGCATGTCCACCTCCGGCGTGGATAATAGCGGCAACGCGTCTGACATGAAAGCAATGAGGCCTTGGTAGGTCGCTGGAGGGAATAGGTACCACATCTGCACACACAAGTCATCAATTCCCGTAAATTCTGGGGAGGAGGAGGGGGGGGGGGGGGAACGATAACTCTGATGCCAAATTCAATCGAACCCCGGTTGTGTTCGATAGGGTTCAGATCTGGCCAGTTGCGGGATCAGTAATCAACTGGCACTCGCCACTGTGTTTCTCGAACCACTTCATCACAATCTTTGCCTTGTGACATGGTGCATTATCCTGTTGAAAAATGCCACTGCCGTCGGGAAACATGATCATGAAGTGGTGTACGTGATCCGCAACCAGTATACGCCATTCCTTGGCCGCCATGTTACCTTGCACGAGCTCCATTAGACCCATGGATGTCCAGGTGAATGTTCCCCAGCATAACAGAGCAACCGCCAGCTTGTCTTCGTCACGCAGTAATTATATCTAGGAAGCATGCATGCCGGTCGGGGTGGCCGAGAGGTTCTACGCGCTACAGTCTGGGACCACGCGACTGCTCCGGTCGCCGGTTCGAATCCTGCCTCGGGGATGGATGTGTGTGATGTCCTTAGGTTAGTTAGGTTTAAGTAGTTCTAAGTTTTAAGGGACTGATGGCCTCAGATGTTAAGTCCCATAGTGCTCAGAGCCATTTGAACCATTCGAGGCATGCATATACGATAGTGTCAGCAGTCTAAGAAACGTTTTGAGGACTGAGAGTTTTTGTCGGTTGCATCCTCATTATTGATGGCTTACATCGAGCTCTTGTGCAATTTTGCTGTGGGAGAGGGAGACGTTCAAAAATGGTTCAAATGGCTCAGAGCACTATGGGACTTAGCATCTGAGCCTATCAGTCCCCTAGACTTAGTACGTAAACCTAACTAACCTATGGACATCACACACATCCATGCCCGAGGCAGGACTCGAACCTGCGACCGTAGCAGTCGCGAGGTTCCGGACTGAAGCGCCTAGAACTGCTCGGACACTGCGGCCGGCGGAGGGGGAGACGAACAGGCATGTTCATAAATAGTTGACTTGGGCCGAGTCCGTAGTGTAAGGCTGTGACACACGATGCAACGGCAGCCAATAAAACAATGGCATGCGTTGTAGCCCCTGCACTGGGCCTCTGCGACAGCAAGGTGGCTTCGCGCAGCCAGTTGTGAATAGACTGTCTCTTGGAGAAAGCACGTGGCTGCCTTCCGTCTCCGTACACTTGTGGAAGCAGCCAGACCTTGGTTGCATTCTGAAACAAATTTCACCATCAGTTTCGACAGCTTGTAGTACGTGCGGGAATATCCAATTCTGGAGAGACGTACAACATTTCTTCAACTTTATAGCTACTACTTTCTGCCACATTGTTTTGTAAAACACAGCATGTCTTTACTAGTGCAATTACAAATTCTTCTCAAACACCCATTGATCTATGAAAAAATCTCCGTTATCCATTTATTTGCCAGAGAGTCAAAAGTGCGTTCTATAAAGGTCTAGTCCGAGACATTAGATAAATAAAGGTTCTTAAACACTTTCCTCCATAAGGACGCATTAAATTTTCAGTCACAGAAAATGCCTTATCTCCGACAATGACGCATGGCGTCGGTACTCCATTGTTTGATATGGGGCTTCTCTCCGAAATTCCTACATTTTTATTAACGACGATTTCATGGAAAATCGATTGACACTCTTATTTTCCGTTGTACGACAGCTGCTATCGACCTCCGTCGTTATAGTGGCACATGGCGTGACACATGGCGTTATAATACACATCTTTGATATCTTCTACATCTACATCTACATTTATACTCCGCAAGCCACCCAACGGTGTGTGGCGGAGGGCACTTTACGTACCACTGTCATTACCTCCCTTTCCTGTTCCAGTCGCGTATGGTCTGTCCGAAAGCATCCGTGCGCGCTCTAATCTCTCTAATTTTACATTCGTGATCTCCTCGGGAGTTATAAGTAGGGGGAAGCAATATATTCGATACCTCATCCAGAAACGCACCCTCTCGAAACCTGGCGAGCAAGCTACACCGCGATGCAGAGCGCCTCTCTTGCAGAGATTGCCACTTGAGTTTGTTAAATATCTCCGTAACGCTATCACGGTTACCAAATAAACCTGTGACGAAACGCGCCGCTCTTCTTTGGATCTTCTCTGTCTCCACCGTCAACCCGATCTGGTACGCATCCCACACTGATGAGCAATACTCAAGTATAGGTCGAATGAGTGTTTTGTAAGCCACCTCCTTTGTTGATGGACTACATTTTCTAAGGACTCTCCCAATGAATCTCAACCTGGTACCCGCCTTAGCAACAATTAATTTTATATGATCATTCCACTTCAAATCGTTCCGCACGCGTACTCCAAGATATTTTACAGAACTATCTGCTACCAGGGTTTGTTCCGCTATCATATAATCATACAATAAAGGATCCTTCTGTCTATGTATTCGCAATACATTACATTTGTCTATGATAAGGGTCAGTTGCCACTCCCTGCACCAAGTGCCTATCCGCTGCAGATCTTCCTGTATTTCGCTACAATTTTCTAATGCTGCAACTTCTCTGTATACTACAGCATCATCCGCGAAAAGCCGCATGGAACTTCCGACACTATCTACTAGGTCATTTATATATATTGCGAAAAGTAATGGTCCCATAACACTCCCCTGTGGCACGCCAGAGGTTACTTTAACGTCTGTAGACGTCTCTCCATTGATAACAACATGCTGTGTTCTGTTTGCTAAAAACTCTTCAATCCAACCACACAGCTGGTCTGATATTCCGTAGGCTCTTACTTTGTTTACCAGGCGACAGTGCGGAACTGTATCGAACGCCTTCCGGAAGTCAAGAAAAATAGCATCTACCTGGGAGCCTGTATCTAATATTTTCTGGGTCTCATGCGCAAATAAAGCGAGTTGGGTCTCACACGATCGCTGTTTCCGGAATCCATGCTGATTCCTAAAGAGTAGATTCTGGGTTTCTAAAAACGACATGATACTCGAGCAAAAAACATGTTCTAAAATTCTACAACAGATCTACGTCAGAGATATAGGTCTATAGTTTTGCGCATCTGCTCGACGATCCTTCTTGAAGACTAGGACTACCTGTGCTCTTTTCCAATCATTTGGAACCTTCCGTTCCTCTAGAGACTTGCGGTACACGGCTGTTAGAAGGGGGGCAAGTTCTTTCGCGTACTCTGTGTAGAATCGAATTGGTATCGCGTCAGGTCCAGTGGACTTTCCTCTGTTGAGTAGTTCCAATTGCTTTTCTATTCCTTGGACACTTATTTCGGTCTCAGCCTTTTTTCGTTTGTGCGAGGATTTAGAGGAGGAACTGCAGCGCGGTCTTCCTCTGTGAAACAGCTTTGGAAAAAAGAGTTTAGTATTTCAGCTTTACGCGTGTCATCCTCTGTTTCAATGCCATCATCATCCCGGAGTGTCTGGATATGCTGTTTCGAGCCACTTACTGATTTAACGTAAGACCAGAACTTCCTAGGATTTTCTGTCAAGTCGGTACATAGAATTTTACTTTCGAATTCACTGAACGCTTCACGCATAGCCATTCTTACGCTAACTTTGACATCGTTTAGCTTCTGTTTGTCTGAGAAGTTTTGGCTGCGTTTAAACTTGCAGTGAAGCTCTCTTTGCTTTCGCAGTAGTTTCCTAACTTTGATGTTGTACCACAGTGGGTTTTTCCCGTCCCTTACAGTTTTACTCGGCACGTACCTGTGTAAAACGCATTTTACGATTGCCTTGAACTTTTTCCATAAACACTCAACATTGTCAGTATCGGAACAGAAATTTTCGTTTTCATCTGTTAGGTAGTCTGAAATCTACCTTCTACTACTCTTGCTAAACAGATAAACCTTCCTCCCTTTTTTTATATTCCTATTAACTTCCATATTCATGGATGCTGCAACGGCCTTATAATCACTGATTCCCTGTTATGCGCATACAGAGTCGAAACGTTCGGATCTGTTTGTTGTCAGTAGATCCAAGATGTTATCTCCACGAGTCGGTTCTCTGTTTAATTGCTCGAGGTAATTTTCGGATAGTGCACTCAGTATAATGTCACTCGATGCTCTGTCCCTACCACCCGTCCTAAACGTCTGAGTCTCCCAGTCTATATCTGGTAAATTGAAATCTCCACCTGACTATAACATGCTGAGAAAATTTATGTGAAATGTATTCCAAATTTTCTCTCAGTTGTTCAGCCACTAATGCTGCTGAGTCGGGAGGTCGGTAAAAGGAGCCAATTATTAACCTAGCTCGGTTGCTGAGAGTAACCTCCACCCATAATAATTCACAGGAACTATCCACTTCTACTTCACTACAGGATAAACTACTACTAACAGCGACGAACACTCCACCACCAGTTGCATGCAATCTATCCTTTCTAAACACCGTCTGTACTTTTGTAAAAAATTCGGCAGAGTTTATCTCTGGCTTCAGCCAGCTTTCTGTACCTATAGCGATTTCAGCTTCGGTGCTTTCTATCAGCGCTTGAAGGTCCGGTACTTTACCATCGCAGCTTCGACAGTTTACAATTACAATACCGATAGCTGTTTGGTCCCCACATGTCCTGACTTTGCCCCGCACCCGTTGAGGCTGTTGCCCTTTCTGTACTTGTCCGAGGCCATCTAACCTAAAAAACCGCCCAGCCCACGCCACACAACCCCTGCTACCCGTGTAGCCGCTTGTTGCGTGTAGTGGACTCCTGACCTATCCAACGGAGCCCGAAACCCCACCACCCTATGGCGCAAGTCAAGGAATCTGCAGCCCACACGGTCGCAGAACCGTCTGAGCCTCTGATTCAGACCCTCCACTCAGCTCTGTACCAAAGGTCCGCAGTCAGTCCTGTCGACGATGCTCCAGGTGGTGAGCTCTGCTTTCATCCTGCTAGCGAGATTGGCAGTCTTCACCGAATCAGATAGCCGCCGGAAGCCAGAGAGGATTTCCTCCGATCCATAGCGACACACATCGTTGGTGCCGACATGAGCGACCACCTGCAGGTGGGTGCACCCTGTACCCTTCATGGCATCCGGTAGGACCCTTTCCACATCTGGAATGACTCCCCCCGCCTATGCACACGGCGTGCACATTGGTTTTCTTCCCCTCTCTTGCTGCCATATCCCTAAGGGGCCACATTACGCTCCTGACGTTGGAGTACCGGATCTTGCAGACTGAGGGGCAACCTCTGGAACAGGACAAGCAGCCATGTCAGGCCGAAGATCAGTATCAGCCTGAGACTGAGCCTGAAACCGGTTCGTCAGACAAACTGGAGAGGCCTTCCGTTCAGCCCTCCGGAATGTCTTTCGGCACTGCCACACCTTGAGACGACCTCCCACTCAACCACAGGGCAGGGATCAGCCTCAATGCGGGCAGTATCCCAGGCAACCACAGTCTTAGTCTGATCGAGAGATGCGTGGGACGAGCTGGCCGTCCCCGACAAACCCCCATCCGGACCCCTACAGTGGTGCCCATTGGCAACAGCCTCAAGCTGTGTGACCGAAGCCAACACTGCCTGAAGCTGGGAGCGAAGGGATACCAACTCAGCCTGCATCCGAACACAGCAGTTGCAGTCCATATGCATGCTAAAAACTGTTGTGCAAAGAACGTCTGAGCTAATCTACAGAGAGCGCAAACAAATCGCCACAAAATTTAAACGGTTATTAAAATACAAGATTGCCTAGTAAATGCAGTAATGCTGCTACTTGCGCACTGCTGACACACTGCTCGGCGGCGGAAGGAGACTACGCGATTTTACACTATTCAGGCACTAAAACGCGATGCTACAACTCTCAAATACTATAATACGCCTGAAATTTATGAATTACACAATGCAAGTACCAAAAACAGGAAAAGAAATTAGGAATTAAACTACGTAACAAATGCGTGAGGTAGGAGTATACGACGTGCTGCTGCAGCTGCTTATCCAACGGCGGCAGGGAGCACACTTCTGGCACTTCTGGCCGTCTTACTACGACGTCTCCATAGCAACGGGGCCCGTAGATGGCACGTTCAGGCCAGAAGAGTGCGCCAATGTTCTACTAAATATCGTATTATTCAGAACACAGTACAATTGCTGCACAGTGTTCACAGATGATACTTATTTTACATATATCCATTTGTTTATTTTATGCAAACATTATATTGATTAAATAGCCGATGCTATGGATATATTATACTGTTACTAGAAGAAGTAAGAGAATTTCTTTAAAAATAATCTTTTAGAGTTATTCATTATTTTTAACAATCTGTTCTGTCCTATAGGCAGTACTTTCTTATAATTATTCACATTTAGATGAACTATATCTTCAAATGACGCATATTTCGTGTATATCATTCCTCATAGGCTGACGTTGACGTCATTTAGCACAACCAAGGCCTCAGGAGATCTATACAACACAATGCTGTCTAACCAACAGCATCATTTCAGCGACTGAGGCGTACTGACTGTTCTGTACATCGTCAACTTCAGCTGATGGGTTTTCAGTTTTAATAAGTTTTCAGTTTTAATAAGTTTTCAGTTTTAATAAGAAGAAATTACTTTAAGTCAATGACTTTTTTATGTAACTAGCACGATTTCTATCTTTTACAGTGCTGTTCTGAAGATGGTCTAAGACTAGGTCGAAACCGGTAATTTTAAATAAAGTAACCATTGTAATCTAGACTGTTTTCACTAATTCTATGTAGCTTACAAGTCGCTGTTCCTCGAAAACGTTACCAAAAATTTTGAAATCTTTTGTGGCACCACATCTTAAAGGCTTCGATTGTTTTCCGTTGCGATACTCCCAAGTCCATGTTTCGCTAGCATACAACATACTTTCTCAGAAACCTGTTCTTCAAATTAAGCCCAATGTTGGATACTACTAGATTTCTTTTGGCCAAGAATACCCTATTTGCCAGTGTTACGCTGCTTTTTATGTCCTCCTTGTTATATCCGTCATGGCTTATTTTGCTGCCTAGGTAGTAGAATTCCATAACTTCGTCTACTTCGTGATCTTCAATTCTGATGTTAAGTTTCTCGCTGCTCTAATTCCTCCCACTTCTCATTACTTTCACGTTTTTTACTCACAATCCATATTCTATACTCATCAGACTGTTCATTCTCTTCAGCACATCTTGTAATTCTTCCTGTCTTTCAGTGAAGGCGGATTTCAATGTCCTCAGCGAATCCTCTCACTGATAATCTTTGACCTTGAATTTTAATTCCACTCTTGAACCTTACATTCATTTCCACCATTGCTTCTTCGAAGTATAGGTTGAACAGTAGTGTCGAAAGACTACATCCCTGTCTTACATCCTTTTTGAGCCGAATACTTAGTTCTTGGTCTTCCACTCTTACTGTTCCCTCTTGACCACTGTACATATTGTATATCACCAGTCTTTACTTTACACTAAGAGTTTCATAGTGTTTGAACCTCCTTAATTTCACTTGTTCCCTTGTCCAAAGTGGTACAGTCACATTAATGTGACCACCGCTTATGTCAACAACGTACAATAACCCCTCACTCACGGCAGGTGACCACCAGGTGACAGCAGTAGCAATGCAGGATATACGGAGAGCGACGGCTGGGGGGGGGGGGGGGGGGGGGCAGGGGTCGCACGATGAAACAGTGGAGTCGTTGTCTCAATGCCGGAATGGATCGATTTATCTGACGTCCAAAAAAATGTCATCAATCGCTTTCGGTCCAAGGATGGAGGAAGCATCTCTGAAATGGTTAAATTTGTAAACGGTTCACGTGGTGATGTGGTTAAAGTACATCTTGCTTGAAAAAAAGGTGCCTTCCAATACCGTCGTCGAGGCAGATACGGTGCACCACGGTCGATGGATGAAAAGGGTGAACAACGGCTGCGGAAATGTGTACAGGCGAACAGAAGTGCAAGCGTTGAGAAACTTGGCGCCAAAATGGACCAAGGGGTTAGTGATAGTCTCTCCTCAAAGACCATTGAGCGAAGGTTGCTATGTACGGGACGCCACGGAGGCACCTGGTTTATGCATCTATTCTGACTGCAGTTCATCGGCAGATGAGGCTGAAATTTACACGCCAGTAGAGCACCAGGAGACCCACTGAGTGGCCACAGTTCGTCGTTTCAGATGAATCACGTTTTGTACTCCGGTGGACAGGTGTCCGTTGGCATTTTCGGAGTGGAACGTCTGAACGTGAACACCCTGCAACAACCGACGGAATGTTATGGCCTGGGAAAAGTTTTTCTACCAGTCCCTGAGTGATCTCGTCATTCTGCAAGGCACAGTGGATCATTATAGGTCTCATCTATCCTTGGGGACCATGTCCAGCCATGCTTGCAGTTTTTTCCCTTCGCATGATGGCGTCTTACCAGGATGACAATGCAACGTGTCGTACAGGGCACGTGCGTGATTCGAACAGCACTAGGATACGTTTACCATACTCATCCGACCACCTAATTCCCTGGGCTTAAACCGAATAGAGAACCTGCGAGTTTACTTTGATCGGGCTGTGGATCCTCAACCGAGAAACCTAGCACATCTGGCGACGACTCTGGAGTTGTCCTTCTCCGTACCTTCCAGAACTTCACTGCGTCTCGCAGCAGTACATGCTGCAAAATTTGGTTATTCAGGCATTCGACTGGTGTTTACATTAGTATGACTGGACAGTAAATTAACTAATCATCTCTTTCTGAGACTCAAGATTCATATTTCGTTGCGATTGCGAAGGTCGATTTACGTCGTCACATAAGTTATAGTCTTGAGTCTTTTCATATGGCTTCCATGAGAAACGCTCTATCATTCCCATGCAATTCCGGTTTTTGGGCCGCGCGGAGTGACCACTCGGGTTAAGGCGCCATGTCACGGACTGCGCGGCCCCTCTCACAGGAGGTTCGAGTCGTCCTTCGGACATAGGTGTGTGTGTTGTTCTTAGCATAAGTTAATTTAAGTAGTGCGTAAGTCCAGTGATCGACGACCAAACCAGGTCCCTTAGGAAATCACACACATTTGAACGGTTTTTGGTTTGAGTTGTTAACATAAATGAAGACAACAGCTTCAAAGTGTACCTCTCAACTAGTTGTAAACATCGAAAATTCCTGTGTGCTAACATGAATAAAACAGTAAAAAAGTAATCTGTGTAAGACTATCGAATAGCGCCGTGGGAACACTAAGAGTCTTGAGTGAAACACATTGTTGATTTACTTGTAATATTTTGCAGCTGTCTTTGATATCGGTAGTCCTAAAACAAATATTCCTACCCTTCATCCTTCCTTCTGTAGAGAATGGCGACCTATACGTTCTCAGCAGATAAAGTAACTGAACTTTCACATGCTAACATGGCGTCAGTCAGGAAAGCGTTGCTGAAGGGTAGCCAGAAAATACTAGGAGCCACTAAGTCATATGCTTGGTTATGGTAGGAAAGATGGCACATAAATCATGGTATGTGCTATGTGGACTTCTGCCTGAACAACACACTGAAAGTTTTCCACCAAAAGCAACTCATTGTGCTGCCAAGGCTACAAAATATTTAGATGCCAGACTTTATATTCTAGAGGCGTATAAGTTTTTTCAGGAGAAATATCCCCAGATAAAGGTTACATTATACATCTGTTTCAAGGAAAATTTCAACTTACATTTCGGACGGTCTCAAGTAGACTGCTGCTGCACATTAGAAGAGATGGAGGTAAAAATGAGAAGCCCCCCACCTTGACAAATTGCAAAGTGATGTGCCACTGGAGAGCTAGTGCTTCGCAAAAAAGGGCCCAAGAATTTTATACTAAACTTACAAAGAACCTAGAGGAACAGACGAGTTCCATGTACTTGCTATTGGTTTTAACTACACGCAAAGTGTCCACATTCCACCGATTCCTGTCCAGGATACATTTTAACAGCACATATAAAGAGATGGAGGTAAAAATGAGAAGTCCCCACGTTGACAACATTGCAAAGCAATGTGCCTCTGGAGAGCTAATGGTTCACAAGAAAGGGCCCAAGAATTCATGACATTAAAAAAAATGAGGTGGAAGACAGAATTAAAATCATGTTGTATCGGGGCTCCTATTGGCATTGACTGACTGTAACCGGTTTGAGAAAATAATACAATTTCTATGTCAGGGGACACTCCTTCCCCTTTTTTGACAGAGATTACATCATACTCAAAAGAGTACTTAGAAAGCATGACAGGTTCCACACGACAGACAAACCAACAAAGCTCATAATAAATTCCAACAAGAACCAAAATTATGTTTGTGACAGAAATTGATACCAAAGATATATTGGATTTCAAGACTTGATGGCAGCGGTATTACACGAAAACTTGTATTTCAGTTGACACTTCCCTTAAAAATATTCCAAGAGACACGAAAATACACTTTCTTATAAGTAATATCGTGAATTTTTCGTACAGCCCCAGGGTATCATTGCAACACATAGGTCGGTCGCTACTAAAGCCGCAGATGAACGCATATATTAACGGAAGAAAACGATAACTGCTGCAGAAAATATCGAAACGTGTTTGAAGTGCCTTTAAAGTTTTATAACAAGCACAATTTTTATTTTTTCACAATTTAAATGAAACCTGATACTCTTGCTAATATTACGCTTTACTAATACTTTTCAAGGAGGAAAGGAAGAATGGTTTAAGTTCAATCACGTTTTTAATAGTTTCCTAGAAACTGGGCTGGAATGACTGAGGCCACCATAACATAAGAAAAAATGCCTCTATTGGTCGATTCCTTACGGGACAGAAAATTTATCTTCCTTCGACCCCTAAGGAATTCATGTAACATTGAATTTCATTGACTATTGATTACGTGTTTGTTTCACATTTAGGAAGTAGCACTTACAGAAAATTTTTTAGTTAGTTCGAAGACGGTACCAAACAGATGGTTCTGTAGCAGAATCCACTGTAGCCCCCCCACCATGTCGCTGGAGCGCCGTTTCTGTCTCGCTGCTCGCATCTGGGTCTGCTCCGCATCTGGGCCTGCGGATGAGGCTGCCGCGCTGTTCCATGTGTCAACAAAACGGAGCGGACAGGTGGTTTGCCCGCACGGAATGGAGACGGAATATCAAACACGCCGGAGGCCGGCTCGCACGTGCAGGACCTTGCTGTGTTGCTGCCTCGCCCTGAAGGAACCCACTGCTTCCATCAGCTACACGGAATGTGGCTCTACGTACAGCAGGTAGCACGCGTAACAAAAAAGTAACGAACATGCTGCATGCGGTCCCATTTATAAGAATAGTGTCCAGAAAATAGCGTATTTTTTGTTCCATGCTCATAAACAGATCAATGCCCCGATCATGGGAATGATATTTTACAAAAAAGAAAAAACTCAGTAGAAACATTTTAATGAAGAATTTTATCATATTATTATTCCTGTTGGAATAAATCTGGTTCGAAGATAAGCTTTGGAAGCGCCTCGTTGATCGAAGTCAAGCAGGCGGAGGTGAAATCGTATAGCGTTAAATCAGTACTGTACGGATGGTATGATTTGGGTTATCTGTGCGTTTTCAAAACGAGTCCTTCAATGAGAATACCTGCTTGTACATTAGCGGATGCAAGTATATGACGTTCATCAAGAATCCTTTATTTGACTGCAGGTATAATGTCTTGAAGGTAAGTGTCTCAGAGTCTGTTTATTTTTGAACATGTTGTGGTTAATAAAGTCGTAGTTACCAAGTTTCGGACTAGTTTCAGCAACGTTGGTCACTGATCTCCTATTGTGTAAATAGTTCATGACGTTGACGATTGCAAGCACTACATGTATGAAAATAATGCCAAATTTTTACTATCAGCCAGAGACAAGAGGAGTTTGTGACACAACAGGGGGATTGTTCCCATCTGTTACGTTCTTCCTCCTGTGAATAACCAAATAAATTCTTTCCCCAGTATTTACTTCGTTTGCAATACATTTAATTGTTGACAGTAGTATGTGGGTCACTTGGGACCACCCCCCTCTTCTAAGGTTAAATCAACCATAATTCTATTTCTTTTTTAAGGTCCTATTTAACCTTAAAATTAATTGTCACTTGGGAACACCCCCCTCTTCTAGGGTTAAATTCGACCATAATTCTATTTCTTTTTTAAGCTCCAATTTAACCTTAAAAAATTATTTCACAATTTCTTTACTTATGCTCTAAGTATACCTTAAACCAATTTTATTTTTAAATTTTATTTAAGATTAAAACCAACCACACCCTGTCCAATGAGGTTTCTAAAAGTAAATCTTGGTTAAGGTGAAAACTAACCATACAATTAAATCCCAATTTATTTCACAAGTGTAAAATAATTTATGGTTCAAAGTAATCTTAAAATGTGATCAAAAGTTGTGATTAAAATCAACCATGAAAAAGTCACAAGATTTTATTAAAAAATATGGTTCAAAGTAATCTTGAAAAAGATTAAAACGCATTCATAAATGTCGAGAAAGATTATGGTTAAGCTTCATCTTAAACAAGTATTAAAAGGTGTGGTGAAATTATCCATTTTATTTAAATAATAAGTCACAATAAAAGGTTGTAAAAGGTGTGGCTAATCTTCACCTTAAAATGTAATCGAAGATTATTTCAAGAATTATTCCTACAGTGAACCAGCTACCTTCTAGGCTCCTATTAACCTTTAAAAAAATATTTTTTTACCTTTATGGCGTGCTCTAACTAAACCTTAAAAATTATTTTACATATCTTTACGCCGTGCTCTAAGTTAACCTTAACTAACCCTATTGTATTATGGTTTGTGTCTACATTAAAGATTATTTTTTTTATCTTAATCTTATTTAAGATTGTGGTTTGTGTCTACCTTAAAAATTATTTTATTTATCTTAATCTTATTTAAGATTGTGTTTGTGTCAACCTAAATTTTCCTATTTATTTGTTTTCTAATAACCCCAAGGATATGTTTCTATAATACCATTAACCTTGGGCTTAATCATTCTTTTATCATATTCAAATTTAAAGCATTTGGTAACACTCTTATTAATCAAGGTTTTTGATTTAGAATTCCTGGTAATCATTTTATATTGCAATTTAACCTTGTCTATCTCCATATCAACAATATTTCTCATGGTATATATGTTCAAGGCTTTGGAGTTTTCATAGTTTAGTGTGAAACCTTTCACCTTCATAGTTTCCTTACCGTTGTTTGTCCTGTAACCATAGCTCTTAGGTCCTGTAGAGATCCAGTCTGTTATGTGATCATCCTTTCCCAGTTCATCAGTCCATTCCCCCAACATACAACCTGTTTCAACGGTATTCCTACCATCATCAATGTAAACAACACTATCCGTATCGTAGTAGAACACGTTTTTTCCTAATTTGTCTAGCATATCGTAAAGCCGTAGCCGCGCATTTGAAGTTGTGAATGCTGCTATGAAAACGTTAGTAGATAAGCTATCCTCAACAAAATGATCTTTGTACTTATAGGTGACTTTCACGATATAGTCATTAATAAAAGTCATATTGCTTACATCAAGCCTGTCAGCCAACACTATCTGGTACCACCTTTTGACATCCACTACGTATTCACTTTGGGTCAGGTTTTGCCCTTGTCCAAATTTTCCCCACAATGAGTTTAAACAAATCTTAGAAACAGCACGTTTACCAGGGTTTGGAACCACCTCTTCAGGATTCAGGTCGATGTCAAGCCATTTCTAAACCGCAGTGATGTACTCTTCAATAGTATCAAAGTCATCTTTCCATCCACTCGTTTCTAGCTTTATTTTCATAAAGTCCTTAACGTATCCTTTAAAGAGATCATTACTCTTTTCTTCGAAATGCCAAACCTCGTATACTTTTACCGCTTTATAACCCTTCTCTATAGCTTTATTCACTTCATCAGTCGTCCACGTTCCTATTATTGCCCTTTCGTCGTCTGTGTGGTGGCAAACACCACATTTTTCTTCAATACACGTCCTACACAACCCAAACATCAGCTTATCATTCTTTATCGGCAGCACAGGTTGGTACAGTTTCCTCGGTGGTAATACTTTGTGCTTAACCAATCCATACCAATTTTGATCATATTTTCGGGTTTATAAATTCTTATGGGATGACCGACCGGGTAGTAATCGAAATACTGGACTGTAGGATATAGGCTGCATACGTCTATGTATCGTAATAATTTACCTGTGACTTTAAGCTTGCTTGCATTTGTCCTTCCTCCATAAAAGGCATCTCGAGGATTGAGAGGTTCAACAATTTCAATTTTCTTATTTAAGCTTTGGCGGTCAGCTCTCGATTTTACCCATTCACAACTCCAAATTTCTACTAGTTTATGTCCTGCATCACGCAAAACTTGAGTCCGTACCTGTGTCTTTGTCCATAGATCGTCCATACTCTCATTGTTTACATTATTAATGGTTTCACAATCGTAGCAATCAGGACAACCGTGCCAAAAGCAGTCATGGTACTGGTACACAGTATTGGTCTCTTTGTTGAATCCGTCAACCTTTGCCCCACAAATCATGACTTCACCACCATTCAAAGCGTGTTGTACGTTTCTGAACGTGGATAACCAAGCAATGGACTCTTTGCTGAACATTTCTTTCTTATCGGTCTTAATAACAGCCACACTTTTTTCCTGGAGATACTTGGATCGGTATATAGCCATACATACACTCGCGATCGTGATGTACTAAAATGGATCAATGTTAGCTATTTCCAAAAACTGTTTCCTAAGCTCTAGACAACCCCTACGCAAAATATCTACATCAGAGTTACAGTAGTCCATAAATTCCTCTTAAAAGTCAAATATATAATTTTCTTTAATTTTTTGGGTGTACCACTCAAGGAATTCTTTTCTACGCTTCGCTTTCATCGTATCTGCCCCGTTTAGCCTATTTTCATCCAAAAATCTTTGTAGAAACTCGTTCTTATCGTCAGCAATACAAATACACACCCCTTCACATTTCCCACCCTTTTGGTACTTGTTCTGGATGTAACACTTGTATTCATCAGTCTTACAAGGCTCCATGCAATTATAACAAAAAGAGTACCCGCACTTATGCTCTTTAGATGTCGATAAAATAATATTACAGCCTCTGCACTTATAAATTTCCTTGCAAACCTCAGAGTGATGATTCAGGCATTCCTGCGAGTAACAATACCTATTGCAATCATTGCAGTAAACTTTAGCTTTACCTTCGGGAGGGTGTGCTGGTTTCTTGCATAATATACATACTTTTGTGTACGTCTTACACTTGTGCTTATCCTTGTTGTTGTAAGGTGAGTTACAAGTATCACAGTAATAACAGCTTCCTAGGAACACTTTCATACTGTTTATGACATCGAAATGGTTCCCGTTTTTGTATAGAGAAATTTTTGTTTCCCTGTCTTCACCAGAGTATATAACTGAATTAAAATTTTCGGCACACGCAACCTTTATTTGTATATTCAATAATTTTTCCACATTCTTTATATCCTCTAACGTGAAACCTTCCTCGTTGTAACTGCCGAGTCTTTTGCACAACTCTTCAGTTAGTTCTGTTTGAATTTTTCTACCCATTTTTATATGTTTAATATTAATGTCAGTCAGTTGCCTACCGAGAACTTCATTCGAGTGGTACGTCAGTGCTGTTACTATGGCTGGAGGGCAGCACAAATTATCTCTGTTCTTTATTTGAGTGATGCATCTGTAATTTGTAATTTTCGACCTACCTTGACCTCTTGGCATATTCAGAATCTTAATATTGAATCTGGTTTGTGTGATGTCTAGGTTCTCGTTAGAAGATATAATTCTGCCGATATGGTTCATGAATGTTCTAGCACTGACATCTGATTGAACAACAGATGAAATGTCGTGGTGAAAATTCGGATTGCTTGCTACTACAGTCAGTCTGTCTCCTTTTTTGTAGTTTCCCTTCTCTTTGGCCAGTTTAATCATTGCGTTAATAGCGTTCTCAACTTCCATTATTTTACTTACTTTTATGGCGTAATCCATTTCAGTAGCATTAAATTTCTTAATGAATCGCGAGTTGGTCTCTGTGATGGTGTATGGTGGCTTCCGTTCTTCCTTAGGTGGCTCTATTAAGTCGTCGCGAAATCTTAAGTCTTTAGCTACCTTATTACGAAAGACAATGGCTTGTGTCTTCAAAATAGATTCAATTATTTCAGCCTTCCTCATCCTATCAGTCACCTTGATGTTTTTACTTCTTCCTATCTCTAGTAGCTGTTGTACCCTGAGCTTTATCAAATCCTGCTTCTTGTACTACATGTCCATAGTCTTATCCAAAACTTCTTTAAGTTGCGATTTCCTCATTTTCCAAACACTACTAAGATTATAATCTTTAGCCATTTCCCTAAGATCTTCGCGGTATATTTTATCCTTCTTCTGCTCCTCCTTCTCTTCGTTGTTTGTGTCATTCTTAAGATGACCCTTTGATTTCAAGTGCCTGGACAAATTCTTATAAGTGATTTCCCACCCACACTTGTTGCAGTATTTATCTGCATAGTTATATTTGTTTCCTTCCGACATATTCATTTATTATATGTATTTTTTATTTTGAAAAAATCAATATTTTATTTTCGAAAAAATCTTCCTACTTGTACATACGTACAGTTCGTCTACCTTCTACAAATAGTTTTAAGGTTTCGTAGACCTTAAAAATAATATCTTCATCTAATTTAATTACAATGTAGTATTATTTCAACCATCAACTTCTCAAATTGTTTTTCTAGCTGTGACATACCTTCACCTATTGCGTTGAGTTCTCTCTCGTCTTCTACGTGTTCCATAATAATTAGTTGTAAGTACTGTAGGCTGCGTAGATAGTTAAAAACGTGAAACAACAGATTTTCTGGCACCTTATTTATATCAAAAGGAAGTACTGCAGGCCTGTCGTCGCCTTTTATTATGGCCGTCATGCTACAAGGAGGTATTAGTTGGTCATTCTTAAGATGAGTCTTTGATTTCAAGTGCCTGGACCAGTTCTTATAAGTGATGTCCACCCCACACTTGTTGCAATGTTTATCTGCATAGTTATATTTATTTTCTTCCGGGATATTCATTTATTATATGTATTATCTAATTAAAAATAATAATTTTTGTCGAAAACAGCAAAACTTCGTCACTGAGGAACCCTGTGGGGTCTTTTGTCTGTATCATTTCTTCGTCGTCATTGTTCTTCTGCCCCACAGGGTTTTTTTCCTCTTTGTTACCACTTCTCGTCCCATGCTTCTTAGCAGATGAGGGAGAGCGGATCATTGCGGACTTCTCATGATGCCACTCAAAATTCCACGATGAAAACTTTACTCAGTTTTTTCTTCAGAAAGGTGGCCAGTCTTCCTGACCAAACGCGCTGAGCTACCACGCCGGTGAAGCAATTGCATTCGAAAAAGGTACTAAGCTTACTCTCAACATTGCGCGAGTACATCCGACTGATAGTTTTACTCACATTATTTAGTGTAACATACACAACAACACACAAAACCAACAATTTATCAGTGGAAAATTTACGTTTAAGTTAAAATATTACGCTAGAGCAATGCAGACACTGATGATGTCGGCGGACCGACCTTCACCGCTGACCTCCCAGCCTGCTATCGCTACCGCAGAAGCCTTGCCAGTGAAGCTATCGCAAGAGGCGAGGCGGGACACGGTTGCTCGAACCACCGTCAATGAAAATACGGACAACCTTTAATATACCATCATAAGTCAAAAATGTAAATGGTTTACTTGTGCCAATGGTTTCCTTTGTATTTTTACTTTTATTCATAGATAACTCACTATTATCGGTTTTTTTAAATATTAGATATCTCCCTACAAGGGAGTGCTTTATAAACAGAATAAATATGAAAATCTTTACCTTCAATAAAAGATTTTTTGCCAACAATAGTATGACATAAATTTTCCATCTCAAAAATTCTAGCTATATCTTTAGCTTTAAAAACAACCTTATCCTCGCTTCTTTCACCTCTCACTTCAACGTTAAGAGGATGCCCGTTTTTATCCTTAAAACATTCATCATCTAATAATTTAAGAAGTGGTGGTGCATCTTCATATTTGTAAGCACTTATTTGTCCACACAACTCTACTCCTCTCCCTTTATTTAATTTACTATACAAACTTAAAATTCAAATTTTTAAATTCTTGGATTCGAAATATTTTTATAATTTCCTTTCAAATAAATGAACAAAAAAATTCTATTATCAATATTATCCTTGGTATCTGCTCACAATGAAGCAGCAATAAAATATTTGCACAGCTTTGGGTACTTGGACTATCAAGAAGATCAACTTTCTCAACTGAGTGAAGAAGCGTACAAAGATGCACTTACGTTATTCCAACAGAAATATCATCTCGTGGCTAATGGTGAGCTGACTGATGAAACATTACAATTAATGAAGAACCCGAGGTGTGGCATGGAAGATAACGTTTTAAGCTTTACTACACACATCTACAAGTGGAATAAGAAGAATATAAAATGGCATTACTATCTCGCAACTAGGAAAATGTTACAGGTGGCACAATCTGCATTTAAAATGTGGCAAGAACACACGGATCTTACTTTTGAGAACAGTAACCAAATTCCTGATATTATCATTTAGACTAAGAGGGGAGCACACCGACGTCAAAACTGAGCTCTACAGTTCTGTCAACGAAGTTTTGATGGTAGAGGAAGTGTGCTAGCTCGTGCAGATTTTCCTAATTTGTACAACGACCCCATTGAAATCCACGTTCATCAGGATGAATATTGGTACATGGAAATGGACGGTAACACACCTTCTTCACAGACAAATCTGTTGTTCTAGTTCACGAGATTGGTCACACGTTGGGTATGGCACATTCAGATTTCTCTGAATCGGTGATGTACGCATTTTACAATAACACTATCCTGAGCCTATCTGAAGATGATATACGTGGTATTCAAAGTTTATATGCGAAACGTGCTTCTAACGATACGGAACAGCAGCCTACTTCTACTCCGGATTCACCCTCGCCTGAAGCAGTACCCAAAAAAGAGCCTGAACTGTGCACACTGAAGCGGTTTGGAAGTTCTGTAAGTGTGAATGAGTTTCTATACATTTTTTTATGGAAAGTGGGTTTGGATGACTGCTCTTAATAGTAATGAGGAGCTTTCAAAACCGCAACTAATAACAGACTGGTTAACGTTTCTACCTCAACAATTCGAAAATGTATCTGCTGTTTATCAGAGACCATCAGGTGAAGTCGTTCTGATCATTAATAACATGATATACATGGTTCAGATACCGAGCTTAGCGTTACAACCTGGTTACCCAAAAAGACCTATAACAGAATACGAAAAGTATAAAAAGGAGGACCAACCAGTTATTGATAAATTAGATGCGACAGGGAAAGACGTAATTAACGCTATAGAGAAATAACGTGAGACTGAAAAAATGCTACTACCTGACGATGGCGACTATGACGATATGTTCCCTATACCGCCTACTCCTGAGGAGACATCGTTTGAAAGAAGTTTGTTTGTTGATGATCCTATCACACCGAAGACGCGTAGAAGATTAGAACCCTTGTTGGAACAAATTGAAGATGAGGAACGGAGCAAGATTAAGCCTCTAACTAACTACTCAACAACTTACCTTGGACCAACGGTCTCAAAATACCTAGGTGCCCTCAATGATACAACCTTTGGGTTACGATTTGACCAAGGAAGACACTACATGGGTAACTCCGCAGTAACATTTAACAACGATACATCTCTGTTAATGGTAAAGAATTCGATGCTAGTGATGGATTGATGAAACTATTAACTTCTAAAAACGTATCCTCTAATGACTACACTGAGGATGATCTCGATGCTTACGTAACTATGCTGAAGGCGACCAACACAATATTTCAAAATAACGATCCAAAGGGGAATAAACCCAAATCAAGTATTGCACAAAAATACAATACTATTATTAAACCGGTTTGGCAGTCACTCAAGAGACAACGTATGAACTCTCAGACATCGTCACCAGACTCAAAGAATGGTATGGGCTTTGTAAAGAGGTATACAGGCAAACCGGTGGAGTATGTGTGGATGAATGATGTCAGAGGTTCAATTGATAGGCTAATGGTGATTCATGGTGAAGAGAATGCGGGAAATAATAACTACCGCAATGAGAAGGTTGGTATAACTAAGATGATTACGAGTAAATTTAATGACTTCATAGTAAATAATCCAAAGGGTATACCGTACCTAATTCGCTTTCTGAATAATCTTCCTCACACGTTCTGGAAGGCGGAAAGTTATGGAAAGGGTTTAGTGACGCTGATTAATAATCTCCCTGTTGAAATGCATTTACCTAGATACAATTACTGTGGTCCTGGCACCAAACTGGAAGAAAGATTAGAAAGAGGTGGTGCAGGAATCAGTCCTTTAGACGAAGCTTGCAAATGGCATGACATCGCTTACAGGGACCATAAAGATTTGGAACAAAGACATCAAGCTGACAAAGAACTACAGAAAGCTGCAAAGGAAAGAATGTTCAGCAAAGATGCTTCACTTGGTGAGAGGTTAGCTTCTACGGCTGTTGGTGGAATTATGTTCGGGAAACGGAAGCTAGGGCTAGGCTTAGATGATAATGGTTGGGCACTATGAATGTGAATAAAGAGGTGTAATTTTAATGGGTTGTTACCCATTAAAATTTAATGTGGATGTTGCATTAAAATGTTTAATTTATTATTTTTTCAGTTAATAAATGAGAGGATTTAGTATTGACTATAACATTCCCTCCAGTGGGAATCCGAGAGCGAAATCTATTAAAATAAAACTGTCCAATGAGGATTTGAAAAACCATGGCTTTCTAGATGCTTATCTTACAGACACTCAAATGAAACAGAAAACCAATAAACTTAAAAAAGGTGGTAGCTTGTTGATAATATTTTCTATACCTGTCGTGAAGAAGATACTGGATTACCTAAGCTCTAAGAGATTGAAAGAAGGTTCTGGATTGAATAAGCACGAAGGTGGATTTCTACCACTTATACTTGGTGTGTTGGGAGCGATCGGGTCTTTAGCTGGCGGTGCTGCCGCAATAACAAGCGCTTTGCACAAAAAACAAAAAGAAGACCCTGAGTTAGCGGAGCAAAAGAGGCATCATCTTGAAATGGAAAATAAAGCGGGTTATGGTACATTTTTAAAGAAAAAAGTAAAAAAAATTCGAACAAATTGTACAATTAATCTTAAACAAGATTAACCACCCCTTGAGCAACTATGATATCGAGAGGTTAGTAAAGTCTTTAAAAATCAAAACTTTTTGAGGTGTATTCATGGCTGACGAGCTACCTTTGAAACCTAAAAAAGTAGAATCAGGTGTAGTTAACTTGGATACGTCTGATCACATAGGTACTCACTGGACATGCTACTTCAAGAAGGGTAATGAAAAATTCGTTTTCGACTCGTTTGGTGGTAGTATTCCACAAACTTTAGTGAAATACCTGGGTCCTGACAATTTGTTTTACAACGCAGAAAGACTTCAAAATTTCGATGAGTTTATATGTGGACACTTATGTGTGCGTGTACTGAAACTATTTTCAGATGGTTGGAATTTTATTAAAATTCTTATCTCTTTAAGAGATAATAAATGGATATTTTTGGAAACAAGGTACAGAAAGGTACTGGACAACTAGACGATGTCAGAGAAGTCATAAACGGTCTAGAATCTAGCATCAGTAAACTTAATATTAAGAAGTATTTCTCATTTTCAAAGAACTGGGTATCATTGAAAGGAAGACGCATTGTAAACATAGCAGATGCCATAGGTGGATACGACGCAGTCAGCAAAAACCAGCTCGATGCTGTTGCTGAAGTTACTAATGCCAAATACACAAGTATACTAACGACCCTTAATAATTATGTAAGTAAAAACGACCTCACCCATTACTACAGTAAAAAGGACCTAGAGAAAGTTTTCTCTGATTATTATACAAAAGGTGATTTATCTCAATACATTAACAAAACTGAACAAGACGTGAACAAAATATGTGATAAAGAAACAGTTCGATTTACTTTTATGACTGGATTAGAACAACAAATGTACACCTTCGAGTATGATTTTGTACTGAAAAAAGTTATTGTCATTGGAAAAGATATAAACAAAGATTTAACATTTAATGATTTTGATGTTGCAGTAAGTGTGTATGACAAAGTACACGTAACTGAGAATAAGCATAACCCAATATTAATTCATAAAGGAAATTTCGTAACTGTAAGACTAAAAGAGTCAGCGTAGACAGTCCCCGTTGACGTAAGACTCTTCCTATTTGGTGAACTTGCATCAGTTAAAGATGCTATTGATGAGAGCTTAGAATCTTGATCTTTAATTTTCTATTAAATAAATGACAGACGAAAAAAATATTTGGTGTCTAAGCTGCAAAAAAATTACTGCAACACTTCATCCTAAGAGAGTTGTAGAGAAAAACGGTCGTCACAGGATTGAGTGTTATTGTGGGGTGTGTGGAAGTAAAAAAAGTAAGTTTATAAAAATAAAGTAATGTCTCCGACAAGTAAAAGTATTCGCGAAGAAATTATACATGAGCTCCACAAACCACTGTGAAAGAGTTTTCCAAGAAAACCTGTTACATCGTACGGTATAGACGATTTGTGGCAAGCTGACTTAGTTGAGATGGATTCTGGTCACCTAAAAGGTATATCCAAATTCAATAAGGGTATGAAGTATTTACTGACTGTAATAGATGTCTTTTCAAAGTATGCTTGGGCTATTCCTGTTAAAGACAAATCAGGTATAAGTGTAACCAACGCTTTCAAACGTATTCTACAAGAAAGGAATCCAAAAAACTTACAAACAGATAATGGCAAGGAATTCTACAATAATAATTTTAAGGAGGTGATGAAGTTCGAAGGTGTAAACCACTACTCAAACTTTACAGAACTTAAAGCATCAGTCGTTGAAAGGTTTAACAGGACTCTAAAAGAAAAAATGTGGAAACAGTTCGCACTTCAGGGGAATCAAAAATGGGTTGAGCTACTTCCAAAACTGGTGTATGACCACAACAACAGGAAACACAGAACAATAGGAATGAAACCAGTAGACGTAAAAGAAAAGAAGGCAAAAAAGATGGTACCTGCGTTGCAACTCAAAGCAGATCCACCCAAGTTTGTGATAGGTGACGAAGTTAGGATAAGTAAACTGAAAAGCTTGTTTGAGAAAGGCTATACTGCTAATTGGTCGACAGAAATATTTGAGGTGAGTCAGATCAGTAATACCAATCCACATACATATAAGTTGAAGGACACGAATGAAGAAGAAATCAAAGGAAGCTTCTACAAACAGGAGTTACAAAAAACGAAGTAACCAGATGTGTATCTTGTAGAAAAAGTTTTAAGAAAAAAAGGTGATAAGGTAGATGTAAAGTGGTTAGGTTTTGATAGCTCACACAATAGTTGGTAAATAAATGAAATGTGATATTTTAATGGTTAAAAAACCATTAAAATCTGAAAAATGTTTTAATTTTGTTACAGTATTTTCCTCCATTCGATTTTTTAGTCATATCAGCAGTTATGAATCCAAATTCTTCGTTCCAAGCCTTTCTACAAAGTTCTCTAAAGTCACTCCATTACAAGTCTCCACCCACTAATACGTCGTAGATGTGCTTCAGATTAATGTCATCCTGTCTAAATATGTTCAAAAAGTTAAGGTTGTCTCTCAGTAGCTGCTTAGGTATCTTTGAGTATGTTTGTGCTAAATAGAAGCAGTCGATGTTCTTATGTCTTCCTCTGGTAAAATATTCTCTAACAACATCTTGATTTTCTGATATAAAGTCGTCAAACACCACAACGGAGCACTCTTCACATTCATCTAAGAGTATGATGTCATCACTGCTACTGATAGAGGTAGCTACTTTCTCACTGTGTTCATTTTCTATTCGTTTACATTTTTCCATAAGATACTTGTATTTGGTTTGTTCTAAGCTTTTTGAGTAGATGTACAAGTGTTGTATATCATTGCAGTTTAGCCAACCTGGACATAACAGATAGTTATCCACCATTAAAGCTGTTTTACCACAACCACTTGGACCAACGATAGCGCAACGAATTGAACTAGGTAATAGCTTCCCATGTCTGTTTTTGATTCGTTTTTCTCGAATTCTGATCTTTGGATCCCAATCAGTTTTATCTTTAGTCATTTTACTTTTTTATTTACTACTTAATAAATGAATAGAATTTTTGAAATCAGTGGTACATCCTCTAACTTAAAAAAGAGGTTTAATGTGCCGATACGAAACACGTACACAAAGGTTGGGTTGGTTGGTTTTTATTCAACATTTTTAACCCCAAATATCACAAAGGATAATAACAGATTACACTATGAGAAAGATGGTGTGGTTCACAGTATAAATATTCCTCCGGGGCAGTATAGTCTACACAACTTAGAGAAGATTATTCAGAGCCAGGAACCTTTCAATACTAGTAATATAAAGATTAAGGAAAACAACGTACTGAACAGAGTCGAGATAGGAAGCTCAGAATTTAAGCTGTAATTTGACAAGGAATGTAGTATTGGGAGGGTTCTAGGTTTTAGAGACGAAATTGTGGAACCTGCAACAATCGTGGTTGCAAATGAGTTACCAAAACTAATACCTTTTGAAAAAATTAAAGTACATTTTAACTTAGCTGATGGTATGTTTGTAAGGATTCTGACCACTTTCATCGAGAGACAAACATTATTGCTTCTTTTAAGCCCAAGTTGGAGGAGGGTGGCCATTTACATTGTGGTAGTCCGATAATACACGAGCCTAGCTATCCATTATTTTTTTCCGGTTTGTGATAAAGTTCAAAACCTGGAAGTAAGTGTAACGGATGAAAATAATGCTGCGATAGATTTTGTAGGAGCGTCGGTAACTGTGCTTTTAGAAATGCTTTAATGCTTTTTTTTAAAAAATATTGCAGTAAGTAAAATGAATAAGATAGAAAGCTATCAGTGGCAATCTTTTCCAGTAAATGAGAAGACTAGAAATAATTTGAACCTACCGTACAAAGATGTAGAAATAGACATCAAAGTTGGTGATGGTTGGTTTGACAACAATGCATACTTGTATATGACATATAACGTTACTCATGCAAATGGTTCAGATTACACTTATTACGAAGGAAAATCGAATGTGAAACTAGTTGACAATTTTACGACACAACTGTGCAGTGCAGTGATTGTTACGAAAAGAGGTCACATACTCTATAGGTTAGAGCATCCAAGCATTTCTTCAACGGTTTTGTATCACCTTACGTCTTCTCTCGACGATGACATTAGATTCGAGGGTAATTTCATTAACAATGGAAAGCTACATAGAAAGGAAAATGAGGTGTTGTACCCACTAAAAATGTTGGGTGGATTTTTTAAGGATTACAAAGAAATCATGTGGGAAGGTGACTTAACAGTAACATTTGTGGGAAGCGCAAATGCTGGCGATGCATTGTTTAGATGGTTTTCAAAAAATAATAGTGGTGCCGATATTGAAGGCTCTCGACCTGAGTTGGGTAAAGTAACCATTACCAGTTTAGAGATTCGAGTCCCCTTTGTTAAGTATGAGCCTAATTATGAACTAGAGCTAAGAGAAAAGATGCTAAAGAACCCTAAGATTCCGATTTCATTTTTTGATCTACAAACGCAGGAAATAGCAGGAATTAGTGGTAAGAGAAACTTTGAGCTAGATATAACGAATTACTACAATTCTATGGAGTTCGACATGCCATACTTTGTGTTTGTGGTGTTTCAGACGAATAGGAAAGGAAACCAAGATGCAGATTCTTCAGTGTACGATCACGTTCTTCTCAAAAATATTTATCTAAAGAATGGTAGAAATGAGATATTTCCAGAAGAATTGTGGAACATTGACCCTCCCGGTACTTGTTTGAAGGCGTACAATGCATTTGCAGACTTTAAGACAATAACTGAATTGAAAGATGACCATAAAATTAGTGCATACAATGTCATTAATTCGTACCCTGTGTTTGTCATCAATATGAGTAGACGCAAGAATGTAGTTACTGCACAAAAAACACCATTGAAATTATCGGCGACATTTAATGCGCCTATTCCTGATAACACTTTATCATACATAATTATGTATGGTAAAAAAAGTCTGACTTACGATCTTAAGCATGGACTAATTACTGAAAAGTTTTGATAGAGAAGGTTTAATTTTAATGGTTCACAAGCAATTAAAATTTATGGAAACAACTGGTTTTACCAGAGTTGCGTTTACTCCAGCGACATCTAAAGCTTGCTCAAATCTTTGTTCTTCAGTACCGAGATGAGCTGTATACAATACTTTAGTAGCCCACTTACGGAAACAATATCCTGTACCTGAATTGGATCTAAAAATAACCTTTAAAAGACCATTATAAGTAAAAAATGTTCTTTTGACTTGTTTTTCTTCTTCTGACCCAACTAGAGAAGATGTATTTAGTTGGGTCACAAAAAATAACACATAATCTTCTTTCAATTTATAATTAGTTTGTTGTGATCTAATCTCTTATTAAATTTTCCATTTCAAACAATTTTTCAATATCAATAGCTTTAAAATATATTTTGTCTTCTTCTCTGACTCTTCTTACTTCAACTTCAAATAAATTACCGGAGTCATCACGAAACTTCTCACATTCTTCTAACTCTAAAATAGGTGGAGCTTCCCTCAAAACAACTTTAAATGTTGTTCTTAGAATGATTGAGCCTGAGGTAGAGGGTATTATTGAAACATATCCTTGGGGTTATTAAATGTAGGTTGGTTTTACCATATTTAAGGTAATAAGATAATTTAAGGTAGACACAAACTTAAACAAAATTAAGGTAATAAGATTGGTAAAATAATTTTCAGTTAGACTTAGAGCATAACTAATATATAAATAGAAATAATTTTTAAGGTAGACAAAACCCATAAAAACTACCGTAAGTTAAGGTTAAAAGTAGCCATAGCTAATAATACAAGTAAAATGATTAAGGAAGATATTTATGGTTCACTCAAACCACAGGTAACTAGATAAGTAAAAGAATTTTCTAAGGTTAAATGGGACCCTAAAAGACGATTCAATTTTGTTATTTCTCTACCTAAATTCATCTTCTGTAACAGTTTAATGGTTGTGTAGAACCTTAATTATAGTCATAACTTTATCAGACATTTAATGGTTGTGTAGAACCACAATTAATGAAACATTTAATGGTCGTGTAGACATAATGTAATCAGGTATTTAATGTTTTTGTAGAACCTTTATTTTAGACATAATTTCACCAGAAAGTTAATGGTAGTGTGTAACCATAATTAATGAAACATTTATTGGTAGTGTAGATCTATAATTTTAGACATAATTTTTATCAAACATTTAATGGTTGTGAGAAACCACAATTAATGAAACATTTAATGGTTGTGAGAAACCATAATTTTAGACATAACTTGATCAGGCATTTAATGGTTGTGGAGATCCATAATTTTAGACACAATTTAACCAGAAAGCTAAAGGTAGTGTGTAACCATAATTAATGAAACATTTAATGGTTGTGTAGAACCCTAAGTAAATATAATGTACGAATACTTTTCAAGGTTGATATGGAGCACACCGCATCAGATAAGTCAAATAATTTTTAAGGTTAAAAGGGACCTTAAAAGATAAATAGATTTATGGTTGAATTTAACCTTAGAAGAGGGGGGTGGTCCCACGTTGACTTGTAGTACATACCTAAAAATCTCGAATCCTGTTTAGACTTAATTTAACTTAAATTTCTTAAGTAGATTTTATTTAAAGTTTTCTTACCACATTTGCGTAATTCGTTTTCATTAGGTCACACATAATTTTAAGTTAAAGTTGAGTCAAGTTAATTATAGATGACCACACAAAAATACTTCAGATAAAAGTGTTTTTTTATTGTGTCATCGGTCTTCTGGATGGCTCTACGCAGTCTCTCCTGTGCCAACATTCGGTGTCAGAGTAGTACTTGCGCCCTACGTGCTTAATGGTTTACTGGATGTAGCCCAATTTCTGTATTCCTCTAGTACAATGGAAGTTGTTCACTGATGTCGTAACGAATGTCCAATCATTCTGCCTCTTCTCCTTGCCAGTGTTTCCCACATGTTCCCTCAAGCCTTACCTTACCACTCCATCTAATTTGCATCATTCGTCTGTAGCCCTACATCTCAAATACTTCCATTCTCTACCGTTCTGCTTTTCTCACCGCCAATGCCTCAAGCATACAATGCTGTTCTCCAAACGTACATTCCCAGAAATTTCTTCCTCAAATTAAGGCCTATCCTTGATAGTTGCAACCTGCTTTTGGTCACTATTGCCCTTTTTGCCAATGGTAGTCTGTTTTTCATGTCCTCCTTGCTCCGTCCGTTGTGGATTATATTGCTGCCTAGGTAGCGGAATTCCTAAATTTCGTGATCACCAATCTCGATGTTAAGTTTGTCCCTGTTGTCATTTCTGCTACTTCTCATTACTTCCGCTTTTCTTCAATTCACTCTCAATCCATACTCTGTACTCAGTAGATTCTTCGTTCCATTCAACATATACTAAAAGTCTTCTTCAGTTTCATTGAGGACAGAAGTGCCATCAGCGAATCTTATAACTGATTTACTTTCAGGTCGTATTTTAATACCCCTCTTGAACCTATCTTTAATTTTGCTTCTTCGATATACCGATTGAACACAAGGGGCGAAAGTCTTGCACTTTTTTTTTAATCCGAGCATTACATTCTTCTTCTTACAGTCTTTTTACATCTTGGCACTTGTACATACTGTATTATACTTGTCTTCCTCTGTAACTTAGCTCTACTTTTCTCGGAATTTCCAACATCTAGCGCCATTTCGCACTGTCGAATGCTTTTTCTAGATTGGTGAATCCTCTCCTATGAAAATGTCTTTATCGTTCTTTGGTATTACTTCCAGTAACAGCCACAATGCCGGAACTACCTCTCTCGGGCCTTTACCTTTCCTAAAGGCAAACTGATCATCCTCTAGCAGATCCTCTGTTTCCAGTCTTCTATACATTATTCTTGTCAGTAACTTGGATGCATGTGCTGTAAACACGATTGTGCTATTAACTCTCGAACTTATTGGCTCTTGCAATCTTGGGAAGAATGTGGATGATATTTTTCTAGAGTATGATGGTATATCGCCAGACTTACACATTCTACACACAAATGTGAATTATGGTTAAATTGCCAAGTCCCGCAATGTTCTTAAAAATTCGAATGTAATGTAATGTATCCTTTCTGCCTTATTTGATCTACAGTCATCCACACTCTTTCAGTTGAGACTGTAAGAACGGATTCAGTGTCTCTTTCCTGTTTCTTCTTCTTCTATCAATCTGTAAGACAAGTTCCCTCCTTCCACCTGTCCACTACGTCCGCCGCATGGAATTTCACTCTTAATGTTACCGCCCTTACTTTTAATTTCATCGAAGGTTGTTTTGACTTTTCTGTATGCTGAGTCAGTCCATCCAGCAATCACTTCTTTTTCGATTTTTTCACATTTTTCTTGAAGCCTTTTGGCCTTAGCCTCCCTGCACTTCAGGTTTAATTTATACCCGAGTGAATTGTATTACTCTATTCCTGAACTTCCCTCAACATTTTGGCACTTCCTCATGTTACCCTCGATTTCTTCTTACCTTCCTTATACATATGTTTTCATTCCAACGTATGTGATTGCCGTTTTTAGAGAGGTCCTTTGCTCTTCAGCTGAATTGCCTTGTGAGCTATTAATTATCGCAGCATAAGGATTCAGAGAACTTCAAGCGTATTCCTTGATTGCTTAGTACTTACGTGTCCCAGTTCTTTCTGCATTGATTATTATACATGGGGGAAGGTTGCACACCATTCGAAAGCTAAGAAATCTGACTTTTTTTTGTAAATTTCGACTTTTCCCAATAATTAAAGCTGAAGTTATGAACGAATGCTCTTCTCTGGCTCAGATTTTGTGATATTTCATCTTAGATTCCGGCATCTACTAGATACTTTCGTTACCTTAATATTTCCATGAAATATAGAAATGATTTATGCACTAATTAATAATTTCTTATTATTTATTGTCATTTCCAATATGGCGGTGATTCATGTAAACGAGGGGAATCACACTGCAGAAGAAAAATATTATCCATGTACTTTTATAATTTTGCAACCGGAAATTTTTTGTAAATCAAAATGCCATTTTTTCTTGTAGTTCCTTAAAATCAAGGAGATTCCAATCAGGCCAAATTTCATAGCATATTATAGGTTCGAAATACCAGTTTCGTTTCTGACGTCCATCCCTAAGTTATCGGCCGACACCTGAAACATTCATCTGTTAGAAAGGTAACAAGTGATTTGTATGTGGTACAGGCTCTGCTTGCTGACTCACGGCACAAACATGCACTTTCTGTACTGCCCAATAAGGGTAAGGTAACTACCTGTGAAAAGTCTGAATCTCCACCTTTTGCAGCGCAGACCACTGCAAAATGTACAGGAAGAGGGTCAGTGGCGTGGAGCCATGTAGATTACAGTGCAGTGGCCAGCTGCGCTAGGTTCCATGGCTTAGGATCAGTGGCGCGAACGGCCCGATCCTGGTGGTTCCAGAGTTCTAGATTTCGTTTTAATCAGGTGTCATGGGAGTACAGTAGACTCATCCTAGTGCTCTTCGAGGCACGTACATACGATATGAACCGTGTGACACGTTGGATTGCCTGCTGGTAGATGCCATTGTGCAAGGAAACTGCATGTAGAGCTGGATAGGGTCCCCACGACAGATGTATACGTTTGTTGATCCACTGTGTCTCAATAATGACGAAAGAGGGAATGACGTCCAGCCAGGACCCTTCCGACGATAGTTGCAGAGTGTTTTCTTTCCGATGTTTCACGCCCTGCTCGCCAACGGCCATCTACCCGATAGAGCATAAAACGTGACCCAGTCAGGAAAGGCCACCTGTCGCCACTCAGTGTACATCCTGTTGCTATACTGGAGTGCCAATATCAGCCTTCGTCGCCGATGAACAGCAGTCAACATGGGTGTAGGGACCAGGCGCCTGCTGTGGAGGCCCATAAGCAAAAACGTTCGCTTTACGGTCATTGAGGAGACACAGTTGGTAACACCTCGGTTCATCAGCCTTTCAGTTGGTCATCAATGAAGTATGTATTTGCCAGTATATATTTCTGTAGCCGTCGTTCACCCCTGTCCTCTATGGCCCGTGGTGCATAAGAGTTGCCTCAGCACCGACTTCGTGTAGCGCCCTTTTGCCACCCACGGTATTCGTTAACCACTGCAGCAGACGAACAGTTCACAAATTTAACCGTTTTGGAAGTGCTTCCAGCCTTGACCCGAAAGTCAGTGATCATCCGCTTTGGATTTCAGAAAAATTGCTCCATTTCCTCGCTACGTCATCGACTGTTTACCGTCTCCTGTCACCCCACACGCTATGTATATCCTTCACTGTTAATACTGCCACCTGCTATCTTTGAGAGGTTATTGCACGTGGACGTCGAACATAGGAGGTGATCACATTAATGTGAATGGAAGATGTGTAGGTCCGAAATCAGTATCTAATTACTTTCAAGTGAAGTCTACAATCTAAATAAATTTACTTTTCAATTGAATTTTGTTGCGATTAACAAGCACTGTGAACGTTTATTGTCGTCGTAATGAGTGACTGATGAACCAGGTGATGTTAATTATCAGAAGACGTTAATGAACTATCGCATTGTAATTATATCTGATGAGTTACTGAAGGATTGTGCTAAATGTGAACTGTGTCTGTTCAGATAAATTTGAACTCTTTACATTTTGTCACAGTAGAAAACAATGGTGTGCACTGGCCTGAAGACTTGCGCTAATGTTTTTTTTTTCATACTGTAAAAACTTGGCATCTTAATTAATAACTGAAATTTGCTTGCACAAAAATGTTTTTTTTGTGAGTTTCATGTAAAATACGCTGTTGTGTACATTTTTGATCAAACACCATTCGGCACGCGTTTAAATTTCAAGCTTGTAGGAGATCCATTTATGTGCTACTGGGGACGCTTGTACGAAATTCAAGGCAGTTCCCTTGACATTTGGTTAAAGAAGCATGGTTCATTGTCACTTTACGAGACTCACAAGTGATAATTTTTTCAAAAGAGTGGATTCAGGCCAGATTGTATATCAGAGAAGAAAAAAGAAAGGCAAATGTACTGGAAAAATGGGATTGGAAATTTGCTAGGTTAAGGCATTTTCAGCAAAGTAAATATTTTAGACACAGTTTCTCCCAGTGGAAGAGTAGACAAATATTAGAGGAGAAGAAACTGAGAAGAATTTCAATAGCAAGCAGTGAACCACAAGAATCTAATACATTTTGTGGATATGTTGTACAATGACGAAAAACAGAAAATGTATGTAGCGCTGAAACATTGTGCTGGAAACAACAAGATGGGCTTGAAAGCACACATAAAAAGCAGTACCCACTTTGGTAAGAACGCCGGTACTTAATCCAAGTAGTTTGGGCAGCCGTGTAGGAAATAGACCTCTTCAGGTGAAATTGTAAAACTGTCTAAGTACACGAGCATTGTGGCCCATTAATTTGAAACGTCTTATAGTAACATTTACGATGTTATACAGAAACATTATATTTGGAGCACATCTGTTCACTACCTACAAAAACACATCTTGGTAGCAAAGGAACTGTTCCCAAAGTCATCAAGATGTTTGGTTTTGACAGTTGAGCAAACATTCAAGAGATCAGATATCGGTGTTGCGGAGTCATTACATCCATTTGCAAAAGATGACGGATCTTCAACTAATCGAAAATCTCCTGCTTTCCAGTCACCCGAGGTAACTAATGGACATGAGAGCTTTTCTGGGTCCAAGGTTGAAATTTGGAGCAGTGGAGTTACTTCACGTAACATCACTAGTCGCCAGTAACCCCTTGAAGATGTCTGCATCAATAGGTGGTTTCAAAAATTGCAAATTAACTTGACTATTTCGTGACATATTTGCGAAGAGGGGTGTTCGCAAACGATCCAGGAACGAGACTCCGTCTAGAAAAAATTCGACAGCATAGTGGTTCTTACGCAAACGAATCGATCTGTGGAGCATATTCCTTTGCCAACTCTTCGTGGCGATGATTAACATACGACGACAGTTTCACCGTATCTACTGGAATTCCATTATGGGGAAGTAATATCTGGCACCGAAAATCATGTCGATGATATTACGGAGTACCAACTTAGTCAGGACCGAAAGTAGCTACAGCAGCGGCAAGGGACACAACGACAGTTGACAATGAACGCGTTATACTGTTATCCGCAGGCTGCTAGCGACGTTAGTGAATTTGAGTGGAAACGTCCGAACCACTGCATTTGTGTGACGAAAGACCCGCTTTTTAAGCAACAGCATCACCTATTATATTCTGAAGTGGATTGGATCTGTGTGCGTATAGGCAAAACGTAGCCGTCGTTGCCTTCGGTGCGGAACGAACTGGGCTCGATTCTCGGTACCTCGTCAGATCTTTCTTCTTAGGTTGAGAGGATAACGTGCTCCACTCAGCCCTTGTGAGGAAAAATGAGAAGTTACTGGAGGAATTCGCCAGATGCTTATCACATGTCTTAGGGTCATACATCACTCCTGGTACTATGTTAGTAAGTAGAGCCTAATCGAAGTAGTTTTGGACAGCCGTGTTGGAAGTAGACCTCTTCATCTACCCATCAAGTGCGATATTGTAAAACTGTGTAAGTACACGCTAATTGTGGCCCATTAATTTGAAACGTCTTATATTAGCATTTACGATGTTATAAAGAAACGTCCTATATTAGCATTTACGATGTTATAAAGGAACAGTATATTTTGAGCACATGTGTTCACTACCTACAAAAACACAATCACTTCTGTAGTTTTTACTCACATGTTGAATTTAAAGCATTAAGCAGGTTAATGATAAAAATATACATCCACCGTAATGGAGAAAAAATTTGACGCGTGCTTGCAATAACCACTAAACCAGCTCGTTCGGTACATATTCTGATGCTAATCACCTGTCGCCATAATTATTTATTTCAAAAATCAGTCACGAAATTCTGCAGTTGCAGTGCTATGAATTTATACAACAAATAATATGCTTTACTAATAGCATCGTACAAAGCACAACTGGCACTAATTAACTGCCACGTGTCAACTCGCGTCATAAGCGGCTCGTCGCTCTAGACTAAAAAAAACCAGACTGCCTTCTGCCCACATAGTGGACAGGTCACGCCCCGGCACATCAAGCTAAAACTGTCAACAAGGCCGGAGTTTGAAATTAGCTCAAAACGGGTGCAGAATGTTCTGGGTGGTCTGCGTAAGAATAAAGATATGACTAAGTATCTTATTATATATTGCGCTCCATGTCCCTAGCTTCATGTTTTTTTTTTTTTTTTTTTTTTTTTTTTTCAAATTGCGGGCAACCGCAGCCGAACTTTCACATTCTGAACGAGACAATCCGCACTGGCTGTAGAACACTTTTTATTAAAAGTCACGACCGATTTCGCGCCACTAAAGGAGGCATCTTCAGATGATTAAGGCGACCCGTTATAAAGTATCTCTAGTTTTAGAACCCAAGGCCACAATTTTACGCGTGCTTTTGTATTTTTATGAATAAGATGAATGTTATTACTTTGCTTAGTGGTTTATCATACCAGGTCTTGAGATCGACCCTCAAAGGCGACGTCTGTTAAAAATTCCATATCTGCAACTTTCTTCTGATGAGATCGATTACTCTCATTTCTCCTGCAGTCGTTTCGCCCAGGCTTCCCTGCACATCCGTTTATTTTATTCCTAGGTGATTTCTATTGCTGGATTCCTGTCTTTTACTTAACATTTTTGTACTTCCCTCTTGCGTCGGTTAGTTACCAAGGACTTTTTGCATAGAATTTCCTTGAACCTATTTTTGTCTGTCGAACTTCTATGATTGCCGTTTTCAGATATGTCAAAACCTCTTCAACTGAACTGCCTACTGTGGTGTTCATCAGCGCAGTATGTACGCCATTTGAGAGCCTGAAACGCATCTCATCATTCCCATTTCTTTACACAGTGATGCGACTGATTTTCTTAAACTTATCCCTACTCTTCATCATTACCGAACTGAGATATGAGTCAATATCTGCCAGTGAGCACGGCTTGTAATCCAGTATTTGATTTCGGTATCTCTGCACCACCTTCACAAATTGAGCTGCAATGTTTCAGTGTCTCCTGGCTCTCACCATCTCCTCCTGAGATTTTTGAACATTGTACTCGGTATTATTAACTTAAATATATTGCAGAACTTTATTAGTCTTTCTCCTGCTACCAGCCTGTATTCCTCTGTAGCTCTTTCTCCTAATCCTTCCGCTTGATAATGATAACAATCTCCATTTAATCATCGAATTACCCGTTCATTATCGTCATATACTTTCTCACTGTTGATCTTCTGTCTGCGACGTTGAAATATATATCGGCTAGCGTTATTGGCGTTTATTTAGTGTTGAATCTCATTAGAACAAAATTACTACTGAATTGTTCATAGTACTTTACTCTGTATTTTACTTTCTCATTGATAGCAAATACTATTCCCATTAAACAATTCCCTCCTGCTGTTGATAATACACTAGACTTGTCTGATCTGAAATACTGTGTTTTCCTTCCTTCTATTTCACTTCAATGATCCAAAGTACGTCTAGATTGAGCCTCTACATTTCCTGTTTCAGATTTTCTATCCCCTCTAACATATTAATTCTTCTGACATTGTACGCTCAGATTCGAAGAATGAGTAATCAATCTTTTTCTGATGTTTATCTAACATACAGCAGTCCCCTCCCGGAGATTCGAATGGAAACTAATCCGAATTTTTTTGCCAATGCAGATTTCAGGTTATCAATTTTAAATTACAGGCTACATGCTCTGTGGGTATACGTAGCGTATCTTCAATGCAGTGGTTTACATTGCGCTCTGCACGTTCACCGTGTTGATGATTGCTTATTAATCAGCCTATTAGAGCAAGTTACCCTCCCTAAGGGTGAGAGATGGCAAGATTTCACTGAAACTTGGTTTGCTTCTCCTCTCATTTTGGCAAGCAGCTGACAGAGTGAGATAACTCCTTATACTGAAGTCTTCAAACCCCCACTGCTGGAGATATTTATTCAAAATTTAAGCAGCGGCTAGGATCGATCCCCATGTGCAGGACGTATTAATTGATAGTTTAAGACGTTGCTCCTAGCCAACAGATGAAATGAAAGCAAAAACATGTTGCTATTATTCTGTTCTCCATACGTTTGCGTTCGTATGGCTTCACACGCTATACCATCATTACGTCGCAGATCAAAACCGACGTCTACTATCAGTAACAACAGTCCACCGCGGTTCCTTTACAGGAGTGGTTCTAAGCTTCGACAATCAAGATGGCGATATGGGTGTGTGACCGCTGCATCCCATATCCCATTAACGACTATATTACAAGAATGGAAAATGCTCCTACCATAGCACAAAAGAAAGCGAATACACCTGTGTCCTGGGCAGACTTAGAAATGTGGAAGAAGGGATCTAGCTTTCCGACTTAACTGGCAGATTAAAAGACATTTAAATGAAAACACCTCGACATATTAGTTCGTTTCTGCTTGTTAGTCTTATAACCAACGTCATGTAATAAAATGCACAGCGTCAAGTAAAGTAAAATGATACATGATGTCATGTAATATAACATGACACATGTCATCATGTCATTTAACACTGTATTTGTCAAATCGTGCAACATCACACAAGTGTAATTGAAGTTTAGGATGCATACATCATAGGTATGGGATCGGGTTGACGGAGGAGATAGAGAAGATCCAAAGAAGAGCAGCGCGTTTCGTCACAGGGTTATTTGGCAACCGTGATAGTGTTACAGAGATGTTTAGCAAAATGAAGTGGCAGACTCTGCAAGAGAGGCGCTCTGCATCGCGGTGTAGCTTGCTCGCCAGGTTTCGAGAGTGGTGCGTTTCTGGATGAGGTATCGAATATATTGCTGCCCCTACTTATACCTCCCGAGGAGATCACGAATGTAAAATTAGAGAAATTAGAGCGCGCAAGGAGGCTTTCAGACAGTCGTTCTCCCCGCGAACCATACGCGACTGGAACAGGAAAGGGAGGTAATGACAGTGGCACGTAAAGTGCCCTCCGCCACACACCGTTGGGTGGCTTGCGGGCTATAAATGTAGATGTAGATGTAGATACTTCTTAAGACTGGTGTACCTAGAGTCTCGGATTCTTCGTATTGTACAGGCATCCTACTCTCTAGAAGTACATAAATTTGTGTATGTTTGTTCATATCCATCATCATATGGGTAGCAGGGATTGGGTTTGTGGCAGAAATTGTCTCCTTGGGGAAAAAATCGTGTACCCCTACTCAGAAATTAAAAAAATATGTTTCAGCGCCCCCAGTAACAAATCCAACTGCAGAAATATTATCCACCCAGAAAATAAGTTTTAGCTATTAAATGTATGCTCTTTAGCCATATGACATACAGGGTGAACGTTAGTAAAACCGACAAACTGCATGGATGAATTTCTGACGAGAAATGGAGAAAAGGGGTCATATAAACATATGACCGGAAACAGACAGTGTGCGTTCAACGACAACAAATCGTCCCCGATCACAGTACTGAGCTTCATCGCATACGTGTCACAAGAAATGGTGAATACGCAGGTTGATGATGCCAGGTCTTGTGAATGTTACTTCGTTTGCAAAGACAACTGATACCATAAATCCCATAATTGTGATGACCTGGTGCAAAAACCATCGACGGAATCCTTCCCGTAGAGGGAAATCCACTGCTAATAATCTTCGCACTCGTTGCAGGTGATAGGGACAGCAGCGGTTGTCAAGGAGGATACACGTGACCATACTTTGGCTTACACCATGTTGGTGAGCCACTTACCTGAAACTTATACCATGATTCGTCTCAGTATCCTGTAGAAACAGATCCTCCAGATTTGATGTACGCAAAGTCCGCCGTCTCCTGCACGTTCGTCTTTCTATAAGGACCCATGATCACACAAACGTCCAAAAAGGGCTTGAGAAGTTGTATGATGTAGTTGGCGCTCAGAGGAACTTTCATTCGTCAGCCAATCTACGGTGGCAACGATGCACATCCAGAACACGTTCATAGGACCTTTTGTTCTAAATTTCCAGCCAGGATTCAGTCCCTGGGGTTTCTCGGGTTTAATAATGTTGACCCTTTATCTTGTTTACTATGGCTGGCAAATCTTTTGAATTTTGGTCACAGGATCAGTGACTTCAGCCCACTAACTGCAAAGTGCAGGTGTGCCAACACCCTACAGTTAAGGCGCTCACTGCGCTGAGGAAGTAGGATTAACTAGTAAAAAACCGCTAACGTGTCAAAATGTTTTGATTTAAATGTCTTTGAAACTGCCAGATAAGTATAAAAGTTAGTTCCCTTTATTACATATCTATCTCTGCCCTGGACATATCCGCCATGTATTGTGCTACGATAGGAGCATTTTTCATTCTGGTTCCTAATTTTTACTCTGCCGCTATATCTTGCTACAACCAGTCCGAAGTAAGTATGAGTATCCGGAATGAGATTTTCACTCTGCAGCGGAGTGTGCGCTGATATGAAACTTTCTGGCAGATAAAAACTGTGTGCCGGACCAAGACTCGAACTCGGGACCTTTGCCTTTCGCGGGCAAGTGCTCTCGAGAACTTACCCGCGAAACGCAAAGGTCCCGAGTTCGAGTCACGGCCCGGCACACAGTTTTAATCTGCCAGGAAGTTTCACATATGAATATGATTGGCTGAAATAAGCTGCAGAACTGCGAAGCATCGTATGTACGACAAAATACTATCAACTTTTCATGCCTGCACGACAATTGACGATCTTAGGTCTGCTCTGTCCCAAAAATAAATTTTGTACAAGATAGCATAGCAGTTTCTGAAGATTTTACGTGTTAGTTAGGCCGCTATATCATAGCAACCGAAAAAGTTTCACAAATAAACAGGACGACCATTAATTACGTGTATTTCACTATCTTCGTACAAAATTTGAAGCGAACGCACAACTTTGAAAGACAGAAGTGGCACCCGTAAAAAAACTTACAAAAAGGTTTTGCACGAAAAATCCGAATGAACTTACATTTTTAAAAGCCAGTTTTCAATTTTACCGTAATAATGCGTTTTTCCGCACATTCAGTTCGCGTAAGAACAAATTTTACGTTCTTCATATGACTTGAATTTCAGCCATCATAACTCAACAACGGATAAAGGTTATTGGATCAATTCATCCATTTATCGTGCAAGGTTTGAAACTATTCGCACAAGTATAAAGTACAGAAGTGGCGCACTTCACAATCCCCCAGAAAAACGTGTTTTTTAATGTAAAATGGTTCAAATTCTTCTCAGACCAAGATGTGACACATCGGTGGACCAAATTTGAACCAGCATTCTCCCTCCAACCCGGAGTTATTTAAGGGTGACAGTTTTCGTGCCTAAAAGCCGAACGTTGCAAATCCAATGGTGCCATTAACTGAGCGTTAATTTGAACCCAACTAATATCCTTTGCAAAAGGAATTAATTGATTCCCAGAATTTTCCTGGCCCCAGCTTCGGTTCGTCCTTCTAACGTTGTTTAATACACTGTAATGGAGCTACAGTAAGACGGATGTTCGAACGGCAGTACAAAGGCAGCTTGTCCGGGCTAAACCAGAAACTTTTCATCCCATATTCTTAACAGAACCGAATACCAAAACCACATCCTCCGCCCCCTTTCCGCGATGTAACGATACATGCGAGAGTTTGGGTGTGAGTGCGTTTGTTACTGTTCCACGCTGGAACTGCTGGAAGGGTCTGGGAAGCATCTAGAATGGAATTACATTATTCCCTTAATTATCACATAGGCTACTTTTAAAAGTCGAAGTGTGTAGTACAAGGTATTTATAGATTTGAAGAACATAACTCTAAACGTGAGACAGTAACTACTCTTAGGAAAACCTATGTACTATTTGACTTTTTTGTAGCGTGTTTGTGAAAATGCTTTTGTTATTTAATATGTCTTACATAATGTGATTCTGTGTAATGAACACAGTGCTCATATAATGCTCAGACTGTGTAATCCACACTTCTATAGAAGCCCATTGCATTATAGCTTCTCAGATGCATGTAGAGTCACTACGAAGGTGTCACGTATGTGCTGTACGACAGAGAGACACCGTATCTTTACACGTTGAACGTGGTAGACTTTTAGTGAGAATGGATCTGATTATGACATGTGAGCATATCCGCTACTAACAGGAGCATCTGTGTGGCCAGATGACGTCGTTGCTAATAGAAATATCATAAAATCTGCACTGCGCCGGACTAGAAACAACTTATTTTCTGTTTTAGTCGACTTAGTATGTTTGCTACTCCTTCAGGCTGAAGCGGCTGGACGGTTTTGGATGAACGCTGGAATGCAAATAGCCTATATCCTGAACTAACACATACGCTACTTTTCATTTCGAGAGAAATCACTGTTACCGCGACATGGTCTACATGACTACTGTTCCTATGGGATGGGTAACATGAATGTAGTCATTTATTAAATTTAACTATAAAATGAATGCATTAAGTTTAGCAGAGAAATTAAATTACTATTACAACAAATAAAATAAGTACATACATAAAGCTAGAATAGCAGAAATGTGTCTATAGAATAAAGTCATCACTAAAACCCGTAACAATATGAAGTATGCTCATGGAAATATTTCACAGCAGGTAAAATGTTTAGGAAGTGCGTTAGTTTGGCATATTAGCGGGATTCCTAAACACTGACATGGATTTTCTGTTTGGATTTCTATGATTTAAATTTTTTTTGTAGGTTTCGTATTGATACTTCAGAAGAATTAATATTGAGAATTGTATTAAGGATGTTAAGTTGTGAGCGATCCGTCAACTTCTCCCGCCGTCTCAAAATTTGGGATATTTTTCGACGTTGAGTGGTTTACTAGAACGCAAATGGCTCACGCCTCAGTATCTCGAACGGTTAACTTTTGTGATGTTCCATATGTTTGGATAGTGAGTTTCAGCATTAACATTTCTTTACAAATACGCAGCCAGTATTCGATAAAATTAACAACGTTTCGAGCATTACAGGCAGCCTTCAGTATGGTGATTACATGTAAAACGGTCACTATCTAGAAGAATTTTATGGAAATAATTTAGGTTGAAGTAGGCTACGTTCATATAAGTTTATCTCTTCTCTGTTCCTTTCCGTCCCGCTACATTCGTTTGTAAAATACTGTTGTGTCAACGATTTCTACTCTGAAACACAAAAAGCGATACCTCTTTTTACTCACGATGATACAAAAAGACCGGCAAAAGATGTTTTAGCGCATTCCTTTTTACATATTTTGCAGGTGTTCGTCTTTATAGTGGTGCACCTACTGTGCCATTTCACGTACAGTACACAGCTCAGAGTGGGCACTATCAATTTGTTGATAGTGATCCCGGTGGGGAGAAGGCAGAGCGCGTCCAGTGTGTTTATCATCCACATAATTATATTGTTAGATAGCTCCGGTAATCCTGGTGCTCCCGAGCATTGCGGCAGATACACAGTCTCAGCATAATAGCCCATAATTCCCAGCTTTGCGGTCGATCCGTGGGATAACGGGCAAACCGGCGCAATGCAACCTAATAGACTTGCAAGTTCCTCTGCGGCTTAAAACACGACCAGTCTTGCGAACTCGAATCCCGAAACAAAACGGCAGCAGATAATGTCGCTCTGTTGTTGTACTAGCTATTCAGTGTGCACAGGGGATAGCACGTTATTTCGTCCATCCAGATGAACTCGCAAATCACATTTGAAGTGTACAGCAGAGTGATTACAACTTTTACCAAAATCACTAACTAAAGCACTGAAATCATATTCATTAGCTTCAACCAAACGCTGTCAGATGTGACTCATTCATTAGATTTGAAACTCAAGTTACATGAGAGCAAACCGATGGGTACAGAATGGACACCTCACGGTACATTAAGCTCATGTTCGAACGTACTATGTCACGGAGGTCTTAAATATTAGTAATCACATGACACATGAAATCCGTAACGCCTTCTCATAGAACACATTTGTAGAATAGCTTCTATTACCGACAATTTGATGACTATAGAATCGAGAAAAACGCTTGTAATTTTCTTATGGTAGTTTTTATGATTTTCACTTTGTGACAGTGTGACAGGCAAAGATTATACTATACGGTGCTCTCACATCTTTAAGGCAGCCAACGAGAACAAAATATTATAACCACTGCCATGGGTACTAGGGTGAAATTTATTGCCGACGCAGTAAATACTAGTATATTTTCGTCGTGCAGAAAAATGTATAAACACATTCGTTGTCAAATACAAAATAATGCGTCAAATGTAGAAATACTTCTAGAAGTCACTAGTCTTGACCGAGTCGCAAATAAGTTCGCAAATATTTTCTCATGTCTTTGTGTTGTAATTAGGCTGCTTAGGTTTTTATGTTGGTAATGCCACCTAGTACTGTGAAGTTTGTTGAGTCAGAATGTACAAAATCACCTTTAAACGTCGATATTGTGCATAATTATTCACGAGAATTTATACTCAATGTATAATTGCAATTGGTGTGAAAAAGTGTTTGAATGACCGACATTGGCAATCAGAATGTTGCGAACGTTACGATAACTAACACTATTTAATGAAGTGTTCTGTGCTGTTTAAATTCGTTACTAGGGTCGCTAACTGAAAGTAGCTTCATTTGTTGTTATCTTTCTAAGCCGACACTCCGTCCCTGTACACGAACTAATGGTGCAGCAAACACTGTATGCTATCAATTCATTGCATTAGCATTTCCATGTGCAGTGCCTCGAAAAATAAATTTGTCTCGAAACAGACTGATACATAGTATGAACCAGAAAGTATTTAATGGATGTTCTGTTAATGAACGTAATATCAGTGCATCGTGTAGTCAGTGCAATGGTGCGAAGCTCAATTACGTCTCCCACCATTGTTGCATTCACGCGTCATTATACATCATTAGCTCGACAGCGTTACTATTCCATTTACGTCAGTACTGTTTCCACGGGTCCCTCTGTTTCATCATAGACGTTTCCACAAGTTTCACGTTGGGCAAATCATTGTTTACCTTTCTCTTGAACTATGTCACTCTACTAAGTGTTTTTTTTTTTTTTTGGGGGGGGGGGGACTCCGCCCATTCCGTTTGACAGTACTTTCAAGTCTCCTTGGCAGTGTGTCGGGATGAGTCTGTCACATTCTAGCACGGTAATCATTACTTAACCACATTAACGGGTTATGCCTGCACTTTCATTTACTCTAATAAACAGTAATTTTTTTCACTGTTAAGAACATGATTACAGTTACAAGTTCTGGATTAAACTACTTCACTGAATTAACTTTACTCTTAGATTGTAAATATCAGCATAAGACACATTTTCACTGTGTGTCAGTGATTCGATATCCAAAAAGAGACAAAGATGTGCAGTTGGTCATTTGAGATCCATAGTTTCGCTATTATTCGTTTGCGAAATTGAAGACTATTTGAAGTTACAAACAGGTGGCCCTCAGTATTTTCTCAAATTCGTTGAAACACAGTTCTGTCAAAAGAGTAATACACATATTAAATAATATCAGTTTATAATAATTGTTTGGGAGCTTGCCTTGTTCGGTGATGCAGGAATCTTGTATCTGCTCCCCTATCTACATCTACACACACATAGATAGTTCGAAACCCACTGCATGGTGGGTAGCGGAGGCTACACTGTACCACTACTTACCATTTCTCCTCCTGGTCCAGAGCGAAAGAAAAGCGACTGTCTGAACGCCACTGTAAGAGCCATATCTTCTCATATCTTGTCTTCAGGATCTTTGCGCGCGATGTATATTGGTGGCAGTAGAGTCGGCGAACACTCAGCTTCAAACGGCGGTTCTCTACATTTTCTCAGTAGTGTTTCTCGAAAAGAACGTCGCCTCTCCTCCAGGGATTCCCACATGAGTTCCCGATGCCTCTCCGTAACACTTACCTGAGGTTTGAACAAACCGGTAACAAATCTAGCGCTCGCCTCTGAATGGCTTCGATATCTGCGCTCAGTCCGACCTGGTACGGATCCCAAACACTCGAGCAGTATCACAAGCTGCGACATTGTCGCCAATAAAAGAGTCACCTGTATATACAATAAATTTCCTTGAATTTACGTCTATGGACACAAACTTTTTATTAACAGATTACCGGTTTCGGTCTATAATGACCACCATCAGATCTGTTTTATAAAAACAAAGTCCTAATGTACTGCAGCCATAGGGGCATTTGACGATACCACTATGGCAGCAGTACATTAGGACTTTGTTTTTATAATACAGATCTAATGGTGGTCATTATAGACCGAAACCGGTAACCTGTTAATAAAAAATTTGGCTGCAGTACATTAGGACTTCGTTTTTATAAAACAGATGTAATGATGGTCATTATAGACCGAAACCGGTAATCTGATAATAAAAAGTTTGGGACCATGGACGTAAATTAAAGGAAACCGAGCAGTACTGAAGAATAGGTTGCACCAGCATTCCATATGCGGTCTCTTTTACAAGTGAACCATTCCTTCGTATAATTCTCCAAATAAACCGAAGTCGACCATTTGCCTTCACTACCACAAATTTCACATGCTCGTCTTGTATCTTCCTACAGCCACTCAACTTCGACACCTTACTGTTCACTACGACGTCATCAGCAAATAACTGCACATCGCGTGGCCACCCTGTCCACCAAATCATTTATCTATCAAGAGAACAATAGCGGCCCTGCCACACATCCCTTTGGTACTCGCGACGGTAACCTTCTCTCTGACGAACACTCGCCATCATGGACTATATATTGAGTTCTATTATTTAAGAAGTCTTAGAGCCACTCACATGTCTGTGAGCTTATTCCATATGCTCGTACTTTCGTTAACAGCCTGCAATGGGGCACCTGTGAAGTACTTTCTGAATTATGGAATCTATCTCCTGTCCTTCAACCATAGTTCTCACTACACTGAGAAAACGGCAAACTGTGTTTCGCATGAGCGATGCTTTCAAAGACCGTGCTGATATGTGCAGTAAGTTTCTCAGTCTCAATAAGTTTTATTAAATGCGAATAAAGTAAATGTTCGAGGATTCAGCAGAAAGCCGAAGTTAGGAATATTGGCCTGTAATTTTGCGGATCCGCTTTTTACCCTTCTTATATATTGGAGTCAGTTGCGCTTTTTTCCAGTCGCTTGTAACTTTGAGCTGGACGAGAGATTCACGATAAATGCTAGACAGGTAAGGAACCAATGCCATACAATTACATAATGAATTAACTCGAAGAAAACAGTCCATTGACACACAGTCATCATGGGTTTAGAAAACATCGTTCTTATGAAACATGAAGTGTTTAGTGCTAATGAGAAGGGATTTTAAATCGATTGCGTATTTCTGGATTTCCGGAAGGCTTTTGACACTGTACCATAGAAGCGCCTTGTAGTGAAATTGCGTGCTTATGGAATATCGTCTTAGTTATGTGACTGGATTTGTGAATTCCTGTCAGAGAGGTCACAGTTCGCAGTAACTGACGGAAAATCATCGAGTAAAACAGAAGTGACTTCTGACGTTTCCCAAGGTAGTCTGTGTGAAATCTTATGGGACTTAAATGCTAAGGTCATCAGTCCCTAAGCTTACACACTACTTAACCTAAATTACCCTAAGAACAAACACACACACACCCATGTTCGAGGGAGGACACGAACTTCCGCCGGGACCAGCCGCACAGTCCCCAAGGTAGTGTTATAGGTTCTTTACTGTTCCTTATCTATGTAAAAGATTTAGGAGACAATCTGAGCAGCCGTCTTAGGTTGTTTGCAGATGACGCGGTTGTTTATCGACTAATGAAGTCACCAGATCAAAACAAATTGCAAATGATTTAGAAAAGATATCTGAATGGTGCGAAAATTGGCAGTTGACGCTAAATAACGAAAAGTGTGAGGTCATCCACATGAGTGCTAAAAGGAATTCGTTAAACTTCGGTTACACTACAAATCAGTAAAATTTAAATGCCACAAATTCAACTAAATACATATGAACTACAATTACGAACAGCTTAAATTGGAAGGAACACATAGAAAATGTTATGAGGAAGGCTGACCAAAGACTGCATTTTAATGACAGGACACTTTCTGTGACAGATCTACTAAGGAGACTGCTTACACTACGCTTGTCCGCCTTCTTTTAGAATACTGCTGTGCGGTGTGGGATTCTTACCAGATAGGACTGACGGAGAACATCGAAAAAGTTCAAAGAAAGGCAGCACGTTTAGTATTATCACGAAGTATGGGAGAGAGTGTAACTGAAATGATACAGGATTTGGGCGGGACATCATGAAAAGAAAGGCGTGTTTCGTTGCGACGCAATCTTCTCACGAGATCCCAATCATCAGCTTTCTCCTCCGAATTCGAAAATATTTTGTTGACATCGACCTACATAGGGAGAAACTAACACCATGATAAAATAAGGGAAATCAGATCTCGTACGGAAAGGTGTGTGTTCATTCTTTCTGCACGCTATACGAGATTGGAATAACAGAGAATTGTGAAGGTGGTTCGATGAACCCTCTGCCAGGCATTTAAATGTGAATTGCAGAGTATCCATGTAGATGTAGATGTACATGTCGAGTACCTTTAATGAAATCGAACTGAGGTTCCATCCGCACCTTGCGATTTATATTATTTCAAATATTTCAGTTGTTTCTGTACGTTAGGTATGCTTTACACTACGTCACCAATACGGGAGTCAGGACGGTACGTTTGTACGATTCTCTTGTGTGAACGATTTCTAGAAAACGAAATATTATATTTCAGTTTTCGTTTTGCTACCTTCAACTGCCACATCATGCTGGTGAACAAGGGACTTAATGGAACCCTTAGATCAGCTTAGAGATTTTAGGTAAGACCAGAATATTCTCGGGTTCTCTGCCAGATGTTTTGCTAAGGTGTGACGGTGGTAGTTGTTGTATGCTTTGTAAATAGATCTCTCCAGAGACGCAAGAATCTCTACTAACCTTCGCTTGTCATCATTCGTGGGTTCCCTTTTGAACAGAGAGTGCAGCAGCCACTGCTTCCTTAGCATCAGCCAGATTTCGTTACTAAACCATGGTGCGTCTTTTCCATCCTTCATCTACTTACTAGGTACATAACTCTCCAGACTACGATTTACAAACTGCTTAAACATTGCCCATAATTCTTCTTCATACAACTGGAACTATATGATGAGAATTCACTGTCTAAGTGAGTTGCTAGTTACCGCTTATCTATTCTCTCTAGCAGAAACACTCTCCTACCCTCCTTGAATGATTTATTAGCTTTCGTAATCATAGTTGCCATAGTGACATAACGATCGCTAATCCTCGTTTCAGAAATGCCCCTGTCGATAAGGGCAGGCCAATTTGAAGATACAAGGTCTAAGATAATTCCATTTCATGTGGGCTACCTAGCAAGCAGCTCAAGACAGTTTTCAGAAAAGTATTCAAAAGTATTTCAATTAACTGTCTGTCTGTAGCCCCCCGCAATGAATTCGTAGACATACCACTCAGTACTCAGCAGGTTAAAGTATCCTCCAACTGGCACTGCCTGATCTGGATATACACGCATTACTGACCATAGATTTTCTTTGAACGTCTCTAAAACTGCTATGGTAGAATCGGGTTTCCGGTAAAAACAACCACAGATTAACTTGGTTTCACCTGTGTCTGTTACACACGACTAGATGACTTCATTGTTACACTCAGCTCTGACCTAAATAAAGACAACTTATTTTTGTCAAGAGCAATGAAACTCCCCTCCACCCTTCTTTTTTTGAGTCATTAGTCTTCTCACTGATTTGGTGTTGCCGGCCACGAATTGTTCTCCTGTGCCAACCACTTCATCTTAGAGTAGCACTTGCAACCTCAACTATTTGATGGATGTATTCCAATCTGTGTCTTCCTCTACAGTTTTTGCCCTGTACAGCAGTAGTATGGCAACAGGGACACCACCCCAGCTAGCTTCATTGCCAAATTTATTCAAGATGGAGGGTGCAAGAAAGCAGCGATAGATGTGGCAATGCAACAATAACGTCATGACAGGAAGTTCAAATTTTGGTGGAAAAAGATAAGCTAACTCCACTTACATAAGAAAGTGGCAGGAGAATAGGTCACTAAAGCTACCTCCACTAACCTAAGTCACCTGGCCACCACCTCTTCCTTGGAGTTCTCCAGAAAAGGATTCAGCATGTGCTGGATGCTGGATAAGATGGACATAAGTCTTCATTTCGCGTGCAGTGTTTATTTAAACAGTTTGAGTTGTCATAGGCAGTAGCTCCATCCACTGTGTTCACTATGACGTCTGGAGTCCAACTGACCTAGTACACAGTACTGCCACCAGAGGGCACTGTCGTCCCATGGCAGTCTGGGGAAAATGGTGAGAAAAGGACCCAGTCTGTGTCCAACTGCTGAGAGAGGAAGGAGTGTACTTTATTTATTTTGGAACAATTTATGGGGACAGGTTTCACATAGTTTATTTATTACACTGATACAAAGCACTTGCCCTGATGTGCTTGGGGTCACAATAAATAGCCTCCAGACCTGCAAAGTAATTATAAATTATCGAAATGTTGCATTACGCTAAAAACAGCTCATAAGTTGTCAAAATAATGCATGTATAAGTCTATGCAAACACACTCACTAATTGTAAACCCCTAGGGAAATTGTTAGGTTAGTGGATGCGGCCCAATTGATTTATTTTGCTGCCAAAATTTGTACTTCCTGCCATGACGTCATTGTGACGTTGTCACACCTATCGCCGCCATACTGAATAAATTTGGCAACAATGCAACTAGGGTTGTGCACAGCCTACAGACATCTAAACTACTCGTAAATTTTCGAAATAATACAGTACATTAGTGCACAGGCACATTTACTGCAAATGAAATTATCAACAATAATGCATGTATTATGCTATGCAAACACACTCACAACGCTTAAACAACCGAAATAATACAGTGCACAACACTCATTACACATATTACAGCTTTCGAACTATCGTTAAGAAATCAGCGAAATGTTCCCTACCGAGTTCCAAGGTGGAATGGTGCATTCTTCATAGCGATCCTAATGGGACAGCTCGTCCACTCGCGAGATGCGTCTAGTCACGCACATGTTTACTGTAGCTGACTCATAGCATTCAGAGCTGTGGATCCAGTGCTGAGATATTTCCATAGCGGCTCACCATCGCAGTTGCAGAAAAAAGGTTGTCAGTGTTACACTGATGCCACATATCTGTGTGAATAAGAGCCAAGTCTACCTCTTGGAAATTGTTACGTATCGGAGAAATAGTTAACAGTCGCTTTTGTTGCTGTAGAACCTTTCGTGATGTCTCAGCTCGTCTACAGGGAAATTCTCGCCCAAACAGGATCTATTTACGGAAATAGTCCAGGATAACACCGAAAGAATTCTTCATAACGCTCCTAACGAGGCATCTCGCAATACCCTTCCTGGAAATTGTGAAATACTGATTTCAACATGTGTCTCACTACTAAAAGCCTTCAGAAATGGTTCAAATGGCTCTAAGCACTATCGGACTTAACATCTGAGGTCATCAGTCCCTTAGACTTTAAACTACTTCAACCTAACTTAACCTAAGGACATCACACACATCCATGCTTGAAGCAGGATTCGAACCTGCGACCGTTGCAGCAGCACGGGTCTGTACTGAAGCGCCTAGAACAGCTCGGCCACAATGGCCCAAAAGCCTTCATCATGTTTGTCGACACTTGTAAAAACACCACTAATCATAAAAGCATTCGTGTTGTATGGGAAAAGAGCATTGTCAAAGCACAGATGAGAAAATCAGAACAATGATGCAAACAGAATTCGAAGCACTGACCGGTAGATGAGAAAAATGGTTGAAATTTTCGGTGTCCTACAGCTCTGGAAATATCTCAGTGCCACAGTGGCGGATGAGGGACAGCATCCCGCCATAGACACCTTGGTCCCGTCTTGCTAGGATCAGTCTGTAGAGCCTCCGCTAAATTACTGATGCAGCCGGTGTGGGAGCTCTGTCCGCCTTTTTTTTTCTACAGACGAGGCTTTCGGTATCAAAACTATTTAGTACAGATCGCAATAGTGCAGTGACAGTGAAACCTTGCAAAAGTGGTCTACACATCGTCAAATACAGGAAGTCACTTCCTTCAATGACACTGCTCTGCTACTGACGACGGAAGCTTGAATACTTCAGCTTGAAACCGATATTTCACCACATATCATATGGACGTAGCAATCATCCAGTTCGTATCCTGCATCATACAAAGTTACTTCTGCATCACGCATATAGCTAGCGACTACCAGACACTCGTACATATACCGCGTAGACTGTTGTACAACTCTAGGATTACAAGAACACATGGTTTTCCAGAATATTGTATTATTTACGAGATACTTCTCGATATCAGGCACATAACAATATCGCTTGCATAGCAGTTTCGCTTACGCAGTATAGTTCCGGAGATACAGACTGGAAATTATTTCTCTAGAAACCCGAAACTTTATCGAGGTGCAGCGTGCTGTAAATCACCGAGTAACTAAATATCTATCCCGTCTACAAAAGATCTTTACATGAAAACTAGGAAAAAAAGAGTAAACATTTCCACTCGCGTAAACCCATGTCAGTGATATAACACATTCCAAATCATCCTTATAATTTACAAAGTCAGCTAAGGTGTTTCTTATGTCTCGAGAGCCAGCAAACGTGTCTTCTACCCTTCTTTCACCTGCTACATACGCACACCACAATCGATGTTCTCTCAACTAAATAAGGGTGGGAAATGTGCAGAAGCAGTCATTCGGACAATTTACATGGGAGGGAATAATGGTCCAGTGCAAACACACGTCCATATTGAATCTTCTCAAATTTCCACGCCGGCCGCGGTGGTCTCGCGGTTCTAGGCGCGCATTCCGGAACCGTGCGACTGCTACGGTCGCAGGTTCGAATCCTGCCTCGGGCATGGGTGTTTGTGATGTCCTTAGGTTAGTTAGGTTTAAGTAGTTGTCAGTTCTAGGGGACTGATGACCACATGTTCATGTTCTGGTAAATAGATGGTCAAGCTATATGAAGCTCCCTAAAGGTATAGCTAACAAGAGGGCATGCATATATGTCGAAAACAAAACCGATCAGTCTTGTTTTGCATGGTCAATCCTGGCTTGCGAAGAAAAGTACGATAGTAGGATTATCCTGAGCGTCCCAGTAAATAACATGTAGGTGACATTATTCGTGGGTTTAACAGTTTAAAGAACATAGTCCTTATTACAGGTAACAGCGATATATAATTATTATAAATAAACTGGAAGCAGTCTTTATCGCATAAAGTTTTTTCATGTCGTGAGCGGTTTCGATCTCTGCAGTACACCAACAGCTACAAGCCAGAGGGTGGCCATGCGCCACCGCCTCCGGCAGACAACTATAATCTCAAGATTATCTTATAGTAAGATCGAAACTGGTCACCACATTAAAAAAAAATTATGCGATCAAGACAGCTTCCAGTTTATTTATAATATTCGTGGGTGTTATAACTTTCCTCGTCAATATCCAAGACATGTCTAAATTTGAGGAGCAAAATACCTTAATATCGGTTCACGTTTATGGCCTGGAGAAGAAAAGCAAGTCAGATGAGCAAGACAAGCATACTGTCGTCGGGACCCTTCATTTCTCTAAATCTGCCGGAGAGCCTGAGTTGCACGTAAACACGCTGATCTTCTCTAAAGGTGATAATTTCCACTATGTTATCCACCCCCCGTAGCTGAGTGGTCAGAGCGACAGAATGACAATCCTAAGGGTCCGAGTTCGATTCCCGGCTGGACCGGAGATTTTCTTCGCTCAGGGATTGGGTGTTGTGTTATCCTAATCATCATCATTTCATCCCCATCGACGCGCAAGTCGCCGAAGTGGCGTCAAATCGAAAGACTTGCAACAGGCGAACGGTGTACCCGACGGGAGGCCCACGATGTTTTTATTTTATCACTATGTTTGGATCAAAGACATGTCCTGACTCCTTTCCTCCCAACTATCACTACACTATGGTGTTTTATATCTGCTGAGAAAAGCTATTAGTAGCGCATCTAGTAGACTGTGCTTCCAAGGCCCCGGTACCTGTTATTATGCCTAATGGGGAATTCTCACCACCAGGAGCGATGCCCGTTTGTAGTGTACGCCGACTCTGTAAGCTTTCCCGCCCCTGTGACCCATTGTGAACGTGACCCTACAGCCTCACATACCACCTTTATAGAAAAACACGTACCATATGCGGCAGCGTACCAAATTGTATCATCGTATGATTCCAGTCTTAACCGCTACAAATCTTATACCGTGAATAATCTTGCTGGTTGGCTGCTCGCTGAGCTCGAAAACAGTTCATGGGAGGTTTGCAAGTTTTACAGCAACAAAGTTCCCATGACCAAAATCGAAGGAGAATGAAGATTTGTATAATAACGCAGTTGATTGTTATATTTGTGGGCTCCCGCTAGAAAGAGAAACGGAAACTCCTCGTAGCGATCTCTGGAGAAGTTCCATGGCGCAGCTCACAATGCGTGCAATTTGAAGTAAAAGCTTCCTAGACACACACTCGTTTTTTTGCATATTTTAAGCAGGTAAGACACTCACTTTCTAGTTGAGCACTTGGCTGTGAGAAAAATCAGGACGACGTCCTACCTGAGAGCATCGAGAGATAGATTTCATTCTCCAAACGAATGACGCCAAGAATTAAGCTCCGCTTCCTTGATACACATCAATGTATGAGTTACTCAAAAATGTTGAAATGTGTAAGAATCTTAAGGGACTTAACTGCTAAGGTCATCAGTCCCTAAGCCTGCACATTACTTAACCTAAATTATCTTAAGGGCAAACACACACACCCATGCCCGAGGGAGGACTCGAGCCTCCGCCGGGACCAGCCGCACAGTCCAAGACTGCAGCGCCTAAGACCGCTCGGCTAATCCCGCGTGGCTATGAGTTATTATCCGTCGCATTCCATACCAGAATGAGTTCCTGTTTAGCGTTTCTAATAATCTGCCACATGTCCACAAAGTAGCCCATAATCATACAGTAAATTGCTTGTACTCTGCAACTGTTCTATCCTCCAGATCGTCCATGAACAATCCCGCATTTCCAAAACGATGCAGATCCGCGGGTGATGCAGAGGCGTTTGTTTCAAAGGTTGATGTTAAGCTGACATTGCATGTTCGGTAGGTCTCAGTCCCATTGAGTTCATAGCGTATCTCTTGGAACAGCAGTGCTGACGCGTTCTTGTAAGCTTGGTTCTCACTGTACAGCTCCCGTCGTTTTTCTTGAATGAACGCTGTAGTTATTTGAAACTCTTGCATGGGAGCGTCAGTGGGTCTTGGTGCTGGATGACTATCCTAATTGCATCGTTCTTCTTAAATGTTGTCGAAGCATAAATTTTAACTGAGAAGTATTCCTGACGTACAATTCTCTTATAATACTCTACAGTACAGGTTATATTGAGTGAGGAAGCCATTGCGAGGTTTCAAGCCAACTGATTAAAGAAAGTCGTAGTCAACACTTGTTATCACTTTGCAGTTCGGTAGCGAAGTAACGTGCTGTGGATTGTGTGCATTCGTCTTATACCGCACGCCTATCCTGCCTTAGATGTACACGTACAATGATTTCCTGACCACGAAAGTCAACTAGTTGATTATTCTGCTCCACAATACGCAGCTCCCAATAGCTCAATGTCTGAGCTGCCACTGGAAGGTATATTTCATTGGCAGGAGTCTTATACCCCGTTGTAACTGGGGGAAAGAATCCGTAAATAGTATGAATCAGACTTTCGTTGAGACAGTAGTTCGTTTCATTGTTACACTCGAATTGGATTTTGTTGACGGGAAGTATGTCCACAGTCTGATCTGACCTGTAAAATGTACTAGAAACCTTCAAAACCGGCCCTTTTGTGAAACTCAGCAGGCGCCCTATTGAACCTTTCTGGTTAACGTCAATTGTTGCATTTGCCGTTATTATTTCACATTTAAGTTTATTGATGTTTGCACGTAACTTAATACATTCTCCCGGCTGTTTAAAGAGTTCATTTAAAGCCTCGATATCGTATGCACCCGGCTCTATTTGCACAATGTGTTTTTCAGCATTAATATCCAGGCGCAGTTTGTTGTTACTCTTGATGATATTTAGGATTCTGTTATACGTCTCCAGTCCAGTCAATGCAACACTCCATTTACCAATGCTCAAATCAATTGGCGGGAAGTAATTTGCACGCAATACAGATGATCGTTCTTTTAACGTCGAAGTGTACCACATTGCATCTGAGCCTCAACTGATGAAGGAATGTTTAAAGCTCCTGCTTATACAGTTTGCTTCTTCTTCTCCCTTGTAAACCTCAAGAGAAACATCATGCATAGATATCCGCATAGGTGTGTATTAAAGTCCTGCTAGCGCCGAAAATTGTAGAAGACACGTCTTTTGTTAGTGAAGTATCGTAATTCTTCTGGCGGTTGCAGGTCATCAAATGAGTCGAAATAGTAGACTGTATCCGCATTTTTCATAACATATGACACCCAGTGGGTGCCGGGGCCTCCAGCAACACCTAAATTCACATTGTCACATTCACCAATTTTCCACATTGTCTTTGGTAATGTATCCCCCATAAACACACCACGGAATCATGGAATGTTGCATTTTTTCTTACAAACTTAAAAATATCAGTAACTGTGAGTGGTCGATTTGGTAGGAACGCTAACGGGCTTTTTTTATTTATGAATAGACCAAGACCTCTCCTGTACAGTTTCAAGTATAGTCCTCTTCCCATAGCTGCGGCTTCGATCTTGCGATTATGTCTACTTGCCTCTTCTAACTGCGCTTGGGAGTTTTGGGTGTTCATGACGTTCGAGCAATAACTGCAGCACCACCAGCGACGGACCCTACCGCCGAGAGCGCGGAGAGGGCTGCGATGAGAAATCTAAGAAAACTACCAGACGTCTTGAGTATTGGTAGAACTCGAGGTGCCTTAACCGATCCTCTTATTCTTCTTCCCGCACCTTTCTGCTTCAGTGTGTCTTTAGCTGCGTACATTGATGTCAGGATACAGCTCTTCAAACAGCTCTGCTCCCCTTTTCCTTCTTCTTGTTTACTGCACAACGTTCAGCATTCATAACTCGCTTGAAATTCATTACTCCTAAACCCAACTTAATTTTTCCACGCATTGTTTTATCAACTGCAAATGCTGTGATGCGTTGACCTATACGAGTATCCTTTCTTCTTCGTATCGCCTTAGCCTTATCAGCTAAAATCCTATCTGCAATGTGACGGTTTTAGAGATCTCTATTTGCAGAGTATGCAATGTTATGGTCCATACACGTTTCGTCGAGCAGATTAATCTCCTTATCACCTCGTGCCAAGCGTTTCTGAACCTTTGTTCCAAATCCAGAGTAGTTATTGATCGGAATGTGTAATTCCACCGGCAGTTTGTCTAGAATACCACCACCTCCTCTAACGCGTCTCCTACGCAGTGCAGGGTACGTAACTTCAACTGTGACTCTAATAGTACATTCGGTTCTTACTATCAGTATTTCGAATAAAACTACATGAACTGTGCTCCAGCCTCAAAAGGTATTGTAGTGGTGTTGACAGCAATGAAAAGATTGTCTGTAACAACCTGACAACTCTTGTAGATGTGGCTCGTAGCATAAATACGAAACGTATCAATCTGTGAGCGCCCTTTGTGAAAGCAATGAGTGAGGCGTTGTCCTGGATAACTGAGTATCACACATTACCGCAATCACTTTCATCAATGTTCTCTTCAGACGCACTGTCATGAGGAGGTAGTAAGATGTGGACTACTCACTCGACTCGTATGTCTAAACCTTCCCCTCGTTTCGTGTCGCAGTCGTCTTAAGTGAGTAGGATGCTGTATTGTTATACCAGCATATATACCCGAAATTCTCCATTAAAACTCCATTATCAAGTTAGTACTATGATTAGGTAATAATCTTATTGACATATTTTAGAACACGTGGACCAAACATCCATACTGGCCATTCCTCAGAGTGCCTCACCTGGAAGCTCAAATGTTAGTGGATGAAGCCACACACCTATTACATGGCAGTAGTGTATGGCGGCAAGTCCTTTTCCCGTTACCACTGACATTAGAAACACGTTACGAGCTATACCCTTTCCATCCCTCCCCTCTATCGCTGCCCTCAACTCCACTCCTCCAATCAAGGCACCTGCCTTTGAAGTGAAAGATCGATTCACAGCATAGTATTTTAATGGAAATAACGCAAGCTTTCTTTGAATTGGCATCAAGTCCTAAGATATGGAGTATATATTTTAAAAGTAAGCTTCAATTGAAGTGCACCATTTTGTAATACATTTGGTATTTGCTGAAACACACACACACACACACACACACACACACACACACACACAGACAGACACACACGCACACGCACACACACACACACACACAGTAAGTATGAAGAAAATCTACAAACAGCAAGTTGGAGACATTACTACATCCATAAATTTATCGTAAACAGTTTTAAGTATGTTATGTCTGCATAATTAAATTTCCTTAAATACTATACTGCGCTTAAAATTCAGGCTTGCACCAACAACAGCAGCTCCACATATCTACCTTTCTAACTCGTAATTAGTTTCACATTACTAATGATTCGCACATTGTGCATCATTTCCCCGAAAAAAACTATTATTCGTAAGGTTAAAGAAATTTATTTCTAATTTTTTTTTCGATGGGTTGCTTCTAATTAATGCTGATATAGTTTCCATCCATAGAGCTTGACAGAATGACAACGTCTTGAGAATTCTGTGTAGAATATGATAATCCTTCAGAAACTGCCTTCATATTCCATAGCAAATCATATAGGTCTTCTTATCATATAACGTGGAATTGAGCTTCTTTCGAACATCTGGATTGTTGAAACTACGTGGTGGTACCATATCATCTGGATATAATGGTAGAATAGAGTGGAGTTCACGTACATTATATGCATACTCAGTCTCCACTTCTACAATACACCGAAACAACTTATTACATCAAATCGTCCACATATTTCTGTGCAACATAAGAGAATGGTAGGTATTACAACAGACAGTTAAGATCGGATTAGATAGTGTAAGACTCATCCATATTTTCTTCAGAGTCAGCAATGAACGATACTAACTCTGATGCCACACTCAACAAATTGTAAATGATCTATGTCTATCTTAAGTTGCTATTTTGGATTAGTGTATACTTTCAAAAAGTGGTGCCCAACAGCAAGTACATATTTAACAAATGTCATGTTACCGCCTTCAATTGCGGATAAAATTCGTTATTTACACAACAAGTTTTGGCAAACTGACATCAACAGTTTCATGAAGCTGTTAATATTTTTATGAACCTGATGATGGTCAGTCGACTGAAGCTGGTTCACTAAATAAAGATCTTTATCTGCAGATTAAGGCGGTAATAAGACGCTTTTCATTTACAATATTAGTTTTCACATTCCGAGCTGATTGGTATCAAATAAGGGGCTGGTTCTAGTTTCTACGTTTACTGCAGAGCGTGCCCAAGTTGTCAAACATGTCAGCCAAGAGCAAGGCGTCGGTTTTCAGGCAGAATAATCACCTAATCCTTTGCATTCAGATAAATTCCAAACTTTGCATGCTTTTTGGTAATCCTATTCTTTGATAGTTGTCTCACGAGCAAACATGTGGGTGCCGCAATAGGCAACCAAATGGATTCACCAATTACGTGCTTCTAAGAAATGATGATTATCTTGTTGATAAAATTAACCCGCTAGTCATTGGGAAATATCCCCTTGTTATTTTCAACTCTTCACGCATGAAATATGAGACCCATTTTTCGAGATAGCGTGCCAGAAACCTGAAGGAATCTATAAACCGAAATTTTATGTCGATATGGTACCACACTGAGAAAGTTTAAATGACGGCTTTGTATTTTTCCGTGTTTGCACTTCACGGAAACATGACGTGGCTTTGTTTCCGTCGTTTCTTCCCCTTGTTCACAGAAGTTTATTATTATTGTGTGCGCATCGCAACTGAACAAGTTGTAAAACACAAAAGATACTATAAAATTAGGTCTACAATTTAAATTATGTTTAGCATGTGCAGCACCAGGAAATCTGCCTGTAAAATGGCAGAGACGTCGGCTTTGTACATCTGTCAGCTTGAAGCGTTCCTTCCAGCAGTGCCAAATTTCTGCTGCTGAAACGCTGTTTTCACTTAGGTCATCTGCTTGTTTTGCAATAATTAATTTTTAATGTGCTCTGCAATCAGATACAGCTATTAGCTAAGCCCTTCCGTGCCAGCAGCACGTCAATGCAGCTGAAAATTTCTATGTTCTTTGCTGTAGCTGCATTGCACGTAGACTGCAGAATGATAGAGTTTGTGCACACGAATTCGTTGGCAACACAGGAAGCTTTAGAAGTCCAAGTCTGAATGTAACAATGAACGACGTCTACACCAGTTTGTTATAGAACTCCAAATTTATGATCTGATTCTCTGCTTTGGGGGTGTCACTTCTCACTGGTAGTCCAATTTTCTTTTGACTGAAAATATAAGCACCGGTCACATGCTACAGTACGATGATGAAAATGAATAATGCTACTAGGCACTAGGCTGAAATGTGTTTTATGTTGCGGTAACAGAAATGGTAGATTTCTGTGTTTGTGATGGACAGCTTGAAGAGATTCACATATTTGTACCATTTATGATGTGTCGATACATAGAATGGAACCAGTTTAAACCCTGTTAATGCTGTGTGAAGTTCCTATAATAAAACATTCATGCTCATAGTACCGTGTGCCATACGCATTAATTCATACATTTACATTGTTTTTCTCAGATACTTCACCATTATACAATTGAGTAAGAAGTAAAATGCTTCCAGAATATAATCTGAAGGACGGTTCACATGATAGTTTGCTGGGTAAAGACCAGCAAAAATGCACCATTTGAAGCCTTAATTATCGATGACAGAACTAATATTCATCAAAGCTTTTTTTTCTCTGCATTCACATCTTTATTTACATATCCATTAACGTAAACTTGTTCTATTAACACCTATTGAAACCGTACTCTTGGAAAGCTATCGGTTTTTTAAGTCAGTATATGACATTGGTTGAACACCATACGAGAACGACAAGAGACAGCTAAAAAGGTATGTTCTTGGTATTAAAATACGTTTCCCTTATTTTTTACTCACTTTGACAAAAGGCATTTACAAGCTAACGAGATATTTATTTTAATAGGGCTATTCAGCTCTCGCACACTATTGGTGAAAACTGGGAGCCATGCAGTGAGATTTTAATTGGATTCTTTAAAACAGTCATGATTGGCCAGTAAACACTGCATTTAGAAGCTGAAACCACACAAAAAACACATCCTAGGTTACCAGCATAGGTTTTAACCCGCTTCATAGACGGCCAGCCCACCAAACACGATTACATATTTTACTTAGTCTCGAAGTCTATGACGTCCACAAAGTTTATCTTACCGAGAGGCTGCAATTACCTTCTTCGTCCTCTTCCCTCAAGTACTAGCCACTGCAATTCTCCAACTGCAGATTCCCTACTGCTTCTTCTGGATACTGGATGGTGACTGCTTGTAGTTTGTAGACACTGCATGCAAAGCGGTTTGAGTTATGCCCAAGTAGGTGAATTTGGTTATGCCTTAGATATGACAAGGAATCCCACCGATCAGCGTATATAAAAATGCCAGAAACATGATAGACTGCATAGCCAGAAACGTTCTAGGAAGAAGGAGTAGAAGAAGACCTGCTTTTTTTCAGAGTGTTGCTCAATGCGTTGATTTATTTCGCAAAAGGATGTATTTTTTTCGAGAGACTACTGATGCCCATTGTCCTCTCCAGCTGCTCAGAGAGTCTGCAATACTGAATGAGAAAAACATCAATAAGTTGCAATGAAGTGACCAAGTAAGGTCTCATCACATAAATTATGATGTGTCTGGTCGGGATGGTGCATGAGTTTCTGTGGCAGAAATCTAAAGAATGAGAGACCACAGTCAGTGTGCGAAATAGTGTAATATATTCAACTTAGTGCAATGATCCCTCACCTAAAACCTTATACAAGTCCTCAGACAATGCCGGGACAAATCAAACACCTGAACAGTTCAAAATTCACGTCCACCTTGCAGTCGGCAGAATTAAACGTAAGTATTGAGGGCAGTTCTATTGCACAACGCTCGTAAAAACAGCTGCGAACGCATTACGACGATACTCCACTGCTGCTTGACTGAAGCTTATCAGCAGGGCAGACTGCCGTCGGGCGGCCTCTTTAAGCTCGCAATCAGTAGCGCCAGTGGCGACTCAACTCAGAAATCGTGGCACACGTGCAGCCGGCCGTTGGGCGGCGCTGGTCGCTCTCGCTGCCGCTGCCGAACATCGGAGCCTCTAGTGTAGCGGAAAGATTGCGCCCTGTTTGGTGTAGCCCGCGCAGGACACAGTGGCCGATGCGCACAAACTACACTCCTGGAAATTGAAATAAGAACAACGTGAATTCATTGTCCCAGGAAGGGGAAACTTTATTGACACATCCCTGGGGTCAGATACATCACATGATCACACTGACAGAACCACAGGCACATAGACACAGGCAACAGAGCATGCACAATGTCGGCACTAGTACAGTGTATATCCACCTTTGGCAGCAATGCAGGCTGCTATTCTCCCATGGAGACGATCGTAGAGATGGTGGATGTAGTCCTGTGGAACGGCTTGCCATGCCATTTACACCTGGCGCCTCAGTTGGACCAGCGTTCGTGCTGGACGTGCAGACCGCATGAGACGACGCTTCATCCAGTCCCAAACATGCTCAATGGGGGACAGATCCGGAGATCTTGCTGGCCAGGGTAGTTGACTTACACCTTCTAGAGCACGTTGGGTGGCACGGGATACTTGCGGACGTGCATTGTCCTGTTGGAACAGCAAGTTCCCTTGCCTGTCTAGGAATGGTAGAACGATGGGTTCGATGACGGTTTGGATGTACCGTGCACTATTCAGTGTCCCCTCGACGATCACCAGAGGTGTACGGCCAGTGTAGGAGATCGCTCCCCACACCATGATGCCGGGTGTTGGCCCTGTGTGCCTCGGTCGTATGCAGTCCTGATTGTGGCGCTCACCTGCACGGCGCCAAACACGCATACGACCATCATTGGCACCAAGGCAGAAGCGACTCTCATCGCTGAAGACGACACGTCTCCATTCGTCCCTCCATTCACGCCTGTCGCCACACCACTGGAGGCGGGCTGCACAATGTTGGGGCGTGAGCGGAAGACGGCCTAACGGTGTGCGGGACCGTAGCCCAGCTTCATGGAGACGGTTGCGAATAGTCCTCGCCGACACCCCAGAAGCAACAGTGTCCCTAATTTGCTGGGAAGTGACGGTGCAGTCCCCTACAGCACTGCGTAGGATCCTACGATCTTGGCATGCATCCGTGCGTCGCTGCGGTCCGGTCCCAGGTCGACGGGCACGTGCACCTTCCGCCGACCACTGGCGACAACATCGATGTACTGTGGAGACCTCACGCCCCACGTGTTGAGCCTCCCGCATGCCCACTATACGCCCTCGCTCAAAGTCTGTCAACTGCACATACGGTTCAATTCCACGCTGTCGCGGCATGCTACCAGTGTTAAAGACTGCGATGGAGCTCCGTATGCCACGGCAAACTGGCTGACACTGACGGCGGCGGTGCACAAATGCTGCGCAGCTAGCGCCATTCGACGGCCAACACCGCGGTTCCTGGTGCGCCCGCTGTGCCGTGCGTGTGATCATTGCTTGTACAGCCCTCTCGCTGTGTCCGGAGCAAGTATGGTGGGTCTGGCACACCGGTGTCAATGTGTTCTTTTTTCCATTTCCAGGAGTGTAATTTTCGCCCAAAGAGCTGGCTGAGTACGTTCGTATGTTCGGACTGGGAGGCCGACAGTGTATGAAACCTTCCGGTCGGTCGGCGATGGTAAAATCGAGGCGCACGCCCTGAAAACATTCTCGAACGACTTTACAGAAACTATTCTGTACTAAAGTTCGTTTTTGCTTCACTTATAGCTTCATATGTCAGGTTCATGATGACGTGCCAATCATTTCGTTAATGATCACAGTTATTGTGATACTTACGTGGACACTGCGCGAAATTCGAAAAAGTATGTAATGAAAAAAATAGGTCGACATGATTTTTAGTTTCGAGCACATTATGTAATACGTTGCAGCGTATGAAACGTATGTAACATATTTAATTGTTCCTTAAACTTGGCTGGTTCAAATGGCTCTGAGCACTATGGGACTTAACTTCAGAGGCCATCAGTCCCCTAGAACTTAGAACTACTTAAACCTAACTAACCTAAGGACATCACACAACACCCAGTCATCACGAGGCAGAGAGAATCCCTGACCCCACCGGGAATCGCGGGAATCGAACCCGGGAACCCGAGCGCGGGAATCGAGAACACTACCGCATGACCACCAGCTGCGGACTCCTTAAACTTGGCTAGAGGTTTCTATCTATCACCAATCTCGAGGAAACTGATCTGACATAGCACACTTATCGATAAAGCCAGAGTGAAATGTCCACAATATTCCTCATGTTTCATAAACGGCTTGAGAAATCGAAATGAGATTTCGGCAAAGAATAGCACGCAAAGAGGAGAGTAGTTTTCGTTATGACTGTTACGCAAAACATTATCTACCGTGTTATTCCCCTAACTACAGACTTTTTCGATGAAGGAACGCAATATTTGAAGGTCATCGATAGCTGGTGAAATGAGAAAGGCTATGGGGTTTGGAGCAACATAAGTGAAGACGAGTTTAATTTTGTACCAAGAATGTGCTTTTCACAGGTCCTCATTTAGTGAACTTAATAAACTACTTTTCTCAGAATTCTTTTGCAACTGCATCTCCACAATATGGTAGTGAGGTGAGGCGGTGTAAACTCCGCTGTATTTTTACAAAAGAAGCTAATTTAAACATGACAACCAGAGATATATTTAGGTTTCACTCTAAATTCGTCACTCATAATGCATCTCTGAAAGTTACAAATGGTTAAGAAGCCAGGCGAAAATAGATCGCTGCAGACTGGGCGAAATTCTTTCTAGATACTAACCAAATCACAGGTGACAGTACATATTTTTGAATGACCAGCATGCAAGTGTGGGTGTGGAGGGCCCCCACTTAATATTCATAGAAAATGTGAGCTTAGGCTTCAGTGTAAACGGCTCTTCCCCTCCAGCACTTGGTATATCCCCTACAGCGCCTGCACATTACCCCCACCACTACTGCTCTCCCTTTGTGTGCCATCTGCACACCTAGCTGCCAAGGCATTCTGCATACACGATTTCGTCAGACTACAATACCACATACAGCAAGTAATCAGAAGGTCAGCAACATAAGATTTTTAATAGTAAAATGCGCACTTGTCAGACAATTTTTTTGCTTACAGGTGTTCCTTCAAAGAAAAATCGTTGAATGATTCAGACGTTTCAGATGATACAGCATCAACACCTTCCTCGAGTACAAGCTCTGCTTTTATAATCCCCCTCCCCGTCTCCCTACTGAGGTACCCAAATGGTACTGAACCTTCTGCTGAATCAACAACTGGTGAGGGTGGGGATTTCCTGAAATTTCTTATCTCGTGTTCCCACCAGTTTCCACATATGAAGAGCGTAATGCAATTCCAAGTGCGAGTGTTCTATCACTACTGTCATCATATTTTGCATCTACATTTCAAGCAACAACAAACAGATATGCAGTTTCAAGGACCTCAAAATGAAGGTCTTACTCCATCGTCGCTGTGCTGCATGCATTACATTGGCTGGCGATAATTATAATTTCACAGTGATATTGACTCTGTTGTCTAACGCTCTCGAGCAGGCGGAAAAATATCACAGCATCTGATTGGAACCTCTTAGTGAGCACAGCTGCCCGTCAGGGACACATTCATCTATTTGCAGCTGCTTCCAGCCCAAACGGGCTCTCAGAGGAGGCATCCTGTGTTAAACTCTGGTATGGAACGCTACTGTAGAGAAAATCAAGGAGACCCGGATCAGACCACTTAGAAGATGTAAGCTGGAACAGAAGGCAACATCGACATTTATTTGCTGTAGAAAATGTATTATACGCAAACAGCAATGTGTCACAAAATCCTTTGCTAATGAGTGTAGCGGCAGTAGCGTTCAGACTTTACACAGGGAATTCAAAGAGGCGAGACATACTGAGAGAGAGATCAGATTCTATAATCTAGTCAATGACCGAGAATTCTCTCTGGTGTAAATGGTAGGCCAGTGTGGGTAAAGTACATCTATATCTACGTGATTACTCTGCTATTCACAATGAAGTGCCTAGCAGAGGGTTCAGTGAACTACTTTCAAGGTGTCTCTCTGCCGTTCCACTCTCAAACGTTGCGCGGGAAAAACGAACACTTAATTTTTTCTGTACGAGCCATGACTTCTCTTATTTTATAGTGATCATCATTTCTCCCTACGTAGTTGGGTGCCAACAGAATGTTTTCGCAATCGGAAGAGAAAACTGGTGATTGAAATTTCATGTGAAGATCCCATTGCAATGAAAAACGCCTTTGTTTGAACGATTGCCATTCCAATTCACGTATCATGTCTGTGGCACTATCTCCCGTACTTCGCGAGAATACAAAACGAGTTGCCCTTCTTTGTACTTTTTCGATATCATCCGTCAGTCCCATCTGATGCGGATCCCACATCACACAGCAATACTCCAGAATAGGGCGCACAAGCGTGGTGTAAGCAGTGTCTTTAGTAGATCTGTTGCACCATCTAAGTGTTCTGCCAATGAATCGCAGTCTTTGGTTGGCCGTACCAACAACTTTAGCTATGTGATCGATCAAGTTTAGGGTATTTGTAATTATAATCTCTAAGTATTTAGCTGAATTTACAGCCTTCAGATTTTTGTGACTTACCGCGTAATCGAAATTTAGCGGATTTCTTTCAGTACTCATCTTAATAATTTTACTCTTCTTTATTCAGGGTCGATTGCCACTTTTCGACCTATACAGGTATCATATATAGATCATTTTGCAATTCTTCTTGGTCATCTGATGTCTTTACAAGACGGTAAATGACAGCATCATCAACGAACAGTTAAAAGAAGTTCACATCCTGCATGCTTCGGTGCTAGAAGTACAGAGAAATTTTGGCTCCATCTTTTCTTTTCGGTCGTTGACACGTGTTGAATGAGTGATGAAGTGCTCTAAAAGAAATGTAGTGTACTGGTGGAGGACTATAGGTTACGAAGGTATAACTGTTATTAAAGAAATCCACAGCACAAATGCTGAGGGAGGAGAAACATAATTGGTAGAATATTGCCGAAGCACTCAAAGATCCAATTGGGAAAGTGACAAGGTGACATATTCATTATATGCTTGCATCATGCGGGAACGGAGTGAATCAGCAGAAGTTTCGAACTTCCTTTATTGAAAACGAGGAGCGTCCCAACTTTCCTGAAAGTAGACAAGTGCAAATATGTATCTATTATACTGACTGAAACTGGAGAGTTACGAAAGAGATGATCGTTCCTTTTGCCAACTTTCGTAATATCTGTAATTAAATGGAAGATGTATCACTTTTATACTAGAGTTTGTTTTCTGATTAATAAAAATATTTTACTCTTTAGCAGATTTTATCAAGTAGGCTATATGACAGGTCGTATGTATATTTCACACTCCATTAATCATATTTATGATATTATTTTCCTTCAAGGTTTTTCAACAAAATCCTTGAAGTTCCTTGCATATGTCACTGCAAATATCAGAATGTATATAAGATACTGCAGCAACTGCCGGCCGTGGTGGTCTCACGGTTAAGGCGCTCAGTCCGGAACCGCGCGACTGCTACGGTCGAAGGTTCGAATTCTTCCTCGGGCATGGATGTGTATGATGTCCTTAGGTTAGTTAGGTTTAAGTAGTTCTAGGGGACTGATGACCACAGACGTTAAGTCCCATAGTGCTCAGGGCCATTTGAACAATTTTTGAACTGCAGCAACTGAAACGCGGAAACATCGATCACGTAAATGAATCCAGTTACTAATATACAGAGCGTAAATAGTAGCCTTTCTTTGGATTGTGTTAGTGGCTACAAACTGGTGTTCATATTTTAAATTTCCAAGTCACTTGTAATGAGAAGCCAGCGATAAACAACTGACATATGTTTAAAGTCTTGAAATAATGCTAAGGTAAGATTGAGGTGCAAATCAATGTTTAGAGTACTTAATCGACGCATTCAACTCTTATATCCTTATTTAGACACCTTAATTTTCCCTTTCCCGAAACATTTTGGCTTCTTCGTCAAAAATAATGTACTCGTCATGCAAAATAGTACTCTCTCCTCTCTAAATACGAAAGTTTTACATTCTGGCTCTAACGATACAATATTGTACCCTGCGTGCCGATTTTTGCATAAAAAAAGAACAATAAGACCTATAATTCAGCGTTCAGAAGCTACATTTCAGGTTCCATTCTCTCTAGTGTAAAATCTTGTCCACGGCTACAAGCGAATGGTAGCGAACACTTGCGACTTGTCTGCGAATGCTCGTTCGCTTGTTTTTGTTTCCATTCACTCACGTGAATGCCTCAGGATGCTAAGAGTTTAGGGGAGTTCCAGAACTGAGACTTTGCTACAGATCATGACGACGCTCATCGAATACCTGCAGCCAAAGGAGTTCTCCGCTAGGAAGAAGGAGCTGCTCCGCGAGTTTTCTACAACCAGTCGCCAAAGTGGATGCTGTAATGGTCGCAAAAGGTTAAAAATGAGTTTTTCTCCCTCCTTCATTTCGAACATCTTTATAGTGTGTACTTATTGATATATCATGCGGTCTTAGGCTCTATGGCATGAAAAAGGTAAAACCTCCAATATTTCCATCCCTTTTATTCCATTAACGACTCAAAATATCGGAACAAGATTTCTGGCAACATACAATTACATGTTCAGACTGATTAATCTTTGCATCCGGCACGTAATCATTACTTTTTTTTATTGTAACCCACATGCTTTTAAGTAAATTGAAACAGAGGCTATAACTATAAGCACATCGTTAAGCCTGCATTAAATAAAAGCAATATATAAGAGTCTTCAGAACATGTTTAATCGTCATAACCTCGAAAGGTGGACATACACCATGTTAATGTGCAATAATGCAGTTTTAGTGCATCACGAGTCAGTCGAAAGCAAAAGGGAATAATCCATACGATAATAAAGTGAAAACTCAAGTTTGAAATCTGCTGTTGCATATGAGAACATTCGATCAGTTGACAGATGCTCACAAAAAGTACATTTGGTAGATTTGAAACATTTCACGTAATTATCGAATGGGATTTAGCATATGAAACAGCATGCAATGTATCTTGTTATTAGCTCTCGACAGATCGCAGATTTCACAGGAGAACTGATAAATATAGGCTGAATTGCAGAGCGAATACTACGTACCTTTCCTGGATGGATGACAGACTGTAGTGTATAAGGTAGCGCCCAAGTATAGGCCTTTCTTATCTGAGAGGATGCTGGTGACTGCTGCCAAGTGTCGTGGTGTTTGAGTGGCTCCTGCCTGGATTACATTGCGCACGTTAAAGAGCGGTACTAAAATGTATAAATTTTTTGCAACAAACTCGTTCAAATGGTTCAAATGGCTCTGAGCACTATGGGACTTAACGTCTGAGGTCATCAGTCCCCTAGAACTTAGAACTACTTAAACCTAACCAACCTAAGGACAACATACACATCCATGCCGGAGGCAGGATACGAACCTGCGACCGTAGCAGCCGCGCGGTTCCAGGCTGAAGCGCCTAGAACAGCTCGGCCACACCGGCCGGCAACAAACTCGTAGCAGCCGCTACACAGAGATGCAGAGAGAGGCATTCGACTTCATTGAATATGCTTAACTGTTTGCAACGGTTTTGCATACCTGAACTTAGTTTCCTTGCATATGCATTCCTCGGAGCTTGGATTTCCCCAAGGTCATGTTCCTTGCGAATGAAAAAAAAAAAATACGGTGCTGCGTCGACAATACAGAAACAAATGACTAATCACATTTATTATACATTGGAACATGCTGACACTGCATGGTGGCATATTTTAAAATCTAGGAAACTCGCTGCCACTAGCTTTGCCATTAATAATGCACTATCAGAGATGTCGCCACCATCATAGTCATCATCATTATTAATCATTTCCGTATTTCTGCACTCAAAACGTAACTACAGCTTGCTCTACGTATTAATAACGTACACTATATATTTTGCCAATAAATTACCTGTTTTGATACATTAAACCATGCTGAATAATACGTTTTGGCTGAAACCAGGCGTAAACAGTAATGAAATCCTAAACTCTGATTGGAATGTATACCGCAGAGATAGGCTGGACAGTGAAGGGGGAGGCGTGTTTATAGCGATAAGAAGTGCAATAGTATCGAAGGAAATTGACGGAGATTCGGATTGCGAAATGATTTGGGTGAAGGTCACGGTTAAAGCAGGCTCAGACATGGTAATTGGATGTCTCTATAGGCCCCCGGGCTCAGCAGTTGTTGTGGCTCAGCACCTGAAGAATAATTTGGAAAATATTTCGAGCAGATTTACCCACCATGTTATAGTTCTGGGTGGAGATTTTAATTTGCCGGATATAGACTGGGAGACTCAAACGTTCATAACGGGTGGCAGGGACAAAGAATCCAGTGAAATATTTTTAAGTGCTTTATCTGAAAACTACCTTGAGCAGTTAAACAGAAAACCGACTCGTGGCGATAACATATTAGACCTTCTGGTGACAAACAGACCCGAACTATTTGAATCAGTTAATGCAGAACAGGGAATCAGCGATCATAAAGCGGTTACTGCATCGATGATTTCAGCCGTAAATAGAAATATTAAAAAAGGTAGGACAAAAAGCAGATTACAGAGTACGTGACGGCTCAACACAAAAGTTTTGTCTCAAGTACAGATAGTGTTGAGGATCAGTGGACAAAGTTCAAAGCCATGGTACAATATGCGTTAGATGAGTATGTGCCAAGCAAGGTAGTAAGAGATGGGAAAGAGCCACAGTGGTACAACAACCGAGTTAGAAAACTGCTGCGGAAGCAAAGGGAACTTCACAGCAAACATAAACATAGCCAAAGCCTTGCAGACAAACAAAAATTACGCGAAGCGAAATGTAGTGTGAGGAGGGCTATGCGAGAGGCTTTCAATGAATTCGAAAGTAAAGTTCTATGTACTGACTTGGCAGAAAATCCTAAGAAATTTTGGTCCTATGTCAAAGCGGTAGGTGGATCAAAACAAAATGTCCAGACACTCTGTGACCAAAATGGTACTGAAACAGAGGATGACAGACTAAAGGCCGAAATACTAAATGTCTTCTTCCAAAGCTGTTTCACAGAGGAAGACGGCATTGTGCTTCCTTCTCTAGATTGTCGCACAGTTGACAAAATGGTAGATATCGAAGTAGACGACAGAGGGATAGAGAAACAATTAAAATCGCTGAAAAGAGGAAAGGCCGCTGGTCCTGATGGGATACCAGTTCGATTTTACACAGAGTACGCGAAGGAACTTGCCCCCCTTCTTGCAGCGGTGTACCGTAGGTCTCTAAAAGAGCGAAGCGTTCCAAAGGATTAGAAAAGGGCACAGGTCATCCCCGTTTTCAAGAAGGGACGTCGAACAGATGTGCAGAACTATAGACCTATATCTCTAACGTCGATCAGTTGTAGAATTTTGGAACACGTATTATGTTCGAGTATAATGTCTTTTCTGGAGACTAGAAATCTACTCTGTAGGAATCAGCATGGGTTTCGAAAAAGACGGTCGTGTGAAACCCAGCTCGCGCTATTCGTCCACGAGACTCAGAGGGCCTTAGACACGGGTTCACAGGTAGATGCCGAGTTTCTTGACTTCCGCAAGGCGTTTGACACAGTTCCCCACAGTCGTTTAATGAACAAAGTAAGAGCATTTGGACTATCAGATCAATTGTGTGATTGGATTGAGGAGTTCCTAGGTAACAGAACGCAGCATGTCATTCTCAATGGAGAGAAGTTTTCCGAAGTAAGAGTGATTTCAGGTGTGCCGCAGGGGAGTGTCATAGTGCCGTTGCTATTCACAATATACATAAATGACCTGGTGGATGACATCGGAAGTTCACTGAGGCTTTTTGCAGATGATGATGTGGTGTATCGAGAGGTTGCAACAATGTAAAATTGTACTGAAATGCAGGAGGATCTGCAGCGAAATGACGCATGGTGCACGGAATGGCAATTGAATCTCAATGTAGACAAGTGTAATGCAATGCGAATAGGTCCCTTATCATTTAGCTACAAAATAGCAGGTCAGCAACTGGAAGCAGTTAATTCCATAAATTATCTGGGAGTACGCATTAGGAGTGATTTAAAATGGAATGATCATATAAAGTTGATCGCCGGTAAAGCAGATGCCAGACTGAAATTCATTGGAAGAATCCTAAGGAAATGCAATCCGACAACAAAGGAAGTAGGTTACAGTACGCTTGTTCGCCCAATGCTTGAATACTGCTCAGCAGTGTGGGATCCGCACCAGGTAGGGTTGATAGAAGAGATAGAGAAGATCCAACGGAGAGCAGCGCGCTTCGTTACAGGATCATTTAGTAATTGCGAAAGCGTTACAGAGATGATAGATAAACTCCAGTGGAAGACTCTGCAGGAGAGACGCTCAGTAGCTCGGTACGGGCTTTTGTTAAAGTTTCGAGAACATACCTTCACCGAAGAGTCAAGCAGTATATTATTCCCTCCTACGTATATCTCGCGAAGAGATCATGAGGATAAAATCAGAGAGATTAGAGCCCACACAGAAGCATACCGACAATCCTTCTTTCCACGTACAATAGGAGACTGGAATAGAAGGGAGAACCGATAGAGGTACTCAGGGTACCCTCCGCCACACACCGTCAGGTGGCTTGCGGAGTATGGATGTAGATGTAGATGTAGATACAGATGTAGATTTTCCCGAACAATGTACTGTGTCTAGCTTGCCAATCACTCAACACTGATTTGTTCTGGAGGAATGTCGGATGGTGCTCCAAGTAGCATGGTTACTTAGGGTGATTTCATTTTCTCGTGAACTATGAGTTAAATACAACTTATGCAAAATGGTTCATGGAAAACCACCGCCATCGCACCATGGGCACCGCTGATGTGCGACTGCCTACAGTGTCGATTCGTATACACAAATTTATTTCACCTGAGTCACGTGTCTATTTGAATGGTTTGGAGGAAGTGAAGTGCGTTAAAGACTTTTTGCCAGAATATACTGTTCGTTATATACTTGACAAAGGCTGCCCCTGATGTTCTGTTCCCCAGTCGAAAATGTGTGTCGACAAACACGTATGACACTGGAGAGTTAGATACAATGTTGTTGGAACAGTGGTGGCATTATTGTCACTCGCAAAATTTTTCAGATGATTTCAGTGAGCAGAATAGACTTAACTGTTGAACAATGAGAGAAAGATTCATCACTATCATGGTTAAATTGAGGATATATTTTTCATATCGTGTACAGTTTGCTCACTAAACTGAGTACCATTTCGATTATATGAAGGCACATGCAGCAGTCAAAACATTGCTGAGAGAGCATAAAATATTAAATGATTTGTTCACTGGAATTTCTGTTGTATCTGGATCCCGCTCCAGCTACTGCCGGTTTTGGTTGTTACTATGGAATGTTTCAGTGTTAGTTGCAGAGGGTGGCAGGGTGCCCTTCCTGACGCCGCCCTGAACCTCCCGGGATGGAATAAATGTACCCCATCTGTCTGCGTCTAGTGTAAGTCATGGAACAGCGCGAACGTCTGCAGATGTCTGTCAGTTGTGTAACTGAGGCGGAATGTGGGGACCAGCCCAGTATCACCTAATGGATGTGGGAAACATCCTACCAGGCATACCGGCCCTCGTCGTTAATCCGTCGGGTGGATGCGAACCGGCCCTTCGCGCCTACCCGAGTCCAGGATGCAGCGCATTAGTGCTCTCTGCTACCCTGGCGAGTTCACTGGAATTTACTGCTTCAAAATCTAAAAAGAAATTATAATATCATTCTCACTGTGATTTAGAGCATAAAAATGTAAAAAGAAATAACGTAAAAGAATTGGAACCTATAATTTTTCATAGTTTTTCTTTTTCCTTTCATTCTCTCTGTAATATATTTTTACTGAATTGCTAATGACTGAACGTCGGCACTACAGAGAGAGGAAATTTACAATAATGTATACAAACAGTATGTGTGTCTTTATTACAGGTACACATATGCTTATAATCATAACTTGCTTTTAACTGCATTTACTCATGCAATATTGTGGCAAAAGGCACCAACAGCTTATGTACAGCAAAGTACACAGTGGGCAAGAAGTACACCCACATTGATCTTACCTTATGTGCCCATCGCAACTGACTGACACAACCAAACTGACAAATGTTACCTACAGTTGTCAACAGGACACCTTTGCAGGTGTCATCCTTATGCATAAGTGCACGCGCTTATGACTGCCTATTACTTTTCTGCTGTGCTGCCAAAAACATTCTAAATTATTGATAAAGTTCTTAAAAGTATAGAAATATCAAATTTACATAACAGAAATTGCTGACAATTATGTATTACAAAGCAACTAACCTTGAAATGAAAAAAATCCTTTTTATGTTGAGGAAACCTTATTGATTTATTTTTACAAAGCAACATATGATGTACAGGGTGTCCCAGCTATCTTGTCCACCCAAAATATCTCTGGAATAATAAAAGTTATTGGAAAACGACTTTCACCTGTATCAATGTAGGGCTGGGGCCCATGAATGTACATATTTGGAAACATTCTAAAACGAAAGCATATGTGTTTTTTTAACACAAACTTATGTTTTTTTTAAATGGACCTCCTATTTTTTTCAGCAGTACATAGTATGACAAAACACATACACAATGGCGTTGATTGCATCGCAATATTCCCATTACATCCCGAGACATTGAGACTCGAAGTTGACGCTTGAAACACCCGACATGCGCTGCTAGCGCACGTCCTGAGGCTCAGGCATGAACCCCATTATGCCCGTAATCGCGATGTGATTCACATGTGTAATCACACCTCCATACTTATCAAGAGGACCGAAACGAATAATACAGTCTGCTGCCATCAACTCTCATAAGCACATAATGGTTTCCCTCTTGCACGTTTTACTTATCAACGTACACAGTATGAACCAGAAACCATCGGTGTAGACCCGTCAGGTTGTCTTATTTATCCTGCACACCCAAAATAAGGTTTATCTAATGCGTTATATGACCCATTCTGCCTGTCGCGCAGGGCCTGGCTCTACCTAGGCAAGTGTCCAACGTTGTTCCCACTACTGGCACATTTACCACTTCGCCTTGTTTATGATTTGCGACCCATGCAAACTCCTGTACTCCACCACCCTCCGAGCATCCCATTTCTTGTTGCTTTGGCGTGCAGTACACCGCTTGCCAGTGTAGTCGTGCATCAGAGTAATCTAGTGACGGCACGGAGGTAGTACACATTGTGAATAAACGTTATGTTGTGGAACTTATACTGTACAGTATAATGTACACACATGAAGATATGGTAGAAATGCTGCTGATCAATGGAGAATGTACGTTGGCGGGAAATACGTTATGAGATTGCTTGTTTGCTGATAGTACTGTTAGCGAACATTATGATTATTTAGTTAATATGTCTGTTTCCTACCCTACCCTAGAAACCTGTACTGTACCTTGTTGTAGGTGGACGAAATGCTGTTCAGCCAGAACGACTGTGCAGAAGACGATTCCCTGACAAGCCACGGCCTTCGGGCCAGATGTTTGGTCGTCTCACATCTCGTCTACGTGAAACGGGAAGCTTAAATCCAAGACCTCGACATCGTCCTAGAACACGCACAGATGAACGTGCTGAAGTTGCTGTGTTCGCTACCATAGCTGTGAATCCTCAAATCAGCAGACGTCAAATTGAACGTGAAATTCGTGTGTCGAAATCAAATTTCACAGCGTATTCTTAAACGTCATAAATTTCATCCTTACCATGTTCATTTACACCAGGATCTTCATGGAAATGACTTCCGCAATAGGGTAACGTTTTGTCGGTGGACTCAGCAAAAACTTGTGACTAATCCAAATTTTTTTGCAGATGTTCTCTTTATCGACGGGGTATCATTCTCCAACAAAGGAATTGTCAATATGAGGAATATGCATTGTTGGTCTGCAGACAATCCAAAATGGCTCCGTGAGGTGGAGCATCAACGTCCGTTAATGTTTGGTGTGGGATTATTGGAGATACCATTAGCGGACCTTTGTTTATAAATGGCATCCAAAATGGCAGACGATACTCCAGATTTATACGACACAATCTTCCTGTTCTCTTGGACACCGTACCTCTGAACCGGAGAATAGTCATGTGGTATCAGCATGACGGATGCCTTGCACATAACGCCTTACGAGCACGACGTCTTCTGAACCGTACGTTCCCTGGTAGGTGGATTGGACGAGGTGGCCCAGTTAGGTGGCCTGTCCGATCTCTGGACCTTAAACCGCTGGATTATTTTCTTTGGGGAGCAGTGAAGCATTCTGTTTACCAATATGAAAGAACAACACCAGAGGACATGAAGCAATGTATTATAGATGCTTGTACAGCCATCAAAGAGGGACAGTAGCACGAAGTAGGGCATCCTTCATCCGCAGAGTGACCCTATGTATTCAACCCAATGGGCATCACTTTGAGCATGAGATGTGAACGCTATGTTTAGTATGTAGCGCTGGTATCACAGTGGAAGTTTCTACAAAGGACCATTTTACACAGTGATGTTAAGAAAAATTTGTTTGCAATAATTTATCATTTAACGCATTAGATCAACATAACATTGATAATTATGTGATAATAAAACTAAGTGGTTAAACATGTTTACATTCATCTTCTATGTCCCACCTGAACTTCCCAAATCAAAACATTTTTACCTAAACAACGGTAAAACTTTTAGTCCACTTGCTCGTTTCACTAAAACCATCAGCATGAATTTTACTATTACGAGTGATTGATTAAGTGTTACTTGCGCTAGATCTACAGTAAAGTTTTATCGTTGAACGGCATTACCTTTTTAGTAACGGATTAACGATAAGGGAAGTTAACTTTGTGATATAATGTAGCGGTACACAGATACAATACAGAACTGCATCACCCCTAGCCTATGGGATAAATACCTGCTGGAATGTACGACGTTAATGGAGGATGGCAGCAGGCCATATTATTCGTTTCGGACCTCTTGATAAGTATGGAAGTGTGATTACGCATGTCAATCACATCGCGATTACGGGCAGAACGGGGTTCACGCCTGAGCCTCAGAACGTGCGCTAGTAGCGCTTGTCGGTTGTTTCAAGGGTCAACTGCGTGATGTAATGGGAATATTGCGATGCAATCAACGCCATTGTGTATGTGCTTTGTCATGCTATGGATTGCTGAAGAAAAAAGGTCCATTAAAAAAAACACAAGATTGTGTTAAAAAAAACATATGTTTTCGTCTTAGAATATTTCCAAATATGTACATTCATGGGCCCCAGACCTACATTGATAACGGTGAAAGTCGTTTTCCAATAGCTGTTATTGTTCCAGAGATATTCTGGGTGGACAAGATAGCTGGGACACCCTGTATATGTGAAACGTCCCCTTAGAAAAATTGTACAAGACTGTGCTTAAACTGAAACACAATAGTTTTTAGCGCAACGCAATCTGACTTTCAATAATCCCTACAAGAGAATAGCCCTGACTAACATTAACCTATATGTTTCATAAATTACTTACCTCACAAAAATCTTCGTTACTCGAACTACTGCAATACAGCGAGCGCCACTACTGCCAGCTAACTAAAAGATTCAAACTACGGAAGTCACTAACTACTGATAGGCACAGTTAGCAAATGAAAGATTTTAATAGAGAACAAACAATGTATTCACCTTTATAGTCATTATATATATATTCTTACAAATTTCAAAACTCCGCCATCTCTCTCCCCACGTCCACCACTGCTGGCGGCTCACCTCCAACTGCCAACTGCACAACGCTACGCGCTGTTAGCATCCAGCTGCCGCTGCCCAACGCTACAATGGCGAGTATTACAACAATGCCAACCAGCCACAGACTGCACACGGCACAGTCAGTGATTTTTATACAGAGCGCTACGTGGCGGCGGCGTTACCAATAAAAAAACCTAAACAGCCTACTTACATAGCCCCCATGCTCCCCACAAAAAAAATTATAAATTGTTTTGGGCAGTGGCCAATACAGATTTGAAAATTTTTTTCATAATTACAATGACAAAGAAATGAAATGCACACACTTATCGATACAATGTTGGTCGAAAGCTAAAATGTTCTCACAGTCCATAAAGACAGTCCTGATCACTCATCAAAGTAAAATTGCAGCGTTTTTCTCAAAGTCTGAGTAGTAAAAGAAAATGCACACAGAAGTAGTGAATTTCCATACAGTCTTGAAGAAGTAGTGTTGTCCTTTCAACGAAAGAAAGTGCTGACTCTCGACATGCAGACAGGTAATGGGCCACAACAGAGCAAACCCACAGCAGAGTCAGTCGAAGTTTTGACGAATATTGGTAGGTAGGTCATCACAGAGTAGACCCATTGTAGTCCTGGTAGAGATGCAGACCCACTGTAGACCTTGTAGAAGTAAGGGTATTGGTGGCCATCAAAGGTGTAGACCCACTGTAGTCCTTGTAGAGATGGCCAGCAGCCATGTGTTAGACTGTGCAGGCGCACAATCACCATTGAAGTGCCTTGCGGATAATATAGCAAGTCCATAACCACCACTTGTGCACTCACAAAAATTGTTTTTGAAATGTCCTTAGAACCAGCAATGCTGTTATCGAGTCCCTTACTGAACTATTAACACACGTGCAAACACTATCAGTCCCTACTTCTCACATATTGTCCATATACTATGACCAACAGAAACGTGTGCAGTGAAATGTAATTTACAAGTTACTTAATTTGATGAACTGGTGTCAATTACAATTTTATAACATAAGAATACAATAACAAAGATACAAAATATATCATTAAAGAACATAATAATACAGATAACATTTGTAGTAGTACAGGCTTTACAAAAGAATCGAAATAGCAAAAATTACCACATAAGTACATACATAAAAGATCAGAATAAATTTTGAAACATCAACTTCACACATGAGCATTAGAACAAAACAGAATAAATAACGTGTAAACATCTTTACAAAGTAAATAACATGTTATTAATGAAAATTATATTTGAGGATAACAGTATTCCTCATCATAGTGAATGTAGCTTAGTATTAGAAAAATTCTGCAACCTAAGTCTTATCAGATAAACATATAAAGACAGGAAGAACATAAATACACAAGGGTACACAAACACATAGTGGGATAACACAAGGAAAGGGCAGGGTTTGTTTTACTGCAGTATTTTGCAAACAAAACTTTCTTTACTTCTCGGAGATCTCCCTTCGTTCTTCATTATTTCCAAAAAGTCCTGTCTATACCTGCATTCTGTACCATTTTGTAAAACTTCTCAATGCATTTCTTTCAATTCAACGCTACTCATTCTCTTATATAGTCTACCCCCTCTTAAGCTAACTTAAATCTACTGAGCCTAGATGCTAAACTAAGGCACGAGGCAATACAGCAGCACAAAATGATTAATACAAACAACAATGAAATAAAATGGAAGTTGTCAAAGAAGCAGCAATATTAAAACTAATATATGGCAATGCACAGCAAACAAGAAAAATAAATCCGTAGTAAAACTGGCTTAAAAGAGTACTACAAAGTCAAATTCAGTAACATTATGCCTGGCAAACAGCAGCAGCAAATGCAATAACTTATATATAAACATGACAAAGCTGAAGCAGAAAAAATATTACAGTAAAAATGTTGAATACCTATGTCACATCTTAACACTAGAGTGATGTATCACGAGAACATACGCTAGCAGATAAGTTACCAAATCGTAAAAAAATTATTTTTGCAATTCCTGTGAAGGGAAATGTCTTTTCTAAGAAAGTACATCATAAAATGATTCTTTACTGGGTCTGTAGACAGAAAATAGTGATATTAATACATCTACTAAATTTTATTTTAACCAATGCTGCAGTGCAGATAGAAACTGGATATTAAACAAAATGAGCAATCTCTCAGCTAGAAAGACAAAAGATATAAAATCTTTCTCATCATTTCATTTCAGTAAATATCATAAATTAAAAGCTTCACAGTGTAATCACATGTTTTCAAGTTTGGGCGTGTCGTATTTCCGATGCTTTCTACAAAGGAATGTCAATAGCGAGGTAAATGGCCTCCTTTTTTCTCCACCTGTGCCTCTGAAAGGCACACACTAATGACTTTTTCTCAAGGCGGCTGGCACACCTGGACGCTCACTACACATTACGTCACGGTCACTTACCTTTCATACCGAAATATTTACGACATCAGTTTCCGCTACAGTGACAGTCTCAAATAAAAATATTTTCACAGGTTGAGAATTTGCGTTACAAACGTGTAGAAAATAAAAGCCTATAAATATAATAGTGTCCAAAAAATTTTCGCCAGCATAGTGATACATTCACACATATACACACATTTCATAACTCTTAAAGTACGATTCTTGGTTTCCAACAACCTTTTTCACAAACCAGAGTCCCTAACCACTACTTATTATTCCTTACCTTATTCGTTGACACTTCTTCAATATTCCATCATAACAGATAAGTAGCATAATCAAATAACTCATATAGCATCAGCTTATTGATCATAAACATACCGCAACAGCGTAATACACATCGTCATCATAACATCATAAAACCTCAGCCAAATCTCAAAATCGTCGTAGCTTCTTCCAATAATTTCAAAACCTAAAAAAAATTCTCAGCTCATGTCAAAAGTGTCATCCACCTCAACCGTACTTTAAAAATCGTGATCTCATACCCAATTATGTCATTCAAAGCTCTCATAGTATCACAATGGTTCCGAAAATGTATGAACAGTTCACAAAGTACAGACAAAATACAATTTCGTAAGTGTGAAGTTATCAAACTGTGTAATTACGTAAACATCTGTCACTGATGTAGTATAATAAATGTTTGTTTCTCTCAGTTAAATGACCAGATAGCTGTGTAATTTATGTGTTAGAGAAATATGGTACCGATGTGTAAAGTTGTATAAACAAATACCATATTAGATAGGGCTCCTTGTGCTTGCCAAACACATGGTACACAAAGTAGATGTGTACCCTCCTGAGGATTAATGTAATTATATCCTCAGATGTTACAGATTACAGCAATGGAATGAAATGTATCACAGAAAACCTTTGTATCATTGTATTTCAAATATCTTTAAAAATAAATGCTTTAAGTACAAAATTAGTCACTCAAATACGCGTACTGTAGCGCTAAACTGTGCGTCGTGTTGTAAGATAATCTCTGTGGAAGTGTCGTAGTTATCGTCCTCCGAAAGCTAATTTCTGCAGAAGTCAATGTACTTACCTCATGATAAACAAAAGTGAAAGCTTTGCGTATAGATATCGTAGTTACTACGCTTATTGCCGTGATGAAGTAAGTACTGTACTGTAACGTATTGTTGTGCTACAGGAAAGGCTGTCTCATAGTAGCTATACCACAAATTTACTACTAAAACATGTTTTCCTTTCCAGAAGAACTCAGAAAAACGGTGCAGGTATAAAACAGATACACCGCAAAAGCACAATGTAAATTGTGTCACACATTAGTAGAGTCGTGATATAATCGTGTAGCTATCAAATAAACCAAATGCTAAGTCATCTTTAATATCACAGAAAGTACTTCAAATAAAGAATGTCTTTTCAACTAAACCAAAATGTTGCATTAAAATCTCATTAACAGTATATGTTCTAGGTACGTGAGCCTTATAGTCGTCATGTAATCGTGCAACTAACAAGCAAGAATGTACAAATAACAACACTGTGTCATCTGTTCACTATAACAATGCATTCGTAATTTCTGTTTAAAAATGTTCCCTAGGTTCTAGACTGGATAGTTAATTTCAAACATGGTTGCATGTTAACAGATTCTAAGTCTGACAAATTGTACTAGTAGCGTGAAGTGAAAAATTTTATGCAAAGGCAAAGTTAAAAAGCAGATTATATTTCAATAAATGGTTTTACTTGTGAAATGTGGTGTAAACCTTTACTCTTCCTAGTACGCAGACTGTCAACTGAAAAGCAATTATCATGTGATTACGTCGGTAAGGAACACTGGAATTTTGCTCAAGGTTAGCTTTTGTTATTTTTCTCTGAGCCAGCCGGCGCACGCGGCTACCTGCGGTGCGAGTCATTGTCTGTCTCTTTGTTGGCGCGCATCGTTATTGGGATTAGGAGACCTAACTTCTACTAATTCACCTTGCCGAGAGGACCCTGCTCTGTTTGAATCCCGCCAGTTCTGATGCAATTCAGGTCTGTCGTTACGATCATATCGTCTGTCGTCATGTCGGTAATTTCTGTAATTAATTTCTTGTCGGTCACGTGGTGGAGAATTTCTCCCTGAATCGTAACTGCGCGCTGGACCGTTGCGTCTGAAGTTATTCCGTCTCCCTTGATAATAATTATTTTGGTTCCCGTATTGTCTGTTTCTCTGATTGTCTGTGTGATATTCATTACTACGGAAATGCGATCTTTCTCTGTAATTATTACTCTGCCAGTGGTTGTCATATGGGTGGTGTCTGTTTAGGTCACGATTTGTGTTGTGAGAATGGCCTTGTCGTGTCCAGTTATTGTTTCTTTCATCGCGGAATTGCCACGGATGTGACCTGTAGTGATTTTTTTCCTGTTTTCGCATCCTGCGACTGTCTGTGTCAATTTGTAATTCTTGTAAGAGTCCCTGAAAAGCTTCAATGTCGTCTTTGCAGCGCCCTGCCAAAATAATATTCCTTAAATGTTCAGGCAATTTGATTCAGCAAATGCGGATGAGTTCTGACGGGCTGTATGGGTTTGAAAGATACTGGTTCATATGCAACATGTCTTCAAAATATTTGACAAGCCTGGAAAATTCAGATTGTTCAAAGTGTTTCATCATCATTTTGCTATGTTTTACTCGGTGTTGTGTAGCTTGAGACCAATATGCTGATAGGAAAGCATGATAAAATTCTCCTTCACTGTGACAATCGTGAATGACTGATCGCATTCTTACAGCTGGTTCATTCTCCAAGTAGCCACACATAAATTCTAATCTGTGTTCTAATGACCAGTTGGGAGGAAAACAATGAGAGAATTGATGAAGCCACGCTTGTGGATGAATGTCGTTGCCATAATTCTTAAATGTTTGGAATTTACGTGTAGTAATGAACAGCTTATAGTCAAAATCATCATGTCGGCGAGTCGCATATCGGTCATTGTTACGTCGTTTCGGCGGTCCCATCTCAAAATTCGGTGTACCTTGCCAATTTCTTTCATAATTTCCGAAGTGCCCAGTGTTATTATTTTGTGGCTGTTCCGTATTTCTATGTCTCTCTTCCCGTATTGGAGCGCGAGTGTCCTCTGAAATACGTAATTGATGTATTACCTGTGTCAGCTGATCTTGTACTTCCCGGATTTCTCTTTGGTGTTGCGTACTAATTTGATTCAGACTTTGTTTGAATTTCCTAATTTGTTCGCACTCTTCTGTGTCATTAAAGACTACCGGTTTTGTGTCATTCAGATTATCATCTACCTTCTTAGATAAATTAGTGAACTGATCCGAAAGTTCGGCTACTTTCTCCGATAGTGAACACATTTCCTCAGTGTGTTTTTCTGAACCAAGTTTCAGAGTCTCCATTTGTGTTGAAATCGAATCTACTGTGTCCTTTAAGTTTTCCTGAGTTCTTGCAAGTTGCGTAACCAAATCGGTGGATGCAACTGAGTCCATTTTAGCTTGCAAGATGTCGTGATTTTCACGAACAACAGTTTGCAATTCTTTTATGGCTGCTTCGTGATTCTGTAATGCGTTTTCATGCCGCGAAAAAATAGGTTGAAAATGCTCACAAATTTGTGTTTTTACGTCATTACAGATTTTTTTGACATTTCGATTCAATGTTACGTAACTCAGTAGTTAAATCTTCACGTGTTTGTTCAAGTGTGGTGTCTAACTTCCGAAGATTTTGTTCCATTGTGTCTAACTTTTGAAGCTTTTGCTGTGTTTGTCTCTGATTTTGTTCCATTGTGTCTAACGTTTGAAGATTATGTTCCATTGTGTCCAACTGTTGCTGTGTTTGTCTCTGATTTTGTTCCATTGTGTCTAACTTTTGAAGCTTTTGTCCCATTTGTTGCATTAATTGTAATAACAATGCACTGGTGTCTGAAACATGTTCCTTAGTGCTATTCGGCAATGCATTTGAACCGGCAATATTCGCAGTTTGAAAAACATAAAATGTGTCTTGACTTATTTGAGAAACCGGTGAGGACGCAAAACCTGAATCTACAGTATTTGCAAGAATGTGTCCTGTCATTTCGGACTCCTGAGGCGAGCGGTTGCCAACCGATCGATCGATAATGCTTCCCTGTTCACTAATTGTTTCACTGTCTACACCATTGTTTGCAGCCCGCTCCATTTCCCTATGTACAATTACCAAATTACTACTTTGAACATTAGTTAATTCATTACATGGTGGCGCTAACACACTGCTTTCGTCTGCACTGTCATTTCTCAGTTTACTTTGGAGCCTAGTATTACGTTTTTCACACGCCTTTGTAGTCACAATATTTCACACGACAACACAGAAAAGCACAATTTGAAGAGCAAAATAAGAAAACACATTAGCATAGCACTGAAAATAATAACTAGTTAATTGCAAGCGCAGCTGCGAAATACTTCGTGCAAAAAATACATGCATGCCAAAACTGTTTTACTGTACAAAAATGAAAGACTGCAACAACAAAGGAAATTCTCTCTATGATTACGCGCTAGCAATAAACAAAAGTACACTAATTACACAAACTACAAGAAAAAAATCAGAAGATTCCAGTGAGGTATCCTCGGCTAAGGATCGACATATGAAACGTCCCCTTTGAAAATTTATACACGACTGTGCTGAAACTCACACACAATAGTTTTTAGCGCAACGCAATCTGACTTTCAATAATCCCTACAAGAGAATGGCCCTGACTAACATTAACCTATATGTTTCACAAATCACTTACCTCACAAAAATCTTTGTTACCCTAACTACTGCAATACAGCGAGCGCCACTACTGCCAGCTAACTAAAAGATTCAAATTACGGAAGTCACTAACTACTGATAGGTACAGTTAGCAAATCAAAGATTTTAATAGAGAACAAACAATGTATTTACCTTTATAGTCATAATATACACTCCTGGAAATTGAAATAAGAACACCGTGAATTCATTGTCCCAGGAAGGGGAAACTTTATTGACACATTGCTGGGGTCAGATACATCACATGATCACACTGACAGAACCACAGGCACATAGACACAGGCAACAGAGCATGCACAATGTCGGCACTAGTACAGTGTATATCCACCTTTCGCAGCAATGCAGGCTGCTATTCTCCCATGGAGACGATCGTAGAGATGGTGGATGTAGTCCTGTGGAACGGCTTTCCATGCCCTTTCCACCTGGCGCCTCAGTTGGACCAGCGTTCGTGCTGGAAGTACAGACCGCGTGAGACGACGCTTCATCCAGTCCCAAACATGCTCAATGGGGGACAGATCCGGAGATCTTGCTGGCCAGGGTAGTTGACTTACACCTTCTAGAGCACGTTGGGTGGCACGGGATACATGCGGACGTGCATTGTCCTGTTGGAACAGCAAGTTCCCTTGCCGGTCTAGGAATGGTAGAACGATGGGTTCGATGACGGTTTGGATGTACCGTGCACTATTCAGTGTCCCCTCGACGATCACCAGAGGTGTACGGCCAGTGTAGGAGATCGCTCCCCACACCATGATGCCGTGTGTTGGCCCTGTGTGCCTCGGTCGTATGCAGTCCTGATTGTGGCGCTCACCTGCACGGCGCCAAACACGCATACGACCATCATTGGCACCAAGGCAGAAGCGACTCTCATCGCTGAAGACGACACGTCTCCATTCGTCCCTCCATTCACGCCTGTCGCCACACCACTGGAGGCGGGCTGCACGATGTTGGGGCGTGAGCGGAAGACGGCCTAACGGTGTGCGGGACCGTAGCCCAACTTCATGGAGACGGTTGCGAATCGTCCTCGCCGATACCCCAGGAGCAACAGTGTCCCTAATTTGCTGGGAAGTGGCGGTGCGGTCCCCTACGGCACTGCGTAGGATCCTACGGTCTTGGCGTGCATCCGTACGTCGCTGCGGTCCGGTCCCAGGTCGACGGGCACGTGCACCTTCCGCCGACCACTGGTGACAACATCGATGTACTGTGGAGACCTCACGCCCCACGTGTTGAGCCTCCCGCATGCCCACTATACGCCCTAGCTCAAAGTCCGTCAACTGCACGTACGGTTCACGTCCACGCTGTCGCGGCATGCTACCAGTGTTAAAGACTGCGATGGAGCTCCGCATGCCACGGCAAACTGGCTGACACTGACGGCGGCGGTGCACAAATGCTGCGCAGCTAGCGCCATTCGACGGCCAACACCGCGGTTCCTGGTGTGTCCGCTGTGCCGTGCGTGTGATCATTTCTTGTACAGCCCTCTCGCTGTGTCCGGAGCAAGTATGGTGGGTCTGACACACCGGTGTCAATGTGTTCTTTTTTCCATTTCCAGGAATATCAGTTCATGACACCAATTCTTACAAATTTCAAAACTCCGCCATCTCTCTCCCCACGTCCACCACTGTTGGCGGCTCACCTCCAACTGCACAACGCTACGCGCTGTTAGCATCCAGCTGCCGCTGCCCAACACTACAATGGCGAGTATTACAACAATGCCAACCAGCCACAGACTGCACATGGCAAAGCCAGTGATTTTTATACAGAGCGCTACGTGGCGGCAGCGTTACCAATAAAAAAACCTATACAGCCTACTTACATATGGATCACACAAAGGCAGGACGCTACGAAGTAGATCGTCATCCTGTATACAACCCTATTTCATTGTTGCAAAAAAATGTTTCAAATGGCTCTGAGCACTATGCGACTTAACTTCTGAGGTCATCAGTCCCCTAGAACTTAGAACTAATTAAAGCTAACTAACCTAAGGACATCACACACATTCATGCCTGAGGCAGTATTGGAACCTGCGACCGTAGTGGTCTCGCAGTTCCAGGCTGAAGCGCCTAGAACCGCTCTGCCACCAACGGCCGGCTTTTGTTGCAGGGCACAGTGCCAAGCATTACCACGTGGCATACAAGGAGTCAATGCTTAAGCCTAAACTATGCTGTTCATTATTGTACATTAGCCATGTGCTGTCTAAAAATAAAATAATGTGAAACGAATAAAGCACTTACAGCTTTACAAATTACATCATTTGTGTGACCTTCGCTACCAAGTCCACAGTTTGATATCACCGCCACACACCACACTTGCTAGGTGGTAGCCTTTAAATTGGCCGCGGTCCGGTACTATACGTCGGACCCGCGTATCGCCACTATCAGTGGTGGCAGACCGAGCGCCGCCACACGGCAGGTGTAGAGAGACTTCCTAGCACTCGCCCCAGTTTTAAAGCCGACTTTGCTAGCAATGGTTCACTGACTTCTACGCTCTCATTTGCCGAGACGATGGTTAGCATAGCCTTCAGCTACGTTATTTGCTATGACCTAGCAAGGCGCCAGTATCCGTACTATAGATACTGTGAATCATGTATGTCAAGAGCGACGTGCATCATCAATGGATTAAAGTTAAGTATTCCACCAGCTACGTCCGTTTTTCTCAATTCTAATTCCCTTGTCATGTTCCAGACCTCACGCCAGCCTACGTGAGCTAAAACGCGTGCATTTCGGCCTCCTTTAGTTATACGGTTGGCTCACCTGCCAACCACAACACACAATAATGCATTAAACAAGCAATACACAGCATCATACTGATCATCATTCGATGCAGTCATCACACGTGCTGCAAAGGCCATATTCAAAGACAAAAGTTATTTATGCATAATTTATACATAATAATCATAGACAGAAGTATTACATAAAATGATGTAACTACAAAGAGCTACATAATAGAAGAGGATCTTATAAACAGTATGAGTCTTCAAAAGCGGTGCAGGTTTTCATCATACGCTTTTGAACAACGGTATCAAAGGTTATGAATGCGTGCACCTTAAGGTGCCAGTAACATAACAATCGCTCACAAAAGGAATAACCATAAGTACCGCTGACAGATACAGTACTTATGTTACCAATGCCTACTGTATCATACAATGTTTGGCCTGTGGGCCCGAACACCTTACCACCTTCATATCATGCATTAAAATTTTATTATTAAAACGAAATATCTTGTTGATTAGAATGTGTAATGAATAAAGTATGAACATATTATAAAAATGAAGAGCATGTATAAATGCAATGCCAACAATTTGATCATAGTTGAAACTTCCGTGCTGAGAGGCCGTGGTCGATGTATAAAATTTCCACCTAACGTTTCGTCTCCATTTGGGGGAGACATCTTCTGAGGTCGTCCACCTACTGCCACTGAGGCTAAGGAACTGTCGCATTTATAGAGCGCATAGAGGGCACCACCATTCGTCACTTGATGCCGACGGTATGCCCATCTTTGGAAGGCGTCATCATCCGCGATTAAGAGTAATCGATTGTCATTCTGCTGGGGCAACGTCGACATCCACATATTGTCTAACTTTAAAACTTCCTCTTTTCTGTTAAAATTATATTGGTGTTTGTGAATCTCTATTGCTTCTCTAAACATGCGCGCATGGAAATGGGATGTTCGTGCTCGAACGCTTGTCTCATTAATTTCGTGCTTACCATCTCGAAAAACATGCTCAGCAGCGGCCCATTTTCTGATGTGTCCTAAGCGACAGTTTCTTTTATGTTCGGCTAAGCGGGCCCTCTCAGCCCAGCTGTTGCCAATTTATTTATGGAGATCTTCGAACAGCGAGCGCTGCAGACAGCCAGTAAAAAACCACCTAAATGGTACCGCTATGTTGATGACACATTTGTAGTGTGGACTCATGGTGAAGAAGAGCTGGATGTCTTCTTGGTGCATCTGAACAGTATTAACCCGAAGATACAGTTAACAATGGAGGAAGAAAGCAACGGTCAGTTCAATTTCCTGGATGTTTTGGTAATTAAACGGGTGATTGGGACTCTGGGCCACCAGGTATATAGATCGATACCTCCACAAGGAATCAAACTAACCTCCTAGGCAAGAAAGAGGTACCATGAAAACCTTGGAGGACATGGTCAACAAAATCTGCGAGCCGGCTTACTTAGAAGATGAATTAAATCATTTGCGCTCAGCCCTAATGAAAAACGGATATACCAACCCCGGAAACTGATCGACCCTCCATCAAGACGAAAATAAGCCAGAAGTCAAGAGCAACAACGGTCACCACTGGAAATGTTTTCCTACCGGTTATTAATCAAGTCACGGACCGTATCGGGAAAGTCCCGTCCAAGTGTGGGATCGAAACAGTCTTAAGACCCACCAAGAAGATTAAGTAATATTCAAGAACTGCAAAAGACACCCGACACCCCCTAGCAACACCTCGGGTATACAAAATTCCATGCAGTTGTGGACAAGCATATATTGGAACAACGAAAAGAAGTGTAAACACCCGCTTAGACGAACATAAAAGAAATTGTCGCTTAGCACACATCGAAAAATCGGCCGTAGCTGAGCATGTTTTTTGAGATGGGAACCACGAAATTAAATTTAATGAGACAAGCTTTCTAGCACGAACATCTCATTATCATGCGCGCATATATGGTAAGTAGGCTGTTTAGGTTTTCTTATTGGTACCGGCACGTAGCGCTCTGTATGAAAATCACTGGCTGTGCTATGTGCGGTCTGTGGCTAGTTTGCATTGTTGTCTGCCATTGCAGTGTTGGGCTGTATCGGATATCATGAACTATATATATTATGACTTTTGAACATTATTAAGGTAAATACACTGTTTGTTCTCTATCAGAATCTTGCATTTTCTAACTGTGCCTATCAGTAGTTAGTGCCTTCAGTAGCTTGAATCTTTTATTTAGCTAGCAGTATTGGCGCTCGCTGTATTGCAGTAGTTTGAATAACGAAGATTTTTGTGAGGTAAGTGATTTGTGAAACGTATAGGTTAATTTAGTCAGGGCCATTCTCTTGTAGGGATTATTGAAAGTCAGATTGCGTTGCGCTAAAAAATATTGTGTGTCAGTTTAAGCACAGTCATGTATAATTTTTCTAAGGGGACGTTTCAGTAAAAGTAGCAAAAGAGATTCACAAACACCATTATAATTTTAACAGAAAAGAGGAAGTTTTCAAGTTGGGCAAAATACGGATGTCGTCGTTGCGCCAGCAAAATGACAATCGATTACTTTTAATAGAGAATGATGGCGCCTTCCAAAGATAGGCATACCGTCGGCATCACGTGACGAATGGTGGTGCCTTCTATGCGCTCTATCAATGCGAGAGTAGAAGGAACCTTGGTTGCAGTAGCCGGACGACCTCAGAAGATGTCTCCCGCAGATGAAAACGAAACGTTGGGTGGAAATTTTGTACATCGACCACGGCCTCTCAAAGCGGAAGTTTTAACTGCAGATAACACTGGTCGTGAAAGCCTACAGTGTATGATTTTGATCATAGGTGCTAGGTTCCTTAATTTCAAAGCATATACAGTTATGATATGATTTTTTATGGATAGTTCTTGAGCCATGGTCCCAATTATTACAGCACCTTGAAATGCGTTAGCCTAGTTATTGTAGCGTGTGCCATCTACTGTAGGGCGGTCCTCTACCCTAGCTCCATCGACAGGTTTTGAGCACACATCCCTACCCTCTTTTACACGTGGAACTAGGTACTATGTACCAGGAATGCTACAAATCATTTGCTACATTCGCGTTAATGTGAATGCATTTTCCGCTATAATTGCCTACCTTATGCGATATTACATGCCACTAACAACCGCAACTACATAATGTATCTGATCCAAACATAAAAGAGTATATGCCACGCAGTACGTATATGTAAGATCAGGCCGGCAGTTAACGTTCGAGTGAAATGCTAAGCCACGTATCATGTTTACAGTAATGAAGCTCTTACCAAATGAATTTGGCGTCTACACAAACCACCATAACTATCTTTTCCAACAAATGGAGAGTCATACACTATATTGCCGACTGCCTCACATATTGCTATGGCCATATTCATTAATGTAACATAAGGCACTGCTGATGGAGTTTTAGCATCAATTTCAAAACATACACATACATATAAAACATCTACAACTACTCATTATCTACACATCTTTACTGTAATCCATATCCACAGACATAAGTGTCTAACGCGTGCAAACACTTACCACCTCTAACAGTACTATTACACTACTGGCCATTAAAATTTCTACCCCAAGAAGAAATGCAGATGATAAACGGGTATTCATTGGACAAATAAATTATACTAGAACTGACACGTGATTTCATTTTCACGCAATTTGGGTGCTTAGGTCCTGCGAAATCAGTACCCAGAACAAAATCCTCCGGCCGTAATAACGGCCCTCCGCCACACACCATTGGGTGGCTTGCGGGGTATAAATGTAGATGTAGATGTAGATATGCCTGGGCATTGAGTTGAACAGAGCTTGGATGGCGTGTACAGGTACAGCTGCCCATGCAGCTTCAACACGATACCACAGTTCATCAAGAGTAGTGACTGGCATATTGTGACGAGCAAGTTGCTCGGCCACCATTGACCAGACGTTTTCAATTGGTGACAGATAGGAAGAATGTGCTGGCCAGGGCAGCTGTCGAACATTTTCTGTATCCAGAAAGGACCGTACAGGACCTGCAACTTGCGGTCGTGCATTATCCTGCTGAAATGTAGGGTTTCTCAGGGATCGAATGAAGGGTAGAGACACGGGTCGTAACACATATGAAATGTAACGTTCACTGTTGTGGATGGGAACAAGAGCTGACCGAGACTTGTAACCAATGGCAACCCATACCATCAAGCCAGATGATACACCAGCATGGCGATGACGAATACACGCTTCCAATGTGTGTTCACTGCGATGTCGGCAAACACGGATGCGACCATCATGATAGTGTAACCAGAACCTGGATTCATCCGGAAAAATGACGTTTTGCCATTCCTGCACCCAGATTCGTCATTGAGTACACCATCACAGGCGCTCTCCTGCATGTGATGCAGCGTCAAGGGTAACCGCAGCCGTGGTCTCCGAGCTGATAGTCCATGCTGCCGTGAACGTCGTCGCACTGTTCGTGCAGATGGTTGTTGTCTTGCAAACGTCCCCATCTGTTGACTCAGGGATCGAGACGTGGCTGCATGATCCGTTACAGCCATGTGGATAAGATGCCTGTCATCTCGACTGCTAGTGATAAGAGGCCGTTGGAATCCAGCACGGCGTTCTGTATTACCCTCCTGAACCCACCGATTGCCTATTCTGCTAACAGTCATTGCATCTCTACCAAAGCGAGCAGCAATGTCGCGATACGATAAACCGCAATCGCGATAGACTACAATCCGACCTTTATCAAAGTCGGAAACGTGATGGCACACATTTCTCCTCCTTACACGAGGCATCACAACGTTTCACCAGACAACGCGGGTCAACTGCTGTTTGTGTATGAGAAATCGGTTGGAAACTTTCCTCATATCAGTACTTTGTAGGTGTCGCCCCCGGCGCCAACCTTGTGTGAAAGTTCTGAAAAGTTAATCATTTGCATATCACAGCATTTTCTTCCTGTCGGTTAAATTTCACGTCTGTAGCATGTCATCTTGGTGGTGTAGCAATTTTAATGGCCAGTAGTGTACATTGCAACATCAACCTCACAATATACTACTGATCAGTAACCATCACACTTTAGAAAACAGTACATTCCTTTCCTACACTATCTCAACCGTACACTTCATACATTATATTACCTTTTTAAAACACTACAAAATCTGCTATACTTCAATTCGACTGCTTTTCGAACTTCACCCTATATACCTCCAACTCTTCAAGAATATATAATTTGGCACCATTTTTGAATTGTATGAAATGGTCATAGTATTCTCTATAGTACCTGGCGCTTGCCCTCATTTCTTACATGATGCCCATAATGCATTCTTTTCAGTGGCCTGATTGTCTTCTTTTACCAAATCTCAAAACTCATATCCATTTCCCCTACGTAGCACTTACGACAGAGATCACATTGGTACTTGTAGACACCTACATTTTCGATTTATTTCATTTTTGCCCTCGGCTTAGTTATACAGCATTTATCTAAATCTGTTCTTTAATGGACCCAATGTACTGTATAATTTTATCGTTCTTTGCCAAGAACACAGAAATTTGTTGGTGTCTTCCCTGAAATAGTGTAAAGTAACATACTTACTCTATTTACTAAGCACATCCTCTACTGTGCTCTATATGCAGACGAATGAATCATCAACATATCATGTGTATGGGATGACCCAGTTCCACTATTCTGAATTCTCTGTGAAAACCTTCCGTTGCAATCTGTTTATACAAATATCTGCCATGAGACCTGGTACCATGTCACAGGACTACGCATAGAAATCTGTATATAACTGTAACTCTTCAGTATATAACTGTTTGTATACTGAAATATGAAAAGGTATTACTTATGATAACTTTATTGGCATTGCATATATACATGCACTACACTTTTATATTACGTTAATATTTTATTCGCCTTGTAAGAAACAAAACATTCTGTTTTAATAAGAAAAATTTTAATGCATGATATGGAAGATGGTAAGGGGATCAATTCCACAGCCCTTTCATTGTATGAGACAGTACGCATTAGCTACACAAAAATGTGCCGTGGTGTATCTGTCAGTGTACTTGTGGCTGATTCCTTTCTGAGCGAAATGCTCATGTTATTATATTATTAGCGTCCTTAATGTCCGTGAATATATAATCGTTTGATACAATTGTTCAAATATATATGACCAAGGTCTGCACACCTCATGATGGTGCGTAATATTTGTAAGATGATCTTTTGGTAATGTAGCCCTATATAATGATATATTACCAGCATCTTATAAGATACTTACCCTACGATATTAGGTTTATATGCTTACCCCACAAACAACTTTTTTTTATGTGGCCTTCATGACGTGAATGGTGATTCCGTCAGATGCTCAATACGATGCTGTGTAATGTGTACTTAATGCCTTGTTGTGGGTTTGGTACCAAAGGTTATAAAAAATAACGTAATTTGTAACGCTATAAGGGTTTTAAGCCTTTCAACTTACTTTATTTTTAGACAGTACGCAGCTAACAAACTATAATGAAAAGGAAATTGTAGGGTTTAGCATATACATCTACATGAATAGTCTACAAATCATGTTTAAGTGCCTGGCAGAGGGGGGGTTGTTCATCCAACCACCTTCAGAATAATTGTCTATTTTTACCGTCTCTGTGGAAAAAACGAATACCTATTTCTATCCGTACGAGCTCTGATTTCCATTATTTTTTGTGATGATCCTATGTAGGTCGCCGTAAACAAAATATTTTTGTGTTAGGAGGAGAAAGTAGGTGATTGAAATTTCGTGTGATTGTTACGTCGCAATGAGAAAAGCTATTGTTTAATTGATGTCCACCCCAAATCCTATATCATTTCAATGACACAGTCTCCCGTATTTTGCGATAATGCAAAACGTTTACCCTTCTTTGAACTTTCTGAATGTATTTCGTCTATTCCATCTGGTAAGGATCCCACACCGCGCAGCAGTATTCTAAAAGGAGACGGAGAAGTGTGATGAAGGCAGTCTCTTTAGTAGACCAGTTAAATTTTCTAAGTGTAGAGATTTAGCCTACCCCACAACATTTTCTGTGTATTCCTTGCAGTTTAATTTATTCGTAATTGCCATTCCTAGGTATTAAGTGGAATTCACAGCCTTTAAACTTGACTGATTTGTGTAACAACCGATGTTTAATGAATTCTTTTTAGCAGTTATGTGAATGACCTCACACTTTTCGCTATTTAGGATCCAATGCAAATTTTTGCACCAGGCACATATCTTTTCTAAATAGTTTTGCAATTTCTTTTTATCTTCTTATGACTTTCCTAGTCGAGAAACGACGGCATCATCTGCAAACAACCTAATACGGCTGACCAGATTGTCTGCTAAATCGTTTATATACATAAGAAACAGCAAAGGTTCTAAAACACTACCTTGGGGAACGCCAGAAATCATTTCTGTTTTACTCGATAACTTTCCGTCGTTTACTACGAACTGTGACCTCTCTGACAGGAAATCACGAATCTATTGAAATGACGCAATTTCACTACAAGCCGCTTGTGTGGTAGAGTGTCAAAAGCATTCTGGAAATCCAGAAATATGAATCGATCTGAAATCTCTTGTCAATAGCACTGTACACTTCATGCGAATAAAGAGTTTGTTGTGTTTTACAAGAATGATGTTTTTAAACCCATGTTGACTGGTCAATAGACCGTTCTCTTCGAGGTAATACAAAAGGTTCGAACACAATGTATCTTCTACATCTACATCTACATCTACATGACTACTCTGCAATTCACATTTAAGTGCTTGGCACAGGGTTCATCGAACCACAATCATACTATCTCTCTACTATTCCACTCCCGAACAGCGCGCGGGAAAAACGAACACCTAAACCTTTCTGTTCGAGCTCTGATTTCTCTTATTTTATTTTGATGATCATTCCTACCTATGTAGGTTGGGCTCAACAAAATATTTTCGCATTCGGAAGAGAAAGTTGGTGAGGTGTTCCAAAACCCTGCTGCATATCGACGTTAATAATGGGGCCCTGTATTGCAGTGGATTACTCCTAGTACATTTCTGTGCAACTTTCCAGTCTGTGGGTACGGACCTTTCGTCGATCGAACGGTTGTGTATGATTGTTAAGTATGGAGCTATTGCTTCGGCATACTCTGAGAGGAAACTAATTGGTATACAGTCTGCACCGGAATACTTGCTTTTGTTAAGTGATTTAAGTTGGTACACTACTCCTTGGATATATACTATTGTTGGCAGCTGTTCTTGATTCGAATTCTGAAATATTTACATCGCCTTCTTTGGTGAAGGAATTTCGGAAGTCTGTGTTTAGTAATCTGCCTTAGCAGTACTGTAGTCGGTAGTGTTTCCACTGCAATCGCGCAGAGACGGCATTGATTGTGTCTTGTCGTTAGCATACTTCACATACAACCAGAATCTCTTTGGATTTTCTGCTAGGTTTCGAGACAAAGTTTCGTTGTGGATACTATTATAAGCATCTTGCGTTGAAGCCCTCGCTAAATTTCAGGCTTCTGTAAAAGATTGCCAATCTTGGAGACTTTACGTTCGTTTAAGTTTGGCAGGTTTTTTCGTTGTTTCTGGCACAGTGTTCTGACCCGTTTTGTGTACGAGGGAGGATCAGCTCCGTCATTTGTTAATTTATTTGGTATTAATCTCTCAACTGCTGCCGATACTATTTCTACGAATTCAAAGTACATCTGGTCATCGTTAATTTGGGAGGAGTGCAGATTGTTTCTCAGGAAGGGGTCAAGTAATTTTTTATCTGCTTTTTTGAGAAGGTATATTATTCGTTTATTTTTGTATGCAAGAGAGTAATGCTTGGTACTATATCATGCTACAAAAAACAAAAAGTTGTACACAAAAAGACGCGGTATCTCATGGCCTCCTGGCTTTGTATGTTCCATTTGGACACTGCGTTATTTTGTAAAAACAAAAAAACAAAAACATTAGTATTACCTGTAATATAAATTTGACATACTTATTTGGATGCTAAGTTGTTTTGCTAAACAAAAATTCAGCACTTTCAATAATGTAACCTTAATATTTCTTCACTTTTAAAAATATTATCCATAAATGACAGTGGTTGCGGAAGCACCATAAAAAACTACTAAGCACATATGCGCATGCACATGTGTATGTGGGCGACACCTGCAAAGGTGTCATGTTGACTATTGTGGGTAATATTTTTCAGTTGGTTGTCTCAGTCAGTTGCAACGAACATATAGGCTAATATCAATGAGGGTATTGTTTCCCATTGTATATTTTTCTGTAGAGAAGCTCTTCATGCCCTTTGGCACCACATTATGTGAATAATTATGGCTCATAGGAAGGTACGTCTATAGGTATATGTGTACCTGTAATATGGACATACAGAATGTTTGTTCACATTATAATAAGACATGTAATTTGTAGTTTAAGGCGTGTGGCTTGATAATGGGCTGGTCATCCAAAACCGGTGATCACTACAGGTGAATTTTATAGCAGTGCAACTGACTTGGACGAAGTAAATAATTGTTTAATTTCCTCAGTACTGACCACTTGCGGGACTACGATCCCGTGCCAGCATACCTCGAATAAGCAAGTTTGCGGATCATCAGGCAGCATGCAAATGAAGCAGATACCTACTGGAAGAAATGACTTTGCCTTGCAAGATTCAGAGCTAAAATTGATTTTAACTGTAAATGTTTGTTGTAGAATATGGTTCGAAAAGATGCAGAAGTATATATTCGTAAAAGTTTGTTGTACAATGTGGCTCCAGAGTATGACGAAGAGTGTAATAAATCTAACAATGCTAAACTTATGAAGAATAGGGCGGAGCTCATGTGGATAAAGTCAGAGGTACGCGAAGCGTATGGTCTGAAGGATAGGTTGAATAAGGATATTTTTAAATTACATTTGGTGCTGTCTGCCGTATTGAGTTTCAGACTGTTTAGCATTTTTTACGATAAAGTATGTTAGTAGGTAGCATCTCCGCGTAAAACTATTAAGATGAGACAAGATGGTAAAACTAGACGTTTACGTAGTGTTGAATGTAACCGTAACGACAACACTGACGAGAAAGTAGTTACTAATCATTTTTATCACAGTATAGTGAACAGGACAGATACTGTATTCAGTGAAAGTGTAATGTTGTTGATAAGTAATGGACTGCAGTTTGCTCCAACGGCTAGGGTTTCTGAGGGTCATATTGCGGAAATAAAGTCAATTTCTGTATGCGGTACGTTCACTGAGGTAGCGGAAGCAAAACTAGAGCTTACAGCTCAAAAACTACTGAATAAGGAATTGGCTTGTGGTCACATTGGGGACAAGGTGGACAAAGATGTGAAGCTTGTTAATGACACCTATAAAAAGTTACATACGAAAAAAGCCATCATAATAAGACCCAATAAGGGTAATATCCTTGTTGTTTTGACAGAGACGAATATAGTGTTTAAGTTACACAATTTTTGGAAGAATGAAGTATAAAGTCGGGAGCGAAAGACTCCACAGTTTTTTTTTCAGATAGGTGAGGCGTCACAGATTCTCTTGCATCCACGGGAGAAAGGAATACTGATTTTTATGAACTACTGCCCCACCATTAAGGGCACAACTGAAACTGTGTAAGGATGATAACAGTAAGATGCTAATAATTAATGGTACATATTCGCCCTTAGCAAGTTTGAATAAATTCCTGTATAGGAAATTAAAGGAAAAATGTTAGTACGATATAGATTACAACGTTGTTGGTAGTATAACCTTTAGGAATGAGGCGAAGGGGCTACAAATTACAGACTTGTAGATGACATGTTAATGGCATCATACGAATTCGTGAATTTATACGCTAATGATACATTGTACATAATAAGAGACGACCTGGTCTGCCACCAGGAATGAATGTAGGGGAAGTAACCGAGTTCATGAATTTGCTCAAATTTAGTTATAGTATAATTATATCTAGTTTGGCTGGAATGTGTATCGGCAATGTGATGGCCCAGCAATAGGTAACTTTTTATCAGTTCTCTCTGCAGGCATTTATGTAAACGTGCTGGCAATGAAGCATTTTCAGAGAGAATTCAGAACGATGGAACCAAATCGTCTTTTATAGACTGTACATTGGTGATGCATTCATCACCATAATGGTCACAGTATACACACTGGATAATATGACGACGGTATTTAATTCGCATCATACGAACGTGGTATACGCGCTAGAGCATGAAGCAGAAAGGAAAATTAATCTCCTAGACCTTACGCTCTCCAGAAAAGAAATATTTAGCGTTTAAAATTAACAGAAAACCAACTCATGTAGACATGATTATTCATAATAGCTCTAACCATCCTAGAGACCATAAGACAGCATTGTATAACGCAAAAGTGACACACATAGGCAAACTACCATTGGATGAGACAGAAACAGACACGAAACGCAAGACGCTCGCGGAGATAGCTGTTGCGTGGTTGCAGATCTGAAGTTGTAAACAATCTGTACAGTAAGCATAAGCAAAAGAAACGAATGCTTTAATAAAGAGATTAGGTACGTTACTGTACACTTGCAAGGGGAAGTACAAAAAAAATTGTTTTCTGCATTCCCAAAGAGATGATAAATTCCATATAGGATGTCAGGTCTATTAAAGAATAGACTAAGGTATATACTAGGTGAACCAGCCTAGGAAAAAATTACATTAAATTCGAAAACGCAGGTGCCTACAAATTACAGTGTGGTACCTGTGTGAAGTTGTACGTAGTGGAGACAGGCAGCAGTTTCGAGATATGATATAAAGAGCGTATCAGCTGGCTGTACAGAATGGGTTACGGACAGCATGTAAGAACTGAGGGGTATGCTCCAGGTACTGCGGAGAATATGATGACCATTTTACACGAGGCTAAAAAGTGCCAAAATTAGATATTCTTGACGAGTTGGATACATATAGGGCGAAGGTGCAAGAGCCTAGCAAACTGCTAAATGAGCAGGCATAAGTGAAGTATAGTAGAATTTTTAAAGTTTTTAAAAATGTATTCTAATATATGAAGTGTATGGTTCAGATACTATAGTAAGGGAATGTACTGTTATGTAAAAGGTAATGGTTACTGCTCACCAGTATATTCGAGCTGGGTGTTGCAAAATATTAGCACCTTTAGAAGTGGTACAGTGTTTGCATGATTTACATGCGTTTGACTGTGGATATGGATTACAGTTAAGATGTGTAATACATAGATATGAGTATTTGTTTTGTATGGATTTAACGTAATTATATGTTTAGAAGTTGATGAAACTCCATCAGCAGTGGTGCAGGATACATAAATGTGTATGACCATAGAAAACTACGAGGTAGTCAGTACTATTTGAATGTTTCATTTTGTTAGAAAAGATAAGTATGGTGGTTTGTATAGGTGACACATTCCTTTGATATGGAAATCATGATCGCATGTGCCTATAGATGTGATACATGCCTTGGCACTTGACTAGAACTTTCACTGTCAGCATGACCTTACATGTAGGTACCACTGTCTACACTGATATACTCTTCCGTGTCTGAATCAGACACGCCAAAGGTAGGCACTTATATTAGAAAAGTCATTTAATCTGGTGTAAATGCAACAAATGATCTTTAGTGTTCCTGGTACATAGCACATAGCACCAGATGTGTTACAGGGTTGGAGATTTGAGTCCAAAAACTATGATGAGTGCACAGGACCAGCATACAGTAGACTGCATTACCCTACGAATAACTAGGCTAATGCATAGAACTTTTACGTACTGAAATAAAGGAAGGTACCAGACGTGAGGAAATTGTTAGCTTTGCACATGTACATGTATCACATATTTTAATACACTCACATTATATTCATGACTTCTTGTAAGAAGCATTATTTTTGTTCCAATAAGAAAACATTTGATACATGATAAGAAAAATGGTAAGGTGTTTTATTCCACAGCCAAACATTCTATGATACAGTACACACTGATCACACTGTGATGTATATGTTAGTGATACTTATGGTTATTTCCTTTCAGAGTGAAATGCATATTACATTACTTGTGTTCTTAGGGTGCACACACAGATAATCGTTTGAGACACTTGTTCAAACATGTATGACTAAGATCTACACACCTCATGATGATGCATATTGTTTGTAAGATGCTCTATCGTAATGTGGCCATATGTAGTGACATATTACCAGCATTTTATACAATACTTTTACCTACAATTATGAATGATCATTGTGTCAGATGATGCTCAGTATGGTGCTGTGTAATGTGTATTTAATGTGTTGCTGTGTGTTTGATACCAAAGGTCATGCTAAAAATGTAATTTGAAAATCTGGAAATGTTTTATGTCTTCACCCAATTTTGTTTTTAGACAGTATGTGGCCAACAGACAACACCGAGCAGTATATTTTAGGCTCTAGCGTTGACTCCCTGTATGCAATGTCGTAGTGATTGGTACTGTACTATGCTACAAAAACACAGGGTCGTATAAAGAAACAGGGTGTTGCATGTGTATGCCAGTATGTCTAAGAGCGACACCTAAAAAGGCCTCCTGTATGTAACATTTGTCAATTTGTTTGTGTAAGTCAGTTGCAACACATACAAAGGGTAAGATCAATGAGGGTACGGATTGCTCACAGTATACTTTGCTGGACAGAAGCTCTTCACGCTGTTAGCACCAAAATGGTTTAAATGGCTCTGAGCACTATGGGACTTAACATGTGAGGTCCTCAGTCCCCTAGAACTTAGAACTACTGAAACCTAACTAACCTATGGACATCACACACATCCATGCACGATGCAGGATTCGAACCTGCGACCGTAGCAGTCGTGCAGTTCCAGACTGTAGCGCCTAGAATCGCTCGGCCACCCCGGCTCTGTAGTACGGACATACATACTGTTTGTATACATTATTTGAAGATATATACTTAGTAATTTTACGTGTGTGCTTCGAGAATGTGCATGTCAGCCCAGAACTGTTAACGACTATGGCAACATTTTATATCAATGCAACTGAGACGGAGAAAACAAACAAAACATCTTGGTTCCTGAGTACTGAGCAATTGCGGACCTACCATCTCGCGTCGGATAAGCTAGTTGAGTGTGACTGTAACGTGACTGAGTGATCCGCCCAGTGGCTGTCGCCGAGGCGGTGGTGGGGGAGTTGGAACAGGAGGAGGCGGGCGAGCGCGCCGGCGAAATGAGATTTTCGCGGCTGAGCAAACTAGACGGGGCGTGGAGTGACGCCGCCAGGCAACAGGCCATTAAGGGCGGTGGCGAGGAGCGGCGGGCAACGCGACCACTTGCCACTCGTCTCAGCCTCGCCGCCGGCCGACTCCGCACGCCGGAGATTGCTTATAGCCGGCCCCGGCTTTGTGCTGGCAGCGCCCACAAGCCCTGTTCCATCTCCCGCGTAGTCGGGGTAAAACTTTACAGCCACTCCAGTGCCGAAAACATAAAGCCGACACGTCGGGCGGTGAAATATTGCAGCTACCTGTCTGCGAGTAGCAGCGTCGCACTGCTGGCCTCCGAGACTAACGACAGCTACAGCATTGTAAATGAAACTGATGTACGATTGGAAGAAGAAATCCACAGAATGGTGCAGTTATTAGTAGCATGTTAGACCTCTGAAGGTGGCTATATAATTTTGAATTGTCAGGTTACCTTCGACTAGGAAAGTGGGTGCACTCAGCGACTGTGATGTGATTTACACTACTGGCCTCTGTGCCAAGGGTAACTGACCCAGTCTTCTTCGCGGTATATGTAGGAGTGTCTGGTGGTCGCTAGCTACATGCGTGATGCAGAAGTAACTTTGTATGATGCAGGATACCAACTGCATGATTACCACATCGATATGGAACGTGGTGACACATATCCGGGTTGGAGACCGGTTTCAAGCTCAAATATTCAAGCTTCCGTCGTCAGTGGCAGAGACATGTAATTGAGGAAGTGCTTTCCTGTATTTTACGATGTGTAGACCACTTTTGCAAGGTTTAACTATCACTGCAATAATTCGACCTGTACTAAATAGTTTTCATACCGAAAGCCTCGTCCGTAGAAAAAAAAAAGGCGGACAGTGCTCCCACACCGGCTGCATCAGTAATTTGGCGGGTAAAGTCACTAAGGGCTCCATTCATTTACAAGGCATCCTTTGTGCCGGGACATAGGAGCCTCTACAGACTGATCCTAGTAAGAAGGGGGCAAGGTGTCTATGGCGGGATGCTGTCCCTCATCCACCACTGTGGCATTGAGACATCTCCAGAGCTGTAGGACACCGAATATTCCAGCCATTTTTCTCATCTGGCGGTCAGTGCTTCGAATTCTGTTTGCATCATTGTTCAGATTTTAGCATGTGAGCTTTGACAATGCTTTTATGATTAACTGTGTTTTCCTGAGTGTCGACATACACCACTGGGCATTAAAATTGCTACACCACGAAGATGACGTGCTACAGAAGCGAAATTTAACCGACAGGAAGAAGATGCTGTGATATGCAAATGATTAGCTTTTCAGAGCATTCACACTAGGTTGGCGCCGCTGGCGACACACACAACGTGCTGACATGAGGAAAGTTTCCAACCGATTTCTCATAGACAAACAGCAGTTGACCGGCATTTCCAGGTGCAAAGTTGTTGTGGTGCCTCGTGTAAGAAGGAGAGATGCTTATCATCTCGTTTCCGACTTTGATAATGGCTGGATTGTAGCCTATCGCGATTGCGGTTTATCGTATCGCGACACTGCTGCTCGCGTTGGTCGAGATCCAATGACTGTTAGCAGAATATCGAATCGACAGGTTCAGGAGGGTAATACGGAACGCCCTGCCGCACCCCAACGGCCTCGTATAACTAGCAGTCGAGATGACAGTCATTTTATCCGCATGGCTGCAACGGATCGTGCAAGACAACAACGATCTGCACGATCAGTTCGACGACGTTTGCAGCAGCATGGACTATCAGCTCGCACAGACAGGAGCGCCTGCGATGGTGTACTCAACAAGGAACCTGGCTGCACGAATGGCAAAACGTCATTATTTTGGATGAATCCAGCATCATGATGGTCGCATCCGTGTTTGGCGACATCGCGGTAAACGCACATAGAAAGCGTGTATTCGTCATCACCATACTGGCGTACCACCCCGCGTGATGGTATGGGGTGCCATGGTTACACGTCTCGGTCACGTCTTGTTCGCATTGACGGCACTTTGAACAGTGGACGTTACATTCCACATGTGTTACGAGCCGTGGCTCTACCCTACATTCGATCCCTGCGAAACCCTACATTTCAGCAGCATAATGCACGACCGCATGTTGCAGGTCCTGTACGGGCCTTTCTGGATACAGACAAAGTTCGACAGTTGCCCTGGCCAGCACATTCTCCATATCTCTCACCAATTGAAAACGTCTGGTCAATGGTGGTCGAGCAACTGGCTCGTCACAATAAGCCAGTCACTACTCTTGATGAACTGTGTTATCGTGTTGAAGCTGCATGGGCAGCTGTACCTGTACATACCATCCAAACTCTGTGGGACTCAATGCCTAGGCATATCAAGGCCGTTATTGCAGCCAGAGGTGGTTGTTCTGGGTAATGATTTCTTGGTATCTACGCACCCAAATGGTGTGAAAATGTAATGACATGTCAGTTCTAGTATAATATATTTGTCCAATGAATAACAGTTTATCATCTGCATTTCTTCTTGGGGTAGCAATTTTAATGGCCAGTAGTGTATAAATTACAGAGCGCAGTAATCAGTCGTTCTTTTTGGTTTTTTGCAGGTTTTATTTGGCAAATCCAGATTTCGGATAGTTCCTAGCCATTATCAATTAACTATTTCCCCTGAATACTCAAAGAACAGTGACTGACCCCCTAACAACTGGGAACTGACATGCATCACGACTAGAAAGTAGTTGCACTGATAATGGCTATGCACTAGCCGAAATCTGTGTTTGCCAAATAAAACATGCAAAGAAAGAGACGACTGATTGCTGCGCTCTGTAATTTATATTTTTTTTAATTTATTCTCAGTATTAGAAACCTTCGAAAGTACGTGAAGGCAAAGGTTATTTGCACTTTTGGAAATCGTCGTGAATTAAAACTGCGATCAATGCTGAAGTAGAACACAGATCTGTGCTGTCGTAAACGATTACCTTACTGATTTTCTTCTAACTTTATGCCCGGATAGTGTCGAGAATGATTATATAGGATGTAAATACAGGGTGATTGTAATTAAACTTTAAAAATGCCGTAGAAATAACACCGCTGGTCATAATGTCGTCAAATTGCAACAGAATATCATTGGAGAGGGTCGGAAACGTACAACAGAAGAGAAAATGTAGTGTAAAAATTGATCAATCGATGGCGCTGCATGTGCCAGAATACGTAAATGAAAACATCTGTCATGCGTAAGACCCATTGAAGTTGGTATAAACACTCCGGGTACACGGCTTTACCTCCTTTCGCGTCTGCGACATTCACCATGAATGTCTCAATGCATCTGTATTACAGGAATGATAATTTTGCATACGTCACTCTGTAGAAGTTCCGGACACTGAAGGGTTTGAAAAAAGGTGTTGGTCTGATGACTGCCGTGGGTCTGGAGCCAACGATTCGGAAATTTGAAAAGACGAGTTCTTTTGGTGTGCAACGTGGTAGAGGGAGGAAACGAATTGATTCGACTTCAGTGGAAGCAGTGGTCACAGCAATGCAGGAGAAGACGAGTGGTGGTCTGCAAACGTGTGATGCACGGAGAATTGCCCGAATGTTAGCCATACTCGTGAGAAAGGTGCATAAAATCCTACGAAACATCCTTCTCTGCTATCCATTCAAAATTACCCATATGAACGGGTTGCTTCCTGTTGACCTGCCAGCAAGAGCCACCTTTGTTTCATTATTTCTTGTTCGCATCGAAGCGGACAGTGATTGGCTGTGAAAGATTTTGTGGACAAACGAAGTAAACTTCCATCTGACAGGATATGTCAATATACACAATTTTCGAATATGGACAACGGAAAATCCACTAGAAAATCAACCATGCCTTCAACCTGAAAAGGGCACTGTCTAGGGGGGGTTTGCGACATCATTTTTCATATGCCCATATTTTTTCGAAGAGACAGGTGCTTCCGGTCCTGTTACCTGTACCGTCTCCGGTAAGCACTATGACTGTTTTTTGCGCAACCACGTCATTCCAGCTCTCCAACAGCGTGGACGTGTGGATGGGATATTTTTATGCAAATTGATTTTCATAATCAGCAACAAAATCCATTAATAAGTAGATATATCGGGAAGTGAGTTAAGAAATAAAATAGTCATAAAACGGCTTCTAAGATGTACATTCACTTAATTAATACATCTTTACTGTTCGCTTCTGCTGAAAATACGTTTAGCTTACTTCAAGTTCACTACCTCAGGAGATAATTCAGTAACATAGAATTTAAATAGGCAAAATAAACCAACCCTCTTATCTTTCAGTCAACACAGTGGGAGACACTGAAAAGAGCTGAACTGAGTTTTTTGATTACAGTAGTTTTTCATATGTTCTCTCCATTTTAACTACTTATACAGCTAGCCTACACATAATTTTGCACCCCTTGATTACTCCAGTATATAACCATTAATGTCTAATTCTGAAGATAGGTCATTACTGATCGTTTTAAATTGCATAATATGAGTCTTTGCGACATTTAGACTTAAAGTATTAGTTGTGAGACATTTGTAGACCTGTTGACCTCTAATCATGAATGTGTCTGCTAGGACTGAGTTTGTATCCTTGATTGGTATGTCTGTGTTATCAGGAAAGATTACAGTCCTTGAACAGTCGTCTAAATTCGAAGACGATACACACAATTCAGCTGTGGTCTCACCGGTCCCGACGGAGGTTCGAGTCCTCCCTCGGCCATAGATGTGCGTTTTTCCATAAGATAATTTAGGTTAAGTAATGTGTAAGCTTAGGGACTGATGACCTTAGCAGTGAAGTCCCATAGGATTTCACGCACATTTCAACATTTTTTTGTGGTCTCACCAAGAGATTCCCGCTTTCAGAGGGGTGAACGGCGTTGTGCTAAGGCACGGTGCGCAATCGCAACACGACTAGCGAAGCCCTATCTCCAAAAATAAACCGTCTCATTGTTAGTGACGTCAGTGGACAAATGTTGAATTTTAGACTGCCAGCTGTCAATCCTGGACGCTGCTGTGTCTTCTTCTGTTGCTCATAACGTGGCATGCCAGGTGCCACATGCATTCCTCAGGTGAGCTATTTCGAAATCCATGTTGAATCTACTATGCTCATGTGTGATTCCCTAGAACAAAATGTTCAACGTCGCCTACCCACCTGTTTCATTTTCGGAGTCTTTCACTGTGTCTTTTTTAAAAATTTTCTGCCTTTATTTTTAGTGATTAATGCATTCTTTTATGGAAAACTTTGTACTGAAATTACTGGTGTACCACTGAATGTGGTTGGGCGTGGACTGAAGAAAAAGAAAAGAATGGAGTGTGCCAATGAGTAACAATTTTTACAGAACACGTTTTACAAAACTGCTACACAATCTCACCAACAAAACTGCTTCCGGTGAGGAGATCCAATCAATTTAAATTATTAACACATTCCTTGAATTTGTTAGCTAGCTATGAGAATGAACAAGTGCTCTAAGGGCAGTATAGCTTGCAAACAATTAAAACAATTATGCTGAAAGCCAGGATTCTGTCAGATATGGCTTGGGAACAGAGTTTTTCCGACAAATGAGAGAACACGAGTGCAGCACGTCAGGAGAAAGTGCACTGCAGGCTGTAAACTTTCGGCGTGAGAAAAACGTTAAACAATGTCCTTTAGAAAGTATAAGATATGCAAAAGCAGGAGAAAAATACGACATACTCAGCGTAGGAGATAGCTATTGTGAACCAAAAAGGCCGCAGATGTAGATGTTTAAATTTCATGAAGGTAGCAGAGACTCGCGAGTGCTTAGGTGCCGACTTTTCTATTCCATGAAAATCGAATGTACACATACAGTGAGAGACGATTTCTGTCTACCTCCCCTCTCCAGAAGGCATCAAAGCAGTACTGGGTAATCAGACAGTTTCGTTAGGAGTAGGAAAATTCTTTTAAATGCTATAAATGGCTACGGAGATTCCAGTGCAGCCACAAATAGCTAGATTTGTGGAGAGTGTGGGCAGAATAGAGTTCCTCTTAGGGAATGACAGAATCCACCTCAGTGCTGCAGAGGAAGATGTCGTCTCCTTTGAGCTGTGTACAGATATTAGGGCTCAACTTCGGATTCTCATCCACTACAGCCTCTGCACCTGAGCATAGGCTGCAGTTGCGTATGCCTTCACTAAAGGTTTGTGAGGTTAGTTTTAAGACAAATTTTCGGTCTTATAAATCAGTTCTACGGCCAACTAACTGCCCTCAGCATGCAAATGAGGTGGTGCTTGTTCATACTTTTCTAGGTCTTTCCATTAGGCTACGAACGTGTTCAAGAATCACTGATTTCAGAGAACACGATTATTGTGTCAGTCTTTCTCAAATCCACCCACCTTTGCCATCTTGTGCTCCTTTGCAATTATTTGCAAGGGAAAGACACCTAATTTTGGGAGGTTTTTTAAGCAGGATTTAGAGGAAAATGGAAACCATTTATGTTAGCACAACCTGGAACTTATTTGGTTTCTAATTTTAGGAAGAGGGCTGATGTCAGTTGGCATGACAAATCTGGATCTTGAAATTCCATTGTTCCAGGAATGACATTTTTTGAGATCACTAGGAAGATCCTTCTTTTGCATCCTCATTACCAGGTGAACTACTCTCAGGAGGATCAGCCGATTGTTCTACAAAAGCAAATTCATGGGGTCGTAAATATTAACGGGTGCATGGGAAAGAACATCCCTTCTGGAAACTACTACTATTTCTGCTGTTGCTGCTTCTACATAAGCCTTTTAAAAGATGTCGCTTTTCTGGTACACAATTGCAACACTACAAAACTGACACTTAATTCAGCTCTCAGTCTCCTGAGCGTAAAATGTCCAATGGCTGCATTTTTGGATGTTATGGGGTGGTAAAGATAAAATGGAGACATGGTTATCCCTGACATTGGTGAACTGCCCGTCAACGTCGAGAACCGCAGGATCATCTTTCGCCAGATTCATATGGAGTAAGAAGTGGCGAAACCATTGTATAAAATGTCTGTTTTAAACCACCGTGAAGCATGACATGCATTAATAGAAACTAGAGGAGCACCATCCATTAATTTCACCTTTATATTCTTCCGTGGGAAAATCATCAGAGGGGGTATGAAGCACCTCTAAGGGCTCATGCGTGTCACAACGGTAACGAGTGAACCCCTTTCAGCAGCCTGTAGAGAAGCGATTTGCTTTTTCCCCCTTCAGAGAAACAATTTTACTGTGCTTACGCTGCCCAACTGTGATACTAGTTTCGTCAGAGTTACATAATCTGACTGAGTTGCCCTTGACTGAAGCTAAGGCCGCCTCATTAATTTCAAAAAAACTTGTTCACAGTTTCGGCTGCGAAACTCTTAGACTTGGCCAATGAAAATCCTTGGGGAGACCTAACAAAGAGTTCGGGATTCCACTTTAGGAAGTTGCGTAACCATTTTTATCATCTCGCCGTTTTTATTTCGCAAATAGGTTTTCAATGTTATTTTTTATAACAAGCTGATAGGGAAGACTTCAGACATCTTTCCTAAGAGGTCATGTAATCACTGTTCCATTTGGATGTAGTAATTCTTCAAGTCCTCTTCCAGTTCTCGAGGAAAGTACGTTTCTTTCCTATTTTTGTGTCCATAGAGTCATCTGGACATTTTCTGCTTTTAACATAACGTTCCAATGTTGTTTGAGAAATGCCCATTTCCTTACTGCGCGTTTGTTTGAGGTTCTAACGTTTTCTAGGTGCCATCTACGAAAGAAACATAGCCTATTATTAAGGACTCTGTCTCTGTTTCTGTAAAAAATTCTTTCTTTGGTATGCCATTTAGCATAAAAAACTAAAAATGTTTGCAGATATATAAGTAAGATATGTCTAAAATTAATATTATAGGCAGGAAATGTGATTAAACGTACTGAGAGACGAACTTAAATTTACAAGGATAATTTGGGACCCTAATTTGAGGGGCCTCGTATTTGGAATCCCAGACTTCCCTAAATTGAGACACCTGCACGTGCCAACAAAACGTATTCCATTAATGCACTTCGCAGTTAGCGAACAAAGGAACTACACTCCTGGAAATTGAAATAAGAACACCGTGAAATCATTGTCCCAGAAAGAGGAAACTTTATTGACACATTCCTGGGGTCAGATACATCACATGATCACACTGACAGAACCACAGGCACATAGACACAGGCAACAGAGCATGCACAATGTCGGCACTAGTACAGTGTATATCCACCTTTCGCAGCAATGCAGGCTGCTATTCTCCCATGGAGACGATCGTAGAGATGCTGGATGTAGTCCTGTGGAACGGTTTGCCATGCCATTTCCACCTGGCGCCTCAGTTGGACCAGCGTTCGTGCTGGACGTGCAGACCGCGTGAGACGACGCTTCATCCAGTCCCAAACATGCTCAATGGGGGACAGATCCAGAGATCTTGCTAGCCAGGGTAGTTGACTAACACCTTCTAGAGCACGTTGGGTGGCACGGAATACATGCGGGTGTGCATTGTCCTGTTGGAACAGCAACTTCTCTTGCCGGTCTAGGAATGGTAGAACGATGGGTTCGATGACGGTTTGGATGTACCGTGCACTATTCAGTGTCCCCTCGACGATCACCAGAGGTGTACGGCCAGTGTAGGAGATCGCTCCCCACACAATGATGCCGGGTGTTGGCCCTGTGTGCCTCAGTCGTATGCAGTCCTGATTGTGGCGCTAACCTGCACGGCGCCAAACACGCATATGACCATCATTGGCACCAAGGCAGAAGCGACTCTCATCGCTGAAGACGACACGTCTCCATTCGTCCCTCCATTCACGCTTGTCGCGACACCACTGGAGGCGGGCTGCACGATGTTGGGGCGTGAGCGGAAGCCGGTCTAACGATGTGCGGGACCGTAGCCCAGCTTCATGGAGACGGTTGCGAATGGTCCTCGCCGATACCCCAGGAGCAACAGTGTCCCTAATTTTCTGGGAAGTGGCGGTGCGGTCCCCTACGGCACTGCGTAGGATCCTACGGTCTTGGCGTGCATCCGTGCGTCGCTGCGGTCCGGTCCCAGGTCGACGGGCACATGCAGCTTCCGCCGACCACTGGCGACAACATCGATGTACTGTGGAGACCTCACGCCCCACGTATTGAGCAATTCGGCGGTACGTCCACCCGGCCTCCCACATGCCCACTATACGCCCTCGCTCAAAGTCCGTCAACTGCACATACGGTTCACTTCCACGCTGTCACGGCATGCTACCAGTGTTAAAGACTGCGATGGAGCTCCGTATGCCACGGCAAACTGGCTTACACTGACGGCGGCGGTGCACAAATGCTGCGCAGCTAGCGCCATTCGACGGCCAACACCGCGGTTCCTGGTGTGTCCGCTGTGCCGTGCGTGTGATCATTGCTTGTACAGCCCTCTCGCAGTGTCCGGAGCAAGTATGGTGGGTCTGACACACCGGTGTCAATGTGTTCTTTTTTCCATTTCCAGGAGTGTATTTATGTCACTGAAAGCCTAAAGGGTGTAGATTTAATGTATGTATAGTTACCTAATTATGTACTCACCTAATATATTTCCAGATTTCTAAAATGGGTAATAACCTTCAGGTACGTGATCAGTGCTTTCCTCCTTGTAGCAACACAATACAGTGATGTTCTATTGAAAAGTGGGCTTTCAGGGACAATCACATGCATGTCCTCTAGCTACAATGTTCACCTCACTATGCCTGTGAATATTTGATAGAAATACGTGACTTCCCCAAACTGAGGGACCACTCCTAAATAGGGGACTTTCCCTGTTGTATATTCAGTTATTAGAATAACATTAATGCATCTAAAGTGGACCTTTAGTTACATTTAATAGCTTCATGGAAGATCGGTCTGGAGCGCTGCAGTCATTGACTGTGCGGCTGGTCCCGGCGGAGGTTCGAGTCCAGCCTCGGGCATGGGTGTGTGTGTTTGTCCTTAGGATAACTTAGGTTAAGTAGTGTGTAATCTTAGGGACTGATGACCCTAGCATAAGATTCCACACACATTTGAACATGGAAGATCTTATTAATATTTCTATATGATTTGTAGTAACTACACATATCAAAAAATGTTTTGGATCATCTCGGTTCCTAGAAGTCCTGAAGACAGACGTTGACTGTGGATACTGTAACACAGACACAGTCCGTTTCACTTTTCAGAGATGTCACTAAACCCGCCCATAGATGTAAACAACCATGCATGAGCAGCGCCTATTAGACGGAGGAGGTCCGACAGCAAATCAATTCCAGCCATTCCACCAGCAAGAAGATACAAGGCTCGTGTTGTCTGTAGTTCAACCGTGCGTAGGCGGTCAACACCGCGGTTCGATCGCATCCGCATTGTTCAAATGGTTCAAATGGCTCTAAGCTCTGTTGGGCTTAACATCTTAGATAATCAGTCCCCTAGGCTAAGTACTACTTAAACCCAACTAACCTAAGGACATCACACACAACCATGCCCGAGGCATGATTCCAACCTGCGACCGCAGCAGCAGCGCGGTTGCTGACTGGGTCACCTGGAACCGCTCTGCCACAGCGGCCGGCTCCACATTATTACTTTGTGCCGGGAAGGGCTCCTCAACAAGAGAAGTGTCCAGGCGTCACGGAGTGAACCAAAGCGATGTTGTTCGGACATGGAGGAGATACAGAGAGACAGGAACTGTCGATGACATGTCTCATTCAGGCCACCCAAGGGCTACTACTGCAGTGGATGAACGCTACTGTGGTGGTTCTCTTTTGTATTGGTATTTATATGATATGAAAAGTTGTAGCTAGTGTTATTCTTCCTACTTCACAACTGGAAAATTATTTACGTCAGCTAACAAGTTGTGATACTTATCCCAGTTACTATGCCCGACAGGATGTATTTGTATTAAGACACTCACCAAGACGCAAAATTCCAGGTTTATAACTGTAATTTTGCTATTGAAACTGGCTTTTGTTAATTATTTTTTACTTTTATGAAAATTCAAGGGTAAGGAGATTCTTGCAGTTTCGTTAAGCGGAGATCGAAAAAAATTTACTGAACCTAGTTTACTCAAATATGACTCAATATTGGAAATATTGACCTCTGCACCAATGATCCCCTATAAAATTTGCATAAAGACATTAATTTTGCAGGTTCATAAATATGGGAGCTGGAACATAAAAAATTTTGAAACACTTCTAAGTAATCTTTGGTTGTATTTAGGTTAAATATTGCATGAAACTTACACGATTTTCGCGTCTCGTCACAAAATGGCTTCTTACATTACGCAGGAACAAAGGGAAGAGAAGAGCGATCTTTTCCAAAAGAACAGAGATTTCAGTTACATTCGCAGATCATATTAATTGATTACAGAGTCTTTGTTATTTTTCTGCAATAATATTGATTGCGTTACGATGTCAGTTTTGATATTTTTGCGAAGTTATTGAATATCATTTTATCAGTTGTGTCGCGTGCCGCCACACTCCTAAGGATTATGGCTAGGAGGCACTCTGACAAAAACGCCACCATGTTGAATAATGCTTTTCGTGCAGCCACTGGACGTCGTGTTACGACTCAAACTGTACGCATTAGGCTGCAAGATGCACAACGTCACTCCCGACGACCATGGCTACGTCCATCTTTGCAACCACGATACCATACAGCGCGGTACAGATGGGTCCAACAACATGCCGAATAGACCGCTCAAGATTGGCGTCACATTCTCTTCACCGATAAGTGTCGTACATGCCTTCAACCGGACAATCGTCGAAGACGTGTTTGGAGGCATCCCGGTCAGGCTGTCTGCCTTACACACACCGTCCAGCGAGTGCAGCAGGGTGGAGGTTCCCTGCAGTTCTGCGGTGCCATTATGTGGGGCCGACGTACCCAACTGGTGGTCTTGAAAGGCGGCATAGCAGCTGTACGATGCGTGAATGCAACCATATCGGAAGCATATTGCCGAGGCATTCGTGTACATGGACGACAATTCGTGACCCCATCATGCACATCTTGTGAATGACTTTCTTCAGGATTACGACTTCGCTCGACTAGCGTGGCCAGCATGTTCTCCAGACATGCCCGGGTAGATTTAAAAGGACTGTTTATGGACGATGTGACCCACCAACCTCTCTGAGGGATCCACGCCAAATCCTCGTTGAGAAGTGGGACAAGTTGGACCAATTGTGCTTTGATGAACTTGTGGATAGTATGCCACGACGAATACAGGCACGCATCAATGCAAGAGGATGTGCTACTAGATATTAGACGTACTGGTGTCAACAGCAATCTGGACCAACAACTCTGAAGGTCTCGCTGTATGGTGGTATAACATGCAATGTGTGGTTTTCATGAACAATAAAAAAGGCGGAAATGATGTATATGTCGATCTCTACTCCAATTACTGTACAGGTTCCGGAACTCTCGGAACCAAGGTGATGCAAAACATTTTTTTATGTGCGTACATCCATTATCGCTCTGGCCACCCCTATTTGATTCAGAAATTCAAGTTGTAATCGATTTCTCAACTTTGCTTTCTCATTTCATATGATCTCGTGGGTAGCGATCATTTCACTATATAGGCCACAGGGTTCCAATCTCATAGCATCTTCGGCGAACGTTAAATGGTCAACTAAAATCGCAAATGGGCGTTTGACGACCCTGATCCGGGTTCTTTTAGAAGTCTGCAGTTTTCTGATGTGCATTCAGCCACAGTTTGAATAACTTAACCATATACTACTTTCTATAGCCAGCAAAGTAAACGCAAACACCGTGATACACTGAAGAGCTAAAGAAATTGGTACACCTGCTGAATGTCGTGAAGGATCTCTCACGAGCATGCAGAAGTGCCTCAACACGACGTGGCATGGACTCAATTAATGCCTGAAGTAGTGCTAGAGAGAACCAACACCTTGAATCCAGCAGGTCTGTCCATAAATCCGTAAGAGTACGAGGAGGAGGAGATCTCTTTTGAACAGTACGTTGCAAGGCATCCCAGATATGCTTAATATTGTTTATGTCTTGGGAGTTTGGTTGCCAGCGGAAGTGTTTAATCTCAGGAGAGTGTTTCTAGAGCCATTCTGTACCAATTCTGGAGTGTGGGGTGTCGCATTGTCCTGATGGAATTGCCGAAGTCCATCGGAATGCACAATGGGCATGAATGGATGCAGGTCATCATACAGGGTGCTTACGTACCTATCTCCTGTCAGTGTCGTATCTAGACGTATCAGGGGCCACATATCACTCCAACTGCACACTACCCACGCCATTACATAGCCTCCACCAGCTTGAAAAGTCCCCTGCTGACATGCAGGATCCTTGGATTCCATTTCTCCCCATCCGTACACGTCCATCCGCTAGATACAATTTGAAACGAGACTTGTCCGACAGGCAACACATTTCCACAGCTCAAAGCCTGTGTTGACGGGCCCAGGCGAGGTGTAAAGCTTTGTGCCGTGCAGTCATGAAGGGTACACGAAAGGGCCTTCGGCTCCGAAAGCCCACAACGACGATGTTTCGTTGAGTGGTTCGCACGCTGACACTTTTTGATAGCCCACCATTTAAATCTGCAGCAATCTGCAGGAAGGTTGCACTTCTGTCACGTTTAACGTTTTTCTTCAGTCATCTTTGGTCCCGTTCTTGCAGGATCTTTTTCTGGTCACAGAGATGTCGGAGATTTAATATTCTCCTGTATTCCTGATATTCGCTGTACACTCATGAAATAATCGTAAGGGAAAATCCCCACTTCATTGCTACCTTGGAGATGCTTTATCCCCGCTCGTGCGCCGACTATAACACCTCGTTTAATCTCACTTACATCTTGATAACTTGCCATTGCAGCAGCAGTAACCAATCTAACAACTGTAGCAGACACTTATTGTCTTATATAGGCGTTGCCGACTACAGCGCCTTATTCTGGCTGTTTAAATCTCTTTGTTGTTGTACACGCATGTCTATACAAGTTTCTTCGGCGCTTCAGTGTAATAATGATTTCAAGTAAGGAATGTTGTGTTATATTACAAGCACTGTGCTAATTAGCACCTTTCTTATAGCAAGAAAAGGGAAGGTGTGTACAGTCAGTCTTTTTCTGAGTCCCAATGTTAAATTTTTGGGGATGTATTTATTTGTGTTTGTGATTTAGTAGGTATTTTATTCTTTCTTTTTCCTTGCAAAACACAGAAATTTCGTAGTAGAAGTGTTTTCTTTGTGTCAGCATTCCGTCGTGTGAAAGTTAGTCCATGAGCTTGCATTTTGGCATGAATAAACGAAGAAAAGGAATTAGTTAATCAATAACCTCAGAGAGTGGGTGCCTAGAGGGATCGTTCTCAAGAGATCGAAACTAGGGAACGTCAGAATAATAATTTGCAAATATTTGCGGTAACAGGCAGTGACGCAGCTAATATGCAGGATAGTGGGGCCCAGTTGGAGAGCCGGCCGGTGTGGCCGAGCGGTTCTACGCGCTTCAGTCTGGAACCACACGACTGCAGTGACGCAGGTTCGAATCCAGCCTCGGGCATGGATGTGTGTGATGTCCTTAGGTTAGTAAGGTTTAAGTAGTTAAAATTTCTGGGGGACTGATGACCTCAGATATTAAGTCCCATATTGCTCAGAGCCATTTGAACCCAGTTCGAAGCTGAATCTTTGTGTGAGGTAAAAATGATATTGTCACAGGCAACGGAAAACTCCGAAGCTTCTCGGCTCTAGAAAGGATCACGCTGCGCATTAAAAGTGTGCGACAACCCTTCCAGTTCCAGCACTTTCTGATAGCCACTACTTTCTGAGTGAAATGGGGCTCGAAAATAAACTATAAAAAGAGGAATTCTAACACCAATACAATGAATATAAAGAAAACTTCGCAGCACTATCTTTGATAAATAAGAAACAAGATGAAAATTTCGCAGTACTAACATTGAAAATAACAACACGATATGAAGAACAATGAGAGTTGCAAAAATGTTGAGGAACATCGTGAGGGTAGCTAGAATAGAAGTTAGTCGATCAGGCAATGTGGATGAAGATACATTTTATAGAAAATAGGTAAAATGTTGCGAAGATAGAATAAATGCTAGCGGATCGAGTAAAAGAGAGCGATGAGAGGATCATGGATAAGGATCAGGGAGGAGATAAAAATGTGAAATCAAAACAAAGGCACAATGGATGAATTGTATAAAGTAGTAGACGTCATCAGGGAATCGGAAGCAGACAAGACAGGCAAGGTAACGAAGTTCAAGCAACAAGTTGAACTGTTGTCATTGTGAAGTGACTTGGAGTCAGATATGACCATTCCAGATAACTTAGTAGATCATACAGAAATAATCGATGTAACGCCAATTCTGCAAATGTGTGAAGAATTGATATCGAGTGTTACGAGTCCTGATTTATTCACCACCCCGGTAACTGATGTAATCGCGCAGACCATATTAGTAGAACCTGTCAAAAGTAATAGAGCGAAATTCGCGCTAATGTGAAAAAATATTGTCGAATCGGATGAAGCAGGACAAGGTGCAGATGAACTGCTCACCAAAATAGAACGGCGGGGTGCCGAACTGGTAACGTAAACTGAGGAACACTTTGCAAACACTCATGAAATTCATAAATAAAATGGACGGAAAATTGAGGATACGTCATTGAACTAGAAGAGCGTTGAACAGTGCCACCAGGACGGGAAGATATTGATTGAAAATATTGACAAAGATATTCAGAAGACCGGAACAACATTAAAAACGATCGCACAAACGGGATCTATAAAGCATTTAACTAAAAAGTTTTCAAGTTGTTTGCACAGTGGAAAACTACCGAGAGATTGGAATGAAGCCAAAATAATCATGATACATAAGGGAGGTAGTGCCAGAGACGTAAAGAACTATCGCTGCATCAGGCTTCTCTCCAGACTGAACAAAGCTTTTACTAGGATCTTGACTACCAGATTCAACACTCCATCTGACATGGCCTCTCCCGCCGGAGATTCAGTCCTCCCTCGGCCAGGGGTGTGTGTGTTGTTCTTTGCGTAATTTAGTTCAAATAGTGTGTAAGTCCAGGGACCGATGGCTTCAGCAGTTTGGTCCTTTTGGAATTCACACACACATATATTTAACCTAATTCAGCCGATTGATCAATCTGGGTACCGCGCAGTGTTCAATGCAGCCGGTCATATCCTCACTCTACACGAAATAATTAGCACTACAACTAAATACCCTCTACCCATTATCTTTGTATCTATAGTTTTTTAAAAGATATTCGATTCGATTAGTCATCCGGCGGTATTTGAGGATCTAACCGAACAGGGAATACAACAGGGCTGCATTAAGGTATTAGGTGGCTTATAAAAAATCCTCCACAGGATTTGTGAGTATTGTTGAATAAACCAATGAATTTTTCATTGAAGAGGGTGTAAAACAATGTGACTCTGCATCCCCAAAACTATTTTCAGCGACACTAGGGATACCAATGTCTAAATTGGAAAGCAAAGGGGAGCCAAGTTCTGGGAAATAGATTAAATAACGTGAGGTTTGCTGGTGATATTGTTGTATCTGCAAAGAATGTGGAACAGCTTCAAATACCGGTTAGCGAACTTGGCGTTAGTCTGCTCCGAAGCTGATCTGGCAATGAAATGTGATAAGCCAAGATCATTATAAATGAATGAAAACAGGAGGCTGGAAATATGCAATTGCAAATGGTCACAGAATATGTCTGTATGGATCAACTGATCAACTTGTAAATATAAAAGAAACCATAAAACCAGAAATATTTTGACATAATAAACTACGCTGTCGAGTTTATGGAAGATACTCTTCAGATTTGATGTCTAAGGTGTCGGCACGACCGAAGAGAACATTACATATTGCCAGTAATAACTGTTCAATATGGACATTAAATGAATTCATTCCTAGAAAAGTAATACTGACCCAACGAGTAATGGAAACATCAATGTTGAACTATAAAAAGAAAGCGAGAAAGATTTTGCCTGATATCAGGAATATAAGAAAGGCCAGTGACATCATGGAAATGCTTGAAACAGCAGTGGGCTGGTTTTGTGGGTCGAAGATAAGACAGAAGCTGGTCGAAACAAGTATTAGATTGGAACCAAATGTACCGAAAAAGAGCAAGGGGAAAACCACCGGATGGATAAGACACTGACATCAGTGAACTGGCAACAGGTAGATCAAGGTCGTCAAAAATGGGAGGACCAGCATGGATCCTAGTATGCTGCTCGCCGATTCAAAGAGGCCACACCACCAAGTGATCGAATTGGCTGATGATGATGATGGAAACAATTAAGTTTGTTATGCCAGAGGTAAACCAGTACCAGATCTTTCAAGTTTCTGACCTAACACGATTTTCCGTGTTCCAATTACTGAACGCAGAGTTCCGTTATATAAATTTGTCTCCCATAAATTTCAAACGGATTTTGACATTTATTTGAATTACCCGAGAAAGGTAGTTAGCGAATTCATTTCATTCCATTCATTCATTCCAAATGTTGAAAACTTGTAAAGTTCTTTAAAAATAACTTTGTGTGATTCAAATTTACTATCTGATGTATTGTTGAGCAAATGATGTGCTTAATCAGTTTTACTGTAATCCAAAGAAAAATTAAAAAACTTAATATGTAAAACCAGTATGTAATTCCTACAATAAAATCAATCCCTCTGAAATATACTGTCTCGTCAGCACTGTGTTCTATGGCCCTGAGCAACAAACTGATAAAATTCCCTACGCAAAAAAAAACAATGAAATACATTTTCCATAGCTCTTGAGTAGCAACGGACGTAATTTTGGTATTCTGTTCTCCCCACATTAGGCATACAAAATTTTCAATCTTGGCTCAGCCGGCAGTAAATTAGCTTCATACAAATAATGTCATACCACATGGTAGAGCATGAGGTACCGATAACAGGATATGGCAAGATCGAATTCTCCTTTTTGTAAATTGTATTCCAAAAACAGTTTCACCTTCACAAGATCTAATACGAAATATTTTACATTAACTTCAAAATCAGTGAACTTCTCAACTGTTCTACAGTTCTAACTTACTGACGTAGTTAACAATACTTGGACTGTTATCTGACAAAAGGTCTGACATCGTTTGACAATATGGATTCCAAAATTTAACTTCTCTGTATCAGGAATGCGAAACACACAAAACTTTACAAACCGGGCATACCAAATTAACGTCTACATTAAATCTGATGGCAAATACATCGTTCCTACATTCAAGGGTCAGTACTGTAAAATTAGCAAAAGCCCCATTGCTTTGCTGCATATTTAAAACAAAGTATACAAAATTTCATTACCTTACAAAACTGTATTATGCGGCGTCCAAAGGCCAACAGCTAAATTCTCAAAGCTAGCTATTAGCCTAAAGTCTTACATTTTACCTTTAACAGAGTGTAATAGCAAACGCAACTGCGCTCTGAGCGCCCCTACTTACAATCGATTCTGCCACTCAGGCAACATCTTTGGTTCAGTGGCGTCAAAGATACAATCTCTTCTATATGTGATAACCATTACATGTCATTTATCATGAAACATATTACGAAATCTGGCTCCACGTACAAGTGGAACCCTCACAAACTGCTTTCTGTCAAGTTTGCGTAAACATATTTTTATTGCTTTCCCCAAGGAAATACTGCAGTCGGCAAGAACTTAATCTAACGAAAGCTCGCTGTGGAGTCAGTATTCGACCGTATTAGTAAACAGCACAGACAGATCTGCTGTCACATGTCCGTGAAATAACAGCAGGAAAACAAAATCCTCAGATTGCAGCGCCGATTTGCATTGGGCTACCAATCTTCGGCAATATTCGGAACCTACAAATCGCCTCCGGTATACACTTCCTGCTCATAGTAGCCCAGTGACAATTTAGAGACAATAAAATGTCGTCGGTTCTTTTACGAAACCGTTTGAGAAACAATATCTGTAAGCACAGGCTTATACAATAATCTATAACTGGCGAAATACAGCTGCATTAGGTTCGAGACGTCGGTTACTTTGGTAGATTAATTAAAGTGTAAATAACACGAAAGTACACCGAGTCGGACTTAAATGAAATTTGTACTGATGCCAGAAGCAGACGTGGATGTAACGTATGCACATGGTATGGGTTCGTAAAACGGTAGATAAATCACTTTCTTCTGCCAGATGTATCGTAGTGCCATTTTGTCATTACACACAGAGTTCCTTGTAGCATAGATACGCATAATACTTAATATGCACTTTCGTATACTGAAAAGCAGATTTTAAAAAAATAATAAAATATGAAATGATGATTACCTCTACGATTAATAATTGTAAGATTTCCATTCATCCGAATTTTAAAGCAAGTGTTGAGTTTGTTAATGGGAAGTCTTTCCTTCGATAATTCAAAGAAGTGTGAGGCACGATGACGCAACGCTTGCTACTCTAACCAGCGCATAATTTAGCGAAATAAGCCGATTAATAAACTGGCTATTACAATGAACAGATATGATACTAATTGAAGAATTTGACAGAGCATTGAAAGACCTAAGTCGATATAAGGCCCCGGGAGTAGACAACATTCCATTGGAACTACTGTAGTTTTGGGAGAACCAGCCATGACAAAACACTTTCATCTGGTGAGCAAGATATATGAGACAGGCGAGATACCCTCAGGCTTCAAGAAGAATATAATAATTCTAATCCCACAGAAAAGATGTTTCGACACGAGTGAAAATTACCGAACTATCAGTTTAAAAAGTCACGGTTGCAAAATATAACACGAATTCATTACAGACGATTGGAAAAACTCTTAGAAGCTGACCTCGGGGAAGATCAGTTTGGATTCCGTAGAAATGTAGGAACACGAGAGGCAATACTGACCCTACGACTTATCTGAGAAGATAGGTTAAGGAAAGTCAAATCTACGTTTCATTCATTTGTAGACTTGGGGAAAACATTTGGACGATATTGATTGAAATCCTCTCATTCAAATTGTGAAGGTGGCAGATGCAAAATATAGGAGACGAGAAGCCATTTACAGTTTGTACAGAAGCCAGATGGCAGTTATAAGAGTTGAGGGGCACGAAAGGGAAGCAGTAGTTGAGAAGGGAGTGAGACAGAGTTGTAGCTTATCTCCGATACTATGCAATCTGCATATTGAGCAAGTAGGAAAGGAAACAAATGAAAAAATTGGAGTAGGTATTAAAATCCATGGATAAGAAATAAAAAATTGAGGTCGCCTGATGACATTGTAATTCTGTGAGCACATAGCAAATGACCTGAAGGAGCAGTTGAACGGAAAGAACAGCGTCTTGGAAGGAGGACATAAGATGAACATCAACAAAAGAAAATGAGGATAATGGATTGTAGTCTCATTAAATCAGGTGATGTCGAGCGAATTAGATTAGTAAATGAGACACTTTAAGTTGTAAATGAGTTTTGCTATTTGGAGAACAAAATAACTGATGATTTGGAAGTAGTGAGGATATAAAATGAGGACTGGCTATGGCAAGGAAAGCGTTTCTGAAGAAGAGAAATTTGCCACGTGTAGTGTCTGGAGTAATTCTTGCAACAATATTGTTTCCAAAGTCTTTAGACGAGGCACATATGCTTAATACTGTATGAAGTCAGATCGTTTGTGTAGGTGGAGGTCACTCAAAACAAACTCTATATCCATTCCTTTATTGCCAATCCTGCGATCGGGTACAACGCCTTTTAACGAATCGCGTACTGAGTTATGCCGCTGAGGAGGAGCACCATCTCGCTGCTAAATGATGTTCTGTGGTTGAGCTTCTTCTAATTGAGGAAAGAGGCAGAGCTCTAGCGCATTAAAATAAGAAACACCAGTTACAATTGCTTCAACGAAAAAGAAAGGCCCATAAACTTTCCGTCGGAATATAGTCCAAGGAACATGTAATTTCTTAGAGTCTCGTTGTGAGGGACTATTTGTTGACTCCAGATGTGCACGTTACGTGTGGTGGCATTTCCCATTCGGTGCACTGTAGATTCCTCACTTAAGACGACACGATACAGAAAACTTTCATCTTCATGTAGCAATATTTCGACAGCAAAGTTGGCAGGTCAACCGTAGTCTTTCGCTTTAGTGATTATAGCAACTGCAGACTGTGAGCCAGTAGTTGTAAAGAAAGATATGACTGCAATTCTTAAATCAAGACTAGTCCGAAGACCTGCTTTCCTGGGACTATGCGTTAAAGAATCGCACTTGTTCAGTGCATTCTTCAGTCACTCTTGGTCCTTCCTCTGTTACTCTTTTGCCGCTAGTTCGAAAACTGTGCTTTAGAAGACGTAAATAATGAATGCGCAATATTTACTTCTTTAAAAGGTCAGTTTTCGAACAATTGCGTATACACTCCTGGAAATTGAAATAAGAACACCGTGAATTCATTGTCCCAGGAAGGGGAAACTTTATTGACACATTCCTGGGGTCAGATACATCACATGATCACACTGACAGAACCACAGGCACGTAGACACAGGCAACAGAGCATGCACAATGTCGGCACTAGTACAGTGTATATCCACCTTTCGCAGCAATGCAGGCTGCTATTCTCCCATGGAGACGATCGTAGAGATGCTGGATGTAGTCCTGTGGAACGGCTTGCCATGCCATTTCCACCTGGCGCCTCAGTTGGACCAGCGTTCGTGCTGGACGTGCAGACCGCGTGAGACGACGCTTCATCCAGTCCCAAACATGCTCAATGGGGGACAGATCCGGAGATCTTGCTGGCCAGGGTAGTTGACTTACACCTTCTAGAGCACGTTGGGTGGCACGGGATACATGCGGACGTGCATTGTCCTGTTGGAACAGCAAGTTCCCTTGCCGGTCTAGGAATGGTAGAACGATGGGTTCGATGACCGTTTGGATGTACCGTGCACTATTCAGTGTCCCCTCGACGATCACCAGAGGTGTACGGCCAGTGTAGGAGATCGCTCCCCACACCATGATGCCGGGTGTTGGCCCTGTGTGCCTCGGTCGTATGCAGTCCTGATTGTGGCGCTCACCTGCACGGCACCAAACACGCATACGACCATCATTGGCACCAAGGCAGAAGCGACTCTCATCGCTGAAGACGACACGTCTCCATTCGTCCCTCCATTCACGCCTGTCGTGACACCACTGGAGGCGGGCTGCACGATGTTGGGGCGTGAGCGGAAGACGGCCTAACGATGTGCGGGACCGTAGCCCAGCTTCATGGAGACGGTTGCGAATGGTCCTCGCCGATACCCCAGGAGCAACAGTGTCCCTAATTTGTTGGGAAGTGGCGGTGCGGTCCCCTACGGCACTGCGTAGGATCCTACGGTCTTGGCGTGCATCCGTGCGTCGCTGCGGTCCGGTCCCAGGTCGACGGGCACGTGCATCTTCCGCCGACCACTGGCGACAACATCGATGTACTGTGGAGAACTCACGCTCCACGTGTTGAGCAATTAGGCGGTACGTCCACCCGGCCTCCCGCATGCCCACTATACGCCCTCGCTCAAAGTCCGTCAACTGCACATACGGTTCACGTCCACGCTTTCGCGGCACGCTACCAGTGTTAAAGACTGCGATGGAGCACCGTATGCCACGGCAAACTGGCTGACACTGACGGCGGCGGTGCACAAATGCTGCGCAGCTAGCGCCATTCGACGGCCAACACCGCGGTTCCTGGTGTGTCCGCTGTGCCGTGCGTGTGATCATTGCTTGTACAGCCCTCTCGCAGTGTCCGGAGCAAGTATGGTGGGTCTGACACACTGGTGTCAATGTGTTCTTTTTTCCATTTCCAGGAGTGTATCTAGTCGCAAAATAGTGATGTAGTTGTTGTTGTGGTCTTCAGTGCTGAGACTGGTTTGATGCAGCTCTCCAAGCTACCCTATCCTATGCAAGCTTCTTCATCTCCTAGTACTTACTGCATCCTACATCCTTCTGAATCTGCTTAGTGTATTCATCTCTTGGTTTCCCTCTATGATTTTTACCCTCCAGGCTGCTCTCCAATGCTAGATTCTCCTTGTATTTTAATACTTATTCAGAATTTTTCTTTTGTTTTCTTTACTGTTTGCTCAATATACAGATTTAATAGCGTCGGGGAGAGGCTACAACTGTCACACCCCCTTCCCAACCACTGCTTCCCTTTCATGACCCTCGACTCTTATAACTGCCATCTGGTTTCTGTACAAATTGTAAACAGCCTTTCGCTCCCTCTATTTTATCCCTGCCACCTTTAGAATTTCAAAGAGAGTATTACAGTCAACAACTTCAAAAGCTTTCTTGAAGTCTACAAATGCTAGAAACGTAGGTTTGCCTTTCCTTAATCTTTCTTCCAAGATAAGTCGTAAGGTCAGTATTGCCTCACGTGTTCCAATATCTCTACGGAATCCAAACTGATCTTCCCCGAGGTCGGCTTCTACCAGTTTTTCCATTCGTCTCTAAAGAATTAGTGTTAGTATTTTGTCATTCGTGTTAGTATGATGTGTCAACACCTGTTTTTTTGGGATTGGACTTATTATATTCTTCTTGAAGTCTGAGCGTATTTCACCTGCCTCATACATCTTGCTGACCAGATGGTAGAGTTTTATCAGGACTGGCTCTCCCAGGGCCGCCAATAGTTCTAATGGAATGTTGTCTAGTCCCGGGGCCTTGTTTCGACTTAGGTCTTTCACTGCTCTGCCAAAGTCTTCATGCAGTATCGTATCTCCCATTTCATCTACATCTACATCCTCTTCCATTTCCATAATATTGCCCTTAAGTACATAGTCCTTGTATAGACCCTCTGTATACTCCTCCCACCTTTCTGCGTTCCTTTCTTTACTTAGAACTGGGTTTTCATCGGAGCTCTTGATATTCATACAAGTGGTTCTCTTCTCTCCAAAGGACCCTTTCATTTTCCTTTAGGCAGTACCTATCTTACCCCTAGCGAGATAATCCTCTACATCCTTACATTTGTCGTCTAGCCATCCCTTTTTAGCCATTTTGCACTTCTTGTCGATCTCATTTTTGAGACGTTTTCATTTCGTTTTCCCTGCTTCATTTACTGCATTTTTATACTTTATCCTTTCATCAATTAAATTCAATATTTCTTCTGTTACTCAAGGATTTCTACTCGCCCTCGTCTTTTCACCTACTTGATCTTCTGCTGCCTTCACCACTTCATCCCTCAAAGCTGCCCATAGGCACCACAAAAATAAGGGAGGACATAGTGAAGAATGTGAAATAAAAAGTTCGGAATACAAATATGTGCTTATGTTTCGGAAGTAAATTGGTAGTGCGACCTCCAGACCAGATGAGAGGAAACGCAGATGCCAACAAACTATCTCACAGAATATGTCTCAGAGTAAAATAAATAAAAAAGAACTGGTAGAAATGGATTACAGTTGCAGCAAGAAAAGGCGGTTTTATTTACAACTGCGTGGAAAATATTGTGTGTAATGATGTGCACAAATACACATGTGCGCTTCTCGGTGAGAAATACGTCCCGTGTGAGGACGTCTTTAGACTGATATCGCTGCCTGCACACGACACTGTTACGGAGGCAGGGGCGGCAGGCTGTGCCGCAGCACACGGAGGGCTGGCTGGCTGCCTCCCGCCTGCGCCGCCTCTGTGCCGATGTCAGAGCGGCTCTAGTTCGCGGCAGACGCGGCGCTCTTCGGTAGACGCCCCTACCACGCCAAGTTCCCGAGCCGTGATTCCCACTCCCGGCGCGGCTTAACCGCACTACCTCAACTTCCGTTACACTGTTCATAATTACGCGAGCCAGCGCAAAGCGCTGTTCTGCGGGAACTGATGGCGTTCGCGGCAATTTCGGGAACTTCGACGTTACATCCCGTGACTACCGCCGATTAAGCGGTATCGCGTAGCAGCCGAACAACAGCCACAAATTAAACGAAGCAAATGAAGGAAAGTTGTAGTAACATCGTTTCTCGTTAGACGGATGCATCTTCCCCTACTTAATACTTCATAGACTATTTGGAAATTTTTGAGGTAAAAGTGATTTCATACAGTGTAGCTTGCTCTTGATCCACACAACACTAATTTCACAGAATGCAAGATTTCGTGGCCGGTATTCGCATTGTTGGTGACTTCTGGTGTACGGACACTAGACTGGTGTACGGGCACTAGATCGTGGTCCAAGGCATATTTCTCTTCCTGATGTTTCATACTACAATACTGGAGACATCATCAAGTCAATAAAGATTCAGATAGTAGAGTAGAAAGCCGAACTGTATAACTTATCTAACTGGTTTTATGTGGTCCTGTGCCAACCTCTTCATCTCAGAGAAACACTTGCAACCTACGTCCTCAATTATTTGTCGTATTCCATTTTCTGCCTTCCTTTACAGATGCCAATGCTACCAAGGTGGATACTCTCTGACGTCGTAATACGTGTCCTACCACTCTGACCCTTCTTCTGGCCAGTGGTTTCTATAATTACTTTTGTCGCCAATATGATGAGAATCCCATTCTACGTTACACCAATCAACCTAATTTTCACGATTCCTCTGTAGCATCACTTTTCAAATGTTTGGATTCTCATTTGTTCCAGTTTTACTGCTCCCTTTGTTTCAGTACTATACAATGATCTGCTCCAAATGTATACTCTAAGAAATGTCTTCTTCAAAAGAGGCCCATGTTTGATATGAACACATTTCTCTTGTCCACAAATGCCCTCTTTGTCTCTGCTTGTCTCCCTTTTACGTTCTCCTTGCTTCCCCTGTCATGGGTAATTTTGCTTCCAAGACAGCAGAATTCGTCTACTTTGCAACCAATTCTTTGCATGCTAAACTTCTCCTTATTCTCATTTCTGCTACTCCTCATTACTTTTGTCTTTCTGCTGTTGACTCTGAGTCATAGGAAGATCAACCTCTGACACATTTTTGGATAGATCTCTCCAAGGTGTGTCAGTAGAGATATTTCCGAATCTCTACGCCAACTTTCTATTATGTCGAAGTCCTCTCACTGTAGGCCTGCAGCGAGAGGACTTTAACAGGACAGAATGTTGGCGTACACGGTGTGTTTCCGTAACAGCGTGCAAAAATGTAACAGGACACAGGGAACGCACCACTGAACAACTTCAGTCAGGGAACCTGGGGTCGGAGAAGACAGCTTCAGGAGATGTGGCAGTAAACTTGTCTACCGCTTTGTCTAGCATTACTGTTTTCCAGCTTATTTACAACTAATTAGGGTACTCGTCTACATGTACTGTGCTGTTTATTTACACGTAAATTCTTCGTTTCCTGCAAGGAAACCAGGAGGACGAGCCTGATTACTAGGAAGTCTACCTGGCCATCTCAATGGTCACCTGTACTTGAGGTTCGTGCAATGAGTCGCTGGAGAACGTATCTTCGACTTTTCGTGAGATGTGGATACAACATGACGGTGCACCGCCTCACTTCCGTGTGGATGTCAGCAGCCGTCTCAACGCTGTATTTCCTGGTCGCTGGATTGGAAGGGGAGTCCTATTCCATGGACTGCGAGATCACTTGACCTGAATTCCCTTGACTATTTCCTATGGGGACACCTAAAGTCACTTGTGTATGAGTGGATCGGAGGTTAGTTGCCAAAACTGTGGCTGTGATTAAAAAAAAAAAAACCAGCGGTATTTGCCAGGAGGGCACGTTAGAATCTTGTTCGCCGATGTCATGCTTGTCCTGAGGTTGATAGCAGTCAGATGAGCACATTTTGTAAGATACAGTACAAATAGTACGCTCATTCTGTCAGTGATGATATTTGCAGTTCACTGCACCTAATGTAAATAAATAGTAAACAGTAGTGTGGTTTTTAATCCTATTATCTCCTTAAACAGTCTTCTTCGACCCCAGGTCCCGTACCTCAAATTGTTCCGCGGAACATCCTCAGTGTCCTGTTAAAGTTTTGCGCGCTCTTATGGAAACATCCTGTTGAGTGGGAAATGGCTTCAATTGAGACACCCCGGAGAGATTGAGTGCATACCGGAAAAACGACAAGGGTTCGATCTTGCCAGGAGAGTGTCACCCGAGCTACACAGGATAAGAACGAACCACTCAGGATATGTAGAGTTCATGTATAAACGGCACAAAGTTACTTCCCGCAGACAGACATACGATTACAAACATCGTGCAGGGAATGTCCTTTTAGAAAGTACTGTGGCCAACTGCTGGTTTCCTGAATGCGCCGGAAGAGGCCATCGATTATATTATTAATCTTGACGCAGCCTTGGGTGATGTGCATCATACTTTGTTGTATAATGGCTAACACTTCTGTGTCTTTATATGTGTACTTATACCGTTACTTATATCTACGTTTAAATTTTTCTTTGGATATTGATGATCTGTCTGTAACTTCTTCTTATTTCCTATTTACGCATTTATGAACCTTACTGGTGACGCTTTTTAAAATGCAGTTTGTGGTATACGCTAAATAGATAAATAAACTCTCAATCCATATTCTATACTCATTTTACGTTTCATTCCATTAAAAAGATCCAGCAGTCCTCCTTTACTTTCACTGAGGTTAGCAATGTCATCAGTGAATCTTCTCATCGTTATCGTTCCACCCTGAATTTTTATCCTACGCATTAACCTTTCTTTTATCTCGTCATTATTTCTTCAATGTGTAGATTGAATAGAAAGGTAGGCAGACTACATCCCTCTCTTACACCAATTTTAATCCAGTCTTCGTCTTCTAATGTTATTGATCCCTCTTGGTTCTGGTACATTTTTCACATCATCCGTCTTTCCCTATAGCTAACTCCTATTTTTCTCAGAATTTCGTTTTCATAACAGGACCCTTTTGGTTGTCATCCGCGGCACCCTAGTACGTCAACGATATTTTACGGCTTGTGTTGTTATCCTTCATGGCAGTCCATCCTGGGCCTACATTTCAGCAAGATAACGCCCGCCCACGCTCGGTGAGAGTTTCTAGTGCTTCTAGTGCTGCCAAGCTCTGCCTTGGCCAGCAACGTCACTGGATATCTCCCAATTGAGAATTGGAGCATTATGGGCAGGGCTCACCAACCAGCTCGGGATTGTCACGATTTAACGCACCAATTGAACAGAATATCGTACGACGTCCCTCAGGAGGACATCTAACAACTCCTTCAGTCAGCAGCAAGCCGAAAAATGTTTGCGCATAGGGGCCAGAGGTGGATCAACGCGTTATTGACCTGATCAGTTTGTGAAGCACTTTCTCTTAAATAGATGATGTAATGTTGTCTGAATTTTTAATCATTTGTTAGTCTGTACATGTGCATGAAGACTGTACCCGTGGACTAGGGGTAGCGTCTTTAATTCATAATCTAAACGTCTTCGGTCCCGAGTTCAATCCCCGCCACTCCCTAAATTTGATAAATAATCAGCATTGGCGGCCGAAGACTTCCGGCATAAGAAGTCAGTCTCATTCTGCCAACGGCCTTGTCAAAGAGCGCGGAGGAGCGGATAGAGGTTCAGGGCACTCTCTTGTCCTAGGGGTAGGAAATTGCCCCTGAAGGCGGAGGATTCAGCAATAATCAACGACATGAGGATGCAGAAGGCAATGGAAACCACTGCATTAAAGACACGTAACGTGTATCCACAGGACATGTGGCCTGTAGTTGACGACGTATCATGATGATCTCTCCATTGGCAAAAGATTCCGGAATAGCCCCCATTCGGATCTCCGGGAGGGGACTGCCAAGGGGGAGGTTACCATGCGAAAAAGATTGAATAATCAACGAAAGGATAATGTTCTACGAGTCGGGGCGTGGAATGTCAGAAGCTTGAACGTGGTAGGGAAACTAGAAAATCTGAAAAGGGAAATGCAAAGGCTCAATCTAGATATAGTACGGGTCAGTGAAGTGAAGTGGAAGGAAGACAAAGATTTCTGGTCAGATGAGTACCGGGTAATATCAACAGCAGCAGAAAATGGTATAACAGGTGTAGGATTCGTTATGAATAGGAAGGTAGGGCAGTGGGTGTGTTACTGTGAACAGTTCAGTGACCGGGTTGTTCTAATCAGAATCGACAGCAGACCAACACCGACAACGATAGTTCAGGTATACATACCGACGTCGCAAGCTGAAGATGAACAGATAGAGAAAGTGTATGAGGATATTGAAAGGGTAATGCAGTATGTAAACGGGGACGAAAATCTAATAGTCATGGGCAACTGGAATGTAGTTGTAGGGGAAGGAGTAGAAGAAAAGGTTACAGGAGAATATGGGCTTGGGACAAGGAATGAAAGAGGAGAAAGACTAATTGAGTTCTGTAACAAGTTTCAGCTAGTAATAGAGAATACCCTGTTCAAGAATCACAAGAGGAGGAGGTATACTTGGAAAAGGCCGGGAGATACGGGAAGATTTCAATTAGATTACACCATGGTCGGATAGAGATTCCGAAATCAGATACTGGATTGTAAGGCGTACCCAGGAGCAGATATAGACTCAGATCACAATATAGTAGTGATGAAGAGTAGGCTGAAGTTCAAGACACTAGTCAGGAAGAATCAACATGCAAAGAAGTGGGATACGGAAGTTCTAAGGAATGATGAGATACGTTTGAAGTTCTCTAACGCTATAGATATAGCAATAAGGAATAGCGCAGTAGGCAACACAGTTGAAGAGGAATGGACGTCTCTAAAAAGGGCCATAACATAAGTTGGGAAGGAAAACACAGGTACAAAGAAGGCAGCTGCGAGGAAACCATGGGTAACAGAAGAAATACTTCAGTTGATTGATGAAAGGAGGAAGTACAAACGTGTTCCGGGAAAATCAGGAATACAGAAATACAAGTCGCTCAGGAATGAAATAAATAGGAAGTGCAGGGAAGCTAAGACGAAAATGCTTCAGGAAAAATGTGAAGACATCGAAAAAGATATGATTGTCGGAAGGACAGACTCAGAATACAGGAAAGTCAAAACAACCTTTGGTGACGTTAAAAGCAACGGTGGTAACATTAAGAGTGCAACGGGAATTCCACTGTTAAATGCAGAGGAGAGAGCAGATAGGTGGAAAGAATACATTGAAAGCCCCTATGAGGGTGAAGATTTGTCTGATGCGATAGAAGAAGAAACAGGAGTCGATTTAGAAGAGAGAGGGGATCCAGTATTAGAATCGGAATTTAAAAGAGCTTTGGAGGACTTACGGTCAAATAAGGCAGAAGGGATAGATAACATTCCATCAGAATTGCTAAAATCATTAGGGGAAGTGGCAACAAAACGACTATTCATGTTGGTGTGTAGGATATATGAGTCTGGCGACATACAATCTGACTTTCGGAAAAGCATCATCCACACAATTCCGAAGACGGCAAGAGCTGACAAGTGCGAGAATTATCGCACAATCAGCTTAACAGCTCATGCATCGAAGCTGCTTACAAGAATAATATACAGAAGAATGGAAAAGAAAATTGAGAATGCGCTAGGTGACGATCAGTTTGGCTTTAGGAAAAGTAAAGGCACGAGAGAGGCAATTCTGACGTTACGGTTAATAATGGAAGCAAGGCTAAAGAAAAATCAAGACACGTTCATAGGATTTGTCGACCTGGAAAAAGCGTTCGACAATATAAAATGGTGCAAGCTGTTCAAGATTCTGAAAAAAGTAGGGGTAAGCTGTAGGGAGAGACGGGCCATATACAATATGTACAACAACCAAGAGGGAATAATAAGAGTGGACGATCAAGAACGAAGTGCTCGTATTAAGAAGGGTGTAAGACAAGGCTGTAGCCTTTCGGCCCTACTCTTTAATCTGCACATCGAGGAGGCAATGATGGAAATAAAAGAAAGGTTCAGGAGTGGAATTGAAATATAAGGTGAAAGGATATCAATGATACGATTCGCCGATGACATTGCTATCCTCAGTGAAAGTGAAGAAGAACTAAATGATCTGCTGAACGGAATGAAAAGTCTAATGAGTACACAGTATGGTTTGAGAGTAAATCGGAGAAAGACGAATGAGAAGTAGTAGAAATGAGAACAGCGAGAAACTTAATATCAGGATTGATGGTCACGAAGTCAATGAAGTTAAGGAATTCTGCTTCCTAGGCAGTAAAATAGCCAATGACGGACGGAGCAAGGAGGACATCAAAAGCAGACTCGCTATGGCAAAAAAGGCATTTCTGGCCAAGAGAAGTCTTCTAATATCAAATACCGCCCTTAATTTGAGGGAGAAATTTCTGAGGATGTACGTCTGGAGAAAAATGGACTGTGGGAAAACCGGAACAGAAGAGAATCGAAGCATTTGAGATGTGTTGCTATAGACGAATGTTTAAAATTAGGTGGACTGATAAGGTAAGGAATGAGGAGGTTCTACGCAGAATCGGAGAGGAAAAGAATATGTGGAAAACACTGATAAGGAGAAGGGACAGGATGATAGGACATCTGCTAAGACGTGAGGGAATGACTTCCATGGTACTAGTGGGAGCTGTAGAGGGAAAAACTGTAGAGGAAGACAGAGATTGGAATACGTCAAGCAAATAATTGAGGACATAGGTTGCAAGTGTAACTCTGAGATGAAGAGGTTAGCACAGGAAAGGAATTCGTGGCGTGCCGCATCAAACCAGTCAGTAGACCGATAACAAAAAAAAAAAAAAAAAAAAAAAAAAAAAAAAAAAAAAAAAAAAAAGTGCGTGACAACTAATGATTTCCGTTCCATTGGGATAACTCCTTGGTGGTGCAACTTTTTTGTCTTAGAGTGTAATTAAAAATAACACACGTCAAAGGTATAGATTTCAATGTTAATTCGAATTAGCAATAAAACCATGAGGATCCCCATATAAATCCTCCGACAAGAGAGACATCCTTTTACAACTGCATTTGTTGTGAACAGATAACAGTAAGAGTGAATTCGACAAGGTTCTTACGAAACCACCAGTCACGATAGTTTCTTTTGGTTATCTGCCCTCCTCCCTGACTTTCTAGAGCAAAGAACAGTCTCCCATATTCCTTGGACTCTTACATGTGATTTAGGGTGAGCAGACACTAGTGCTGTACTACATTTGAGGCGCAGACAGTTGTAAACTAATCTGGACGCAGCACATGTCCACCGTACGACGCCTGTAAACCGACTACAGTGCCTTTTATAGCTTAGCTGAGGTCCATTGAACTCTGGGAGCGGCAGCTAGTAGCCTATGAATTCGTAGGAAGTAAGAAGTTTTAACGAGCAGCAACAACTGCCTGCTTTGGCAGAATTATGTTTTATCACTGGAACAAAGCAAAAGGAAACCAAATGTTCCGGTAGGTGCATCTTAGGGGATAGCGAAAAGTTACGGGAGTCTGAAGGCACATAAAGTAATATTTTCTTATGTGGTTCCCAATTAGTCCCTTTTATTTGTGTAATATGTTATGATTCTTTTTAATTTGATGTTACTTATCTTATCTTCAGCGGTATGAGGCCGAGCAATGATTAAAATTGCCGATACTTCAGAAGATCTTATATGTAACATAGTGTCGAAGGTGGGGCCAGCAACTTGTGACCACAGAAAGGTAAAGAAACGCTTATTATATGCTTCAGTTTTGTATGTTTTCTTCGTGGAGACATACAGATATTGCAGGGTCCTGCCCTAGTCAGAATATCATAGAGGAGGCGAAAAAGCAGGTAACGGTTTCGTTGTATGATGAAGTCAATAGCGAAAGATACGTAACCAGACATTGTTTTCCGATACATCCACACCTCAGCTTTCAGCCATCAATCTGAGAAAGGATGCCATTACCCGCAGAGCCTTAAGTATATTTCAGTATATCAAGTATTTTATAAAATAATATGACTTATAATCAGAACGCTTTCGACTGTTTTTGTTCCTTATTTCAACAAATAGGACACAAATTTATACTTTACTTCAACTACCCAAGTGCAATAAAGCAACAAATTCAGCTGACCTAACACACTGGACTATTAGGTCTGTAACGAGCTATGGCCAATTCGAAATTCACTGTACAGTGAAAAAAGAAAAAGCTTTGTAAAGCATCTCGATCGAACAGACGTATAGTGTTACTTGGCAGTATTAAATAATCAGTTATTTGGCAACCACCACTTACCAAAGGTGTCTTCCACACTTCTATGTTCTATGCTCACTGCGACTTCAGATGTATGGACCCCTATTGCTTCTGTCAGTTTTATGATGGCATTTCCTATCTTTTTTATAGTACCACTATTTTTGTGTTTTATTATCTCTTTAAATCGAGGGAATGATGTCTTCAGGCCACCTTCAGTCCATTCGTTTATCTATGACTCCTAATCCATCACCATTTCCTTTTCATTACAGTTGTCATCACGTCTTCCAGTCCGACCACGAAGTCATTTCTTTGTTTCCTGCCTTCTCTTAATGACAATTCCCAGCTTTAAGACGTAAAAGCAATCATATAAATGTTGTCACAACACAGAATTGCAGCAAACATCGCACATGCACCCTTAACACGAGTGTATCGGGTACTCAGTGAGAAGAGGGTATTTAGTAAATGTAGGAAAATCTCCTGACCTCAGAGAGAGCAAAATTATTCCTACTATCGTATTTACTTTCGTGCAACGTTGAAACGACAGAAACTAAAACCATTGTACAGCTCCTACACACTGATGTGTCCACCACTGGACACAGTAAAATGCTGCTACATAGACAGGAGACACACCGCTACGCATCGTAGACGGCTGACTCACAGAACCAGTACATAAAGTAGACATGGGAAAGTTTTCTTTAAGAAAGTAAGTAACACGTTAATATTGGAAATAAAATCAGCTTCTTTTTCGTTCATTCCAAGCTGACATCATGTACTCTCAGGTTTATTGCGTACGTTTGATCAAGGTAGCAAGTTTACATTTTGTAATAGATTCATTTTTCGGCAAACGATAAAATTTAGAGAGGCACATAATGTGGTAATATTTGCTGCATGATTAACGACATTATTACGTGTATCAACATAGATAATGCATCACGCTTTTTAATTATGTTTTTCTTTAATTACATCCGCAAACTATCGAACAACGAAGACGACGCTGCAACAGTTGCTCATGTTACTGTTGAAACTTCTCTAACACGTGTCTGAGAAATAGCTAGACAACTCGCTGTAATCTACTATGTGCAAGCTCCACAAAGCGAGACTCTCATATTAAGCTGCGTCGTTATGTCCAGCCTATAGTCAGCATAAGAACAAGTGATATTTTAAGATTGGTTATTACTTTTCTAACCAGCTTTACATATGCTAAATGTTGACAACCAGCTAGATGCGCAGAGTGAGATGATGAAATACAGAAAAGTCCGCAGTGGTTTAACAACGAAACTCGAAAATTCTGGCGAAGCAAAGGCTCTTACACTCTTGGCTAGAAAGAGAACACACAGACGACGACAAGCGAAGTCAGTGGTTATTCGTGCGTCTGCAAAAAGACCGATATACGAATCATACAACTACTACCGTGAAAAGATCTTACTGACACCCCGAGAAAATTCTGGGCCTATGTAAAATCGCTAAGCAGGTTAAAGACTTCTATGTAGTAACTCGTTGAGCAGTGTGGGAGTAGATGATAGCAAAAAGAAAGACGAAGTTGAAATTTCGCATTTAAGAAATCGTTTACGCAGGAGAATTGTACAAAGATACCGTCGTTTGACCATCGAATGTATTTCCGTATGGAGGACATAGTAATAGGCAACCCTAGCGTAGAGTAACAACTGAAAGATTTGAAAACATATAAGTACCAGGTCCGGACGGAATCCCAACTCGGTTACACAAAGAGTTCTCTACAACATAGGCCTGACTTAGTTTGCATCTGTCGTGAATGCCGCTGCCAGGGCAAGGTCCCATTTGACTGGAAAAAAGCGCTGGTGACTCCTGTATCTAAGAAAGGTAAAAGAGCGGACTCGCAAAATTACGAACCAATGTCCTATTCATCGGTTTGCTGCAGAATTCTTCATCGTACTCTCAGTCCGAATACAATAAAGTTCCTTGATACGGAAAAACTTATATCCACAAACCAGAAAGCAACATCCAGCGAAACTCAGCCTGTTGTTGGTCAGACGATATCCTGCGAACTATGGAGGAAAGACAACAGATTTCTTATTTCTAGATTTCCGAAAGTCGCTTGACATGGTGGCCAACTGCCGACTGTTAACGAAGTTAGGAGGATACGGAATAGGTTCCAAAGTATGTGAATGGCTCGAAGACTTCATGAGCAATAGAACTCAGCACGTTGTCCTCCAAGGCCAGCGTTCATCAGAGACAAGGCTATCGTCACGAGAGCTCCAAGGCAGTGTGACAGAACCGCTATTATTTTTATATGCGAAATCATTTTGCGGACAGGGTTATCAGCAATTTGCAGCTGTTTGCTGATGATGCTGTGTGTACTGGAAGGTGTCGTCCTAGAGCGTCTGTAGGAGATACAATATGACTTAGGTAAAATTTCTAGTTGGTGTGATGAATGGCAGATAGTAATAGGAGTAAAAGAAATGTAAGTTAATGCAGATGCGTAGGAGAAACGAAGCAATGGCGTTCGAGTACAGTACCGGTAGTGTGCTATTTGACACAGCGACGTCTATTAAATAGTAGGCATAACATTGCAAAATGACATGAAGAGGAATGAGAATGTAACGATTGGAGTAAGTAAGGCAATGGTCGACTTTGATTTATTGGGAGAATTAAAGGTAAATGTGGTTTCTCTGTAAAGGAGACCACATACAGGACACTTGTGGGACCCACCCTGCTCGAATGTTTCGGATTCCCTCCAGTTCGGATTAAAGGAGGACATCGAGGAAATTCATTGGCGAGCCGCTAGATTTGGAAGAGGTAGGCTCGAAGAACGTGGAAGTAAACATAGAAGCTCCAGAAAGTCAAATGGAAATTCGTGGAGGGAAGACGGCGTTCCTTTGGAGGGAACAACGAAATAAACATCCCAAAGGCTGGCGATCTTTTACGGAAGCTCGAAATTTTGCGCGGTCTTGAATGCGAGATGAGTATAACAGTTTCCACAATGAAACGTTGTCTCGAAACCTGGGACAAAATCCAAAGAGATTCTGGTCGTATGTGAAGTATGCTAGCGGCAAGAAACAATCAATGCCTTCTCTGCGCGATACCAATGGAGATACTATCGAAGACAAAGCAGAGTTACTAAACACAGTCTTCCGAAATGCCTTCACGAAAGAAGACAAAGTAAATATTCCAGAATTCGAATCCAGAACAGCTGCCAACATAAGTAACGTAGAAGTAAATATCCTCGGAGTAGTGAAGCAACTTAAATCACTTAATAAAAGCAAGTCTTCTGGTCCAGATTGTATACCAATTAGCTTCCTTTCGGAGTATGCTGATATATTATTTCCATACTTAACACTCATATACAACCGTTCGCTCGACAAACGATCCGTACACAAAGACTGGAAAGTTGCACAGGTCACACCAATATTCAAGAAAAGTAGTATGAGTAATCCACTAAATTACAGGCCCATATTGTTAACGTCGATATGTAACAGGATTTTGGAACATATATTGTCTTCGAACATTATTAATTACCTCGAAGAAAACAGTCTATTGTGTGGTGTCACTGCCAGAGATCACACTTGCTAGGTGGTAGCCTTTAAATCGACCGCGGTCCGGTAGTATACGTCGGACCCGCGTGTCACCATTATCAGTGATTGCAGACCGAGCGCCGCCACACGGCAGGTCTAGAGAGACTTCCTAGCACTCGCCCCAGTTGTACAGCCGACTTTGCTAGCGATGGTTCACTGACAAAATACGCTCTCATTTGCCGAGACGATAGTTAGCATAGCCTTCAGCTACGTTATTTGCTACGACCTAGCAAGGCGCCATGATCAGTTTCTATTGATATTGTAAATCATGTACCATCAAGAGCGACGTTCTTCATTAATGGATTAAAGTTAAGTATTCCACGAGTTACGTCCGTTTTTCTCAATTCTAATTCCTTTGTCATGTTCCAGACCTCACGCCAGCCTGCGTGAGCTGAGACGCGTGCATTTCGGCCTCCTTTAGAAAAACACGGTTGGCTCTACTGCCAACCACAACATATTGGCACATAGTCAACATGGGTTTAGAAAACATCGTTCCTGTGAAACACAACTAGCTCTTTATTCACATGAAGTGTTGAGTGTTATTGACAAGGGGTTTCGGATGGATACCGTATTTCTGGATTTCCGGAAGGCTTTAGACACTGTACCACACAAGAGGCTCGTATTGAAATTGCTTATGTAATATCGTATCAGTTACGTGACTGGATTTGTAATTTCCTGTCAGAGAGGTCACAGTTCGTAGTAACTGACGGAAAGACATCGTGTAAAACAGGAGTGATTTCTGGCGCTCCCCAAGGTAGTGTTATAGGTCCTTTGCTGTTCCTTATCTATATAAACGATTTAGGAGACAATCTGAGCAGCCGTATTCGGTTGTTTATCGACTGTCGTTTATCGACTAATAAACTCATCAGAAGACCAAAACAAGCTGCAAAATGATTTGTAAAAAATATCTGATGGTGCGAAAAGTGGCAGTTGATCCTGAATAAAGAAAAGTGTGAGGTCATCCACATGAGTGCTAAAAGAAACTCATTGAACTTCGGTTACACGAAAATCAGTCTAATCTAAAAGCCTTAAATTCAACTAAATTCCTAGGTTTTACTATTACGAACAACTTAAATTGGAAGGAAATGTTGTGGGGAAGGCTAACCAAAGACTGCGTTTTATTGGCAGGACACTTAGAAAATGTAACAGACCTACTAAGGAGACTGCCATCTCTACGCTTGTCCGTCCTCTTTTAGAATACTGCTACGCGGCGCGGGATCCTTACCAAATAGGACTGACGGAGTATATCGAAAAAGTTCAAAGAAGGGCAGGACGTTTTGTATTATTGCGAAATATAGGAGAGAGTGTGATAGAAATGATACAGGTTTTGGGCTGGAAATCGTCAAAAGAAAGGCGTTTTTCGTTGCGACGGAATCTTCTCACGAAATTCCAATCACCAACTTTCCCCCCCGAACGTGAAAATATTTTGTTGACACCGACAATTCTGCTTTCGCCAACGTACATTTCTCATAAGGACCAGGAAGAAGAGATAAGAGAAATCACGGCTTGTCATTTTTCCCTCTTTTCATTTGGGAGTGAACAGGAAACTAACGCGTAGTATTAGCAGTACAGGGTACCCTTCTCCACGCACCGAATGGTGGCTTGCGGTGACTGTTTTTTATGTACATGTATTAGATACAGATGTAGATGTAATATCAGGTGTATTTGTAGCATAAAACAGGGCCAAGAAGAAACAATGAAATACGTACTGTGAGCGTAACTTGGAAGTTTTTACAACGTAATTACCAACCCCGGCCACCTTGCAACTTGATTGTAGCACAGCTGTCAGATAGTGCTGCGAAAATTCTCAATGCTTTCATTAAGGAGGGATATACTGGATATTGGTCCAAAAAACCTACTTTTCAAAAATATTATTTTCTTGATTTACACAGTTTAATCAATGTTGTGTGTGAATGTTATCGCTATAGCAGCTTTAGACATGCCTTTAAATTGTTAACCCGATTAACTCTGCACTGGCGGTCACTCCCACCTTTTCCGACATTTGGGAAACTGCTTGCTTCAGAGGTATTTCTGTCAGTTTGAAGGCTATTTTCTTTCGATATCTTTCACTGACATCTGTATCTCTGGTTGACATCTATAACTTCACCTGAAAAGTTTCTTGCATGTGATTTATTTACGTTTCGACACTACTAGCACAAATTAATAGGTGGAAGGTTAAATTCGCAAACCTTAACATGGAATTCAATATTTATGCATAATGAGTGGTGGAAAAATTGTGTTTAGGAAGCGGTTTCATGGAAATCAGTTTAAGAACAAAACAGAGGAAGCAGCTCAAAATGAAGAACGTAAGCTCTCAGCTTCAGCATCGAAACGTGGGATAGAATTGTACAGGTGGGTGAATGATGTTGATATGGATTCCATTGTATTCAGACCTATTGATTTAGATCTTCCCTGCCAGGCTATAAAGTTTTCATGTTCATGTGTTAGCTGTACAAATACAGAATGCATGCTTGTTGTTAAAGAAATAGGAGTGGGAATAGCTTGTGAATTCAATGTAATTTGTAATTCGTGAGCCTATGAAATTTCATTTTCCTCCTCCAAAAAAGCTGACACTGTTATCTATGAAAGCAACTTTAGGTTATCATATGCTCTGAGATGACTTGGACAGAGCAGGGAAGGAGGTAATTTATTGTGTGGTTTACTAATCATGCCTCCACCTGCTGCAAGGTTTGAAAAAAAAAAATAAAGAAATGTTTGACGCTGTATGCTATACTGCTATAGTTTCTATGAAGAAATCAGTGGAGGAATTGGTGGAAATAAACCAAGAAGAAATAGATCCTGGGGTAGATATTCATGACAGTGAATCTCCTACGAATGTTACTGACCTGTATGTAAGAGTGCAAATGCGACCTGGATGAAAAGAGGTCACACGTCTCTGTATGAAATTGCATTGTTATTGGTATAGACTCATGTAAAGTTTGCGGATGTGGAAATTATGTGTAAATGTTGCCACAAGTGTGCAACAAGGAAAATGTCCAACATTGAAGACAATGAGAAACTGTGGTAAGAAAAGCATGCAGTAGCATGTTGGTTCAGGTGGGGGCCTGGAAGCTGCTGCAGATGAGAGGATGTTCTTCAGATCTGAGGATCAGTATGGCGTTAGATTAATAAATATCTTGGTGATGAGGACTCATCTTCCTTTAAAGCTGTAACAAACAAAAATCCGAAAAATACAACAGTAGAACAGTAGGAATGTGTTGGCCACATCAAAAAGAGGCTTGGTTGTAGGCTTCGTCGCCTACTGAAAGAGAAGAAAGGTGAAGTAATTGAGGTTGGAAAACCGCTAGGAGGAAAAGGCAGGCTTACTCTGAAAGAAATTGATTCTCTTTAGTTATTTTATGGGAGAACTACCTGAAAAACGAACATAATTTAGAGGCAATGAGGCGTGCTGTGTGGGCGTTTTTTTCCTCAAACTATCCACTGAGCAAACACCAACGCACAGTCTGTGCCCGAAAGACGATTGGTGTAAGGTCAGCAACAGAAATTAGACGTATTCACATAAACACTCAGAATCTGTTATGAATACAATTAAGCCCACATTCAGGTTTCTTACAAACCCTGCTTTATTCAGGAAGTGCCTCACGGTAAGACACAACATGCAAATGAAAGCCTCAATAATTGAATTTGAATTAGATAGTCAAAAAGGACATTTTGTGGAGTTGAAGTACTCAAAATAGGTGTCTATGACGCAGTTTAGTGTTGCAATAACGGAAATAATGGCAGAACTGAAGTGCTAAAGAGAGTTGCTATAGATTTATGTATTTACGACAAAATCAGTTTACACCATCGACGAGAGCAGGGTCAAGAAAATTAACAGATCAGCGTCTTGCCTGCGAATAAAAACCAGGAAGATGCGAAGAGGAGAGAAGAGAAACCTGGAGAATGAGGAGTATCAGTACGGAGGATTTTAAAACTGAGGAAGCTTATTACATGTAGAAGAATGAGAACAAAATCTTTGAAACTCATTTTCTCTGTTTTACATTTTTTACGGTATTAGAAGTCTTTTCTCAAAAAGTATATACGCTAATGCTATGAAACTTTCAGGAACTGTTCGAAACATGTTGCTGTGTCCCTGTAACTAAAATATACGAGATCCTGCAATTAAATTCTGACTTTTAGATGATAGTATGTAGAAAAAAAGTTAATTTTTGATGTGCAAAATTAAAAACTATGTTAATGATAGAATTCGTAGCAGCAAATAATAACTTAATAACTGTAGTTCAGTAGTCTTATAATCTTCTCAGGACACTACAATAAGATTTTCAGATTAATTGTATGATTATAGTTGAGTTATTCCAGTTTATAAAAAAAGACAATAAAAAATTAAAAATTCAAATTTCTGGCAAAATATTAATCCTGCATATTTTATTATATTTTTCCGTTAAAACACTGCCCTTTTGCTTTACACATGCAAAGTTTTAGGTTTTTACATTAATAAACATGGCTGTAATTATTTTTAAGTAATGTTTACATTTTCCGTTACGTCCCCCATTAACAAGTGCTACGAAGGGAATTGAGAATAGCAGTATATCGCACCATTAAAAGAAAAATATTGCTTTCGTCACTCGGTTGAGACAAAACTCAGCAGCATTAACTGTTAATAGAATTTGGCGAAAATCTCGTTTTTGTGCCTTGAAAAGGTTTCGAACAAGAGTAAGCTTCTATTAATAATGTGGCTTTATCGTCTGCAAGAAAAATAAAACAGAGATTAGATAGTGAGCCAAGCAACCAGAAAGTCATGTAGCATTGTCTGATATATTGTTGTGTAGCTCATAAACTATGTTATAAGATCATAAAACTAACAAACTGATATGTAAAATGATCACATCCTGAAATTTAACGATGTTCCTTGTACAAACGGCCAATGTTAGTTGTAAAATACGAAAAAAAAGGTTCGCCGTGAATCACCTGGAGGAGGATCGCATTTTGTTTGTCAGGAATACTAGGTGAGTCTTTTCGACTGAATGTGTTTGTTAGTCGCATGGCAAAAGCATAACGTAGCTCCGGTTGTCAGTGATCTGTGTTAAAACTTAGCGCCGCGGTGCTGGAGACTAACATGGTGTGTGACGCCCCCTGTGGCTGTAGACGTGTACTGTGTCTGACGCTTGACAGCAGATGTGAAAGCAGAGGTCTTTTTCTACTTTTTCTGGAAATTTGTTTAACTTGCTTTTGATACGTGCCATCTCAATACTGTAATGTCAATTATGACAATACGACTGTAAGGATTACACGACACACACTCCCAGAGCGGAGGAAATCTCCCACCCGACCTTGAATCCAAAACGGGCCCCTTCTCTTGGCAATCCGCCCGGTGACGGCGCAGCTACCGTGGCGGACTAATGCATAGTTCAGTTTCATGTTCACATCTCCTCTACGAGTAAAACAGAAAAACTTCGTAAATCATATAGCAAAGGACACAAAAAAATTAAAAATACATGGACACAAGTAAAAACGAACTTTACTCCATTAATTTAGAATCACCAATCTCCTCCGGTTTACTCAGCTGAGAAAATTTATCCTGAAAATTGTTCCCCAACTACTGCCACTGTATCGTCTAGAGCTAAGTCCTGTTGAAGTGGAGAACTGGTATGGAATCTTGCAAAAAATAAGATAAGCGTTTGTAATACATCAAGCACCTCGTTTTCTAATCTGACATAGAAACGGCTAATGCTTTTTCTGCTAATAAATGAACGTGGGGTCATGCACCTGGTGCAAACCTTCCGACGTAACGCCTCTTCGCCGGTATGCGCATCGATGCAGAAAAAAATGCAACAGGTCATTTTGTTGACAAGTGGAGTAACAGATAGTTCACGATTCTAGGAGTATATGATGACAAATTCACATCAAACGAAACACACATGTCACAGTAAAGGGTTCCGAAACAGTTGCATCGATACACAGTGTACGTCTGTCTGGCAGCAACGTACAAATGTATTCTCAAGTGCAAACGATCTTAATTATGCAGAATGGTATCTTGCGATATCTTGTACCAAGTATCTTGACCCTTTTGTTTCAATTCGGCAACGGCTCTTGCAGGCCCCATACAAAGAATAAGCTCCCACTTCGTCGTTTCCCATATGTGTTCAGTTGGCGTGAGATGTGATGGTCTCGCAGATTAGGTCAGTTGTACACGGAGAATAGCACGATGCGGCACAGCAGCAGTATCTGGATGTGCATTTTCCTGCTGGAAAAGCTCATCCCTGTCGAAGAGGTAGCAGCAGCTCGCGGATAAATGTCCGTGCATTGTAGCGGGTACTGGTTACATTATCCTGCAGAAGCAATAGATGGGATTTTAAGTTGTAACTGTCGATCGCACAGTCCATGAATCTTGGAATTGGAGCTGTGTGTTATGGGAGAATGTACTCTACAATGGGCAGCTCACCAAGTACACAGGAACAACAATTGGGGTAGAGAGTTGCAACTGACGGCTCCAGACTCCATGAAGCCTGGAACTGGACCTGTGTGTTGTGGGCGAATGTATTCTGCTATAGGCAGTTCACGAAGAACGCACTACACACGGTTACGCCCATCATTCGCAAGCACACGCTATTTCCTAGATAACAGAGCGACATTCCCCATTTCAGTCAACTCTTTCACGACACTGGAGTAGCCGTGCTTGGTGGGGTGTTATTGTTTCAGCGGTAGCCTGGCCAGAGGCGTTTGTGTTCTTAATCGTGCCGAGATCAGTCGATGGCACAGCAGACGCAACATGTGTCCAGATTCCGCCCCTGGACATGTTCGGTGTGCCACCGCTGTTCGTTCGTCCATCTTGACGTGCTTCTGTACTACGCAACGTCAAGAGTCTCGTCTACAAGTGTGGGAATGCTTCAGAGACCACTGTTGGATACAGTGACGCATCACCGATACATGGCATCCATCATGTGCAGCAATCCGCCAGTACTTTCGACCAGCTTCTCGCGGGCCCACAATGGAACCCATTTCAAATGGCTGACGCTATTCAGCAGGAGTAGATACTCATCAGTGGGGGAATTAATGTTGTAAAATCTGTAAACCTATTAAAACACAGTTACTGCCTGTGAAGCCGAAAGCGAGTGCGCACAGACATGCATCCTGAGCGCCATCGATTTCCAATGATAGTGACAAATGAATCAGTGACACTAAATGCACTCAGTATTAGTATATTTACCGTGGTGCCGCTGAACACGGTCACTGAGGGATTGTATTTTATTCCGGTAGTGTATATCATCGTTGAAAAGTATTTTAATTGTAATTTCCCTATTTTGCAATGGGACAGAAACCTCAACACTCCTCCATACCGTATTATGTCTCTCCTTCCGTAACTTGGACACCATTTACTTACTTAACGCTTGCTTGCCAACATTTCGTAGAACATTCCATCGCTTTCTCTGTATTTCATGTTTATCTCTTTCATTTTCAGTAAAATTATCCATATTAACAGCACGGTGACCCGGATGTCTGTGAAGGTAATTTCAGCGATTATGTTTTTTTCTCACAATGCAAGGTAACAGGGCACGCAGGTTTGAATTTAACGTGGCAGGGCCACTTTATGATACGGACGGGTCTACTATTCGCCTTGACAGAGGTGAGAATAAATCTTTGACTGATGGCATAAATTTACCTTTAAGTACAGATATGCTGTTTTTTGTAAATGGTAGATATATTCACGCCAACGGCCTTGCCGCAGTGGTAACATGCGTTCCCGTCAGATCACCACAGTTAATCGTAGTCAGGTTGGGCTAGCACTTGGATGGATGACCGTCCGGGATCCCGAGCGAAGTTGGCAAGCGGGGTGCACAGAGCTCTTGTGAGGCCAGCTGATGAACTACTTTACTGAGAAGTAGCGGCTCTGGTTATGACCGACAATGGCTGGGAGAACGGTGTTCTGACCACATGCCCCTTCTTCTCTGCATACAGTGACTCGTATCGGCTGAGGATGACACGATGGTCGTTAGTACTGATGGGCCTTCTGAGGCCTGTTTAGACAGAGAAGAAGAATGTACATGGCTACACTTCGACACATGCTCTGAAAGTAGTTGGTTTCTTCTCTCTTTCCCCCCTCCCCCATCCCCTCTCGCTTCCCCCTCCGTCTCTCCCCCTCTGCCCCTCACTCCCTCTCCCCACCCTCACCCCCTCCGCCCCCCCCCCGCACTCCCCCCTCACCCTCTCCCTATGCCCCCTCCACCCCTCTGTCTCTCCTCCCCCTCCCTCATCCCCTACCTCCTCCCCTCTCCCCCTCTCCCCCTCTCCCTTCCCCTTCCCTCCTCCCCCCTCTTCCCCCCTCCCCCCTCTCTCTCTCTTTTTACTACAGCTAGTATAATATGAGAGTGCTGCTGTCACAGTGGCCTCAATATACGAAACAGCGCAATCTGTTCTGTGATTTCATGAAACACTGTCGTGCTTTACAGTTCATCACAAACTCCAAAGTGTCTACAGTCAACATTCCCCAGATGTGAAAAGCATCAGAGGATGGTAAGAAAACTTTAAAGAGACTGGCACTGTTGGTAGACCTGCAATGAGTGACAGATGTGCGTACAGCATTTCGGTATAGTCAGCGGAAATCGGCGCTTTGAGTTTCTAGAGAAATAGGCACACCTCAGAGCACTGCGGTGGAGATTTTACAGAATTGGCTGTATGTCTATGCAAACAAGGTAGAGGTACTGCAAGCTCTGCAGCCAGATGATTGGGCTAGAACTGCTGAGTTCAATAGGAACATGATGGAGATAGAACGAATGGATACTGCCAACACAGTCTGATTTACAGATCAAGTGGCTTTGCATCTGTGGCTCGGAAAACCTACACAGTGTGGTACAGGAGATAGGACAATTCAGAGTCTACTGCGACGAAAGCCTATCTGGACATGTTGTAACTTCACACTGCACCTCAGTTACAAAAATTTCCACCATAGATAATGTTTCAACAAGGTGATACGCCGTCACATAGGGGGTTATTTGTTCATCACTTTTTCAATGAAATCTTTCTGGATAGATGGATCGGTAAAGGTGGCCCAACGTCATGGCGACTATGTTTACCAGACATAACGCTTTTTATGTTAAGGATGAAACGTTATGATCCCCAGTTCCTGATGTGACAAATACGAGATACTGTAGAGTCGGTGATTGAAGAGGAGCAGGCAAAGATATGAAGAGAAACTGAGTGTCACCTGTAAGTTCTACAGGCAATAGACGCAGAGCATGTGGAACTGCATCGCAAAACAACTTCATCATTTAAACTGCCGTATTGAAAAAACTGCATAATTGTATTTAGCATATTTCCTTAGAAACGCACGGACTGAAAAAAAAATGCAGTACCAAAAAATCACTAATGTAAATTAAAGCTTTCGGCAATACATTTCTCTAGGTATGATATCTCAGTGATTAGCATTGCAAGAGCACGGTGAATCTCAGCACGAAATAGCCAGTGTATATTTGAAATGCTGGAACCTTAATAACCGGTGTAACTACCAGAAATTGAATACAAGCAAGCAAAGATGCGTACACAGTTTTGTACAGAAGGCGGATGTCAGTTTATGGGATGGAGTTCCATGCCTGTTGAAACTTCTTCATTTAAATGAGTGTGGCTGTACTTAAATTGGTGAATGAATGACTGAGCATCGCAATGCAATCAGACTGCAAAAAAAAAAAAAAAAAAAAAAAAAAAAAAAAAAAAAAAAAAAAACTTCAAATAATTCAGTCAAAAGAATGGCCTTGACTAAAAAGAAATCCTAACAATAACCTACACATTTCATTAAGCACTTACCTCACAGATCTTCATTACGCTAACTACTGCAATTCTGCGAGCGTTGATACTGCCAGCTAAATAAAATATTCTAACTACTAAAGCAGATAATTAGAAGTAGACATGTGGTTAGCACTCGAAAGATTTTGTTGCAAACCAAATAATGTATCTTTTACCTTAATAATGTGACACTCAATTAAAACACGAATGTAAATCATTATTGACTTCTGGTACAGAGATATATAATCACGAATAATATTCAATCTCCAAGTCGAACAAGTACAGATCGTTAGCTTCCGCCAACACTTAAGACCTCTACCCCCCATCAATGCTCACTTCTAACATCCATCAGCGCTGGCTGTTCACCTCCAACCTGGTGACTAACTTCCAACTTCCCCACGGTACTGGCGATTAACTTCCAACTGCCCAACACTGCTGGCGAATAACTTCCAACAACGAGTCCAACCGGCCACAGAGTTTCTGACAAAGAAACCGCAGTTAGAGACCGAATGCAAAGCGCTACACAGTGCTGCCAACACAGAAACAGCCCACTTACACTGTTGCACTTGATCGGGTAATGCCGGTATGGTTAATGCTGTTTATTGATGATGCTGGAGTTGTCATCTGATGACGTCCCGTATGTGCTCTATTGGAGACAGATCGAGGAGGCCAAGGCAACATGTCGACACTCTGCTGAACACGTTGAGCTCCAGCAGAGGTAGATGGCGAGCGTTATCCTGTTGAAAAACACCCCCTGGAATGCTGCATTGCAGAAGATGGAATCACCAGACTGGCGTACAGATTTGCAGTCAGGATGCGTGGGGTAGCCACAGGAGTGCTCCTGCTGTCATACGAAATTGTTCAGACCACAACTCCAAGTGTAGGTCCACATGAAATGACTCTGAGCACTATGGGACTCAACTTCTGAGGTCATCAGTCCCCTAGGAACTTAGAAGTACCTAAACCTAACTAACCTAAGGACATCACACACATCCATGCACAAGGCAGGTTCGAAACTACGACGTAGCGGTCGCGCGGTTCCAGACTGTAGCGCCTAGAACCGCTAGGCCACTCTGGCCGGCGGTAGGTCCAGCAGACAGGTTGGTTGCAGGACGCTCACCTTTCCTCCTAACCAACACAGGGCCGTCACTGTCACCAAGGCAGAACCAGTTCTCATCGCAAAACACAACAGATCTCCACCCTGCCCAAAAGTGAGCTCTCACGTGACACCAATGAAGTCGCTAATGGCGATGTTTTCGGGTTAGTGGAATGTACGATGCAGGGGCGTCTGGCTCGGAGATGTCCTTGAAATACCCGATTTGTAACAGTTCGTTGTGTCACTGTGGTGCCAGCTACTGCTCACACTGCTGCTCAGATGCATTACCATGCACCAAGCCCTTACACTAAACACGATGGTCTTCCCTCTCGGTAGTGCCACATGGTCAATCATGTACAGTGGCTACATTCCCGCCAAGTCTTTCTGCAATATCGCAGAACGAACTTCCTATTTCTCGAAGCAATATTACAGGACCCCTTACAATCTCTGTGAGGTGTTTATAACGTCGTCTTTCTCGCCTTAAAGGCATTCTTGGCTAACATAACTCACCACGTCCAGTCTCAAAGGTAACTAACGCTGACGACTGCTACAGCTTGTATTTAAAGCTATTTACGCGACTGGCGTGGAAGACATCATCTATCAGATGTAGAAACACGGCTACAAGTTTCGTCTAAGTCGCACGCCTCCGTCTTTGCGTTGCTGTTTATTTTCCGTCAGTACTTGTAATCGGAGAAAGAGTTTAGACTCACTCTGTACGTCGGTGTCTATTCAGAGGCAACACAAAGACAGTTCTTGTGACGGCTATTAACTCTGCTTCTGCCCTCTGGCCGAGCGTTGTTGAATGCAGCGGCTGCCAGCCGCCAGCAGTTGCCACCGTGCGAAACGCGCCAGGGTCGGTACCCGTGCTCTGTGCGGTGTTGGCCGCTAACGGTGCGTGAAACAGCGCGACCGCCGACACGCGCAACGAGTCCGGGATTTACGTCCCTGGCACGTAGGCGGGTCCAGGTGGCTCAACCGAGGTCGCCGCTGCCGAGGCCAAATCGGGGCCGGCAGGAATCTTTGATGAGCCGGTGGGACGTCACAGGCTCGTAACTGCCGGCCGCGCCGTAACCGTTACTGCAGTTTTCAGAGTCCGTCATGAACTTTGCATGTGAATGCGGCGGCGCCAGCACGGCGCCCAAAGCGCGCAGTCCGTATACCCTGGCGTACGCGGCGCGCCGCCGTGTGTCAGGTCAGCTGCGGCAATGCCCCAGACCCGGCCCGGCCGGCGGAAACTCTTCCCCTCGTGGGCGGAACCAGCTGGCAATGTCCGGCCTCCTGTGCGGCGCAGTAAATGCACGGTGGAGCGTTCCCAGAGTGCATTTCGCATGCTGCGCGCGCCGTCCGTCCTGTGCAATATACGTAATTCACCCGACGTGAGTTGCCTTTTAATGGTGAGAGGCAGGAGTTTAGCTGCGAAGCACCAGCGATGTCGTTTTTCGTGCCGTGAAATGCATCAAAACAAAGATAAATTTTAAAGATTTACACATCTCGCATCCATAGTGACTCTTTTCAGCCCTATCCAGGTTTTCAAGTAGATTCTTGAAATCCGTTCGACACTTTATCGTCCACTATCCCCAAGAAAGCAGGTGTTGACAGATGTGAAAATTACTACCGAAGTATCAGTTTAATAAGTCACAACTGCAAAATACTAACGCGAATTCTTTACAGACGAATGGAAAAACTGGTAGAATCCGACCTCGGGGAAGATCAGTTTGGATTTCGTAGAAATGTTGGAACACGTGAGGCAATACTGACCCCACGTCTTATCTTAGAAGCTAGATTAAGGAACGGCAAACCTACGTTTCTAGCATTTGTAGACTTAGAAAAAGCTTTTGACAATGTTGACTGGAATACACTCTTTTAAATTCTGAAGGTGGCAGGGGTAAAATACAGGGAGCAAAAGGCTATTTATAATTTGTACAGAAACCAGACGGTAGTTATATGGGTCGAGGGGTATGAAAAGGAACCAGTGGTTGGGAAGGAAGTGAGACAGGGTTGTCGTCTCTCCCCGATGTTATTCAATCTGTGTTTTAGCAAGCAGTGAAGGAAACAAAAGAAAAATTCGGAGTAGGTTTTAAAATCCATGGAGAGGAAATAAAAACTTTAAGGTTCGCCGATGACATCGTAATTCTGTCAGAGACAGCAAAGGACTTGGAAGAGCAGTTGAACGGAATGGATAGTGTCTTGAAAGGAGGATATAAGATGAACATCAACAAAAGCAAAACGAAGATAATGGAATATAGTCGAATAAAGTCGGGTGATGCTGAGGGAATTAGATCAGGACATGAGACACTTAAAGTAGTAAAGGAGTTTTGCTATTTGGGGAGCAAAATAACTGATAATGGTCGAAGTAGAGAGGATATAAAATGTAGACTGGCAATGGCAAGAAAAGCGTTTCTGAAGAAGAGAAATTTGTTAACATCGAGTATAGATTTAAGTGTCAGGAAGTCATTTCTGAAAGTATTTGTATGGAGTGTAGCCATGTATGGAAGTGAAACATGGACGATAAATAGTTTGGACAAGAAGAGAATAGAAGCTTTTGAAATCTGGTGCTACAGAAGAATGCTGAAGATTAGATGGGTAGATCACATAACTAATGAGGAGGTATTGAATAGAATTGGGGAGAAGAGTAGTTTGTGGCACAACTTGACAAAAAGAAGAGATCGGTTGGTAGAACATGTTCTGAGGCATCAAGGGATCACCAATTTAGTATTGGAGGGCAGCGTGGAGGGTAAAAATCGTAGAGGAAGACCAAGAGATGAATACACTGAGCAGATTCAGAAGGATCTAGGTTGCGTTAGGTACTGATAGATGAAGAAGCTTGCACGGGATAGAGTAGCATGGAGAGCTGCATCAAACCAGTCTCAGGACTGAAGACCACAACAACAACAACAACAACCGAGAAACGATCTCACATACAGGGTGAATCACGTAGGACGTAACAACTCCTTTATTTCGGGAATAGTTCTAGACATCGATGTTAATGGTGAGAGAGAAGAGTTCAACTACGAAGCACTAGTGATGTCGTTTTTCATGCCGTGAAATTCATCAAAGCAAAGATAAATATTACAGATTTCCACATCTTGCATCTATAGTGACTTCCGTCAGACCTAACCAGGTTAACAAGTAGATTCCTGGGTTCTTGAAACCCGTTCGACACATTATTGTCAACTACAGTTCAATTCTTTTAGCTTGGCGGTTCGCGCATGCTCGCCCAGACGTAGGAGATTGCTGCATTGCCATTTCAGCACCATCGTATAGTATGCAAACTTACGTTTAGGAGTGAGCGCGCAGTTTGTGAAGTAAAGCCACCACGGCCGCATTAACCAATACGCTGCTACAGAGACTCAAGTATGATTTTTGTAATAGAATGACATACTTTTCATAACTGCATTCAGTAGCTCTTGAAAGAGACAGCTACAGTGATGCAGAACTTGTCAATTTTGACCTTGAAACGTTCGATAAATATACTGAAAGTGGAAATTAATGTGGCTGTTGCGGTGTAAACAGAGCCCTCAGCACTGGCAGGCTCCGTTGCTGTACGTGTTTTGTACGACCTCGTACACAACGGTAAGGAGAGGCGGGCTACAGAACGGTACGACATCTGTCGTCGTAAGTAAGCTGGGCAGGAGCAGAAATGGTTAGCGAACAAGTTACACAACAAACAGAGGATTTAATCAACTTGCATTTCTCCAATAATACGATGGCTCATTACGAATAATGCAGCAAGGGACAGAGTTCAGCTGTAACAACTTCAGCAAGTGTGGCGGTTTTTGCGTATCATCAACATGGACAAATGCAATGAATACGAATGATACGATACTCTGTGGTATTCTTCGGTTTGAATTCGCTCTGATATTTAGCAGCTGCATTGATTTGATTTTGTAAATGATACTGACAATATTATACACATGTATAATGCAATATTCAATCTACAGCTTCTCCCGGATAATTATTTTGTTCAAATTGCACAATAATTCCGCCTGACGTAGTGTAATAATGTTAACTGTAAGTTTTGTACATATCACTAATATTATAGATCGTACATCAGAGCTTTTACAATTTTTGTCTTCGAAGGATTTAATTATTCTTAGCAAATTGATCATGAAAAGGAACCACAGAATAGCACCCGCGCACAACACTGACGTATGCTACCAGAAATATTTTTCTCCGTGATCCGTACGTAGTTTAATTTCGCCTCATACATCAGCAATGAAATCTTGTTCAACAATAATAACATCAGCACTGTTCTTAGAAGATGCAGTCTGATTCGATTAATTTTTTCATTTATAAATAAAGTTCAGTACCACCGGTGAACATTTATTTCTTACACATCGGAATATTGTTAGCAGTTCAAGTAATTTAAATTTGCCGCTATGATGAAAGCTAAGATGGCGGCCAACAAAAGATAGAGGATTTCTTTTTAAATTATGATTTTCCTTTGCTCAATAAATAATAAATCATTTAAATTGATGCCAACCACAAAAAATTATTAAATTGTTTTGCAAATTAGTTTTACATAAACCGATGCTATTTTCAACTAGAAGTACAGAAGAAGTTGCTATATAATTGCAACTAAAATGGCTGCGCTTCTTGCAGCTATGATAAAACAATTAATACAAAATTAGAATTAAAAAAGTAAGTGATTCTTCAGTAATTAATCATAAATAGTTTTAACGCATTAGGCTCTATTTGTTTTTTACCTGGAAATGAACATAAAAGTACAATAATTTTAAATTAAATGTTTTTCATTCAACAGACCTCAAATCGATTCGCGTCTTGCGTCGGCGACGTTCATCAGAAGAATACGACAAAAGGGTAAAAACAAAAGAAAAGAATGACATAGATTAACAAAGAATGTGATACAAATATTGACTCTGTTTTACATAATTATCATCTTTTTAAGAAATAATTACATAATTGAATGAATATTATTGAGTTACGTAATTTTCCACACGTTCATATTCCACTTGCGACGGGTCAGGCTCTTATCGCGCAGTTTCCTTTCCCTGAAAGAAAATCCACCTACCTCGTTTCTTAGGTAGTTGCTGCACTCGCCTCTCCTGATAGCAGCTACTGGAAAAATTGCAGAAAAGCAGTGTTGAAGAAACTGCAATTTAATAGCCGCTCACCGGAGGCCGCGATACATGTTTGCTGAAATACAATCTATGAGCAATCTTCCTAAATAAATTGAGTTATTGGAATGGTAGTAATTGTTTACTCAAACGAGAACGCGAAGTTGGTAATTCTATTTAAGCTCTTTATTGTCTTTAAGCCTGATCATCAGCCCGCTAATCTACGTTTGAAGAAAGTTCAGTTCACAATTCTATCCACACTCAAACCCCGCCAGAATTAGCTTTCAAAGTTACGGAATTTACTTAACTGCAACACAGACGATTTCCTAACATACACGTTTGCAGTCGATGTTCAATAATAGTTCGTTTTTTAACGTTAATGCTCGCCATAAGCACTTAGTAAAAGTTTACGAAGTACCGCCACGCTTTTAATTATTAAAGTTACTCGCGTCTTTCGCGGAACGAAAAGTCACAACTCGCTCAAACTCACACTACGCGTTACTGGACTCTTCCAGTCTCAAATCGCACAGTACCGAACCGATGAAGCCGTTTTATGACTTCATTTTACACATTATTCGCGAGGACACATCAAGCATGTCTCTTCTCGATCACAGTTCCTTCGCGACTCCTCCTCCACTCGCGACTCACTCTCCTAGTCTGCTAACCGTCCTCGCATCTCATTGGCTCACACATCACACAGCCAATCAGAATTAACTCTTTGGGTGCGCCTCGCGCCAAAATCTAGCACGCACCAGTCATGACTTCTGAATCATTTACGTCATGATTTCTTGTTACACAAAATTTACTGTATAATTTAACAAACCGAAAGGAAAACTAGACTTTACTTTATTTCCAGAAATTATTTAAATACTCGCGAACGTTCTGGCTGCTTGTACAATACCATACACTCTTGGACATCCGACATTCACTAAGATGGGGAACCACTGGCGACTCTGTTCCCACGGTTACATCGTCTGAACACTTGCGAGTTCCAACCTAGATTTTATACACTTGCAAAGAATGGCGAATGTCCCTCTTTCATTCACTCAGGCACACTCATTCACTCTCACCTACTCATATAAAATAACTGTTCACAAAATTCAAAACATTTATGATTTTAACAAAGTTATAGGTGAATTTCTAAAAGTAAAATTCTCAAAATAAATACAAAAGCACGGAAGGTGATTTTGTTTCATAGTTGGATGGTCACTGAAGGTGATCTATACATAAGGGTATTTATTTAGACTCGAAAATTGTAGAAATTTGCGTTTTCTGTAAGATTTTTCTAATTTCCAAAATATGCAGGTTTCAAAGCTCAAATTTGGATGACTTATTTTTATTCATAACAGAAACTAGTATATTAACTTTTAATTTCCTCAGGTTCCTCAGTTAGAAGTTATTAAAGATGAAAGTTCCACGTTATACACGCGGCTAGTTAGCGCACAGGTCTTACATTCTCACGGTACAGACATGCCATATGGTCGTGACGTCAGACGAACGGACACCGGTAATCTGCCCGCTACAGCACATATGCTAATCTGATGGCTACTTTACAGTCTGTCTACATTTCACAGTAAATATTTGATAGAAAACTGTGCGCTCGCACTAGTTGCGACGCCACACACTCGCAATATATTACACTAGGATGAGGCTCTCCGAAATAAAGCACGAACGGTGTTGTCGGTCTGACTCGCGCGACAATGTGACGTCTGCATAGCATCACGTAACGAAGAGGTTCCAGGGGCGTTGGCTGTCTGGCTGCTGCAGCCCGCCCTATATTGCGGCGGTAGACGGCGTTCATGGTGCCGTAAGGTGGGGTAATATCGGACGGAATCTTCATATCGTTTAAGGTAACTTCGTAAAAAACATTAAATTCTCGCGACAAAAAGTGCGAGATATTTTGGCAGACATTGGAGAATAATATGATCAAAAAACTTTAGTCAACAATATTTTTAATTAGTCAGAATCTAACAAATAAAACTGTCGGATATTAGCCCTTTGCTGGGGTAATTACAGACATTCATTGAATTTCCACGCAAAGATCCATATTGCCCTCTAATGGGGTAATTTCGGACTGTCACTACCTTATAAAAAAATGCACATACTTAGAAACACATGTTTAGAAAACATATTTTACAGATGGTTACAAAATATCGTACACATCTTTAGTAAACCTTTGAAACATAATTAGAAAACATTCACAGACGTATTTACAAAATATTTCATTAATAAAGACAATCTACTCCTACAACAAATCAATAATAATCTACAACATGTTGTCAGTGAAAGGAAAGTTCACCTTTTCTTCTGATGGAGTCTGCAAAACTCTTACAATTTGGTCTTTGTCTACAATATCGTCGTCTGGAGAAAGCAGGAAAAATAAACACAGATTTGCTGCCTCGATATGGACGCATAAATCTGACTTACACTTCTTTTGGGCCCACTTCTGTTGGGATTCCGACAAATTGCCTATTTCGCTGTTTTCCCCCCGAACATGCGTGGATAATCCGCAAGAACAAAAGCCTCCACTTACAGAACTGCTTCCTCTGCTCTGCTGCTTTCTTCACGAGTAGGTATTGCATCATAATTTACAAGTAATTCAGACACTGAGTCAGCATTATCTCTTATATCGTTGCCTAAAATGGATTTTCCTGGGGCTACATCTAATTTTCGTTTTCGTTGCACACTTGCGTTGTTTTTCATTCCATAGCGAACATTCTGCAGCATATCTTTAAAGCTCGAAGACCAGGCTTCTAAAGAATTGTTTTGAGAATTATCTCCATCATGCAATTTTCTGAGGTCTCTTTCAGGGTTAAATGGATTCGACCCTACTGAACGGAATGCACTTCTTATATTGTCTTACATCCTGACACATTTTTAAGCGTTTCCTTCAGAAGTGACGGGAAAGCAACTTTCGATATTGGCCCACGGGAGCCATTGCGTAAGCACAGCCGGACAAGCAGCTTTTAAAGATCTGAATAAACCTTCGTCTATTGGCTGTAAAATATGAGTACTGTTTGGTGGCAACAAAATAAGAGATTTTATTTTTCTCACATTCATCAACTGCTGGCAGCGAAGTGTGGCTTGAAAAGTTGTCTCCCCCCTCCTTTGACTTCAGGTTAGGCACCGCAATAGTAATATACAAGTATTCAAATGTAGACAGATCAAGCCACTAACTTTTCCGGTTATAGCGGATTTCTTTGGGATCTACATCTTGTAAAGTGTCTCATAAATGATCCGATATGTAGGCCACAGAGGGAGGTAATAGTGACAGCCATCATTACTGATGTACTACTCTTAGAAAATTCTGAGATCCTATCAGGATGTTTTGCTCCCTTTCTATCACATGCTTCCTCCCAGGATTGCCACACAGATTGGTCTCATCATAACTGATTGATCAATTTTTCAATTTTTTTCTGGAAACAATATTTCACTGCCTCATAACACACTCTAGCACGTTGCCTTTTAATGTTCTCAGATAGCTGGACGCTTAACACGGCAGAGTGACGCTGTAAGAATTAACGCGACCACTCAATCCCTGGCATGTTGCAAGGGAAGCTTTTCTCCCCTTTGTCAACATTTATAAAAATATCTTTTCACTATGTACCTAACATCATCAGATGTAAAAGGGAAACCCCAAGTGCAGTTCTTAAAAACCATGCACAAGAGTATTCTCTTTAATAGTACTTAAAACAGAAGGAATTGCAATCACTAGAGGGTTGCTATTAACTTTATTCTCTAACGCTGAACGTGGTACATTTAATTTGCTTGACACCTTTCTGAGCGATTGCTTTTCCTGAAGTTACAGCAGCAACCGCCTTTCCAAGATTTTCAGGATCATAATTGTGCTTCGGAATAGCACCAAGACTCCTTTTGTAAGCAAGGAGCACTGTCCGATATTACCCCAAGGTGTGTATTTATCTGTAAATAGTTCACTAAGCATTAACGAAAGTGAGATGTGGAAACACATTTATTTGCACATTTCCATCGTAACATTTAAGTAAGTAAACTATAAGCAAATTAACCTCACCAATTTTTTTTTCCCTTCTTGTACAAAGACGAAAGTATTCGCATAAAGATAACTAGCAACAATTGTACACTGCACTGCAAACCGCTACTCACCACTGTTTCAACTTCCAACTGCAACAATGTGTGTTCGTATATGCTTGATAATACATAAGGTGTAAACAGCAGAGCGCGCACGTGAAATAAAAGCTTGCATTCAGCGATACCATCGTAAGAACAGAAATACGCTCTTCCCGTCCGAAATTACCCCTGCGTCCGATACTTCCCCATCTTACGGCACCGAGCTCTTGGAGCAGGGGTTCAGCGGGCACTGTCCATTGGGTCCGCTAGACCCGACACGGCCGCTATCGGCATATGACGGAAACTTGCAATTATGTTGCCAACTTAAAGACGTCAAAAATGGTTCTGAGCACTATGGGACTCAACTACTGTGGTCATTAGTCCCCTAGAACTTAGAACTACTTAAACCTAACTATCCTAAGGACATCACACACATCCATGCCCGAGGCAGGATTCGAACCTGCGACCGTAGCAGTCGCACGGTTCCGGACTGCGCGCCTATAAAGACGTCAAAGAGATGGTATCAATAGCTGATGCTGTGCAGTCCTAATGCATCGACTGCACACGGAACAGCGTAGTGCCGCGAAATTGCATCAAGAATTGGCTGATCCATGCGCCAGTGGAATGTGCGGGCAGTGTTACATATCCAGAAGACAGAGATCAGCGCTCTCTGTCGACGCTGATTTAAATAGCTGCCCATCGCTGGTCAGCCCATTTCGTTCGCAGACTGTGAGAGCATCAATACTAATAGGAAGACATTACTTAGCCTACGTTCTGTGGGGGTCAGTGTTATTGCATGTAGGAGGCACAGGACATGAAGTGTTATTTCTGCCGTTAATAGAAATAAAGTTTTCCGTTACTAGTAAGTACTTTGTGCAGAAGATTTTGGATTTCCGCCACCAGCCATCGCAACTTCTGTCCTTCCTTGTTGGTGTCGGTGCTGAGTTCAACAGTAACAAGAACTACAGACACCACAATATGTAGCATGACAGGCCTACACTAGTAACACAGAACCTCGTTTTGTTTACGATGTGGTGTTAGCTACGAGTTTTGCTTATCTAACGACGCCTGGTGAATCAGCTGGGTCTTAGGAAACTATTTCATATGTGTGTACCTTGTGAGACTTTTGTGGAAACAATTACAGTTTCGCCAGGCAGTTATTCATTACCGTTTCGCAACATTTCTTTGTCATTCGCCGTATGAAAGTAGCATGTCTACCTTCTCTTGATAGGTAGACATGTCTGCATGCAAGGAATGTTGAAACAGAAGTGACTTGCCGACAGACAACACAGTTCCTGGTACTTGTGCAGTTCAGACAAATAAACAAACGAAAGGCCAGATAGAACGATGTAGCCTGACAGGAGAGTATTTACAACGCAACACCTGATTACGTCCGACTTGCTTTCGAATTTCAAAATATTTATCTGGTTCTTCAGCGAAGAGAGTCAACCCAAAAACTAACAACAAGTACACTACGCTGTGTGTATGTCACGCTGTGTTGCTTGTCTGTTAGCACTGACGATTCTACGCAAATGGCGCTACTCTCGATCGTTAAGTGAAGGCCATCGGTCACTGCTTTGCCCGTGGTGAGAGATGATGCCTGAAGGTTGGTATTCTGGTGACGCTCTTGACAGTCGGTTCTCGGAATATTGAATTCCCTAACGATGTAAACCTTTTCACGTGAACCGCCTGGTACAAGTACGCTGTCCCCGATAATAATACAACTCTAATCATCTGAAGAACCCGAAACAAATAAAATTTCTTTTGTGCAAGTGGTTGTTTGTTTTGTTCGACAAAGGAAGAGAAAGTCTTCCAGTACAAAAAAGTTGCTAGATAACTATACTGGGTGATCCTCTTCATAGCGGAGGAAAACCCACCATCTGTTCTGTTGCTTTGTATTGTGCCAAAGAAATGAAAAACTCATAAGAGCGGACATTAGCTTCAAAAATTCTTTAAAAATATAAATAACAACTACGGCATGATTAACAAAATATTTTGAAAGTTGAATCACGCAGTTGAATAATAGGAGAGCAGACATAAATAATAGATGTAATATAGCTTTTAACAGCTAGCAATGCTTTCGCAGTGTTTGCAGTCGCATTAAATTAAATGGCGCTGTCAAAATGAGCAGAACGTGCCTCGGTGTAACGTATTACAGATACGCTGTGAATTCAGTAACGTTATTAATGTGCTACAGGGAATAACAGACGGAGGCTATAGACTCCTTTTAACGCAAATATCTACATTCACAATGTCCTGAGGTAACTTTCCACTCCAGTTCTTTACTGCGAAGATACGAAATCCCAATCAATGTACAAAATAAGATATATGATACTCTTTAAGCGTAATACTAGTTCATTCTGCCGAATATTGTGCTAAAAGGAATAATTTAACGTAGTTACAACGGAAGGGCTCTGTACAACATGCTCTGCTTGTGTACTTTGAGCTACATCTCATCCACAAGCAACCAAGTTAGCACAGCGAGTTTTTTTTTTTTTTTTTCGTCCGATCATTAAGTTTTCCAATGATTTCGTGCAGGGCCTCAGTTATTATTGACACTCAAAGATCCGCTGTTATGGTACTTCCAGACACACGCCAAAGTCATGTACAGCGTCTCCTCATTATTTTTATATATTTTTTTAAAATCCTGTTGTAAACTATTATAGTAAGTGAACAGTAGATTGCCTGATGATGATTTCAGCATCTAGGAACATATAAACAAGCAACAAATGGAATATGTAATTAATTGGAATATTTTACATATCAGGTTGAATGTATGTAATAAATCGTGAATTGTCATGTGTGTTTCATAAGAGATTCTGGTGTGTTCATCCTATAGTAAATGATCATAACGCTTACTTCTGGTGTAACATTTATCTAGAACTGAGCAGCTATGTAAATGTATTTCAACCGCGTTATAAGGATGACATTGCCAAAATGAAGTAGAAAGCCTACTATTGTCTTGAAACAGTTACAAACATTAAAATTATGAAGCAAATTTTATCTTCATTTTAGCCAGTTTTCAGACGTATTTCCCTGATAATGCATTCTGGACCGCTAATTCTAAAGATAATCGTACTGCTTTCGCAAGCGCAAAAGGGAGTTTCGATTATATGTTTCTCAAATTAACAAATTGACAGATTTTGTCTACGAAAACCTTTGCCTTGCTCTATAACTGTATAAAACGCTCCATGTTGAAGAGGAAACTCGTGTAAGGCAATGAATTTGCCACCTATGTACTACGAAATTAAAAGCTCAGAATAAGAACATTAAACTCCTTAAAGATAATGTCGATATTTAAATTGAAGTGACTGATCTGGCTACGTCGTTCCTCCAAAATGCTGTCTGCAGTAAACCGCAATGTGTTGAGTTACTAACAGCTGCAAATCTAGCGAAAGACAGCACAGTAACGCAAGCCTTAGCGTAGCGAAAACTGTTAGAAATGGACCAGGCAGCATAAGGAAACTCAACCCAAGTGCAAGCATATAAAGCCATGTGGTTGTAAGTTCGGACAAAGCAAACCTTTTGATGTAATGAAAAGGCAAACACAAATTGTGCTAGAAAGATACGCCCATGTTCAAAATTCGGTACGCGACAGATAACCCCTTGTTGGTGATCACAACTAGTTTCAAATACCACACAAAAACTGTCAATAATGCATTTATACAACACGACCAAAAATGCATTAAATTTTTTAAAATGTGTTTAGCTAGGAAAGAGTTTATCTCAATCAATCTCACGGCTATGTTGATCGCGAAACGATATCTCAACATGTGGCAGAGTTGGCGAAAGAAGCAATTTGACAGATGGCAGCACTTTGCCATCTTTCAACTGTAAGGCGCGCAAACGGCTGCAAGCGAAAACAATAGCCGTCTACAGCGCCGCGCCTACACTAAGGCGTTTCTGTAGAGACATTTGAAAGGCACATTATCAGGATGGCCGTTGGTATATTGCCAAAACGTAGATATATGTTGGGAATATAAAGAAATAATTACTTAAGATATTAATTAGTATAAATGGTTATATCGATTGTGGCGTGCAACCGCTGAAACATTAGAACAATTACTGAGCAGATGGCACATTTTTGTTCTTGTAGCGGTCCAGCTCGTACGCATATCTGCCATGGGTGCAGGTAATTATTTGGCACACCGCCATTATTACTGTTTTATTGAGACGAAATCTCACTTGGTGTATTCATAGTTACACACACCAACAGAATTAATATAAGTGTCTAAGTAATTTAATTTTGTGAATACAGCGATATTATTTACTCTTGCGTTTTATTTAAGTTGCAAGCAATTGTTCCAATTATGAAGCGTCTTGGCATGGCTAAAGATTACATGTTACAAATATTACGAATGGTCCAGCACAAGACAATGCCTTGGAATTATTCAGTCTACGAAGTCCGATAAAGAAATATTTTCAGAAGAGGCACTGACGGTCAGACTTTCAAAGAACGCAAAAAGCCCACAGTTTGTATTAACAACCGTTAGAAATTTATATTCTGATCACATACTATTATCATTATCTATTATTATTTGTCTGCTGTTTCACACGCACAAACCAGACTGACAAAGCCAATAACTTAAAATGGCGACTTCGTCTCTGGACCTTTTATTGTATTTTCTACTTTGTTTTTCTTTGTTGCATGGATATTGGGATAATGTCTGACGAGCCATTGTCACTGAATATTTGTAAAGACCAAACAAAAACACGAACCATTGGAATCCACACTGCGCACTTGTATCAAAGGCAAGATTTCGAATTTTTACACAAGCACGCTAGTCCAAGCGCTTTCAGCAATTGTAGATTGCTTCCTAACTTCGTCACAATTTTCCATAACCATAGCAGTAATTTTTGCGAAAGATCGAGTATTCCCAATTATTTTCATCATACAGTTTATTGCAACAATACAGTCATACCATTCCACAAAATGGCCAAATTGTCTCATGTGCAACGTAAAATGGCAAGCGACCATTAATGTTAAATATTTCACCATTAATTGTAATTCTTGCTCAGTTAAGCCAACATTGTTGCCATACGAAATTAATTTCATGAAGTCATTCTCAAACAAATTTAAACATATTTCTCGCAGTATACATTGCGTGTAGAATGGTGGTGACACGTAAACAACTAGCAAAAATGGAACACGAAGACAACAAACGAATCCACCTTTGACATTGAACAAAACATTGGCGAAGACTCCTGAGCTGACGCGAATAGCAACGATCAATCAGCAGTTACCATGCCTAGTGAAAGAAATTTCGTAAATACGCCGACCACTAGTCAAATAGCTAAATCCACCTCAGAGCCCATTCTTATTAGTGATGATATGTCAAAAAACGTGGCAAGGGCAGAGCAGTTTCAGTTGACAAATAGTGCCAGTATTTTCGACTCTATTATCAAGCAAATGACTGAAAATAAAAATCACATGACCTAAATACAAAATCAGATGACTGTAAGCAAGAAAGATATTGACTAACATATAGTTTTAAAAACGCGATATGACGAGATTAAGGCTGAATTAAGAGCACTAAAAACTTGTAATGACACTTTGTGTGGAAGAGTAGACGAGATTAACACGGGACTAAGCGGACAAGTGTCCGAACGTGACTCAAAATTTTCCGAATTGAACTTACAGCAGGAAAAAACCACAAAAGACGTAAAAGATATTCAAACTGAAGTCCAACATTTAAACGCCCTGACAACCATTTTGCCAACATAAATAAGGAGTTTTATGACGGGGTTGACGAGAAAAATAAATATTTTGGCCAATGTTAGAGGAAAAATTACCGACGGTTTTGCACGATACCGTAGCAGGATTTGTGAAAAATAATAAATACGTCATAGCTGAGGAGGCACAATCCAATCCGGCACAACATAAATAACTAAACGATAACATACTACCGGAGTGTAGTAGTGATAATAATCAAAATGCTCACTTTGGTAACAAAAACGTACATGTATGGCACGTATCCTCCGTACACAGCACACACCCGACAACAACAATACACACCTGTTCACATGACACTTAATTACAATCACGACATTTATGGGCAGTACATTCCTTTCCATTCACTAGCCGATCACTACAATAATTACAGTGAAATAAATCGACATTACAGTGCCAAAGAAAAAGAAAGTGCTTAATCATCGGCAGTTTCAAACCTTCATCCCAGAAAAGCGTACTGTATATTCCTTAATTTTTCTGAAAGCGATGAGAAATGCGTTTCCAAGACATGGGGTGACGGAAACAGAATTTCTTACGTTGTAAGTTACATGCAGGGTGATACAACAGTCTTGGTATACAATGAAGCCGACAGGTGCGTGACATATAAGCAATTTGAAAGAGCTTTCTAGGGCAAATTTTGATTCCAATCGGTGCAAGAACGTCTTAGGCGACATTTGTGGAAATAGAGCCTTTCAATGCTAAAGATGGAATTTGCGCAGACAGTTCGAGAAATATCTGAATATTGAACACTTTCTTGATTAACCTGTAGCTACGCGCGGCATACTCCGCACTCTGAAAGCCAGATTGCCTTTTAACATTAAACAGAAGTTACTGCTCATTCCAGACAATGATGCACAACGTTTTCTGACAGTGCTTGGTTCTGTTGATATGTGAGGATTAACGTTCCGTGCGGCAAAACAGCTGCCAGAATGTTTACGTTAGTGGTATGCAAAACGCGCAGGCTAGCCAACTCAATCCTGGCACCCCGGCCGCATTCGGTTTCGTAGGACAGCAGAATCAACAGCTTCCTTCTGCAAAACAATACACGTACCAAAATCACACCCCAAAATGAACAATAATCATATCATACAAAACAAGTGAGACCGCACATAACAGGCGCCACAACAGCAACAATAGAAATAACAGAAACAGAAACAAGAAGAATGGAACAGAAACAATTATCAGCCTGAAATTGACAGCAAAACTGGAACAATGACTACGATGATGCATACCAAAATAGTGGTCCACCACCTCAGAACAACATCAACACAGGTCAGTGGCAAATTCCGCCACAGCCTGTGCAAAATCAAAATCGGATTTTACCCACCAATTAGCAGGTAAGTTAAGGTGCTGAACCACAAAAACCGCAACAGATTGGCGAGTGAAATACACAACCACAAAAGCCGCAACAGATTGGCGAGTGGAATACACAATACTCTATTGTAAACATAACACAAGTGTCAAGTGAAACTCCGCCTCCACCTGCATCAGCACCTGCACCAAATACGACTACGTCAAACTAAAGACAGTCACAACTGTGCCACAGGTCGTGGCTGAGGAAAGTTTGGGGGCGACTTGATATACCCACTGCTGAACAACACAAAGATTATGTAGCAAATAGTTTTAAGCAGCAACCACTACACTCATGATGAGAGCTTATCTGATGAACTATTGCAGGAAAATGCACAAAATCTTTCACCCAGCAGTGACATAGTTTTAACTAAAACTGCCGTATGAAAATGACTGAATTTGAACCTGTACCAGAGTTTCGTGTTCAAAAGTGTAAGATTTTAACTGCCGTAGGTAATAAGTCTAGCAGACTTACGGAACAGGTTTTTGGGACCATTAAGGTAGGTAATGGAACAGTACAATGGCCATTACTCGTGGTCCAGGATCTAGATACTAATTGTACTATAGGTTTAGACATGTTATGTGAGAAGGATAGTATTATTGACTTCTATCTGACTATGACACCAAGACTCTCAAACATGAAAACTCATGTACTGGGTACATAATTCAATGCTTGGAAAAGCGCGACGAAAGAAACACACAGACACTCGCACCTGGTGCAGAATACGATGATTTGAAAAAATTGATTTGCCATAAGTTAAGTGAAACCACTGCTATTACTGATGATGGACGCAATGAGTGTAGCAAGTACTATCTAGGTACATACAGAGCTTTACTAAACGACCAGGTGTCATTAAGACATATGTTTACATAACAGGCATCAAGCCTCATCAAATGTTGTATCACAAAACCCACGACATGCGGTGTGTTAAGAAGTTAAACATCTTTTAGGGAGGAAGATCATCTAACCTTCCACATTTCCCTACTGTAGTCCATTACATGTTGTCAAGAAACCAAAGGGGACTATTATACTGGTGTTGGACCTGTGTGTCAGAAATGAAATTATACTACCTGTACGCACTAACCTATAAAATTTAGAGGAACTGTTACGATGCGTTAGTTGAGAATGTTACACCTTACCTCGACGAACATTCGGTTGCCACTAACAAGGAGACGGCCCGACCGTGGCGTCAGGAATTTGTCCTAAATTTTGTGTGGTGAAAGAGGACCTCTAAAATTTTAGGACGCACTACTTTGGATTGATTTTTCCCGGGATTTTCCGAGTAGTGCGGCCTAATAGTTTCACCAGTTGAGGTGTTAGGGGTCCTCAATCACCACACAAAATTTAGGACGAATACGTGATCCCACGGTCGTGCCGTCTCCTTGTAAGGCTTGGAATGAGCATCTTGACACTCTTGAAAAGATTATGGATAAATTTGTACAAGGTGGTGTAGCTGCTAACCTAAAGACGTGAAAATTTGCTTGTAGTGAGACTAGGTATCTAGGGCACATAATTAATGCACAAGGTATACGCCCTTATCCAGTTAATTTGGACGCTGTTAGTAATTTTCCTAGTCCTCACACTAAAAAACGACTCAAGTCAGTTCTAGGACTCTGTTCTTTCTTTCGACGTTTTCTGTCACAAAAACTTTTGAACAGTAAGCATGTCCCAGATTTAATTAAGAAGAATCATGAATGGATATAGTATGAGCAGTGCTAGCAAGATTATGATAACGTTAACCACGCATTGGCGAATGTTAACATTATAGACCATCCAGACTTTCGTTTAGATTTTTCTGTGACATGTGACGCATCATTCAGTGGCTTCGGTTGTTGCCTATTTCAAGTAGTTGAGAACGGAGAATAGGAACAGGTAAAAATCATTCGATTTTCAAGCCACACTTTAAATGAATGTGAACGCACTTATTCATCCACCGAACTTGAAACTCTCTCTATTGTCTGAGCTTTCAAAAATTTTAACTATCATTTGTGTAATAAACACACGAAAGTTTATATATATCAGAACTCTCTGACATTATTTTTAACATATAAGTTAGTTTATCCTAGATTATGGATCTGGGCTTTATCTCTGTAGAATGACTCGTTTGAAATCGTATACATCAAAGGTCAAGACAACATCATTGCTGATGCTTTGCCCGACTTCCACAAGGTATGGGTGATTGTAACACTGATCTTATAATGGGAACGCCCATAGAATACTCCTAATGCAGAATAAAGAATATTACCAATACTACATTGATTTGTGTAGAAATATGGCAGCTTCACAAGAATCTGATGCGCACTGGAACAAGGTAAGAACTTTAGTCATAGATCAACCTGACCATCCACTGTCCAGCCGTTATCTGATATATAATGACGTGTTATTCTATCGTCGTCATCCTGATGGCTCTACTTGGTGAGTACGTATTCCCAAGGACTCTGAACACAACTTAACCTGGCACACACACTTAGTTTGGGAACGTTATGGAACGAAGAAGTGCCTTGCAAAACGTAGCACGTATTATTATTTCACTAATATGAGACGAAAGATTCACAATGTGCTTAAAACATGCATATCTTGTCAGAAATCTAAACCTCAGAACCTATCTCCAAAGACAGATGTGCATTCCATACTACCCAGCAAAACCTCTGGAGACTGTAAGTACGGACATAAGTGGTCCACATCCAATAATTAGTGGGGTGTGCAGTACATTTTAACATTTTATGACATATTTTCGAAACATGTTAAGCTTTGCGCCATAAAATCTGCAACTGGTAACGCAATCTTGAGACGACTCTCACGTGACTATATTCCTCATGTGGGAAACCCAAGATAACGCCACGTACAACGCAGGATACAAACGGCGTAAATTCTTATAGGACAATAGTATTAAGAGCATCTTTATCACGAAGTTTAGCCCACAATCAAATCCCACTCATGAGTTTCTAGATAACTGAACAGATTCATGGGGATATATATATACCTACAAAGTATTATAATTGCGTACGTTATTTGTCACTGTTTGCCCATCTGAAACAACTTATACACCTATCGAGCTTATTTCCGATCGCAAAGAATCAAATTAGTGGAGCGATACGTTGCCAAAGTTTTCATCTCAGCAGCTGTCGCATGATGAAAAGGTAAAAGAAGTACTAACCTCGCTGACGCAGCATGCTAATGCAAGAAACACATACTACTCTAGTACCATTAAGCGAAAGCAGGAGTTCAAGTTAGGCATGGAAGTGCTATTGCGTACTCACCACAAATTTTCTGCACTAAAGCGGCGCAACGCGAAGTGGCTTCTTCTGTGCCACGGTCCATTGTAATTGTCAACATACCGCATCCTGGTGCATATCTGCTGCATAACCCAAAAACAAGTGGAATCATTGCGCTTTACGCTCATAGAGACTTAAAAGTATTTCATTCTAAGCAGTAAACATACAACTATAAGTAATGAGGAAGTAAGCTGCAAGGAAATTAGGTAGAAAAAGAAATTTTATTTGAGCTGATCCAGCTGGAGGCAGAAGAAGAAAGAGATTTCTCACTTCTCCGAAAGTACATAAACAACGTCAGCCTAAATTTTAACTCAAATGTTATGATGATATTTACGCAAGTGTGATGGAAATTATTTTTTGAAAACATGATTGACTAACTGTAGGGTCGATCAAGGGCTAGTCCACCACCAACCACTATCACCTAGGAACGGATTCGATGCACTTAATACAGTATAAGACATGTTTACGTTAAGCCAAAGCCATATACACATCTAGACACATTCGTAACACGAGAATTCTGTAGGTTTGCTAAGTGTGTTGCTTTAGACGTGTGTCCACTAATATAAGTGTGCTTGCGCTTGTTTGCTGATGTATACGAATGTTGTGTCTAATCTCTGCAATTTTAGGTGACAGCATTTGCGAATGCAAAATTTGGTTAAAACAATCTGTAATGTTTGTAAGATTATGTAAATACTTGTAATCCATTTAAAGCCTAAGTGTAGTATATTTACGTGTAATTATCTATGTTGATGTAAAGCAAGATCTAATATGTTTATATGCAAATGTGATCAGAATTTGTAATATGTATCTAAAAGGGGTAAAACCACGATATTTATGTGAAAGAGACTGCTTTAAAGACATTCTGCACACATCGCAGTGCCTATAGCCACGATAAAGTATGTGTGCAAAATTGTTACAAACAACTATTCATTCATCGCTAGTACTGAGTGTGCTTTATGGTGAATTGCTCGCCGACAGGTGCGTCCTTTCGCTTCGAAATTCAAGGGAGCGGTGAGGAGGGGAGGGGGGGGGGGCAATTTAAAGGCAGATTTGCAGGACGGGCATTGATATATTGCCAACACGTAGATATAAGTTGAGAATATAAATAAAATATTACTTAAAACATTAATTAGTATAAGCGGTATATCAACTGTGCCGTGCAACCTCTGAAACATTAGAATAATTATGCAGTTCAGTTATCTTATGGAAAAAACGACATCTTTTTTGTTTTTGTAGCGGTCCAGATAGGACGCATACCTACCATCAGCGCAAGTAATTGTTTGACATACCGTCATTACTTTTATTTTATTGACACACAATCTCACTAGGCGTACCCATAGTTACACAAAGCAACAAGATTAATGTAAGCGTCTATGTAACTTAATTTACTGTAATATTTTGTGAATACAGTGATATTATTTAATCTTGTTTTTTATTTACGTTTAAGCTATTGTTCCCATTAAACGGCGTCTTGGCATGGCTATAGGTTCCGTGTTACAAATATTATGAATAGTCCAGCACTTGCCAGTGACTTGGAATTATTCAATCCACGGATCCCGATAAAGAAATATTTCCAGAAGAGTCACTCACGGTCTGACTGACAAAGAACGGACCGTACCAAAAAGCCATTGTCAAGCGCCCAAAGTTTGTGTTAAGAAACGTTATAAATTTATATTCTGATCACAGACTATTATTATTTTTTATTATTAGATGTCTGTTGTCGATATGCTCAAATCACACCGAAAAGCTGATAAATTAAAACTCTTATAAAATCGAGTAACGTAATCCGTTGGCGTAGACGGGCTAAGCAGGTGTTCGAAGTTCATTACAACTGACGGATGTATTCTTTCACCGACAAAGCTAGAATTTGCACGTGGTTCTGGTGTTATCACAAAGGTAAACAAACTGGATACTGCGACACGCCTATTCTGTATTAACTTCATTCAGAAGTAACACGATCTGCAATACTGAAAGTGATACACGTGTAATCTGCACATTAAGCAAAAACCATGCAACTACCTCATCCAGTAATATAAAGCAGCATGTTGAATCCACAGACCTCCATCGTACGTCCGCGATTTACGACCAGATTATCCACACTGTACAACAGCCGTCCCTAGGGTGCATACCTGTCCGACCACGTTGTGTCAAATCGAATTTTGGCGCCGTGTACTCTATTTAGCTCTCCCAAGACAAAGACTTTGCATTCCGTGACACAACACGCGGGACAGTGCTACGGTACTTCAGGGCATCCCAGAGTAATGATACCTGGCAGAACTACGATACTTACAAGTTAGACACCGAGGACAAGCACCTGGAACGCTTGCGCGCTTATGAAAGGAGTCACCGAGAACAGTTGACGCCTTTCCGACCTAATGGAAGTTTGCCAGTGTCTTCTTGCAGTAAAATTATGCAGTAAAGGAACAGAAGAAAGTCTAAGAAAACAGAGGAAAATATAGACATAGTGCGGAACAAATTAAACTGGAACTCATTTTGGTCACTGTCATTTCATCAGCAGTTCTAATGCAGAATTATTAGTAAAAGAACAAACTAAGGTGGTAGCTACACGGAATGACACATTGTCAGTGGAAATGGGTCAGACAAACAGCGGCTCAGATCTAAGCAAGATACTTAAGCCATATACCCAATACCGAAATGTTGCTTTCCACTTGACTGTTCATAATAACCCTTGACAGTGTTAACAAAGTGTGTAACGAGGAAGTATTAAATTAAGAACAGTTAGAAAACTAGTCTATAAATGAACCTTGCGAGAAAAGGCGAAAATTATTCGCTGGGACATTTGGATTTGAGTAGCGGTTAACTTTTCACTGAAAGGAACAGCAAAATAGTGACAAACAACTTAATCTATGTACACATAATAAAAACCCATGTGTGTGTGTATGTATGTTCCAAATCTTCTCCTAAACCACTGGATGGATTCCAGCTAACCTGGTACACATAACGTATTGTCTGGAAAGAAACAATGTGGACATTAGAACCAGTTAGTTCACATTGGAATGGGCTGATATGAGAGGTGGATAAACGGATGTGGCAGGAGGAGATGGATGATGAATGTAGAGAGAGGAAGAGGACATGGATGCAGAGAGGGGCTCGAGAAGATGGATATGGCGGTGGGGGTGCGGGGTGACACAGAAGCTGCCAAGAAAGAGGAGGAGAGGGAGGAGAACAGAAAGAGGGGAAAGGAGTAGATGGAAAAAGATAGAGGGGTGATGGGCGGGGGAGGAAGAAGGAGTGATTGAATGAGGAGCTAGGTGGAAGAGAGAGACAGCCTGAGATGGAAGAGGGAGAGTGTGTGGGGATGCAGGACGAAGTGGGTAGAATTGTCGCGAGACAGGTGGAAGAGGGACAGGTTGTGAGGAAGCATGTATAAAAGGTACTGCGGAGGAGGAAGCAGTTGAAACAGATAAAGGGTATAAGGAGGCCAGTGGAATATGGAGGGGTTGTAATGTAACAGACGAAAGAGCGGAGAGAGCAACAGAAAAGCTTAGCACAAGGCGGGAAAATATGGAGGATAGTGACAAACCATTCAGCAGATATAAAAGGAAAAGGGAGCAAAACATTAGTATTTACTAGAGCTATTACTTAAGGAAAGCCGGCCGGTGTGGCCGAGTGGTTCTAGGCGCTACAGTCTGGAACCGCGCGACCGCTACGGTCGCAGGTTCAAATCCTGCCTCGGGCATGGATGTGTGTAATGTCCTTAGGTTAGTTAGGTTTAAGGAGTTCTAAGTTATAGGAGACTGATGACCTAAGAATTTAGAACCCATAGTGCTCAGAGCCATTTGAACAATTTTTGAATTTAAGAAAAATAGCCTTTTTCCTGAAATTTATAATCAACGAAACAGTAAAAAAGATTATGGTTAATTCTGTGTACTCCTATGTAACGTGATTAGATAGTTCCTAGGAAGATCGTAATCGTAATCAGATAATGCCCAGCTAATAAACGACAAAGAAACGTATCTCAACATCAGTAGAGAAATACTAATTAAAAAGTTTCTGCTTCATAGATCCGTAATAATTAATTTTCCTGTCATGTTCAAAGCTAAGAGCTTGGCAGAAGGAGGGTACCTAGAAGGAATCAAACGAACACCACTGTTAATGAGAGACTTCCATTTCTCATTCACGTTCCCTATGATACGGAAGAACCGAAAGATACCAGTTTTAAGTAAAGATAATGAAACAGCGATCTGCCAACCTGACGACTTTTACCTACGTGTCAGAATAGGTCAACAGTTTAGCGTCAGTAAAGATCTAATAGAGCGTGTGGCCATTATTTCTGCTTATACTACCGATATAAAACACATGAGACAAATTTCATTGTTACAACTAAGAATGCTGCAGAAGCAACCAAAATTGAAGAAGCGGTTATGTTTGGAATTGCAAAAGAGAACAAATGATCTGCCCAGTTCGTGATTTCAGCTGAGGCAGTCAACATCATTGAGTAGGACCAGCGTTAGTCAAGGTCTGAGGGGCAAATGTACTTCTGTGAATGTTAAACGTTGGACCTCAAGGGGAGAGTTTGTTAATTAGTGCGTGATTTAATGTTTCAGTAATTATGACAGACATAAATTATCAAACACTCAAGTTGAATAAATCTTTTCATCATTCATGTAATAAATCGAAGAAATATTTCACATGTTGTAGTTTGATGAGCCCTCTCCGAGAGCAGTCAAAGAACCCACAGTTGAAGCCAGGCGACAGTAGTTTCGCCTGGTCATTAGAAGGTTCGCACGCATCATGGAACCAGGACGGCACCAAAACCGCCACCGAACGAAAGATTCAGCATAATTAACCATGAACTCGTTCATAACAAAAAATCCAAGATACATAGCAACGGCCGAAGTCTCAGTATTTCGCCTCATTTCAGCTATCTTAAATCACCGTCTTAGAAGAGCCGGTCTACTGGAGATCGATCATTTAAAGAAAAAGACTAAATACCCAGGTCATCTTGGAACATACAATAACTTTGACAAAAGCTTACTTAAGGATATGGACAGACATCAGATTACACGAAGCTTCCTGGCAAATTCCATTGCGAGACAACGGGATGAGAACGCATACGGTGCCTTCATCGACTAACCTGTGCAGGCTCGACTCAAGCCGCAACTTCAGTTCTGTCATTTACTGTCTTGTACTTTCCCAACTGCACAAAAGCTTACTGTCGGAGAATGGTGAGGACCAAGGCTTTCGTCCCAGACTCACCATAATACGTAAATCTGTCAGAAAGCAGCGAAATCACGTTGAACATCTCAAGCTTCGGTCTCTGTTAGACTGAATGAAAAAATGTGTAGGGCTTCGTTGTCTCCTAAAACAAAGAAATTATTCCGACCCAAACCATTACTGCTCTCGCCAACCAATGTCTCCTCAATATTGAAATGAATTTTATTCAATAAAATATTCCGGGCTATTATGCGGTGGTCTAGAGATTTTAGGGTTTTGAATTGAAATTCCTTAGACCACGGCATAATAGCCCGCCTTGAACGTCTATGTCTTACGAAATGAGTTTACCAACAGGGGATCTCAATTGATTCCATATTTCTAGATTTCCAGAAGGGTTTTGAAACCGTTCTTCTCACACGATGTTCCTTGCTTGCATATAAGTATCGTCTCATTGTCAGATGTGCGGCGGGATAAGTAATTTCTTTCCATTAAGGTTACAGTTCGTAGTAATTGTCGGTAAGTCATCTAGTGAAACCAAAATGATATTTGTGGTTCCCCAAGGAAGTGTTACAGGCACTCTACTGCTCTTAATCTATATAGATGATTTAGGAGACAATCTTAGTTGTTTGCAGATGCTTCTATAGTTTACCTTCTAGTAAAGCCAAGAGAAGGCCAAAACGAATTGAAATGTTATTCAGTCAAATACCAGAATGCCGTGAAGAGTGACAGTTCACCCTAAACCATAAAAAGTTTGAAATCCTTCACCAGAATACCAAAAAATTCCCTTAAGTTCTGGTTGCACGAGAAATAACACAGATCTAAAGATTTGAGACTCAACTAAACACCTCTGTATTTCAAGTTAAGAACAACTTACATTAAAACCTTCACATGTGAGGAAGGCGAACTGAAGACTGCAGTATATTAGCACAAAATATCAGAAAACATAAGAGAAGAATCTAAGAAAGAATTACCTGAATAAACTTGTCCATTTCCTTCTGGGGCATAACTCAGCGGTATGGGAACTTTACCAAATAGGATTCACAGAGGACATGGAAAAATTTCTGATATGGGTAACTTGTTTTGCGTTATCGTGAAAGGGAACAGACAGTTTCACGGATATTATAAGAGCCTTGAGGAGGACACACTTAACACCAATGCGTTTTTCGCTGTGGTGAAATCTTTTCACGGAATTTCAATTAGCAACAGCCCCTCCCTATGCCAACGTACTTTTTTTGGCTTTCGCCTACAAAGGCACAAATGACCATTGCCATAAAGAAAAAGAAATTACAGTTCACACAGATAGATTTAGCTGTTCCATTCTTCCCATATGATATTACAATGCGGAAGTCTAGAGATATATACAAGGTGACAATAATTAAAGTTCTTGTTTTAAATGCTCTAGAAAGAGAACCATTCCTCAGAATAAGGCGAAATTTGAAAAGAATATTATTGACACAGGAGGAAACGTCATGGAACAAAAATAAAGAAATAAATAAATAAAAATAAAACAAAATAAAATTTTACCAATAGAAGGTACTATAAGTTCCTTAATGTAAATGGTTGGCTACAAATGACAGATAAATCGCATACAACAGCTATGGTTTGAGATGCACATTACACCATCTGTACTGTTCAATGTGAATGACTGCACTAGTTATACAGTCAGCAGTTGTGGCGCTGTTAGTTAGGTAAACTCATCCATCAGGTCGGACCACATTGTACGTGAAAAATCGGTTTTTATTTGTCCTGAGGCAAAGAAAAGCACAAAATCACAATGACATCGGTTTTTAATTGTCCTGGGACAAAAAACCGCATAAAAAGCAAAATGATATCGGCTTCTAATTGTCGAGAGTCTTGCGCAATACATTTGCGATAAGCTGTCCATCGTTTTCTTCAGCAAGCTGAAATCGAGAAACAGCATGTTCCACAACAGATCGAAATGTCTCGCGGGTCACATTCAGAATGCACTGTGCAGTGCGTGCCTTCAGTTCAGTTACATGCGTAATGGGATCAGTGAAGACAACATCTTTCTGATTACCCACAGCCAGATGTCTCACTGATAAAGATATGCTGATCTAGATGGCCAGGCTGCTGGGAAATGACTTATAATAATTCTAGCATTTCTGAAATCCCTCTGCAGTTGCTGCTTCACTGAGTGCAATGTGCGGAAGAGCGCTAACTTGCATAAAAATGGCCCTACCCACACATCCATGCTGTTGAAGGATCTAAATGGCGTTGGTCCACTAAAGACTCTCATTACATTTACCAGTGACAGTACAAGCAACAAGACCCACTGAACTCAACTCCTCGAAAAAAGTATGGCCGTACGGTAAACAATTTCCTTCAACTAGCAGCACACTGCCACCTTCGCAGAATGAAGTGTTAGCGGTTGATGTGCGTTCGGATGATTCGTTGTCCACATTCTGCAATTTTGTGCATTGACGTATCCTTCGAAGAGGGATTCCTCTGTCCACAGAATTCCATGGCCATTCGTTGTTCATTTCCATACGAGCAAGAAATTCTACATGTACTTGTACATGGATACTCTGCAAATCACATTTAAATGACTGGCGGAGGATTCATCGAACGACCTTCACAATTCTCTATTATTCCAATCTCGTATACCGAGCGAAAAGAGTGAACACCTATATCTTTCTGTACGAGCTCTGATTTTTCTTATTTTGTCTTGGTGATCGTTCCTCCTTATATAGGTCGGTGTCAACAAAATATTTTCGCATTTGGAGGAGAAAGTTGGTGATTGGAATTTCGCGAGAAAATTCCGTCGCAACGAAAAACGTCATTCTTTTAATGATGTCCAGCTCAAATCCTGCATCATTTCAATGACACTGTCTCCCACATTTCGCGATAATACAAAACGTGCTGATCTTCTTTGAATTTTTTCGATGTACTCCGTCAGTCCTACATGGTAAGGATCCCACACCGCGCAGCAGTATTCTAAAAGAAGACGGGCAAGCGTAGTGTAGGTAGACTCCTTAGTAGGTCTGTTACATTTTCAAAGTGTCCTACGAATAAAATGCACAACATTTTCTATGTGTTCCTTTCAATTTAAGTTGTTCGTAATTGTAATACCAAAGTATTTCGTTGAATTTACGGCTTTTAGATTAGACTGATTTATTGTGTAACCGAAGTTTAACGAGTTCCCTTTAGGACTCATGTGGATTACCTCACACATTTCGTCATTTAGGGTCAACTGCCACTTTTCGCACCATTCCTATATTTCTTCTAAATCGTTTTGCAGTTCGTTTCGACCTTCTAATGACTGTATTAGTCGATAGACGACAGTGTCATCTGCAAACAACCGAAGACGGCTGCTCATATTGTCTCCCAAATCGTTTTTATTGATACGATAAAGCAAAGGGCCTATAACACTACCGTGGGGAACGCCAGAAATCACTTCTGTTTTACTCGATGCGATTCTAGGCGCTACAGTCTGGACCTCAGAAGTTAAGTCCCATAGTGCTCAAAGCCATTTGAACCCTTTTTTTGCTCGATAACTTTCCGTCAACTACTACGAATTGTGGTGACCTCTCTGACAGGAAATCACAAATTGAGTCACATAATTGAGACGATATTCCGTAAGCACGCAATTTCACTACGAGCTGGTTGTGCGGTACAGTGTCAAAAGCCTTCCGTAAACCCAAAAATAAGGAATCGATCTGAAATCGCTTGTCAACAGCACTCACCACTTCATGTGAGAGTGAACGTCTGTCTTGCTGCTGCGCGTAGCAGTTCCTGAACACGGATTATTTTGTATGGGTAGGAACGCAGGATGTTCCGTAGGATTTTATACAACGTGCTCGCAGGCATTTCCAGCGTTCGGACCATTCCCCGTAAACTGACTGACTGCATACCACCGCTCGACCCTACCTGCAATGCACGACCGCATGTTGCAGCTCATCTACGGGCCTTTCTGGAACAGAAAATGTTCGACTGCTGCCCTAGCAAACACATTCTACAGATCTCACACCAATTAAAAATGTCTGGCCAATGGTGGACGAGCAACTGGCTCGTCACAATACGTCAGTCACTACTCTTGATGAACTGTGGTATCGTGTTGAAGCTGCATGGGCAGCTGTACCTGTACACGCCATCCAAGCTCTGTTTGACTCAATGCCCAGGCGTATCAAGGCCGTTGTTACGGTCAGAGCTGGTTGTTCTGGGTACTGATTTCTCACGATCTATGCACCCCAATTGCTTGAAAATGTAATCACATGTCAGTTCTATTGTAATATATTTGATCAATGAATACCCGTTTATCATATGCATTTCTTCTCGGTGTAGCAATTTTAATGACCTGTAGTGTAGTTTGGAAGTTTAATTATGGACACCCTGTAATATGAAATTGGTTGTATTAATAAACTGCACAGCAATCATGTGAGAATGTGTACAGACCTTACAACTGGGAGAATTGAATGTGGAAATACTGGCTACGTGATAGTGTTGCGCAATGCAGAGACCGAGCACAGGCAAACCTTTGTAAGTTAACTAGGTATTTGTTCGTTGCATTTGCCGAAACTGTAAAAAGGGAAACGCTGGTATCGGGTGCGTAGTTGGTGGCTGCGTCCCGTGCAGTGCCCGCCGCTAAATCGCAAGTAATCTCTCCCTGCGGCCTCTTCAGCCACAGTTAATTAGCAGCCGGCGACTGTCTCTCGCGCATGGCCCTCGCTACTGCGCATGCGTCGGTTTTGCACACGGCACGCCCGCACGCTGTGCAGCAGCGCCACCGACGCCCGCGTTCGCACGTATCGGAAAATTGTCCAACAGCCGGAAACAGGAACACACCACTCTCGCAGCACGCCGCACAACGCGATTACGCACAGTGGCTTCCAGCGAGTGCGGCGGAAATTCGCGTTTTCGGCGGCAAATAGGCGTCGGATTCATTTGCTGCTAGCTGTCATCCGATCTTTTCTGTTTTTCTTTTCTTTTTTTCGATTTAGGTTCGCTGCTGGTGGGAGAACAGCAATTCCGGAATCAAAGTACCTTTCCCGAGCGTGCTACGCTACGGTACAGGCAAGGGATTACCTCTGAAATTCTAGCTCTTAATGGCCACTTTACAGACAAATACTGATAGTCACAAATTTTTATCAAAATTGTGCCAACACAAGGCGGACAGAAACTATTTTTGTATTGTAAGACGCATGCACAATAACATATGGACGTCTGGGTCTGCTCATGAAGCCTGCTCAGATAGCCGAAGTTGTTAAGGCGATCACTTGCAACAAATGGGAATCCGGTTTCGAGTCTCGGTTCGGCACAAATTTCCAATGCCGCCGCACCATTATAAAGCTGAAGATTGTCCACATTCCCAGCTGAGAATATATTTCATATATTTAGATAAAATAGAAAAATAGAAATAAAAATAACTTCATTATTGCTGCAAACTCTCCTCCCGTTTTTCAATAATTCCATTTGTAGCGTTAATCACGTCAGATGTGGTTAATGTCAAAATCTGGGCTCAATTTCCATCTGCCAGTAGGAGATTAAAATTGATGTATAGGACAAGGTCTATACCGGAAGCGATCAGGTAAGTTCCCATTTTCACCCGAATGCATCTGAGCACAGAGGAAGTAATTCCGTCTGTTCCAGCAAAACAATGATTGTCATTCCACAGACGCTTTCTAAAAGATTGAGTATGAATTAGTTAAAAGTAACTTTTAGTGGTAGATACATAAACGTAAAAAGTATTTCTGAAAATGAATAATACTAAATATACGGCAGAAATAACATAAATTAACGATTAAAGTGATGAAGCTTCAAGAATAATGACGGATGAGGTGTATTAAATCGCTGGAGGAAAGACTGTTCGAGAGGATAGTGTTTCCATAAAAATGCTTCCATACAAATGTCGAGTAAATAAACGAATAATGTACAGAATCTTAGCGAAAAAGATAATTTTCCAAAGCTGTAAAAGTAATGTTGTTACTGTTCTTCGAATGGACATGGACATATAAGTCACGAAAACTATTTACATGTGAGCCTATTCTTTGCAATACACTATACCGACACTAAAGTAAATACGAAAGGTGGATGAAAACATTGATTATAACAATGTAAAGGAACACGCATTCCTTCTATGTAGTAGACTAAACCACATGCTAGAACCGAATGAAATTTTAGATCTGAGTTATCACTATGAATTAAGACTTCGTCTGCGCGTCAGTTGCTGATAAAATTGTACTGTTTCCAACAGTGCACACAACCTTCAGCAACTAATGGGACAGCTTTCTAGAACTTGTCTGAAAATACTCCTGAACATCAATTAGAACAAGACTAAGAAATTTATGATAAAAACAATGGAAAAGAAAATATTGGAGTAAACAAATCAGTATAAAACTAAATTATGAGGTTCTTTCTTTAATGCTTCTGAAAATTATAAGACTGACAGCAAAAGAAGTAAAAATAAGAAATAGATTTTAGCGTTTTTTGAGTAAATAATTGGAATTCATTATAACCGGTTTGCGTTCAAAATCCTTTACAACAATGTCGCATAGCAAGACAGAGCGTTTCTAGTTTCGAGGCTCCCTTCATCACGCTGTCAGTGTTCAAACTATCTTATTAAAACTGCTAAAACACACATAGCAACTTTTATAATATAAAATATACTAGAGAAAGTGTCCACGTAGTAGATGTGTATAGGTGTTACATCATTTTCTGCTCCAAGCTTTCTCTTGCATGTTATATGCTAACATATTTCAGGTGTGCTTGATAACGATTTAAAGGTTTTAACCTCACCAAAAGTTTCAAGAGAATATTTTGTTCCAAATTAAAGAGCCCATTAGGACAATATCGTTCTATTTTTTTAGTTTTTCCAAATTATGGATGCTACCCTGAGGTTTCCGATTTATCGTGGCTTTTGCTGTCTGGTTTCAGAATATCGAAGAACAAACAAATAATAATAAGTAATGAAAATAGTATGTGATCAGTTTATACAAATTTTGTTCGCTTGACAATGACGTTTTGCGTAGTATCCGTTCATTGTAAATTGGACCGTGAGTGATTTTTCTTTATCGGACTTCGTTGGTTGAATAATTCCAAAGCTATAATTTGTAGCACGGAATCTTTAGCCTTGACATGACGCCGTGGAAATGGAACAATAGCTTGCAACATATATAAAACACAAGATTAAATAATAGCACTGTATCCACAAAATATTATACTAATTTAAATAACAAAGACACTGACATTAATTCCGTTGCTATGTGCGACTATGAGTGCGCCTAGTGTGACTGCGCCTCAGTATATATAATAATGGCGGTGTGCCAAATAATTATCTGCAGCGATGGCAAACATGCGTACGATCAGGACGGCTTCCAGAACAAGAAAGATACCGTCTTCTTGGCAAGACAACTGAACTGCGTAATTATTCTATGTTTCAGCGGTTGCACGCCACAATCGATACTAATTAATATTTTAAGTAATTCTTATTCAAATCGTGAACTTTTATCCATTTTTTTGCTACACATCCACGCCCATCCTGCTAATATGCCTTTAAATTGCCCCATGAACTGCAAGGAGAAAGGGCGCATCTGAAGAGCAACTCACCCTAAAGCACAATCAGCAGAATTTTTCATAAATATGCAAACACAGTTCATGTTATACAATATCTGAACGAAGAGCGTGCGCCCAGAAGATTTCATTGTTGGTATTGCGGCTGCCGCGCATGCGCAATCACTTGTATTTCAGTGTGGCAGTAGCCGTTAGTTGAAATCGCGACACGGTATTCACAGTTTATATGCAGTTCATATGTGCATGTGCGCAAGACATCACTGTGACAGGACAGTCCAAAAAGTTTTTACAAAATATGCACTAACATCTAAAACAGGTACAATAATCTTAAAACTACTACATATGTAAAAGCAAAATACACTTCATTATTGGTCATTGTCTCTCATGTAAAGTATAGCATTTAAGTGTCTTTCTGTTTTAGATTAGCTGTCCTTGTACGACGTGTGGTCCTTTGCAGTTCATTTACACAATACTTACGATACTAACGCTAGGGTGAGCATTGGTTCGGTAGTTTGCCTAAAGTAAATGTTATTGCATATCGACGTCACTGTTCAGAGATTTCACTTGTTGCACTGTTTCTTTTCACTCATAACACTGCCCTTCGTAGGTCATGCGTCGCGTGTTTGAAGACCAGTGGTTTTCGATTTCACGACATAAGTTTCGTGAAGGCAAGACTTCGGACGGCAAACTGCCGGCATCGACCCCCAATTTGTCCAGGCGAGAGTGACAGTCGTATTCCGAGAAGATTACATTCCCTAAAGTACCATCCAAGATTCCTCCACCCGTGCAGTTGTCTTCAATGGTTTCATGCGTCGCGACCGTAGGTCAGTGGTTTACCAGTTCGTTATTTTGCACAGTTGCATCGCGGTAAATATCATTAGGCGATGCACTGTTTAACGAGAAAAAAAATTAGGAATATTTATTGTTATGTAACAATGAATGAATGGATGAAAAATGGGGGGGGGGGGGAAGAAATGGCTTTAAATATTTATGTTATTTACTCTTTGAGCACGAACTTTGTTGTAGAACCCCTTATTTACGTGTGGTAATAAAAATTCATTTAGACCGAATGAAGCACATTTAAAATTACGTGAACCTTACCAACCCTCTCATGCTGATAAATTCAAACCAACTGATTAATAACATTTATTTGAAACTTATTTAAATTATTTTTTTCTTTATTTCGGCCTTGGCACACATTTTCTAGATGCAGTGGGTTTTTAAATATTTACTGAATTCTTTCCCGGCGTTAGCTATGGAACACAAGACTGTCTCTGTTAGCATAAAATGGTTAAATATTGCCAAGCCGACCTGAACGTTTGATTGTCATTGACAAAACACACTTCACTATACGTTTAAGTTATTTGCTTTAGAAATGGAAAGAACCAACAGATTAACAACTTCAACGTTAATTATCCGCTTATGAATGCACAAATGTAAAACCAGTAATAAATTCAGTCAGCCTCAGGATCGCTGTAAAAGAAATATATTTCGTAATTCACTGCTAATTTTACCTGCTCCCGATTTACGGGATTGGTTAATTTTATAGCGGAACAATTTTATTAAATGTGCCGCCGCTGCAAATCGTTGGGTCGCGGCCCAGCCCAGCAACACCAACGATAATCGCTAAAAGTGCTGAAAATTCCTTAAAGAAATATTATAGATGACATGGGCAAGCTAATTTACACTAGTAATACACAATTTTGATAAATTATGATGTATTTAGACCATAACAATACTCAAAATTACACACCTTGATGATTTCTCCTCTAATGGCGGCTAAAGATAGATACAGACAAATGAAGTCTACTCATTCATATAATGCTACGTCACAGGTTCCTCTCTCTCTCAGCTCTAGAGGAAGACGACAAAGAATACACATTATGTAGCGCTTTTTATACTACTGCTGATTTTGAATATCTCTTTGTAATCTTACAACATTATTTTCATCTGTGGCTATATTTTACATTTTTTCATCGCAGATATTAGCATATTTCGTAATTACATTATGAGTATAGAAATATTACAATCGTAAATACATCGAGAATATTATTACAGAAAATATTACAATAATAACCAACGTCCTTTACACAAAATTAAATAACGTTTTTTCTTAAACAATTACAGTGCAAACGAATTGCTTCATAGCGGCGTACATAGTACAATTAAATGTCATTTCATTTTATTAATAGTGTGTGTGCTGCCAAGGAACGTTACAACTGCAAATGTTAGGGCACTTTACATGCACAGTTCCATCGCGCTCCCATTTTATCTAGCAATGTACATAGAATATCTGTTAAAAGTTTTTACGTAAATATTTTATTGTAAGCAATTGTTTGGTGATATATGGGGAATAGTTTTTTTTACAATTTTGCACACATACTTCGTCGCCGTTTCGGGCATTGCGATGTATTTAGAATGTCTCTGAAGCAGTCCCTTCCACATAAATCTCGTGGTCTTGCAAATTTTGATAAATATTACAAATTCTGATCACATTTACATACCAACATAATTACATTTTGCTTTACTTCAATGTAGGTAATTATACGTAAAATATTGCATTGTGGGTTTATAAGGAGTAGAAGTATTTACATAATCCTACAGACATTACAGATTTTGAACCAAATTTTTCATTCCTGCAATGATGTCACCTGAAACTGGAAAGATTAGACACAACATCTGGATACATCAGCAAACAAGCCCATGTGCACATATACTAATGGAAAAACGTCTAAAGCAACACACTAAAATGAAATCTATAGAATTCTCGGGTTCGAGTGTGTGTAGAGAGTGTGTAGGGCCTTGGCTTCACATAAATATGTGTTATGCAGTTTGAAGTGAATCTAATCCGTTCCTAGGTGGCAGTGTTTGGTTGTGGTGTGGTTTGTGTATATGTCAAATAGTCATGAATAGTCCTTGACTGATGCTATATTTAGTTAAATATGTGTCTCAAAAATATTTTCATCACACTTGCGTAAATGTCGTCATAATATCTGCGTTAAAATTTAGGCTGATGTTATTTACGTACGTTCGGCGAAGTCTAAATCTCTTCTTTCTTTTTATGTTGCTGGCTATATCAGCTGAAATAAAATTTCTTATGCTATCTAATTTCCTAGCAGTAGCACTGAGAGGTAAGTGCGTTGTTTAAATACACAGTTTAGTTACTCATAAGTAGTAGATATGTGTTTACCGCTTAGAATGAAATGCTCTTCAGTCTCGATGAGCGTAAAGCCCAATGATTCTATTTGTTTGTCTGTTCTGAAACAGGTATGGACGAGGAATGTTGACAATTACGTATGGAGCGTCGTACAGCAGGCGCCACTTTGCGTTGCGCCGCTTTTGTGCAGAAGATTTGTGGCGAGTACGCAATAACACATGCATGCCTACCTTGAATTCCCGCTTTCACGTAATAGTACAAGAGTAGTGTCTGTTTCTTGCATTAGCATGCTGCGTCAGCTAAGTTAGTACTTTTCTTATCTTTTCATCATGCGACAGCTGTTGAAGTGAAAGCTTTGGAAGCAGATCGCTCCTCTCATTTGATTCTTTGCGGTTGGGCATAAGCACGTGGTGTATATTTTGTGTCATATATATATTCAGGTTGTTGTGAACTTCCTCAAATAGTGACAAATAACTTACCCAATTAGATTGCTGAGTAGATATCTATGTCCTCATAACTCTGTTCATTTCTATGAAACTTCGCCAGTAGGATTTGACTGTGGTCTGCACTTCGAGATAAGGATGCTCTTAATCCTCAAGCGGGCGCGCTGTTGTAAAAAGTACATCATCATGTCTATCGATAACTTTATCTTGAGCAATTGCGCCACCTCTTTCATGTATTCCAGTGCTGAGTTTTCTCGATGATGTTAAGACGGCTTCAGTTCCTTTGGTTGGCAATCTCGGTTTGTTTTGTGAATTGTAAGCAACGAGATGTGGAATGTTGTATGTAGTGCTACGCGCACCTGCTGGTCTGACGGTTGCAAGCTTTGTTTCAGCAGTCAATATACAGAGGTAAGTGTACTAAAAAGATAACTGTACTTATTCGTTGTTTTTTTATTTTTTATAGATGCACATTAAACGTTAATTTGGTTATACTGAGATATGAATTTATTTATTTATTTCATTTATTTTGTTGTTTTAATTTTTCAGTTGAAAGGGTGCATAAGACGAGGAAATTCGTAAAATATTCGAAGAAAGTGATGATGAAGCCCACCCAGACTTTTGGAGGAAAGTGAAGTGTATTTGAATGATGAAAACACTGAATATGTGGACTAATGCTAAGAATCTGAACGTGACTATGGTAATGATCTCGAAGAGATAGCAGATATGCGGGAGTTTTTCATTGAGAAAGACGAGTGTTGGTGTAAAAGCGAACTTGCTAAACGTCAAAAAGTAACAGAAAACCATTGTGCAAATTGAAGTAAGTCCAAAGAGAAATTTGATGGTTATAACTGGTGAAGTTAGTGGGTTTCTGAAAATAATTGCCACTCACATCGTAAGCTACACAAACACTTATATAAATAGACAGCAAGAAACAAATCAATTCTCGCGCAAATGGGGTAATAAAGTGACATTGAGACACGAAATAACGTCTGTACTTGGGATCCTTTTTTTGACTGGAACAATAAAAGTTTATCGTCCAAATGTACTGTTATTCTGGGCGGCAGATGGAACAGGAATGCAACTGCTTAGGGCTGCAATGAGTTGCAAAAGGTTTCTGTTTCTTCTACGCTGTAAGCTGTTTGATGGCATGGAAACTAGAAACCTAGAAGCGACAGGAGAAGAACTGATAAGATGGCTCCAGTTCGTACAGTATTGGACGCTTTTGTTGCTAACTGTCAAAGTACTTCAGCGTCGGTGAATTCACTGCAATAGATGAAACGCTTCACCCGTTTAGAGGCCACTGTGAATGTACCAATCAAACTAGCTAAACATGGGATAACAATGTTTGAACTATGTGATGAGAAACAATTATTGCAGTAATCTAGAGGTTTTTGTGCGTCGTGCAACCAGAACAGTAATATTGAGTATCATCTAATTATCCTGCAGTTATACTGAAGAGACTGGTAATGCTTACATAAAACCCTACCGGGAACCCCATAACTGACAACTGGGACACAAACTACCTTCTGTCTCAATATTTTCTGCAGAAGAAAATCACTTACATTGGTACAATGAGGGAGAAGATACATGAAATTTCTCCATAAATTCTCCCAAACAAGACGAGGAACTGAATGTGCAGTGTTTTAATTTCAACGTGATAACACCATAAGTTCCTCCTGAAAACCGTGACGTAATGCTGTCATCCATTATGCATAACACGGCGGCAATTGACGAAGAAACAAACGTGACAACAATGTGACAAATTGTGGAGTTGATGTTTTGGATAAAATGCTTGCCTGTCACTCACTTTTAGGAATTGCAAGGAGATGGTCGCTGGCTATTTTTCACTTTTTTAACGTTGCTGTAATTAATTCACAAATATAACTTTCCTTCAAACAGCGAGAAATAACTCCCGGAAGACGCATTTATCCCAACTATCTAGGACAAAGTCTTATGAATTGCCAGTCGGTCTCAAAGTATTTGTTATGCAGTTTATTGTTGATGCATCGACTTTCGAAGATCAGCATGCTGGATCTCCAGCAAAAATACTCGGGGCGTGTATCCTTTGTGGACGTTAGAAGATATGGTCCACATCAGTTAAACATGATAGGTAAAATAAGTGTCATGAGAGTGAATATATGTCAAAGTAAGTGGCTAAATTGTTATGGAAAGAACTAAAAGCGCAAGAGCTTTTGTTATAAATGTTGAAGACAGTTAATGTGAACCGGTTTCTTTAATAAATACTATAGTTTGTTCAACATATCCATGTTTTTATTGACAAAGGTCAATGTTGTAAATTTTACAACGAGCGCCTGCTCGTGTGACCAGAGTAGGCGCGCCTGCCGGGAGGTTGATGCTACTGTCCTTTAAGAATTTACGCCATTTGTACCCTGTGTAGTTCCTGGCGTTGTCAGCCAAAATTGCCTTGGGTTTTTCCACATGAGGAATGTAGTGTCATGTGAGAACGATGGTTGCGTTAGCAGTTGTAGATTTTATCGCGTACAGCTTAACATGTTTAGAAAATATGTCATAGAATGCTAAAATATACTTCACACCACCACTAGTTGCAGGATGGGACCACTTATGCCCGTACTTACAGCCTCCACAGGTTTTCTGTGTAGTATGGAATTTAGATCTGTCTTTGAAGATAGGTTCTGAGGTTTAGATTTCTGACAGATATGTATGTTTTAAGTATATTGTGAATTTTTCGTCTCATATTAGTGAAATAACAATACATATTACATTTTTCAAGGCACTTCTTCGTTCCAAAATGTTCCCAAACTAAGTGTGTGTGCCAGATTAAATTGTGTTCAGAGTCCTTGGGAATACATACACACGAGTTAAAGCCATCAAGATGAAGACGATGGAATAACACGTCATTATATATTACATAACGGCTATACAGTGGATGGTCAGGTTGATCTATTACTTAAGTTTTTACCTTGTTCCAGTGCTGATTAGACTTTTGTAAATCTGCCATTTTCCTACACAAATCAGTGTAGTATTGGTAATATTGTTTATCCTTCATTGGGAGTATTCTGTAGTCGTTTACATTAAAAGACCAGTGTGACAATCATCCACCCCTTGTGGATGAAGGGACAAAGTATCAACAATGATGCTGTCTTTACCTTTGATGTATACAATCTCAAATGAGTCATTCTGCAGAGATAAAGCCCAGCGTGATAATCCATAATGAACTAGCTTACATGTTAATAAAAATGTCAGAGCTCGGTGATCTATATAAATTTTCGTGTGTTTACCATATAAATAATAGTTAAACTTTTGGAAGCCCAGAAAATAGAAAGAGTTCCAAGTTCAGTGGTTGAATAAGTACTTTCACATTTACTTAAAGTACCGCTTGCAATTCAAATGATTTTTACCAGTTCCTATTCCGTTCTTAACTACTTGAAGCAGGCAACAACCCAAGTCACTGCATGACTCGTCACACACTATAAAAAAATCAAAACTAAAGTCTGGATGGTCTAAAATGTTTGCATTCCCCAATGCGTGATTAATGTTATCAAAATCATTCTGGCACTGCTCAGACCAGATCCATACCAATTCCTTCTAGGAGATGCTTACTGTTCAATACTTGTGGCAGGAAACGTCGAAAGAAAGAACAGAGTCCTAGAAATGACTTCAGTTCTTTTTTTAGTGCGAGGACTAGGAAAATTCCTAATAGCGTCAAACTTACTTGGATCTGGGCGTATACCTTGTGCTTTAATTATGTGTCCAAGATACCTCATCTCCCTACAAGCAAATTTTCACTTCTTTACGTTAGCTGTTACACTAGCTTGTGCAGATATATCGAGAATATTTTCAACGGTCTCAAGATGTTCGTTACAAGTCTTAGTAGCTATCAAAAGATCATCGACATAATGTGTAATAGTCTCAATGAACTCGTCACCAAGCACAGTATCCAAAGTAGGATTAAATCCGCCTGAATCTGACGCTCAGTCCGAAATATGAAAGCAGTGTATTTTCTCGAATCAGCAGTGATTGCGACTTGCCAAAACGAATTTTGATTTTATGCGGGCTGTGGTGGCATGGCGGCATTTGCCACGGACCTGTGCTGATGTACTGAGGTGGTGGACCAGTATTTTGGTATTCATTACCGTAGTTACTGTTCCAGTTTTGCTTTGGATTCTGTATAGGCTCATAATTGTTTATGTTTTTATTGTATTTTTTGTTGTTCCGTTTCTGTTATTTCCATTATAGTTGTTGCGGCACCTCTTGTGTTGGTTGTAGCTTGTTGTTTATGATATGTTATGATTATTGTTCATAATGGAGTGTGTCTGCTGCTTTTGGTACATGTATTGCTTAGCAGAAGGAAGCTGCTGATTCTGTTGCGCTACGTAACCGACAGCGACCGGCGCGCCAGGATTAATTTGGCTAGCCGGCGCGTTTTGCATGCTACTGACGTTAACATTGTGGCAGCTGTTTTGCGTACGGAGCGTTGATCCTCAAATAACTTACCAACAGAATCAAGCACAGTCAGAAAGTATTCTGCATCATTGTCTGGAATATGCAGTAACTTCTCTTTTATGTTAAAAGGCAATATGGCTTTCACTGCTCGGTGTATATCGCCCTTAGCTACACGTTCATCAAGAACGTGGCCTATATTCAAATGTTTCTCAAAATACCGTCACAAATTGCCATGTTTAGCATTGAAAGACTCTGGTTCCACAATCTGTTTCCTCACACGTTCTTGTACCGACTGAGACCAAAATTTTGCCAAGAAAGAGCTTTCAAATTGCTCATATGTCACGCATCTGTCGGCTTCATTATATGCCCAGACTGCTGCGTCTCCTTGGATGTAACCTACAACGGAAGAAATTCTCTTTCGATCACTCCATTCTCTTGGAAACGCATTTGTAAATGCTTTCAGAAAAATTAGAGGATGTGGAGTACGTTTTTCTGGGATGAAAGTTTTAAATTGCCGACGTATAATCATTCTTCTTCTTTCGCACTGTAATGTCGATTGTTTTCACTGTAATTATTGAAGTGATCGGCTGGTGAATGGAAAGGAATGTACTGCCCATAAATGTCGCGATTGTAATTGTCATCTGCACGGGGGTGTACAGTTGTTGCTGTGAGGTGTGTGTTGTGTCCGGAGGATATGTGTCATACATTACCGAAGCGAGCACTTTCATTATTGGTGTTTCTACACTCCGGTCGTATGTCATCGTTTAGTTTTTTCTGTCGTGGAGCGTTGGATCGAACTGCTTCATCCATGTTGATTATTTTTAACAATTTCGGCTACGGTGTCATGCACAACCGTTGGTAATGTTTCCGCTATACATTGGTGAAACTATTTATTTTTTTGATCAACCTAGTCATGAAATTCTTTATTTGGTTGTCAGTGTATAATTGCTGTAGTGTGTAAGTTGTTTATCAATTCTGTTAACTTTCCCTTCAGTCATGAACTGACGGATAAGATTTGACTCGAGTGGCAACAACTTCGCATGTAGCGTTTAAATGTTTGACTTCTGTTGGAGTACCTGTTGCGTCTTTTGTAATTTTTTCCCTGCTGTAGTTCAGCTAGGAAAATTCTGAGTAAATTTCGAACACTTGGCCGCTCAGTCTCGTGTTAATCTCGTCTACAATTTCACACAAAGTATAATTACAAGTTTTTAATGCTCTTAATTCAGTCTTAATCTCGTCATGTCGCGTTGTTAAGACAGTCGTGTGTTCGTCAACATCTTTTTTGTTTTGAATCATCTAATTTTTGTTTTCAGCCATTAGATTTTGTATTGATGTTATGTCATTTTTGTTTTCAGTCATTTACTTGATAATAGTGTCAAACATGAAGGCTATATTTGTCAACTGGAAATGCTCCACCCCCGCCACGTGTTTGACATGACGCCACGAACAAGAATGGGCTCTGAGCTGGATTTAGCTATTTGACTAGTGGTCAATCTGTTTACGAAAGTTCCATCACTAGGCATGTTAACTGCTGATTGATGGTTACTGTTGAGGTCAACCCCGGAGACATTGTAGATTTTTTGTACAATGTCCAAGTTGTATTCTGTTTGCGTTTCTTGTCTGTCGTGTTCCATTTTTGATAATTGCATACGCGTTAATACCATGCCACATGTAATGTATATTGCAAGAAAAAACTTTAAACACGTTTGAGCATTAATTCATGAAATTAATTTCATATGGCAACAATGATGGCTTCACTGAACAAGAATTGCAGTTAATGATGAAATAATCAACATTAATGTCTGCTTGCCATTTTGCGTTGCACATGAGATAATTTGGTCATTTTGCGGAATAGTATTACTGTATTGTTGTAAGAAATCGTATGATACAAATAATTTGGAATACGCGATATTGCACAAAAATGACTGCTACGATTACGGAATATTTTCACAAAGTTGATTAACCGTGGCTTTTGCTGTCTGGTTTGAGAATATCGAAGAACAAAAATAAAATAGTAAGTAATGATAACTTTGTGCGCTTAACAATGACACTTTGTGTAGGATCCGTTTACTGTAAATTGGACCGTGAGTGATTTTTCCTTATCGGACTTCACTGTGTGAATTATTCCAAGCTTTGGTTCGTACTGGACCTTTGATACAATTTGTAACACGGAACCTTTAGCCTTGCCAAGACGCCGTGTAAATGGAACAATAACTTGCAACATAAATGAAACACACGAATAAATAATATCACTGTATTCACAGAATATTATACTAATTTAAATAACAAAGATACTGACATTAATTCTGTTTCTGGGAGCAATTATGAGTAAGCCTAGTGTGATTGCGCCTCAGCATATATAACAATGGCGGTGTGCCAAATAATTTACTCCAGCGATGGCAGAAAGGTACCCTCTTCTCGGCAAGACAACTGAACTGCGTAATTATTCCCACGTTTGAGTGGTTGCACGCCACAATCGATACAACCGTCTATACTAATTAATATCTTGAGTAATTACTTAGTTATATTCGATACTTATATCTAAATTTTTGCTGTACATCGACGGCCATCCTGCACATGTGGCTTTAAAGGTTCGTTGTAGGTGTTTGATGAAGGGAGAACATAAAAGCAATGAAATGACTTACATTTCACAGAAATTTTCTCGCCATGTCTTATTATCGCTGTTACAATGTACCACTTTTCATTATTTTTGTGATTATTTCCAGAAAAATACTTTGGATTGCTGTTCCTTCGTTTAATATGCTCCCAAGCTCAGAATACTCCATGTAAAGAAATCAGTGACGCGGCGTAACGGGTAAGACAATAGACATGATTCCAAAAAAAAAAAAAAAAAAAAAAAAAAAAAAAAAAAAAATGTTGATTTCCTTCCAATTCCCGACGTATGCTCACCTCAGTCGCTAGTCATGAGACGTTTAGAACGTAATATCCTTTATTATTCTGTATTTCGAAGACTTTTGTTGTAAACAGAAGATTGATCGACTTATATCAATATGAAAAATTTTAGTGTGGAATATTTCGCCGTTAACGCCTGACGTACTTCCTGTGTTGTTGCTAGTACGATATTTTCTGTAAAATGTTGGATTTAAATTTGCAGCTAATTTGATGGTGGAATGGTACAGTATGCGCAGTATGCAGTTCTTAGAAACAAAGGATTCTAGTTTTTTCCCAACCGTTCGCCATTAACTTACCAAACCCTTACATTCACCAAATTACACCTTGTTCGCTATGAAAAGAGGAGCAAAAGGGAATTAACGGCATGGAGGTGTTCGATTTTAGTAGAATTGCAGAACCGACATGCTTTAGCAGACTTGTTATGTGTGTATTTAGCCCTTGTCGTTCACAACTTTCAAACATTTTCTACAACTTTAATTCCACTCAATTTTTTGATTAGCTGGACTTGAACGTAGAACAGACATTTTCGTAACATGATGAAATCATTTTATTCAGGCGCAATAACGTTTCGAATAAGTGAATTCCGAACGATACGGAAGACAAAATTAGTTATACGAACGGGAAAATTGTGCTGATTTTCAGCATCAGGTTTTTCAGTGAGCGAGCATTTTTGCACGAAAGTCGTTCCGTATAATTAGTATTATTGGCAATAATTGCACGAGGGAACACAGCCATTAGCGCGTCATTAGGTACATTAACGTATTTGTAACCCGCAGGGATTTTTAAGCAGCTGGTTAATTAAAAATTAAAATGTTCCTAGCTTCTCGATGTCGGCTGCAGGGAAACGCTGTAATATATTGTTTGGAGTCCGAAAGAGATGTTTTAGATATGTGAACACTGTGACGTATGCAAGAGACACAGTGAAAAAATTGTGTCTTTCCAGGTGAAAACATTATTTTGGCATTTTCTTTACACAGTTCCTAGAAGAGAAATAAGTGCAAAATAAATGATTTACGAAAAGAACAACAGGAAGGATATATCGTGTCTGTTGTAAGAATACTGCTTTGGTCTCAACACAGATTGAGGACAGCGATTCCAGTTTACGGATAAATGTATTGTTCAATAAGTATTTTGTTAGAAATAACTTTTATTGGGAATTACGTTACGTACCACCATGCTTACAGTGGAACATCGACTATTGCTTATGCTTGTGCTTTAATATGGTACAATAAATACAGTTTCATTCTTTTTTTGAGAATCATGTGAATCATAGTGTTTGAATTTGAAGACGAGGCAGCGATGGGGACAGGACTAAAAGATGTACTTATTTTTGAAAGGATGAAATTCAAGAAGTATTCAAGAAGTATTACACACGGTCTTTCAAAAAATTTCATCCGATTTTAGAAGACTACATTCTCAACATGAGTGAATTTAAGAAGTTGGGATGAATTTTAACGTACGCGTCGAAACGAAATTATCTTTACGCCAGTTGTAAGTTGTCGGTCCATTTAACTGCCGTTAAGGGTCTTCTTGGGGAAACTAGTGAGTTCGCTCACACTCCAGTTCATTACCCCACGCAAGCACGAATTGCGATAACTAGGTTCCATACTGTAATGGCAAGTAACATTTTCTTATGAAGTATAGTGTGAATTTTGCAGCAGTTTGTGCACAAATCCAAGTATTGTAGTGTAGCAAAACGTATTTTTATTGTGCATATAAATGGATATTTACAACCTGTTTTTCGGCCAATAGGTCATATTTCGGTCCATTTGTCGTATCTGCAAGGACACAAGAACAAAAACTAGAATATGTTATTTATATTACAATATTTCGTGTGATATTGTCACAAACAAAAACAAAAATTACTCCAGAGTTTTATTTATCAGTACTATACTGGACAAGCAGCGTAACACACTAGTCGGATCGTTGGCGTAAGACATTGTTGCGCGGGGTCGAGTAAATGCTCTCAAAGCCAGCAAAGGCAGCTTCCGCCGTAATAAATACCGCACGTCTGGTCATACTTTTTATTTTGGATACAGACTCAGTATGGTTCAACAAACTGTAAGTGAAGTCCTCCAACATCATGAAGTTGTGAGGTTTTGTTCATGATTGAGAAATTCTTCAGCAAAGGCGGTGAAACATTGTTTTGCAAACCATGTGAAGTCAAAGTTAGTACAGAAAAGCGCTAAAGTGTGCAGTAACTGTGGAATAGAGCTAAACACATCAGTTGTGTGAAGAGAAGTGCTGAAAATGACAACAGACAAACGGCGTTATTTGAGTAGACAGATCCCTCTTTAGGCGCGCAATCATTCTTCAAAGACTTGTGCATGTCTTACAACATCACACTCGAGAAGCTGAAGAATCCACGCTTCAGACAGTTCTGGGAAAGATACACAACACATACAGTTCCAGATCAGTGTGCATGGAGAATGAACTATATGTCCACGTGTTACCAGGAAGTGTCCAACGTAATGCGAATTTGTGTTTCTGAGGAAATAGTCTGGACGTACATTGATGGAACCACTGACGCGAGTGGTTCTTGTGTCGACAATGTTGTTGGTGTTCTAAAAGTTGACAGGCGTGCAGAAATGTTTCTGTTAACGTGTGGTGTTCTCAACAGTTCCTACTTTGTTTTACAACTCTATGAAGCTACGGTGGTCAGATGATGTGAACAAAGACAACGTTCTGCAGTTAGTAACATTTGGTGCTTCACACATGGCTAATGCAACCAAGGGCCTTCAGATTCACTACCCTAGTATGCTATACGTCACATACGTTGGGCATATGTTACGCAGAGAAGCAGAAGAGGCGCGATTAGATTACACTGATGTCGGCAAATTTTTTTCATGTGGCAAGAAAATCTATGTGAAAGATCCGCTGCTACAGGTGCATAAATTCATGGAACAAGCATCTTCTGGAGGACAACGGTTCAATCCCGTGTCCGGCCATCCTGATTTAGGCTTTCCTTGATTTCCCTAAATCGCTCCAGGCAAATGCCGGGATGGTTCCTTTGGAAAGGAACGGCCGACTTCCTTCCCTGTCGTTAAGTAATCCGATGAGACAGATGACCTCGTTGTGTGGTCTCCTCCCCCAAACAACCCAACCCAACAAGCATCTTCACTGCCCTTCCACCGATGCAGTTCTTGGCTCCATAGGTGCTGAGTACTACTGCACCAACTACACCAAAATGAAGACAGTCTCTTATGAGCTTAACAGAGATGAATCAAATGCTATAAAACTGTGAAAGAGATTCTTGCAGATCCCTTGTCTGCAAAAACTTGGCATACACTATAAAGGCTCATTTGAAAAAAAAAATTGGTTACTACTACTATTACTAGGTTAATTACTGTATAGCTCTACAGGACCTTTATACTGAAATGTTTCCCATACCACCTTGTATTGTCTTTCTATGTGTGTGAGTAACTGTATTCACTGTTGTGGGTAAATACATACGGCGTACACAGGGCGATGTGTGCAACTGATAGCGATTACACGCTCCCGCTGTTGTAGAAATCTACTCTAGTGCTGCAGATATCGTGTTGAGCTGAAAGTGGTAATCAAAGTACGGAGAAATATTCTTCGGGACTCTGTTGCATAGCAATCAGATTGCTTTCAGTTCTGAGAAATGTCCAGGTACAATTGTGGATCTGAATGATCCATGAAGTGACTTCTTTTCCGAAGAAAGCATCGAACTATTTTAGAACTGAACTCTCCCCACTGACGGCGGCGGTGCACTAATGCTGCGCAGCTAGCACCATTCGACGGCCAACACCGCGGTTCCTGGTGTGTCCGCTGTGCCGTGCGTATGATCATTGCTTGTACAGCCCTCTCGCAGTGTCCGGAACAAGTATGGTGGGTCTGACACACCGGTGTCAATGTGTTCTTTTTTCCATTTCCAGGAGTGTATTTCCAGATTTCCAATGATCTCAATGACAACATAGTAATGCAACACAGAATATATCTCCCTCGCATGTTCCCTAACCCCCCCCCCCCCCCCTTTCCCCATTCATATGACGTCTCAGTGCGTGTAGACCAATTACCCGATGTACGTAATGGCAAGAAATTTAAAAACGTTGGGAAATTCAAAATAGCTGAATTGTGCTAAAGAGTTTCCTCTGTCCCTCTGTCATAAAAGGGCACGGAAGTGCAAAAATCCAACATGGCGAACTGTCTTATTAGTGTGAAATAAGAAAAATTGATCATTTGTTTCCAAGATGCCAAACTCTGTGTTACCGATGCAGTCTGTATGGTTGCCAGGCCACGTAAACCCAAACTGGCAGACTCTGTGATAATGTTGCAGCCTGTGTGATTCCAACACCACTTAAATCCAAGGTAATGATGCGGCGTTGTGGACCTGAGTATACTGACAACCTGGAATAAAATACGTCTACAATTCAAGATGGTGAGCCAGGATGGTAGTCCTGGGGATACTGGTGCAGTCTATGTAGTTGTCTGATTGCCTAGGTTTTTCCCAGATCCATGACATCAGAATTCAGTACGGCAGACCTCAGGATATTGGTGCAGTCCTTGTGGTTGCCGTATTTAATGTGTTCTGATTTTAGAGTGGTGCCCTAAACATACAAAAAAATCAGTTGTCCCAAGTCTGAAGCTCACCCAACACACATGTTTAAACATTTTCCAGCCTAATTTTGGGACGTAGGAGTTGATTTCGAATAACTTGAAGCTGTTTGCCATTGAAAACTTTACAATGGGATAGAATGCAAAAAAATTTTGCATTACATTTAAACTTTTTTTTCTGTATAGACCAGACTTCTGAGGCCCCAACCAATTGGCGAGAATGGGCTGACTAGATTTCTGCACGCAGACGAGATTTCCACTCAAAGATATCGGGAGCTACTTCAGGGCATGTATCTGCAAGCTGACTGCAGTTTGACTGCTGCTCAAATGTAGCACTGCATTGTCTGTGTAAGGGATATGTTTCAGTAGAAGTAAATTAAACGAATAACATGACAAAAACGTCAACGTACACATACACAACGAACAGTAATAAACATTGAGAGAGAGTAATGGGTTAGTACATATAACCAGTTGTGAGCCTTACATTTTTCTGCCTGGATGCTTCATGTTTATCGACCATTTACTAGGTGCACAGAGCACGAGTACAGGTTCACATGATGGCTAGTAAGACTGGATACTATGGGAGTAAATGATTGTGACACCACAGAAACTAGTATAGTTATTTTATATGAGCATCACTGCAACTCCACTCTCTTGGATCGTTGTCTGGGATTCTGATGTTACTTGTGACGTCCTCAACTGTCATACTGAACTGCTATGGTCCGACATCTTGCACTTCCATCTAGCATTTTAAATTTAGTTGTCATGTACGGTTTACACAAGTGTCCATCTTGGATTCTGTCCTTAGTATAAGTAACCTACTTCCACTGCGACGTCATGGATAAACCCTGTGTAATATGGAAACCCTGCCAGCCTGTATGGTGCACCAGCTATGGAATATTAGTAGGCTATGAATAGAGCCCACAACTGGTGCGTCACAGGATGGCAGGGGAAAAGCCATTAGGATAAGACTTTGGTAACAGTACAGAACATTTGTGAAAGCTATGACGCTCCATATTTATCAGCACGGTCGGTATGCAAGTAAAGCCAAAGTTGTACTGATTTGTCGTATTGGATCTGTGGTCTGCCCTAGAGCTCATGCAGTTGGCATTCATTTGGAGAATTTTCTCTAACGTAGTGATTTAATGGGTAATCTGGTGACAATTTTGCAACAACAGTGACATTTTGCACAACTCTGCTGTAACATGCAGCATTTTATTACAATTTTGCCGTAATATGAGACATCCATTTACAACTTTTTTTGACATGCAGCACTCTGTTACAGTTTTGCTGCAAAATAAAGAATTTTATCACAAATTTTGGTTTAAAAGAAGTGTTTTGCTATAATTTTTTGCTGCAATATGGAGCAGTTTATGATCTGACTGTATCATGGGGAAAATTTGTTACAGCTTCGCTACAGCATGGAACAATTTGTTACACTTTTGCCATAATATTCTAATGTATGAGGTGGAGTGTAATGTAGTCTCCACTGTGTCTCCTCTGCGTTTATCAGTTCCTCGACACAGTCAGACATTGTCGACCACAGGTGGTTTATGTGCCTACTGATCAGTGCATCAACTGTTGAATATTCCACCTGTCAAAATGCCAAGTCCAAACTTTATCTAAAATATTTCAGACTAATCCTCAGAAAATCATACTCCCCAAGCCATTCAACGTACAAGAAACATATTTAAATGTTTCACAACCTAGCAGACATGTTGCATTCTCTCCAAGTTTTTACGTATGACTGTTTAACTGCTCATTTCCAACAGCCACTATCATGACTTTCTATAACACTGAACGGCAAAAATATGGTTATAAATGTGCTATTATACTCGTCTGTCTGTGGTTTGAGACTAAATTTGAGCAGCACTAATGTTGTGGTCTTAAGCACCACATTCTTCTGATCTGAATTTGTGTGGGATGCTATTAGACATCAGCTATGCACAGAGGGTTTAGGAGAAAGGTATAAACTTATGAAGTGGAAATGTGAAAGAATCTACTTTGGCAATACTTTGTCTGCAAGCTCGACTTGTTGAAAATTCTAAGCCACTGTGAGAAGTGCACTTAAGTCACAATAAGAAACTCTCTGAAATGTCTGTACTCTTGAGGAATTCACGTATCCTTGGCAACATTGCGACATACACTTGTTAAAGGAATTGCAGCAGTTGTAACTTTCTTTTAAAAATAATTAATGCTTTAGGATTACGTTGAATGAATGTCTCATCTGTGGAATGAGTACTGAACTCGAGTTGTCGTGTTGCGTGTTGTAAGTGCAAGTGATGTCTTTACTCTGGGTTAGCAAAACTTTGCACAATTTGATTTGCAATGCAACTCCCAATACCAACAAATAAATACAGTCACTGCAAAACACATCCAGTCCCATAGGCACTGAATCATCTGGCCCTGTTCAAAACTGATAACTTTGGTCCCTACGCACATAACAAATAAATTAAACTTACATCCAGAACAGCAATATAGTAATGCGATATATTCTGGTCTCTCATAAAAAAATATGAATATGTTAGCTACAGGCTTGAAATGCACATGAAATTCTTTTGGCTGATAAACGAGAACATTTAAGAAAATCCAACTTCTTTTAAAAAAATGTATGAACTGGGCAGGGAGGCGGCACTGATTATGGTGAATTACTAACGCAGAGTTTGTTTTAGCCAAATTATATTCCAAATTTAGTTTGTCTTTCCAAAAACATCTGACAGTTGAAGTTACATTGCTCACAACTGGTTAACAAACAATGAGATTTAAACTGCAAGTATTATTTAACTTCATTAATTTATTTATTTATTTATTTATGCATTTATTTTACCTGGCAAGATTAGGGCCTTCAGGCCCTCTCTTACACCTAACCAGGCATACTCAGGTTGAACGAGTTACAGTTTCTACTTAACATTAAGGACATATAGCCTATTATGCAGTATTGATGTTAAAGAAAAAAATAGATATTATAACAGTAGTACAATGATAATTATAACAATAAAAAATAATTATAACAATCAATAATAATAATAATAATAATAGTAATAATAATAATAATAGTAATAATAATAATAATAATGACTATGTATATGAAAGTAAACATACTTTTCTTTTCTGAATGTCAGTCCCATTGTTAGTTGGGAATTTTCTCGTTATGTTCTTGCAGCTTGTGAGTTATTCTCGTCGAGCAGAGACATAAGACGATAGAATGGGGTGAAAGAGATATATAAGAGGTAGATAGGTTAGAGGAAGAGAAATAGAACGGTAAAATTCGAAGCTGTGATGGAGAGGAGAAAGAAAAAGATGGGAGGGGCACAAGAATGGTGGTTATACCGTCCCTAATATGTAAGCTTTGAGTTCCCTCTTGAATGTTGAGTAGTTCTGGATAAGACGCAGATCACAGGGGAGCGCGTTCCATAGTCGTATGGCTGAGATGGAGAATGACACAGAGAAAGATTTCGTGTTATGTAAAGGTACAGCCAAGATGATAGACGTATCCGATCTGGTGTTGCGATTGTGGAATGATGATAGGTGTTTAATGTGAGAAGATAAGTATTGGGGGCACTAGTGGCTAAGAAATCGATGAAGTAAGCACATCGTGTGGAGATCGCGTACCGTATGTGGGCGTATCCAACCTAGCTGGGAGTATGAAGGACTGATATGATCATACAACCGAATATTGCACACGTATCTAACGCAAGCATTCATCACTAGCTCGAGGCATCTAGAATTTTCACTATTTGTGCCGTGTTGAACTACATCGCAGTAGTAAAGATTAGGCAAGACTAGTGTTTGGACTAATTTTTGTTTAACATGGGTTGGAAATATTTTTCTAAACTTTTGAATTGCATGTAGGGAGGAGAGCGATTTCCGGCAAGCTGTGACTGTTTGTTCTTCCCAGTTTAGGTGTTCATCCAAGATTATTCCAAGGTCTTTTACTGTTTTTTGGTATGGTAGTTGGGTACCATTGAGGAGTATTTTAGGGACTGTTTCGCGAAAGTACCGGCTGATTAACTTTGGATGAGATATAAGTATGACCTGGGATTTCTTGGGGTTTAGTTTCAGACCTAGGTTCTGTGCCCATCGAGAAACAGAGCAAAGATCTACGTTCATACTCGCTACTGCGCCAGCAATGTTTTTGGGGCTTGCACTTATGTACAGTTGGATGTCGTCGGCATAAAGATGGTAGTTGCAGGAGTGAATCACTGAAGAAATATCATTAATGTACAGTGAGAAGAGTAGTGGACCAAGGACGGAGCCTTGGGGAACTCCAGAGCGCACGCTTTTCCATGATGACTTTTCCGATCCACAAATGACTTGTTGACTTCTGTTTTTGAGGTAGCTGTCCAACCATTGTATTGCGCTGTTTGAGAAATTCAGCTGTTTCATTTTAATTAGTAATATATCGAAGTCAACTGTGTCAAAAGCCTTGCTAAAGTCAAGCAGTGTTAGGATAGTAGCTTCACGTCTGTCCATAGCATGTTTAATGTCATCAGTTACTTTGATTAATGCGGTTGCTGTACTATGGTGCTTTCGAAAGCCTGACTGATATTCGTCATGGATGTTATGAGTTTTGAGGTAATCCGTCAGTTGTTCATGGACGATGTGCTCTAGGGCTTTAGAAATTGCAGGTAGTATGCTGATCGGCCTGTAGTCACCTGGCGACTTAGGGTTGTCAGTCTTGGGTATAGGCTTAATTAAACTTTGCTTCCACTCAGTAGGATATGTACTACTGACAAGAGACAGGTTGAAGATGTCTGTGATAACTGGAATAATAGTGTCTACGACGTTCTTAATCATGCCAATGCTCACTCCATCATTTCCTCCTGCTCGGAAGAGATTCTCATAATTGCCTTGTGTACTGTGCCGGTAGTGACATGTTTTAGGAAAAACTTGTCTCTCGAGAGATTGATATCTTGGGGCTGGTAATTTGTCGCTGCGTGGCAGTTTGCAGCTGTTGAGAAGAAATCGTTTAATTCTTCTGCAGACGCTTGTTAAACAGCGTCAGATCTACGCTTCCCTATACCGAAACTGCGCAGCTTTTTCCACAGTGCAGCAGGTTTTGATATGCCGCATACGACAGAGCGGGCATGTCTGATTTTGGCATTCCTCACGCTTTGCTTGGTTCTGTTTCGGAGTTTCCTATAAGCTTCGTACGCCTCGGGAGTTGGTTTACGCTTGAAGGCCCTATGTGCAGCATCACGCATAGAAACCAAACATCAGATTAAATATAGCTCTGTTAACAAACCTTAGAAACATTACAAAGTTAAATATCTAACTATCCTTTTTATCAAAACGGTTTATGTAAATTCAGGGGTTACTCAAGAACTACAAATGATCAGTCATCTCATCTATACTAATGCGCTGGCAAAAAATCTGAAATCATAATTAGTTACAATCTTTACCTTGGTTGCCTAAGGACTTCTGCGTATATGTTCAACCATACTGTCATACCTACATAAATCTCAGACTTGATGGCTTCATACAGCACACCACAGATACTACCTACTGCATCGTCTTTCCCTCACAGACAGGTACCTACAACCGTGCGCCCAGCGCTCTCTTACTCCAACAAATCAGTATCTTTGGCTCTGCGGCCGCGTACAGTCAGCGATCCACATTATCTAGCCTAACAAAGACATTCATCGTTTATAAAATTGTATTTAGGTGCCACATACAAATGTGCCCCAATATACTCCATTCACAGTATTCATCAAAGCTCATTTTGAAATCCTGTGGAAAAGCTAAGTATCTGTCAATGACAGCTCATTCCAAGTCTTCCGTGTCTCTTCCTAATGGTTGTACTACACCGCCATTTATGTCTGATCGCAAACCTGAGGGCATTGTCGCTATTAATGCAGGGTGAAGTAAGGCGTGCTTTCGCCAATCAAAAGTGCTTCTCTGCCATGTCTAGAACTAATTGCAACACTTGTGGGTAGAAGACTCCCCCCGCTAATTCTACTAAACAACGAAATGAAATAGTAGAAAAACGTGGATCGATTGTGTCATTGCTTTAGGTTGAATGCAAACTGATCCAAACTATTGGAAAGCACTTTTCCACAAATGGGCGATCGAAATCACGAACACTACCTCTCCATTTCAGTGCTTCCACTGTCTTATGCGAGACAGCATCACTGACCTATTCTCACAGGGTCTATGATCTCAGGAAAACCAGGTCTGCAGCCATGAAACATAAGATCCTTGCCATCCATCAAGTCGACCCTCACATGATGACTAGCTAACTTTTGTTGCACAGTAAAAATTAACACTCAGTAAAATACGTAGCAGCAAACAAGGTCTTCTCTATTCATTTGAAAAATAATAATAGAAGTGCAGATAAGAATGCAATATTTCTGTATGTACCTTATTCACAACAGAGATTGTTCTTGGACAAACGTGTTTAAATTCTGTGACGTAAGTATATCCGTAAACAGTATTATATAAATAACGATCAAATAATTTCACTAATGAAGATATGCCAAATACTCTGTACTACTGTATAAAGGCAAATCACTGTTTTAACTATGTTGAAGTTAGTGACTGATATTCTGGAAATTTTTACACGATGTGCAAATAAACTTTCGGGCAGTCACAGGTCACATATTTTTAATTCATATGGTATGTATACTTGTATATACTAAATAAGGAAGAAAATCTGCTAGGCAAAAATTCCTGAGACCTCAAGACCGATTTACTTCAAGCTTTTACACAATAGTCCAATAAATCTTCAGACAGACCTAAGCTACATATCTTTTTATATACATTATGTATTAATACGTACATGTAAATAGTATTGCAACAAAAAGACGAATATGTGTGTGTGTGTGTGTGTGTGTGTGTGTGTGTGTGTGTTTGTGTGTGTGTGTGTGTGTGTGTGTGTGTGTGTGTAGCATTAAGAACTTAAATAAAAGCGACAAAATGCAGGGTCAGATTCCTGGCTAGAAACTGAGAAAAAGTTCCTATGTGCTATGTGCATGTGTCCAGAATGCATCGTTGTCATGGTACATGGCAGGTGATATAGATAGTACCCATTGTCATGCAGGACACACTAAATCGTACTTTAACATACACCAAGTTGGCAGGCCATTTTCGTGGATGTTGTACCAGAGATCATCTCAGTGTCTTGTATAACCCCATCCTCCAAATCTGCCCACTGCCCCCTGCATATTCGTCTGTGAGTGTATTTGCTTTGGTATAGCTGTACTGCCTCTCAAATATTTCCAACTGCTTAGCCATAACAAACTCCATCTCGGCTTTTTCCTAACGTGAATACTAGACCTGGCTGCTGCTTACAGTATGCTGTGATGCTGTGTCAATCACACAGCCTAAAACACACAAGGAACACACGGAATATGCTTAGAGGAACCATCATAAGTCAGCTACATCTACAGTAACAATGATGCTTTTCTGGACCTCTTCTCCTCCAGGAATCCGTCCATGTAGTCTGTCGGATACAAGGGAACTCGAGCTATAAAAAATATCAAAATTTCATGCTGTATTTACTTCACTTTGCTTTTATATGATCCTCTAATAAACATTTGAACGCACTTAGAATATATATTATTAATGTATATGTTATATAAATGCATACATACTACATAAAAGGAAACCTCAAGAAATTCTTGAGTGATTAACTTCCCAATTTTACATTTTACTCTAATAAGCATTGGTATGGATACAGGCTACTTATTTTTTAATATATGTAATATATAAATATGGATTATATCATATAAAGGGTGAATATTTTTAGCAAAGGTATCGAAAAGTTCTAGAAAAGTTTATTAATATTTTTCAAGATAATGTAAGAAACGTTTGGACACATACAGACAACATATTTTTAAACATGTATGTAGGGTATGTAGGGTAAATGGTGTTAGGAAAATTATCGAAAATTTCTTGACTGATTTTTTCAAGTTTTTTGCAGTACTCAAATATTCTGGCAGTCTTAGAAAAGTTGCAAAAAGTTCTTGCCCGAATAAATTTATATTTTTACACAATATTCTAATAAGCTCTTGGGCAACTATTGGCTGTATACAAATATATATACTTATTTATTTATGTACAATATACGAAGACAAACTTTGTTGGGGAAAATGTCGAAATGTTTGTGACCCATGTATGTCAAATATTACGTGACACTCTAATAAACAAAAGGAGGTGAATCATATAGTATTTTAATGTATATTATAGCAGAAATCTCTAAATGTTCTTGATGAACTTACTTCAGATTTTTACATGTCACTCTCATAAAAATTTGTATGTGCGTATGTTTCATATTTTAAAGGCACAAAAAATATGAATATGTACAATATGGATACATTGTTAGAAGAAAATTTTGAAAAGTTTACTTCCAATTTTTACTCGATGCTGTAGTAAAAATTCATATTGACACAAGCTACTTTTTGTTTTAAGCCCCAAGTGTCAGCTTTTCTGTTAAAACTTACTGTTACTAAAATGTAGACTTTCGCGGCTCGAAATATCATGTCCATTATAATTATCCGGGCTGTTATGCCGCGGTCGGTTGATAATTTTGTCTCACTTCCCAACGTTTCGTCTTTGCCTGTGGGAGACATCTTCAAAGGGGTCCGTAGGTCGATGGAAGGTCCAACACACCCACTGGCAGTCAGTAATTGTTCAAAATAATTATCTGAGAAAGCATTTAGCACAATTTCGGATGACGTTTTATGCCTGCCGCAGGCTTTAAACGTATAATTTTTCCAGCATATGGAGGGTAGAGTGAAGTCGTCACAGACTATAATTGTATGAGTGGGGTCCGTACTTGAATTGAGAGTCAAGTTTTCTTTGAGCTGTTCAGCAACTACATCTTCTGAGTTGGGGAGGTCGGTAAAACGAACCGATTAATAGTTTAGTCCGATTGTCAAGTATAACTTCTACCTATAGTATTTCGCAAGAACTATCTAATTCAATTTCACTACAAGGTAAACTACTTCTGACAGCAGTAAATACTCCACTACCTACTGTATTTAATCTATCATTTCTAAACACTGTTTGGTTGTTTGAAAAAAAATCCGCTGAACTTACTTCCGGCTTTAGCCAGCTTTCCGTACCTATAACTATTTGAGCTTATGTGGTTCCTATTAGTGCTTGGAGCTCTGGTTATTTCCCAACACAACTACTACAATTTACAAATACAATACCGGTCGTTTCTACAACTATCTTACTGTCTTTTACGTGCCCCCTTTAGACAGACGCTCTTTCTGTGGTATCCTGAGACCCTCTAACCTAAAAAACCGCCCAGTCGATCCTACACAGCCCCTGCTACCCATGTAGCCACTTCCTGTGTGTAATGGATTCCTGACCTGTTAAGTGGAACCCGGAAACCCAACGCCCAATGGCGCAAGTCAAGGAATATGCAGCCTACACTCTCACAGTACTGCCTGAGCCTCTGATTCAGACCCTCCACTCGGCCCTGCACCAAAAGACCACAGTCGTTTCCATGGCCGATGCTGCAGATGGTGAGCTCCACCTTAATCTCACAAGTAAGACTGGCAGTCTTTACCATTTCCGTTAGCCACCCAAAATCAGAGAGAATCTCCTCCGATCCAAAGCGACACACGTCATTGGTACCGATATGGAACACCACCTGCAGTTGGATGCATCCTGTAGTCTTCATGACATCTGGAAGCACCTTTTCCACATCCGGAACGACTCCCCCCCCCCTCCTTCCCCTCCTTGTTCCTAAGCAGCCCTATTACGGGCCTAACGTTGGAACTTCCAGCTACCAGCAAACCCAACCTCGGCAATGACCAGACCTTGCGGGCCGTGAAGCTTCTCTGGAACAGGGTAGACGACTGCTCCGGCTCAGAAACTTCGTCAGCCACAGATAACGCCCGAAACCTGTTCATCGAACGAATCAGGTAGTTCCTACGATCGACCCCTCAGAGAGCCTTTTGTTGCCTGCCAGACTTTGGAATGATCTCCCACTCGACCACAGGTGAGGGGTCAACCTCAGTGCAGGCAGTACCCGGGGCGTTCACAGCAGTGGAATGATCAAGGGACAGGTGGGTAGTTCCCGACGTCCCTCGCCTCTCCACGTCCAACCACTTACAATGCTGCCTCTTGGTAGCAGCCTCAAGCTGTGTGATGAAAGCCAGCACTGCCTGGAGCTGAAGAGTCACCAACTCAGCTCGCATCTGTACACAGCAATCACAGTGCCTATCCATTTCTGAAGTCACTCCTGTTTGAAACTCGTAAAAATATGTAATAAACGGAACGGTGTACTCGTCTTATTAGTAGCAGGAACTCGAGTAGTTCTTTCACTGACAGTCTAACCGACACTGAGCTGTTCTAAGCAAAACAAATAAAAGCCTGTACGATATGAAGTACTGTACGCTACACTGTTATCAAAATAAAAGTTTGATCCTAGTAAGCACTCAGACACATCAAAAATTACAAAAATATACTAGTAAATACACAAGTAACCGAAAATAAGTCGCTCCTGTTTGAAGCACGTAAAAATATGTAGTGAACGAACGGTACACTTGTCTTATTAGCAGAAAGAACTCGATCAGCTCTATCACTGACTGTCTAATGACAGTAATTCTTCTGATCACTTCTGTGTGGCTGCCAAGCTGTTGCTCATATTCTCACCAGTGGATGACTGTCTGGACACTCGCAATAACACTGCACAGTAGGAAGTATGTTTAGTGTACTCTTTCTATTGTGCAACTGATATAATTTAAAGTTAGGACAAGTGGATCAGTAGGGAAGTCCAGCCGAGTTTTCGAATTTGACGCTATTTTTCAATATAGGCTAAAGCATGAATGTGTTCCTTGCATTTTCAAATTTCCTGCCATTTCAACTTAAGTCACGTGAGCTATAATGTCAGAAATAGTATGTGGGTAATTAAGTGCCACCACACATTAGCGGCAGTGACAGGAGTTACAATTTTGGATTTTTTATTTTCCCACGATTTTTAATTTAGGACAGGTCAGCTCTGTGGTGGTGTGAGAGAAAGGAGGTAGCGGGCTCCACATCACATCATGCAGCTCACTCAGCAGGATGTCTTCTGTGTATTTCAGTATCCCTGTGTACATGTATCGGGCTAGATGAGTGCTGCACCCAAAATCCTCTGTCGCCATGGACCACAGAACCTCAGCCCAGTGTGGAAAAAATATTTAACTAAAGATGCAGTTGTTTCCTTACTGGCCTGTAGTAAATGCGCAAACACTACAGCTGGTCAGCTTTTGGTTCCAAACTTACGGTTATAGTCGTTTAAACAAACAGCTGTGTGAGTTTTAAACTTAGGCCAAGTGTAATTCCTTTTATTTTCTGGAAATAATTCAGAACCTAGAAAACTAGAAACCTAGTTACAGTCTCAAGTTCCGCCACTTGAATTTTGACATTATAGGACTGGAAAAAAACAGTAAATTTGAAACCAATGCAGGTTGCACCAATACCCCAGGTCAGCCACCTTTCAAAGCTATCTTGTATTCTAAACACGATGTAGGTTGCTCCAGTATCGTCTGGTCTGCCATCGTAGAACGCCATTTTCGATTTAAGTTATGTGTCAGCCATATAGACTGTACCAGTATCCCAGAGCCTGTCATCCAGGAGTTCTTCAATATGACCCCACCCAGGATTTTTTAAATTTCTCACAACTCTTTACAAGTGATCTGAGATGTGAGAAATTCTATAAAATCTGCGAAATTCTGAATTTCCTAACATTTTTAATTTCCTGCGAATTTATGCAAAGGCCAATTGTTCTATGTCCACTGTGACATCAGGGGAATGGGGGAAAAGTGGGAGAGAGAGAGGACGGTAGGGGATTTTGCATAATATGTCATCGATTCTGTCATCTTAAATCTGGCAACACTGCATAATGCACCAGAACCCTTTCATTCATGCCACATGGACAGTGATTGTTTCTTCATTCAGTCAGACTATTATTTCTCGAAATGCATTAGAAGAGAGAATCGTAGGTCTAGAAAACAGATCGGAAAAGATGGAAGTAAAATAGTGAGATTATATAAATTTTTATGCTAAATATGAAATAGGCTCCAGTTCAATAAAGATTGGCACATTAAAAGAAATGGTATAGCAATAGCAACTGTAACAGAAAACATTGGGGGTGGTACAAAGGTTCGAAGAAGCTTCTTTGTGAACATCATGATGATATGGGCTACATTTTAGCAGCCCAAATCTTTTGCATTAATGAGAAACCAAATTAATATTTAAGAATTACAGAGCATCAAAAGCAGCGAATTGACACTTAATGCATCCGAAATTCAGCTGGCACATCAAGGAATCGTCACTGTTATAAGGTAACTATGTGTATGAGAGGGGGTTGGTGGAAAATTGTAGAGGGAGGCCGAGGTTTGACTCTGGTAAGGGCGTTTAAGCAAATGTAGGTCGCAGCAGTACTGTAAAGATGATAAGGCTTGGAGAGAATAGACTTGTATGGAGAGCTACTTCAAACCAGTAAGAGGACAACACCATAACAACATGGTCCAGGAACATGTGCAGAAACTGCATGTTTATTAAGTCCTCTAATGAGTCTCCGAAAAGAAGGGGCCCGTTGATACCAACAGTAACATGAGGAATTGCTTGTTGTGTAGAAAGATAGTGTAGTGAATGGATTGGAGGCAGATAGACTGGCCAAATCGATGGAGGTGAGAGTATAGACTTATGCTGCGCTAGCAAAAATGTGTCAGAAAAATGCAGCATTAATAAATTCACAAGTGTGATGTTGGAACAACTGGTAAGGACGCAACTCGAATTAGGCAAATGACTAAGTTTAAGAATTGATAGCGCAGTTTGCGTAAACATTCATACCTGTCCATAGGACCCTGCAGAGCAATCTTCAACCACAGAACACGCAAAGTGATAGGAAGGGCAAGACTGGAAGTCTTGCAACAGAATATATGGAAGAATAAGAAACAGTGGTGGTCAGTTACGTTACACGTAAAACCGATGTACATGAGAAGCACATTCTACTGGGAAGCAGGTGTAAATGCATGACACATTCTTTGTTTTTGTAGTCCTACACAACGCCTAGGACCAAATAATATAGAATTAAAGGTTTGCAGACTTCAAGAGACTGATCCTGAAGTATAAAAAATACTAATAGTCTACAACGTCTGCAAAAATAAAGAACGAGTAATAAAAGTGAAATGTGAAGATAGTAAAATGCGAAGAAACTGGAATTGTTCAAATTATAAGACGAAGAAGCAATGAATCGAAGACATGTAATTTTCGGCAGAGGAAGAAAAATGCAACAGTAGCACATGATAACGTTCACAGATGATAGAGCCAGGTGTAAGAAAATGTTAAACGGAGTAGAAAATGGCTTAAGTATAAGAAAAAAAGTAACTCTATATATGTCGGTAAGGAAGTGGAGAAGTAGTTGCTGAAAATGTGCATATGTATGGAAGTGAATTAAGGACACTGGAATTCTGAAGAGCAAGAGGCTGTAAGTGTTTCAAATTGATTCTGTGGTAGAATGTTAAAATTAAGTGGGCGTCAAAGATACAAATGCAAAAGGTGAGGATGAAGGGCTAGGGAAGACATCTGAGTAATGAACACATTCGTGGGACCTCCACAACACAGCAATAGCGAACTTCAATCTGAAGGAGCAGCCGAAGAGACGGCTCAAAGCCCGCTTAGAAGAACGGCGAGCTGCCTACGATCCAGGCGCAACGTAGTTTAGATTCAGCTGCAAAAGACGCCACAGACAGCCGTGGCTATGTTACGCTTCGTATTACGTCACACAATAGATTCTAAGTGAATATTCATCCACCAAACGTAGATGAGACACGAGGCTCTACTTAGTTGCATGGTACCTTAAGGTAGCACCATCAAGGCTGTATTGCATCAAGTGTCACATGGACAAATGTATAGCCACAAAGACGTGTCACTTCTTTACATTATACAGGTATGTTAACCACTCATCGGGTTCAGGACTATACGTATAGAGAAAGGTCAGTAAATACTGATCTATATTGCCATGCACAATCTGCGTACTTCAGTTGAGTATTACCCTGTCCAGTCACATTAATATGACACAATCTCGAGAGCATCAATAACCACCTTTTGCAGCGTGGACCGCTGCGAGAGATGCGTGAAGTGAGTTAGTGTGGTCCTGCAAGGCTCCGACAGGGATGCAGAGGCGTGCCGATCCAGGTCCACGGACAGATGTGTTACGTTTCCCAGTTGATCGATAGCGTGAGCAGCCAAATCGAGATAGTCGCACAGATTCATGATTGTACATTAAATACATTCACAATTGCGAATAAGGACATCCATGAGCTGTGGAGTGGAATGACGACAATAAAAATTTGGGTAGGACCGGGACTCGAACTCGGATTTCTCGCTTACCGCGAGCAGTCGCATTACCATTTTCTTTTAAATATCATTTTGTTCGGTTTTGTTCGTTGCATCTGCTCGCGGGGGACGTCGTATGACACCCGTTACATTTCGTTATTGATCGAGTAACTCAGTTTTTTTATTACAGAGGGCAGCTAACCCTCTCACCGAACACGCTGAGCTACCGTGCCGGCTACCATTTGGCTATCCGTGCTCAAGCCATGGCCAAAGCTGAACTCCCATAGGTCACCATACTTACATCTACGACCTGTGCTAGTACATCTATAACACATATCCCCGTACAAGTCTGGCGTTGTAATTGAAAGTCGCTTCTCCAGTATCGGCAGAGAATTATGATATTGCAGTGCCTGTGTTATTCCGAGTAAGATGCAAAGTTCTTTGAACATGCATGGATGCATGCATGCACGCATGCAATATCGTATTTCTCTGCCGATACCGGGCAAGCGACTTTCCAGTACAGCATCTGAATTGTACGGGAACATATACAGGGTGTTACAAAAAGGGACGGCCAAACTTTCAGGAAACATTCCTCACACACATAGAAAGAAAATATGTTATGTGGACTTGTGCCCAGAAACGCTTACTTTCCATGTCAGAACTCATTTTATTACTTCTCTTTAAATTACATTAATCATGGAATGGAAACACACAGAAACAGAACGTACCAGCGTGACTTCAAACACTTCGTTGCAAGAAATGTTCAAAATGTCCTCCGTTAGCGAGGATACATGCATCCACCCTCCGTTGCATGGAATCCCTGATGCGCTGATGCAGCCCTGGAGAATGGCGTATTGTATCACAGCCGTCCACAATACGAGCACGAAGAGTCTCTACTTTTGGTACCAGTGTTGCGTAGACAAGAGCTTTCAAGTGTCCCCATAAATGAGAGTCAAGAGGGTTGAGGTCAGGAGAGCGTGGAATTGGTCCGCCTCTACCATCCCATCGGTCACAGAATCTGTTGTTGATAAGCGTGCGAACACTTCGACTGAAATGTGCAGGAGCTCCATAGTGCATGAACCACATGTTGTGTCGTACTTGTAAAGGCACATGTTCTAGCAGCACAGTAAAGTATCCCGTATGAAATCAAGGCGGTGAAACGAGGAAGTACAGTACATACAAACGAAACTAAAATGAGCTCTAACATGGAAATTAAGCGTTTCCGGACACATGTCCACATAACATCTTTTCTTTATGTGTGTGTGAGGAATGTTTCCTGAAAGTTTGGCCGTACCTTTTTGTAACACCCTGTGTAATAGACCAACGACTAAAGGTCGTAGACGCACGGTTGACGACATATTGGAGTTTATGTCTGGCTGTGAGTCAAGCACGGATAGCCAAATGGTAATGCGACCGCTCGCTATAAGCGGGAAATCAGGGTTCGAGTCCCGGTCTTGCACTGATTTTCATTCTCGTCATTCCATTCTAAAGCTGATGGTTGTCCTTATTCACAACTGTGAATACATTAATGTAACTTACTAACGGCTTTGCATAGTAATCAGAATAACACAGGCGCTGTAATATCACTTCTTGACTGTCTGTTCCGACACTGACAATGTTGAGTGTTCAAGGTAAAAGTTTAAGGCAACTGTAAAATGCGTTTTAGACAGGTATGTGCCGAGTAAAACTGTGAGGGACGGGAAAAACCCACCATGGTTCAACAACAAAGTTAGAAAACTACTGCGAAAGCAAAGAGAGCTTCTCTCCAAGTTGAAACGCAGCCGAAACCTCTCAGACAAACACAAGCTGAACGATGTCAAAGTTAGCGTACGGATGTCTATGCGTGAAGCGTTCAGTCAATTCGAAAGTAAAATTCTATGTACCGACTTGACAGAAAATCCTATGAAGTTCTGGTCTTACGTTAAATCAGTAGGTGTCTCGAAACAGCATATCCAGACACTCCAGGATGATGATGGCATTGAAACAGAGGATGACACGCGTAAAGCTGAAATACAAAACTCCTTTTTCCAAAGCTGTTTCACAGAGGAAGACCGCACTGCAGTTCCTTCTCTAAATCCTCGCACAAACGAAAAAATGGCTGACACCGAAATAAGTGGCCAAGGAATAGAAAAGCAACTGGAATCACTCAACAGAGGATAGTCCACTGGAACTGACGGGATACCAATTCGACTCTACACAGAGTACGTGAAAGAACTTGCCCCTCTTCTATCAGCCGTGTACCGCAAGTCTCTAGAGAAACGGAAGGTTCCAAATGATTGGAAAAGAGCACAGGTAGTCCCAGTCTTCAAGAAGGGTAGTCGAGCAGATGCGCAAAACTATAGACCTATATCTCTGACGTCGATCTGTTGTAGAATTTCAGAACATGTTGTTTGCTCGAGTATCATGTCGTTTTTGGTAACCCAGAATCTACTCTGTAGGAATCAACATGGATTCCGGAAACAGCGATCGTGAGAGACCCAACTCACTTTATTTGTTCATGAGACCCAGAAAATATTAGATACAGGCTCCCAGGTACATGCTATTTTCCTTGACTTCTGGAAGGCGTTCGATACATTTCCGCACTGTCGCCTGATAAACAAAGTAAGAGCCTACGGAATATCAGACCAGCTGTGTGGCTGGATTGAAGAGTTTTTAGCAAACAGAACACAGCATCTTGTTATCAATGGAAAGACGTCTACAGACGTTAAAGTAACCTCTGGCGTGCCACAGAGGAGTGTTATGGGACCATTGCTTTTCACAACATATATAAATGACCTAGTAGATAGTGTCGGAAGTTCGATGCGGCTTTTCGCGGATGATGCTGTAGTATACATAGAAGTTTCAGCATTAGAAAATTGTAGCGAAATGCAGGAAGATCTGCAGCGAATAGGCACTTGGTGCAGGGAGTGGCAACTGACCCTTAACATAGACAAATGTAATGTATTGCGAATACATAGAAAGACGGATCCTTTATTGTATGATTCTATGATAGCGGAACAAACACTGGTAGCAGTTACTTCTGTAAAATATCTCGGAGTATGCGTGCGGAACGATCTGAAGTAGAATGATCATATCAAATTAATTGTTGGTAAGGGGGGTACCAGGTTGAGATTCATTGGGAGAGTCCTTAGAAAATGTAGTCCATCAACAAAGGAGATGGCTTACAAAACACTCGTTCGACCTATACTTGAGTATTGCTCATCAGTGTGGGATCCGTACCCGATCGGGCTGACGGAGGAGACAGAGAAGATCCAAAGAAGAGCGGCGCGTTTCGTCACAGGGTTATTTGGTAACCGTGATTGCGTTACGGAGATGTTTATCAAATTCAAGTGGCAGACTCTGCATCGCGGTGTAGCTTGCTGTCCAGGTTTCGAGAGGGTGCGTTTCTGGATGATGTATCGAATATATTGCTTCCACCTACTTATACCTCCCGAGGAGATCACGAACGTAAAATTAGAGAGATTCGAGCGCGAACGGAGGCTTTCAGACAGTCGTTCTTCCCGCGAACCATACGCGACTGGAACAGAAATGGGAGGTAATGACAGTGGCACGTAAAGTGCCCTCCGCCACACACCGTTGGGTGGCTTGCGGAGTATAAATGTAGGTGTAGTTGTAGATGTAGGTTTTCGTCCGGGACGTTTGGTGACTAGCTGTATGACACGTTAGTCTCTTGCTGGTAGATGCCGTCATTCAGAGGAAAAACAAACTGCGTGTAAGGTTCAAATGGCTCTAAGCACTATGGCACTTACCATCTAAGGTCATCAGACCCCTAGACGTAGAACTAATTAAACCTAACTAACCTAAGGACATCACACACATCCATGCCCGAGACAGGATTCGAACCAGCGACCGTAGCAGCAGCGCGGTTCCGGACTGAAGCGCCTAGAACCGCTCGGTCACAGCGGCCGGCAGCATGTAGGGGTGGACGTGGTCGCCAAAGGCAGTTACATATTTGCTTTGTTTCATTGTGTCTTCCAGAATGACAAGCTCACCCAAGAAATGTCACGATGACATTCTCCAGACAGCAAAATTCCCTCCCTTCCGACGATTGTTGCATGGTGTCTGCTTTAAGACATTTCACGCTGCACACACCAACGGCCAACTGCCCGGCGGAGCGCTAAACGTGATTTACCTGAAAACGCCACCTGTCGCAATTCAGTGGACGTTAGCTGCGGTATTGTTGTCCAAATTACAGCCTTCGTCTCCGATGAACAGCAGTAAGCACGAGTGCACAAATCAAGTTATCCCCTGCCGCGGGGCCTCACATGCAGCATCGCTGAACGGTCTTTCAGGAGTCACTGTTGGTAGCCCTTTCATCTGGGGTGTTAACTGCTCAACAGTTGCATGTCTATTCGCCTCTACAGCCGGTGTTCGCTCCTGTCATCTATGGCCCATGGTGCACCACATCTGGCTCGTCGCAGGTTTTGGATAGCGCCATTTTGCCATACTTTAACCATGGCGACAGCGAATAGTTTATAAACTCAGAAATTTTGTAAGTGATTCCACCCTTGGTCCAAAAACTAATGGTCATTCCGTTATGTACGTTAGATAAATCACTTCGTTTTCGCATTACTGTTATCTGAGTAACGCCCCCCCCCCCCCCACTCGCGCCTCTCGACAAGCCTTCTATACCGTAGCCGGCCGCTAGGGCCGAGCGGTTCTAGGATCTTCAGTCTGGAACCGCGCGACCGCTACGGTCGCAGGTTCGAATCCTGCCTCGGGCATGGATATGTGTGATGTTCTTAGTTAGGTTTAAGTAGTTCTAGGGGACTGATGACCTTAGATGTCCATTGAACCATATATCTTCAACTGCTAGTGCTGCCACATGCCGTGTGTCAATTGTTACTGCATGCTGACGTCGACCGTAGGCGGCGGTCACAGTAATGTGACTGGAGTGTGTATAAGACTCGTATCTGTCGTTGTAAACCTGTGTTACCTTTTTTTCCCTAACCTTCGCCTAGTCCTATTTGGCCCTGTGACAAAGTTGTATAGTATCCGTGTGGAAGGAAACCAACTGATAACAGCAACCAGATCGTGGTGGAGGGCTCTCTTCCTGCCACATTTATATGTATGAGGCCAAGTGCATTTCGTGAATATATCACTCTGATACCGCTCCCAGTACTGCTGTGGCGTGACAGTATACACTTTTCTAACAGGCTTCTAACTCTGTCATAATAACGCGACGCTGGGCAGCGTCAAACCTGGGGCAGTAACTTGTCGGGTTCTCCCCACGGCCGTCATCTGCTGCGGTCGCAATATCGCCGGCCGTGGACACGGCATACGTCTCGCGGTTCTGATTTAGTGGTGCGCGCGGTCCGCCCTAAGCGTCTTCATATTCTTCCCTCCTCTCCCCTCCCCTCCCCTTCCCTTCCCTTCACGTCCCTCCCCGTCCGTCGCTGGAGGGTGTAAGGCGACGTGTGGTGGCTCGGCGCCCTCGCATATTACCGCTTGTAGCAGCGCCGGGTGGCGGCGATACCGCCGTAGACAGATTTGTGAGCCGCTCCTAGCCTTCCTGTAAAGCAAGTGGGCTCATGTTATGGCCTCCGATATCCTACGGTAGCCTCTCACAGCGCTACAGCATGCCCGTACTAGGACGAAGTATGAACATTTTGACATTTTCATCAGCTTTAGACTCAATGTCTGTATCGAGTCTGCGATCATTTTCAACAGAACTTTGTTCGTATCTAGACAACCCAATTCTATATAGAGATAGCAACATTACCGCTTTCGGCATAAGCCCCACGTAAAAAGTTGCCAATCAAACTGGATGAAGTAATAAGAGTCTAGGCACGAGGCCAAAGAAAGGTCCAACGGCTAGGCAAAACATCTTTCACCCTTTAGTTTACACACGTTATTTAAACAAGACCCAAAATTTTTATTAAGAAAAAGTTTTCAGTGTTTTAATTAATATAATGACAGGGTTCAAATAATTTAAATAAGGGAACAAGAAGCGAAGCTACAGGGGTAATAAAGGGCTTGAGAAAGGTTTAAAATTGCCCAGTTCTTAGAGGAAGTGTTAGCCACCTAAGAGGGAAAAAAATCCCTTAAAACTCCCAATGAGTTCAGACTGTTAAGCAATAAACAAATTGCAGGGAAAAAACTTTTAACCATTTAAGAAAACAACCATTTAAGCGACGCCCCCAATGTGTTTACAAGGCAACCTTTCAATTATGCATAATTGCTTTAAAATATCAAAGTCTCAGTGATTGCAACACATTTAATGAAATCTTACAATCTCTTTCAATCAAACAAAAGGGCATATACTGAAGGTATTAACCATTTAAGAAAACAGGCATTTGGGAGACAATTTTGCAAATGTGTATAAACGGCTTCATGTAACTCTTGATTCGGTGAGCCTTTTTCAGAGCCGTCGGGGTTGGTTGTCGTAGGTCTCAGCATCCTTCCACCCCATCCGACCGGCGTCGTCTTCTGCAAGGCGTGGCCCTCACGCTGGCAAAACTGGAACACACTAAGGCGTATGTTAATGGTCGGTTCCTTACCACTTGTCTAGAAGTAGTTTTAATAGATACACCCAGGAGGGGAATGTAATTACGGTGCGAAGCAGCACAGTGCCTTGTGAAACCACAGTCAATATAACTGCTGAGGCTCAAAAGACAATGAGCAGAAACCGAGGACCGCAACCCATATCGAAGCAAAACACAGGAGAGATACTAAGGAAACCCAGAAAAACTCAAGAGGCGGCAAAGAGACCGAAAGGTTAAAACAAACAGCCACCCAACAGGTTAAATTCGGAGAAGAGAGCAACTTGCACAGCTCAAGGGTGGAGTTTACGGATACACACCCATTAACTGGAAGACGTCAGGAAATATCTATGAAAGATCACCAGGTAAGTCTTCATATCAACTGAATAAATATGAAACAACTGCCACCAAGACAACACTATCCAGGCTCATTCTTCCGCGGATTCAGCTAAACCATCAATCGGAGTTTTGTAACCAACTGGATTAAGCTGTCAGAAGTGAGACTGGGTGGTAGTTGTTAGCATCAGACCTAACTCCATTTTTATGCAATGGTTTAACTATAGCGCATTTCAGCCTATCTGGAAAAGTGCTCCGTTTCGGTGAGGTACTACATATATGAGTGAGAATCTTACTTATCTGTTGGGAACAAGCTTTTAGTACTCTGTAGGAAATGTCATGTATTCTATGTGAGATTTTACTTTTGAGCAAATTAAGTATTTTCCAAATTTCACTACGTTGAATTTCAGTTTCACCAAATTGCATAGGTATTTACTCTTCCAGAAACTGCCTTGCATTTGCTAATGAGTAGCTGAGTCCAATTTTCTCTACAACACTTACAAATGATTATTAAAAAGGTTTTCTACTTCTCACTTCGTGTTAACAAAGCTTTTGATAGAAATACAGTCTTCCTGTGTTCTCGGTTGCCCTGTTTCTCAATTGTTTTAATTTTATTGTGAGATGTGTTAATCTCAGACATAATGCACATACTTCAGAACTTTTTAATAAATTTCTTAACACAGTGCATTAGTTTTTATAATGATTCACTGCTTCTGGATCACTACTCCTCCTAGCTATGAGAAGTAACCCATGGCTTTTTAGATTATTTCTTACATCTATATTTCACTGTTTTCTCAGAGAAACTTTTCAAATATATACTGACAAAAGTATCATGAAATAGGATAAATTTTAAATCAGCATCAGGTTCAATGTACACCTTGTCCCAGTGTAACTGTTGCAAGTTTCCCCTAAAATTTTCAAGTGTTAAATCGTCAATTGAATGCACTATTTTGGAGGACTGTTTTGCATTACTGTGTGGAGCTATGTCATATACTGTAACTAACTGTGCATCATGATTAGACAGAACGTTATTAACAGGAAACGGTTTTATTTTATTACATTTATCTTGATCTATAAACACATTATCTATCAGAGTGCTGCTTTCCTGTACCACTCAAGTAGGAAAATCAATAACTGACATCAAATTGAAAGAACCATCTTACACTTCAAAGTAAAGGTTTCCATCTCACTTTTTCAGAAAATCTGCACTGAAATCAACACTTGTCTACTTCCCTCTGTCTGAAAGATAGCGCAACAAAGATTCCAAGTTTTTGCAAAAATAGTTGAAAATTTCCCAGTGGGGACCTACACATGGCTACAATTATAAAAGTACCATCATTTAGTTTAAGCTCACATGCACATACTTCTATGTGTTACTCTACACAAAATTTTTAGTTTCCACAATTTTCACACTAGGACAGATTTTAACTGATATGGAAAGGAAACTCCTCATCTCTCCATAGTGTCTTTACTTAGATGTGCTAGGAGCTTATATCCATCTACGTTTACTACTCCCATACCTGAGAAAACATGGCGTTCAGCCAGGCGTAGAACATGTACTACAACCTCAGTTTCGAATTCTTCTAAACAAGATGCTCATTTATTTTGTTATTCATTACCCTGATATTCCGATGCAAAATACTAACATTATTTTTCACTGCGTTTTTATGAGACTCTTGTGACATACTAACATTATTTTTCACTGTACTGTGTTTAGAGTCTTATTTTGACATCTCTAGTACCTGCCTGTCTGAGCTTCTCATTAAGCTTAATTTCAATCAACGTTGGATGACTGGACACAGCACAGCATAAATATGGAAACATCAGTGACCAGAACAACAAGTAACACAAGAAGACTCAAAGCAAACAAAATAGCAATGACAAGCATACCAAACAACGCAATATCATCAACAAACCAACTCGAATAGGACCAGAGTATAAATGGTACATAAAATCTGTATGCTTTCTTCATAGTGGAAGTACCCTTTATTCAAACAGAGAAGAATGTGATACAAAAACTATAGAAACAGACGAACAGGAAGGTGACGTCACAAAGACAGAAACTACTAAATCAAACAACATACCGAAAACATAGACATATCAGATAAAACAAGAACTCATGCACGGCATACCCGTCAACAAGGAACAAAGATAAACAAAACTACTACAGATACGCCGATAGCAAACACAGACATCAAATACGACCTGTTATAAGACATAAACAACAGAGAACAAATAAAAAAGGCAAAAACGACTACCCCAGAAGAATTAACGCCGAATTCAAATGTGCAAACCAGCACATCACAAGATTCTAACAATAAAAAGCAACACGATAAAGCAACGACAATTGACTACGGCAACCTTGAGAAGAATCTGCGCTTATGCTGGCTCGAAAACGGAGATGTATTTCAAACTTCAGTACGATTAGTAACACGATTTAATCACCCACAAAGAAGTAAATTATGTTACCCGAACATGGAACAGCCTGGTCCTGCGAACAGAACACTTACGAGCTGACAAATAAGAGCTTTGCAGACCCTTGGGGCTAGAATGCACACGGAAATAACGTCTACAAGACCTTATTGGGAGCACCTGGGTGCTTTTAATTGCAACTTAAATAAACTGTGCCCAGTAGCTAAGCATAAATAAGACATCTCTCCGTCCTAAGGATAGTACAACTGAACTGTTTGAGGAGTACAACGGTTAGCACAAAACTAAGCAAGCTGATGGACGAAGTACAGCCGTGTGTCGCTTGTTAATAGCAACCCTATATGTGCAACGGTGAAATACCTGGTCTCCCAACACAATATATGACAATTACAGGGGTAAAGGCCTCCAAAACAGCAGTCGTGATAACAAACAGTAATTACAGCGACAAAAATAAAGTAAATACGTACTGATCACTTTGTAACAGCAAAAATTACACTGGGAAGGGAATCATGGGTCACCTCACTATGTGCACAGTACTCATATGATATTGAACCCCTTGCAAACTCGATTGTGGACATAGAATGTTTCTCCAGAGGTAAAAGACTACTTATTCTATCAGACACTAATATTAGCTCAGCATTCTGTCATGCTGATAGGACAGACGACAAAGAGGACTACTAATAACGGACACCATAAATGAGTGCAGTCCTTTTGTGCTGAATAAGGCAGGGTAAGTCCAGACATACCGTGGAAAATCCGGAGATATAAGTACCATAATTTCCATGGTAAACGAAACATCTCGAACACATATCACATGTACACGACAGAGCAACACAAAGCGATCACAATTATACACATGGCTACACACATAAACACAAGCACAGTCACTCAACAACACAAGCGACCAGCTGCTGACCAGGGAAAACTGGCAGACACTAAAAGATACTATACAAGAATTCCCCTTTCACCCCAACGGAGAAGTACTGATTTCAGAGCTAACATATTAACTGGACCTATTACAGAGAGCTTAAATCGTTGCAATCCCACTAATCAATGACATAGGTAAACAACGTATACCATGGTAGACATTATTAAGAAAACTGTGGAAGGAATCACGAGATAAAAGTGATTCTGCCGACGAGCAAAGACACCACAAGAAAAACAAGTCAGGCTGCAGCAATAACTTGAAACCAAGCAGCGGTACGAAGACGAAATACAATTAGCATGGCTGGATCGTTGAGACAATTTTGTCAGAACCAACTTACAGAATAACATATCGGGAGAGCCCTTCAAAACACAAACTGAAAGAATAAAAACATCAATTCTGATGTCAGCATTAAAATGATAAAACGGTACAAAACGCAAGGCTGGAGATGGGTGGCAGAGGACCTGCTAGACAAGGTACTACCTGACGACGACACTTCACACGACCAACACCACCAAACAGATATACGCAGACAAATGCACGTTAACTACACAAGTGGTGGAACCACTACTCCCTTCGCTTGAGAGGAATCAGCGCTAGCAATAACAAAACTAGAAGAAAGAAAGCTCCTCGCCCAGATGGTCTCCACTGAGCAACCATTAAAACTACTGCACCACAGATCGTCCCCTACCTGACGGACTTACTTAAAATGATGCTTGGCATAGAGAATGGTATTCACAGAAAGGGGGTGTCATGTCTACTGCTTTTCCCAAACATTAAGCAACGAATGAGACTTAAACATATACATCCTACACACTTAACATGGTCCATTTCCTCATGATCCTTGGTCTGTACTCAGGACACTTACACCGTTTGGCCTTAACTGAGCACCCATGTGCACTTCCAGACAACAAGGGACTTCTGAACATGTTACTTTACTGTGTGACAGACTCACACTGCATACTACCCTGAACTGACTATGACAACACAGCACAAATTCTACGAATGGAGCATAACGAACGACATAACCGATCATGTGTCGCACACGTTACACGAGTTATACAAACAAGAACAAACACATGCACAAATAAGAGCAAACACACGAACACGGGAACAGAATAATTAAAATGACACAGTCACAGACGCACATACAGAAACAGACTCCATGCTGAAACTGAAACAAACAGTAAGATTAATACGCAGAGCTAGATCTGAGACAAGACTTCATTAAGAAACAGAGAAATGGATCAACTGTCATTTCAGTATGTCCACGTCTTGAGTGATACGTGTAATTTAAATTGTATAATTGTTTAAAAACTTAAGTAAACGATGTAACCAGTTATTAAACTTAGATAAGGTTTCACGTTACAGACAACATGGATACCATGCACACAACAAGTATATAGGCAGAAATCAAAGATGCACAAATAATATATCGATTATGTTACATGATATGTAACAAATATAATATAAAATTAATACAACACAGATCTGTACACAAAAACGTATCAAATGAGTGAAAAAGATATATTTTGTACGACACCTCGAATGTGACAAGACTCGATAATTTGCCGAGCCCTTAAACACAAGATAGCTTATGGTGAGGTATGTAATAGAGGTCTATGCATTTCCTTATTTCTCCTTCTTAACTGCAAGATTCTTATTATTTTAGAAATTTTTTTATAATTTGTAACGTGTTATAAAGTGATAATATGTGTTAACCTAGTTCCACGTTCCTAAATTTCTATTTTCTATTCATAAACAGTTAATTTTAAGATCTTCGTTTCTTAATTCTTTTAAGCCTACGAATATTTAAAGCTGTGAAATTATTAATCATTATTAAAAGTAGGGAACATGAAATAAGTTTCACATTCTGCCCGCGAACAAATTCACATTTTGAAAATACGACCTGCGCCTGCTATACTGACGTCTCAGTCACAGCTCTCGTACAAGGTAAGTAATTTAAGTAATAATAAACTGTTTTCAACACTTTAAACTAATTTATTACGTTAATTATAGCGTACCAATAAAGGTTTTTGTCTTACTAGCGTAGTTTCACAGTAATCACGTAAAGTTCGTTTTGTTAACATATCGCGACCAGGCCGAACTTTTGAGCTTTCAGATTAAACTTCAAACCGCAATTTTAAGTGCATTTACTGATAGTTTAGTGTGATAAATACGTTTGCTGCCCATTTATATCTGTAGAGTATCGTCATCTCTTAAGTAATTCCCAGTAATAAACTTATGAACCACTGTTTACATTGTCGCGAGTAGGCCTAATTTTTTGTACACGTATTTTCATTGTTTTCCGGTAACTTAATTGTCTCTCTGTCACTAAAATCGATTTGTACCATGAGTGTAAAGTGCCTGACGTGCCGTAGAATCGTAAGCTCCGAGGTCTGGTGTGATGGATGTAGTAACTTTTTTCATTGGGGTGATTGTAGTGGCGTGGGAATTGGGAAAATGAGCGAGACTCATCAGTGGTTCTGTAGGCTATGCGGTAGAGATGGAAAGAGTGTGGTACAGCAGTGGAAAATTGCTGCACTTCAGGCTGTGTTAGATGAGGCTAGGCGAGAACTGGGCAGGTTAAGTGGGGAAAAGGGTAAGGAGGGGTGGGAAGTGGCAAGAGGCATAAGGAACAGGCCAATAAATTCTTCTGACAGCTTTGTTATTAATGTACAAAACAGGTTTGACCCGTTGCCTCAGTCAGAAACTGATGAGTCTCTCACAGAAGTGGATGCAGACAGGGCTCAACAAGCTTTCAGCAGCACATTGAATAAGAATGTAGGGAAGTCTGCAAAGACAAAGAAAGTCTTGTTCCTAGGTAGTTCGCATGCTAGGGGTGTGGGCCAACTTCTGCAGGATGAATTAGGTTCAGAATACAAGTTCACAAGTATTTCAAACCTAGTGGTGAACTGGGGCAGGTTACAGAGAATTTAGGAGGCTTTAATAAGGAAGATACCGTGGTTATTGTAGGTGGGCTGGGCAACAGTATTGACAGAGATCCGGGGTACAGCATAGAGTGTGACCTGGCAAAGATTGCATCAACATCGAGTGTTGGGTTTGTGTCGGTTCTGGAGCACCACGACCGACCTCATTTAAGCTCTTCTGTCAGGAGAGTTAATTTGGAGTTGGAACGGCTACTTAGATCTGGTCCGTGGTCACACATTGGTATGGTTCCTGTTGATTTACTCTATAGATGGGACTATACTAGACATGGCCTACACCTCAACAAGAAAGGGAACGGTAAACTGGCTGGGCTGATAGCAGGAAATTTAAAGGGGAGAGGAACTACATCTCATGGTGGAAACTCTTTTTTAGTGTAAGATCAGTGTCCAGTGGGAAACTTAGCCAGGCAAGTACTAAAGATATAAAAAAATTCAAGATACTCACAAAAGTAAAGTGAAATATGATGTTAGTATATTTCATCAAAACATTGGCGGATTGAAGAATAAAATTGATGAGCTTCTGCTTTGTTTAGAAGATACAGAGACTGAGAATGTAATAGATGTACTATGCCTGTCTGAGCATCACATTGTCACTGATATGCAAAAGGTTAGCATCAATGGTTACAAATTAGCTGCACATGTAAATAGAGATAATATGATGAGAGGAGGAGTTGCTATATATGTCAAAAGCTTACACAGTGTAAAAGATTTAGAAACTAAAAAATTTTGTGTAGAGCAACAATGGAAGCTTGTGCTACTGAACTAAAACTAAATGACGGCACTTTCATAATTGTAACAGTGTATAGGTCCCCCTCAGGGAATTTCTAGCTATTTCTAGAAATCTTGGAGGCTTTGTTGTGCTATCTGTCAAACAGGGGGAAGCAAATTATCATTTGCGGGGATTTCAATGTTGATTCCCTGAAAGAGTGTAATAGGAAGAATGACCTTGTAGTATTACTCAGTTGTTTCAGTTTGAGCTCAGTCATTGATTTTCCCACTCGGTTAACAAAGAACAGCAGGACGTTGATAGATAACTTTTTATAGACCAAGATAAGTTTAAGGACATAAATGCTTATCCTGTTGAGAATGGTCTTTCAGATCATGGTGCACAGCTAGTTACAGTAGATGACATAGCTCCATGCCGTATATCAAATCAGAATTTCAAAGCAGTGCATTCAATTAACAATATAAATATTGCAAACTTTAGGGAAAGCCTACAGCAGTTAGACTGGGATGAAGTGTATCAGGAACCCGATGCAAACTTGAAATATAACTTATTTCACGATACATTTTTAAGGGTATTTGAAAACTGTTTTCCCAAGAAAATAGTTAAATATAATTCCAAGAAAACATATAATAAACCTTGGGTAAACTAAAGGAATAAGAATATCTTGCAACCATAAAAGAGAACTGTATCTAACACCAAGAGGGAGTACTGACCCGGAAATTGTTCAATATTATAAAAACTATTGTGCGGTACTAAGAAAAGTTATTAAAAGTCCAGAAGCATGTATATCATGTCTGAGATCAGTATTTCTGACAATAAAATTAAAGCAATTTGCAATATTATTGAAAGGGAAACAGGGCAATCAAGAGGACACGAAGACTTTAGTGCCCTCAAACTGAATGACAAGTATATTAAAAAACAATCAGAAATTGAAAATATTTTCAATAATCATTTTTTAAATGTTGTGGAGAAAATAGGATCTACATCTTCACTAGAGAGGCAAGGCTACTAATAGAAGAGGCCATACCTGTGCAGTTTAAAACAACTGTATTTCCACCAACCTTTCCCACTGAAATCAGTAAAATAATATACTCACTGAAAATCAAAAGCTCTTACAGAATTGATGGCATTTCCAGCAAGGTACTTGTTTCTCACAGATAAGTAGGATTGTCAGCCACGTATATAATAGCTCTTTGGAGCAGGGTGTTTTCCCCGATAGACTGAAATATGCCACTGTAAAACCATTGCATAAACAGGGGGATATGTCGGATGTCAACAACTATCGCCTAATCTCTCTTCTGACAGCTCTATCAAAAATTTTTGAGAAAGTAATGTATTCAAGAGTAGCCTCCCATATTTGTAAAAATAAAGTGCTAACAGAAAGGCTTTTCAATAGAAAATGCTATATACGCTTTCATTGATCAAATGTTAAATGCTCTGTATAACCGGACATTACCCATTGGTATTTTTTGTGATCTCTCAAACGCCTTTGATTGTGTTGTAATTCATGGAATTCTATTAGATAGGCTAAATCATTATGGTTTGAGGGAGCAGTGCACAAATGGTTTAATTCATATTTAACTGGAAGAATGCAGAAAGTTGAAATACGTGGCTCATGTAATGTTAAAACAACAGTTGATTCCTCACACTGGAGGGCTATCAAGTATGGGGTCCCACAGGGTTCAGTCTTAGGTCCTTTACTGTTCTTGATATACACTCCTAGAAATTGAAAAAAGAACACCGTGAATTCATTGTCCCAGGAAGGGGAAACTTTATTGACACATTCCTGGGGTCAGATACATCACATGATCACACTGACAGAACCACAGGCACATAGACACAGGCAACAAAGCATGCACAATGTCGGCACTAGTACAGTGTATATCCACCTTTCGCAGCAATGCAGGCTGCTATTCTCCCATGGGGACGATCGTAGAGATGCTGGATGTAGTCCTGTGGAACAGCTTGCCATGCCATTTCCACCTGGCGCCTCAGTTGGACCAGCGTTCGTGCTGGACGTGCAGACCGCGTGAGACGACGCTTCATCCAGTCCCAAACATGCTCCATGGGGGACAGATCCGGAGATCTTGCTGGTCAGGGTAGTTGACTTACACCTTCTAGAGCACGTTGGGTGGCACGGGATACATGCGGACGTGCATTGTCCTGTTGGAACAGCAAGTTCCCTTGCCGGTCTAGGAATGGTAGAACGATGGGTTCGATGACGGTTTGGATGTACCGTGCACTATTCAGTGTCCCCTCGACGATCACCAGAGGTGTACGGCCAGTGTAGGAGATCGCTCCCCACAGCATGATGCCGGGTGTTGGCCCTGTGTGCCTCGGTCGTATGCAGTCCTGATTGTGGCGCTCACTTGCACGGCGCCAAACACGCATACGACCATCATTGGCACCAAGGCAGAAGCGACTCTCATCGCTGAAGACGACACGTCTCCATTCGTCCCTCCATTTACGCCTGTCGCGACACCACTGGAGGCGGGCTGCAGGATGTTGGGGCGTGAGCGGAAGACGGCCTAACGGTGTGCGGGACCGTAGCCCAGATTCATGGAGACGGTTGCGAATGGTCCTCGCCGATACCCCAGAAGCAACAGTGTCCCTAATTTGCTGGGAAGTGGCGGTGCGGTCCCCTACGGCATTGCGTAGGATCCTACGGTCTTGGCGTGCATCTGTGCGTCGCTGCGGTCCGGTCCCAGGTCGACGGGCACGTGCACCTTCCGCCGACCACTGGCGACAACATCGATGTACTGTGGAGACCTCACGCCCCACGTGTTGAGCAATTCGGCGGTACGTCCACCCGGCCTCCTGCATGCCCACTATACGCCCTCGCTCAAAGTCCGTCAGCTGCACATACGGTTCACGTCCACGCTGTCGCGGCATGCTACCAGTGTTAAAGACTGCGATGGAGCTCCGTATGCCACGGCAAACTGGCTGACACTGACGGCGGCGGTGCACAAATGCTGCACAGCTAGCGCCATTCGACGGCCAACACCGCGGTTCCTGGTGTGTCCGCTGTGCCGTGCGTGTGATCATTGCTTGTACAGCCCTCTCGCAGTGTCCGGAGCAAGTATGGTGGGTCTGACACACCGGTGTCAATGTGTTCTTTTTTCCATTTCCAGGAGTGTACATTAATTACTTACCATTCCGCATTGATGAAGATGCAAAGTTAGTTCTTTTTACTGATGATACAAGTATAGTAATAACATCCAAAAACTAAGAAGTATGTGATGTGATTGTAAATGATGCTTTTCACAAAATTATTAAGAGGTTCTCAGCAAACGGACTCTCTTTAAATTTTGATAATATATAGAATTCCGTACAGTAAATGGCACAACTCCAGTAATAAATATAGACTTTGAACAGAAGTCTGTAGCTAAGGTAGAATTTTCAAAATTTTTAATTGTGTCCATTGATGAGACGTTAAACTGGAAGCAACACATTGATGGTCTGCTGAAACGTCTGAGTTCAGCTACGATGCTATTAGGGTTTTTGCAAATTTTGGTGATAAGAATCTCAGTAAATTAGCTTACTATGCCTACTTTCATTCACTGCTTTCGTACGGCATCATATTCTGGGGCAATTCATTGTTGAGTAGAAAAGTGTTCATTGCAAAAACGTGTAATCAGAATAATTGCTGGAGCCCAACCACGGTCATCCTGCAGACATCTATTTAAGGATCTAGGGATCCTCACAGTATATATATTCACTTATGAAATTTGTAGTTAATAATCCAAGCCAGTTCAAAAGTAATAGCGGTGTGCATTGTTATAACACCAGGAGAAAGGATGATCTTCACTATGCGGGGTTAAATCTGACTTTGGCACAGAAAGGGGTAAATTATGCTGCCACAAAAGTCCTTGGTCACCTGCTAAAAAGCATCAAAAGCCTGACAGATAGCCAACCAACATTTAAAAATAAATGAAAAGAATTTCTAGATGACAACTCCTTCTCTCATCAGCTGAATTTTTAGATATAAATTAAGAAAAAAACTTAAACATTAGTGTCATGCAATATTTTGTGTAATGTAATATCTTCTACAGACATCTTTTATTGACCTGACACGTTCCACATCACTACAAGGTGTCACATTCATGATCTATGGAACAAGTATTAATCTGATCTAATCTAATCTTCTTAGTAACTAGGTGGCAGGTCATTCGTAAATGGCAACAGCAAATAAATAAATAATAGATCCTCCCAGCTGACGAAGGATGAGGACAAAGTAATATGTAATGGTGAAGAACACTAAACCACACTCAGTCCAGCGAAACGAAGCTTGTGAAGAAGTAACTTGTTGTCATCATAGAAGACTGGTATCGAAGGTTTTTGTACGAACGACCGCTGAAGAGGGAGGAGGAACGGAAACGTCAGATGGAAGGGGCCAGAAGCTCTCATTTCTATGCAGCTATTTGCATTTCCTCTCTACAAACGCTGCCCATTACTTCCCGTCCTCTTAAACACAAATCGTTTAGATAGCAAAAAAAAAAAAGTACTTGGGAGTGGTTACCCACGAAAAGAATTGGATGTAGTCTTAGAGTTAACTGGAGCCGACTAACGAGGAAACTTTCAAAGCAGCCTACATTGAAGCAACTGGATCAGTTGTGTCACTGAGTAAAAAAAAAGAAGAAAACTGATTTAATTTCTGTGACCATTCCTGTATCACAAAATATTTGATTGCAATTGATTGATTTTATCTATATAATCGCAAAACCATTGTAACCTATCACGTTGCTAGCAGTAAAAATTCAATCAATTCCTCTCATGTCCACTAAAGAAGATGTGTGTAAAACTGCATGTTGTAACATATATTCAGTTTAATTTTCTCTCCTATATTGTTGTAGACATCTCGTAAATAGGTAGGAAATCTGATGCCAATGAATTCAGTTGCAGTTGTCGTTGGATCGTATTGCACTGATTCATCTCTCAAGTTACACTATTCTATTACTTCCTAGTATGCGAGATTTTAAACATTTCCTTAGTTAATCTACATCAATACTCTGCAAGCCACCTGACGGAGTGCAGTGGAGGTACTTCAAAAAAAGGGCTCTGAGCACAATCGGACTTAACATCTGAGGTCATCAGTCCCCTAGAACTTAGAAATACTTAAACCTAACTATCCTAAGGACATCACACACGTGCATGCCCGAGGCAGGATTCGAACCTGCGACCGTAGCGGTCGCGTGGTTTCAGACTGAAGCGCCTAGAACCGCTCGGCCACTCCGGCCGGCGAGTGTACTTCATTCACTACTAACTGATCCTCTTCTTTTCCGTTCCACTCGCGAATGGCGCATAGGACGAATGACTTTGTATTATTTCCAATTTCGTCGTGGTCATTTCGTGATATTTATATCGGAGGACGTAATGTGTTGTCCGACTATTCCCAGAAAGTACCCAATGATTCTAATCAAAGAGCAGTACTTACGGTAATGCGTTAACGCGGAACCAATGTACGCTGGAAAACATGAGTTACAATTTTGGCCAATAGGCACAAATGTGTCGCTGAACAGCATCACATCGTCATCTGCGGTGCTTAGACTGAGCAACCTGTGGAACCAGAGGTTAATAGATAATATCAGCATTATACGCATCACACTTGTTTGGCCATTTGTGCCGACGTCCCATTCGTAATCGATTAGGCATGGAAACATTTCTGCACATCTGTCTTGCATTCACAGCGCCATATTTGCACCTGGTGGCCAAAATTGGAACTAATTGTTTTCCAACGTAAATATGTTCCACATTAACAAATTAGAATATCTAAGAAGTTTCGCTGCCATGCGATAATTACAGCCTACTCTGGATCTACGAGTACAGACGCGTTTTAATTACGCGGGTTGCACCGCATTATTTTTCCTTGGCCGAAAACAATGCTACGAATGCGAAGAGTCACTTATGTGACATTTAACATCATCTGAATGACCACGCCAGGGTCCCCTCACTTCCGACAGATAGCGTAACTGCAGGACATTTTCAAAATTGCGTCTATAGGTGAAGTACATTACAAGCAGCGTGCCGTCATCGAATTTCTCTCTGCAGAAAACTGTGGGGAATAGTCGCAAACGCAAACTCTATTGAGCATCTGCTGTCGATAGAAGTACTGTTAATCGCTGGGGGAGGGTAAGGTCATCAGAAGGTGGTTCAGCGGAGCCCCATGATTTGCAGCGGTCGGGGAGACCATCCACGGCTGTCACACCTGACATGTTGCAGGCAGCTGATGTCATTCGCGAGGACAGACGCTTTATGACTTGACAGTCGGCGGTGCATCTGTCAATCAGCAAAGGAAGTGTGGATACAATTATCTACAATCTTGGATATTCAAAAGTGTGTGTTAGATGGGTCCCACGGTGTCTAATGCTGGATCACGAATCGCACAGAAAGAACATTTGTCTTGATTTGTTGCAACGTTTTGAAGCTGAGGGGAGGGCTTCTTGTCCCAGACTGTGACAAGTGATGAAACCTAGGTTCACTATTTTGAGCTCGAAACAAAATGGCAGTCGATGGAATGGCGCCGTTCCATTCCCAACAAAAGAAAAATAATCAAAACAACTGCTTCCACCGATAAGGTCATGATCACCGTGTTCTTGGACTGTGAAGGTGTGATTCACATTGATGTGACGCCAAGATTCGGTACTATTAACTCAGAAGCATATGTCAAGACATTAACAAAACTCAAGACGCATTCCTGGCGACTTTGGCGCAACAGAAGCCTAGGAGATGCTTTGCTACAACACGGTAAGTCTTGGCCCAAAACAAGTCAGAGGACTGCCGAACACACCGCAATACAGTGTTACCCCATCAACCCTATAGGTCGGATATAAGCCCCCTCGACTTCCATGGTTTGGGTCATTAAGGAATACCATCCGTGGAATACCCCTGACGACGATGAGGAGATGATTTACACAAGCAGTGGCTCCGCCACGAGGACAAGGATTGCTACCGACACGGCATATACACCCTTGTTTCGTACTGGAGGAAGGCCATAGATCGGGGTGGAGATAAGGTGGAAAACTAGCGTGTGTAGGTAAAACACTATTCTTTTGTGTGTGTAATTCTCATTATGTTCAATAAAGAATTGTGGTGCATTCTCGAAGTATAAGTAGTGAACCTTTCCGTGGTGCACGATGCCTCTCTTGGACCCTGTAACGCTCTCCTGCCGACCGAACCATCCCTACGACGAAACATGCCGCTCTTATCTATGAGTTCTATCAGACATATCTATTAAGGGACCCAGACTGATACACAGTACTGACGAATTTGTCGAACGAGCTCCTTGTAAACCACTTCTTTAACGGATGAATTGCATTTCCTTACTATCTGGCGTCTATTCCTTCTACTTCACGATATTTTAAACATTTTTTCGCTGTGCGCTCAGCAATCGTGTATACAAATATATAAAGCCCAACAGTCAGACAACAGGTTGCACACAACTGTTATTTATAAAAACACAGTAACTAGGTTTCGATAGCTCTAAGACTATTTTCATCAGCATGATTGAGCCGTGCGTGGCTCCCGCCATCCTCTGTTTTATACTCTATTTTTGACGTACATCCACCTCACTACGTTCATTTAAATTACTACTGTCACTGAGTTGCTGCTTTGCCTGGCCATGAGTGGCTTTAGCAGCGCGTATCGGTACATCCCCTCTCGTAGTATCTTTGCTCCACTGTTATGATGTACGGCTAGTGGTCTGTTGGAAGTTAGTTAGTCGCGGTTCGGATAGTGAGTTCGGATAGGCTGTTCAGGTCAGCCAGTACGGATGACGAGTTCTCGTCTGCCAGTCAGTCGGAACGCGTGTGGAGCGCATTCCGGACCTGCCAGTCGGGGAGTTGGAATGTGGCACTAGTGCAGTCAGGTTGGAGCAGCAGTGACGTCTGCGTCGACATGGCTCACCCGTCCATTTCCGCCACGCAGTGAGACACCCACTGAACCCGCTGGGCAGAACAGGTAATAGGACTGAGGAAAGGGTGAAGGGTTGGGGTCAGTTTCTGCTTCTAATTGTCATTTATTCTAACTTAATCACCTCTACAACCAAAGCGGCACATAGCGTGAATCTTTACCGAATGTAGCTCTTTCAGGGCTGAAGACCACCAATATTAAATCTTAACAAGATAAAAATCCAATTAAGATAGCAATAAAATAATTCCAAAAACAACATACGCAAGGTGCAATACAAATGGCTGAGGGCCACAATTAAATTTCACAGTGAACACATGGTGTGTCGTGGGGCGATCACTGTTCTTAAAATAATTGAAAAGCTACGATCGCTTGAGTCGTCTATTAGCTGACCGGTTACAGCACTCTGAAGGTGCCGTCATCAGATCTCTGAAGGTATAACAGAACAGGTTTGAGGGAGGGCTTACATAAGTTACCTATATACCTTACAGTTATTACAGAACCACAAACCTGAAAAGTGGATTCACATTTATAACACCATATGGACATGATGACATATAAGGCAGACCATCTGATAAAATCATAGTCACAATTGCTGGATCGTCGGTCGGCCGTCCTACAGGACGACGTGTTTTGGCTCGCCGATCGTTCATGAGTCAGCTGTGTGTGTGTGTCTGTGTGTGTGTGTGTGTGCGTGTGTGATTGTGCGCACGCGTGCATCGACTCCCGATTTGTTTTCGTGCGTGCTTTGTTACTTTTGGGTATCGTTCGGTTCTTTATGCAAGTGTTTGTCAGGTTGTGTGTGTAGTTAGGGTTATTTCCTTGACAAGTTATTTTAAATGTTGTCGACATCTGAGAGGTCGGTCCTCTCATCGGGCGACATTTAACTGGTTCTCCGAGCGCTTCTGGGCCCCTTCAATTACCATCTTGTGGAACTTGGGTCTGTCCTTTCCTGTCGTTTAGCCAGTGGGCGCGTTTCCTCTGCATGGTTGGGTCCGAGCCAGTATTTCCGCCGTTGTGTGTTTGGAAGTGAGTGGGAGACGCACCAGCTGTGCAGTCGTGACGGAGCAGTAGCCGCGGACGGACCAGCAGGCAGTCGGTCGGTTGCTGCGAACCAGGGAAGATGTTTCCGCCCGGTGCAGTCGCTGGGACCGCTGTCGGTCCCTGTGCGGTATCGGAGCGTGTGTGGAGCTGTTCGATCGCTACGAGCTTCGAGGTTCACCGACCCAGGACGTCAGAGGTTCTCCTGTGAGCAGCACCGAGTGTTTGCGCTTATTTTGTCGTGGATTATAACGTTCGTAACCTTTCGTATTTGAGTTCTCATGTTCCTATTGACGGGAAGCAAGTCGATGTTTTGGTCGGTCCGTGGCTGTCCCCTGGTTGGGTTCCAACGTATCAAGTATAGTTGGCCTCACCACCTGTCTCTCCTAAGTGAACGAGGGGAGACCGCCCACCCTGTGGGCTTTCTGAGTGCCACAGGTGTTTACTTATCTCTTGTCAGTTTTTTTTAAAGGTTTTCAGAAATTACTGCAACCAGTCACCTTTTATGTAGATGTATTTTATTTAACCATGACCGGTTTCGAGCTGCCTAGCAACTCATCATCAGATGGTATATACATTCAGTGCTTTTTTGAACCCATTGTGTGGGTGGTTGAGTATCTGTGGCTAGACAGAAACAAGAACAAATAATCGCTACATGTGGTACAGTAACACGAAATATTTACAGCATAATTTATGTTTAACGTATAAGAGCAAATAATCACTACATGTGGTACAGTTACACGAAATATTTACAGTTTAATTTACGTTTTGATGTGTTACTTACAGATAAATCTTTTTTAAATTTCAGGCTTATAGTTATTTGTTTTGTTTTCTTAAAATTTTGCAAAATTAATTTTTAAATGTATATATCAAGTTTAAACACCGTGGCCCGGCTCAAATGATGCGAGGCGGCAATGGTCGGGCGAGCCATGTCGTCACAAACCTCACTGCTGCTCCAACCCGACTGCACCAGTGCCGCATTGCAACTCCCCAGCTAGCAGGTCCGGACTGCGCTCCAGATCCGTTACAACCGACTGGTAGCCCCGAACTCGCTACCGGAACTGCGACCAACTCACTTACAACAGACAACGAGCGGGTAGTAACAGCAGTTGAGTAAGGACACTGCAAGAGGGGATATATCGATACGCGCTGCTAGCTCCGCTCACGGTCAGGCAAAGCAGTAACTCAGTGACGGTTAGTAATTTAAATTAACGCAGTGAGGTGGAAGTACGTCAAAAACAGGGTGTAAAATAAATGATGGCGGGAACACGAGCCACGCACGGAATCTATTCTTTATACTTCATGATATTTTAAATATTTTTTTGGTGTGCGCTCAGCGATCGTGTGCGCAAATATATAAAATCTAACATTCAGACAACAGGTTGCACACAACTTTTTTTTATAAAAACACATTAACTAGGTTTTGATAGCTCTAAGACTATTTGCATCAGCATAATAAAAGTTACATGAACTCACACGACAACTTTTAAATTTTCAGCAAACAGTGCTAAGTGCTATCGTCAAATGACATGATTTTGTTCCATGAGTCAAGAATATAACACGCTGTTTGCTGAAAATTTAAAAGTTGTCATGTGAGTACATGTAACTGTTATCATTCTGATGAAGACAGTCAGAGCTACATAAACCTGGTTAATGCGTTTTTCACAAAAAAGTTGTTTGCAGCCACTTGGCTGATTGTTACATTTTATATATTTTCTACTTGTTTTATGTGGTCATTCCACATAACTTCTCTCTGGACAGTTGCTTCTCGATATTTTGCTATTTACAGTGTTTCCAGCTGTCCATCAACAGTGTAGTTTTGGAGTAGTGGATTTCTTTTCCTATACATGTGCGATACGTTGGTCGGTGTTACCTTCATCCTGCTACAGCTGTCTCACAACGCTTGCAGGGATGGCCGATTCTGATGCCAACAGTATGTGTGCCGAAAGTTATGGGATGAACCCCCAGTACATGGCGATACAAGTGTCAAAAACGATTTCTTAATACGAACATTCTTTGCTGTCACTTGCCTTTCATTCAGTACGTCGATGACAGCAGCGCAAGGGCTGGACGGTGTTAGTAGCCGGCGAGTGGCTCTTACTGAAACAGCGGAATATTGCTGCAGCAAAACAAAATCTGGTGGAGTTACGCAACACGAACATCAGCTGAGCGACACAGCGAGGCCATACAGCTGTGCCAGCGTACATAGCACTTAGCCTGTACTGCGTTTACGAAACCGTTCACGCAGGACATTCATCCAAACATACCGTCGTTTGACCATAGCACAGTTCCCGTATGGACGACGTAGTAAGAGCCATTCCTGGCGGAGTGAAACGACTGAAAGTAGGGTTTTAGAACGTATACTGTATTCGAACATTATGAAGTACCTCGAAGAAAACGATTTATTGACATATAGTCAGCACGGATTCAGAAAAAAAAAATCATTCTTGTGAAGCACAACTAGCTCTTTATACTCACGAAGTAATAAGAACTATCGAGTAGGGATTTAAAATTGATTCCGTATTTGTAGATTTCCTTAAGGCTTTCGACACCGTTCCTCACAAGCGTCTTATAACCAAAATGTGTGCCTACGGAGTATCGCCTCAGTTGTGCGACTGGATTCGTGATTACCTGTCAGAAAGGTCACAGTTCCTAGTAATAGACGGAAAGTCATCGAGTAAAACGGAAGTAATATCCTGCGTTCCCCAAGGAATTGTTATAGGCCCTCTATTCTTCCGGATCTATATTAACGACGTAGGAGACGATCTGAGTAGCCGTCTTATATTGTTTGCAGATGTTGCTGTCATTTACCGTCTTTTAATGTTATCAGATGATCAAAATGACTTGCAAAATGATTTAGATAAGATATCTGTATGGTGCGAAAAGTGGCAATTGACCCTGAATAAAGAAAAGTGTGAAGTTATTCACATGAGTACTAAAATAAATCAGCTAAATTTCGATTACGCGATAAGTCACACAAATCTGAGGGCTGTAAATTCAACTAAATACTTAGGGATTACAATTACAAATAACCTAAATTGGAACGATCACATAGATAATATTGTGGGTAGAGCAAACCAAAGACTGCGATTGATTGGCAGAACACTTAGAAGGTGCAACAGGTCTACCAAAGAGAACGTTTACACCACGCTTGTCCGCCCTATTCTGGAGCATTGCTGTGCCGTGTGGGATCCCCATCAGGTGGGACCGAAGGATGACATCGAAAAAGTACAAAGAAGGGAAGCTCGTTTTGTATTATCGCGAAATAGGGGAGACAGTGTCATAGACATGATACGTGAATTGGAATGGCAATTATTAAAACAAAGGCGTTTTTCGTTGCGACGGGATCTTCACACGAAATTTCAGTTTTCTCCTCCGATTGCGAAAACATTCTGTTGGCACCCACCTACATAGGGAGAAATGATCATCACGATAAAATAAGAGAGGGCTCCCACAGAAAAATTTAAGTGCTCGTTTTTCCCGCGTGACTTTCGAGAGTGGAACGGGAGAGAGACAGCATGAAGGTGGACCATTGAACCCTCTGCCAGGCACTTTATTTTGAACAGCAGAATAATGACTTAGATGTAGATGTAGAAAGTTTTGAAAACAAATAAATAGCCATCTCCAGATGGAATCGCTGTTTGGTTTTAAAATGAGTACTCTACGGCACTAGTCCCTTACTCAGCTTGCATCCTTTCCCAGAGCAAAGCCCGAGAGACCGGAAAAAGGCGCAGATGACTCTTATGTATAAGAAGAAAAAACGCGGAAAAATTTCTGTCCTCTAATCAACACGGTTTTTGAAAGCATCGCTCGTGCCGAACTCCCATTTCCCTTTTCTTACGTGATATAATGTGCACTACGGATGAAAGACACCAAATAGATTGCATGTTTCTAGATTTCCCGAAAACATTTGACGCGGTACGCCACTGCAGACTGTTAACGAAACTAGGAGCTTATGGAATAGGTTCCCAGATATGCGAGTGGTTCGAACATTTCTTAATAGAATCCACTACCGAGCGGTTCTAGGCGCTGCAAACCAGAACTAAGAGGCTGCTACGATCGCAGGTTCGAATTCTGCCTCGGGCATGGATGTGTGTGATGTTCTCAGGTCATTTACGTTTATGTACTTCTAACTCGAATTCAGGATGTAGCCGTGATCTAGGCCGCCGGCACGGTAGCTCAGCGTGTTCGGTCGGAGGGTTAGCTGCCCTCTGTAATAAAAAAACTGAGTTAATCGATCAACAACGAACTTAAACGGATGTCTTACGACGTTCGCCCCGAGCAGATACAACGAACAAAAACGAGATTTAAAAAAAAAATCATAATCAAAACGTCTTCGGTCCCGAGTTCCATCCCCGCCGCTGCCTAAATTTTATAAATAATCAGTGTTGGAGGCCGAAGACTTCCGGCATAAGAAGTCAGACTCATTCTGCCTACGGCCTTGTCAAAGAGGGCGGAGGAGCGGATAGAAGTACAGGGCACTCTCTTGTCCTAGGGGTGGGAAATTGCCCCTAAAGGCGGAAGAATCACCAAAAATCAACGACATGAGGATGCAGAAGGCAATGGAAACCACTGCATTAAAGACACGTAACGTGTATCCACAGGACATGTGGCCTGTAGTTGAAGAAGTGTCATGATGATCTCTCCATTGGCAAAAGATTCCGAAATAGTCCCTCATTCGGATCTCCGGGAGGGGACTGCCAAGGGGGAGGTTACCATGAGAAAAAGATTGAATAATCAACGAAAGGATAATGTTCTACGAGTCGGGGCGTGGAATGTCAGAAGCTTGAACGGGGTAGGGAAATTAGAAAATCTGAAAAGGGAAATACAAAGGCTCAATGTAGATATAATAGGGGTCAGTGAAGTGAAGTGGAAGGAAGTCAAGGATTTCTGGTCAGATGAGTATCGGGTAATATCAACAGTAGCAGAAAATGGTATAACAGGTGTAGGATTCGTTGTGAATAGGAAGGTAGGGCAGAGGGTGTGTTACTGTGAACAGTATAGTGACCGGGTTATTCTAATCAGAATCGACAGCAGACCAGCACCGACAACGATAGTTCAGGTATACATGCCGACGTCGCAAGCTGAAGATGAACAGATAGAGAAAGTGTATGAGGATATTGAAAGGGTAGTGCAGTATGTAAAGGGGGACGAAAAATAATAGTCATGGGCGACTGGAATGCAGTTGTTGGGGAAGGAGTAGAAGAAAAGGTTACAGGAGAATATGGACTTGGGACAAGGAATGAAAGAGGAGAAAGACTAATTGAGTTCTGTAACAAGTTTCAGGTAGTAATAGCGAATACCCTGTTCAAGAATCACAAGAGGAGGAGGTATACTTGCAAAAGGCCGGGAGATACGGCAAGATTTCAATTAGATTACATCATGGTCAGACAGAGATTCCGAAATCAGATACTGTATTGTAAGGCGTACCCAGGAGCAGATATAGACTCAGATCACAATATAGTAGTGATGAAGAGTAGGCTGAAGTTCAAGACATTAGTCAGGAAGAATCAATACGCAAAGAAGTGGGATGCGGAAGTTCTAAGGAATGACGAGATACGTTTGAAGTTCTTTAACGCTATAGATACAGCAATAAGGAATAGCGCAGTAGGCAGCACAGTTGAAGAGGAATGGACATCTCTAAAAAGAGCCATCACAGAAATTAGGAAGGAAAACATAGGTACAAAGAAGGTAGCTGCAAAGAAACCATGGGTAACAGAAGAAATACTTCAGTTGATTGATGAAAGGAGGAAGTACAAGCATGTTCCGGGAAAATCAGGAATACAGAAATACAAGTCGATGAGCAATGAAATAAATAGGAAGTTCTGGGAAGCTAAGAAGAAATGGCTGCAGGAAAAATGTGAAGACATCGAAGACATTGTCGGAAGGACAGACTCAGCATATAGGAAAGTCAAAACAACCTTTGGTGACATTAAAAGCAACGGTAGTAACATTAAGAGTGCAACGGGAATTCCACTGTTAAATGCAGAGGAGAGAGCAGATAGGTGGAAAGAATAAATTGAAAGCCTCTATGAGGGTGAAGATTTGTCTGATGTGATAGAAGAAGAAACAGGAGTCGATTTAGAAGAGATAGGGGATCCAGTATTAGAATCGAAATTTAAAAGAGCTTTGGAGGACTTACGGTTAAATAAGGCAGAAGGGATAGAAAACATCCCATCAGAATTTCTAAAATCATTAGGGGAAGTGGCAACAAAACGACTATTTACGTTGGTGTGTAGAATATATGAGGCTGGCGACATACCATCTGACTTTCGGAAAAGCATCATCCTCACAATTCCGAAGACGGCAAGAGCTGACAAGTGCGAGAATTATCGCACAATCTGCTTAACAGCTCATGCATCGAAGCTGCTTACAAGAATAATATACAGAAGAATGGAAAAGAAAATTGAGAATTCGCTAGGTGACGATCAGTTTGGCTTTAGGAAAAGTAAAGGCACGAGAGAGGCAATTCTGACGTTACGGTTAATAATGTAAGCAAGGCTAAAGAAAAATCAAGACACGTTCATAGGATTTGTCGACCTGGAAAAGGCGTTCGACAATGTAAAATGGTGCAAGCTGTTCGAGATTCTGAAAAAAGTAGGGGTAAGCTATAGGGAGAGACGGGTCATATACAATATGTATAACAACCAAGAGGGAATAATAAGAGTGGGCGATCAAGAACGAAGTGCTCGTATTAAGAAGGGTGTAAGACAAGGATGTAGCCTTTCGCCCCTACTCTTAAATCTGTACATCGAGGAAGCAATGATGGAAATAAAAGAAAGGTTCAAGAGTGGAATTAAAATACAAGGTGAAAGGATATCAATGATACGATTCGCTGATGACATTGCTATCCTGAGTGAAAGTGAAGAAGAATTAAATGATCTGCTGAACGGAATGAACAGTCTAATGAGTACACAGTATGGTTTGAGAGTAAATCGGAGAAAGACGAAGGTAATGATAAGTAGTAGAAATGAGAACAGCGAGAAACTTAAAATCAGGATTGATGGTCACGAAGACAATGAAGTTAAGGAATTCTGCTACGTAGGCAGTAAAATAACCAATGACGGACGAAGCAAAGAAGACATCAAAAGCAGACTCGCTATGGCAAAAAAGGCATTTCTGGCCAAGAGAAGTCAACTAATATCAAATACCAGCTTTAATTTGAGGAAGAAATTTCTGAGGATGTACGTCTGGACTACAGCATTGTATGGTAGTGAATCATGGACTGTGGGAAAACCGGGACAGAAGAGAATCGAAGCATTTGAGATGTGGTGCTATAGACGAATGTTGAAAATTAGGTGGATTGATAAGGTAAGGAATTAGGAGATTCTACGAAGAATCGGAGAGGAAAGGAATATGTGGAAAACACTGATAAAGAGAAGGGACAGGATGATAGGACATCTGCTAAGACATGAGAGAATGACTTCCATGGTACTAGAGGGAGCTTTAGAGGACACAAACTGTAGAGGAAGACAGAGATTGGAATACATCCAACAAATAATTGAGGACGTAGGTTGCAAGTGCTACTCTCAGATGAAGAGGTTACCACAGGAAAGGAATTCGTGGCGGGCCGCAGCAAACCAGTCAGCAGACTGAGGACAAAAAAAAACTCGAATTCTGCCTCGCGCATGAATATGTCTGATGTTCTCAGGTCATTTACGTTTATGTACTAACTCCCTACCCCCATGAACGATGGACCTTGCCGTTGGTGGGTAGGCTTGCGTGCCTCAGCGATACAGATGGCGGTACCGTAGGTGCAACCACAACGGTGGGGTATCTGCTGAAAGGCCAGACAAACGTGTGGTTCCTGAAGAGGGGCAGCAACCTTTTCAGTAGTTGCAGGGGCAACAGTCTGGATGATTGACTGATCTGGCCTTGCAACACTAACCAAAACGGCGTTGCTGTGCTGGTACTGCGAACGGCTGAAAGCAAGGGGAAACTACAGCCGTAATTTTTCTCGAGGGCATGCAGCTTTCTGTATGGTTAAATGATGATGGCGTCCTATTGGACAAAATATTCCGGAGGTAAAATAGTCCCCCATTCGGATCTCCGGGCGGGGATTACTGAAGAGGACGTTATCAGGAGAAAGAAAACTGGCGTTCTACGGATCGCAGCGTGGAATGCCAGATCCCTTAATCGGGCAGGTAGGTTAGAAAATTTAAAAGGGGAAATGGATAGGTTGAAGTTAGATATAGTGGGAATTAGTGAAGTTCGGTGGCAGGAGGAACAAGACTTTTGGTCAGGTGAGTACAGGGTTATAAATACAAAATCAAATAGGGGTAAGACAGGAGTAGGTTTAATAATGAATAAAAAAAATAGGAATACGGGTAAGCTACTGCAAACAGCATAGTGAACGCATTATTGTGGCCAAGATAGACACGAAGCCAATGCCTACTACAGTAGTACAAGTTTATAAGCCAACTTGTTCTGCAGATGATGAAGAAATTTATGAAATGTATGATCAGATAAAAGAAATTATTCAGGTCGTCAAGGGAGACGTAAATTTAATAGTCATCGGTGACTGGAATTCGAGAGTAGGAAAAGGGAGAGAAAGTGGATGACTATGGATTGGGGGAGAGAAATGAAAGAGGAAGCCGTCTGGTAGAATTTCGCACAGAGCACAACTTAATTATAGCTAACACTTGGTTCAAGAATCATAAAAGAAGGTTGTATACGTGGAAGAATCCTGGAGATACTGACAGGTTTCAGATAGATTATATAATGGTAAGACAGAGATTTAGGAACCAAGTTATAAATTGCAAGACATTTCCAGGGGCAGGTGTGGACTCTGACCACAATCTATTGGTTATGAACTGTAGATTAAAACTGAAGTAACTGCAAAAAGGTGGGAATTTAAGGAGATGGGGCCTGGATAAACTGACTAAACCAGAGGTTGTACAGAGTTTCAGGTAGAACATAAGGGAACAACTGACAGGAATGGGGGAAAGAAATACAGTAGAAGAAGAATGGGTAGCTTTGAGGAATGAAATAGTGAAGGCAGCAGAGGATCAAGTACGTAAAAAGACGGGGGCTACTAGAAATCCTTGGGTAACAGAAGAAATATTGAATTTAACTGATGAAAGGAGAAAACATAAAAACGCAGTAAATGGAGCAGGCAAAAGGGAATACAAACGTCTCAAAAATGAGATCGACAGGAAGTGCAAAATGGCTAAGCAGGGATGGCTAGAGGACAAATGTAAGGATCTAGAGGCTTATCTCACGAGGGTAAGATAGATACTTCCTACAGGAAAACTAAAGAGACCTTTAGACAAAATAGAGCCACATGTATGAATATCAAGAGCTGAGATGGAAACCCAGTTCGAAGCAAAGAAGGGAAATCAGAAAGCTTGAGGACAATATTATGGAAATGGAAGAGGATGTAGAAGAAGATGAAATGGGAGATACAATACTGCGTGAAGAGTTTGACAGAGCACTGAAAGACCTGAGTCGAAACAAGGCCCCGGGAGTAGACAACATTCCATTGGAACTACTGACGGCCTTGGGAGAGCCAGTCCTGACAAAACTCTACCGTCTGGTGAGCAAGATGTATGAGACAGGCGAAATACCCTCAGACTTCAAGAAGAATATAATAATTCCAATCCCAAAGAAAGCAGGTGCTGACAGATGTGAAAATTACCGAACTATCAGTTTAATGAGTCACAGCCACAAAAAACTAACACGCATTCTTTACAGACGAATGGAAAAACTGGTAGGCAATACTGACCCTACGACTTATCCTAGAAAATAGATTAAGGAAAGGCAATCCACATTTCTAGCATTTGTAGACTTAGAGAAAGCTTTTGACAATGTTGACTGGAATACTCTCTTTCAAATTCTGAAGGTGGCAGGGGTAAAATACAGGGAGCGAAAGGCTATTTACAATTTGTACAGAAACCAGATGGCAGTTATAAGAGTCGTAGGACATGAAAGGGAAGCAGTGGTTGGAAAGGGAGTGAGACAGGGTTGCAGCCTGTCCCCGATGTTATTCAATTTGTATATTGAGCAAGCAGTAAAGGGAACAAAAGAAAAAATCGAAGTGGGTATTGAAGTCCAAGGAGAAGAAATAAAAGCTTTGAGATTCGCCGATGACATTGTAATTCTGTCAGAGACTGCAAAGGACTTGGAAGAGCAGTTGAACGGAATGGACAGTGTCTTGAAAGGAGGATATAAGATGAACATCGACAAAAGCAAAACGAGGATAATGGAATGTAGTCGAATTAATTCAGGTGATGCTGAGAGAATTAGATTAGGAAATGAGACACTTAAAATAGTAAAGGAGTTTTGCTATTTGGGGAGCAAAATAACTGATGATGGTCGAAGTAGAGAGGATATAAAATGTAGACTGGCAATGGCAAGGAAAGCGTTTCTGAAGAAGAGAAGTTTGTTAACATCGAGTATAGATTTAAGTGTCAGGAAGTCGTTTCTGAAAGTATTTGTATGTAGAGTAGCCATGTATGGAAGTGAAACATGGACGATAAATAGTTTGGACAAAAAGAGAATAGAAGCTTTTGAAATGTGGTGCTACAGAAGAATGCTGAAGATTAGATGGGTAGATCACATAACTAATGAGGAGGTATTGAACAGAAATGGGGAGAAGAGGAGTTTGTGGCACAACTTGACAAGAAGAAGGGACCGGTTGTTAGGACATGTTCTGAGGCATCAAGGGATCACAAATTTAGCATTGGAGGGCAGCGTGGAGGGTAAAAACCGTAGAGGGAGACCAAGAGATGAATACACTAAGCAGATTCAGAAGGATGTAGGTTGCAGTAAGTACTGGGAGATGAAGAAGCTTGCAGAGGATAGAGTAGCATGGAGAGCTGCATGAAACCAGTCTCAGTACTGAAGACAAAAAAAACAACTTCTAACTCTAGGGGACTGATTACCTCAGATGTTCAGTCCCATAGCTTAGAACCATTTAAAACATTTGAATCAACTATGTTGTCCTCAATGCCGAGAGTTTTTCAGAGACAAGGATATCTTCAGGAGTGCCCCAGGAAAGTGTGATAGTATCGCTATTATTTTCTTCTATACTAAAGATCTCCAGGCCAGGGCGGGCAGATATCTACGGTTGTTTGCTGATGATATTGTGCTGCACAGGAAGGTGACATTTTTAAATGACTGTTAGATGATACAAGATGACTTAGACAAAATTTCTAGTTGGTGTGATCAATGCTTTAAGTGTAGAAAAATGTATTTTAATGCAGATGAGTAGAGAACACAAACCCGTAATTTTCGAACACAGCATTGGTAGTGTGCTGTTTAGCGCAATACGAAATGGAACAAGCATGTTAGGGTTGTAATATGAAAACCGTGGTACTGGAGGAATGATAGGAAAGGAGATCACGTATAGATCGCTAGTGCGACATATTCTTGAGTATTGCTCAAGTATTTGGGATCTGATTAATGGAAGCCATTCAAAGATGAGGGGCTATATTTGTTACCAGTAGGTTTGAAAAATACACAATCATTAGGGAGATGCTTCCGACACTCAAATGGGAATCCTATAAGGGAAGGCGGTATTTTTTTCAAGCAACACTATTGCGAAAGTTTAGAGTTGCGCCATTTGAAACTGACTGCAGAATAGTTCTACTGCTGCCAAAGTACATTTCGCCCAAGGACCATGAAGAGAAAATACAAGTTATTAGGGCTTATACGGTGGCACATAGGCAATCATTTTACTCGCTCTCTATTTGCTGTTGGAAGAGGAATGTAATGAGCTGTAGGGTTACCGAGTACCCTTAGCCACTCACTATACTGTGCTTGCGGGTTATATAGGCATATGTAGATGGTCAGGCACCCCGAAAAAAGCCCACGGGCTTCATTTGATGGTCGGAGTGTCCGGCAATGTCACCCACTCGGCAGTGTTGCTTTGTCTGCTAGAGTTCGAATCCTCGAATCACCAGGACTATATGTTAGTTTGTTGTTAGTGTCTCCGCGTATTTGGTGACGCTGCTCGATGAGCCTCTAGCACCGTACTCGCACATTCAGCTTTTTTACCTGCTCAAAGACTGTGGCGAGGAATTGCAGGTTGTGGAATAAATGCTGTTACCACCTGAGTTGAAAGCGTTAATACCCTCTTTGGGAGGGTATGTCATGACAGGAGCTGCTGTTAAGATGACGAAAGGAGATCCCTAACAGTTCGCAACGCAAAGAACTAATGGTGGCAGGAGGAAACTGTAGCTGCCTACATAACGGTGACAACACCGTGGCGTTGTTATAGAGACGTTTAAAAAAATCTCGTTACAGTGTTGGTTGAGGTAGGTTCATGAAGCGGCCGTACCCAGCTGGCTGTAACTGTCACGGATCAACTCATTCCGGCTAACAGTCCACCACTGATGGAAGATCGCAGGGTGCTACAGCACCATTATTGCAGCATCCAACTACAGATTTACGCCGGTGGCAGGCCCACAAAATCCTTGGCTGCTTGTTAAGGCATACCTGAAGCTCGTCTGCACTAATTCTATACTCACAACAAAAACACTCAGTCTAGATCCCAATAAAAATGTATTTCTTCTGGTAAACGGGTTCAATTAAAAGTAACTATCTTCACACAAACAGGCAACATAGATACATGATAAAACATACACACCGAAACGCCAAAGAGAATGGTAAAGGCATGGGTATTCAAATACAGGGATATGTAAACAGGCAGAATACGGCGCTGCGGTCGGCAACACCTATGAAAGACAAGTCTGGCGCAGTTGTTACATCGATTATTGTTGCTGCAGTGGCAGGTTATCAAGATTTAACTGAGTTTGAATGTGATGTTACAATCGGCGCACGAGCAATGGGACACAGGAACTCCAAGGTAGCAATGAAGTGGTGATTTTCCCGTACGCCCATTTCACGAGCGTACCGTGAATGTTAGGAATGCGGTAAAACATCAAGTCTCCGACACCGCTGCGGCCGGAAAAAGATCCTGCAATAGCGGTACCAACAAAAAATGAAGAGAATCGATCAACGTGACGGAAGTTCTACCCTTCCGCAAATTGCTGCAGATTTCAATGCACGGCCGTCATCAACTGTTAGCATGCGAAACATTCAACGAAACGTCATCGATATGAGCTTTCTGAGCCGAAGGCCCACTCGTGTATCCTTGATGACAGCACGAGATTTACGTCTCGCCTGGACTCCTCAACACTGACATCTACATCTACATCTACATGACTACTCTGCAATTCACATTTAAGTGCTTGGCAGAGGGTTCAACGAACCACAATCATACTATCTCTCTACTATTCCACTCCCGAACAGCGAGCGGGAAAAACGAACACCTAAACCTTTCTGTTCGAGCTCTGATTTCTCTTATTTTATTTTGATGATCATTCCTACCTATGTAGGTTGGGCTCAACAAAATATTTTCGCATTCGGAAGATAAAGTTGGTGACTGAAATTTCGTAAAAAGGTCTCGCCGCGACGAAAAACGTCTATGCTGTAATGACTTCCATCCCAACTCGTGTATCATATCTGCCACACTCTCTCCCCTATTACTCGATAATACAATACGAGCTGCCCTTTTTTGCACCCTTTCGATGTCCTCCGTCAATCCCACCTGGTAAGGATCCCACACCGCGCAGCAATATTCTAACAGAGGACGAACGAGTGTAGTGCAAGCTGTCTCTTTAGTGGACTTGTTGCATCTTCTAAGTGTCCTGCCCATGAAACGCAACCTTTGGCTCGCCTTCCCGACAATATTATCTATGTGGTCCTTCCAACTGAAGTTGTTCGTAATTTTAACACCCAGGTACTTAGTTGAATTGACAGCCTTGAGAATTGTACTATTTATCGAGTAATCGAATTCCAACGGATTTCTTTCGGAACTCATGTGAATCATCTCACACTTTTCGTTATTTAGCGTCAACTGCCACCTGACACACCATACAGCAATCTTTTCTAAATCGCTTTGCAGCTGATACTGGTCTTCGGATGACCTTACTAGACGGTAAATTACAGCATCATCTGCGAACAGTCTAAGAGAACTGCTCAGATTGTCACCCAGCTCATTTATATAGATCAGGAACAGTAGAGGTCCCAGGACGCTTCCCTGGGGAACACCTGATATCACTTCAGTTTTACTCGATGATTTGCCGTCTATTACTACGAACTGCGACCTTCCTGATAGGAAATCACGAATCCAGTCGCACAACTGAGACGATACCCCATAGCTCCGCAGCTTGATTAGAAGTCGCTTGTGAGGAACGGTGTCAAAAGCTTTCCGGAAATCTAGACATACGGAATCAACTTGAGATCCCCTGTCGATAGCGGCCATTACTTCGTGCGAATAAAGAACTAGCTGCGTTGCACAAGAGCGATGTTTTCTGAAGCCATGCTGATTACGTGTCAATAGATCGTTCCCTTCGAGGTGATTCATAATGTTTGAATACAGTATATGCTCCAATGCCCTACTGCAAACCGACGTCAACGATATAGGTCTGTAGTTAAATGGATTACTCCTACTACCCTTCTTGAACACTGGTGCGACCTGCGCAATTTTCCATTCTGTAGGTACAGATCTATCGGTGAGCGAGCGGTTGTATATGAGTGCTAAGTAGGGAGCTATAGTATCAGCGTAATCTGAAAGGAACCTAATCGGTATACAATCTGGACCTGAAGACTTGCCCGTTTCAAACGATTTGAGTTGCTTCGCAATCCCTAAGGTATCTACTTCTAAGAAACTCATGCTAGCAGATGTTCGTGTTTCAAATTCTGGAATATTCCATTCGTCTTCCCTGGTGAAGGAATTTCGGAAAACTGCGTTCAATAACTCCGCTTTAGCGGCACAGTCGTCGATAACAGTACCATCGGCACTGCGCAGCGAAGGTATTGACTGCGTCTTGCCGCTTGTGTACTTTACATACGACCATAATTTCTTCGGATTTTCTACCAAATTTCGAGACAATGTTTCGTTGTGGAACCTATTAAAGGCATCTCGCATCGAAGTACGTGCCAAATTTCGCGCGTCTGTAAATTTTAGCCCATCTTCGGGATTTCGCGTTCTTCTGAACTTCGCATGCTTTTTCCGTTGCCTCTGCAACAGCGTTCGGACCTTTTTTGTGTACCACGGGGGATCCGTTCCATCTCTTACCATTTTATGAGGTATGAATATCTCAATTGCTGTTGCTACTATATCTTTGAATTTGAGCCACATCACGTCTACATTCGCATAGTCAGTTCGGAAGGAATGGAAATTGTCTTTTAGGAAGGCTTCTAGTGGCACTTTATCCGCTTTTTTAAATAAAATTATTTTGCGTTTGTTTCTGATGGATTTGGAAGAAATGGTATTGAGCCTAGCTACAATGACCTTGTGATCACTAATCCCTGTATCAGTCATGATGCTCTCTATCAGCTCTGGATTGTTTGTGGCCAAGAGGTCAAGTGTGTTTTCGCAACCATTTACAATTCGCGTGGGTTCGTGGACTAACTGCTCGAAATAATTTTCGGAGAATGCATTTAGGACAATCTCGGAAGACGTTTTCTGCCTACAATGGACTATTGATGACTGGAAACATGTTTCCTGTTGGACGAGCCTCGTTTCAAATCGTATCGAGTGGATAGACGTGTACAGTTATGGAAACAACCTCGGGAATCCATGGAACCCGTATGTCAGCAGGAGACTGTTCAAGCTGGTGGAGGCTATGAAATGGTGTGGGTAGTGCGTCATTGGAGTGACATGGGACCCAAGATACGTCTACATACGACTCTCTGTGTGGTGTCACAGCCAGATACCACACTTGCTATGTGGTAGCCTTTAAATCGGCCGCGGTCCGGTAGTATACGTCGGACCCGCGTGTCGCCACTATCAATGATTGCAGACCGAGCGCCGCCACACGGCAGGTCTAGAGAGACTTCCTAGCACTCGCCCAGTTGTACAGCCGACTTTGCTAGCGATGGTTCACTGACAAAATACGCTCTCATTTGCCGAGACGATAGTTGGCACAGCCTTCAGCTACGTTATTTGCTACGACATAGCAAGGCGCCGTATTCAGTTACCATTGATATTGTGAATCATATACTATCACGAGCGACGTGCATCATTAATGGATTAAAGTTAAGTATTCCAACAGCTACGTCCGTTTTTCTCAATTCTAATTCCCTTGTCAGTTTCCAGACCTCAAGCCAGCCTGTGTGAGCTGAAACGCGTGCATTTCGGCCTCTTTCAGCAATACGGTGTTGGCTCTCCTGCCAACCAAACATTGGCGACGAGGCAAAACCGCTTTCTCGTCGATATTTCCCTAATTTACTTGTGTAATGGCTTCGCCACAATCTCCAGATGTACTGTTCGAATTTTATCGCTTACAGAATCAGCAGACGCAGGCCTTACTGGATGCCCTTGGACAGCTCGTTCAGGGTCAACATGCGACGCAAAACGATGCGGCAGCCGCTGCTTCACTGCTAACGCAGCCACAACATGCTCTTGTACCCACTTTTCGACCTTTTGATGCTGCACTGGAAAGCTGGACGGAGTGGTCACGCCTATTTGGATTCCATCTCGCCTCCTACAGAATTCAAGGTAACGAGCGTTTCTCCTTTCTTCAGTAGGGGTGACCACGTACCTTGTGATAGTCAAATTATTTCCCCTTCGCGACGTAGCAACTCTGTCCTACGACGAAATTTTGTGTGCATTAGATGCATATTTCAAGGAATCAGTCAATGTAGTTGCCAAACGGCATACCTTCTTTCGTACAAAACATACGGCAGGTCAGACTAATCTGGAGTGGGTTGCAACCTTGCAAGGCCTTACTACGGATTGTGCTTTTGAGTGTCAGTGTCGTGGACTCCCTTATTCAGATACTATGGTACGTGATGCAATTGCACAGAACGTTTCTGATGTTCGTATGAGGGAACAGATCTTGAAACTAGTAAATCCCTTCCTTCAACAAGTGATGGACATATTGGATCGGCAGGACGCACTTGCCTTTGCTTAGGAATCATTTGAAACTTCGCCAGCAGTGTGTCAGGTTTACCGGCCCGCCGGGCGAGCTGCACGGAGCAGTAAACAGCCCTCGCGCCCGGCCGCGCCGCTGCCGCCAGGCTCTCAGCCACGTGTGCCGCGCAGGCAAGCAAATGCAGTGATCAAATCATGCCCGCGGTGTGCTACCAAACATTCGCGTGAGAATAGCCCGTCACGCCAAGCTATTTGCTTTTATTGTAATAAAAACGGACATGTTCAGAGTGCCTGCCAGAAAAAGCTCAGATCGGAAACTCAAAACCGTTCCAGGCCCTTTGCTTCGCGCCGAAATCGGAATCGAACAAAGGATACTCAGGCTCGCGAAACGTAGCCCATTGAAGTTCATGTAGTTCATTCCACTCCGCCCAGTGCTACTCTCTCTAACAGTGACTGTGTTCGTCCCAAAAACAGTGTGAGTCGACATCGCCGGAACTCCCGTCAAGACGCAAGTGATTCTGTACCAGTGTCAGTTCACGTTGCACGAGACAGTTACTCTTGTCGTCGGCAGGAAAAAAAAAAAAAAACTTTTTGTAGACTTGGAAATTAACGGCAAAGTGATACCATTCCAGCTCGATACAGGAGCTGCAGTTTCACTGATCAGTCAGGACACTTACAAACTGCTGGGCACACCTCCGTTGCGTGCCGCAAATGTAAAGTTAACTAGCTATTCAGGACAAAAGATCCCTGTGTTAGGACAGTGCAGCCCTCTTGCAACATACAAAGGACAAACAAAACTTGTGTCATTTTACGTCCTTCGTTCTTCTTCTACAGTGAACTTGTTTGATTACGATTTATTTCAGTTGTTTAACTTGTTTATAGTAAATCAGGTCCTATCAGTGAACCAGACGGTGCCTTCAGACGGTGTTTCTCGTCTATGTGAAGAATTTGCAGACATTTTTGCACCGGGCCTCGGTTGTGCTAAGAACTATAAAGCACATTTGGAACTGAAAGTAAACGCGCAACCGAAATTTTTCAGAGCGCGCAATGTTCCCCACGCATTGCGTGATGAGGTCGCGAAAACATTACACGATTTGGAATCACAAGGAACATGTGCGGGCTTCTCTCTGGGTATTACCCTTAGTAATTTTGCCAAAACCTTCCGGAAAGTTAAGACTTTGTGTGGACTTCAAGGCAACAGTGAATCCACAAGTAGTGATTGCAACTTTTCCTTTACCCCGCACCGAAGATCTTTTTAACACACTGTGCCAGGGTAAATACACTCCTGGAAATGGAAAAAAGAACACATTGACTCCGGTGTGTCAGACCCACCATACTTGCTCTGGACACTGCGAGAGGGCTGTACAAGCAATGATCACACGCACGGCACAGCGGACACACCAGGAACCGCGGTGTTGGCCGTCTAATGGCGCTAGCTGCGCAGCATTTGTGCACCGCCGCCGTCAGTGTCAGCCAGTTTGCCGTGGCATACGGAGCTCCATCGCAGTCTTTAACACTGGTAGCATGCCGCGACAGCGTGGACGTGAACCGTATGTGCAGCTGACGGACTTTGAGCGAGGGCGTATAGTGGGCATGCGGGAGCCCGGGTGGACGTACCGCCGAATTGCTCAACACGTGGGGCGTGAGGTCTCCACAGTTCATCGATGTTGTCGCCAATGTTCGGCGGAAGGTGCACGTGCCCGTCGACCTGGGACTGGACCGCAGCGACGCACGGATCCACTCCAAGACCGTAGGATCCTACGCAGTGCCGTAAGGGACCGCACCGCCACTTCCCAGCAAATTAGGTACACTGTTGCTCCTGGGGTATCGGCGAAGACCATTCGCAACCGTCTCCATGAAGCTGGGCTACGGTCCCGCACACCGTTAGGCCGTCTTCCGCTCACGCCCCAACATCGTGCAGCCCGCCTCCAGTGGTGTCGCGACAGGCGTGAATGGAGGGACGAATGGAGACGTGTCGTCTTCAGCGATGAGAGTCGCTTCTGCCTTGGTGCCAATGATGGTCGTATGCGTGTTTGGCGCCGTGCAGGTGTGCGCCACAATCAGGACTGCATACGACCGAGGCACACAGGGCCAACACCCGGCATCATGGTGTGGGGAGCGATCTCCTACACTGGCCGTACACCTCTGGTGATCGTCGAGGGGACACTGAATAGTGCACGGTACATCCAAACCGTCATCGAACCCATCGTTCTACCATTCCTAGATCGGCAAGGGAACTTGCTGTTCCAACAGGACAATGCACGTCCGCATGTATCCCGTGCCACCCAACGTGCTCTAGAAGGTGTAAGTCAACTATCCTGGCCAGCAAGATCTCCGGATCTGTCCCCCATTGAGCATGTTTGGGACTGGATGAAGTGTCGTCTCACGCGGTCTGCACGTCCAGCACGAACGCTGGTCCAACTGAGGCGCCAGGTGGAAATGGCATGGCAAGCCGTTCCACAGGACTACATCCAGCATCTCTACGATCGTCTCCATGGGAGAATAGCAGCCTGCATTGCTGCGAAAGGTGGATATACACTGTACTAGTGCCGACATTGTGCATGCTCTGTTGCCTGTGGCTATGTGCCTGTGGTTCTGTCAGTGTGATCATGTGATGTATCTGACCCCAGGAATCTGTCAATAAAGTTTCCCCTTCCTGGGACAATGAATTCACGGTGTTCTTATTTCAATTTCCAGGAGTGTATTTTTCGAAGTTGGACCTAGCAGATGCGTACTTGCAAATACCGGTGGACGAAGAATCCCAGCGCGTTTTGGTGGTTAATACGCATCTTAGGTTGTATCAATTCAAACGACTGCCATTCGGGTGTGCATCCGCCCCTGCATTGTTTCAGCAATATCTACAAACTGTTTGTGCGTCGGTCCCTACGGTAGCAAATAATCTGGACGATATTGGGATCTCTGGAAAGACGGAAGAAGAACATTTGGCCCATCTCAGAACATTATTTCAGGTCTTGCGACAAATTGGTCTTCGCTTTCGATCCTGATTTGCCATACTTGGGACATATACTCAATGCCCAAGGCATACATCCCAGTCCCACGTACCTCCGTGCCATACAAGACTTGCCTTCGCCGCAGAATTTGAAGCAGCTACAGAGTGTGCTGGGAAAAATAAGTTACTACCACCGCTATGTGCCGCATGCCTCTTCCATTTCAGCTCCGCTTCATCGCTTACACCGTAAAGGTGTTCCGTTCGTCTGGACGACAGAATGCGAACGCGCCTTTCTGCGGTTGAAATCGGCGTTGCTTTCCAATGCTTGCCTTATGCCATTCGATCCCCAGAAGCCCCTCTTGTTGATGGTGGATGCATCGGATTCCGAGATCGGTGCTGTGTTTGCGCACAAAGATGGATCGCACGATCGCCCTATTTCCTTTGCGTCCACATTGCTCTCGTCTGTTCAAAGAAATTATTCACAGATCGAGAAAGAAGTATTGGCTCTCGTATTTGGTGTTAGAAAGTTTCATGATTTCTTGTATGGTTGTCACTTAACCATAATCACAGACCACAAACCTTTGACATCGCTTTTTCATCGGACCAAGCCTGTTCCTCCACGTACAGCGCAGAGATTCATTCGCTGGTCTATTCTCCTCTCGCAGTACCGCTACGATATCTTGTATCGGTCCACTGCTAAGCACGGAAACACCGATGCGTTGTCCCGCTTGCCTGTTGCTGAGGATAGGACATTCGATTCCTCCGAACTTGCTTGCATGTTCATTGATGCGGAAACCGATGACGTGGTCGAATCGTTTCCGATTGATTTTCGTCGTGTAGCTACAGCCACAGCTGCCGACCCTGTCCTTGCTCCCGTTCTGCGTTTTGTTGCTACGCAATGGCTCTTGTCAAAGTCACGCATCGGGGACCCGTTGGTTCGTCGATTTTTTGCTCACAAGAAGAAAATGGTTGAAATGGCACTGAGCACCATGTGACTTAACTGCTGTGGTGATCAGTCCCCTAGAACTTAGAACTACTTAAACCTATCTAACCTAAGGACATCACAAACAGCCATGCCCGAGGCAGAATTCGAACCTGCGACCGCAGCTGTCGCGCGGTTCCACACTGTATCGCCTAGAACCGCTCGGCCACCCCGGCCGGCCACAACAAGAGACTTTTTGTTCGACGTGGTGTTTTGCTATTCCGTTCAGATAATGATAAGTACAGGGTCGTGGTCCCACGTTCGTTACAGTCCTCTGTCTTACAGCTTCTCCACCAAGGACATTGGGGTATGGTGAGAAGGAAACAACTTGCTCGTCAGCACTGTACTTGGTTCGGAATCGATGCCGCGATTACGAATATGTGCTCTTCTTGCATGGTGTGTGCCGAACAACAATCAGCGCCACCGCAGAAATTATTTCCATGGCCAAAAGCTACTTCCCCTTGGCAACGCTTATACATCGATTTTGATTGTCCGTTCTGGAATGCTCGATGGTTGGTTGTGGTAGATTCATTCAGTAATTTTCCTTTTGTTGTCCGGATGTCTTCCTCGGCGTCATCTGCCGCCATCCGAGCGTTATCCGCTATCTTTTGCATTGAAGGTCTTCCACAGACTATTGTTTCCGACAATGGCCCACAATTCATGTCCGCTGAATTTCAGTCATTCTGCAAGGCCAATGGTTTTCAACATCTGACGTCCGCGCCGTTTTCGCCATAGTTAAACGGTGCCACTGAACGATTGGTCAGGACTTTCAACTCACAGATGTTGAAGTTGAAAGAGTCGCATTCTCGGGAGGACGCGTTATTGGTCTTTTTGTCCTCGTATCGCTCTCAGCCCCGAGATGGTCGCTCGCCGGCTGAGTTGCTCCACGGTCGCCCTCATCGAACCTTGATGTCTTTACTACATCCGGCGCATCAGGTTACTGTGCAGCGGCAGACGCCTGCTTTTGCTCCAGGCCACGTTGTCTACTATCGCCACTATCGAGGTTCACGGCGTTGGCTCTAAGGGCGCATACTTCGCTGCCTCGGACGCACTATGTACCTGGTTTTGGGGGCCTCTGGTGAGGTGCGTCGGCATTTCAATCAGCTGCGCCTCTGTCGTCGCACGGGATCTGCCGCTCGCCGTCTGCTTTCAGCGACGGTGCCGTCCGGTCAGCGCCCCGGGGACCCATCTACTGGCTCGCCTCAGCCCCAGGTGTTACCCACGCTGCCTTCCATTTTGCCCGATGGCGACGCGCCACCGCCGCCGCCGCCTCTTCTCCCGCCGGCGACGCCCGCAGTGGACGCGTCGCTGCAACCGCCGGGCGCCTCCCTGGGTCACTCACCGCCGATCGCTTCCTGTGACCCGTTGTCCTCCGGCATGGAACTCTTGCCCGCACCGGACCATATGTCGTCCTCGCCCGTCGGATTCCCCGGCTCGATGGAAGTTGACCCTTCGGCCCCTCCTGTCTCTCTACGGGAGCATACACTGCATGTTGGCGTGCACCCTGGAGCAGGTTTTCAGGCGTTCCTGGCTCCCCGCGGTCCGAATGGCAGGGTGCGGGTGGCACAGACTCTCCTGTTGTTAGACTCCCCACCTCGTCGCATACGTCAACATGGGGTCCTCCCCACGGCGGGCGGAAGCCTTATGCCACAACCGTACACCGATTTACGGGGGAGGAATGTGGTGTCACCGCCAGATACCACACTTGATAGGTGGTAGCCTTTAAATCGGCCGCGGTCCGGTAGTATACGTCGGACCCTCGTATCGCCACTATCAATGATTGCAGACCGAGCGCCGCCACACGGCAAGTGTAGAGAGACTTCCTAGCACTCGCCCAGTTGTACAACCGACTTTGCTAGCGGTGGTTCACTGACAAAATACGGTCTCAGTTTCCGAGACGATAGTTGGCACAGCCTTCAGCTACGTTATTTGCTATGATCTAGCAAGGCGCCATATTCACTTACCATTGATATTGTGAATCATGTACTATCACGAGCGACGTGCATCATTAATGGATTTAAATTAAGTGTTCCACCAGCTACGTCCGTTTTTCTCAATTCTAATTCCCTTGTCAGGTTCCAGACCTCACGCCAGCCTGCGTGAGCTGAGACGCGTGCATTTCGGCCTCCTTTAGCATAACGGTGTTGGCTCTCCTGCCAACCACAACACTGTGATCACCTGCAGCCATTCATGTCCATTATGCATTCCGACGGTCTTGGGCAAATCCAGCAGGATAATGCGAGCCCCACACGTCCATAATTGCTACGGAGTGGCTACAGGAACACTCTTCTGAGCTTCATCAGCACTTCCGTTGGCCGCTAAACTCCCCAGACGCGAACATTATTGACCTTATCTGGAATGCCTTGTAACGTGCTGTTAGGCACCCCCTCGTACTCTTACGGATTCATGGACAGCCCTGTAGGATTCATGATGTCAATTCCCTCCGGCAACACATCGTGTTGCGGCACTTATGTGTGCTCGCGGGTACCCTACACAATATTAGGCAGATGTACCAGTTTCTTTGGCTCTTCAGTGTACGTAGCGTTGTGATATCATAAACCAGTACACAGGGATAATGTACATGACAAAAGGCACAAGTCAACATCTAGTATTGTAATCCCTATAAATACAAAAAGGCATTTCTCACCATAGTCTGCAACTGAAAATTAAAGCTACATTTAGATACTGTTGAAAGTTAAAATAAGGTGAAACATTGACCTACAAATACCGAGTGGTCAGAAACAGTCTGAACAGTTTGTAAAGGTGTTGCAGGGTAGGTTGTGCTGAGAAATAATTATTGACAAAAATTGGACAAGTTGCACCGTTTCCCAGTCTGTTCGCATTGAAATTAACCAATCACGCTTCTGCACACGCAGAATACAAGTGACCTGCCAGATACAATTACTGTCACTTGTTGTCAAATCGTCGATGAACCAACTGATTTTAAAGGAAAACATTTCAGTGATGTACTTGTTGATACGAGATAATGAGTTATTACTGCTTTTCTGTTCAATAAAATATTTCTGGGTTTGTGATCGCATTGCCAATATATATACTGAGGTTTCTGTACATGTTGCAAGGTACCTTCTTCACGGCGTTTTTGCAAAGAAAACCCAGAAAATTTTTATAGAATGTGGCAATGGTCACGGAAGCCTACGTTTATACTGGTCTTCTGCTTTAATTTGTTTACTCTTGGTGCCTACTATTTCAGATCTTTTGTTTTCAATACTTAGAGTAACATAGTTTTTATTCACATGTATGTGACACATCATACTGTGTTTTTAGTATGAGGCGCTTTTAGATGTTTTTACTTTTCCAAACTCAGATACTACTACATAGGCGTCTAATTAAAGAAAATATTGAGGTACAGTTTTGGTTATTACTGTGTCTTATCAGATACCTAGCTCTTAGAACCAATGTACATTTCATGTTACTCACCACTGCATTCAAATGCAACGTAATTAGCTTGTGTAGCTACGTGACTGACGACAGCTTTTTATTTCTTTTTAGTTCACGAGTCTATTTTCATAGGACAAAACCGAGAAGCAAATCTCCATGGTCATGAAACGAGTCATTACACGAAAGTAACACAAGTAAAATGAAATGTAGACGAACGACATGCAGATGGCAAGCTGCTACTATATATACGAGTATTACCACTATCAACAATGCAACACGGGAATTGATTTAATTTTTCCAGGAATTCCTCGATATATTTGGAGGAATGATTCATGAGCACATCCTTCAGTTCAGACTGGAATGGGAGGAGATTACTGCCAACCCTTTTTAATTCATATGAAAGCCTAATAAAAAGCGACGCAGCAGAATATTTGCACACATTTCTGCACAAGATTCAAGGAGATGCGATCTAAATGTAGCTTCGATTTATGCCTAGTAGTAACTGTGTGAAAGCTGCTAATTCTTGAGAAGAAGCTCATACTGTCAACATCAACGCATTGAAGAAAATAAATATTCAAAGTGCAATGTCAGAATTCCCAGACCTAAACGGGGCTCGACAACAGGTTTGCGAACTTTACACGACTTATTGCTCGAACTGCCAGTTTTTGAGCCAAAAACACTTGTCGTGAATGCGAAGATTTATCCCAAAATATAATGCCAGATTTCAGAAGAGAATGAAGATAAGCAATGTAGACTAATTTTCGTGTTGGACTCTCACTAACTGCACATACTGTTCTAATGGAAAATATAGCAGTATGTAGACTTTGAATAAGATGCTGAACATGGGCTCCCCATGACAGTTTACTAATTAACACCACAACTAAAGATGTGAATTGTTCATACTCACTAATCATATGCCAATTCTTCGTAATCAGAACAATATTTGATGCACTGTCTTTGTTGAACACAACGTACATCAGTATCAAGCTAAACGCAGGAGCAGAGGGAAATATTTCAGAATTAACTGAAGGCACCTAACTTTACACAAACGCTGACACACCCACACCCACGCACCCACCTACCCACACACACACACAGACAAGGAACAGGAGCGATCCCAGCACGGACCATCGAGCACCCAACCCCCCTCCCCCCAAATTCCACCTCCACGTAACCGTATTCCAATCATCAGCCACCTTACAGCCGTTCTCATTGCTGTCGTGAATAACCATTTGTCTGTAGTTAAAGTGTGAAGGAAAACGACTGTCATTTACTCCTCTTATTCTATAACGATTCAACTTCTCCAGCAATATCTTATAATTCTCACAATCAAACTTATCCCTTTCTCGTTTTCGATAAAGCAGTTTTACTACTGAGTGCTGCAATCGTTCAGGAAACAGATCATTCCTGAAGGCAAAATCACAAATATGGCTAGGTACTGCGCTAACATATGCAGCAAAGTGCTACAGTAGTTTGTTAGTTACCCCACTAATTCTACGTGAGTCCTTAGACTTCAGCGGTATGGCTATTGGCTCTGTCTCCTCCTTTCCAATATTATGGAGGTGTATATCAAATAGAAGCCATGTTTTAAGTGAGTTAGACGATTCTGTGTAGAAAATAAGTTTTTGTTTATTTCACCTGATATATTCAGAAATTGATTATTAAATACTGCACATAATCTGACTTAGTGGTAACAAAAACATATTTACTACATACTGAATTTATCTTCTAAGCTTATGCTGTTGACCAACGAAATCCTTCACGACTGACCATTCAGTTTTAATTTTATCCTAAGAATCATATACGCAATTTGCATACTACAAGCCTTTTGCATTCCTAAAGATATTTTAAGAGCCGTACAATAGTGTTTCGAAAGAACTACTGCATCTCGATTGTTACTATCCCCAACCTTTCGATATAATTCCCAATTTGCTCCACATCATATACTTATGCCATATAATTATGCCAGGTTTGCCTGTTTGCGCCAGTACGCATCTTAAATAAACGTTGTAACGGGAAGAAACTTTCAGAGAGAAAGAGAAATGTGTAGAAGGAAGCAGTATATTTATCGCTTACGTTATCTGTTCTATAAACTTCCTGCCACTCTTGCTCTTTAATGAGGTTTCAAAATGACTTCGTTACTGCTGGATTTTTTAGAATAGTTTGTAACAACATTAAACACGTGTGCGTGAGCACGAATCCTATTAATGTTAAAATTTGTGCATTGTGGTCTGAAAGGCCATTTACACTTTTACCTGCAAATTGTGCCTCCAGTAATGAAGAATGAACGAAAATGTTGTCTATGGTTGTGCCACTTTTCTTTTGAACTCTGGCTAGAAGGAATGCACTCCGCACTAGATAATAGAAATGAAGGGGATCTTCCAATATTGTTTTCCTTGCACAATCACTTTTAAAATTAAAATTTAAAGTCACCATACAGAAATATTTTTTGGTACTTTTTACAAGGCGAAAAAAGTCTCTCTTTAGTTTAAAGAGAACCGTTCTAAATTAGGATTCAGGCCACCTAGTGATAACTATAAGTGTGGTTTCACTAAATTTAGCTACCCTGCGTAACAGTCAATGACTTGTTCAGAGCACCGCTTTGATATGTCACTATACCAAACGGAATACCGTTTTTCACACGTATGGCCACTTCACATAGAGCTCCTTGAAAAGTTGCCAGATAATCTGCATCCTGCCACAGGAAGCCTCTGAACAGTCACATCCCGATCTCATTAGTTTAATTTTATTATTTATTAATAAAAATGATTGTTTTGTAATTATTGACTGTCTTTAAGTGCAAGTTACACGACGCTGAGCGGGACACCCTTCATTATGGTGTCTGGCCTATGAGACATGGTATCGCTAGGAAGGTAGGAATTGCGAGAGTTGATCCACATGGCAACTGTGGCGGCATGCTCTACGCATCTGTGCTTGGCTATTTGTGTCGCCTGTGCTACACTTTTTGGCAAGATGTACACAATGCAAAAGTCCTGTTTAATGGCACGCAGAGGATAGTTCATTTATAGACTAGTTACTACTAGAAGCCTTTTACCATTTTATATTTTTTAACTGTTTTACAGCCGGCCGCGGCGGCCGAGTGGTTCTAGGCGCTACAGTCAGGAACCGTGCAACCACTACGGTCGCAGGTTCGAATGTCCTTGAGTTAGTTAGGTTTAAGTAGTTCAAAGTTCTAGGGGACTGATGACCTCGGAGGTTAAGTCCCATAGTGCTCAGATCCATTTGAACCATTTTTTAACTATTTTACGAACACCGACGGAATAATATCGTAACACAAAGATAGAGTTGTGCGACATAAACGAAAGTTGGTAGGTGTATTTTTACATCTGAAAGATGATATCTATTCAGAGTCGCATGAGAGTGGCGCTGGTGGCGCCACCATGATGCAAATTAGGTTTGCTTTAAATACATACTTTAACGGTCGTGGTGAGCTGACGTTAGTCAAAAATGCCTTTGAGGCAACAAAAACTTTATTATTAACACCTCATACTCTTAAAACAGGGCGTCTAATAGGGCTACGAAAGCTGGAGTTCGTTCTGCAATAAGCTGGACTTATGGTCTGGGATGCGATTTTGTATGGCAGCAGGAGTACTCTCGTGGTTATCCCACGCAGCCTTACTGCAAATTTGTATGTGAGTTTTGGTGATGCGACCTGTTATGTTGCCATTCATGAAGGTCATTTCAGAGGGTGTTTTCCAAGAGGATAACGCTCGCCTATGTACCGTTCTTGTACGCAACATGGTATACAGAGTGTAGACAAATTGCCTTGGTCTACTCGATCTTCAGATCTGTCTCCAGTCCAGCACATATGGGACATCATAGGTCGACACGTCCAGCGTCATCTACAAACAGAATTAACCGTCCCTGTATTGACTGACCAACAGACACGGAATTCAATCCCGCAAACTGACGTCCGGCATCTGCACAACACAGTGCATGCAAATTAGCATGCTTGCGTACAACGTTTTGGCGGGTAAACCGGTTAATAATGCATTAACATTTCACATTTGCTATGGTTTATCTCTCGCTTAAATTAAAGTGTGATCTTGCAAGGTTAATCACTGTTACCTGGAGAGACGCATTCCTAAAATTTCGTTGGTTTACGTAAATGATTATTTTATGGTGTTCCTTTAATTTATATTTGTGGATTGTAGTAACTTTGTATTATGTTTCTAGATACAGGATGAGGGATTTTTCTATTAACACTTTCTGTTCGAAATTTTTTTCGATGGTTTCTTTACTCTACGAATCACGTGACTTATGTACTGGTTGTCTTGAAGAACCTTATTTTGACATACGACATTGGAAGTACTCAGAAAGTGTGAAATAATGTAATTATTAAGTGTCAATGAAATAAGTAACTGAAATCACTAGTTAACTCAGACTGATGTACGGAGAGCTGCTGTCTTACATACAGAATGTAGGAAACAGTTTGTATGGGTAGAAGTGTGACTTCGTGAGATTTAGATACAGAGTATTAAATCGTTTCGACCAGAAATCAGGCACAATCAACGACTAAAATGCATTTCACATTCTAGCTAGGATTTTTAAAGTCTAGTACCCTAATGCACTAGCCAAACTCGTTGGCTAGTGTTTAAGTTCAACACCGAACTAACGTTTTAGTTACAGGCACTCGCCAAGTTCCAAAGAACGGCCGTCGTTAGCTGTTTGACTTGCAGGGGATGAAGAAACTGCGGTGTCGTCTTCCTTTAGGCCACTGACACGACGGAGATTTGATCAAGCGACTTGTCCTCACAGCAGAGTCGAGTTCTTCATTTAACAAGCAGTTTCCGTATGTGCATTTTTCATGTCCTTTTAATGAATGTTGTGCTCTTTCCAGCTGTGAAAATTTCTGCCGTGGAACTTCTCATGACTGAAGGAGACCGTTGTCCTGTAATTTTGTATTCATGAAATAAGGACTATAGCATTAAGATTGAAATCGTAATGCTTGTGAATGTGAAAACAATGTGATCCTGACTTAGAAACTAAAACTGTATCGAAGAAAAAGGAATGGGGAGTGTGTTATTTTATTTGTTACTTATTAGAATACATTTTAGGTCTTGTTCATTTGTCAAGGAACAGCACCTTCAGTGCTCACAAAGTGATCTGGGAACTTGTCCCGTACGCTCTCGAGTTCTTACTTGCGTGGTCTCGTACATCTTTTAAACCAATCAGCTCTAAAGTTTCGTCCAGCTTCAATCCACTTAGTTAGTGAACAAAGTTGTGCAGCACACAACACGCTCTAATTAATACTGCACAGAACAGTATACGAAATGTACAACCTGTGTAGTGGAGCGCTCCCGGTAAGCTTTAATGTCACAGTCATTCTGAAGTGGTTAAGGAACTTTGCTCATTTTTCTTTCACTGTCTTATATAGTGAAAAAAATAAATAAATGGGAAAAGGAAGCGCATCATTCTCTTGAATATCGGATGAATTCAGTTCATTCGTAAACGTCGGTGACTTCTGTGCTTTCCTTTCAATAACAAGCGAAGAGCAACACTTTCTCATCAAAATTTGTCTGTCACCGCTGCTGTCACCTCTCTATTGAACCTAAACAGAAGAATATGTCAAGATTATCCGACTTCTCCACTTGGCACTTCATTATCTATCGTCCACAGCTACACTCGCTCCCTCCAAAGGGTGAAAAGATAATATGTCAGATAAAATATCAACAGTCACCTACAACTGAACAATTAAAATCAGTAAATAAACCAATAGCAACCGGAATACCAACTTGTAAAACTGAAACGTTACAAACTTATACAGCAACATAATATTTACACATTTGGCGTCGTGCACAATTTCTTCTATAATCTACTTGTATTTCACAACAGTTGAATGTAACATAACATCCGCCCATTGTTAATTTACCGAAATGTTTGGGAAATAAAGTACGGTGAATCTTGATAACTACCACCTACTCAAATTTAAAGCACTAACGAATCCCAAAAGAGATTTCACACGTACCAATTTATTCATCGTTTCTCATAACAAAAGTGTGAAATCAGTGAACTAAAATAATCAATATAAAATGAGGCTTTACATTAAGAAATAGTGACACACTTATTTGATCGAAAGACTGCAAGACAGTTGATAGATATTGAGGAAGTTGGCATAAAATGTTTACATACTTACATACTACACCGGCCCGCGGTCTGATTTTAATGCTGCGTGAAGTAAAAGAAAGTATGACGAATAAGTGGAAAAATACACAACAATGTACTGACTGAAATGGTTAAGACAATTCCTGCAAAACGCTTTCAGAAGAAACAATGCGACCAACAAACCTTAGAAGAATGTTATGATTGTTGCTTAGTTCGAGCTGATGTACCGTGCCCAAACGCAAGAGAAACTTTAACATCCAGATCAAGATGGCTAGAACTATCGATGAGGAATGAATAAATAGGTCACTTAAAAAGAATAGATGGCGTTACCAATAAACATACTTATGGAAAAGAAAAGCTAAATGAGGACATTGAGAGTAATTGGATTGGAAGGCAATTTCTGTAAGTAAAAAATAGAATGTGTAACTAATTACACAGGCTGATATGGGACGACGGAAAGAAATCATTGAGTACAGCAATTTTGGCCAATGCTGAACAAACTCAGAATCTATTGGAAATTGATTACATTAAGAATTTTGTTATTGTTGGGCAGTGTTATTTCGCAAGCAATAAGCAAAGTTATTCTACCATTTACTCCGATTGCTGTTTTTCTTCCATTACTTTCACTTTTTTATTACACATTTTTTTCTTTCAGACGTCGTTGAGGCACATCGGTTCCGACGGTGCCACCAATGAAGACGTGCAGCCGTGAGCCAGAGGGGATGTGACGCGTTCATCTCGTGTAGGCAGCGCACACTAGGAGCCGCCACGTGATGTGGCAGGGAGTGCGACCGCTGCGACGGAACCGCGGCTCCAGATAATGTTTGACAGCTGGCCGGCTGTCAACACTGCCGTGGCTCGACACACACCAGCTGACGGCCGTCACGCGAGGAGGTGTGACGCCTGATGTGAGGTGACGTGACGTGATGTGATGGCGACACCTGGTGCTGCGCTGGACTCTGCGCGCAGTCAGCTTCCATGGAACACCGAGGCTGATCCATCGAAATATCTCAAAATTCCTCTCACGCTAACGTACTACTGGCGTAATACAATGAAGCGCCAAAGAAACCGGTATAGGCATGCATATTCAAATACAGAGTTATGTAAACATCGAGAATACGGCACTGCGGTCGACAACGCCTGTATGAGACAACAAGTATCTGGTGCAGTTGTTAGATCGGTTACTACTGCTACAGTGCTACAGTGCGTTTCAACGTGGTGTTATAGCCGTCGCACGAGAGATCGGACAGAGCATCTCCGAGGTAGCAATGAAGTGGGGATTTTCCCGTACGACCTTACCATGAGTGTAAAGTGAACATCAGTAATCTGATAGAACATCAAATCTCCGACATCGCTGCTGCCGGAAATAGATCCTGAAAGAACGGGACCAACGACGATTGAAGATAAATCGTTCAACGTAGCAGAAGTGCAACCCTTCCGCAAAATGCTGCAGATTTCAATGTTGGGCCATAAACAAGTGTCAGCGTGCGAACCATTCATATAGTTCAAATGGCCCTGAGCACTATGGGACTTAACTTCTAAAGTCATCAGTCCCCTAGAACTTGGAACTACTTAAACCTAACTAACCTAAGGACATCACACACATCCATGCCCGGGGCAGGATTCGAACCTGCGACCGTAGAGATCGCACGGTTCCAGACTGTAGTGCGAACCATTCAACGAAACATCATGGACATGGGCTTTTGGAGCAGAAGGCCCACTTGTGTACCTTTAGTGACTGCACGACACAAAGCTTTACGCCTCACCTGTGCCTACGATACAGTCCGCATATGAAGATTGTCATGAGTTCGAACGGCTTCAGATAATATTCATTTTAGTTTCTTAGTCTTTATTATTGGACTGTTGATGAATAAAATGAGCCTCGTTTCAAATTGTATCGAGCGGGTGGACGTGTACGAGTATAGTGACAACGTCCATGGACACCATGTCAGCAGGGGACTACAGGGTGGCTGAGGATCTGTAATGGAGTGGGGTTTATGCAGTTGCAGTGAAATGGCTCCCCCGATACGTCTAGATACGACTCTGGCAGGTGACAATTACGTAAGCTTCCTGTCTGATCACCTGCATCCATTCACGTCCATTCTGCATTCCGACGGACTTGGGCAATTCCAGCAGGATAATGGAATAAACCACACGACCAGAATTGCCACAGAGTAGCTCCAGGAAAAATCTTCTGCTGGCGACGAAACTTCCAGACATGAACATTATTGAGCATATCTGGGATACCTTGCGACGTGCTGTTCAGGAGAGATCTCCACCGCTCGTACTCTTACGTTTATAGACAGCCCTGCAGGGTTCATGGTGTCAGTTCCCTCCAGCACCACTTCAGACATTAGTCGAGTCCATGCCACATCGTGTTGCGGCACTTCTGCATACTCGCGGGGGCTCTACACGATAGTAGGCAGGTGTACCAGTTTATCTGGCTCTTCAGTGCAGAAGATACCTTTTCCTACTAGGCAACAGTGGTACTATAGTGGGATTAAAAGTATTTGATAGCTGCTTTCCTCCAATCAGAGTGCTGAACGTCACTGTCGAACTGTCCACAGCTTACCAATCCGGCACAAGAATTGTTCAGTTCACTTCCAGTTCCTTGTCTGGCTTTTTCTCTTGATGTGTTTGGATCTCGAATCGTTCTATTTCGCACTTCGTCAGACATGATAACCACTCCATAAACAGCACACACACACACACACACACACACACACACACACACACACACACACATTAAAGATGGTAACGAAATACACATGTTTCGTACACTGCACTAGTCAAACACTACTAGATCCTTTCGCACAGGACGAAATTCGGAATTCAGGGTCACATACTCAATTATTGCCGCACAGATCGGCCAACAACAGATAATTTTCATACGACATTTTGCAGGTAATAAAACATTGTTAGAACTGGTTCTATACGGCGGTACAAAAATGACTCTGAGCACTATGCGACTTAACTTCTGAAGTCATCAGTCGCCTAGGACTAATTAAACGTAACTAATCTAAGGACATCACACACATCCATGCCCGAGGCCGGATTCGAACCTGCGACCGTAGCGGTCGCTCGGTTCAAGACTGTAGCGCCCAGAACCGATGCCACTCCGGCTGGCACGGCGATACAAATAACACCATTACGTGAAGTACTACGGCATCACAGTCGTTAAGATACAGTTCGCATATGAAGATTGTCATGTGTTCGAACTGCTTCAGATAATATATTTTTTTCGTTTTTAAGTAATTATTAAAATAACTAATTATTGTTTTTCAATTAATTGGATTAGATGTAATTTTTCATTTTTAATATTTTTTCGCATAATTTTCGCAGTCCTACATTTTTTTCTTTCCGTCTTCCTTGGAATCTGCCTGTGTCGCATATATCCTGTAATCGAGTGCAAGCCAGGACTGCTCATCCGCTGGTATCGCATCAGAACGTGTAGCTAGAGTGAGGATATTTTTACGTAATCGATGACAACGAGAAGTTAGAGTTGTCTTTTACTGCTGAAATTGGAATTTCCTGTCTTGAGTTTGCTCGTAGAGGTCCGCTTCAAATGCCCTGAACATACTGAGCAGCTTGATGGCTGCCATTTTCTAGGCTGCACTGCACATAACGAGATTGAGATCAGGTTAGAACACGAGTGTAAATTCGCACCTGCAAAACGCATCATCTGCCGCAGTTCAGTCACTGATCACTTAAAATCATTGTGGAGAGAACAGCTGTGCAGCTGATGGCAACCTTTACGAACACTGCTCCGCTTTGCAAGAACAACACTTCAGCTTTCCAGAGCTGTGGATCGAAGGAGATAGCAATGGCATCATTTTCAGAGTGGCAGTTGACTATTCCTTGATAGTTCCGCCAATTTGCTACGAAATATTTATAAATTCTATACACAAACTTTCCTAGTAAATCGGTCTGTCAATTAAGCCTGGCTTTACCAACGACGGGAAGGGGGGGGGGGGGACTTCGTAGGCCCACTGATTCGGTATTTATACGTCGTATCCATTTTTTTCGGAATATGAAATTGAATGCAAATCTAACTGTTAGTTACTGCATTTATAACTGAGTAATTAGAGAATTTATTAATTAAAATTCACTTATATTATTTTTTCTCTATTTGCCATAGACGTCCATCACCCCCCTCCCAACCCCTCACCCATCCGGTTGGTAATACTAGCGAAAGATTTGAGGTGGTTCGGACGATATAGTGGCCGAGCGGTTCTAGGCGCTTCAGTCTCGAACCTCGCGACCGCTACGGTCACAGGTCATCCTGCCTCGGGCATGGATGTGTGTGATGTCCTTAGGTTAGTTACGTTTAAGTATTTCTAAGTTCTAGAGGACTGATGACCTCAGATGTTCAGTCCCATGGTTCTCAGAGCCATTAGAACCATTTGGGACGGTATAAATATTTAGAACGAAACTAACTTTTGCAATATATTTTTATGAAGTCGATCGTTTATATTTTTACGTCTCTGTTGTTGGTGAACAACGTTCACGTGATAGTTCTATTTAAAAAGTACTTGAAGTAATTTTTAACGAATCGGATTCAGATGAAATTTAAGTGGATGATAAATCGGATGAAATTGGAACTGATTCAGCGTCTGAGTATGAAGATTAGACTCAGCCCACCTCACCAGATGCTAATGATAAATTCATTGTCAAAAGCGGACGCGAGTGTGTTACGGAATCATTTCGATAATACGGACGTTCTGTACAAAATATAGTACGGGGAAGAACAGGGGTAGGACAACAAGCAAAAACTGATTCTCAGAAAGAGACCATAGAGCTCATTTATACATCCCATGATATGAATCCAATAAAACTACACTCAAATGAAGAGGCTTGTTGGTTAAGTATTCAGTACACCGGTGAAAATTAGTTATTTTTTTTTATAAGGCCTCTTACTAATCATGGGTTCAAATCATGACAGTAAGGTACCTGTCCAAGATTTATGGTCTATGCTTCAGGGACGATAAGTGTAAAGTGGATCAATTAGTCGGACCCGATTTTCGAATTACCTAAAATATTGAGGTTTAATGATAAGAATACGAGAGAAATTCGTCGCCAAACTGAGAAGTTCGCTGCAATGAAGAAAATTTTTGAATGCTTGAATTCTTCATTTCCATTGTATTTCATTCCTAGTCTACACTCCACAGTGGATCAGATATTGCTTTTGTTCCATAGGCGCTCCTCATTCAAGGTGCTTCTAAAAAGAAGAACCTGGGAATTTTTATTAGAATGTTGTCTAAAACCCATTGAGAAACCAGGCCGCAATGTTATTACGGTTCGGTACTACACTTCAGTGGAGCTCAAATGGCTCTGAGCACTATGGGACTTAACATCTGAGGTCATCAGTCCCCTAGAACTTAGAACTACTTAAACCTAACCAACCTAAGGACATCACACACATCCATACCCGAGGCATGATTAGAACCTGCGACCGTAGCGGTCGTGCGGTTCCAGACTGAAGCGCATAGAACCGCTCGGCCACAACGGCCGGCTTCAGTGGAGCCTGTTGAGAATATATGGAATGATTATCACCTCACACTTGTTGGTATCCTGAGATCGAACAGACGGCACATACTTGAAGGCCTGAAGACTACAACTGGCCGCAGTGTATGCCCATCCATCTTCACCTATACTCGTCCTGAGACACGGTGACCACCAGTTACTCTCGCATCAACTCTAGTTCGTGACAAACCAAAGCTACTGCTGTTGATGCTTCCGGCTTATCACTCAGAAGAGGTGATCAGTAAAGACTCAAAAAAGACTAACGTAAATCCTTCTATAATCCTACAACGGGAGGCGTGGACACCATAGACCAGATGGCAGACATTACCCCACGAAGAGAGGAACAAGAAGATTGCCTAATGTCCCTCTTTTACACTCTCATTGGTATAACAGCAACAAATGCATATTCAGTGTTGCTTCTCAACTTAACAGACTGGAAAAAGAATTTGCTAAATCACAGAAGAGTTCTTCACACTAACTTAGGCCTTGAACCAATAAGGCCTCAAGTACATAAACGAGCACGAAATTCGCATGGGCTTCAGAAGGCATAGTAATGGTATTAGAAAGCAGTGCACAACAGAAGCGCAGCTCCACTGTGGAACCTTTACCGGCAACAGCAGGGGCAGGAATACGTGGACGGTACCACCTACTCTGCCAAAAAGCTGCAACTAAAAATATCAAGTACTAAAGTTCGGAAAAATCAACTGTTATCTGCCCTCAGTGCCACAAACAAGTGTGTGGAAAACACAGCAAGAAGACCGTGTTGTGTGAAAAATGGGTTTCAGATGAGACAGTAAATTCTGTTTGGTTCGTGTGGTGGACTGAAATTAAATAGTTGTGTTTTATAAGAGAACACAATTATGAGCGTTACTGGAAAAAATTATGCAAATTGAATTTTATAATTTGTTGATTTTTTTCCTTTACAATTTAATTTTTTATTATCCAGTACACAAAAAAATCTCTAAGCACCTCTAAGTGCTTTCAGTGGTATCAGAAGTAAATAAAGTTGCCTTATGCTAAATCAAATTGCCACTCTCCTTCTGGGCCTTCTAGTCGTCAGAGTGTTTTGCTTTTGCTTCATTCACATCACAATCAACATTCTCCAACTGTCACTACGCGATACTGCTAGTGGACTCTTGTGCTGCAGCTCTTCAATCGGAAGGTATAGAGTCGAATCTAGGTGATCAGATCAACTGTAGTTCAGGTTTCTCTACAATGGTTTCTGGTATCCACAGATGCACTCCAAGGAAATACATTGACCCGAACCCTCAAAACTTTGCCTTGCACACTCGATGTCTCTGCACGTGACTTGTGGAACCTGATGTCAAGTCCACTTGATCTGCTGTTTTCCATTACACACTGCCACTTATCGATGTTCAGGTTATGTATGCCAGTGCAACTGATTACTTTTTTCTGTATTTGCAGTAAGGAACAGTGTCTACTTAATTTAATTAACAGTATTGGACTCATTTTGTTTGTGTGTTAATGCTGTCTGACAGCCATGACTGGAAAATCGAATTAAGCTATACGTTTCCTTCATTTCAATCAAACATTCGCTTTCAATCTGGCGTGCCTATTTCAAGACCACGTCCGTGTGCCCATTGTCTCCACAAGAAGCCCAGGATAGTACTCCATATTTCTTCAGCTGCAAATCAGATTTCAGGTGCATTTGAATTCACTGCTAGGAACTTTCCTCCATACCTTTCAACTGAATGCTACCGCGAAATTCTATAAGTGAACCTATTTTTGCTTTCTGCCCTTCACACCGTTTCCAGAGACACACATTCAGGCTCTGGTACTTTGCACAGGTGCAATGATCTTTACAAAACTACACCAATGAAAAGAGAAAGAAGTGGATTTAAGCTCATTGTTTTATAATGGGTGACGGATATTATTTCAAACAAAATAATTTAGAAACACATTCCTCCACAAAATTAGTGGAATTAGTTTACTAGTGCGTTTTTAATTCGTACGTTCAGGCACAAATTGAAACGACAAAATAGATTACAAGATGTGTTCCATTGGTTTTATCGTCGCTCTGTGAAACATAGTTTCTCATCAGCCATGGCTCGAAAGCTTTCTATGGAAGTGGCTGTGTATTCATTACACGGTGCGAATGAGGTTATAATCTTGTCACGTTGCGGCCGTAAAAGTCTCAGAACTGCACCCCAGAGAATTTTACTCTCGCAATCGCGAAGCGCTTCTTCTACTTAGCTAAAGAAAATTACAAAAAATAACTGCCTGGTCTTACACTTAACTTTATTAAGTGCGATGGTCCTGTGTAAACAGTTCATCTGAAAACAGAGGTAATATTTTTTCTCCAGAGTCGCATGTATTTTTTGTGTAGTTCCACAGTTTCATTGATTGTAAACGGTGTGGCTTCCTCAGTCAGATTCCGATATGGCCATATTTTGCCAATTGTAGGGTGTAATTCATAGCTCTTTTATCTGATATATTCTATGTCATAATAAACTCCGCACAACAATGACTGTAAAGATTTATTTAGGTAAGATTCACTTTCATCCATTACCGGGCAAAATTCTCTTGTACCATTATTAAATTATTTTACGAAGTAGCACCTGTTTCCTTTTTATGTATATCATTCCTCATATACCGTTATCTGACAAGAACAATTTCATTGTCCGGCCTCTGGCTCACATATCCTCACACCTGCGCGCCTCTTGCTATTTCCACAAATACGTCGTCAATTACATGACATGCGATTATTAATCATCTACAACATCATGCAATATAACTCAACGTCCTCTAAACCATCTTAATAAATCAAAAACGATGTCGTGCACCTAATCAATGTGAAATATCGTACAATGCTTCTTGGTTACTGGGAAACTGTGTATGAGACCTATATTTCCGCTTCATAACGTTCCAGATCTTTCTGTGTCCAGCAAATCTCCGTGAAATCATTAAAAAAAACGTAGCATAGGATACTTATCCAGCATGCCAAACACTGGTTACATACTTAGGAGGAGCCTAGAACAAATCGCCGTTCTGTCTCCGGTTCCTGTCCTTTGCGTACATCGATAATTCCATTATAATGAACATGCCCAATTTCCTTCATAGCAGACATTTTTATTTATATCATTGAAAATCTGATAAAATGTTTATCATTCAGACCGCAACACGTGTTATAGGCTGAGATATTTCGCGCCATAAACCAATCCTGATTCTTTCTACAAAGCTGACTAGATATTCACATATTTTCACATAATGTCCACGTGGTATACACCGTTTCACTCTATGAAGTCTGTCAGATAACATGAATTGTCGAAACTAACTGCAACGTTTTGATAGAATACATAGTAAAATTCTTTATAAAAACGGTGGATTGCAACCTGGGAAAGATCCTTCCTCATACACGTCCATTCTGATGTTTCGAACAAATACTAATGGCCTAAGCCATGGCGAAATGTTAAAATCTGCCTCATTATAGTTTCCTTTCTTTATACATTCATTTTTTAAAGAAACAGCAGTTTCAGTGACCGTACTTTCAAATGGTTGCCAACTAGGAAAAAAATTATAGTGATTTTTTCCATCACTATGACGTATAATGTAGCCTATTTTCTTTGGCAGACATATAGCTTTTCCAATAAATTACAGTAGGTCAAAAGAAAAACTTCTTTTTCATGCTGCACATTAAGTTCTTTTATTTATCTTGTCCATCCAGACGCGATACACCTTGTTACAAGGTATCTTCAGGGTTTTCCTGAAATATTACATGATTTTTTCATTTTCATATACAGGTTAGTGTTAACATTTATATGTTACAGATTTAAAACACTTGGTAGAGGTTTTCATAACAAATGCAAAAACACTTACAGATCAGTGTCTGATTCATTATTTTTAAGCCAACAACTTTCTCTCTGTTGACAAACTAGCTGAAAGTTTGCACATTTCCTTTTGGTCACTGTTTTCAACGTATAGTAATAGCACTATCATTTTCTGTGTGTCTAGTGTCATTTGTGTCTGTCGCTTTTCCCAACTTTTACAGGTTTTGCTTTCAGTTGTGTGCTCTGTAAATACATGTGTGCTGATGTAAGTTCTGCTGTCATTTTCATGACTTTCTCTCTTGTAGCAGGTTTGTGGTTACTTTCTCTTAAACGTTCTGCAAACGTTGAGTGGCTTGTTCGATATTTCCATGCTCTGATATGTTCTTTGTACTGGGTGGCGAATGTTCTGCTGTTTTGTCCTACATACTTCCAATCACGTGTTTTGTATTTTAGTTGTTATATTTCTGCTTTTGGGTAGATGTCTATATCTTTTGTTACTTTTGGAATTTATTGTACTTTTCGATTGAACTGTCTATTTTGAATGCTATGTTGATTCCTTGTCTTTCAAAAATGTTTGCTACTTTCTGTGCGAGTTTGTGTTTGTAGGTCATTGTGCACCATATTGAAACTCCTTTCTTGTTTTTATGTGTTATTTTGTCACTGTTGCTCTCTTGCTGCATGTCCTTGTCTGCCTGCTGTTTTGTTCTGCTGTTGTTTTTGTCTGAATATGTGTCATGTTTATTGACTGTATTTGTTGTTTAATTTTTTCGTTTAACTTTGTGAATGGATTACTATTGTACCCATTATTTATTGGTATTTGTTTGATGCTGTCTAGTTAGTTTGGTAGTTTTCTGTTGAATCAACGTAGCATGTACTTCATTGGTGACTGCTTCTGTCGATGTGAGTTATTTGAAGTCTTATGTATCACATTGTCCACAGTTGTAAGTTTACAGTAAATTTCAAAGCTTTGCTGATTCTTTTCTTTTTTAATAGTGGTATCTAAAACGTATTTTGGTTGTCTAGTTTTAATTTCCGTTGTGGATCTTATGTTTTTGTATATTGTGTTAATATCTACATGCAAGTGATGAATTTTTGCTGGTGGTTAATCAGTTAAACCAAGGATATCAGCCATATATCGGATCTAATAAAGTATGTTGTTATTCTTAGTGATAATGTTTCTCAAAAACCAGGTTCCCTAATGGTTTATGAATATGTTGGCTTGTACACCAGACACTAGGGATCCCATTGCTTGCCCATCTTCTTTTAAATACTGTTGTTGTTGTTGTCTTCAGTCCTGAGACTGGTTTGATGCATCTCTCCATGCTACTCTATCCCGTGCAAGCTTCTTCATCTACCAGTACTTACTGCAGCCTACATCCTTCTGAATCTGCTTAGTGTATTCATCTCTTGGTCTCCCTCTACGATTTTTACCCTCCACGCTGCCCTCCAATACTAACTTGGTGATCCCTTGATGCCTCAGAACATGTTCTACCAACCGATATCTTCTTTTTGTCAAGTTGTGCCACAAACTACTCTTCTCCCCAATTCTATTCAATACCCCCTCATTAGTTATGTGATCTACCCATCTAATCTTCAGCATTCTTCTGTAGAACCACATTTCGAAAGCTTGTATTTTCTTCTTGGGCAAACTATTTATCGTCCATGTTTCACTTCCATACAGGGCTACACTCCATACAAATACTTTCAGAAACGAATTGCTGACACTTAAATCTAAACTCAATATTAACAAATTTCTGTTCTTCAGAAACAATTTCCTTGCCATTGCCAGTCTACATTTTATATCCTCTCTACTTCGACCATCATCAGTTATATTCCTCACCAAATAGCAAAACTCATTTACTACTTTAAGTGTTTCATTTCCTTATCTAATTCCCTCAGCATCACCAGACTTACTTCGACTAAATTCCATTATCCTCGTTTTGCTTTTGTTGTTGTTCATCTTACATACTCCTTTCAAGACACTGTCTATTCCGTTCAACTGCTCTTCCGAGTCCTTTGCTGTCTCTGACAGAATTACAATGTCATTGGCGAACCTCAACGTTTTTATTTCTTCTCCATGGACTTTAATACCTACTCCGAATTTTTCTTTTGTTTCCTTTGCTGCTTGCTCAATATACAGACTGAATAACATCAGGGAGAGACTGCAACCCTGTCTCACTCCCTTCCCAACCACTGCTTCCCTTTCATGTCCCTCGACTCTTATAACTGCCATATGGTTTCTGTACAAATTGTAAATACCCTTTCGCTCCCTGTATTTTTCCCCTGCCACCTTTAGAATTTGAAAGAGAATATTCCAGCCAACATTGTCAAATGCTTTCTCTAAGTCTACGAATGCTAGAAATGTAGTTTTGCCTTTCCTTAATCTACTTTCTAAGATAAGTCGTAAGGTCAGTATTGTCACACGTGTTCCAACATTTGTGCTGAATCCAAGCAGATCTTCACCGAGGTCGGCTTCTACCAGTTTTTCCATTCGTGTGTAAAGAATTCGCGTTAGTATTTTGCAGCTATGACTTATTAAATTGATAGTTCGGTAATTTTCACATCTCAGTTCCAACAATTTGTCTGTTTCTGTGATGTAGTTTTCTGGTAGCTGCCTGTTACCCTTCAGGATTTGTTCTATAAATATTATTGTTTCTGCTACAGGTGTGTTAGAGTATATACTTTCTATTTCAACGTAGAGAAAGGTAGTTCCGTCTTGGATCCTTACATCTTTTATAGGTTGTATTAACTATGAGGTATTCCGTATAGTTAAGTCCTCTTCTGTTTTATAGGTTACAGATAGAGGGTACTCATCTTTTGAACTATTTTAATTTGTATTCAGCGGTCACAAAATGGGCCACTGCAAGAAACTTATTATACAGGGTGATTCAAAAAGAATACCACAACTTTAAAAATGTGTATTTAATGAAAGAAACATAATATAACCTTCTGTTATACATCATTACAAAGAGTATTTAAAAAGGTTTTTTTTTCATTGAAAAACAAGTTCAGAGGTGTTCAATATGGCCCCCTGCAGACACTCGAGCAGTATCAACCCGACACTACAACTCGTTCCACACTGTCTGTAGCATATCAGACGTAACAGCTTGGATAGCTGCTGTTATTTCTTGTTTCAAATCATCAATGGTGGCTGGGAGAGGTGGCCGAAACACCATATCCTTAACATACCCCCATAAGAAAAAATCGCAGGGGGTAAGATCAGGGCCTCTTGGAGGCCAGTGTTGAAGTCCTCTGTCACGGGCTGCCTGGCGGCCGACCCATCGCCTCGGGTAGTTGACGTTCAGGTAGTTACGGACAGATAAGTGCTAATGTGGTGGCGCTCCATCCTGCTGAAATATGAATTGTGCTTCTTGTTCGAGCTGAGGGAACAGCCAATTCTCTAACATCTCCAGATACTGTAGTCAGGTTACAGTAGCACCTTCGAAGAAAAAGGGACCAAAAACTTTATTGGCTGAAATGGCACAGAAAACGTTCACCTTAGGCGAGTCAGGTTCATATTGAGTTGTTTCCCGCGGATTCTCAGTGCCCCATATACAGACATTGTGACGGTTGAGTTTCCCGTTAGTGTGGAAAGTTGCTCCATCACTAAACACAATCTTTGAAACGAAAGATTCGTCTGTTTCCATTTGAGCAAGGATAAAATCGTAGAAATCGATTCTTTTAATCTTATCAGCTGCAGACAGAGCTTGAACCAATTTCAGACGATAAGGTTTCATAACTAACCTTCTTCGTAGGACTCTCCATACAGTTGATTGTGGAATTTGCAGCTCTCTGCTAGCTCTGCGACTCGATTTTCCTGGGCTGCGAACAAATGCTTGCTGGATGCGTGCTACATTTTCATCACTCGTTCTCGGCCATCCAGAACTTTTCCCTTTGCACAAACACCCATTCTCTGTAAACTGTTTATACCAACGTTTAATACACCACCTATCAGGAGGTTTAACACCATACTTCGTTCGAAATGCACGCTGAACAACTGTCGTCGATTCACTTCTGCCGTACTCAATAACACAAAAAGTTTTCTGTTGAGCGGTCGCCATCTCAGCATCAACTGACGCTGACGCCTAGTCAACAGCGCCTCAAGCGAACAAATGTACTACTAAATGAAACTTTATAGCTCCCTTAATTCGCCGACAGATAGTGCTTAGCTCTTCATTTTGTCGTTGCAGAGTTTTAAATTCCTAAAGTTGTGGTATTCTTCGTGAATCACCCTGTATATTTATTCATGTATGGTACATTCTGCTCAATGGAATTAATTTTTTGGATGATCAATCTCTGGCTGCCACGAATTCGACTCCTGTGCCAACATCTTCATCTCAGTATAAGTCTCCGTCTTCTTCTACAGTTTTTACCTTCTGCTGCTCCCTACCATGCAAGCTATTTCTTGATGCATTAACACGTGGTCTAGCAATCCGTTCTTTCTTCTTGTTAATCCTTTCCATGTATTCCTGTTCTCGTCGATTCTACAGAGAATCTCCTCATCCATAACCTTCTCAGTGAAGGTTGCTTAGAATATCCTCATGTAGGACTATTTTCTAATTACGTGCGTGTGTTCCTTTTCTTGCAAGTGAAACAAACAAGCAGTTACAACTGTTAATGCTTGAAAAACAAAGAACGCAACCGACTGTCGCCTTGGAGTTCGTCTTAACATGTTCGATCCATTCGTAGCAGTCAATGACCTTACGTTACCGGTGATTGCGTCAGCGGTGGGAGTAAGTACGTGAGCGTCAATAATTTTGTGACATCCTAAAAAAGAAGCGCTGTTTGTTAACGGAAGGGATAGGACTACACAGTCGTTGCTGGAGAAAAGGCTATTGTTTATGTTTCAATGTCCGTGTTAAACCGAATATTTTACAAGAGCACACTGGGACCCTTCTGTGGAAAGGACACGTGAAATGTCAGTTCAAAAGAAGAGTTTGCTTTTTATAATTTTGAACATGAGTGTGGTTCAGTAACGGTGCAAGTAGATACTTCACCAGATTGGAAAATAGCAGCCAATCACTTGCAGAATTAAAGGTTTATTAACACATATTAACACATTGGAAATAGACTCGTTGAATCACATATTGAGAAAAAGGGATACTGGATGCGAGAGCCTTTTGTCTAGTGCATTGTGTGTGTCAACCACAAAGATCAACAGTTAAAATGTACATCTGAGGGCAGTAGCCTGAAACTCCCTCTAAAACCACTGGATAGAACAGGTGATTAGGACTGTGGAAAGGGCCAGATCAGTTGGCGGTCAGTTTCACTTCAAAATTGAAATTTCTTGTAATTTACTCACACATTTAAACCAAAACGACACATAGCCGAACCTTTACACTTACAAACGTCTGAAGTCCACAATTAAATTTGAAAACTTTTGAAATATATTACCATAAACTTTTTAGGCAGAAGGCCGCAATATTTTCGCTTAAGGGGTAATTTTGAGAATAAGGCTTTAAGCGGCTGAAGGCCCACAGTTGATTTTCCAAAAATTCAAAAAATACCTTAACCTTTAAATTTTAAGTGGCCGAAAGCACACTAAATGAAAAGGAAACGCAAAGACGATAACTAAATTTAAGAATAAGGTTTTAAGCGGCTGTAGGCCCACAATTGATTTTCCAAAAATTCAAAATAGCTTAAACCTTTAAGTTTTAAGTGGCTGACAGCGCACAAAATGAATCGATAGCACAACAACAGTAACTTTCATCAAACTATCCACTTACCAGAATTCAAACTTGCTTATAGCGGCTGATGGCCCTTGATTTACATAAAACACAATAGCAAATTTTTCTTTTAAAGCATTGGCTACAAGAGGTTACCAACAGACCATTAAACACCCATTAAAAGTACAGTATAGACAACGGAACTCAGACGCTTCCAAGGGGGGGGGGGGGAGGGAGGGTTGCCCTCGAAACATTAACATTCACTCAGGTTGGACAGGTGGTGGGCCCAAATACGGTTGATCCGCCGGTAACCCAACCAAGAGACAGTCACGGACCGACCGACCAAGCGACTTGCTAACCGGAACACTAATGGCCAAAAGGCAGAAAATTCCGCTGGTGCACTTGAATTATAGTGGACCAATATAGTTAATTCCACGGCATGGCGGCTCGATTTCACAACCGATCAGCGTTAGTCACAGTAAAAGCTCCCCAACAGCGAACCACGGAAACGAACGATACAACATGAACGGACGTGGCTTGGGTACTTCAGACACCACTGAACTTTGACGTCCTGCGTCGTTGAGCCACGTAGCTCGTAGCAATCTGACAGCTCCACACATGTTCCCACACTGCACGGGGACTGCCAGCGAACACAGCCGACTGCGCCACACGGATATCCTCCATGGTCTGCACCAACGGAACGACTGCCTGCACACACCCTAGCCGGAAACTATATACACAAGACCAAAGATGGTACACGGTGCAAATATCGATACACATCGCTTCTGCCACACGTAGGAGGAGGAAGGACCATGGCATAACCGCAGCGACGGTAGGAAACTAAACGCAGGCAGACTGCCAAGTTCAAGCAAACTCATAGTTCGGAGTGAGCACGGCTCATAGCCCAACGCATGCACGTCTTATTTGGCTCACGTCACTGGACATGTATGTTACATGCTAAATGTCAATTGGATGCAATGTCACATTATTTTTTTTAAATTTTTTACGACAATGCCCTACAGCACTGGGCTACTACCGTCAACTATGCATTTTAACTTTTGATATTTGAGACTGACATGCGCATTGTACAAGACAACAGTCTTTTGTCTACAACATTATTGTCAATATGTCATTCTGGTAGTCCATTCCTCCTCTCAACAAGACAAATTTATATCTGTCGACATCATGGTAAAGAGTTGACAAAACCTTAAATTCTGCGGCTAGTTGGCTATTATTTTCCAATCTTATCAGAATTTTGCTTGTGGCGAGAAACAAACCGACATTTTCCGTCGCCAGTGGTTCTCCCATCAAACACATTCTGAGCAGTATTTATCGAGCTGACTCAAGGCAAACAATGCAAAACCCAAATTTCGATTGTATGCTGTAACAGTACAGGAAGAGCTGCTGACGGCTCTTGGCCGAGAGGGAGGAATAACATCTTTGGCGACACATGCCTACATGTTATTTTCGTGTAGAACTGATCGTGTTTGATTCTGACCATAAATACGAGAAGACTTGTGTAAAACTGTTTTAAACAGAAACTTGCCGAAACGTGGCCTGTATCACCTTATCTGACCAATGTGATTCAGCTACGCAATAACCGCGCTGCCTATAGTTATCAAACAAATGTCGTAACCGAAGGGCTGTGCACAAAATAGACAACAAAAATAAAGAAAGGTTAACTTTATTTCTCCATAACGCGCATTAACATGATGAAGGGGGGAGGGGGGAAGGAGTACTCACGTTCACCTTAGATTTTTTTAATATCAAAAGTCGTCACTTTTTCTTGACTTACATTAACAACATAGTATTTAAATTAAAGTCCAGAACTTGAAAATATTTTTGGCCCCCTCTCAGGAATGCCAACTTTGTATACTGGGTACCACAGAATGCTTGCAGGATGAGGGGACGGTGTACCTTATCGGGGTACCTTATGAACACCACAAAGAATTGAAGAAGGCTAATTTCGTTAACTGTTGTTGACTTACTCTTACAGCATACTATTTAAAGAGATATTGATGTGTAAGTGAGGTCTTGAACCTGACAATGTTGAATATGACATTGATGTAGGAAAGTGGTATCTACTATTAAGATTTAAATTTTTGGGTTAACCTTAAATAATAAATCTAAAACATTTACGAAATCTGGTAGAATAATTCATTAAAATCAATAAATATCTTTTCAAAAAGAAAAATAAAGCACCTGACTGTATTACAACATTATCAAAAGTTGGCATAAAGTAACGTCCTCCCCCCCACCCCCCACCCCCTCTCATCAATTACTGAGCTGTGGCCTATTTTTCGCATGTGTCGAAACGTTGCCCTTTGAAGCGTCGCACAGCTGCAAGATAACGATTTTGCACCATTATGGAGGAATATTGTAGATAACCTTGAACAAAATTTCGCAGTTCTCCGTCACAACGGGAGAGAATCATGGGATTTCTAAAAGTGACCCTTTAACCCTATGGGCAATTTATTTACACTTCCAAAATTGTGGCTTATAGATAAGACGCGAATCATATCTTCTGAACTATTCTCTACGCTAAACGTGTATGTCAGTACGCTAAGTATGCATACCGGAAACATATCTATACATAATAACATTAGCGACCATCTGTCCTTCAGGCTGACTAAAGGTACAGCTCATGTGTAGAAACTCTTGTAACCTCATGAACCCGACATACAGCATATGGTTAATGGACAGCACTATTAAAAAGTGAAGCAGTATGTAGGCCTATTCATTATCTAGAAATATAATTGAATGAAGGAAGTGATACGCAATAGAATCATGGTTCCGACTGGGGCGTCATCAACAGACACAATACCTAGCACCGTCGACTTCCAGGTTTTGCCGAGATTAAGCGAGGTGGAAACGTGCGTAGACCTAACATCATTTTGGCGCAGACCACAGCGTAACGTTAGTAGCTAAAGCCGTGAGAGGTCTATTACGGTGAGACTATGCGTGGGCAAAGTTTGCGAGCAACTGTGTACCTGTGTACTCGTGTGATGCGATGACGGAGTTAACTAACTAGTAGAGGGTAGAATTTCGAGAGTTTAGTGGCTGTCAAAGACACTCTCATCAGGACGTGTGCAATATTGCGTACATGGCAGGGAACTGCATGCTTGCACTCCTGTATCAAGCTCATTGTGCTCGTTGCTTCCACACCGACAAAAGTCGTGCTTCACTGGTTTGGAAAACGATGTTACTCTCGCAGTTGTGGGATGAGTGCTTCCACCTACATTTCCAATAAATATTTTCCATTTCATCTCTTCATACAAAATATCGGTTATTGGCATAGGTAAGGTCTTTCGAGTACTACTACCAAATATTACCTTACACGAAACGATAGAGGCTTGTAACGAAACACGTTCCGTCTTTAGATGTACTAAGCGATTTCTCATTTTCGTCTTGAGTAAAAATGGTTGTTATAGGTAACTTCGATGCCACTGTAACGTACCGGGTGATTAAAAAGTCAGGATAATTTTAAAAACTTAATAAAACAGGTAATAATGTAGATAGTGAGGGAAAATTGACACACATGCATGGAATGACATGGGGTTTTATAAGAACAAAAAAAAGTTCACAAAATGTCCGACAGATGTGCGTCGTTTGGTGATGATCGTGGGCTCAGCCGTCACTTTCGTCATGCTTGGCCTCCCAGGTCCTCAGACATCTGTCCGTGCGATTATTGGCTTTTGGGTTACCTGAAGTCGCAAGTGTATCGTGATTGACATCTCTAGGAATGCTGAATGCCAACATCCAACGCCAATGTGCCTCACCATAACTCCGGGCATGCCTTACAGTGCTGTTCACAACATTATTCCTCGACTACAGCTATTGTTGAGGAATGATGGTGGACATATTGAGCATTTCCTGTAAAGAACATCACCTTTTCTTACTCTGTTAAGCTAATTATTGCTATTCTGATCAGATGTAGCTCCATCTGTCGGACATCTTTGAACTTTTGTATCTTTTTGGTTTTAGTAAAAACCCATGTCAATTTGTATCTCTCTATTTACATTATTCGGTGATTTATTCAATTTTCAAATTTATACTGACTTTTTGATCACCCGGTACTTTTATTAAAACCGGCTGTTCCGGGTGATTTAAGGATGAATTATCACATAAATACACTCTAAGACAAAAGAGAAAAATCGACGCACCACGAAGCTATTATCTGAATGAAATGGAAGTCGGTAGATGTGACGTACATGTATAAACGAATAATTACAATTTCAGAAAAACTGGATGATTTACTTAAGAGAAAGAACTTTTCAAACTAAGGGAGTCAATAACGTGTTAGCCCATCTCTGGCCCTTATGCAAGCAGCAATTCGGATTGGCACTTATTGACAGAGTTGTAGTATGTCCTCCTGAGGGGTATCTTGCCAATTCCATCCAATTGGCGCGTTAAATCTCCAAAATCCTGAGCTGGTTCAAAGCCCCTCTACATAAAACTCCACACTTTCTCAGTTAGGGAGAGATCCGGCAATCTAAATGGCCAAGGTCTGGTTTGGAAAGCACTAACACAAGCAGTAGAAATGGGCAAGGTACGGGCTGGCATCATCTTGCAGAAATGTAAACCAGGAAGTTTCGCGATGAAGGGCTACAGAACGGGGCACAGAATGTCGTCGACATACGGTTGTGTCGCAGATGACAACCAGAGGGGTCCTGATATGAAATAAAACCGCACCTCAGACCACCACTCTGTCAGATACTGTGCGACAGTAGGGATGGTAAGTGAGTGCAGTCGGGGTGCCTCCAGACACGTCTTCGCTGATCCTTCGGGCTAAAGTCTAAGCTCCACCACGGAGGTAGAAAAAGAACGGAGATGGCGCTATAGGTTTACGCTGTACATTGTTTAAAACCAGAGTGGGCCCGGTCTGCCGCCATCTTAAACAGCCCGAAACATTATCAGACTACTGTTTACGATTGCTTCTTGTTCATTTACTCTGTCGTGTGCGCGCAACAACTGTTTTAAATGGTTAAAATTATAGTACTTGTATGAATAACATAATGTCACAATGACAATTTTTGAACGTTTTCATGTTTTTAATGCGTATTTGGTATAGTAAACTACACGTGTGGCCCCGTAAATACACTCCTGGAAATGGAAAAAAGAACACATTGACACCGGTGTGTCAGACCCACCATACTTGCTCCGGACACTGCGAGAGGGCTGTACAAGCAATGATCACACGCACGGCACAACGGACACACCAGGAACCGCGGTGTTGGCCGTCGAATGGCGCTAGCTGCGCAGCATTTGTGCACCGCCGCCGTCAGTGTCAGCCAGTTTGCCGTGGCATACGGAGCTCCATCGCAGTCTTTAACACTGGTAGCATGCCGCGACAGCGTGGACGTGAACCGTATGTGCAGTTGACGGACTTTGAGCGAGGGCGTATAGTGGGCATGCGGGAGGCCGGGTGGACGTACCGCCGAATTGCTCAACACGTGGGGCGTGAGGTCTCCACAGTACATCGATGTTGTCGCCAGTGGTCGGCGGAAGGTGCACGTGCCCGTCGACCTGGGACCGGACCGCAGCGACGCACAGATGCACGCCAAGACCGTAGGATCCTACGCAGTGCTGTAGGGGACCACACCGCCACTTCCCAGCAAATTAGGGACACTGTTGCTCCTGGGGTATCGGCGAGGACCATTTGCAACCGTCTCCATGAAGCTGGGCTACGGCCCCGCACACTGTTAGGCCGTCTTCCGCTCACGCCCCAACATCGTGCAGCCCGCCTCCAGTGGTGTCGCGACAGGCGTGAATGGAGGGACGAATGGAGACGTGTCGTCTTCAGCGATGAGAGTAGCTTCTGCCTTGGTGCCAATGATGGTCGTATACGTGTTTGGCGCCGTGCAGGTGAGAGCCACAATCAGCACTGCATACGACCGAGGCACACAGGGCCAACACCCGGCATCATGGTGTGGGGAACGATCTCCTACACTGGCCGTACACCTCTGGTGATCGTCGAGGGGACACTGAATAGTGCACGGTACATCCAAACCGTCATTGAACCCATAGTTCTACCATTCCTAGACCGGCAAGGGAACTTGCTGTTCCAACAGGACAATGCACGTCCGCATGTATCCCGTGCCACCCAACGTGCTCTAGAAGGTGTAAGTCAACTACCCTGGCCAGCAAGATCTCCGGATCTGCCCCCATGGAGCATGTTTGGGACTGGATGAAGCGTCGTCTCACGCGGTCTGCACGTCCAGCACGAACGCTGGTCCAACTGAGGCGCTAGGTGGAAATGGCATGGCAAGCCGTTCCACAGGACTACATCCAGCATCTCTACGATCGTCTCCATGGGAGAATAACAGCCTGCATTGCTGCGAAAGGTGGATATACACTGTACTAGTGCCGACATTGTGCATGCTCTGTTGCCTGTGTCTATGTGCCTGTGGTTCTGTTAGTGTGATCATGTGATGTATCTGACCCCAGGAATGTGTCAATAAAGTTTCCCCTTTCTGGGACAATGAATTCACGGTGTTCTTATTTCAATTTCCAGGAGTGTATAACTACTTTTCTGTTGATATGTTTCGAATAGACCTAGACGAGAAGAGAAGGAAGTTATGTGAAAACCATGGTTTCGTAATGGATTAAATTCCACTTTTTCAGTGTTTGTATCGATAGAAAATGAAGCTGGGACTTCGAAACCAATGCCTGTTTGCTTAGTGGCACTGTTCATTGTTCTTTACATTTTCAGCTTTCAACACATTTTCACAATATGTTTTATGCTCACATCTGCGAAAACTTACTAACTTTTTCTTTGCTAGGCCATACACGTGTGCAATGAGGAATGAAGCAAGGCATCTTGTGCGTGTGAACAATGTGAACGATTTTTGAAATGTCAAAGAAACGGAACCGCATTGAGGTGTACATTCATGCAGAACAGCGTTCATGTTTTATGAGATTGTCAGTGCGTCAGATTCACTGTAGCTTACACATCTTCTCTCTTTGAAATCTTATGCGTCATTCAGTGTGTGACCAAAAACAGCAATTTGGAAGTTAAAAAACGATATAATTTTTTAAATATGTTCCAGCCCTGAACTGTACTATAACTGCGATTAAAGTAATGGTCTCAAACGGTTACTCTCCGTAAAATGGATATTTTGCTTTCACATAGCTGTAAATCATTTTACAGTGATGAATGCCTAAACGGTGTAACACATAGGCCTATCCTTCCAACACTAGCCTATTCTCGTCTTTTCTCGTAATATTCCTCTTCAGTAACTGTCAATCTGTCAGGAATAACTAAACATACAACAGTTGGAATGTACGTCTACTTTGATCATCTGCTTGATTTTACATATGAATTTGTTTTGAGGTTTCCAAAGAATCTAAGGTTGTACGATGCTTTGTCATATACTGAAGGGTGGTTAGTTTATGGTCTGTGTATCATTTGCAAGATAAATCTTGAAAATGTGTAACGAGTCATCTTATATCAGCATCAATTTTTTAAATATGCCTCCATACTGTTCATTATTAGTTTTTTCTTTTTAATTAAAGACAGATGTTAGTAATTCCTACTCATTATCATTTACACGCCCCCCCCCCCCCCCCATGAACCATGGACCTTGCCGTTGGTGGGGAGGCTTGCGTGCCTCAGCGATACAGATGGCCGTACCCTAGGTGCAACCACAACGGAGGGGTATCTGTTGAGAAGCCAGACAAACGTGTAGTTCCTGAAGAGGGGCAGCAGCCTTTTCAGTAGTTGCAGGGGCAACAGTCTGGATGATTGACAGATCTGGCCTTGCAACATTAACCAAAACGGCCTTGCTGTGCTGGTACTGCGAACGGCTGAAAGCAAGGGGAAACTACGGCCGTAATTTTTCCAGAGGACATGCAGCTTTACTGTATGATTAAATGATGATGGCGTCCTCTTGGGTAAAATATTTCTGAGGTAAAATAGTCCCCCATTCGGATCTCCGGGCGGGGACTACTCAAGAGGATGTCGTTATCAGGAGAAAGAAAACTGGCGTTCTACGGGTCGGAGCGTGGAATGTCAGATCCCTTAATCGGGCAGGTAGGTTAGAAAATTTAAAAGGGAAATGGATAGATTAAAGTTAGATATAGTGGGAATTAGTGAAGTTCGGTGGCAGGAGGAACAAGACTTCTGGTCAGGTGACTACAGGGTTATAAACACAAAATCAAATAGGGGTAATGCAGGAGTAGGTTTAATAATGAATAGGAAAATTGGACTGTGGGTAAGCTACTACAAACAGCATAGTGAACGCATTATTGTGGCCAAGATAGATACGAAGCCCACACCTACTACAGTAGTACAAGTTTATATGCTAACTAGTTCTGCAGATGACGAAGAAATTGAAGAAATGTACGAGGAAATAAAAGAAATTATTCAGATGGTGAAGGGAGACGAAAATTTAATAGTAATGGGTGACTGGAATTCGAGTGTAGGAAAAGGGAGAGAGGAAACATAGTAGGTGAATATGGATTGGGGTTAAGAAATGAAAGAGGAAGCCGCCTAGTAGAATTTTGCACAGAGCACAACTTAATCATAGCTAACACTTGGTTTAAGAATCATGAAAGAAGGTTGTATACATGGAAGAACCCTGGAGATACTAAAAGGTATCAGATAGATTATATAATGGTAAGACAGAGATTTAGGAACCAGGTTTTAAGTTGTAAGACATTTCCAGGGGCAGATGTGGACTCTGACCACAATCTATTGGTTATGACCTGTAGATTAAAACTGAAGAAAGTGCAAAAGGGTGGGAAATTAAGGAGATGGGACCTGGATAAACTGAAAGAACCAGAGGTTGTACAGTGCTTCAGGGAGAGCATAAGGGAACAATTGACAGGAATAGGGGAAAGAAATACAGTAGAAGAAGAATGGGTAGCTCTGAGGGATGAAGTAGTGAAGGCAGCAGACGATAAAGTAGGTAGAAAGACGAGGGCTGCTAGAAATCCTTGGGTAACAGAAGAAATATTGAATTTAATTGATGAAAGGAGAAAATATAAAAATGCAGTAAATGAAGCAGGCAAAAAGGAATACAAACGTCTCAACAATGAGATCGACAGGAAGTGCAAAATGGCTAAGCAGGGATGGCTAGAGGACAAATGTAAGGATGTAGAGGCTTATCTCACTAGGGGTAAGATAGATACTGCCTACAGGAAAATTAAAGAGACCTTTGGAGAGAAGAGAACCACGTGTATGAATATCAAGAGCTCAGATGGCACCCCAATTATAACCAAAGAAGGGAAGGCAGAAAAGTGGAAGGAGTATATAGAAGGTTTATACAAGAGCGATGAACTTGAGGACTATATTATGGAAATGAAAGAGGATGTAGATGAAGACGAAATGGGAGATACGATACTGCGTGAAGAGTTTGACAGGGCACTGAAAGGCCTGAGTCGAAACAAGGCCCCAGGAGTAGACAACATTCCATTAGAACTACTGACGGCCTTGGGAGAGCAGTCATGACAAAACTCTACCAGCTGGTGAGCAAGATGTAGGAGACAGGCGAAATACCCTCAGACATTAAGAAGAATATAATAATTCCAATCCCAAAGCAAGCAGGTGCTGACAGATGTGAAAATTACCGAACTATCAGTTTAATAAGTCACAGCTGCAAAATACTAACGCGAATTCTTTACAGACGAATGGAAAAACTGGTAGGTGCGGACCTCGGGGAGGATCAGTTTGGATTCCGTAGAAATGTTGGAACACGTGAAGCAATACTGACCTTACGACTTATCTTAGAAGAAAGATTAAGAAAAGGCAAACCTACGTTTCTAGCATTTGTAGACTTCGAGAAAGCTTTTGACAATGTTGACTGTAATATTCTTTTTCAAATTCTAAAGGTGGCAGGGGTAAAAATACAGGGAGCGAAAGGCTATTTACAATTTGTACAGAAACAAGATGGCAGTCATAAGAGTCGAGGAGCATGAAAGGGAAGCAGTGGTTGGGAAAGTAGTGAGACAGGGTTGTAGCCTCTCCCCGATGTTATTCAATCTGTATATTGAGCAAGCAGTAAAGGAAACAAAAGAAAAATTTGGAGTAGGTATTAAAATTCATGGAGAAGAAGTAAAAACTTTGAGGTTCGCCGATGACATCGTAATTCTCTCAGAGACGGCAAAGGACTTGGAAGAGCAGTTGAACGGAATGGACAGTGTCTTGAAAGGAGGATATAAGATGAACATCAACAAAAGCAAAACGAGGATAATGGAATGTAGTCAAATTAAATCGGGTGATGCTGGGGGAATTAGATTAGGAAATGAGACACTTAAAGTAGTAAACGAGTTTTGCTATTTAGGAAGTAAAATAACTGATGATGGTCGAAGTAGAGAGGATATAAAATGTAGACTGGCAATGGCAAGGAAAGTGTTTCTGAAGAAGAGAAATTTGTTAACATCGAATATAGATTTATGTATCAGGAAGTCGTTTCTGAAAGTATTTGTTTGGAGTGTAGCCATGTATGGAAGTGAAACATGGACGATAACTAGTTTGGACAAGAAGAGAATAGAAGCTTTCGAAATGTGGTGCTACACAAGAATACTGAAGATAAGGTGGATAGATCACGTAACTAATGAGGACGTATTGAATAGGATTGGGGAGAAGAGAAGTTTGTGGCACAACTTGACTAGAAGAAGGGTTCGGTTGGTAGGACATGTTTTGAGGCATCAAGAAAATACATATTTAGCATTGGAGGGCACCGTGAAGGGTAAAAATCGTAGAGGGAGACCGAGAGATGAGGACACTAAGCAGATTCAGAAGGATGTAGGTTGCAGTAGGTACTTGTAGATGAAGAAGCTGGCACAGGATAGAGTAGCATGGAGAGCTGCATCAAACCAGTCTCAGGACTGAGGACAACAACAACAACAACAACAATCATTTACACATGACAATTGTAGATAGCCTTTTGCGGAATTGGAGGAGTTGTCAAAGAGAAACTTCTTCAGTTTAGGTTCAAAGTTTCCTCGGCTGTCTCTCAGGCATTTTAGAGCACATTTTAGATCATTGGGTAAGTGATCAAAGCTTTTGGCTGCAGCTTTCTGAACTACTGTTTGTGCCACATACTATCATAATGTAGCATAGTAAGTGTCTTTTTTTTCTTTCTGGTATTGTAATTTTCTACCTCATTGTCCCTGTACAAATGCAGTGGATTATTTACAACAAACTTCATGAGGGAATAACTATACTGTGAAGCGGATAGATTGCTACTCACACACCGAGCAGCAAAGGAAGCAAAGCGTACGCACATTGTTACAATCATACACACAGAACACGCACACCCAAGGTAGCATCCCCCTGCTGTTCTAACCAGTATCTTTTATTTAAAGAGAGAGGAAATGAGAACAATGAATTCTTTAGTGTTGTCATTGACTTCATTCCAATCAGGGATCATTTATTTGTTTGTTGATTGTTCTGCTTAATAATTAGAGTTTATCACCAATGATATTCTGAATTCTAACAGATCTAAACTGCTAACATTATTAAGCCAATACGCATCAAATTAACCATCTTCGTGAAAGGACATTTTCATGTAACTAACTTGCAAATTTTTCGTATGACAAATTTGCGTTTTCAGAGATAGTTACTCCCACAGTGGACCTCCATGAGCAGCTGCACTTTAATTATAACGACAAAGTTTTCGTGTTGTCTTCAAAAGTTATGTTCTCAAAAATTATCAGTTTTATCATAGAGTCATTACAGCTTTTCCTTACGTCAGGTGTTCTCCAATAAGTCCGCAATGAAAGACCAGTTCAGAGAATGTGCATTTAACAGATAAATAGCGCATTTAGTCAACTCGACATTTTGCTGCACAAAACCATGCTCTGGAAATCGCCCCTGTGGGATAGCTACAGTAGCTCATCGCAGTATAAACGTAAACCGCATTTCGCTGCGCCTGAGTCGTATTTTCGAAGCCGACCACGGCAAAATGTCGATATGTGAATGAATATCCCCGCGTCACACGGACAAATTCCGTTTTTAATCTCTTCTCTGGCTATTTACATTGGCAACAACGTGTTATCATAACAAATACACACTGTCAGTGTTTATTGATATGCTGGCTCTTTCAAATCGCGGGCGCTGTTTATGCAGGAGCAGCCAGATTACATATACCGCTCTGCAATGCGAAGTAAATGAAGCATTTATTGCACACGTATTAAAATATTGAATCAACAACGCGTGCGGTGATTTTGACAAACCGTATTACGTGGAAGTGGGGGAAGAGGGGGGGAAGAGGGGGGGGAAGAGCTGAATTGTTAGACTGCAGCGGCGAATTCATAGGTAGTTATATCGGTGGGAAGAGCAGCTTAATGATCTCATTTTTTAATGCTGATCGTTTACAACAAGACCAGTGAGTGCTGGACGACGAAGGATTAAGTACAAAGTAAAAAAATCATAATTACAATCGCAACAGATTTCTACGACCGACGACATCCAGCAGTTCTTTTAGATTTTGAAGGGCGTAATCTTTCTAAGTCATATACCTAGTTACCTACTGTTCACCAATTGAATTCATTACGATTTTTACCTTCCACTATCAATCTTTCTTACAACCACTGCACTAATAAAATTCAGTCACTGTCTTTTTAAGAAACATATCGCCTAGTGTTCATCGCCAGTCCTCTTTCTACTTGCTCAGAACAAGACATGAACATTATAAAACTACGATAATCCGAAGGACTGTCACCTGATAAACAAAGTAAGAGCCTACGGAATATCAGACCAGCTGTGTGGCTGGATTGAAGAGTTTTTAGCAAACAGAACACAGCATTTTGTTCTCAGTGGAGAGACGTCTACAGTAACCTCTGGCGTGCCACAGGGGACTGTTATGGGACCATTGCTTTTCACAATATATATAAATGACCTAGTAGATAGTGTCGGAAGTTCCATGCGGTTTTTCGCGGATGATGCTCTAGCATGCAGAGAATTTGTAGCATTAGAAAATTGCAGCGAAATGCAGGAAGATATGCAGCGGATAAGCACTTGGTGCAGGGAGTGGCAACTGACCCTTAACGTAGGGAAATGTAATGTATTGCGAACACATAGAAAGACGGATCCTTTATTGTATGATCATATGATAGCGGAACAAACACTGGCAACGGTTACTTCTGTAAAATACCTGGGAGTATGCGTACGGAACTATTTGAAGTGGAATGATCACATAAAATTAATTATTGGTAAGGCGTGTGCCAGGTTGAGATTCATTGGGAGAGTCAATAGAAAGTGTAGTCCATCATCAAAGGAGGTGGCTTACAAAACACTCGTTCGACCTATACTTGAGTATTGCTCATCAGTGTGGGATCCGTACCAGGTCAGGTTGACAGAGGAGATAGAGAAGATCCAAAGAAGAGCAGCGCGTTATAGGGTTATTTGGTAAGCGTGATAGCGTTACGGAGATGTTTAGCAAACTCAAGTGGCAGACTCTGCAAGAGAGGCGTTCTGCATCGTGGTGTAGCTTGCTGTCCAGGTTTCGAGACGGTGCGTTTCTGGACGAGGTATCGAATATATTGCTTCCCCCAAGTTATATCTGCCGAGGAGATCACGAATGTAAACTTAGAGAGATTCGAGCGGGAACGGAGGCTTTCCGGCAGTCGTTCTTCCCGCGAACCATAAGCGACTGGAGCAGGAAAGGGAGGTAATGACAGTGGAACGTAAAGTGCCCTCCGCCACACACCTTGGGTGGCTTGCGGAGTATAAATGTAGATGTAGATGTAGAAGAGCCACGACGATCAGACACTAAACTAGCTGAGAAGTATGGGATACAAAGGCTCCTGCTGCGTTACCTCACATTTTGGAACAAGGAATTTTTGGAGTTGTATACACAGCTCTTATAGGGTTAGAAGCATCCATATAATCAGCCACGGCGAAAACTTAAACCCTGCGGTGTCAGCAATACCTACAATGAACAACGGCGTTAGGATACAGAAGACTATCGAAACCTCTTACATTAATGACACTTATTTTGTATGCACTGGACGTTTGGTTAAAAACTGTAAAAAATTAATGATTTGTCCATCTGCGAAAGATTTCGGATCAGTTCCCTATTCAGATATTTGTGATGGAAGTGTTAAGGGGTAGAAGGAAATGAGAAATATGTGCAGTTTTCTCTGTGCAGAGGAGTGTGCTCTGGTTTTTAACTTCATTTCTTCCAGGTGCGATAACTCTCCAAGGTAAGCAGGAGACGATTTCTCGGGACAAACGAGGTGTGATAGAGTGTAGTCCTGTGACCTTATCAAGAAGATGTAGAAGAATGAGCAATGATTGCCCACCGAGAATGTTGCAGTTAGCCGGCCGCGGTGGTCTAGCGGTTCTAGGCGCTTAGTCAGGAACCGCGAGATTGCTGTGGTCGCAGGTTCGAATCCTGCCTCGGGCATGGATGTGTGTGATGTCCTTAGGTTAGTTAGGTTTAAGTAGTTCTAAGTTCTAGGGGACTGATGACCACAGATGTTGAGTCCCACAGTGCTCAGAGCCATTCGAACCATTTTTTGTAGCAGTTAACATCCTGATTCATGGTAGCTCGCATGAGTGCATCCAGTGCATGGTACGAGTAACAACACTAAAGCATCATGGACCCTAGAGCCTCATCTACATCCTCTATATAATCAGTGTGGTGTACGTACTGTAAGATCTTCAGTACATACACCATCAAGTTATTTGACTTGTCGCTCTAACGAAGTAGGCGAGTGTCAGCAACTTGTCTTGTGGTCTTATCGTGGCGTGTTTATTTTCTGCCGTTAGGTCAGACGATAGAAATGCCACTTGCACACTTAGAGTAGAGATTGACGGTGACCAAAATTAACAATCTGAAGTTCCTTTGCTATTGGTACGTTAATCTTATTCTCACATATATCTCTGATGCTTGACAAAAGTGTCTGTACATTATCTTCATGGTTATATACAGGAATATAGTAATCTTATTGGGCGCAGACTGAAACTTGACAATAGACTGGTAAAGACAATGTAGACCTCGTACAGACTGGTACAGACAAATGTAGACTAATGCACACTGACTAATCGGAGGTCTGTACACTCGTTATAATACCTCGCGCGCTCATGTATCGCTGCGCGAGTGTGATCCGCGAGGAGAAAATGTTCTACGTTAGCAGAGATATCATTGGCTACGTTACGTATTAATACGCGGATCGGTGGAAGCAGAATTTGGTCCCTCTGTATGACAGCGCCATCTCGTAGTGCGGAGACGGACGAGCCCTGCGCCTGCGCTGTTGTGCTTAGCGGAGCGCGCTCTAGTGGGAAAGTTGTGTACGCACTGACTACGCGGAACAATGTACACAACAATCAGTATACTTTAATATTAGTTTGGTGGTTGCTTTTAACATTATACCTTCCACACACAGTGACATACAAGTATTCTCGATGTCTTGCATGATTTAAAAGACGGAAAAGCGAGACTCGTCGGACCACACTACATGACACCAAAATGTAACTGTTCAGTTTTCGTGTTGTTTGGTCCAAGTGCTAATCTGAGATGAAAAGGCATGTTACAGGAAAGAAGTTTGAAAAAAAAGTCCATCTCAACCGGCTTCCAAGCGACCGTTGCGAAGAAAGCTGCATGCAATTGACACATAGAGTTGGGTAGGTCGCAAAGGGCTATTGCTGACAAGGCCACATATCACTACACTGAACATACGCCTTCTACCAGCACTAGATAATAAAGTGCCAAAACTCGCTGCCTTGAGCTGTTCACTCGAAAAGTCCCAGTCTCCATTTGACTCCTGAACTGTTCCGTCACTGTGCATCTCTCATTGGGTGAAGGCGATCGTCACCAAAATTACATCGTTCTCCTTCTCTGCAGACATGATTTGAATCACTTGTCAACTTTCCCGCACTAAACTAATCTATTAGAACAATATTTAAATGAAATAAGTGTTATAAACATTCTGTTAGATTCGGACCATTTACAATAAATGAAAGTAATAATCACCTACCGCTTCCGGGCTGAGATGCCGTAGTCCATACATAAAACTCTTCTTGCGCAAGTGCGCTCACACTAAGTGACAACGAGTTCTCGTTAAATATAGTTTTAACAATCATTTATACCTGCTTGTCAGAAGTGTCATTTTGCATTCTTTAACAAAGATGGTTTCCGCTAACACATGTGATTGACCACTTTTAAATTAGCCGTTATGGATGTCTTTGCTGCCATGTTATCAGAATTCCTTAATGTTCTAAACTGAACAAATCCCATAGATGTAAAGATAATTTCCGGAGTACACGAAGGAAGTGAGATAGGACCGTTATTGTTTATAGTGTATGTGAATTATCTAGTAGAAAGCGTTGGATGCTCTTTAACACGGTTCACAGATAATGTAGTTATCTATAACATAGGAGCACCACCAGGAGACAGTGTCGGTTTGATGAATGACCTGCCGAGTACTGACAAATATTGCAGCCTCTGAAAGTAAGTAAATGTAACATATTTCACACACACAGGAAAAGAGAGCCACTACTATATGGCTACTCTATTGATGAGAAATTGCTGGCAACAGTATCTACCTTAAAATATCTAGGAGTAGCTATCCAGAACGACCTTAAGTGAAACGACCACATAAAACAAACAGGAGACTGAGATTCTTGGGAAGAATTGTAATGAAATTTAACTCGTCCACGAAACAAGTGGTTTATAAGACGTCTGTTCAATCCATTCTTCAGTATTCTTCATCACTATGGGATCCTTACCAGGTACGACTGATAGAAGTAATACAGAAGATCCAACGAAGAGCGGCGCGTTTCGTCACGGTATCGGTTAATTGGTGCGAGAGCGTTCCCGAAATGCTCAACAAACTCTATTGACGGATGTTACAAGAGAGGAGTTGTGCACCACCAGAGATATTTACTACACAAATTTCGAGAGACCACATTCCAAGATGAGACGGGGAACTTACAACTTCCTTCCACATGCATCACGCGTAATGACCACGGAGCGTAAATTCGGTAAATTAGAGCCAGTACAAAGGCTTACCGGCAATGTGTATCGAACGCGCCATTCAGCAGTGAAACAGGGTGGGTATTATCAGTTAGTTGTATCAGAAGCACTCTCAACTACACCCCAGGACGAGGCTTGCCGAGTATTGTAACCTCCCCCTCACTTGTCGACCTTAAAGGGGTAAAGTTTATAAAGAAAGTAAATGTGATGTCGTTATGTTAACAACTAACTGGCATTAACTAGATATTGGAGATTTGGGGAAAATTACGGTCGCCAGTCCTATGGACAACTACTATAATACCTGAAAAAGAAAGGTTATTGCCATACAATTAGCACAAAAGCGTGGCAACTAAAGCTTGACACATGTTGTGTGGAAACTGAATGTTTGTCAGAAGTAATAAATTTCGCTACACTCTGACTTAATTTATCAAAAGAATTAATAAAACCGGAAAATTTAAAGTTTATTTAGTAACTGAAATTAATAGGAGCTTTGTTTCTGAAGCACTAAGAAATTCAGTAAAATAAGGTTAGTCTCCGGCTACCAACAATCATTTCAAAAGCTACTTGAATCTACGCAATTTAGATATAAGAGATTTAACTTTGAACTTGAATTAAATTATTCTGAACAATTAACCATAGTTAAATATAGTACGTACCAAGCTGAGCTGCAGTCACAGGTAAGCTAAAATATGGTAACAAACTCGCACTCTTAATTTGTGCTTGTGTAATCTAAATATGAACCTTAACTGAACTTTGAAATTAAAGCAGTGAAATTGAATGTTATTACTTTAATGCTGGCGTTTGAATTTCAACGACACTCGGGTTCATTTCAGGAAAGGAAGGGACCATGCTTGGTAAATCAATTGGGACAATGAGCAACAAAGGTTCATGCTAAGTTGCTGAAATTTTTTGAGGCAAATGGAACAATTTCAAAAGCTGAGGTCTGCCATACAGTTCTAAAACTTTACGTGCTTCCAGTCTTCCTTGTTGGTTGATTGAAGGTCTGAAGTCGTTGGTCGAGGAGGTGGCGACAGTCGCTCATTGTCGGCAGTCGCTGGATGTTGGCGCGCCTTCTACTCGACACTGTCACCAGGCGAAACGGGCTCTTGATGTGCGCCAGTTAATGCTTCCTGTCCGAGACACCGTGTCAGAAACTATAATAGCAAGTCGAGCGCAGTAACATGCTGCCAAACCCACGAAAGCGCAGCAACTCGCGGAGCCGACGCAAAACACACCTGCTCCACAGCCCTACTCCAGCCTGACTCTGCTCTGCTCGCGCTCCACGCGGCAAACACTACCAAAGATCCTAAGCACTATGGTTCTCCACACGACCTATCGATGTAATCGTTCGATAGCATAGTTTTCCCTAGGCCAGACCCAGTGTAAAAATATAAATAGTATTTACAGAACAAACCAATTAGACATCGACATAAATGCATATATATATATATATATATATATATATATATATATATATATATATATATATATATATAGTAAAACATTTACAATATATAAAGAGACAGAAATATCATATCTTCAGGTAACAAAATAAGGACAAAATTGATAGTATAATAGATGGAAATAGGAGGATATGCATTTCCGGCCTTACAGTATATGTAGATGCATATTAAAATTTGGACGGTATTAAAGAATGTAAACAAAATGATAGTGGAATGTTACGGAGACGTGGCAACATGTCGTCTCTGGAATTATATGTGATGTCATAGGCGCACATAATAATGATATTCGTACAAACAAATATTCAGTTATAGTTAAAACAAAGTAACCAATTTTGAAGCAATTGATTTAGATATCGGTTCACACGCCTTTGATGTAGGTCGTGCATGCAAGCCCATGTTATTGTAGCCGAACATAAGTGAAAATTTGTTTGTGAATGAAGTGTCTTTAACGCTGTTCAGTGTAGCTGAAAGTGGCACTACCTACTATGGTCAATGCAAATTGTGGACTAATCAGAGCGAAGAGAAATTAGTATACAGGATAAACAGTTTTAAATTATTAACTTAAACTAAAAGAAATAAATATTACGCTTTACATAAAATCCAATAGTAATCTTAAACAACTGGTAAAGTTGAGTGGGCACACAACAACACAGGCATGAATCACAGTGACCCTTTAAGGCAAGTAGGCTAATGGAATGGAACGCTGATGTGGCGTATGCAGATGCGGGCCACAACAAGGGGGGAGAGATTGGTTGGGTGCGACAGAGCAAGTGAAGCGAACTGCAGCCATGAATCACGGAGATAGCCGTGAGTCACGGTTGCAGCTGCGCACTTTCTCAGCGGACTCGTGGGAACTGTTGGCAGTCACGAGCTGCGCCGGAAACTCTCCTGGCGGGACGCAGTAATTCAATTAGTTATTTATTGTTCAGTTCCAGAGGTGATTTTAGCTTAGGAAACTGAAGGACTTCCACCACTTTGGAATCGGAGGTGCAAACTAAAACAAGCCCATATTGCTGGACCATGACCACAATTTAACAATGTAGTCATATAACCAGCTGGAGGACATATTCAGGTCAACTGAAAATAGTGGCTGGATTAAAAGACGCAGATTTGTAATAGCGGTCTGGCGCTCTTTCAGTAAATAGTGTTTGCGAAACCAAGCGAACGACACAGCAAAAAAAAAAAAAAAAAAAAAAAAAAAAAAAAAAAAAAAAAAAAAATAAAAAAAAAAAAATCGACATGTAGGTTCACTAGAGAAAACAGCACTGTCGTCTCTCTGGAATGTTATAAGGGGGTAGGAAGGGCACCAGGCGGTCATGAGACCCTCCAACCTTGATGTACGTCACGACAGTGAAATGATGTGTACTGCAGATTTCAACTGGATGGAGTCAGCGCAGTAAAATAGGTGCACTTTAGAGACGAGAGAGTGCAAAAAAGGAGGTATCGTGTTTAGACGTACCCACTGCCTCTTCGTCAATGAATTACCCTACTTGTTGGTGTATCAACGCGAACCCTCCGAAGTGTGTGCAAGGAATTGTGTGCCACACACAGCCTCGTAACACGGTGTCTATCAGACTTCACACTTAACTTTAGACTTTCGAAAAAAACACCATCCACACAATTCCAAACACAGCAAGTGTGGGAACCTTCACACAGTCAGCTTAACAGCTCATGTACCCAAGCTGCTCAAACGAATAATATGCAGATGAATGAAAAAGAAAATTGAGCGTCCTTTACATGACGATTAATTTCTCTTTTGGAACTGTAAAGGCACCAGAGATGGAGTCCTGACCTTCCGCTTGATAATGGAAGCATGACTGAAGAAAAGACGTTTTCATAGGACGGAGAAAGCGACCGTTTGGTATAACAAGGTTCCAACTCATGAAATCGAAGAAAAATCAAGACATGTTCACAGTATGGTAAAAGCGACCATCTGGAATGAAATGTTCCATCTGAGATAATCGAAGAAAATGACTTGTTGGAATGTTAATGTTTTATCTCACATTTGCTCCCTATAGAACGTAATTGAGTTGCAATCGGTTGAAAAGTAGCCGAGCCACAGGAATACCAAAATTCCAACAAGATCACTTTGTTTCATAAGATGGGATGACAAGGCTCTTGTTGACAGATGTAACTTGATTTTCTGTTATTGGATTTTTTTTTGTAAGTAATCATAAATAAATCTGAATATTAGCGTAATTATTAATTTTAATTGATCACATCTTATCATCCTAAAAAAGACTAGGATTTGTTGTTGTTGTTGTTGTTGTTGTTGTTGTGATCTTCAGTCCTGAAACTCGTTTGATGCAGCTCTCCATGCTACTCTATCCTGTGCAACCCTCTTCATCTCCCAGTACCTTCTGCAGCCTACATCCTTCTGAATCTGCTTAGTGTATTCATCCTCTTGATCTCCCTCTACGATTTTTACCCTTCACGCTGCCCTCCAGTACTAAATTGGTGATCCCTTGATGCCTCAGAACGTGTCCTACCAACCGATCCCTTCTTCTAGTCACGTTGTGGCACAAACTCATCTTCTCCCCAATCCTATTCAATACTTCCTCATTAGTTATGTGCTCTACCCATCTAATCTTCAGCATTCTTCTGTAGCACCACATTTCGAAAGCTTCTATTCTCTTCTTGCCCAAAATATTTATCGTCCATGTTTCACTTCCATACATGGCTACACTCCATACAAATACTTTCAGAAACGACTCCCTGACACTTAAATTTATATTCGGTGTTAACAAATTTCTCTTCTTCAGAAACGCTTGCCTTGCCATTGCCAGTCTATATTTTATATCCTCTCTACGTCGACCATCATCAGTTATTTTACTTCCTAAATAGCAAAACTCGTTTACTACTTTAAGTGTCTCATTTCCTAATCTAATTCCCTCAGCATCACCCGATTTAATTTGACTACATTCCATTATCCTCGTTTTACTTTTGTTAATGTTCATCTTATACCCTCCTTTCAAGACACTGTTCATTCCGTTCAACTGCTCTTCCAAGTCCTTTGCTGTCTCTAGCAGAATTACAATGTCGTCGGCGAACCTCACAGTTTTTATTTCTTCTCTATGGATTTTAATACCTACTCCGAACTTTTTTTCGTTTCCTTTACTCCTTGATCAATATACAGATTGAATAACATCGGGGAGAGGCTACAACCCTGTCTCACTCCCTTCTCAACCACTGCTTCCCTTTCATGTCTGTCGACTCTTATAACTGCCATCTGCTTTCTGTACAAATTATATATAGCCTTTCGTTCCCTGCATTTTACCCCTGCCACCTTGATAATTTGAAACAGAGTATTCGAGTCAACATTGTCAAAAGCTTTCTCAGAGTCTACAAATGCTAGAAACGTAGGTTAGCCTTTCCTTAATCTTTCATCCAAGGTAAGTCGTAGGGTCAGTATTGCTTCACGTGTTCCAACATTTCTACGGCATCCAAACTGATTTTCCCCGAGGTCGGCTTCTACCAGTTTTTCCGTTCGTCTATAAAGAATTCGCGTTAGTATTTTGCACCTGTGCCTTATTAACCTGATAGTTCGGTAATTTTCACATCAGTCAGAACCTGCTTTCTTTGGGATTGGAATTATTATATTCTTCTTGAAGTCTGAGGGAATTTCGCCTGTCTCATACATCTTGCTCACCAGATGGTACAGTTTTGTCAGGAGTGGCTCTCCCAAGGCTGTCATTAGTTCTAATTAAATGTTACCTACCCCGGGGGCCTTGTTCCGACTCAGGTGTTACAGTGCTCTGTCAAACTCTTCACGCGGTATCGTATCTCCCATTTCGTCTTCATCCACATCCTCTTCCATTTCCGTAATATTGTCCTCAAGTACATCGCCCTTGTACAGACCCTCTATATACTCCTTCCACCTTTCAGCTTTCCCTTCTTTGCTTGATACTAATACAAGTGGTTCTCTTTTCTCCAAAGGTCTCTTTAATTTTCTCCTCGTGAGATAAGCCTCTACATCCTTACATTTGTCCTCTAGCCATCCCTGCTTAGCCATTTTGCACCTCTTGTCGATCTCAATTTTGAGACGTTTGTATTCCTTTTTGCCTGCTTCACTTGCTGTTTTTTTTTTGTATTTTCTCCTTTCATCAATTAAATTCAGTATCTCTTCTGTAACCCAAGGATTTCTATTAACCCTCGTCTTTTTACCTACTTGATCCTCTGCTGCCTTCAGTATTTCATTTCTCAAAGCTACCCATTCTTCTTCTTTCCCCCATTCCTGTCAGTTGTTCCCTTATGCTCTCCCTCAAACTCTGTACAACGTCGGGTTCTCGCATTTTTTCAAGGTCCCATCTCCTTAAATTCCCACCTTTTTGTAGCTTCTTCAGTTTTAATCTACAGTTCATAACCAATAGTTTGTGGTCAGAGTCCACATCTGCCCCTGGAAATATCTTACAATTTAAAATCTGGTTCATGAAACTCTGTCTTACCGTTATATAATGTATCTGAAACCTTTTAGTATCTCCAGGGTTCTTCCATGTATAGAACCTTCTTTCATGATTCTTGAACTAAGTGTTAGCTATGATTAAGTTATGCTCTGTGAAATATTCTTCCAGGCGGCTTTCTCTTTCATTTCTTAGCCCCAAACCATATTCACCTACTACGTTTTCTTCTCTTCCTTTTCCTACTGTCGAATTCCAGTCACCCATGACTAGGATTTAAACGGTAATAATGTCTATTACGTAAATTGTTCATTTGCAAGATACCTCGTGTGGGAGGGAGAATGAGGTGAGAATTTTTATTTAAACTCCATAAATGAAATGCAAGGACTGTTCATGATATAATTGGTTTATTCAGTGAAACTGCATTAAACTGCATACGCAATAATTATTGAAATTTTATCAAATTAATTAAACATTCACTCACAAATTATTCAAAGAATGATAAAAATAAAAAAAATTGGGTCCCCAGACACTGTAGAAAGTATAAAAAAAGATAACAAATAGAACTGAATTGGCACTAAGAGCTCACAACAAGTGAATTATACAGGGTGTTACAAAAAGGTATGGCCAAACTTTCAGGAAACAATCCTCACACACCAATAAAGAAACGATGTTATGTGGACATGTGTCCGGAAACGCTTAATTTCCATGTTCGAGCTCGTTTTAGTTTCTTCCACCTACGCTCAATGGAGCACGTTATCATGATTTCATACGGGGTACTCTACCTGTGCTGCTAGAACATGTGCCTTTACAAGTACGACACAACATGTCCTTCATGCACAATGGAGCTCCTGCACATTTCAGTCGAAGTGTTCGTACGCTTCTCAACAACAGATTCGGTGACCGATGGATTGGTAGAGGCGGACCAATTCCATGGCCTCCACGCTCTCCTGACCTCAACCCTCTTGACTTTCATTTATGGGGGCATTTGAAAGCTCTTGTCTACACAACCTTGGTACCAAATGTAGAGACTCTTCGTTCTCGTATTGTGGACGGCTGTGATACAATACGCCATTCTCCAATGTATCCTCTCTAACGTAGGACATTTTGAACATTTCCTGAAACAAAGTGTTTGAAGTCAGGCTGGTACGTCCTGTTGCTGTGTTTTTCCATTCCTTGATTAATGTGATTTGAAGAGAAGTAATGAAATGAGCTCTAACATGGAAAGTAACTGTTTCAGGACACATGTCCACATAACATATTTTATTTCTTTGTGTGTGAGAAATGTTTCCTGAAAGTTTGGCCGTATCTTTTTGTAACACTCTGTATAAGGTGCCTGCCCTGGTATCTGCCTTTTAACATGAGCATTGTATGCCTTCTTTCTAAATTAATATACAAATAAATTACACGAGACGGGTGGACCTGGTGCAATAAATGAGAAGGAATTAAAAAAAATAAAACAACTGAACAGATGACTCTCTTAACGGGCAAAAGGTGAAAACTGTGCCTTACGTCTTTATGAGCATCTAACTCATTGCAAATAAATTGAAGAAAGCGAAAGAAGAATGCGCAGCTAGGAAAGCGGGCGTTTTTGTATTACTATGTTTATAGCGTGGTGGGCGTGGCGGTGGAGTCGGTTGATTGTGTGCGGCTGCATCAAGTCTCTGCCGGCGTGGTAGTTGATAGCGCCTAACATCCCCTACGCTGAAAATAGTGACCGACACCTGCTACTGGAAGTTATCATTACTGGACTACGGTATGCGTCCATCTGCAAGTGCAAACCCACGTGAAACTGCATTAAACAAAGCTCAAAACTGTTCTAAGTGTACTACCGTCATCAGCCATGTAATAAATCAAAATGTGATCCTGGGTAAACTCTTGATAACGCGCACAGTGAGTGAAGCTCGCCTTCTTGGATCTAACAAACTTCGCTCTCTACGCTGTTTGCGACGAATGCAAAATGCGTTGTCGCATGACAAGCCATAAGAGAATCATTGCGACTTATCGGAAGCAGTCAAGAGTGAACTCCAGCTTCCTCAGAAGCAATATTCGGAATCCCCAAAACTAGTGCGTTCCTCGCACCTGGAGAGAGAGAGAGAGAGAGAGAGAGAGAGAGAGAGAGAGAGAGCCGCTCCCCGCCAGCGTCTTGTCTCAGCCCTTCCGCAAATTGCGTAGCTTTTACTGTTTTTCAAAGCTAGTATCAGATTCTTGCCAATGAAGAGGTTTCTTTTAAAAATTTCCTCCCTCCTTGCCGTCGCATTCCGCGATGAAAAGAGAGCAATACTTTGTGTAAGACAGGGTATACAAATAAACCAAGACTTCTCCCTTCGAGTATTGCCGATACCTTCCCAGGTGTTCTGCTCGCGGGAAACGGCCAAAATTCCCTGGGCCACTTGAGATTCTTGGACACCCAAGTCGTGCTGTCGCTATTCAACTCGCCGCTCTGTCCCTGTTACCTAGAATCGTGGCAAAGCTGTTTTTGGCTATACGTTTATAGTTTTCGCTGCCTCGGGCACACGTGCGAATGTCCACGGCTTCCCTTGGCAGCGTGTTGATGTATGCAGTGTCTTCGCATGTCGCTAATCCTCTGGGGGCCTGCCCTCTGTGAAGCGTGCCGACATGGACGAGCGGCGGTCGCGCGCCTGTGGGCACTACCTGTGTCCACCTGGTCGCCGGACTTCCCAGCTAGGAACGCATCAGAAGAATTTCTTTCATGCACAAAGTGTACCAAGTTTGCAAAGAGAAGAATCATAGCCCTTTACCGGCGCTTAATGACACAATAATTCACCTCCATCACACTTCATATATTGCAATAAACTAATGACTTATTTTGAAAGCAATTATATCCTTTAATTATAATCATGAAAAGCTTTGGCACTTTTCTCATTCTTTGATGTAAAGAAGAATAACAAAATAAAGGAAATTTACTATTATTAACTGACTGGAGGAACAAGATAGAATTAGGTGCCACGTGAAAATGATCGAGATGTTTGATGACCATGACCACATACCAATTTATTGTATTTTTCAGCAGCATTGCAAAGAATTCTGTAGGGGAAAGCTCAATAGAGTTCGGATGCACTCCTTTTATTACAAAGTTTTCGAAAAAGCTCTAAATAAACCTAAATCAAGAAGGCGGGTTAGAACTGTTGTCCTCCCGAATGCGAGTCAACATCTACATCTACATCTAAATGATTACTCTGCAGTTCACATTTATGTGCTTGGCAAAGGGTTCATCGAACCACAAACATACTATCTCCCTACCATTCCACTCCCGAACAGCGCGCGGGAAAAACCAACACCTAAACCTTTCTGTTCGAGCTCTGATTTCTCTTATTTTATTTTGATGATCATTCCTACCTATGTAGGTTCGGCTCAACAAAATATTTTCGCATTCGGAAGAGAAAGTTGGTGACTGAAATTTCGTAAATAGATCTCGCCGCGACGAAGAACGTCTTTGATTTAATGTCTTCCATCCCAACTCGTGTATCATATCTGCCACACTCTCTCCCCTATTACGCGATAATACAAAACGAGCTGCCCTTTTTTGCAACATTTCGATGTCCTCGGTCATTCACACCTGGTAAGGATCCCACACCGCGCAGAAATATTCTAACAGAGGACGAACGAGTGTAGTGTAAGCCGTGTCTTTAGTGGACTTGTTGCATCTTTTAAGTGCCCTGCCAATGAAACGCAACCTTAGGCACGCCTTCCCACAATATTATCTATGTGGTCTTTCCAACTGAAGCTGTTCGTAATTTTAACACCCAGGTACTTAGTTGAATTGACAGCCTTGAGAATTGTACTATTTATTGAGTAATCGAATTCCAACGGATTTCTTTTGGAACTCATGTGGATCACCTCACACTTATCGTTATTTAGCATCAACTGCCACCTGCCACACCATACAGCAATCTTTTCTCAATCGCTTTGCAACGGATACTGGTCTTCGGATGACATTACTATACGGTAAATAACAGCATCATCTGCGAACAACCTAAGAGAACTGCTCAGATTGTCACGCAGGTCATTTATATAGATCAGGAACAGCAGAGGTCCCAGGACGCTTCCCTGGGGAACACCTGATATCACTTCAGTTTTACTCGATGATTTGCCGTCTATTACTACGAACTGCGACCTTCCTGACAGGAAATCATGAATCCAGTCGCACAACTGAGACGATACCCCATAGGCCCGCAGCTCGATTAGAAGTCGCTTGTGAGGAACGGTGTGAAAAGCTTTCCGGAAATCCAGAAATATGGAATCAACTTGAGATCCCGTGTCGATAGCGGCCATTACTTCGTGCGAATAAAGAACTAGCTGCGTTGCACAAGAACCATGTTTCCTGAAACCATGCTGATTACGTATCAATAGATCTTTCTCTTCGAGGTGATTCATAATGTTTGAATATAGTATTTGCTCCAAAACCCTACTGCAAACCGACGTCAATGATATAGGTCTGTAGTTCGATGGATTACTCCCACTACCCTTCTTAAACACTGGTACGACCTGCGCAATTTTCCAATCGGTAGGTACAGATCTATCGGTGAGCGAGCGGTTGTATGTGATTGCTAAGTAGGGAGCTATTTTGCTTACCACGGCGCGCACACTCTCGGTTAGTTCCCAATTTGCAGACAACACCATACTTTGACGACAGATCCAGCAATCTTCTTCTCGTGCTGCGAGTTTTGCTGTTACGCCTATACGCCGCGTGGACTTCAGATTGTGAACTACACTGAAGAGAAACTGGTACACCTGCCTAATATCGTGTAGCGCCTCCATGATCATGCAGAAGTGCCTCAACACGATGGGGTATGGACTTGAGTAATGTCTGTAGTAGTGCTGGAGGAGATTGACACCATCAATCCTGCAGGGCTGTCCATAAATACGTAAGGGGGTGGAGACCTCTTTTGAACAGCACATTGCAAAGAGTCCCAGATATGCTCAATAACGTTCATGTCTGGTAAGTCTAGAGACCAGCGAGTGCGTGATAACTCAAAAGAGTGTTCCTGGAGCCACTCTGTAGCAATTCTGGACGTGTGAAGTGTCGCATTGTCCTCCTGGAATTTCCCAAGTCCGTCAGAATGCTCAATGGACACGAATGGATGCAGATTATGAGACAGGTTGCTTACGTACGTATCACGTGCCACAGCCGTATCACTCCAACTGCACACTCCAGAAGTCGCTTGTGAGGAACGGTGTGAAAAGCTTTCCGGAAATCCAGAAATATGGAATCAACTTGAGATCCCGTGTCGATAGCGGCCATTACTTCGTGCGAATAAAGAACTAGCTGCGTTGCACAAGAACCATGTTTCCTGAAACCATGCTGATTACGTATCAATAGATCTTTCTCTTCGAGGTGATTCATAATGTTTGAATATAGTATTTGCTCCAAAACCCTACTGCAAACCGACGTCAATGATATAGGTCTGTAGTTCGATGGATTACTCCCACTACCCTTCTTAAACACTGGTACGACCTGCGCAATTTTCCAATCGGTAGGTACAGATCTATCGGTGAGCGAGCGGTTGTATGTGATTGCTAAGTAGGGAGCTATTTTGCTTACCACGGCGCGCACACTCTCGGTTAGTTCCCAATTTGCAGACAACACCATACTTTGACGACAGATCCAGCAATCTTCTTCTCGTGCTGCGAGTTTTGCTGTTACGCCTATACGCCGCGTGGACTTCAGATTGTGAACTACACTGAAGAGAAACTGGTACACCTGCCTAATATCGTGTAGCGCCTCCATGAGCATGCAGAAGTGCCTCAACACGATGGGGTATGGACTTGAGTAATGTCTGTAGTAGTGCTGGAGGAGATTGACACCATCAATCCTGCAGGGCTGTCCATAAATACGTAAGGGGGTGGAGACCTCTTTTGAACAGCACATTGCAAAGAGTCCCAGATATGCTCAATAACGTTCATGTCTGGTAAGTCTAGAGACCAGCGAGTGCGTGATAACTCAAAAGAGTGTTCCTGGAGCCACTCTGTAGCAATTCTGGACGTGTGAAGTGTCGCATTGTCCTCCTGGAATTTCCCAAGTCCGTCAGAATGCTCAATGGACACGAATGGATGCAGATTATGAGACAGGTTGCTTACGTACGTATCACGTGCCACAGCCGTATCACTCCAACTGCACACGCCCTACACTATCAAAGAGCCTCCACCATGCTGACATGCTGCACCTGCTGGCATGCAGGGTCCAAGGATTCATAAGGTTGTCTCCATACCCGTACACGTCCGTCCGATCGATACAATTTGATATGAGACTCGTCCGACCAGGAAACATGTTTCCAGTCATCAACAGTCTAATGTCGGTGTTGACGGGCCCAGGCGAAGCTAAAGTTTGTGTCGTCCAGTCATCAAGGACAAGCGACTGGGCCTTCGGCTGTGAAAGCCTATATCGATGATGTTTTGTTGAATTATTAAAAGCACGCTGACACTTGTTGATGGCCCAGCACTGAAATCTGCAGCAGACTGCGGAAGGGTAGCACTTCTCTCACAATGAACGACTCTCTTCGGTCATCATTGGTCCCGTTCTTGCAGGATATCTTTCCGGCCGCACCGATGACGGAGATTTGATGTTTTATCGGATTCGTGATACTCACGGTACAGTCGTGAAATGACCGTACGGGAAAATCTCCACGTCATCGCTGCGTCGGAGATGCTGTCTCTCATCGCTCGAGCACAATAAACGGCCATTGTCAGCAGGAATCGATCTAACAACTGCGCCGGACACTTGTTGGTGCAAATGGCTCTGAGCACTATGGGACTTAACATCTGAGGTCATCAGTCCCCTAGAACTCAGAACTACTTAAACCTAACTAACCTTAGGACATCACACACATCCATGACCGAGGCAGGATTGGAACCTGCGACCGTTGCGGTCGCGTGGTTCTAGTCTGAAGCGCCTAGAACCGCTCAGCCACAAAGGCCGGCGTCACTTGTCTTACATAGGCGTTGCCGACCGCAGTGCCATATTCTGCCTGTTTACATTTCTCTGTATTTGATTACGAAAGCCTATACGAATTTCTTTGGTGCTGCAGTGTATTATTGTTGGTCTCACTCCACTGTTTATAGCCGTGTTTAATACCAGACACCCACTCCGCTTATTGATGCTCATTAGTTTTTCAGAGCTCACATTGACATTCCCCGAAACGCAAATTCTCTTCGAGGAACAGACTTTCAGAACAGTCGAGGAGAGATACAAGGAACAACTGGTACATACCCGACGAAAACAACTAAGCAAATCAGCTGTCGCGGAGCACTGCCTCGAATGTAATCACGAAATGGAAATAGGACGGGACCAGTATCTTGTGCAAATGCGAAGTCTCTACGACAGCGTAATTACGGAATCTGTTGAAATGATGACCTCAGGAAACCTAACAAACGGGACGGTGGTTGCAAGTTAAATAACACACTCAATTAATTAAGATCTAGCCGTTCGTCGCATCCACCAGAGGTAGAAAACGTTGAGAGAAAATTTGCATGTCACGGAATATCAATGCGAGCTGTGAAAAACAAAAGAGCATCAAAGGGTGTAGTGGGCACCGGGAATCGAATTATAGAGGCGTGAGACCAATAGTAGTTCACAGTCTGGTAGAATTCCAGGTAGGGAGTACACATAACAGAAAGACTCGCAACACCTGAAGCAGGCCGCTGGGTCTGTTGTCAAAAAACTGTGCAGAAAATAGAAACAGCAACTCGGCTAAACACCCTGGAGCTTAACCATAGTGGTAATTACTTTTCGGCTCATCCATGTATGTGCAATTTCCACCAGGATTCCTCTCTTCATAAATTGTTTAACATGAAAGTCCACGTAACTAACTGACTCTGCGTTGCTATCCCCTACCATTCTGCAACTGTGGAAACGACGTGCGGACTTAATACAGGTGTCTAATCCGGAAAGAAGAATTGAATCTGTGCCATTTGTTTCAGATAATTTTTGTTCATCTAATTACCATTAATATGTACTGTTACTTTCTCGGAGGAATTATCGAGAAAAATTAATCTAGCTATCATATTTTATTCATTTATTTCTGCTAGCCATAGATGCACAGTCTGTGGAAATAGTCCTTGAGACGTGCGCTATTAACTAATGTCAGGCGGAGACCTTCTTGAGAGTTCTCTCGCGACAGATTAAAGGTAGGCGTTACGATGCATGGAAGAAGATGCGAAACCGACTAATCAAATAGGGGAGTATTTTCCTCCTGATGTACGAGTTACTGTTGTGCTAAACGATCTATTCAAATAACTTTTGCGTAAGCGATTTGACTGTATGTTGCTTTCCTGAGAGAACTAATTGGTATTTTTCTGGAAAGTGTCAACAATCACTGCCTCTTATTAAGCTTAACTGAAGTGCGCTCGAGAAGTCGCTGTGCATTATACTAGCGACATATATGTAGATTGCGTAGGAAGTGCCAAAGAAAGTTGACAGAACTATTTTTTTCAAACATACGAATATTTAATTTTTTATTAAAGTTCGTTCTACTGTTGTGGTTCAGTTGATGAAAGTAATTAAATGTGATGTACAGTGTTTACATGTTGAATTTTCTATTAAATTAGGGTACTTTCAAGTGAGGAATGCATTTGTCTTGTTTAAAATGTATTTTTACAAGGAGGTAAAGACACGGATTCAGTGCCAAAGGCATTTGTTGATTAATTTTCGGAAACAGTTGTGCCGCGTCGTAAACGTTCGTCGACTTCCCGAGGCGTTTCTAGATGCTGAGTGCCGGATGCTGAACGGAATGGAGTAAACGAACAGATATTGTGGTGTCACCGCCAGACACCACACTTGCTAGGTGGTAGCCTTTAAATCGGCCGCGGTCCGTTAGTATACGTCGGACCCGCGTGTCGCCATTATCAGTGACTGCAGACCGAGCGCCGCCACACGGCAGGTCTAGACAGAATTCCTAGCTCTCGCCCCAGTTGTAGAACCGACTTTGCTAGCGCTGGTTCACTGACAAAATACGCTCTCATTTGCCGAGACGATAGTTAGCATAGCCTTCAGCTACGTTATTTGCTACGACCTAGCAAGGCGCCATTATCTTTTGCTATTGATACTGTGAATCATGTAATGTAAAGAGCGACGTTCGTCATTAATGGATTAAAGTTAAGTATTCCACTAGCTACGTCCTTTTTTTCTCAATTCTAATTCCCTTGTCATGTTCCAGACCTCACGCCAACCTGCGTGAGCTGAGACGCGTGCATTTCGGCCTCATTTAGCAATACGGTGTTGGCTCTCATGCCAACCACAACAGATATCATTGAACAGTTCTGGTCCTATGCACCCGATGCCGGAAGAATCATTGCGCAAGCTGTGATAAGGAAAGATATCGGGCTTGCAACAGCACACTAAACGGCTAGGCAGACATGTAAATGGGCTACATCTACATCTAAATGGATACTCTGCAAATCACACTTAAGTGCTTGGGAGAGGGTTCACCGAACCACCTTCACAATAAATCTCTATTATTTCAGTCTGGAATAGCGTGTGGAAAAAACGAATGCCTGTATCTTTCCGTGCTAGCTTTGATTTCCCTCATTAAAATAAGGGATAATGATAGTTTCTCCCGATGTATGTCGGTGTCAACAAAATATTTTTGCCTTTGGAGTAGAAAGCTGATAATTGAAATTTCATGAGAAGATTCCGCCGAAACGAACAAAACCTTTGTTTTAATTATGTCCACCTCAAATTCTGTATCATGTCAGTGAAACTCTCCCCCGGATTTCGCGATAACACAAAACGTGCTGTTCTTCTTTGAACTTTCTCGATGCACTCTGTTAACCCTATCTGGTAACGTTCCCAGACCACAACAGTACTCCGAAAGAGGACGGACAAGGGTAGTGGAAGCAGTCCCTTTAGTAGATCTGTTTTTTCTAAGTACTCTGCCAATAAAACGCAGTGTTTAGTTTGCCTTAACCGCAACATTTTCTACGTGTTCTCTCCAATTTAAGTTGTTCGTTACTGTAATTCCTAGGTATTTCGTTGAATTTGCGGGTTTTAGATTTGATAGATTTATCGTGCAACCGAAGTTTAACGGATTCTTTATAGCACTCATATGGATGACCTCACACTTTTCATCATTTGGGCTCAATTGTCAATTATCGCACAGATATCTTTTATAAATTGTTTTGCAATTTGTTCAGATCTTCTGATGACTTTACTAGACGATAAACCACAGCATCTTATGCAAACAAGCAGAGACTGTAGCTCAAATTGTTTTCTAAATCGTTTGAGGTTCCTGTACAAAGTGACGGCAACTGAATGTGCGGATCATGTCAAGCGAATCACATATTTGCTTGAGAAGGATACCATTGACATTATTGGTGTCACCTGCAACACAGTCGATGCCTGGTTCCACCTCTCTGATCATGTTAACACACTCGACTATGGTCTACGTAGAACCCACGTGCTGTGCTTCAAACGCCATTGTTGAATGGTAAATTGGAGTCCGGATAGCAATATTTAGACGGCGCGTTATTGGACCATTATTTTTTTAAGAACCCGCGAAGAGTGAACATTGTTGTTAATCCTGCATGATTTCATTGGCTGAAGAAGGCAAATTATTCACTGTTTCAATAAAATGGCGCTACTGCGCACATACCTAACAACACTTTGGGGAGCGGGTCATCTGAAAATAAAAAAATAAAACTGCCACGGGGGTTTAGCCGAGCGGTCCAAGGCGCTGCAGTCATGGACTGTGCGGCTGGTCCCGGCGGAGGTTCGAATCCTCCCTCAGGCATGGGTTTGTGTGTTTGTCCTTAGGATAATTTAGGGTAAGTAGTGAGTAATCTTATGGACTGATGACCTTAGAAGTTAAGTCCCATAAGATTCCACACACATCTGAACATTTTGAACAAAAAAAAAAAAACCTTTGTCCCGCTCACGCACTCTACCCCTCCCTTCCGTCCCATCTCGTTAGCAGGACCGGACCGTAATCCGCCATCTGTAGTGTATCGCAATTGCCCACGCACACTTTGTGCCTTAAAATTGAAATAATTGTATAGGTAAGAAGAATCTCACGATCAGATCTGCAGAAGGGGTTGTCCGATAATATTAAGCCGGTTCAGTCATGTACATATCACTCTGGGTCTCATTGTCATCTCATGTTACTCCACAGTAAATTCCCGAACTCCTTTCATTAGTCTGACAATCACTTAATGGCATCTTATACCGACCGGTCTGTAATGTTTTGGTAGAACTACACGTGCGAAACATGGCCGGAATGTAACTTTTTGTTGTACAAGACAAGTGAGGATCCTAAAATCGACAGCCTCTTCTCTACTGTTACTCAATCGCGAGTGGCAAAAAACGAATCTGTCAGTTTCACTCTTTCTCTCTCTTTTTCCTGCCGGAGGCACTCTCACCACTGGGGTGAACAATTACCGCCGCTCACTATATCAACGCCGATCCGCAGATTATCAGATCGACAGCCGCATTAAGCCGGTCCACCAATCACGCCCGAATGTGACAAGCTATAGCGCGGCGCTGACGTAACGGATCACCGCCATAGTCTCCTCCGGCAATGTGAATTATGACGCACTCCGCGGCATCCCGGCTCAACGCTGTTCGTCACGCGAGCCGTGCCGTCGGAATGTGTGGTGCTGCACCACAACCCTACCTGGCGCTCAGGCAGTACTGAGCCAGGTTACATTGTGCGTGCCCAGGCAGCAGAAGAACCTATCGACGTTGCGCATCTTCGCTGTATGGAGTCTGTTCCGTCTTCATTGAGATCATCCGTTTCTTAGCCAGCCATATTCCTATTCCATTTGGAACTGTTTAACATTTCCATGTTTAAGATCTTCTCTTATAATGTTGTTTTATTGGTCTTAAATCTGATGTCTGATCTGACGCCGATCTTCATGCTACTCCGTACTGTGCAAAACCCTTCATCTCAGAATAACTTCTGCAACTTACGTCTGTCTGAATCTACTTGTTGTATTCATCTCTTGGCCTCCCTCTACTATTTTCACCCCCCCCCCCCCCCCCACACACACACACACTTCCCTCTAATACTAAACTGGTGATCATGTCTAGGAATATATTCCATACATGGTTACATTCCATACAAATACTTTCAGACAAGATTTCCTAACACTTAAATCTACATTCGATTTTAAGAAATTTATCGTCTTCATAAATATTTCTTGCCATTCCCACTCTACCTGTCATATCCTCTCTATTTCGGCCATCATCAGTTATTTTGCTGTCGAAATTACAAAACTCGTCTACCACTTAAAGTGTCTCTTTTGCTAATGTAATTTCTTCAGCATCATATCCTCCATTTAAGGCACTACCCATTCAGTTCAACTGCTGTTCCGAGTTCTTTGCTGTCTCTGACGGAATTACAGTATATTCGGCTAACATCAAAACTTTTATTGCCTGTCTCTGAACTTTAGTTCCTACCCTAAATTTTCATTTGGCTTCCTTTATAGCTTGTTCAATGTACAGATTGAATAACATATAGGAAAACCTACAACCCTGTGTCACTCCCTTCTCAGCACTGCTTCCACTTCATACACCTGGCCTCTGCAGTTTGGCTTCTGTACAAGTTGTAAATAGTCTTTCGCTCCCTGTGTTTTACCCTTAAAGAGAATATTGTCAAAAACTTTCTATCAGTCTACAAATTCTATAAACTTTTGCCTTTCCTTAACCTATCTTCTAAGATAAGTCGCAGGGTCAGTATTGAATCGTGTGCTCCTCTCTTTCTGCGGAATCCAAACTGATGTTCCCCGCGGTGGGCGTCCACCAGTTTTTCCATTCTTCTGTAAATAATTCGTGCTATTATTTTGCACCCAAAACCCATTAAAATAAGAATTCGGTGATATTCACATTTGCCAGCACCTGCTTTCTATGGAATTGGAATTATATCATCGTATAATGCTGTTGTGTTTTTGATTTAAGAAGTTGTATTGTTTTACACATGTGAAAAAAATGATTGACACATTGCCGAATGAAAGATGGCGCTCTTCTAAATCCTTATATAATAATTTATATAATAATTACAGTGTTCACTTTACCAGTTTCGGAAGCTGATTTTCATCTTCAGATGTGACAATTTGGTCGTGGTATATCAAAATTCCAGTTATGAACTTCCAACATCATAAAGTGATATGAAATATGTCAATGAATTGTATATCTTGTTGTTAATCATTACAATAGACAATTTAAAATATTGCCAGAAGGGGGATGAATAAAGGATATGGGCATTTTCAAAAAAATTTAAAATTTTAAACTCTTGTAAAATTTCTTTGTACCTATAAGGTGTTCCTTCTAAAACGAGCATTTAGCAACTATAAATTGATGCAGAGTGTGCTGTTATCCGCCCCGCTTCGTCCATGGTCATTTTTTGGTCCCCTGCCCCCACTTCCTGTGCCTCTTTCTTCCTTGACCCCTAATTGAATAGTATACGACAATATTTATTTTCAATCTGTTTTACGGTGTGGCGACATGGTGTATAATTCATTGACAAATTTCGTACTACTTTGTGATGTTTGAAGTGTATAGCTGAAACCGTTAAGTATCACGACGAAGCTATTAGTGTATTAATAACATCAGGAGACGGCAGTAAATTGCCGAAATTTGTGATGTGAACACATTAACCATTAAGCAAGCTTGACATAACTTGTTGCATAAAAACATCGTTTCAATCAGATTTATTAATTTTTTGTCGTTCTTAGTCAGCAGTTCCGGGATAAGAAAGCATTGGGCTGTGGTGGAATACCATGTAACCCCTCCACAAGATAAAATAATATGAATAATATTCCCATTTAGAGTAACCTCAAAACAGAAAAATTCCTAAACCTCTCAACAGTAAAAAATATTATCATGTCGTTCACATTCAGCATACCTTACCAACAGGAAAATTGCGTAACGTATCAATAATAAAATGTGACTAATCTCTCAATAAAAAATGTGGGTAACTTATAATCTTTCAATAATTGATAGTCAATTTAACCTGGTAAATTTTCGACGTCAGCAATGCTGCGTCATGGCCCTGATACATCATTCTGAATAAACTGAAAAATCTTACCTTAATTAGATCGCCGGATAACGCCCATGCTCCTATAAGAAATTTTCCTCGCGCAGCTAAGTGCAATGCTGGCCGATAGATTTGTCTTATATAAAAGGAAAGAACTGATTTCTCTTTTCAATAATCGGGATGGCCAAGGATTGGAGAAATTAGTGAATTCTTTAAATTGAGATGAATGTCAAAAGTTACTTTTTATGAGAAAGATTATTATTAACAGATTTTTTTTAAACATTTACATGGGACTAGATGTAACAATACTACATATGCGCGAGGCTGCTTTTACCTTATCCTACAACGCTCAGACTCCGCCATCGCTGCACATGACCGGCCCAGCCAACACGATACACCAGACTGCTCGCTAGCAACAACTTACTCCTACTGCTACACAAGTTCCTACTGCAGTCAATACTGCTCTTTAGTCTCAGATTCTCTTCTAGCTTACATATCGCAGGCAGCGCGTGAGCAATCCATCGAAATTACATCTGCTCCACTGCACTAGCAACAAACTCTTTAATCATGGACCTCTTACATAACCCTCCACTGGGGGGGGGGGGGGGGGGGGGGGGCAAAAATTTGGCAGCGACGGTGAGTCAATTGGACTTGCCATGAGAAACAAATTTTTCTATAACCTATTTAGTTACTGTGTCTACAATCACAGAGTATATACATCATTGATAAGTGAAGAACATATTAAGAAATTAAATACAGTGCACATGCACTAAGTACAAAACATGTTCAGAAAGGACAAAGTATATACGCAATGAGTACAAAATATATTAACAAATCACATAAAGTGCACACTCACTGTATAAGTCTTTAGCATTTTTACAACAAATAAACATATCAAGGAGTGAAATAAAGTGCACACGCTCTGTAGAGCATATTTAAGACAACTGATCTTCTTAACAAACGAAATGAAGTGCACACTCACTGTATAAGTCTCTATCGTTTTACAAAATTTTAAACGCGCTGTATAAGTCTTTACCATTTTATAAAAACTAGGAAAGGAATGAGAAGGATTGCATCATGGTTGTAGCACAGTAGGTTGCACGTAGCTCCACTGAAAGTCCATATCTTTCTACAGAAGCACAACACCAAGTGAGACAATCTGAAGTTCTCTTCCCTGAAGAATTTATCAGTGTAGCCAAGACATTGAAATGTTGTATTAATATTCAATGTTATAATTTTGGTAGTACATTAGGTACACCAAACAGTAGGACCATAATAACATCTCCATCGTTCAAGGTGGTGGACAGCTTGATATGTCAACACCATATTCTTGTAGAATCCATACTCTTACAGCAACGTAGAATTAGTGCAAAAACCAATACAGTGCTCCATGATCATGAGGATGCACAGGACATACGGATTTGCAGTAATTGATGGTAATTAGGTCAGAAGGTGAAGGACACATTAAGTCTTATGCTAGTCATCATAGAATTACACTAGTGTATCAACCGATTTGAATAATTATTGGCACTCATTGGTTAGTTACTGAACATTTTCTGCATTATTCAGAAGCCATCATTCAAAGCAAGACTTAATTAATGGCATAGCATTTATGCGTAAGTCATCATATTACAGTAATCAGTGGCATTCATTGGCCAGTTACAAAGTATTCATATAGTTTTACAAAACATTATTCAGTGTTATTCACAAGTCATCATTTAAAACAGGAGCTAATGAGTGTAGCATCAAGTTACTGGTGTTTATATATGAATTATAAACATATTTTAAAATGTAAGACATTGGAACTATTACTCAGGGTCGGTAGTCCAATAATACATAGACATAATGGAATCACTATACAGAAAATTTGCATCATCTTTAGGACTAAAAATATGTCTTAAACTGGTAGCATTATTTAGTTGTATACTGGTAATAGTTGGGACTAGTAATAATTTTTTTGCTAGCAATGCATTGCACTGGGATCGATAATTAATTGCTGGGGCATGAAAATATTTGCTTTTGACTTATTGCTCGAAATAAGGATTATTAACGTCATTCGTCATGAGTCAGCTGTAGCAAGGTTATGAAACAAGTACAGTATATGTGATCACATTCATAAATGATAGACACAAGTGGGTAAAAAAATGCAAATACTATAACAGGTTTAATAACTAACTACTTATAGCATATTATGTCACGAAAAGCTTCTCCTGGAAAAAAATACAAAATAGATTATTGAGCTGAAAGAAGAAATGCATATTAGGCTGAAAAATAGTGATACTTAATATCTATGTACTCTAGCTGTCTCTTCCAAAACATTCAGTCATTATACTATGCGGCATAAGACATACTGTCAAAAGGAACTGCAACAAATACTTAAATAACTACAAAGCATTTCTTAACTAACAGTAAATATATAAACTTCATCATTATCATCATCTGCAAAGAAAAACTTCATTATTCATATTACCATAATTTCATCACTATAATCACCTGCAAAGAAAAACTTCATCATTCGTATTAGCATATTCTTCATATAACTATTCATCATCATTTATTATCATCTGCAAAAAATAGACACTTCATTATGCATATTCGTATTACCATTTACTTCATACAACTATTCATTATGATTCATTACTTCATATAGTATAGAGTTTCTTACTTCTAGCATATTTCATCACTAAAATTAACATCTGTAGTTCTGTCTGACGGTCTGCATCAATCGCCTTGTATTCTGAAAGAAAAATAATTAGTCAAGACTGCTATCATACGATGTGTACAATATATTCTGGTTAATGCTTGTTAATTCTGATCCCTTTACTCTTCATGACAATATATTGCATTTTCTTTCCTTCATTCTGATGGTAAAATTTCCATTTCATAGTAAACCACTGTCGTTGCTTGATTCATTTCTTTTACATGGTATTGCTTTCTGAAAAATGATGAATATGGATTAATATCTTGCATTTAATTCATATACCTATTAAATAAAAACTTGTTTCTAGTAATATAATTAAGCATACAGCATAGCATGACAGAAAACATATTAGGTCAAAAACATAGACTTTCAAGTGCAAAAAACGTAGACAAAATATCATAATGTAGTAGCAAAAAATGTAGAGTAGTCAAGATGTTGAGATATCATAATGCAAAATGTCAATGTCAACTGGTGTTTGTTACATCTTAAACACTTCATAGTACATACAGACAAAAATTCTACTTTCGATAGGAAAACAATCATACATACACAAAAAAACGAAAATGTGCACCGTCTGATATATAACGACAAGAAAAGCGACCTGCTAACCTTACCTTGCCGGGCAGTTGCCACGAAAAAATGTGATAATCATCAGTAAGTAGTCACATAGATATAATTGCATAAGTGGTCATATATATATATCAGGAAATGGCATTACAGTGTGATAAATCATAAAGTGTGTTCATTCAATAAAGGGTTTAATATTGGAGACATGGTGATTGCCTTTGCTTTTTTTTTTCTGGTTCTCAAAGTTTCAACATGTATCACATTGGGATGAGGAATGATGCGAATTCTGTATAGAAGTTCAAATTTACTGCATCTACTCTTTCCTCTGTTGGATAAATAGTGTGTGCGTACTAATATCTTCTGTCCAATGTGAAAGTCACGGCGTGTACAAACCTGTTTTTGCTTTCTTCTCCGGCGCTCTGCGGCACGTTTGATGTTGTTGAGCGCAATCTCAATTATTTCATGGTGGCGTAGTCGACGAGATGTAGGAAAGGATACCAATTCTTTGATTTTGTTAGGTGGTTCAACATTTTTCAATATAACAGTCGGAGATAGCATAGTAGATTCATTTGGTATGGAGTTAATTACATCCTGGAATGAGAGTATGTGTGTATCCCAATCAATATGTCTTTTATGGCAGTATATTCTACATAATTTACCAATTTCATTCGTCAGTCATTCACAAGGGTTCGAAGAAGCGTGATACTTGGATATATAGACCGGATAAATGTTTCTAGCTCTTAACATACGTGTCCATATCGCAGATCGAAATTGTGGTCCATTGTCGGAAATTACTTTCAATACATGCCTTACATGAAATAAAAAATGTTTTACAAATGCATTCGAAATACATTTAGCAGTAGCTTTGCGCAACGGAGTGAAGGTAACAAATTTCGAAGTGAGTTCAACAGCGACAAAGATGTAGCAAAAACCTCTATTAGTTCTTGGAATCGATCAAAAAATGTCTACAGTGGCCATGTGTCTCAATTCAACAGGTACAATGGGATGTAACGGAGTAATATGTGAAGTCGTGTCTGATTTAGCTTTCTGGCAGATTTTACATGACGCTAAAACTCGTCGAATACGTTTCTCCATGTTGGCAAAATAACAGTTCTGTCTCAGCATAAGAAAACATTTTCTGGATCCATAATGTGCGTAACTTAAATGAGTATACCAAATTAATTTAATAACAAGTTCGTCAGGAATGCATAATAACCAGCTGTTGCCGTCAGGGTGGGAACAGAATGTTATTGCGTACCGTGTAATGGTTTCTAATGGTAACGTTATTCTTATCTTGCCAAAGGTGTTTAATTTCTTTCCATACGTTGTCTTTGCTCTGATCTTGTGCTATGTCTCGTAATGACGATGAAATGAAATTTTCAAATGCGACATGTTGAATATACATGACGCTAGATTTTGCTTGGCAGAAGTTGGTTGCGATGTCTTGCTGATTGTTGCAGAGAGAACGGGGTAGTGCGTCTGCTACAATATTTTGCGTACCAGGAATGTGAACAATTGTAAAATTAAATTCCTGTAAATAAAGTTTCCATCTGCTTTATCTGTTATGTGTAAATTTAGCGGAAAGTAAAAACTGGATAGCTCTGTGGTCTGTGTAAACGGTAGTATGTCTTCCACAAAGAAAATGCCTAAATCGGGTAAATGCCCATACATCACATAATGTTTTAAGTTCTGTAACAGAATAATTGCGTTCAGCAGGTGACAGAATGCGACTTGCAAAGGCGATGTTTTTAATTACTGTATTACCGTCTTCTTCACTTTCCTGAAAAATGTGTACGCTTAAAGCTGTGTTAGAACTGTCGGTGGCAATGGAAAAATTTCTAGTGAGATCTGGGTGTGATAAAAGTGGTGCATTCAACAAAGCTTGTTTCAGATTGACAAATTCAGACTGCGCTTGGCTATCCCAGGACCAAATAGTGTTTTTACCCGTCAGTTGACATAATCTAGGGGTGTCTAAAGCAGAGTAATGAATAAATTTACGGAAAAAGTTAATTAATCCCAGAAAGCTGCGTAATTGTTTCTTTGTCGTTGGAACAGTAATGTCACGTAAAGCTTGACGTTTTTCCGGGTCAGGCCCAATGCCTTCTGCTGAAATTACATGTCCAAGAAATTTTATGGAAGTTCTGCCAAAGTGCGACTTGTTAAGATTAACTGTGAGTCCTTGTGCACCAAAAGTTTGCAACAGTTGTTCAAGAATCAGATTGTGTTCAGACCAGTTAGCTTCTGCAATAAGAATTTCGTCTACATACGTTGTGATTCTGTCTTTAAGTTCTGTCGGAAGTATAGTATTCAAACCGGGAATAAACGCTGCTGAAGAAATTGTTAAACCGAACGGTAATTTACAAAACTGATAACAGTCACCAAAACAGAGAAATGCTGTGTACTTTCTGCAGTTCGGATGGAGCAGAATTTGCCAAACTCCCGATCTCAAATCTAATGTGGAATAAACAGCAGTACCATGAAATTTCTGTAGAAGTTCTTCTAGTGTTTGAGGGCGATCTGTTTCATTAATAATAATGTCATTGATGTGATGCGAATCAAGTACGAGCCGCAGTGATCCATCCTTTTTCTTAACAATATGGAGCGGGTTTATGTACGGACTAACTGCTGGTTCAATAATACCTTGGTCAAGCATAGCTTGTAATTCTTTCTTAACCTGTTTTCGATGAATATTCGGAATGGGATAATGTTTAGCTTCAAATGTGTCGTGCTGTTTAACGTGAAATTCATACATGAAACAGGTCAAAATACCAGGAACGTTGTCAAAAACTGGAGCCTGCTGTAAAAGAATATTTCGTAGTTAAGTACGTTCGTCGTCTGTATTTGCACTGCTTTGCTTTACTTTCTCAGAAATCATTTGCATAACGTCGTAGTCGGCTTCGTCTGGTGTATTGTAGTTGTGTACGAACGTATCTGTGAACAATGTGGAATGACAGTCTATGTTACGTGATGTAGAAATGACCTCTGTTCGTTTAATTGCCTGTTCTTCTGCAGATAAAGCGTGCTGCAATTCTAATGCCATTTGCACATTTTCATCCTTTAACATTAAATAGGAATTTTGAAAGTCAATAATTGCGTCGTGTTGTACCAAAAAATTCGTACCTAAAGGAACGTCTATTGTCAATAAGGGAACAATCCAAAAATTTGAGTGCAACGTATGACCTGCAATACAAAATGATAAGTGTTTCTTTAACTTTACATCTACTCCTTTACTAGATACTGCTCGTTTTACTTTAGTTCTGCCTAATGGTGACGTAGGATAAATATTCTCTTTGTTACATTCATTGACGGTTTCTTCATTTATGACTGACACAGGTGATCCAGAATCGATTACTGCTGAAAATGTGGATGATCCAATCTTCACTTCAATGACAGGGTGGGAAATGGTTTTTTGAGTAACTGGATTTTCCTGCAGTAGAGTGTCTCGGATGTCGTCAAAAGTAATAACTTTTTCGTGAATAATATTCTGCGTGTCAAAAGTAGTGCTTACGTTGTTGGAAGATGCAACCTGTACTGTATCTAGTCAAATTCTTTCTGACGTACTGTTATTTGCGGGAGGATGCTGTGGCATCTCGACTATTTGTACTGTTCTGTTATTTCTTCCTGACGTATTAGATTCGGGATGATACCGTCTGTCTGGTTCATTCATAATAATCTGTTATTATGGTTGATTATGCTGCTGGTAAGATCGACTGTTATTAAACGTACGCTGAAAACTGTGCTCTTCACTCTTACTTCTTTCATAATAATCGTTGCTATACGGTGCATTGCGATATGAGTTGAAATGGTGTGTTTTCTGTACGTTGTGATTTCCTTGTTGCTGTGTGCTACTATTTGGTGGAGCCGAGGCTATACGTGTAAGCGGCGAAACATTAAAGCTTAGTTGACCTTGCAGACTGCATTGTTGGTTAGTTATGCTAACCGGCTGGTTTTGATGCTGTTGCGGAGAAAACCATCTATTGTACCCAAAATGTGTCTGCGATTGCTGAAATTTTGCACATACTGATGATTAACATTTTGTCTGTTATTAAAATCACGCTGGTAGTTCTTGTCGCTTCGGGAGTGTCTAAAGAAAACTGTCACTTTCGGTAAAACTTGTCATATCAGGTTTTCTTTACTTATTCTTAATCCTAGATAGATCGATAGTTGAAGAGCTGTTTTGATAGATATAAAGGATTGTAAAAGAGAAGGCAGCAGTGCAGAAAACTAAAGATGAAATAGCACTACTACGGCTCGGGGCCCTGTGCACGCTACGGCACATATTCATCGAAGTGTAATGAATCCCCTGAGGTCTCTTACGCGCTGCAAATAAATTTTAGTTTCTGCGTTACAGGCAATGCCGGTAAAAATTCAAAAGCAAATTGTTGTATCCAGTCCGATTCTAGTTTCTGTATTAAAGGCCAAGCTGATGAATATACAAAAGCAAATTGTCGTATCCAGTCCAAAGGGTGTATTTGTGTTTTGTTATTTTTAAATACTTTCGATTTTTTTACGGATAACAATTGCTTATAATCAACGTTATTGTCTCTGAATGTGTAAACTGGTTCAGGATTGTGTGATAATCCGTTTGTCTGTGTCTGCCCGGAATCCAAGTCACGTACTCTCTGTTGATTACCTAAATTATACTGACTGTGTGAGTGTGAGAAATGTTTGGAATGTGGCGCATGCTGTGCCGTGTTACAGGCTGAAACATTTTTCATCTCCGTCATTTCTTGCTGTAAAGACGACACTTTTCTACGCAATGTATTATTGGACGAACGTATCTCACTGATTGTTTGCTGTAAATTTTGGAATTCGGGTGTTTGATTGAAAGAAATTGGTGACGTATGGTCTGATTTGGTGTCATTGTTATTTTCGATAACGTCAATACGACTGGCCAATTCATCAAATTTTTGAGTCAATGCTTTAACCTGACCATCATTTTTAGTGTCACAAGCATTAATTTGTTTTTGGATTTTACGGGTAGTTTTGTTCAATTTCTTAATGTCTGCTTTAGTGGCATCGGGGTCCTGTATCAATTCTAATTGTTCAAGTCTGTTGGTCACTGTCTGAAAGTCTACTGTGTGTGTGTCTGTTTTTGTTTTAAGATCGGAGATTTCATCATGCCTTACGGTGCTCAACTGTTTAATAGTAATGATTTCGTCTGATACTGTAGCAATGTTATTGTCTACGTATGTTTTTGCTTTCGTAAATAATTTACGCTTATCTTCCTGTCTTTGTGCAGTAATTGTTTCCATGACTTGTTTCTTTACTTTGTTCTGTTCCTGTATGAATTCTGGTAACGCGTTTCACTGATTTGTAGGTGGTGATTAAAACGTTCGTCAATTAGGCTGTTCTGTTGTTCTAATTTCTTGTCTACTTTCGCATCCAGTGTGCGTGAAAGTTCTGCTAACATTAATTTAAACTCGTCGCGTAACTGTGTTGCGTTTTGAGAACATTGTTTAGCGACTGCACTAATTTCATCTCTAAGTAATTTAGTTGTGGCTGCATGCGTATTACTTAATTCTTGTGCAACGGATCTAATTTCTTCACTACTGTTCTTAGCATAAGCCTTAAATTCCTCACGTAATTGTTCTTTAGTATCATGACATTGCACAGCAACAGCTTTAATTTGTTAACTAAGCTGTTTGAAATTGTTGTCTTGCTTTTCGTTCGACTGTTTGGAATTGTTGTCTAGTTTTTCTTTAAGTTGTTTGTTCGATTCATTAATTTGTTGTTTGAGATTTTCATTAAGTTGTAGCAGTAATGCCATAACTTGATCCATGCCAAAATTAGCTGCTGTATTCTCTGTGCTGTGTGATGGTGTATCTGCATGTGTCACTTTTTGTATAACCATTTGGTCATTGTCTGATTCACAAAAAGGTTTGCTAATCGGATGTGCTCTGTTGGTCACTACAGCGGAATCAAATAAATCTGACGTGCTTTGTGTATATTGGTCACCTTCGTTAGAAACAATTATCTGTTCGCTACGTAAATTTTGCAAATCAGCCGTGTCAAACTGGACAGCGTTCATTGTGACGGAAAGTGCCGCGTCATCAATTGTCGTTAAATTTACAGTGGACACAATTGAATTTGTTTGCTCATCATTTAGATTATAATCATTACTGGTGGTCGGTACGAACTGATTGTAACTGGAGGATTATCATCAAGACACTGAGTATCGCTAGTATTATCAGTCAAATTATTAAAGTCGGCTTTTTCACCCATTACGACTCGCGATGTACTGTTAGCGGTTTTTCGCGACATTTTCACAGATCAAAGCTAAGCACAAAATCAAACAAGGACAAAGCAAAATGGAACAAATACAATTACAACAAAGAGCAATAAATTGCCGATGATCTGTGAAAGAAAAAGTGACAAATTAGTAAATGCGTTGAGCCAGATGCAAACTACTTTTAATATTAAGTAAATAAGAGCAGATATATAACTGACTACTTCTCAGAATTCACAAAAATACGATCCTGGCCGGTTGTCGAGAAGTGTAACCTCCCCACAAGATAAAATAATATGAATAATATTCTCATTTAGTGTAACCTCAAAACAGAAAAATTCTTATAACCCCTCAACATTAAAAAATATTATCATGTCGTTCACATTCAGTATAACCTACCAACAGGAAAATTGCGTAACGTATCAGTAATAAAATGAGACTAATCTCTCAATAAAAAAAATGTGGGTCACTTATAACCTTTCAATAATTGACAGTCAATTAAAACCGGTAAATTTTGGACGTCAGCAATGCTGCGTCATGGCCCTGATACATTATTCTGAATAAACAGAAAAATCTTACCTTGATTAGATCGACGGATAAGAAATTTTCCTGGCGCAACTAAGTGCAATGCTGGCCGATAGATTTGTCTTATATAAAAGGAAAGAACTGATTTCTCTTTTCAATAATCGGGATGGCCAAGGATTGGAGAAATTAGTGAATTCTTTAAATTGAGATGAATGTCAAAAGTTACTTTTTATGAGAAAGATTATTATTAACAGATTTTTTTTAAACATTTACATGGGACTTGATGTAACAATACTACATATGCGCGAGGCTGCTTTTACCTTATCCTACAACGCTCAAGCTCCGCCATCGCTGCACACGACCGGCCCAGCAAACACGATACACCAGACTGCTCGCTAGCAACAACTTACTCCTACTGCTACACAAGTTCCTACTGCAGTCAGTACTGCTCTTTGGTCTCAGATTCTCTTCTAGCTTACATATCGCAGGCAGCGCGTGAGCAATCCATCGAAATTACATCGGCTCGACTGCACTAGCAACAAATTCTTTAATCATGGACCTCTTACAACCATCTATGACACAAAAATTTTTGGGCCCAATTCAATAAAGAAAGTTGACTGAGGTAGTTCATGGCACAAGAATTAGACCTCAGGATCTACTAAATAACAAAAATGTTTCAAAGGGCTCTGAGCACTATGGGACTTTGCACCTGAAGCCATCATTCCCCTAGAACGTAGAATAACTTAAACCTAACTAAGCTGAGGGCATCATACACATGCACACATTCAGACTGAAGCGCCTAGAACCGCTTGGCCACACCGGCCGGCTACTAAATAGTATTCGAGTACATCTGCCTAAGGGTTAAACGCGAAAGAACGTAAACACTGTAGGACAATTAGTTTTATTAGACATGTTATTATAGTAATAACGTGCGTAGTAGTAAGGAAAATTTAAAACAAAATTTAAGAAAATGATGAAGACGACCATTTCGGTTTCAGAAATGCTAAGGGAACAGCAGTCACTACTATAGGCTGTCTGAGGATAACTGGAGAAAGAATGATACAAATAAACACGGAAGTGTATATTTCTTTTATCGACTGGGTGAAGATTTACGATAGCAAAATTTAGTTTACTGCCGGGAGTTTTCAAATATATTGGTTTTCAATGCATTGGTGAGATAAAACGTCAGTAAATCTGAAAGTGACAAATAGGGAATGAGGAGAAAGGAGAGGTGGGCGTTGGAAGGAATGTAAGGCAAGGATGCTACTGTCTCCGAAGTTATTCATCATTATGAAGAAGAGCTAATAGGTCGACCATTGGGTGTGAAAGAAGCACTGCAATTGAAGGATAATGGATAAAGACTATAAAATACATGGATAATCTACCAGTGCTGGAATCGGAAGCGGAACTGCAGGGTTTGAAGAGTGTCGCAAGAAGAGATGAGGAGTATGGAATGAAAATTGATATAAGAAAGACAAACGTGATGGGAATAAGCGAGACGGACACTCCAGTTAACATAATTTTAGACGGAAAAGGGCTAGAACAAATAAAATAGTTTTTGTACCAGGTAAGTTTAATAACGTGAAACGGAAGCCGTACATAAGACTTAAGGTGGAGGATATCTGGGGGGAAGGGTGTATATGAAATTTGAAGCAGATACTAAAATCTAAATGATTTCCATTGCAGCTAGGGAAAAGATACGCTGAATGCTATGTCCAGAGTATAACATTCAGTTACCAATAGCAGTGAACCATGGACAATTAAAAAAGGTGAAGAAAGGCATATAGAGAGTTTAGAAATGTAGCTATGGAGAACAATTATTAAGGCGGAATGGAACGACAGACTTAAGAACGAAGAAGTAATGAAAAAATAGGGGAGAAAGAAGACAGTTAAAAGTCTTACCTGGAACATAGTCTACGTAGGAATTGTCTGTAACCAACAATGATGAAGGGAAAAGTAGAAGGGTTAAAAGGAGGAGACAGAAAGAGAATTGGATTGTTGGAAGACATCAGAGGAGTTCGAGCATACAAATGTAGAAGGAAGATACTTAAAACAGGAGCCAACAGTCTGCCTCCCATTGAAAACTGTTGTAATACGGATACTCTCCACAAGAAGAAGTCAGGATGTACTTCCATGTATTGTAATAGATGAAGCTATTCCTGTATGGAAGCTTGGCTTTTTGAGTTTCCAAGCATTGGACAACAACGAGGACAAGGCGAAAAGGTTCCAACAACAAATGGCAAGCCTTTGTGATATGCAGATAAATGCACTTTTAATGACTGACCTAATGTCTGTAGAGGAATCCAGCAACAGCAACTGATTGTTAGAATTGTAGACTAATTTCAGTGATGGTTGCAATATCGTATAGGCGATTACCGTTATCGGCTATTGCGGGCCATATTCGAATCTACATACAATTCCAATATATAGAGTTAATGAAGCTATCTACATGTTTGAATGTATACAATCGTTGGAAGTGTGCCTAAATGGCAAATTAGGTACCAACGATACGTTAGCCACAAAATTCGATACAAGAAATACTGTAGTAAGTGTCTAAAACAATGATTACATTAAAAAGGAATATCGAACACGACAGTATTAATTGATGATTCATCGAGAAAAGTCTCTAGTGATCTTAAAGGAGCCCACTTCATTCTACAATCCTAACAGAACACCAAAGGGTAAACACGAGGGTAAAAACTGAATATATTTTGTGAATCTAACCATAACAAATACAAGATATTATGCTTCTTTCTAATCTACCGTAAACCTCAGTGTGGAGATATAAAAAGTCAGAAATAATCTTAGCTGTAGCAGGACAAGCAGTTTTGCTTTTGTTCGCTTGTTAATAGTGCAATGAAGTTCCACTCAGACAACACTCAAATCAAGAAAAGTGAAGTATTTCGAAACAAGTGGTATTAACCAATGGACATAAAACAGCATTTCAACCTAAGTCATATTGCCTTGTCACCAACAAAGAACATGTATTCGATTATATGGTGGCTGTTCCGTAGGACCTAATATTTTTGATATTTTGTTACGGGAAAGTAATTTATTACGCAGGGAGATTTCTGCGATAATGAGAATCTAGTGAACTGCCAGATGACGGGAAATGTACAAGGTATGATCACAGTGAATTACTGGAGAAAATACAAGACACAGAATACTGAGAATGTAATTATCGAGGGAGTGGAGCATTCACAAAAGATACAGAACTGAATTGGGAAGAAAAGATGATTAACAGAGAATTTGAAGATGGAGGCAGAGGAAAAGCTAAAGCCAGGAAACATGGCACTTTAAACCGCGCGGCCACTCTGCGCGGCTAACTGATGGACTGGAGGAGCAGACTAGTGGGTGGGGGAAGAAGAAATTGAGTAGCGAAAAGGAGTTCAATATGATTGAGCAGGAAATGAATGTAGTAAAGAGAGGTATTCGGAATATATATCCTGGAAGCTTCTTATCTGTGTACAGTAATGGTATTTGTATTTTAAACCATGTGTTAATAATAAATTTGCACCAAAGAGAGAGCTACACCACCCGTTGTTTTCAGGTATGTGCAGGTTGATAACCCATAAAGATGGCCAGAAAGGAATAAAATTAATTATGTAGCTGAGAGTATATCATGGTGGTGTGAAGTTAGAGAAAGGTGCAAAACTTTTAAGGAATTTTGCAAAATTGTTTTTAGAAAAATATTGGTCCAAGTACAAGCAAATAAAGATCAAGACTGATCCCAAGAAGACATATAGTTAAAGAACAGGTGGAAAGTCAGTGAGAGAACATTTTGACAGCTTGTCGAAAAAAATTTGGGTACCTGAACAGCCCAAATGATGATGAGGAGATAGCTGAAATGTTCTACAGAAAGTTACTAGTTAGCATAAAACAGGCCTATAAAATATGAAGTTCTGAAAACTGTGGCGAATCTCTTAATCTGGATTGACTGCACAGATAATGAAGTAGGATTTAACTGCAAAAATGGAGTGCGAAGTTAGAGGGATCATTGGCATTATAATTGCATGAGAGGGAGAAACGGACTCATAGCCATAGGCTCAGGAAGCTATCCAGATATTAGTGAAGAAAGAAGAGATTTAAACAGGCAAAACTTCTATGGTGGAAGACGTGATGAGAGTGATGCTGAAACTGGAAGACAGCTTCAGCGAGAGCCGCTATGATGCTGGTGCAGGAAGAGAGTCCACACCTAAAAAATGATTTTTTGTTATCAAAATGATAAAGGAGAAAGATATTTTAGAAGAAGAAAAATAGTACAAAGCAATAAATCTGACCTGTGTAAATTAAAAGAAGGTGAAAGCCCAATTAGTACAAACAGACTAGCAAAAACGAATTTGATATCTGGGAAAAGGAAAATATAGGACTGGTAAAATTAGAAATTATTGATCTACTGAAGACGATATCAAGAAATTACATCAACCAAAGGAGAGTAAGAAAGAGCTGAAGACTGTGGATGAATATAAAGAGCAAGAAAGTGAATCGTTTCAAAATATCTTAGAAGATGAAGAATAAAATCAGAATAGGTCTGCAGCTAAAGTGAAGAATAGGAGTTGTAAAGGAACAGAATAGATTGAAGAGATAATCGTTGGGATCGCAATGAGTGGCATTCTTTTCTTGTATATGAAGAAGAGTCAGTGATACTGATGAAGAGAGTAATAATGATCAAAATAACAGCTCAAAGGCAAGTAGAGCAAAATATGACTATTTTTGCAGAACGCAAAGGTAGCAATGCCGCGTCCTTTTCCTGAGTTAGAATGTAATTCATGCCAACAACTCAGCAACCGATAATCAAACGCTTGAGGTAACTAATTCGTGATTTCATGGCTATTTTGAACCACCTTTTGTCAGGCTGCCATTCAAATGTCAACTGTGAAATTGTTAACTGGACCAAGAAAAAGCCTAAGATAATTTTCAGATGAATGGCTTAAAGTCTCATATAAAAACACTTCTGATAATCCACGGCCGAAGTTGTGTATACGTGCTACTCGCTACGGAATCAGTGCAGTAAGATGAGTTCACTTGAAGAAGTGATGGAATGCCGCAAACGAGCTATGGTGACTGGACATGCCAATACCCACACAGTTTATTAAGTTGGCCTCTTCGGTGGTGTATCAACATCTGCTATCCAACATGCCTGCAGTCAGAGGTGTAACACATTCATGTAACACGGGGCAATTGGTAGTAAAATGTCGTAAGTGACATGGACCAGAGACGACTTGTTCTGTAAAAGACTGTTTGAAGCCCAACAGAAATTATTGCCGTTGGTGATTGAAGGTCCATCTCCTCTAATTCCCGAGCGTTCATAGCGACATAGCGACATACAATGGATGTTTGGGGTCGGTCATTGCTCAGCAAACTGCACTTCAGCGAGCCAAACAACAGGGACACTAAACAGTTGTAAATTGGAGACATATAATGTTGACCGACGTATCGTGATTTTTGTGATTTGAACTTTTTCCAAATGATTCAAGGTGTCAAGCGTACCGACTTCCCAATTGGGTGCTTGCACACACTCCCCCCAACCCCCCTTCAACACAGAGGGTGTAGTTCAGGCCAGAGGTCGTTCAGTGATGTTCTTGCATTGTTTTTCGTATCCTGACATGAATCTACTCATTCAGGTATCTGTGGAAATGGGTAAAGGCATTTATTTCAGCATTCTGAGTGGCCAAATATTGCCCTTTTTGTACATCTTCATGATATCATTTATATGATGATAACAGGTGACTTCACAAGTCTGCTTATATACACCCTAAGAAACAAAAAAGGGACGCACAACGAAGGTATTATCCGAATAGGACGGAAATTGGTAGATGTTATGCACATGCGCAGACAAGCAAATGATTACTGCACAAACTGGACAAGTTAATAACGCATTAGACCATCTCTGGCTGTTATGCAAGCAGTTATTCGGTTTGGCTTTGGGTGACAGATTTTTTGGATGTCTTCTCAAAGGAAATCATGGCAGATTCTGTCTGACAGGATCGTTAGATCGTCAAAATCCCAAGTTGGTTCGAGGGCCTTGTATGTAATGCTTCAAACGTCTTCGATTGGGAAGAGATCCAGCATCCTTGCTCGCAAAGGCAGGGTTTGACAAGCACGAAGACGAGCAGTTAAACTCTCGCCATGTGCGTTCGGGCATTATGTTGCTGAAACATAAGCCCAGCTCGTCATTAGGCCAACGGAAGGGGGCATAGAATATCGTCGACATAGTGTTGTGCTGCGTGGGTGTCGCAGATGACAACCTAAAGGGTCCTCCAATGAAATGAAATGGAGCTCCAGACCATCAGTCCTGGTTTTCTGCCAGTATTTCAATGCTACCCTTGCGATAGCAAGACAAGTCACCAAACCTGTTGGTGATAGATCGTCTGAAGTTGGAGAGGTATCTCGCTGTAGGTACCTGAAATACATTGACCTTCGTCTTTGAGATGATGATGTACCCTCTGCAGAGCAGAAGCGCTGGTCTTGGATAGCTGGACTCAGGATCTAGAGGAATCGCTGCAACAGTGTAGAATGATGTGACATCTGACAGGAGTTAGTGGTCGAACAATAACGAGCAATGTGTTTGAAGGGTTGCAATTTTTGGTTCAGATAATTTGCTTTGTAGTGGTTTACAAAACATGTTCACACTATCACTTACCATCCATCTACGCTGTATGCAGATTACAATGATCTCTTACTCGCATATCCCACCGAAACAATGACAGTTACATTCAGGAAACTAAATAGCGCCACATTTTAAAGGGCAACGCGTACTGTACCGCTATCAGTGGAATCTATACCTGACACGCGACTGCAGGAAAGTGATTGTTTTGGACCAATCAGAGTCCTCTATTTTGTTGCGTGTATGTATGTTGCTTTCTTGTGTCGACCAATGGCCATCTTTTTATGTTCCGGTAGCTGATGTAATGCCACATCACCAGGGACACTGTACAGGACTCTCTGTCCCACAGATTGTTTAAGCTCTCTCTCTCTCTCTTACAATCCAGTGGCAACATATTGCTAAACATTGCGTAAACTTAAGTATCACTCTTTGAATACCTCCTGATAACATAATCATTATGACAGTAAAGTTGGTCTCCCAAAGCTGTCCAAAGCGTCTACAGACACATTCGGAATCCTCCTGACTAGAGTAGAACTCTCTGCAGTGATGAGTCCTACTTCGAGCTGAGCCTCGATGGCAAGGGAAGACATGTCTGGACACAACCTGGACAGCAGTAGAATAACAAATTAATACCTGATATCAATCAGTTATTTGCGGTGCCATTTCATAGCAGGATCCCTTTGGTTGTCATCTGCGGCACCCTTCCAGCAGAGCGGTATTTCGACGGTATTGTACGCCCAGTTTTATTTCCCTTCATGGCAGTCTATCCTCGGCTTACATTTCAGCAAAATAATGCCCGACCGACCGCTCATGGCGAGAGTCTCTGTTCCTTGTCTTCATGCTTGCCAAATCTAGTCTTGGCCAGAAAGGTTGTCGTATCCCTCCCCAATTGAGAAAGTTTGTAGCACTATGGGCAGGGCACACCAACCAGTGGAGGATTTTGACGATATAAGGCGACAACTGGATAATATTGGCACCATGGATCAGGGAGGACACCCAACAACTCTATCAATCAATGACAAGACGACTACTTGTTTAAAAAGGGCCAGAGTTGGACCAGCAAATTATTGACTTGCTATGTTTGTGAAGCTCGTTCTCTTCAATAAATAATCCAGTTTTTATGAAATTGCAAGCATTTGTTTGCCTGTACGTGTAAATCACATCTATCAATTAAAGTCCCATTCGGATAATCCTTTCGTGAAGCACCTTTTTTTTGTCTTGGAATGCACATTCCTTTTTCACAAACAGGTGGGTTCCTTGTCTCACTTCGACTGACACCTAAATCATCCTGTCTTGCGCCCACACAAAATTTTTGGACTGTCTGGAAGAACTGGTGAAACGTAACTATGGAAGATGTATTTATGATATAGTGGCATCGGCAGATTAGGACGTACCTCGCCGAACTAACGGCATTTTTAGGGCTAGAGGCATTTGCGTAATGACTCCTAGGCGGTATTATTTTTTATACGTTGTGTCAATAAGAGATTAGAAAGAGCATTGTAAATATATTGATCCTAATGCGAACTTTTGGAATAGCTCACCACGATCATTGTTTACATACGAAAACCACACGAAAAATGAGCAGTGGTTCGATAATCTTAGAGACTAACAAATATTCACCAAAACGATTCTCATATTCATTTACGAGCCAGTTTTAACAGTAAGCGTTTTTATTACATGGATAGTCATTCATAAATGTTCAGTTTATGCTTCGCTCACATGGAGTGCCTCTGATATAAATATTCAGAAATTTTAATATGTATACGATACAAAATGTGGAAGTGGAATATCGATGATCCTAAATAAGTATTAAATTCAACTTAATGATTCATATTTTTGGCGTGATATTCGAGCTCTTGTGCAGTTAGTTATGCAGTGTTAACGGGAGCTGTTGTTTACGCTAACTTATCTAGGGTACAAACAGTTAAACAAGACGACCGCCTTGACGATACCGGAGACGAGTACAGTAAAGTCATCAGATTTCACTCCCTCTATTTTCAGTCCCGTCGTCAACAAGATAGGCATAACACTGCAATAGTCATTAGGTGCTTACAAAATACGTCTGCAAACAGCTTCAGTTACAATACATTTACACATAAAAACAAAGGTATGTAAATTATTTGTGTCAAATTTTTCTTTAGGTATCTGTTGGTCAAAACTGAGTACGAGTTTCCTTTGATATTAACACTCCCTGGAGAAGTTAGGTATTGCAATGAATAGAACATACTGAAAGCGTTCAGCGTTAGGTCTGGCGACGAGCTTCTGATTATAAGCAGATGTCTCTGCCTGTAGTACAATTCAGTCAATAAATGCAGTATAATGATAGGCTACATCAGTGATACATGATAGTTACTATGTCATTAGTTATGTCACGGGCTGACAGATATTCGTAACTTGTGTGTAATTCATAACGTTAGCATTTGAATAATGATGCTCTTGAATTTTCCCTGTTTGTAGTTAATAAAATGGTTCAAATGGCTCTGAGCACTAAGGGACTTAACTTCTGAGGTCATCAGTCCTCTAGAACTTAGAGCTACTTAGAGCTAACTAACCTAAGGACATCACACACATCCATGCCCGAGGCAGGATTCGAACCAGCGACCGTAACGGTCGCGCGGTTCCAGACTGTTGCGCCTAGAACCGCTCGCCCACCCCGGCCGACTTATAGTTAAAATTATCGGATATAAGGTCAAACAGTTATGCAAAACACTGTTTCTTCATGTGACCCGAAAATATTTCAGCAACTCTTCCCCATCATCAGTGGGTTTTATTTATTCAAAATCTGTGAAATTTTAACAAACTTAAGTGATGAATAATGTATGAAAATAAGGTTAAATACCGTTTGTTTTTGTCATTGCCTTAATTTCACATTTTAGGTTTATACGTGACTATTTCTACATTACCGTGTACTAAAGGCCTGTCATCTTCAAACAGACGATATTAATGTGAGTTCTGGTGATGCGTTAACACTTCACTGTATGTTTCAACGTAAGTTTGTTATATATTTGCTTTGTTACATCCTTTGCATTTTGTGTTCTTATGAGTTATGCAAAACCGTACATAAATACTACACATATTTTTCAGAGTTTTGTTTCTAATGGAAACTCTGGAAACTCTTTACTTAGCCAAAACACAGTGTAAATTTTGTTATTGTGTACTCCATCTCATTCCGCGTTTTCCTGTTCTCACGTGAATTTTGCGCCGAATTTGAATTTCATCTGGTTTCTGTCTCTCTCTCTCCTTCTGTGTGTATGTGTGTGTGTGTGTGTGTGTGTGTGTGTGTGTGTGTGTGTGTGTGTGTGTGCTTCTTATCTGCATATGTTGTCTTTTCTGCAAAGTTTCTTTAATGAGTTAAATAGTGTGCCTCTGCAGAGGCCCCCTTTTACTTCTGCTGTTGCCTTTAGCATGCACGCACACACACACACACACACACACACACACACACACACGACATAGTTTAATAAAATTTAAATCCGGAGCCATTTCTGAAGTCTATAGATGTCAACACTGTGACGTCATGAAATTCCTGTAGTATCTCATCGTCACCTTAGTAACACCGTGTTACAACATACTGTGAATTTTAGCCTGTATCTCCTCTGGTCAGGTCGATAGTATCCTTTATGGTTTAACAAACAATGCCTTTTTTAATAAAAACGGAACATCCCCACAAATGATTTGATAGCCCCCAGTCCTCCACCGAAATTATTCTAATACAGCTCCTAATTTCTCCGTTTCATCTACTGTATGTGTGTCACATATTCCTTCACTAATTACTTCACACACGTTTCTCTTCTCTGACATGCTCTTACATCAGTTTAATTCACGAATATTGTGATTCACGCATACTTCTCTCCCTCTCCCTAAAATCGCTCTTCAGACACACTACTTGAACAATCTCCATCCTAGCAATCATGAAAGATGACCTCCAATCGTATGATCATTCACACAGAATGACACACAAATGATTTGATAGCCCCCAGTCCTGCACCGAAATTATTCTAATACAGCTTCTAATTTCTCCGTTTCATCTGCTTTATGTATGTCACATATCCCTTCACTAATTACTTCACATACGTTTCTCTTCTCTGACATGCTCTTACATCAGTTTAATTCACGAATATTGTGATTCATGCATACTTCTCTCCCTCTCCCTAAAATCGCTCTTCAGACACACTACTTGAACAATCTCCATCTAAGCAATCATGAAAGATGAACTCCAATCGTATGATCATTCACACAGAATGACACCGATATTTTCTTCAGGTCAATACCATGCAGAAACTGATTTAGAAAGTTTATCCCTAGAGTCGCTTCTACAGTAAACTTTAGCGTTGTGAGAAAATCTGCAGTCAGTATACTTGATGGGCTCGAAAATTCAGTCTGCCCATGACTCTTAACGATTTTCTCTTGTACTACCCCAGTAATCTTCATCCTTTCTAACAGAAATACAACAGGTAGCATTGAAGCAGTCATATATCGACGACATAATGACGTGTAGAAGAAGCCACGAAAAGACATGTCTTAGCAGAGGCTGCAAGCTTGATATTTGCTCCTTAAAACTGCAACGTCAGTGGGTGTACGCGGGTTAGTGATACTATAGCATCCCAGACCCACAGAAGGACGAAGGGCAGAGCCAAGTGACGTAAAACACGGTAGTTGCTGGCCATAACAGGAGTGGCAGCAACGTTTCGCCTTCAGCTGAACTCTGTTGATACCGAACTTGGAGTTCGTTAATATACAATCCATAGCATCCCTACCTACCAAGTAGGAGTAGGGAGGAATCTAAATATGGTTGCCACGGGAGGCCTGGAGCCGTAGAGGAAATTAAGAGTTGGCAAAAGCTTAAGTGTCGGTGTACTGTCGGGTCGAGTGTAGGAAAAATGGTCAGCCGCGAGGGATTAGGTGAGCGGTCTCAGGCGCTGCAGTCATGGACTGTGCGGCTGATCCCGACGGAGGTTCGAGTCCTCCCTCGGGCATGGATGTGTGTGTCTGTCCTTAGGATAATTTAGGTTAAGTAGTGTGTAAGCTTAGGGACTGATGACATTAGTAGTTAAGTCCCATAAGATTTCACACACATTTCAACAAAAATGGTCAGCCGCCACGATTCTTTAAAAACTCATGTCTTTGTATTAAGGGGGATTTCTCAGTCAGATCGCTGAGGCGATGACTCCCTGTCACTCGTGGCTAGCCTTAGTAAGCTCCGACATGACTGTTTTCCTCACTTGGAGCGCCGCTCTCAAGTTTGTACTTAATATTAGCTAGTGCTCGTTACTTGGGTTACCAACTGCCATCATGGCTTCGCACACTGACTTCTGTTGTGCAACCAGTTTCCTCCTTTTTCTAATGCTTCGAATTAGCCTTCAGTGTATTACTCAGTCTGATCGAAAATAAATAGCGGGAATCAGATCACTGAATTTCATAAGTCACCTACTGCAAGCGTCCTGGCGAGTTCCAGAATCGTTGCCCTGTGCCAGTGTTCAGCGCCGTTCCACGTCATCAGCTTGCCTTCATTTGGCATTTGTTTTTCTGTATTAGCTCTTCACTGCTCCGAAATTGCAGACTGACCGCAAACGCCCCGTCTTCCCTCTATCCTGTGTGAGGATACGACATAGGTAAAATTTCTGGTGCCAGGTGTGGGGTATTCCACTAACGATTTTTGAGATAGATATGGGCTTCGCTCGTACTCAGCCCGATGCCATGAATGGACTAATGGCTTTGGAACTCATATGAGAAGCAGCACTTGGATTCCAATGAGAACAGCTTGTGCGCGAAGAACAGAAGAAATACGCGGAGGTCCGGAGGTCGACGCCTGTCGAGGACATCCCTGTCTACAGGTCTTCACGACAACGTGGCAGTCGAGGGAACGGCTGATAAATTATGAGACGGAGCCACAGGTGCGATCCAGGAGGACCACAAGGATATCATGCAGCGAAAACGCGACCCAGTTCTACACGACACTCGGCCCCTTCGCAAGTTTCAGTTGCAGCAGCCGCCAGAGAGGCTACAACAGGTAACTGCCTAGCATAGCAGAGCTGAGAGCAACGCGAAACCATGGGCGTCATCCAGTCATGTTCTGCTTGACTCAGGTCAACTCAGCTCACCTCAGCAGAGCGCTCTGCTTTCAACAACGACTCTTTCCCGTCTCGCCTCTGCATGATGTGTCAGCAGATAAATTAGTCATTGCCTCATCTACCAATGCAGTTGCCGATGGCGGAGCAGCAGTATCTAACGTTAGTATCACTGATGCTCTTAAACTCATTCCCAAGGCTTTCAATGGTACAAAATCTTCTTTACATGCATTTATTAATAATGTGGCTCTAGCTTTTGAATTACAGTGGGAAGCTGACTATGCCATATTGTTAAAATTCGTAAAAAACCTGTATTCAGAGTCTTGCATGAAGTAAGCTGCTCTTGTGTGAATTATCTTTCACCAGGGAATAAGTAACAAATATTTTAGTAGAAAATTATGCTTGTAAGCGTACTTTGGATTACTATGCTTGTAACATGTTCTCTAGTAGACAGTCAAAGGGAGAATCGACTGCAGATTGGGCCCGTAAAGTAGATCACTTCAGTTTGGTGAATCTGTCCATGGTACATGGCCATCATCAGAACTGGCGGGATCTTTATCATTAATAAGAAAATTAAAAAGAGCAGGGCATCTATGCTGAGCACATACAGATAAGTGTGCGCGCAACGGGCGAAAACATCACCGACAGTGAGGCTGTTGACGTAGCTTTGATGGACGAGACGGAAATCATGTCCCTCAAGGAGACAGGATTTGGTGATAAAAGTCGCCACGGCAAGACGGGGACGGTAATCCTCAAGCATTTCCCATGTGGACGTGAAGGGCACATGTCTAAGGATTACAGAAGCACTTTTAAGCGTACAACCTGTGGCAAATCAAGACATTTAACCAGAGACTGCCGACTTGAGAAAATAATTCGCAAAGTGGAATCGCCTCAACTGTGTCGAGAGTCAGAGGTTCCAAAGACCGTTAGGAGCGAAAGTTGCAATTTATTGTGATATGGAGGTCCTTGTAAGAAAACAAAGCCAGTTCTTTATTACCCATGTCATAGGAGAGGGTATCTACCTCTAGCGTATACTGAAAGTGCAGACTATCCTGTGAGAAAAAAAGCAGGGAAACAAAAGAAAAGCAGAAGATTTCATTCGCCTTACACTTAATTGGGAAAGGTATTCATAGACGACTGTGAAAGTAAAAATGAATTTGTGGAACTGAATTGACCACAGAGTACAAATAGACCAATAAAATTGCTTCTAGATAACGGAGAACACCTTAGCTTGTTCAGTATGAAGTACCTGCGAAGGCAGGTTGGGTACATGCCTGAAGAAAGTATAAAGATTAAATATATCGCAAGTCCGGCCATACATACATATGGGACAGCAGTTATAGATCTTGGAATAGATAGTGAATTAAGAGTGAAACGTAAGTTTAGCCCAAATCCGATGCAGATTATGCCAAGGTACACAAGATCTCGAATGAGAAAAAAGTCTAGGATTTTTTTACTGAACGAAACCTTGTGGTTAGATCATTTAAATGCCATAGAACAACAGTCTGTAATAGAAGTGTGTTATGTGTATAATAACATCTTCCATTTGCCGGCGGTCAAATTGACATATACAGATACAATCCGGCATCAAATAAAACTGATTCCCGAAGCAGAGGGACGAGAAATCTACTCTGGTCCTTAAGGAATACCAGTAGCGTTACAACACGAGGTAAATAAGATGCTGGAGGACGACATGATACTGCCTTCAAAAAGCGCCTATGATTTCCTATTACTAGTGATTCCCAAAAAGATGGATCAATATGGCAAAAGGGAAGGATGGTGGTAGCTGATTACAGGAAACTAAATGACGTTACAGTCATCACAGTCTTCCAACTCTCGACGTACAGATGAAATTTTAGACACACCTGGAAAGGAAAAACATTTTTCAGGAATTGATTTGGCTAACGGATACTATCAGGTATTACTAGACGAAAAAGACTGAGATCTCGCAGCCTTCAGCACACCATACGCTCATTATATTTACAAAACAATGAAAATGGGTTTCCATTCTCCACCCTCCACGTTTCAGAAATTGATGAATTCAGTTATCATGGATTTACAATGTGAAAAGATGTTTATTTATTTAGACGACGTCGTAATTTTTGGCCCATTGCTCAAAGAACAAGTTGCACGTGGATAAATGTGAATTGTTTAAGGAATGAGGTCACTGATCTGCGACGTGTCTGTAACGACTACGCGTTAAAACTAGACCCAAACAAACTACTGTATAACTACAGAGAAAATGTTTTATGTTGTTGTTTACGTGAGTACGAAAGTGAAGTGAAATACGAACTTTACACAGCGCAGAACGTAAAAAGGACTAAAATCATTAACGAAGAATATCTATAATGTCTTTTCTAGAGCTAAGGTCTTTTAATTACAACAGAAGCCAGTTCCAAATTATTTACCAAATAACTGACAACATATTTTTCCTATAGAGGGGGGATATGTCTATAGTGACGACACAATGACTTGTAAGTTGTTATAATGAAGGCTGTTGGGAGTCATCAAGGGAAATCGAAGGTAGGAAATCAGAGATACAATGCAGAGGGCAGGCAAAAGTGGTAGCGTTTAGCTTACCGGAGATAAATAGCAACACTAGAGCCCTGCAAGTTGCAGACGCTCTGGGCAGATGACCCAGGGGAAAAGTTTCACTTCAGATAATTAACTTCTAACACCATACACCCTCTAGACGCTGTTGTAAGGCGTCACAGCAGATGATGGCCGCAAAAACGCATGTCTTAGCAGAGGCAGCAAACTTGATACTTGCTCCTAAGAACTGCAACGTTAGTTAGTTTACACAGGTTACAGTACTATTACAGCAGCTTCTACCCATATAAAAGAGCGAGGGTGGGACCAAATGGCGTAAAACACTGCCGTTGCCGGCAATAATAGGAGTGCAGCTATGTTTAGCTTTCAGCTGAACGCAGTTTATACCAAACTTGCAGTTTGTTGATGTAAAATCCAGAAGCATCCTTACCTACCGCTTAGGAGTAGGGGAGGAATCAAAATATGGTTGGGCTGGAGCGCACTGGAGGTGCAGAGCGATTCGCCAGTTTGGCCGAAGCTTCAGTTCCTTTGGTTTGGTGAGTCAATTGTAGGAGGGGAGAAATGGTGCACCACCACGATTCTTTAAAAAAGCATTTTTTTGTATTCATGGGGAATGCTCAGTCATATCGCTGTGGCGTTGACTCCGTGTCACTCGACGCCAGCCTCGGTAAGCTCCGAAATGCCTGTTTTCCTCACTTTGAATGCTGCTCTCCAGTTTGTATTTAATGTGCTGCTAGTGCTCGCTTCTTGTATTAGCACCCGCCCCTTCGCTTCAGACGCTGGCTTTTGTTGTGCACCGGTTTCTTTCTTTGCTTTTTCTAACGATTAGAATTAGCTTTCAGTGTATCAGTTAGTCTGATCGCAAATAAACATTGTTAATCAGACTCTTGAATTCCCTGAGTCTCCTGCTACAAGCATCCTGTCGAGTCCCAGAATCTGCATCCCAGGTAGTTCTCCTGTGACAGTGTTTGGCGCAGATCCAAGTCACATTGCAGCCTTCTCTGATAGTTTGTCTTGCTGCATAGTTCCACACCAGCAGGTAATCACAGACTGACCACAAACCCTCTGTCTCTGTGTCAGGACAAGACAAAGCTTTATATTCTGTCTGTAATAGATTTCACAATTATATCTTCATTATGGGTATTTATAATAGGGCACCTAACAGTAGTCGTTTCCTCATCCTCTGCTGTTTCCCTAATTTCCCCAAAATCTATATGCATCGTCTGCCTTTCCTTTCTACTCATTTCTGTAATATCCTCAGAACTAGCTGCCTCACGCATTTGCAACTGTCGACTGTTCGCGTTCTGCCTCAAGTTTCATACGGTATTTCGTAGGTCTAGACCATAAATTTCCATCAGATGTGGGAATGTCGTGTGATGTCTATAACACAACGTCGACCATCGTAATCTTGCCGTAGATGCCATGTGTTTTGCCCACAGTTGTGTGCTCTCCTTCACTTGCTCTAGTTACACATTCAGTAGTTTCCTCATCTCCCTCACAAAAAAATGCAGCACCCGATTACTCCTGTCATTACCATATCCTCATTTTGGACCACCTGTCCTCTCTTGTCCTTTATGTGCTCGATCCCCAACACTTCTGTCACATCCTAGCTTCTGAAGTAAAGACTGGAATGATTTAATACCCTGCATGTGCCACCCCACAACAATAATCTCCCTTTGTAGCTAGATTATGAGATGTACCAGGGATCTTCATCTCAGTTTCAGAGGATAATATGGGGGATCGTGGTATTTGCTCCTCTTGACTACTTTTTTGAAGTATAAAATAGGATCACAGAAGTCAGAGTCATTATAGTTAGGCGTCAGTAGTATGCTTAGCTTGACATAATATTGTATGCTTTGTGGCGAGAACTCAGCTAGGAATGCATCTCTGAACTTCTAAAATCTCACAGTCATGCATGCTTAGCCTTATCTGTGATGCTGGCTCATCACACAGATGAATGCAAGAAAACTGCATCTTAAGATGTGGCCCCCCGATAGTGATATTGTGGGTTCGAATTGCATTATTCTCGCTCATGGATGTTGTTCATTTGATGCTTCATGATAAATGGTTGACTTTTGTACACATACAAAGAGACGCATGTCCTCATTGTCGCCCACTTCTCCCAAATCTCACCAAATAACAGGTCTTGCACGTGTACCATCACCTCACATACGGCATACACTATCCTCCAGCTCCCACAATTGTTCTCTGTCCTTTCCCTCTTATTACTACTGTTATTGCCGTCTGGGTCTGGGCTCGGAGGAGTATGCTAACATGCCTCAGTCTGCGGTAACGCCCTTTTGTTATCAACAGTTCACTGCTTGCACCAATTTATTTGGATCTGGTTCCATTTGGACCTCAGGAGAGACTGTACTTCCTCGGTGCGGTGGGCTACGTCTGACCTGAGTCACCATGATTACATGATGATAAGTATTCAACAATGGTAATAAGATAGATCTCCAACATTTTGATCTTATGAATTTCGTCCTCTTGGTCTGACACCCATATGCGTATGGATTTCATGTCCTTCCTTTGGTCAGTATTTATTTCCCCAACAGTTTCACAAATTACATTTCCATGTTTTATGGGAGCACGAGCTGAGGTCATATTCCATGGCCTTGACTCTTGCATCTAATTGTTATCGCATATCTTCTTGACTTATGCACACTGCATGCACTGTGATCACTAACGTGGTCTTCCTCTGATTGACTCCATTCATGTTGGTTCTAACTTTCCTAATTTCTTGTCAGAGCTACTCTGCAGTAGACCAAATTTCAGCAATAAACACATCCATTGTCGATCCCTGTTCCTCAAAACGTTTCTCATTCCTGTACAGTTCATGGGATTCCCCCCAATATTCTACATTCAGTTTTTCGACACGTTTCGGATGTTCCACTTTTTGTTTCCTGAATAATTCCCGAAGAACGCTAAGATCAAACGATAGTGAGATCGGCGTCTCTGCAACACTTGCTTTCATGGCCAGGATTGTCTTTTGCACAATGTGCTGGCCGATTCTATCGTCACATCCTCTGGTCTGGAGTCTGGAGATGACATCGTCTCTTGCATCTGTGGACTAATTTCCTCATTCCTTACACTATTTGCATATTGTTTTGCAATGTTTTGCTGCTCTTGTACGCGTCAGACATAGTGGACTCACTATCATGCATCGCGAAATCACCTATCTCATACCTCGTTTCGGTCACTGATAGTGGTTTCTCTGACTTCAGCCGAGTGGTTGCCCTCATTCCTACCAATTTGCTATGCAGCTAACTAAAGAGATTTCATGAACACGGAAAAACCACACCCTGCGTTTCCTAATACCTAAGACTCTTAACCATTCGACACATGCACATATGAATCATTACAATCTGCACACTCATATGACTTATTACAAACTGAGCACACACACACACACACACACACACACACACACACACACACAGAGATACAAATGCTATACCTTTAAACAAAGAGAAATAAATCTTAAAATACATTAAAGTTCTAACAATACACTTTGACAAGCAATAACTTAACGCAGTTACGCAACACCGTTGAAGGAAACACGTGGAAATGCGTCACTCATGGACTTAGAAAAACAACGTCTTCACATCTGTTTTATGAGAGTTAGAAAGGTACAGACAATCCTGAGCATGAAAACTGAAATAAATTCCATTTCGACCTTCTATCCCCATTTTTTCTTAGTCAGGTATAGTCACGTGCATCACTATTAACGCCCCATACGCCAATCAAACGAATTACAAATCACAAAATATAATCAGCTCAACAAAGTAACTGATAACAAAGCTACTGCTAACTCGCAATGGATAACTACAACGGAAACGTTCTGGCTACTCAATGAGCACACAGGAGAAAGGGAAAATAGCGTCATGGTCAGTGCAATATTCTCTGTGTATCATTAGTTTAACACGCATAAGGTTCAGCTTCCTTTCCATTCCGTGTGCTCAAAGCTCATATTTAATTTATGTTGCGTGGGGTTATTGGAACAACTGTACAGTGAAGTGATAATGAGAAACCAGATTACGATTACTTATCTCGGGATCTACTTATCACGGAGTTAACGGACTCATTAGCAAGTGGAGACATTTGCAGAAAGAGTTCCACGCAAGAAATTATAAAATTTGTGTAACCTATAATTCTATAAATAATCCCTTAAGAAACAATCATTCATATACAGTACGGAAATAGTGAAGGAAAAATAATCAAACACTATCCGCCATGTGAAGATTGGAGGACTGAAATAGGAACCAGAGGAGTATATTCTAACTGGTTAAATGCTAGCCAAGAGCCAAACTGTGTTGGAGAGTGCTAGGAGGTACGCGTAACTGGACTAATCCAGTCGATGATCAGCACATACAAGGACACAAAGATACAAAAATTATTAACAGGTAGAAATTTCTTTCAAATATATGTATTGATCTACCTAGGTTGCAATGAATTCAAGAGACTGTTCGTCCAGTGTTGCAGTAGTATTCGTATTCTGAACATTCGGTTGGCTGACGGCCAAAATTCAGTCCACGTTCCACAAACTCAGAATATGCAAAATAAATGTGCATTATTCATGTATGTAGGTATTTCTTAAATTTTACATCATCAACGACATCTACACAGTTACTCCGCAAACCACCGTAAGGTGCGTGGCAGGAAGGTACCCCCTACCACTACCAGTCATTTCCTGTCCTGTTCTCCTCGCAAATAGAGCTAGGGAAAAATGACAGTCTGCAAGCCTCCGTACTAGCCCTAACTTCTCGTACCTTATCTCCGTGGTCCTTACGCGCGATGCTTGTTGGCGGCAGCTTCAAATGAAGTTCTCTATATTTTCTCAATAGTGTTTCTAGAAACGAAAGCTGCCATCCCTCCAGGAATTCCCATTTCAGTTCCCCAAGCTTTTCCGAAACTCTTACGTTTTATTCGAAGCTACCGTTAACAAATGTAACAGCCCTAATTGGAATTACTTCCTTCAATCCAACCTGTTACGGATCCCAAACACTTCAGCAGTACTCAAGAATAGGTCGCACCAGCATCCTATATGCAGTCTCCTTTACAGGTGAACCACTCTTTCCTAACAGTCTCCCAATAAAGCGAAGTCGACAGGCTGACTTTCCTACAACAGTTCTCACATACTCGTTCCGCCTCGTATAGCTTTGCAACATTACGCACTGATATTTATGTCAGAGGTTAATAAATAGTCAGTCACGATGTTAACAACTCGACGTAGCAACCACAAGAAGAGGCAGAGAAGAAGCAGCACCACATTCCCTATTAGAACTTTATTCTTTCCGCCAAGTGTTATGATTAGCTGACAAAACTCCTCGTTCAATGTACTCAGAGTACAAGCTGCAGATACACTACTCGCTCTATAAACAACGACACGACCTCTTGATCGGACGAGTGCATGGTTGTCTTTGAGACATGCGAATTACTTGTACCTAGCCCAATGAGACTGAAATACTTTAGCAAGTGAGGAGCTGGGAGTGAAAAGGTTCCAGGCCACAAAAAGTACACTTTATCCAGAAGATACTATTTACTACATAAAAGTTTCTCCAAACTGTTGCTAGAAATTTCTTTTAACATTTGAAATTAAGAAGGGAAGATAAATTCAAGGAATGACCAACAAATAATTAACATCTGAATTTTAGCTCAAATTAGGATTAGCGAGGTAGTGTAAATCTTGATCTCTCTCAGGTGATTCTCCCACTACGAAAATACAACAAAGCCCAGTATGACTTACTAAAAGAGACAAAACTATTCCAGTTAACATATTATCCCAAAAACATACATCAGGCATTAAAAACTATTTAGTTAACGGGTCAGTTAACACCGATAAAGGCTGGAAATCGGGACAGGAAAGGAGCTACTATAAAAAGTGATGGAAGTATAAAAGAGATATATTATTTGATTACTCATAAACAATCAAGTAAACTACAAATTTCAGGTAGCAAATTACATAGCTTGATTTTCAATTGAGATTATTCAAGTTAGTTTTATGGAAGAATATACAAATAAAATTTAAACATGCATGACTCACTTAAAACAATAACCAATAAAGTAATGTCGAGTAAAAAAATTAGTTGCAGAATCAAGAGAAATAATATTCATCAATTACGAACAGTCTCAAACCTGATGGAGGGATATAAAAGTGACAGAACGAATTTTACCAAAATAAGTTCGTCCAACCGGTAAACTCATTAAATAAAAAAATATAAAGAACACTATGGGCAGAGGACAGCAGCTCAGTGTAACTACAAATAAAGGAGAAGTCCATATACATCACAGTTCAAGTTTGCCAATGATTTCTGTTAAGCCAAATTACAGACCGAGCTCCAGGGGTGGCTTAAATCAAATCCAAGTTATGTACTTCTCGGACATATAAACTGATATAATACCAACACAAACTCGCCCGAAACGATGTTCAATTTCGGCACTTGCTCACAGTGTCCATGTTCCACGTGATTTTCACCAATTGCCTTGGATGGCCATCATCCAGTTAACGGTGGTCAGCGACTGAAGGCACAGACTGCCGCTAAGTCGTCGTGGCAGATTGTGCGCATGCATCCCAGCGAGGAGCGAGGCAAGTGTGACGTAGCCACATGGCAAAAAAGCTATATCGCGGATTCGAATATATATCGAGACCGCACACTGATTCGGTACATTACTTGGAAGATACCGGCAAGGCACAGCTTTCACGCGGAAATGTAGAACCTGTAGAACAGGACAGCGAACTGTAGCCTCCTAGAGAATGAGTGTGCTATATCTTAAGATACCGAAATGAAATTTTATACCATCATTTACGAGAAATGAACACATTTACTGTTAAGTTCCTTGGATTATACAAGATGAAGATGTGCAAATATTTTAGTATGTCATTCTATAAGTAAAACTAAAGAAAAAAGTTTATATAACCATAGGTCCGCATTTGTTTGGTTACGGAGTTACGGCTAATAAAAGATTGTGCCTGAAATTTAGCAACTTCGCTAATATGAAGCCATCGCAAAATTTAACGAGCTTAAAGTAAAGCAGTATTTCCATTTATTTTGTTGTTATTAATCTGGTGAATCTAATAAAACGTGTCCCAGACGTATAACCGCAGTAGTTTTCCAGAACATTCACAGAAGCAAAGAAGTAATTTCGTAAATTTTTAATTTATTAGATTCCTGACCCAATTTCTTAAATTCCAGACAGTTGCACAAAGTTTTCAACATAAGTTGCACAACTCCAAGTGAAGGGCAAGATCTTCACGATGTAAATGATTCACTTTTTTTTATGGTAAGGATACATATTATTGTACTTCAGTGCACGCCATAATTTAGATTGTGAAATGTCTAACCGTCGAGAGATACGTCGTGTACTGATATCCGGGCTACGTTGAACAGCATCCATAACGTCCTCATCATAGCCTTGACGTATCAAGCGCTCGCCCTGATCATGAACACTAAGTAGAGAACCTGTCTCCCGTAACATTCGAAATACTCCACTAATGGTTCGTGCATTCGGAATCCACCGAGTTGTACGCTCTCACGGAAAGTTTTAAGTGCTCGTCTTTCCAGCGTGCCTTTCGAGAGTGGAACGGTAGAGAGACAGCATGAAGGTGGTTCATTGAACCCTCTGCCAGGCACTTTATTATGAACAGCAGAGTAATCACGTAGATGAAGATGTAGATATTCGTTAATTGCAGCAGTAGAATTACCATCACTTTTGCCATAAATAAATACCATAGTCGCTTATTCCTCTGTCGTAAATTTAAAAGGTATCCCTGTTTTATAAATAATTTACGAACTAAAACAGTTACTATATAATTTCACTTAAATACACTGTTGCTATTATGTTCTTTCACTGAACAATACAGAAAACTAACTTGTTTCAAGATATTAGGAAACGACTGCAACAACTCACTAATGGTTACCAACAATGACATAAACGTTTCTACGTTCTCTATGGAAGTTAAACAAATTTACTTGTATAATAATCTTTGCTTCTCTGGATGTTCTGAAAACTACATCAGACACACGTCTGGGACATGTTTTATTAGATTCAACAGACCAATAACAACAAAATAAATGGAAATCGTACTTTACTTTCACCTCATACAGTTTCGCGATAGCTTCAGATTAGCGAAGTTGCTAACTTTCAGACAAAATCTTTTACTATCTGTAACTCCGAAACTAAACATTTGCGGGCCTATGTTTATCGGAACTGTTTTCTTTAGTTTTACTTGTACAATAACATATTAATATATTTGCATAACTTCGTGAATCATCCTGTATATATTTAACTCTTTCATGGAATTTAAAAATTTTATTCTCAAAAAGTAAGAAATTTACATTTTACTCAAGAACTATTTCTACATTTCTACAAAATTTTCTCTGTTTATTCTTCTTGAATATAGTAAGTTTTTCTCATGATGTTTTTTTAATATATCGAGTAAGAGCATTTTAATAGTTTTTAATTATAATTCTGTAACTGTAATACAAACCCCATGCGAAACTGCAGTCACTTTGCCCTTTTCTCAGCTTACACTCAGACTATCAAAATTTACTCTTGAGTAAAACATTACTTGGATTTGTAGAAATAAGTGTACAAAATTTTTAATTCGTGCCCTCATATATTCTGAAAAAAGGCACATAATCTTTAAAAAACATAATTTTCTGGAAATGCAATTTAATATTCAACCTAATATTTTTTTTCTTGTTTCATTTCTTCAGAGGGTCCTAGATTTTTACTCAGTCCTTCAACGCTTCTCCTCTGGTTTCTCACTTTCTGCCTTCCTTCCTTTACAAGGTCTTCAACTGACTTTGCAGCTGCAGAGAGGCGCTAAAATCTATCTATCTCAAAATACATTGAGTGAAATTACTCGCAGTAAGGAGCGTTCTCCCTAATACATTCCCTATCTTTCTGCCATCAAATACAAGAAATGTATCATAAGTTGCATTTCTGACAACTGCAGCAGATGAAAGATAGTAGCACAAGGCAAAAGAATAACTACTTCTTCATAAACAAAGCACCTGGGTTTGTTATTGTTTCAAGGATACGGATCTGAGTCACAGGCGATCTATAATACCAAAGTGTATAAAAACAGCCTCCTAGATCTGTCCTGTGTAAGTGTGCTTGAAACTAATCCACGGTATCTTTGTTCACCGAACTGGCAATGAAGTTGTACTTCAAAAAGTGGTGGTGGCAAGCAGGTCGCGTCAGTACATATATAATTATTTTTATGGCACTTCGGATGAGATATCATCATAGAAACTTCGGAAATTTATCGTCCACTAGGTCTATTAACACATAGAAATAATTGAAGGCTGGTATTTTCTGGGGAGATGTACGTGAAATTGACCAGAAACGAATCTAAAAAATATATAAATGACATTTTCGTCCGATTTCACGTACGTAGGGAGAGAAGTTAATGAAATTGACCGAAAATATCAATTTTTAGCTCTTTTTTTATTTATTGTGTGTTTTTCATGGACGTCGATCTTCAACCATTGTGAAATCCCGCTCTATATGTATGCACTGGGAAAATACTACGTGGTGCACGACATGTGTTACCATTTTGTTTTTGAATATAAACTTTATTGTCAATATAATCTGAAAGAAACATACACCTCAATGAAGAGCCATCCATGGCGATTTGTTCTAACTCAGCACATGCTCAATATGTCCACCATTTCGTTTCCTAACTTCCTTCAAACGAACACTGAAGTTACTAATTACCCTACGGCACATGTCTTCCGTAATTTCACTGCAAGCTTGAAGAATAAGTCTTCTGAGCACCATTAAATCACATGGACGTTTCGGGAAAATTTTTTCCTTTAGGTACCCCCAAAGAAAAAAGTCACATGGATTGAGGTCTGAACTATTTGGGGCCAATTTTGTCCGTCATTGAAGCGACCTGGAAACCTGAGTGAAATGAGCCGCATGTCGAAACGCTCGTGTAAAAACTCCAACACATGTGGCCTTGCTCCATCTTGCATGAACCACTGCGTGTTGAAGGGCAAGGCAGTAGCAAGAATCTGCGGAATGAAGCTATTGCGAAGCATGCGCAAATAACGCTCGCTGTTCACAGTTTCTTCACAGAAAAAGGGTCCGATAAGTCCGTGACTGGAAATTGCTGCCCACAATATAATCCTCGGAGCATAATGTTGTCGTTCATGAAGGGGAGTTTCCAGTGGCCCAAAAGCGTACATTTTGTTTGTTAACAGCAACGTCTAAATGAAAATGCGCCTAGTCTGAAAACCAAACGTTGTTGAGAGTTTATTCCGTATCCTCCACCCACTGAGCAAACAGTAGTCTCTGCTGTTTGTGTTCTTCAGTGAACTTCTGTGAACAGGTCATCTTTTATGGGTACATATGGAGGTCACTTTTAAGAATGTGTTGAACGGAGCGTCTGGATATTCCCAGTTGCACTGTTGGCTTTCTATACGATTTTCCCGGGACTTCTCTGTACAGCAACTCGTACCGCTTCAATTCTCCGGCGAACAAACAGACTTAGGCCGAGGTCTACCGATCTAATCCTCAGCATTCTTCTGTAGCACCACATTTCGAAAGCTTCTATTCTCTTCTTGTCCAAACTATTTATCGTCCATGTTTCACTTCCATACGTGGCTACACTCCATACAAATACTTTCAGAAATGACTTTCTGACACTTAAATCTATACTCGATGTTAACAAATTTCTCTTCTTCAGAAACGTTTTCCTTGCCACTGCCAGTCTACATTTTATATCCTCTCTACTTCGACCATCATCAGTTATTTTGCTCCTCAAATAGCAAAACTCCTTTACTACTTTAAGTGTTTCATCTAATACCCTCAGCATCTCCCGACTTAATTCGGCTACATTCCATTATCCTCGTTTTGCTTTTGTTGATGTTCATCTTATATCCTCCTTTCTAGATGCTATCCATTCCGTTCAGCTGCTCTTCCAAGTCGTATGCAGTCTCTGACAGAATTACAATGTCATCGGCGAACCTCAAGGTTTTTATTTCTTCTCCCTGGACTTTAATACCCACTCCGATTTTTTCATTTGTTTCCTTCACTAATTTCTCAATATACAGATTGAATAACATCGGGGACAGGCTACAACCCTGTCTCACTCCCTTCCCAATCACTGCTTCCCTTTCATGCCCCCCAACTCTTATAACTGCCATCTGCTTTCTGTACAAATTGTAAATAGCCATTCGCTTCCTGTATTTCGTTACATATTTAACCATAGATTTAATACTTATCACAGAATTATTAGTACGCACAGTTGAAGGATAAGGATGTTGCAATTATTTTATATATTCTTTTCTTTTTCGATGAAAAGGAACCTTTTGCTTTTATGTCCACACTTCGGATTGTCTTTAGTTGTTTGGCAGTGTTTCACACGGTTAGATTGTTATCTTGTGACGCCGTACTGTTTGCCCGGATATGTGTAGCACGCAAGGTGTGCCGCCAGGGGAGAGCTCTGCCTTATCGTGGGTGCACCCCGGCTGTTGGCCACCGTAATTCAGCCGGCAGCGGAAACGATGCTTTTGTCGCCGCGGCTGTGCGCCGGGCGCAGCGCGTGTCAGATAAGGCGGAACGGCTACGACGTGCAAAGCCTCTGCGCGGGGCAGGCGCGTCGGCACGTGTCGAAGAAGTGGCTGCCGGAACGGGATGGACTCGGCGCTATCTGGAGGCGGCCCCGCCCCCTGCCCCCGGGAGGATGCTGGGGTAGGGGGCCGCAATTGTCTGACGCCGACGCTCAGGGGCTTCGCACACCCTGCCACAGGTGACGCGGCGCTCTCCTCCCTGGCGTCGCCCAGTCGCCCAACCTGAGGCTCTGTTTAAATAAGGGGTCGCCAATCTTTTACCCTCCGATTGCCGCCGTTTGCAGTTCGTGATTGGATGAAGTTACGTCACGTGACACTTCCAGGCATGTTCGAACCTTATACACTCCTGGAAATGGAAAAAAGAATACATTGACACCGGTGTGACAGACCCACCATACTTGCTCCGGACACTGCGAGAGGGCTGTACAATCAATGATCCAACGCACGGCACAGCGGACACATCAGGAACCGCGGTGTCGGCCGTCGAATGGAGCTAGATGCGCAGCATTTGTGCACCGCCGCCGTCAGTGTCAGCCAGTTTTCCGTGGCATACGGAGCTCCATCGCAGTCTTTAACACTGGTGGCATGCCGCGACAGCGTGGACGTGAACCGTATGTGCAGTTGACGGACTTTGAGCGAGGGCGTATAGTGGGCATGCGGGAGGCCGGGTGGACGTACCGCCGAATTGCTCAACACGTGGGGCGTGAGGTCTCCACAGTACACCGATGTTGTCGCCAGTGGTCGGCGGAAGGTGCACGTGCCCGTCGACCTGGGACCGGACCGCAGCGACGCACGGATGCACGCCAAGACCGTAGGATCCTACGCAGTGCCGTAGGGGACCGCACCGCCACTTCCCAGCAAATTAGGGACACTGTTGCTCCTGGGATATCGGCGAGGACCATTCCCAACCGTCTGCATGAAGCTTGGCTACGGTCCCGCACACCGTTAGGCCGTCTTCCGCTCACGCCCCAACATCGTGCAGCCCGCCTCCAGTGGTGTCGCGACAGGCGTGAATGGAGGGACGAATGGAGGCATGTCGTCTTCAGCGATGAGAGTCGCTTCTGCCTTGGTGCCAATGATGGTCGTATGCGTGTTTGGCGCCGTGCACGTGAGCGCCACAATCAGGACTGCATACGACCGAGGCACACAGGGCCAACACCCGGCATCATGGTGTGGGGAGCGATCTCCTACACTGGCCGTACACCTCTGGTGATCGTCGAGGGGACACTGAATAGTGCACTGTACATCCAAACCGTCATCGAACCCATCGTTCTACCATTCCTAGACCGGCAAGGGAACTTGCTGTTCCAACAGGACAATGCACGTCCGCATGTATCCCGTGCCAGCCAACGTGCTCTAGAAGGTGTAAGTCAACTACCCTGGCCAGCAAGATCTCCGGATCTGTCCCCCATTGAGCATGTTTGGGACTGGATGAAGCGTCGTCTCACGCGGTCTGCACGTCCAGCACGAACGCTGGTCCAACTGAGGCGCCAGGTGGAAATGGCATGGCAAGCCGTTCCACAGGACTACATCCAGCATCTCTACGATCGTCTCCATGGGAGAATAGCAGCCTGCATTGCTGCGAAAGGTGGATATACACTGTACTAGTGCCGACATTGTGCATGCTCTGTTGCCTGTGTCTATATGCCTGTGGTTCTGTCAGTGTGATCATGTGATGTATCTGACCCCAGGAATGTGTCAATAAAGTTTCCCCTTCCTGGGACAATGAATTCACGGCGTTCTTATTTCAATTTTCAGGAGTGTAGATCTCCTAGACAACAATGTTCAAGAAGACAGACAACAAGCAACGTCGCAAGAAGAAATAACTTTGGAAAAAAGGGAGTTTATGCTAAATGATACGCCACTTGCGAGCAAAAACGCAACAAATGAACAGGAAATCAGAGCTGTTAATATATTCAAGTATTTGGAAGACATTTCTAAAACCATTGCAGGATGTGACAACAAAACGAGTATTCACGTTGAAATGTAAAATTTATGACATTGGTCAGGTAAATCATTCACGCAATTTCGCAGAGACCAAGAGAAGACAATAGCACAGTCTGTTTAACAGCTCGTGCATCCGAGATGCTTACAAGAAAGATATACAGAATAATGGAAAATGAAGCTGACGATCTGTTGGATGACTGTCAGTTTATCTTCAGGGAAGGTAAAGGCACCAGAGAGACAGTTCTAACTTTACGGCTGACAATGCAACTAGCGTGAATTAGGATTTTTTCGATCTGAAAATGCGTTCGACATTGAAAATGGAGCAAGATATCCGTAATCCTGAGCGAAATAGGAGTAAGCTACAGTGAAAAGCTGGAAATATGCAGTGTGTACAAGAACCGAGAGTGGAACAAACACGATGTGCTCAGATTAGAACGGGTTTCAGTAAGGGAATTATTCTTTTGCCCCTGTTGCTCAATTTGTACATCGAAGAAGGAATGACAGAAAAGTAGACAGTTGGAAGAGCGGGATTAAAATTCAGGGTGAAAGGACATCAATGATAAGATTTGCTGATGACAAGGCTATCCTCTGTATAAGTGAAGAAGAAATACATGAACTGTTGAATGCAATTAACAGTCTAATGTGTGGAGAATATGGACAGAGTAAATCGAAGAAAGACGAAAGTAATGAGTCGTGGTAGAAACGAGAATGGCGAGAAACTTAACATCAGAATTGCGAACACCGAAGTAAATGAACTAGATGCGTTCTGCTACTTAGACAGCAAAATAATCCATGACAGACGGAGCAAGGAGTACATAAAAAGCAGACTACCACTGGAAAAGATGATATTCCTGATCAACAGAAGTCTACTATTATCAAAAATATCAATCGAAGCATCTGAGATGTGGTGCTACAGACGAATGTTGAAAATTAGGTGGCCAGATAGGGTAAGGAATGAGGAGATCCCCACAGAATAGTTAGGAAAAGAATGCTTGTAAAACACTGACAAGAACAAAGGACAAGGTCATAGGACTTGTGTTAAGACAGAAAGTAACTTCCATGTACTAGAGGGACCTGTAGAGAGCAAAAACTACGGAGGAAGACAGACACTGGACTACATCCATCAAATAATTGCGGACGCAGATCGTAATTGACTAAGATAAATACCTTGGCACTGGATAGTAATTTGTGGTGGGCCACATCAAATCAGTCCAAACACTGATGACTGAAGGACAATGTGGCATCATAACGTACAACCTAAGAGAGAAATCTAATGGCAAAATATAATAAAAAATTGAACGAAGCAAATTAAGTTACCAAAAAGGAATAGAACAAAAAAGTCTATTGACTGCTGCAATTCTGAAACATTATAAAACTATTACACAATCACATACTACATATGCTGCATAAACTATCTTAAAAACAACTAATACAGAGAGGCCTGCCGGTGTGGCCGAGCGGTTCTAGCCGTTTTAGTCTGGAACCGCACGACCGCCACGGTCGCAGGTTCGAATCCTGCCTCGAGCATGGATGTGTGGGATGTCCTCAGGTTAGTTAGGTTTAAGTAGTTCTAAGTTCTAGGGGGCTGATGACCCCAGATGTTAAGTCCCATAGTGCTCAGAGCCATTTCAACCATTTGAATACAGAGAAAAATAACTAATTAGGAAATGCATAAATAGACAGTCTTGAGTGAGTGGGAACTGGAAATTCAACAATATACAAGGAGACAGAATCGGTAATGAGCAAGATCAGGAGGAAATGCATGTCATTCTTTGTAATTCTGATGAAAGCACCACAAAACATACTTAGTAAGGAAAGAAAACTTAAATACTTTAAAACAAACCAACCAGACGACAAACATAGATCAATAATAGAACTACAGGTTGAATGCTCCCAGATGAAGAAAGGAAAAAAATCTGAAAAAATGAAGAAATATTGAGCAGATAGAAGAGGAAAAAAAGGGCAGAAGAATAAAATCCAGTTCATGTAGCTATTAATTGTAAGAAGCTTCGAGTAGCCAATGTATTATTGAATTGTTATTGAAACGAACTCTGTTACTGAATAATAACAACTCCTTTTATAAGCTGAAATGTAACTGAAGACCATAAAATAAATAATAATTATCGGCAGTCTCCAGTGAATCACCACTGTAAGGAGTGTAGAGGAAGAACCCCCCTGAAAATTTAACTTACCATTATAAGAATGATAACTGGAGCAACAGAAAGCACATCTCATTACACTGAATAACGGTCGACCGCCCGGCCAAAAGTTAAAATAGAGAGTAAATATTTGTCTCAGTTTCAGACAGTAAATTCACTCTGCAATTTAAAGGAAAAATACACTGCTCAGAATTAAAGCGGAAGGAAAAGCAAATGAAAATACTTTTGCTTCAGGTCATCACGTAAAGGTAAACAATTGTTCACTGAGTTAGAATCTCAATATATATTCTTCGTTAAATATTATGGGCACTGCGTCTCATAAAAATAACTTTCTGACGGTCTTTAAAACAATACTTATAAAACGGCTATGCTTCTGCTGCAGTTCTGTATCGGTAGGTCCAGGCTGAACACAATGCAATTACTGATTACTACAATTTTAGAACTGTTTTCGTTTTTTCCGTGACAAAAGTGGAATGTGGTTGCTATACCTCATACACGCGTTGTTCAGCGATTCCATCGCATCCACGTCAGGTTCCTCATTACTGAATTCCCCACGACGCGAAACTACGGGCGGCTCGTATATTTTTAGACGCGAACATGAAACTATTGCTTTTTTCCAAAACCATTAATAAAAATGTTTTCCCACTTATCGCCCTCCTTCTACGACTCAGTTTCAAGTTTATTTTTTCAGCCATGTACTTGAAAATAGCGTTTCAGCTGGGAAATGAATAAAAAAAGGACTAGACTGTTAAAGAAAAGGTCACGTTATGGATTTTCAGCAATTTTCAGTGAAATAACACCACAGTGCTGTGCTTCCGACTGCAGAATTTTAGATGAGAAGCAAGAGAAATTTTTAGCGAAAACCGCAGAGAATAGAATGGAGCAAAACGAATTTTTAATCATTAAAGTAAATAGTCTTGATATTTTAAAATGGCAAACACGTGTCACGTAAGAAAGAACTGCGACGTTTCTATTCGAACTCATTCGTGACCAGTGCTCATGCGTAATGACGGGAGGCTAAAAGCTCTGAACCAATTTTTCACTAGCCCGAATACGATAAATCATGCGTTGCAGCTCCCTCCTAGGTGTCCTGGTGGTAGTGCTGTGAAGACATTATGTATCCTTGTCGCAGGCCGATAGGGGTTCTCTCTCACATTCGTGACCGGCAGTTACTCAGATATCTAATCCTCTATGGCTCCAGACATATTCTGAGTGTCAGAGTGTGCTTAGCAGTTAAATTACAAGTCTGCAAGTTGCGCAGTAACGATTGTGATTTGAGTGGCCACGTGCCTGTCACATATGGTGGTCAAGTTCTGCAGACTACTGTCTACAGGGGGGTTAACATGTTCTAACTACATTATAGATCCGTGTATACAGCATCCTTTGGTAATTTAGTGCAGTGAAGCGAGTTCCGGTCAGCATGGGGTGTACAGGGCTCTGTGTGTTTGATGCCATTAACAATCTGCTGATGATTGGGAAAGGTTTTGGAACTAATTCAAGCATGCTGGAGAAGTCACTCGGCTACACTCATAAAGATGAGCATCCCATGTGTTCGATACATCGGCGTTTTAATAGTATACAGGTAGGTTAATTCTTTACCCGAGACATATTTTACAAGACAGAATTTGTTTGAAGTTTATTTTAAAAATTGTTATGTTGTTTTTTCTTTTTATTCGTCGTATTATCATGACTTCTTTTGAAAGTGGTTACAAGGAATTGCAGCTTTACGTAAACAGTGCATTGCACAATCCAGCCTTAACGCTATCCGTCTGTCCCTCTTGTGCAGATGAAGATGTTCTGTACGCTAAACTATAAGCATCAGCTCATCAGTTACGTTTTACTAGTCTTATTATAAATGTAAAACGTCCCCTTTAAACAATTATACATGACTGTGCTTAAACTGACACAATATTTTTAGCGCAACGCAATCTGACTTTCAATAATTCCTACAAAAGAATGGCCCTAACATTAACCTACCTCTACCTCTACGATTTTTCCCCTCCACGCTGCCCTCCAATACTAAATTGGTGATCCCTTGATGACTCAGAACATGTCCTACCAATTGATCCCTTCTTCTGGTCAAGTTGTGCCACAAACTTCTCTTCTCCCCAATCTTATTCAATACTTCCTCATTAGTTATGTGATCTACCCATCTAATCCTCAGAATTCTTCTGTAGCACCACATTTCGAAAGCTTCTATTCTCTTCTTTTCCAAACTATCTATCGTCCATGTTTCACTTCCATACGTGGCTACACTCCATACAAATACTTTCAGAAATGACTTCCTGACACTTAAATCTATACTCGATGTTAACAAATTTCTCTTCTTCAGAAACGCTTTCCTTGCCACTGCCAGTCTACATTTTATATCCTCTCTACTTCGAACATCATCAGTTATTTTGCTCCCCAAATAGCAAAACTCCTTTACTACTTTAACTGTCTCATTTCCTAATCTAATACCCTCAGCATCTCTCGACTTAATTCTACTACATTCCATTATCCTCGTTTTGCTTTTGTTGATGTTCATCTTATATCCTCCTTTCAAGATGCTATCCATTCCGTTAGGCCGATCTTCCAAGTCGTATGCTGTCTCTAACAGAATTACAATGTCATCGGCGAATCTCAAGGTTTTATTTCTTCTCCCTGGACTTTAATACCCACTCCGATTTTTTCTTTTGTTTCCTTCACTAATTTCTCAATATACAGATTGTATAACATCGGGGACAGGCTACAACCCTGTCTCACTCCCTTCCCAATCACTGCTTCCCTTCCATGCCCCCCCCCCCCCCCAACTCTTATAACTGCCATCTGCTTTCTGTACAAATTGTAAATAGCCTTTCGCTTCCTGTATTTCGTTACATATTTAACCATAGATTTAATACTTATCACAGAATTATTAGTACGCACAGTTGAAGGATAAGGATGTTGCAATTATTTTATATATTCTTTTCTTTTTCGATGAAAAGGAACCTTTTGCTTTTATGTCCACACTTCGGATTGTCTTTAGTTGTTTGGCAGTGTTTCATACGGTTAGATTGTTATCTTGTGACGCCGTACTGTTTGCCCGGATATGTGCAGCACGCAAGGTGTGCCGCCAGGGGAGAGCTCTGCCTTATCGTGGGTGAACCCCGGCTGTTGGCCACCGTAATTCAGCCGGCAGCGGAAACGATGCTTTTGTCGCCGCGGCTGTGCGCCGGGCGCAGCGCGTGTCAGATAAGGCGGAACGGCTACGACGTGCAAAGCCTCTGGCGGGGCAGGCGCGTCGGCACGTGTCGAAGAAGTGGCTGCCGGAACGGGATGGACTCGGCGCTATCTGGAGGCGGCCCCGTCCCCAGCCCCCGGGAGGATGCTGGGGTAGGGGGCCGCAATTGTCTGACGCCGACGCTCAGGGGCGTCGCACACCCTGCCACAGGTGACGCGGCGCGAGGCTCTCCTCCCTGGCGTCGCCCAGTCGCCCAACCTGAGGCTCTGTTTAAATAAAGGGGTCGCCAATCTTTTACCCTCCGATTGCCGCCGTTTGCAGTTCGTGATTGGATGAAGTTACGTCACGTGACACTTCCAGGCATGTTCGAACCTTATACACTTCTGGAAATGGAAAAAAGAACACATTGACACCGGTGTGTCAGACCCACCATACTTCCTCCGGACACTGCGAGAGGGCTGTACAAGCAATGATCACACGCACGGCACAGCGGACACATCAGAAACCGCGGTGTTGGCCGTCGAATGGCGCTAGCTGCGCAGCATTTGTGCACCGCCGCCGTCAGTGTCAGCCGGTTTGCCGTGGCATACGGAGCTCCATCGCAGTCTTTAACACTGGTGCATGCCGCGACAGCGTGGAAGTGAGCCGTATGTGCAGTTGACGGACTTTGAGCGAGGGCGTATAGTGGGCATGCAGGAAGCCGGGTGGACGTACCGCCGAATTGCTCAACACGTGGGGCGTGAGGTCTCCACAGTACACCGATGTTGTCGCCAGTGGTCGGCGGAAGGTGCATGTGCCCGTCGACCTGGGACCGGACCGCAGCGACGCACGGATGCACGCCAAGACCGTAGGATCCTACGCAGTGCCGTAGGGGACCGCACCGCCACTTCCCAGCAAATTAGGGACACTGTTGCTCCTGGGATATCGGCGAGGACCATTCGCAACCGTCTCCATGAAGCTTGGCTACGGTCCCGCACACCGTTAGGCCGTCTTCCGCTCACGCCCCAACATCGTGCAGCCCGCCTCCAGTGGTGTCGCGACAGGCGTGAATGGAGAGACGAATGGAGACGTGTCGTCTTCAGCGATGACAGTCGCTTCTGCCTTGGTGCCAATGATGGTCGTATGCGTGTTTGGCGTCGTGCAGGTGAGCGCCACAATCAGGACTGCATACGACCGAGGCACACAGGGCCAACACCCGGCATCATGGTGTGGGGAGCGATCTCCTACACTGGCCGTACACCTCTGGTGATCGTCGAGGGGATACTGAATAGTGCACGGTACATCCAAACCGTCATCGAATCCATCGTTCTACCATTCCTAGACCGGCAAGGGAACTTGCTGTTCCAACAGGACAATGCACGTCCGCATGTATCCCGTGCCACCCAACGTGCTCTAGAAGGTGTAAGTCAACTACCCTGGCCAGCAAGATCTCCGGATCTGTCCCCCATTGAGCATGTTTGGGACTGGATGAAGCGTCGTCTCACGCGGTCTGCACGTCCAGCACGAACGCTGGTCCAACTGAGGCGCCAGGTGGAAATGGCATGGCAAGCCGTTCCACAGGACTACATCCAGCATCTCTACGATCGTCTCCATGGGAGAATAGCAGCCTGCATTGCTGCGAAAGGTGGATATACACTGTACTAGTGCCGACATTGTGCATGCTCTGTTGCCTGTGTCTATATGCCTGTGGTTCTGTCAGTGTGATCATGTGATGTATCTGACCCCAGGAATGTGTCAATAAAGTTTCCCCTTCCTGGGACAATGAATTCACGGTGTTCTTATTTCAATTTCCAGGAGTGTAGATCTCCTAGACAACAATGTTCAAGAAGACAGACAACAAGCAACGTCGCTAGAAGAAATAACTTTGGAAAAAACAGAGTTTATACTAAATGATACGCCACTTGCGAGCAAAAACGCAACAAATGAACAGGAAATCAGAGCTGTTAATATATTCAAGTATTTAGAAGACATTTCTAAAACCATTGCAGGATGTGACAACAAAACGAGTATTCACGTTGAAATGTAAAATTTATGACACTGGTCAGGTAAATCATTCACGCAATTTCGCAGAGACCAAGAGCAGACAATAGCACAGTCTGTTTAACAGCTCGTGCATCCGAGATGCTTACAAGAAAGATATACAGAATAATGGAAAATGAAGCTGACGATCTGTTGGATGACTGTCAGTTTATCTTCAGGGAAGGTAAAGGCACCAGAGAGACAGTTCTAACTTTACGGCTGATAATGCAACTAGCGTGAATTAGCATTTTGTCGATATGAAAATGCGTTCGACATTGAAAATGGAGCAAGATATCCGTAATCCTGAGGGAAATAGGAGTAAGCTACAGTGAAAAGCTGGAAATATGCAGTGTGTACAAGAACCGAGAGTGGACCAAACACGATGTGCTCAGATTAGAACGGGTTTCAGTAAGGGAATTATTCTTTTGCCCCTGTTGCTCAATTTGTACATCGAAGAAGGAATGACAGAAAACTAGACAGGTGGAAGAGCGGGATTAAAATTCAGGGTGAAAGGACGTCAATGATAAGATTTGCTGATGACAAGGCTATCCTCTGTATAAGTGAAGAAGAAATACATGATCTGTTGAATGCAATGAACAGTCTAATGTGTGGAGAATATGGACAGAGTAAATCGAAGAAAGACGAAAGTAATGAGTCGTGGTAGAAACGAGAATGGCGAGAAACTTAACATCAGAATTGCGAACACCGAAGTAAATGAACTAGATGCGTTCTGCTACTTAGACAGCAAAATAACCCATGACAGACGGAGCAAGGAGTACATAAAAAGCAGACTATCAATGGAAAAGATGATATTCCTGATCAACAGAAGTCTACTATTATCAAAAATATCAATCGAAGCATCTGAGATGTGGTGCTACAGACGAATGTTGAAAATTAGGTGGCCAGATAGGGTAAGGAATGAGGAGATCCCCACAGAATAGTTAGGAAAGGAATGCTTGTAAAACACTGACAAGAACAAAGGACAAGGAGATAGGACTTGTGTTAAGACAGAAAGTAACTTCCATGTACTAGAGGGACCTGTAGAGGGCAAAAACTACTGAGGAAGACATTCACTGGACTACATCCATCAAATAATTGCGGACGCAGATCGTAATTGACTAAGATAAATACCTTGGCACTGGATAGTAATTTGTGGTGGGCCACATCAAATCAGTCCAAACACTGATGACTGAAGGACAATGTGGCATCATAACGTACAACCTAAGAGAGAAATCTAATGGCAAAATATAATAAAAAATTGAACGAAGCAAATTAAGTTACCAAAAAGGAATAGAACAAAAAAGTCTATTGACTGCTGCAATTCTGAAACATTATAAAACTATTACACAATCACATACTACATATGCTGCATAAACTATCTTAAAAACAACTAATACAGAGAGGCCTGCCGGTGTGGCAGAGCGGTTCTAGCCGTTTTAGTCTGGAACCGCACGACCGCCACGGTCGCAGGTTCGAATCCTGCCTCGAGCATGGATGTGTGGGATGTCCTCAGGTTAGTTAGGTTTAAGTAGTTCTAGGTTCTAGGGGGCTGATGACCCCAGATGTTAAGTCCCATAGTGCTCAGAGCCATTTCAACCATTTGAATACAGAGAAAAATAACTAATTAGGAAATGCATAAATAGACAGTCTTGAGTGAGTGGGAACTGGAAATTCAACAATATACAAGGAGACAGAATCGGTAATGAGCAAGATCAGGAGGAAATGCATGTCATTCTTTGTAATTCTGATGAAAGCACCACAAAACATACTTAGTAAGGAAAGAAAACTTAAATACTTTAAAACAAACCAACCAGACGACAAACATAGATCAATAATAGAACTACAGGTTGAATGCTCCCAGATGAAGAAAGGGAAAAAATCTGAAAAAATGAAGAAATATTGAGCAGATAGAAGAGGAAAAAAAGGGCAGAAGAATAAAATCCAGTTCATGTAGCTATTAATTGTAAGAAGCTTCGAGTAGCCAATGTATTATTGAATTGTTATTGAAACGAACTCTGTTACTGAATAATAACAACTCCTTTTATAAGCTGAAATGTAACTGAAGACCATAAAATAAATAATAATTATCGGCAGTCTCCAGTGAATCACCACTGTAAGGAGTGTAGAGGAAGAACCCCCCTGAAAATTTAACTTACCATTATAAGAATGATAACTGGAGCAACAGAAAGCACATATCATTACACTGAATAACGGTCGACCGCCCGGCCAAAAGTTAAAATAGAGAGTAAATATTTGTCTCAGTTTCAGACAGTAAATTCACGCTGCAATTTAAAGGAAAAATACACTGCTCAGAATTAAAGCGGAAGGAAATGAAAATACTTTTGCTTCAGGTCATCACGTAAAGGTAAACAATTGTTCACTGAGTTAGAATCTCAATATATATTCTTCGTTAAATATTATAGGCACTGCGTCTCATAAAAATAACTTTCTGACGGTCTTTAAAACAATACTTATAAAACGGCTATGCTTCTGCTGCAGTTCTGTATCGGTAGGTCCAGGCTGAACACAATGCAATGGCTGATTACTACAATTTTAGAACTGTTTTCCTTTTTTCCGTGACAAAAGTGGAATGTGGTTGCTATACCTCATACACGCGTTGTTCAGCGATTCCATCGCATCCACGTCAGGTTCCTCATTACTGAATTCCCCACGACGCGAAACTACGGGCGGCTCGTATATTTTTAGACGCGAACATGAAACTATTGCTTTTTTCCAAAACCATTAATAAAAATGTTTTCCCACTTATCGCCTTCCTTCTACGACTCAGTTTCAAGTTTATTTTTTCAGCCATGTACTTGAAAATAGCGTTTCAGCTGGGAAATGAAGAAAAAGTGACTAGACCGTTAAAGAAAAGGTCACGTTATGGATTTTCAGCAATTTTCAGTGAAATAGCACCACAGTGCTGTGCTTCCGATTGCGGAATTTTAGATGAGAAGCAAGAAAATTTTTTAGCGAAAACCGCAGAGAAGAGAATGGAGCAAAACGAATTTTTAATCATTAAAGTAAATAGTCTTCATATTTTAAATTGGCAAACATGTGTCACGTAAGAAAGAACTGCGACGTTTCTATTCGAACTCATTCGTGACCAGTGCTCATGCGTAATGACGGGAGGCTAAAAGCTCTGAACCAATTTGTCACTAGGCAGAATGCGATAAATCATGCGTTGCAGCTCCCTCCTAGATGTCCTGGTGGTAGTGCTGTGAAGACATTATGTATCCTTGTCGCAGGCCGATAGGGGTCCTCTCTCACATTCGTGACCGGCAGTTACTCAGATATCTAATCCTCTATGGCTCCAGACATATTCTGAGTGTCAGAGTGTGCTTAGCAGTTAAATTACAAGTCTGCAAGTTGCGCAGTAACGATTGTGATTTGAGTGGCCACGTGCCTGTCACATATGGTGGTCAAGTTCTGCAGACTACTGTCTACAGGGGGGTTAACATGTTCTACCTACATTATAGATCCGTGTATACAGCATCCTTTGGTAATTTAGTGCAGTGAAGCGAGTTCCGGTCAGCATGGGGTGTACAGGGCTCTGTGTGTTTGATGCCATTAACAATCTGCTGATGATTGGGAAAGGTTTTGGAACTAATTCAAGCATGCTGGAGAAGTCACTCGGCTACACTCATAAAGATGAGCATCCCATGTGTTCGATACATCGGCGTTTTAATAGTATACAGGTAGGTTAATTCTTTACCCGAGACATATTTTACAAGACAGAATTTGTTTGAAGTTTATTTTAAAAATTGTTATGTTGTTTTTTCTTTTTATTCGTCGTATTATCATGACTTCTTTTGAAAGTGGTTACAAGGAATTGCAGCTTTACGTAAACAGTGCATTGCACAATCCAGCCTTAACGCTATCCGTCTGTCCCTCTTGTGCAGATGAAGATGTTCTGTACGCTAAACTATAAGCATCAGCTCATCAGTTACGTTTTACTAGTCTTATTATAAATGTAAAACGTCCCCTTTAAACAATTATACATGACTGTGCTTAAACTGACACAATATTTTTAGCGCAACGCAATCTGACTTTCAATAATTCCTACAAAAGAATGGCCCTAACATTAACCTATACCTTTCACAAATCACTTACCTCACAAAAATCTTCGTTACTCGAACTACTGCAATACAGCGAGCACCACTACTGCCAGCTAAATAAAAGATTCAAACTACTGAAGCCACTAACTACTGATAGGCATAGTTAACAAATGAAAGATTTTGATAGAGAACAAACAATGTATTTACCTTAATATTCATAATATATATAACAGTTCATGACATCCAGTCTTACAAATTTCAAAACTCCACCATCTCTCTCCCCACGTCCATCACTGGTGGCGGCTCACCTCCAACTGCGCAACGCTACGCGCTGTTAACAGCCAAGAGACCAACACTACAATGGCAGACAACAATGCAAACTAGCCGCAGAATGCACACGTCACAGCCAGTTATTTTCATACAGAGCGCTCCGTGGTGTCCCATTTAAAAAAAAAAAACAAAACAAAACAAAAAACAGCCTACTTACATAGCCCCCATGCTTCCCACAAAAAATTTTACAAATTGATTTGGGCACTGGCCAATACACATAAGTTAAAAAATTTCACAATTACAATAACAAAGAAATCATATGCACACACTTATTGATACAATGTTGGTCAAAATGTAAAATTTTCCCACAGTCCATGAAGACAGTCCTGATCATTCATCACAGTAAAACTGCAGCTTTTTCCCTCAAGTCTGAGCAGTAAAAGAAAATACACAAGGAAGTAGTGGATTTCCATGCAGCCTTGAAGAAGTCGTGTTGTCCTTCCAACGAAAAGACAGTGTTAACTGTTGACATGCAGACAGCTAACTGGCCACAACAGAGCAAACCCACAGCAGAGTCAGTACAAGTTGAAGAATATTGCTAGGTAGGTCATCACAGAGCAGACCCACTGTAGTCCTGGTAGGGTGTATGGTATTGGTGGGCCATCAGAGGTGCAGACCCACCGTAGTCCTTGTAGAGACAGCCAGCAGCCATCTGTTGCGACTGTGCATTTGCACAATCACCATCGAAGAGTCTTGTGGAGAATATGGCAAATCCATAAACCACCACTTGTCCACTCACAAAAAATTTGTTTGAAATGTACTTAGAACCAGCAAAGCTGTTATCCAGTCCCTTGCTGAATTATTGACACAAGTGCAAACACTATCAGTCCCTAATTCTCACATATTGTCCATATACTATGACCAACAGAAACGTGTGCAATGAAATGTAACTTACAAGTTACTTAATTTGATGAACTGGTGTCAATCATTAAAGAACATAACAATACTGATAACATTTGTAGTAATAGGGGATTTACAAAAGAATAGAAATATACATATGCATCAGTGTTACAGGAATTATGACATAAGTAAATACATAAAATATGGAGAATAGTTATCAAAACATTAATTTCAAACATGAGCATTAAAACAGAACAGAATAAATAATGTCTAAACATCTTTACAAAGAAAATAACATAGTATTTGAAAAATTCTACAACATAACTCTTATTAGCTAAACACATAACGACAGGAAAAAGACAAATACACAAGGGTGCATAAACACATAGCAGAATAACAGAGGAGAAAAGGACAGGGTTTGTTTTACTGCAGTATTTTTTTACTTCTTAGATCTCTCTTTGTTCTACTTCTTAGATCTCTCTTTGTTCTTCATTATTTCCAAAAAGTCCTATCTATACCTGCTTTCTGTATTCTATTGATATTTCTTTAAAAATAATTATTTCTCTGTGTACAATACTCATTTTGGCCCAAATCTTTTTCATATAACTTCTCAATGCTTTTTTTCCCAATTCTCCTTAGTTAGTTTCTTATATAGTCTACCCCCTCTTAAGCTAACTTAAATCTACTGAGCTCAGATATATATATACTAAGGGACGAGGCAATGCAACAGTACAAAACAATTAACACAAACAGCAGTGATAAAAAATGCAAATTGGCAAAGCAAGCAGCATAAATTAGCAAAGAAAATGCAATATTACAACTAATATAAGGCAATGCGCAGCAAACAAGAATAATAAATCAGTAATAAAACTAGCTTAACAGAGTAATACAAAGTGAAATTTAGTAGCACTATGCCTGGCAAACAGCAGCAGCAAATGCAATAACTTATATCTAAACATGACAAAGATCAAGCAAAAAAAGTAGTACACTAAAGACAACAATGCAGATAAGGGAAATGTGTGTTCACCCCTCAATATCTATGTCATTAACGTGGTGCACCACAAAAACTTATTCTATGAAATAAAGTACCTAGTACTTGAAAGGAAAATTATGTATGCAGTTCCTGTGAAGGGAAATGTCTTTTTGTGCTCCCTCATTTTTTTGGAAGTATATCACAAAATTATTATTTACTGGACCTGTTGACAGAAGATATCTATATTAGTACATCTATAAAATTTTATTTTAACCAATGCTGCAGTGAAGCTAGAAACTAGATATTAAAGAAAATAGGTAAAGCAAGGTATGAAACGTCATTCGCTAGCCATATGGCATTTCATAATGCAGTAAACAATCTATCAGCTATCAAGACAATAGACACGAAATGTTTCTCATGATTTCATTTCAGTAAATATCATAAATTAAGAGCTCCACAGTGTAATAATATGTTTTCAAGTCTGAGCGTATCGTATTTGCGATGCTTTCTACAAAGGGATGTCAATAGCGAGGATAATGGCCTCTTTTTTTCTCCTAATGGCTTTCTTTTGTCAGACGACTATCTCTCAGCTGGGCGCCCAAAACGCATTACGTCAAGGTCACTTACCTTTCTTACTGAAATATTTACGACAGCAGTTTCCGCTACAGTGGCAGCCTCATATAAAAAAAATCACAGGTTGAGAATTTGCGTTACAAATGTGTAGAAACAAAATCCTATTGATATAACAGTGCCCAAAAAATTTTCGTCGGAATTGTAATACATTCACGCATTTACATACATTTCATAACTCTTAAAGTACGATTCTTGCTTTTCAACAAACTTTTTCACAAACCAGAGTCCCTAACCTCTACTCATTATTCCTTACCTTATTACACATGTACATATTCGTCGACACTTCTTCAATATTTCATCATAACAGATACATAGCATAATCAAATAACTCATACAGCATCAGCTTAAACATACCTCAGCAGCATAATACACATCATCGTCGTAATTATAACATCATAACACCTCAGTCAAATCTCAAAAACGTCGTAGCTTTCTGCAATAATTTCCAAACCTAAAGAAAATTCTCTGTTCATTTCAATAGTGTCATCTACCTCAAACGTACTTTAAAAATCATGATCTCATACCAAATACATCATTCAAAGCTCTCATAGTATCACAATGGTTCCGAAAAAATATGAAAAGTTCACACAGTACAGACAAAATACAGTTTCATAAGTGTGAAGTTATCCAACTGTGTAATTACGTAAACATCTGTCACTGATGTAGTAAAACTAATATTTTTCTCTGTTAGTTAAATGATCAGATAGCTGCGTAATTTATGTGTTAGAGAACATGGTACCGATGTGTAAAGTTGTATAAGCAAATACCATATTAGCTAGAGCTCCTTGTGCTTGCTGCACACATGGTACACAAAGTATGCGTGTACCTTCCTGAGGATTAATGTAATTATACCCTCAGGTGTTACAGATTACAGCAATGGAATGAAATGTATGACGGAAAACTTTCTTTGTAATTGAAAAATCTTGAAAAATAAGTGGTTTAAGTACAAAATTAATCAATCAAATGAGTGTCCTGTAGCGCTAAATGTGCGTCTTGCTGTAAGATAATTCTGTGGAAGTGTCGTAGTCATCGTCCTCTGTAAGAAAAATTCTGCTGTAATCAATGTACTTACCTCATCATAAACGAAAGTGAAATGCTTTGCGTATGGATATCGTAGTTATTACGTACTTTACCGTGATCAAGAAAGTACTATAATGCAACGTATTGTTGTGCTACGGAAAAGGCTGTCTCACTGCAGCTATACCACAAAAGTTACTACTAAAACATGTTTTACTTTCCAGAATAATACATAAAACTGTGCAGACATAAAACAGAAACACCGCAAAAGCAAGACTGTAAATTGTCACTCATTAGTAGCGTCGTGATAAAATCGTGTAGCTGCCACATAAACTAACCACTGTGTCATCTGGGATCTCTCAGAAAGTGCTTTAAATCCAGAATGTATTTTCAAGTAAACCAAAATGTTGCATTAAAATCTCATTAGCAGTACCAGTATATGTTCTAAGTATTTAAGTCTCATAGTCGTTACGTAATCGTGCAACTAACAAGCAAGAATGTACACTCACAATAACACGGTGACGTCTGTTCACTATAACAATGCATTCGTAATTTCTGTTTAAATAAGTTCTCTTGGTTGTTGACTGGATATTTAACTTCAAACATTGTTGCATGTTAACAGTTTCTTAAGTCTGACAAAGCATACTAGAAATGTGAAGTGAAAAGTTTTATGGCAAAGACAATGTTAAAAAGCAGATTATCTTTCAATAAACGGCTTTACATGTGAAATGTGGTGTAAACCTTTACTCTTCCTGGTACGCAGAGTTTCAACTTCGACGCAATTATCATGTGGTATATGGTACATCGGTGAAGAATGCTAAAATTTTTCTCAAGGTTAGCGTCTATGTTATTTTTCTCTGAGCCATCTCTTTGTTGGCGTGCGTCGTTACTGGAATTTGGAGACCTAACTTCTACAAATTCACCTGGTGAGAGGGCCCCGCCCTGTTTGAATCCCGCCAGTTCTGATGCAATTCAGGTCTGTCGTTACGATTACATCGTCTGTCGTAATGTCGGTAGATTCCATAGACCGTTAGTCTAAAGTTATTCTGTCTCCCTTGATAATAATTATTTTGGTTCCCATATTGTCTGTTTCTTTGTTTGTCTCTGTGATAGTCACTACTGCGGAGAGGTGATCTTTCCCTGTAATTATTACTACTGTGCCAACGGTTATCATACGGGTGGTGTCTGTTTTGGTCACGATTTGTGTTGTGGGAATAGCCTTGTCTGACTTTCAATAATCCCTACAAAAGAATGGCCCTGACTAGCATTAACCTATACCTTTCACAAATCACTTACCTCACCAAAAATCTTCATTACTCTAACTACTGCAATACAGCGAGCGCCACTACTGCCAGCTAAATAAAAGATTCCAACTACTGAAGGCACTAACTACTAATAGGCATAGTTAGCAAATGAAAGATTTTGATAGAGAACAAACAATGTATTTACCTCAATAGTGTTCAAAAGTCATAATGTATATAGCAGTTCATGACATCCAGTCCTACAAATTTCAAAACTCCGCCATCTGTCTCCCCACATCCACCACTGGTGGCGGCTCACCTCCAAGTGCGCAACGCTATGTGCTGTTAACAGCAAAACAGCCCAACACTACAATGGCAGACAACAATGCAAGTTAGCCACAGACTGCACATAGCACAGCCAGTGATTTTCATACAGAGTGCTACGTGGTGTTACCATTTAAAAAATCCAAACAGCCTACTTACAAATGTATTTAACATTTCTAGAATGTTTTTAATACTTTTAATGTTGTAAGCAATTGGTTTAAAGGCTTGTGGTTATCACACCCTGATTAGTGGTGATATATCAAATGAAACTACTTTTCTGTTTGGGGAAAACTTCCTTTCCTCACTTTTCTCCATGTTAGCTTGCAGTAATAAGATGTATCTTGCGATTATTTCTCCTGTATTTAACCGTTTGAACAACTGTGCCCATGTGTGGAGGCGAAGACTGACCTGGTTTCCAAACTGCTGTGATGAATCTCTTTTTTTAAAAAAAAAAATTGAATTGACTAACTAGGATCACATAAGAACTTCAATTCCTCTTCTTTCCTTGTTGCTTTCTGTTTTTCTGGTACTGCTTCATCTTCTCCCCAAGTTGTGTTTTACTTTCTTCTGTCCATGTTGCTCCTGATTTCTTATTTCTTCTACATTGAATGCCTTCTAAATTTAAAATTTATTCTTAAAAAGATTTCTGTCTGGTATTTACGATTCTTTGATATTGCATCTTTGTAGACCCTTTCTTATTTATGTAATCCATGCTATTGTCGATTTCTTCTTTAAGAAATACCAGGAATATTAGTTTTGTGAGGCATTTCTCATTCAACTGGCAGTGGTGTCCGAAAAATAGTAATCTTCTTTTAGCTATTACTTCTGATATTTTCTGTACATCTCTTTATTAGTTCTTATTTTCCAGTCATCTGTAGTTCGTTTTCCATGCATTATTTGTCTCACTATCCTTCTTTGAAATATCTCTATTCTTTTCAGTTGATAGTTAATTGTAGGCACTCACGTCCATACAAACATTCTAATCATACTACTGTTGCGCAGTGGTTTTAATTATGTTTTTCTATACCCCATTTTTGTGTCGTATAATGTTTTTCAAACTATATACTCTCTTTATCTCTTTAACACTCTCCAAGATATTCGAATTTACTTATCGCTGTATTTTACGTATTTGTGTTTCTAAGAATTTTGGTCCATGTTTTATATTTGTTATGAACTTAATTTTTTCACATTTAATTTTCAGTCCAGTCCCATTTGGTATTTCTTCACGAAAGATTTTTTTGGATAACTACATCAGTCAGATTTTATGAAAGTATTGTAAAATCATCTGCAAAAGCCAGACAGTTTATCTTAATTCCATTTCTTTCACTTTCTAGAACTATTGGTTCAATTTTGTGATTCTTTAACTCCAAATTCCAGATCCTTCTAACTTTTTAGTGCGCAGATAAACAGTAAAGGTGATAAACTATTCCCTTCTCTAAAGTTGGTTTTATTTCAAATATCTGAGATACCTCTTCCATAAATTTAACCTTACATATTGTATTTGTATGAGTTTCACGACTATATTTACTACTTACGCTTTAACACCAAATTCTCTAACGATTTATCTATTGTTTATCTGTATAGTAAATCTAACGCTTTTTTTATATCAACAAATGGTACTATTATGGATTAGCTGGTTAACATTCTGTAGCTAATTATTGATTTTAAGTAAATAAATCTGTTCTGTGTAGGACCATTCCTTTCTGAAACCTCCCTGATATTCTCTCAGTTGTTTGTCTCAAGTTTCTACAACTCTGCCCAGGAGAAACTTTGATAATATCTTGCATGCTACTGGCAGAAATGACACTCTTCTGTAATTGTTTCCATTTTGTTTGTCTCACTATTGATGTAGCAGGTAAATTAACACTGTTTTGCACTCTTCTGGAATTTTGTCTGTTTTCCTGATATTCTCAGAAATCAGTTTACAGATCATTTATAACCTTTGGTTCTGACCGTTTCAATAATTCTGCTGTAATGAAGTCTTCATCTATTCCTTTGTTGTTTATGAGTGATTTGATGATTTAATGAACTTTTTGCTCTGTTGATGGGAAACTGGGCTCCAGATTTTGTGGTATTGCTAGAAGTTCCAATGGAATTGTTGGTAGCAGACAGTTTAAGAGTCTGTCAAACAGTTTTGCTAGTATTTCACAATTCACTTTGTTATTGAATCCTGTGTTGTCATTTTCATCTTTGAAGAAAATAACTGACCCTTGATACCCTTCAAGTACATCTTTAAGACTGTGGTGAAAATTTGTAGTATCACTTTTTTGTAAAATTCTCTTATATTTCCTTAAGCTGAGATTTTTAGACAGTTCTGTTGATTTTTCGTATTATTTTTGATGTTTCTTTTCTTTGATGTATGGATTCCTCTAAATGTTTTTGTTTCCTTGAACATATTCATTTTCTCCATTTTTTAGCGCTTTGTTCTAGTGCATCTTCACAATTTTCCATTCCACTATGGCTTGTTTTCTTCTTTGGCAGTCCTGAAGTCTGATGTTTTAGTAATTTGTACCTGAAGCTAATGCCAGTCACCTTGTTTTGCTGTCAGAATTTCTTCTTTAAATTTTTCTATATTTTCTGTTGTAATATTAGCTGTATTGGAATTGTACCTGACTACCTTCGTGGTATCATTTTTTGCTTTAGATGGGAGAAATCGTAGTGCAATCTTAGAGAGATAATCATCTGAACCAAATTCCCTGTTTCTGAATACCTTAACATTCATAATTTCCATGGTATTCCTTTCACATATAGTTATGTAATCCAGCTGAAATTCTCCACGATTTGGATTTGGAGATATGCAAATTTTGGATTTTCGAAGTATTTCCCAAGAAAGTGTGAACATCAGTCTCAACTGAAACATTTTACATGTATTGATCAGTCTTTCAATTTTTTTTTTTTTGTTCTTAAGTGTGCTCTATATTGGCTACAATATTCTTAAATACCTTTTCCTTTCCAACTTGCGCACCATAGTCGCCGAGAAGTAAGTATGCAGAAGATTTCAGATTCTAGAAGATGCCAAAAACGATTTAATTTATGGAGATTTTTTCTGTTATAGTCATTTACGCTTAGATGGCTATTTATAAGGGTATAACTTTGAAAGGAATCTACTGGGGCACACTTGTATGTGGCTGCCTAATACGATAATAATATTAATGTAGACTAAAATGAGACTAATATACTATAAACGATGTTTGCCTCTGACAGGTTTTATAAAGCGGATCGCTGACTGTGCACGACTGCAGAGCCAAAGATACTGCCTCTGGTCTGAGACTTATTGTTGGAGTAAAAGAACGCTAGGTCCACAATTGTAGGTAGCTGCCTGTGAGTGAAAAAGGATGGAGTAGGCAGTTTTTTGGTGTGCTTTATGAAGCTACCAAGTGTTACGTTAATGCGGGAATTATGAAAACATGTAAGCAGAAGTGTTCCTGCACTGGTCACCAGACTCCCCAGACATTACCATTATTGGGCATATCTGGGATGCCTTGCAAAGAGATGTTCAGAAGAGATCTCCACTCCCCCGTACTCTTACGGATTTCTGGTCAGCTCTGCGGGGTTCTTGTTCCCTACAGCACTACCTCGAATATTTTTTGAATCCATGCCATGTCACGTTGGGGCACTTATGCGTGCTGGAGGGGGCCATACACAATATTAGGTAGGCGTACCAGTTTCTTTTGCTCCTCAGTGTAGATTGCACGGCTCTTACGGAAACACATAGTTCTCACTCTGTTTGGGAGTAGAAGAGGGAATGAAATTAACAGTAGCGGTTCGGTGGCTTGTGGAGTGTCTTCGCGGATGTAAATATAGGTGAATTCCGTGTCGCCATCAATGGCAAAATAGTTAAGCATTATCTGTTGTGAAGTATGACTGTGATAAGTGTTTGTACTCTGTAGTATTGGTGTGTCTTGTTATGGATGAAGGGAATTGAGACCGGGAAATCCGGTGGCGCCACACAGCCTACTCTCTCGAATAGCATCAAGGGGGGCGCCTTAGCGTACACAGCCGACGCACAGACCTTCTTGCGCAGGGTCACATCCCCTCAGTACATGAAACACTGGAGACCGGTTTAGAATTTGATACGGGAAACTGGCGCAAAGACTGGTGATCAGGAACCTTCCGACAGCAGCTCTCCTCCCACTGTCGGCTAGTACTGACAGCGGCACGTATTCTTACTTCCGAATCGAGCACCAGCTCAGAAGTGTCCGTTTGCGGCTTGAGATATGGAGACCAGTACTTCTTTAACAGGGTTGGCTAAATATACCGTAGCGGTCAATTCAAGACCAGCAGTTCGAAGTGTCAAAATAATAGCCACTGTCCATACGGAGGTCTAGCAGAAACAGGTTGAGATTAACGCGAGATTAACACAGGTAGTCACAAACTTTTAATAGTGACATTCACGTCACAAATCTCACAGGAAGCGAGAGAGGAGAACAGCTCTCGAAAAGCGATCAAGAAAACTCACTCAACTTGCGTGTGCCTTTTGTTTGACTTTTGTGCTGTAAAACCATGTGTTTCAGGTGAAAAAATTTAGTGTACTCTGATCTCACTGCGCGGTTCGTTGCATAAAATGTGTCTGTATTGAAATGTGGTTGATGAGTATTTTCGATAGAAAATCGAATTCAGAAGCTAACAGTTTAGCGTCACTTTAATCATTTACACGATAAATAGCTTCACTGAAATCAGTGACACCTGTGTTCCAACACAGTAGATGAAGTGGTGCTAAACAGAACACATGAGTTATGCGGCTATGGGATGCTTTTGACTGAAGCCCACCTGTCTGGAAGATAAGTGAAATGATCAGTAGAAGGTAAGAGAAGCAGATGTAGATCAAAACGTATATGTGTGGAATTCAAACTTTTTTAACTTCAGTGAAAAGGCGGTAGGAGTGGTATATTCATTTGTCCTTGGGTACTATTCTGCATTGCCAGTTACTAACCCGAATGGACTCGCTACAGGAAAGGAGCGATTTATATTCAGATACGTACACTGGGCATTTTCATTCGTCGCACGTCGCCTCATGGAGGGTAAGTCGTTCACTGCATGTGCAAAGTGTTCGTGAGGAATCCTGACTTGTTCAGGCAACACCTAGGGCCTACATTTTATAGTTGATTAACTCAAAGGAACAACAACAAACGCAATGCATACGCTAGGATTAAGCTCGACCATGCACCGACAAAGTATTTACTTTCATTCACTGTCAGTTGCAATGATTGTTTCTGGGATAATTATCAACACTGTCCAAGTAATAGAAACCGAATCAATCTTAAATGACAGTGTAGCTGCGTCATAATACTGGTAAGTTATATCAAGGCTTAGTAATGCATCAGATATGGGCAAACCAATCATAATCTTATTATGGTTTAGTCCCTTAGACATATGCAACGGATGTATGCATTACCTTAACTCAGCATGGGAAGTCAGCAAAAAAAATAAATATAAATGGAACAATGATCTACTTTAGAATGAATCTAAGGTTCAAAATGGTTCAAATGGTTCTGAGCACTTTGGGACTTAACATCTGAGGTCATCAGACCCCTAGACTTAGAACTAATTAAACCTAACTAAACTAAGGACATCACACACATCCATGCCCGAGGCAGGATTCGAATCTGCGACCGTAGCGGTCGCGCGGTTCCAGACTGACGCGCCTAGAACCGCTCGGCCACACCGGCCGGCAGTATGAGTCTAAGGATATGTACTCACTATGGGATTCAGGGAGGTAGGAACTAAAGAGAGGGGCCAGCCCATCGCTCCAAACTACAATACATTGCAAGGAACCGTGGATAATTCATTTGTTATCATGACTATTGCGGTTCGGTATTCTCGTAAGCTCTAGACATTTCCAGTTACGGATGTTACAGTGAAAGTTGGAAAGATTGGTGACCACGTATGAGCCGACACCAGGACAATAAAAATCACAAAACACACTCAGCATTCAATTTAAAGAAACAAAATTGGTGATCTGGCACCTTCACTATGTGATCAAAAGTATCCGGACACCTGGCTGAAAATGACTTACAAATTCGTGGCGCCCTCCATCGGTAATGCTGGAATGCAATCTGGTGTTGGCCGACCCTTAGCCTTGATGACAGCTTCTACTCTCGTAGGCATACGGTAAATCAGGTGGTGGAAAGTTTCCTGGGGAATGGTAACCCATTCTTCACGAGTGCTACACTGAGGAGAGGTATCGATGTCGGTCGGTGAGGTCTGGCACTAAGTCGACGTTCCAAAACAAACCAAAGGTGTTCTGTAGGATTCAGATCAGGTCTCTATGCAGGCCCGTCCATTACCTGGATGTTATTGTCGTGTAACCACTCCGCCACAGGCCATGCATTATGAACAGGTGCTCGGTCGTGTTGAAAGATGCAATCGCCATTCCCGAATTAAATTACTCTTCAACAATGGGAAGCAAGAAGGAGCTTAATACGTCAATGTAGGCCTGTGCTGTGATCGTGTCACGCAAAACGCTCCATGTAAAACACGACCACACCGTAACACCACCACCTCCGACATCCACTGTGCATTCGCCATACCCACAACCTGCTATCAGATCGCCACATTGTGTACCGTCGAGTCGTTACTCCTCACAACTTTTATACACTGTTCAGTCGTCCAATGTTTACGCTCCTTACACCAAGCGAGGCGTCGTTTGGCATTTATGGGCGTGATGTGTGGCTTGTGACCGCCGCTCGACCATGAAATCCAAGTTTTCTCACCTCCCACCTAACTGTTATAGTACTTGCATGGATCCTGATGAAGTTTGGAATTCTGTGTGGTGGTCTGCCTATTACACATTATGACCCTCTTCAACTCTCAGTCAATGGACGAGGTCGGCCTGTACGCTTTTGTGCTGTACGTGTCCCTTAACTTTTCCACTTCATTATCACATCGGAAGCAGTGGAGCTAGGGATGTTTAGGAGTGTGGAAATCTCGCGTACAGACGTATGACACAAGTGACACCCAATCGCCTGACCACGTTCGAAGTCCGTGAGTTCCGCGGAGCGCCCCGTTCTGCTCTCTCACGATGCTTAATGATACTGAGGTTTCTGTTATGCAGTACGCACCAGTCGGTGGCAGCACAATGCACCTAATATGAAAAACGTATGTTTTGGGCGGTTTCTGCACACTTTTGATCACATAGTGTACCTGCATCTGAGCATGTCGAAAGAGAACTACTGCCAAACTAACCACCGATATCATAACTACTGCCCAACTTTCCACGAGATAACGCAATAACTGGAATTCATTATTTGAAGCCCGGTGCGATATAATTAAAAATCACCTGTCAAGTTAAAAGGAAGTAAAGTGAACCGCTCTTCACACGTGCTCTTGCTGATACCACTAAGTTTGAATTCGACCCGACTTATAAAATGCCAACCCGACTTAATACGTAACTCCACGTTGCATCAGAAACGTGTGTACTCGCTGCCTGCCTGTGTCCGCGTGGCTCTCACGAAAAAATGTGTCCAGTGCCAGCTCTCTATGCAGTGGCGACAACTGACCAGTCGCCGGCGCCAGCTAAAACGGTAAGCGTCTAAGCACCCAGGGGGACTGAAATAGGCTGTGGCCGTTGCCTCTGGGTTCTTCCTGAAGAGGGAAAAATTCCAGAGGGTACTAGAAGGATCTGCCCGGGACTGTACATCAAAAGACTCGGTTCTAAAAAAAGGTGGTAAAGCTGGCTTTAGCCGTTCAGGCTTCTTCCCGTCAGAAAGGCACAAAGAAATCCGACGAAATCTCTCCTGACTCCCAGAGAAAAACCGAATGTAACTTCATCTAACTTGAAGCTACGTCGCAATGTTCTGGTAATAGTAATAAGCCAGCTAACAAAAACGTTGTGAAGATATGCCAAAATAAATTACTCCTCTCATCGATACAACTGAGAAAGTGGAAAGCAGTAGCACCAATGTAACGGAAATAATGAAGGAATGTAGTGAGAGGTAATAAAACAACTCTTGAATACCAAATGCGAGGGCGTGCTGAAGAGCAATGCCTCTGAACCTGTTATTTGAAGTGTCTTAAAGATTCTTAAATGAAACGTTGTTAACACTCTACGGTTTTATTCATCATGTCTAAGTAATTACAGTTGCCTCCTTCAAGAGATCGCCGAATCGTAGCGCTTAACACAGCGGTGTATAATGTTAACTACGTCGGGTGCTGTACTCCAGTTTCGAATTCAAAGAATTCCACGCATGGAGCACCCTCTGTCTTATCGTGACAATACCAGTCCACACAGAGCGCTGTGACATCTGCACAATCCGACGCTTTGGGTTCAGTGTCACCGAACGTTCTTCGTAGACCTTTAACTTTGCACCATCCGATTTCCATCTGTTTCCAGAACCTAAAGAACACCTTCGAGGGCTTCGCTTTGATAGTGATGAAACAGTACAAGCGTCAACAAAGTCAAACATCCTACAGAACGCTAACAACGAACTGGTCCCTCGTTGGGAGAAATGTCTTTGTCGCCAGGGTGACTATGTTTAGAAGTAGATATTCATAAAGACGTAGAATGCAACTAATGTTTGTTTCATTCATTAGGCTTTGGGAGTTTTCGAATAAAAATACGCAGGCATTACTTTTCAGTAGGCCCTAAAGGTGGAATCAGAACGGGATTGTAGTCTCATTTCTGCATCTACATCTACATCCATTGTCCGCAAGCCACCTGACGGTGTGTGGCGGAGGGTACCCTGAGTACCTCTATCGGTTCTCCCTTCTATTCCAGTGTCGTATTGTTCGTGGAAAGAAGGATTGTCGGTATGCCTCTGTGTGGGCTCTAATCTCTCTGATTTTATCCTCATGGTCTCTTTGCGAGATATACGTAGGAGGGAGCAATATACTGCTTGACTCATCGGTGCAGGTATGTTCTCGAAACTTTAACAAAAGCCCGTACCGAGCTACTGAGCGTCTCTCCTGCAGAGTCTTCCACTGGAGTTTATCTATCATCTCCGCAACGCTTTCGCGATTACTAAATGATCCTGTAACGAAGCGCGCTGCTCTCCGTTGGATCTTCTCTATCGCTTATATCAACCCTATCTGGTGCGGATCCCACATTGCTGAGCAGCATTGAAGCAGTGGGCGAACAAGCGTACTGTAACCTACTTCCTTTGTTTTCGGATTGCATTTCCTTAGGATTCTTCCAATGAATCTCAGTCTGGCATCTGCTTTACCGACGATCAACTTTATATGATCATTCCATTTTAAATCACTCCTAATGCGTACTCCCAGATAAATTATGGAATTAACTGCTTCTAGTTGCTTACCTGCTATTTTTTAGCTAAATGATAAGGGATCTATCATTCTATGTATTCGCAGCACATTACACTTGTCTACATTGAGATTCAATTGCCATTCCCTGCACCATGCGTCAATTCGCTGCAGATCCTCCTGCATTTCACTACAATTTTCAATTGTTACAACCTCTCGATACACCACAGCATCATCTGAAAAGCCTCAGTGAAGTTCCGATGTCATCCACCAGGGCATTTACGTATATTATGAATAGCAAACTACGGTGCCTGTGTTTGTATCAAGTAATCTCATATGATTTTCACCAGATCTCTAATTGTAGCACACTTAGTAAGAAACCACGTACCGTATGATACCGTCTGAACAGCATACCATAGACAATCCAAGAATGTTACACTGCACGGAATGGGAAAGCCTCTTATTGAACGTGCGTCTCAGCGTATTACAACTTCCCAGAATCGCACTTTTGAAAAACAAACTGCTATTATTTGAGTTATTTCTTTGTTTCTTGATCCAAAGTAAAAGTGTTTACCTAGTTTCATAAGGCTAATTATTTGAGCTCTGTTCCCTCTGACTCTAAACCAAACCTTCTTTGCAGATATGCAAGTGCTCCAAAGCTTTGACAGCTTTATGTTCCTGAAAATTCTGCTAAGAGTTTGAAAAACTTAAAGTTAATAAAAACTTGGCTTCCGCGTACGAATGTAATATTCAAACTTTTTGTGCAGTTTCACTCAAACAATATTTAATCATGTTACAAAAGACTGAACGCGGGCGCCCGTCAAAATGTCGTATCCGACTGATTTGTGCCACTGCTCTCGGCCTTATGGGATCATGCGTATCTCCACTGTTCCCCAGGGAAACGAAATCATTTCATTTGGATCGCAGAAAATTTGGGCCGTCATTTCCCGACGTCAGTGATTGCATCCGATTACGGGCACTCTAATTTGACGTTATTATCGGTGACAGTTTTCTCATTCCGAGATCGCCGATAAGCGCTGTTCAGTAATCAGCAGCATAAAAGTAGCTCACAGAGTGTATGAAAACATTCGTGTTCACACAAGAGAACGGAAAAATAGATAACTTATTAAACCCATTATAGAATCTAATGTCAAAACATATTAGGTAAAGAGGAGGATATCTGCTAGTGTAGTAATATACCAGCAGCAGACGAGTTTTTTTTATGTAAACTAAAGCTACAGAACAAAATCAAACAGTGGACAATCCAGGCTGGAATAATGACAATATTATAAATTGCTACTCGCCATACAACGAAGGTAATAAGTAGCGGGTAAGGACAACAAAAGAACTGCTAAACAAACAAGCTTTTGGCCAGAAGGCCTTCTTCGGAATTAGAGAACATACACACACACATTCACGCAATCGCAATTCGTAGACAGATGGCCACTGTCCCTGGGTGCCTCAGCCGAAAGCTTACTTGTTTACCAGCCTTTTTGCTGTACATTCTGCGGCTCAACATCGCCACTACATGGTGAGTAACTATCTAGCGTTCAGTGACGACGGCACCCTGATTTGGGATGGAATCCAGTAAGTGTAATAGTTTTAAAAGGATCAAGCAGTTTTGCAAATGTACAAAAACTTCCTTCGGTTTAATCAGTGCCTCACTCAGTTTACTTTGTGGAAAAAAAAAAAAACATAAGTTTTCTTTCTCCGGCTTGCGTGGTAGCTACTACCTGCTGAACCCTGAATGTAGAAATGCCTTATATTAAAACGGAATGTCATAGTGTAAACTGTTGAATTCCCTACCGTAAGGAGAAACTGTTGGTGCGATAGAAGTTACTGAACATGCATAGCAGGAATGAATAGCTAGGGCCGCTTCAGAAACTCCATGAAATAAGAACGGCGGCAATATTACATCCAGGGCAACATTTTGTACCAGCTGCCGACAAATTTTAGTGTTTAATTTATATAGGCGGTTGAGGATGGTAAACTGATTGTTTTTGTATCAAAAACCAAGGATATTTCAGACTGTTGGAGGTACTGCGTGAACAATGGATGTAAGGAATATGTTTGTAAACTACTAATGTTTCATGACTGATGATGCTTACCTAATCTAAAATGCTTACCATATTTTCTCAATTATGACAGGATGTTCAAATTTAAGTCAACTGATAGGAAAGGAATAGGGAGGTTCTGCGGCATCGGGGAGGAAAGGAATACGTGGAAAACACTGACAAAGAGAAGGGACAGAATGATGGGATACCTGTTAAGACCTATGGCGAATTGAAATGTCGTCTTAGAAAAATTATGAATGACTGTGCTGGTAAACTTTTACGTTATTTGATTTTCAAGCAGCTGAGCAGAACTGAACGTACTCAGACATTTCTCTCTTTACTTATTCTGATCATCACTAAACTGACACACAATATTTTTAGCGCAACGCAGTCTGACTTTCAATAATCCCTACAAAAGAACGGCCCTGACTAACAATAATCTGTACCTTTCATGAATCACTTACCTCACAAAAAACTTCGTTACTCGAATTACCGCAATACAGCGAGTGCCAATACTGCCAGCTAAATAAAAGATTCTAACTACTGATAGGTATAGTTAGCAAATGAAAGAATTTGATAGCGAACAAACATTTTATTTACATTAATAATGCTCAAAAGCCATCAAATATATATAATAATGTTCAAAAGTCATCATATATCAATCCATGACATCCACCTTTACAAATTACCTTTTTCTGACAGACACACGTCCAGATCATCCGTTCATAGTGATGTCCCAACACTCAAGCATTTCTCTCTAAACATCCACCACCACTGGTGGCTCCCCTCCAACTGCACAACGCTACGTGCTGTTCACATCCAACTTCCCAACACTACAATAGCAAATATTCCAACAATGCCAACCAGTCACAGACTGAACACAACACAGTCAGTGATTTTGATACAAAGAGCTACGTGGCGTTACCAACATAAAAACCTAAACACCCCACTCACAGAATGACTTCCTTGGTAGTAGAGGGAAAAAAGACACAGACTGGAATACATCCAGCAACTAGTTGAGAACGTAAGTGGCAAGTGCTACTCTGAGATGAAGAGGTTGGTACAGCAGAGGAATTCATGGAGAAGACCAATGACCAAAAAAACAAAACAAAAATAAAAAAGATTCTTAATACACCACCATTGACAGCAGAATGAAGAAACTGAATGCTACCGGCTACCAATAGTCCTACTGAATAGGCAGTAATAGTACGACATCAGTAAAAAAAATATTGGCTGCAGATGTACACTCCTGGAAATTGAAATACGAACACCGTGAATTCATTGTCCCAGGAAGGGGAAACTTTATTGACACATTCCTGGGGTCAGATACATCACATAATCACACTGACAGAACCACAGGCACATAGACACAGGCAACAGAGCATGCACAATGTCGGCACTAGTACAGTGTATATTCACCTTTCGCAGCAATGCAGGCTGCTATTCTCCCATGGAGACGATCGTAGAGATGCTGGATGTAGTCCTGTGGAATGGCTTGCCATGCCATTTACACCTGGCGCCTAAGTTGGACCAGCGTTCGTGCTGGACGTGCAGACCGCGTGAGACGACGCTTCATCCAGTCCCAAACATGCTCAATGGGGGACAGATCCGGAGATCTTGCTGGCCAAGGTAGTTGACTTACACCTTCTAGAGCACGTTGGGTGGCACGGGATACATGCGGACGTGCATTGTCCTGTTGGAACAGCAAGTTCCCTTGCCGGTCTAGGAATGGTAGAACGATGGGTTCGATGACGGTTTGGATGTACCGTGCACTATTCAGTGTCCCCTCGACGATCAGCAGATGTGTCCGGCCAGTGTAGGAGATCGCTCCCCACACCATGATGCCGGGTGTTGGCCCTGTGTGCCTCGGTCGTATGCAGTCCTGATTGTGGCGCTCACCTGCACGGCGCCAAACACGCATACGACCATCATTGGCACCAAGGCAGAAGCGACTCTCATCGCTGAAGACGACACGTCTCCATTCGTCCCTCCATTCACGCCTGTCGCGACACCACTGGAGGCGGGCTGCACGATGTTGGGGCGTAAGCGGAAGACGGCCTAACGGTGTGCGGGACCGTAGCCCAGCTTCATGGAGACGGTTGCGAATGGTCCTCGCCGATACCCCAGGAGCAACAGTGTCCCTAATTTGGTGGGAAGTGGCGGTGCGGTCCCCTACGGCACTGCGTAGGATCCTACGGTCTTGGCGTGCATCCGTGCGTCGCTGCGGTCCGGTCCCAGGTCGACGGGCACGTGCACCTTCCGCCGACCACTGGCGACAACATCGATGTACTGTGGAGACCTCACGCCCCACGTGTTGAGCAATTCGGCGGTACGTCCACCCGGCCTCCCGCATGCCCACTATACGCCCTCGCTCAAAGTCCGTCAACTGCACATACGGTTCACGTCCACGCTGTCGCGGCATGATACCAGTGTTAAAGACTGCGATGGGGCTCCGTATGCCACGGCAAACTGGCTGACACTGACGGCGGCGGTGCACAAATGCTGCGCAGCTAGCGCCATTCGACGGCCAACACCGCGGTTCCTGGCGTGTCCGCTGTGCCGTGCGTGTGATCATTGCTTGTACAGCCCTCTCGCAGTGTCCGGAGCTAGTATGGTGGGTCTGAGACACCGGTGTCAATGTGTTCTTTTTTCCATTTTCAGGAGTGTAAGTGAGTCGCAATTTTATTGAGGGATTAGTCGTATTGTATTATTGGTAGGTTACGGAATTTATCTGTGGGAGGTTACTCTGAATGCTATAAATAATTATATTTTTTTGCTGTTAAGAGGTTTATGAATTTTTCTGTTTTGAGGCTACACTAAATGAGAATATTATTCATATTATTTTATTTTGTTGGGAGGTTACGGAAATTATTTTGTGGGGAGGTTACACTTGGTATGTTGTGGGGAGGTTACAAGGTCTCTGTTGATAGCCGTACACTACATGCAGACAAGCTATATACACCGCCCACACACTGAGATGATCTACGGCCGATCTCCCACTAATATGTAACGATCCTCATTATTCCAGGAATGCAGCGGCTGCAGCAACCCAGGATACATTGCCATCGCCTGCCACGGTAATGATTCATGATACCGATACTAACATACCGAATCTTGTATGAACTGTCGCAGCTAGTAAGCTACTACTGCTCACAATCTATCCCACTGTCGCAGAGTTTTTTTCTCTCCGCACGAGCCTTCGCACTTTTTTTGCCTCTGCTCTTCAAATTGCTACCTTTATTCGCATTTCGTCCACTATCTATCACCTGATGGACCGTGTTAATGCGTAGTCTTACCCAGACGCACGGACACCACCACAGCCCAGTATCCTGTGATCCACCTATTAGATAACTAACATGTTGAGAGAGGTGACAGTAGGAATTTTGGTTTGGTCACCACGTAGGTGCGGACGTGGATGGGCCCCATCTCTTTTTCTGTTGATAGCGCTGCAGCACTCGTCCTCCAGATGGGGTACTGAATGGTGTGTGTGCATTGGATTCCTCGGCGCCTGATAGAAGACCATGAAGAGTAATGAGTTTTTCCACGTACGCAGAACATTAGAAGGTTATTGATGTAGCAAGGCTTTGGCCCCGACATCGACCGGTAAGGTAGAGTAAGAGCGTCGCATTAAACAGAGATTACGTTAAAAAGTGGGGTTTTGTAGCCAAAGGACACTGTGTATTGGAATCCTGAATAAAACCAACCTGCTATCGGAAAAAATGTGATGCATTACTTATTGAACGCCTCACGTATATCCTTTACATTACTGAAGTTCCAAAGCCACCTCCTCTCATCTATCTCCTCCAGTGCCCCGATGACACCTCCTTCCCATCCATTTACCCAACGTTCCAGAAATCCAATCGGTTCTTTCACCTTTAACTTTCTGATGTTCATGATAAAACTATCCAAAATCGAGGCAACAGTTACAGTATGAAATTAGACACCTTTCACTTCTCGAGTTTGTTTAAACATTTAAGACACTGTCTATGAATTAACTGACATTCTAAAATAGCTAAGACTATTCTCCGATAGTGAAATGCTCATACGCTAACGATCGGAATCTGTTGACGAAGTATTGTTGACTCTGCTCTCGCTACGATGCTCGGAACAACTTCCGCAGATTCCTGCATACACAACTGTGCAGGCAGAATCGGCCAATCCATAACATTGAAGTCACAGGTGACTCTGCTGCAGTAACTGAAATGAGCCTTTGCAATATGTTGACAGAATGAACAGTGTACAGAAGAGGCATTATCACATTGACGAAAGGAGACACTGTGGAATTCACTGAACTGCATTGACATCGTTGACTTATACCTTTGTTACACACGAGGTTGTATTTAGTAGCTCCCTGACATCAGAAGCGTAACGAGAGAAGGGGTGTGGGCCCTTCATCCCCCGTTCTTTCATACCTGTTTCAATCCCAGCGGGTAAAAATTAAACGACCTTGGCCAGCTTTGCAGGAACAGTAGATAAAAGGTAACCAGGATTCTAAACTTATTACCCGTCCACTATCCAAACGTTTCTGGCATCAGCGTTGTTCCTACTTACAGTGATTTATTTGTTGCTTATTGAGAAAGATGGAAATGTATCATAAATGGCCCAAGGCACATGCCCAGATGGTTCCTTTGAAAGGGAACGGCCGACTTCCCTCCCTGTCCTTCCCTACTTCGATGAGACCGATGGCCTCTATGTTTGGTCTATTCCCTCAAACAACACAATACAACCCCAGGATATCACAAATCTAATAATAAAATAAGAAAGAGCAAAAGAATGTTGGTGAATCAGAAATTATAACTGAGCAAAAACAAATATAGCTATCCAGCATCTAGTCCACTATATACGTACAGGTAATGTCACAAGCCCTGGTTGGCTAGATGTAGGAGTAGGTTGGATGACTAGGGGAGAGGCGGGGGACGGAACGCGAGCTCGAGCAAATTCACACTCAAAGACTCATATTTTGCTCTCGCAGCCACATTTTGCAACTCCTTCTTAATGTATCTTAGCGATTTTGGAAAGTGCTAATATATGTCTACCTAAATTTCTGTTTCTTCTTGACTGAGGGTCGTCGTATTACTGCGGTGTGTTTGACATTGTGGAAGATGAACAAATAAGTGTATTACATGCTTGCAAACATTATCTATGATGCGCTCTGTTGTACTCCGGCACTAGTACCTTTTGTGTGCTGTAAATTACCGCATCCGTTACAGAACACTTACTGTGGTGTGCTTAATGGTGTACTGCGATGTTTATATTCATGTTACAAGAATACACGAAAGTTGACCGGTGTACAAGGAACCCTTCCAGATAAATCAGGACTAAAAACTTTATAAGTGTCTTCTTTGTGCCTATAGTCGTAATTATTTACTTATAAATCTTTTGGAAATTGCGATGTGATGGTTTTTACAGATGTTTTCTAATTTGTAGAATTTTCGGGTTGCCAGCCGGATTGATAGCTTCAGGGGCCCACCGAGACGGCAACGAGACTGTTAGCAGAAATACACACATAAAAAAACAAACAAATTGCAGTACTTCGGTTCCCAGAAGTCCTGAGGACAGACGTTGACTGTGGGTATTGTATCACAGACACGGGCCCTTTGACTGTTCAGTGATGTCACTAAACCCGCCCAAAGATGTAAGCAACCATGCATGAGCAGCGCTTATTAGACGGAGGGGGTCCGACAGCCGCAGATCCAGTCATTCCATTCATTCCACCTAGACGGTCAATACCACGGTTCGATCGCTTCCGCAGTGTTACTATGTGCTGGGAAGGGCTCTCAACAAGAGAAGTGTCCAGGCGCCTCGGAGTGAACCAAAGTGATGTTGTTCAGACATGGAGGAGATACAGAGGGACAGCAACTGTCGATGACATGCCTCGGTCAGGCAGTAGCCTTTCGGTGGAAAGGCTACTACTGCAGCGGATGGCCGAAACCTACGGATTATGGCTCGGAGGAGTCCCGACAGCAACGCCACCATGTTGGAAATTGCTTTTCGTGCAGCCTCACGATCCGCAACTTCACTCCCGACGTCCACGGCGAGATTCATCTTTGCAACTACGACCCCATGAAGTGCCTTACAGATGGTCCCAACAACATGCCGAATAGGCCGCTCAGGAATGGCATCACGTTCTCTTCACCGATGGGCATCGCATATGCCTTCAACCAGACAATCGTTGCAGAAGTGTTTCGAGGCAACCTGATCAGACTGAACGCCTTAGGCACACTCTCCAGCGAGTGCAGCAAGGTGGAGGTTCCCTTCTGGTTTAGGGTGGCGTTATATGGGGGCGACGCAAGCCGCTGGTGGTTAGGGAAGGGCCACGATACGTGAATGCCATCCTCCGACCGATAGTGCAGCCACGTCGGCGAGGCATTCGTCTTCAAGAGCGACGATTCACGTCCCCGTAGTGCACATCTTGTGGATGACCTCCTTCAGGATAACGACATCGCTCGAAAAGAGGGGTCAGTGTGTTCTCCATACAAGAACCCTGTCGACAATGTCTGGGTTGCATTGAAAACCGGTGTTTATGGACGACGTGACCCACCAACCACTCTGAGGGATCTACGCCTAATCGCAGTTGAGGAGTAGGAAAATATGGACCAACAGTGCCTTGATGAACTTGTGGATAGTATTCCACGACGAATACTGGTATGTATCAGTGAAAGAGGACGTGCTACTGGGTATTAGAGGTACCGTTGTATACAGCAATCTAAACCACCACCTCTGAATGTCTCGCTGTATGGTGGTACAACATTCAAGATGTATTTTTCGTGAGAAAGAAAAAAGACGGAAATGATGTTTATGTTGATCTCTATTCCAATTTTCTGTAGAGGTTGCGGAACTCTCGGAATCAAGGTGATGCAAAACTTTCTTTTATCTGTGTATTCTGGAGTAATTATGACGTGAGCTGGCCGGACACTCATCAGGGTTCTACAAATTGTGTGGAAATCGTTAACACAGACTGCAAGAGGGACTACACAAGTGTTGCATTAGAGCTAAACATACAAATTTGTTGCAGTACAGGGAATTGTCCTTCACAATACCATTAGATACTGCCGAAAAAGAACTGATTACCAAGAATAGTATTATACTGCAGGTCTTAAGAAAAAAAAGCAGTTTATTAAATTGGCCACAATCAATGCATGTTGTTTAGGCAAAAAAATCTATTAATGGAAGAGATGAAGGGCAGCTAAAACGCTGATTGGGTTTTTGGCAGACACATTTACCATGAAGAGGGAATATAAACTGGTTCTGAAAAAATAAAAGTCATTCCACTTGTCCAGCTAAGGCTTGGATGTTACTTTAAGCACAGTAAACGGAATAATTTGTGTATGACTGTGAAATACAAGATATCATATTTACAATAGACAGCGTTGAAACTGGTTAAATATTGGGACACTCCGAGAAAATGATCGCTTGCGACACTAGAGGATATTCGAAAAAAATATGTTTATAAACCTGCCTTCTCGTTTTGCTCTGCTTAAATACGACGGTTACATTGTAACTAACAACAGAAAAGGCATATTTAGGGGGCAAATTGGTGGAAAAACTACGTTTGCTTAAGTGGTAAATTTTGTGTTAGCAGAAGAGACAACACCGTGTTAAGAGTGGAGGCCGAAATGCACGCGTTTTAGCTCACGTAGGAGGGCTTGAGGAGGGAAGAACTATACTGACGTGATGTCTGGAACATGACAAGGAATGAGAACTCAGAAAGCGGACGTAATTATTTTGATACTTAACTTTAATCCATTGATGATGAACGTCGCTCTTGACGGTACATGATTCACAATATTATCTGTTCAAAATACATTCTTGAAGAGAGTAATTATAGTAACTGAATATGACGCCTTCCTAGGTCGCAGCAAATGACGTAGCTGAAGGCTATGCTACACTCTCGTCTCTGCAAATGAGAACGTATGAGGACAGTGAACCATCGCTAGAAAAGTCGGTTGTACAAATGGGGCGAGTGTTAGGGAGTCTCTCTAGACTAGACCTGTCGTGTGGCGGTGCTCGGTCTGCAATCACTGATAGTGACAACACGCGGGTCCGACGTATACTAACGGCCCGCAGCCGATTTAAAGGCTACTACCTAGCAAAGTGTGGTGTCTGGCGGTGATACCACAGTAAAAGTAAGGCGTTTTTCCAACTCCTGCTAGACTATTGGGAAGGATATGCAGTGTTTATTCTACTCATGACAAAACAGCGACGTTTCACTGACAGCGCAGATCCTGTTGTGACATTGGTTGACAGAGGGAAGCCGAGCAGCGCCTCGATAATCTAAGTGCTTCTTAAGTTAACATGTCATTTTGGTCCGTTGTGGAGCTGCGGGTAATGGAAATACGCAGTTTACGGATACTGTGAATTATATACCTTTTGTCAAACTATTCATATTTAGAGCGCATTATTGCGATAAATTTGGGGATATGTGATGTCTTAGGTCATATCTTCGAGTTAGCCCCTTGCATTCTTTGGTAGTTTAGTATGATAAGGAAATGAGATTCTGTAACCGTTTTGGGGAGCCATGGCTCCATCGTTCCAGAATGTTGCACCCTTCTTATTTCTGTACCACCGATAACATAACCTCAAGAAGGCTGAAGACTGAAAGTAATAAAAAGCTGTATTAGCAGGTCAATAAGATTATATTCTTGAATCGTATAATAACATAGATTATCTTCTTCCTTTCCAAAAAAAAATTCTTGTCTAACTGAGGCTTGACTGACTGTTTTCGTACTTTTACTTCTGTACTTCGCATATGTGCAGTTATGTATAGACCGCATTAAAGATCTCACCAGTCTTAGAGATTTTAAGTGACGATGTGTTTATCTGTGTCAGACGTGGAAATAACATTGTGATACTAAATTTGTCTACAGTGGTCTTTTAGGCCTCAAGAGTACCTTAAACTGCAAGTTACACCAGTAACACCAATAAATTGAGGTACATTCGTTATGTACTGTCATAGAACTCTGTTTAACTGCTCAAGGTAGTTTTCAGATAAAGCACTTTTAAAAAATTGACTGGATTCTTTGTCCCTGCCACCCGTAATGAACGTTTGAGTCTCCCCGTCAAAATCTCCACCCAGAACTATAACATGGTGGGGAAATCTACTCGAAATATTTTCCAAATTATCCTTCAGGTGCTCAGCCACAACAGCTGCTGAGCCAGGGGGCCTATAGAGACATCCAATTACCATGTCTGAGCCTACTTTAACCATGACCTTCACCCAAATTATTTCACAATTCGGATCTCCGTCAATTTCGTTCGATACTATTGCACTTCCTATCGCTATAAACACGCCTCCCCCTTCACTGTCCAGCCTGTCTCTGCGGTTTTCGTACTTTTACTTCTGTACTTCGCATATGTGCAGTTATGTATAGACCGCATTAAAGATCTCACCAGTCTTAGAGATTTTAAGTGACGATGTGTTTATCTGTGTCAGACGTGGAAATAACATTGTGATACTAAATTTGTCTACAGTGGTCTTTTAGGCCTCAAGAGTACCTTAAACTGCAAGTTACACCAGTAACACCAATAAATTGAGGTACATTCGTTATGTACTGTCATAGAACTCTGTTTAACTGCTCAAGGTAGTTTTCAGATAAAGCACTTTTAAAAAATTGACTGGATTCTTTGTCCCTGCCACCCGTAATGAACGTTTGAGTCTCCCCGTCAAAATCTCCACCCAGAACTATAACATGGTGGGGAAATCTACTCGAAATATTTTCCAAATTATCCTTCAGGTGCTCAGCCACAACAGCTGCTGAGCCAGGGGGCCTATAGAGACATCCAATTACCATGTCTGAGCCTACTTTAACCATGACCTTCACCCAAATTATTTCACAATTCGGATCTCCGTCAATTTCGTTCGATACTATTGCACTTCCTATCGCTATAAACACGCCTCCCCCTTCACTGTCCAGCCTGTCTCTGCGGTATAAATTCCAATCTGAGTTTAGGATTTCATTACTGTTTATATCTGATTTCAGCCAACTTTCTGTCCCTGGTACTATGTGGGCATTGTGACCGTTTATTAATGAGGGCAGTTCTGGAACCTTTCTATAGACGCTCCTGCAGTTTACTATTAGCACATTAATACTGTTATTCCCTGTTGCATTTTGCCTACTCCTACCTTGCCGTGTCTCAGGAGGCGTCTTGTCGAGCCTAGGGAGGGAATTCTCTAAGCTAAAAAACCCACATGTGCACTCCACACGTACTCCGCTACCCTTGTAGCCGCTTCCGGCGTGTAGTGCACGCCTGACCTATTCAGGGGGACCCTACATTTCTCCACCCGATAGCGGAGGTCGAGATATTTGCACCCCAGATCTCCGCAGAATCGTCTGAGCGTCTGGTTTAAGCCTTCTACTCGGCTCCAAAAAAGAGGACCGCGATAGGTTCTGGGAACGATACTACAAATAGTTAGCTCAGATTCCACCCCGCGAGCGAGGCTTTCTGCCTTCACCAACACCGCCAATCGCCTGTACGAACTGAGGATGACCTCTGAACCCAGACGGCAAGAGTCATTGCTGCCGACATGAGCAACAATTTGTAGTCGGGTGCACCCAGTGCTCTCTATCGCAGCCGGCAGGGCCTCCTCCACATCTCGGATGAGAGCCCCGGCAAGCAGACAGAATGAACACTGGCCTTCTTCCCCGACCTTTCCGCTATTTCCCTAAGGGGCTCCATCACCCCCCTAACGTTAGAGCTCCCAATAACTAATAAACCCCTCCCCTCGTGTGCCTGCTCGGACCTTGCTGAAGGAGAGACCACATGTCCACTCACAGGCAGAGCGGGCGATGCCACACGGCCAGCCTCCACATTGACCTTCCGCCTCGTGCGCCGCGAACGCCGCTGAACCCGCCACTCCCCTTGGGGAGAGGGTGGCCCAACCGCGCCCGGTACCCGCGAAGATGTCTCGACAGCAATGACAGTGGGTGAAGCATGTAACACCTGGGGTGTACCATGCGACGCACCAGACTCCCCACTGCCGCTGCACTCCGAGGCAGGAGCCTGAAGACGGCTGAACGCGGCCATCAACACGTTCAGCTGTTTGCGAACAGTGGCCAGCTCCTCCTGCGTCCGTACACAACAGTCACACATCCCATCCATCCTAAGAAATAATATACTGTAGAGAATTAATCAACTTTCAACTTGACTGCTAATTCACTAAAGGCGGCTGACAGTCGACTAAACTGTGGTTATTAGACATTTACTGTAGAAAACAATGAAAATAGCACTACCTGTCTCTGGACTGCATTCAAAACAAACACTAGCACTACCGGCACTATGGCTGACTAAAGGGACTCTCTCTGACTGTATTCAAAACAAACACGAAATCTATCGAACACTATTACTAGCACTCGACAATTAAACCTTCCTAAAAGCAAAACCACACGGAAGAAGAAGTGACAAGTAAAAAGTACAGTTAATACTTAAATTAACGTAGCTCGCTGCACAGCAGACGTGAAGCAGACAGCAGTTACGACGATACGCAAGACTTGCGTTGTTGGCTTGAGGCCATAGCGAGAGTTGCTTGTGCCTCACGAGTGAACGAAATGACGAACACACGCGAGAGAGATATTATGTGTTCTGATCTGTGTGCTGAACTCCTACTAACAGCGAGGTGATGAATGCCTATAGCAAGACGCCAGAGACGAGGCTGCAGCTGTTGGTAGATTTGAAGCTCAAACCGAATCGACAGGACGTTGTGACGGCCAATCCTTCTACGGTCTAGCTAGTGCCCCTTTCCTGTACGTTTCCAAAGTGAAAAAATGGACCCTTTGCTGTTTACGTGGAGGACTGGTGCATAAGTGTCCCTGCTGAGACAAAGGAGCTAAAAACGTCTGTCTTCTTTGCAGACAGATATTTCATATCGTGGCAGGGTTCAAAAAGAAGTAAAAGCAGTTCTCTCTGACCGCTACACTTCTTGGACGAAGGAGAACAACTGTTCCCAAATTGAGTAGTTTTTAACGTTTGCCAACATTTTGAGGAAAGTGTCAACTCCTCTCAAAGTTACAAGTTTCGGTTTCACAGCGTTTTAGAAATCATTACATGTAGTTCCATTTTTCTCCAAACTTTCGTCAATAGTATAATTGTAACCGAATTTGCAAAGAACTCGAAGTAAACTGATATGGGAATCATTGGAGGAAATGGCAGCAAAACTACTGTTAACATTGGTGTGTAAAATGTGTGAGTGTATGGTGTATGTATCTACATCTGCATCTACATCCATACTCCGCAAGCCGCCTTACGGTGTGTGGCGGAGGGTACCCTGAGTACCTCTATCAGTTCTCCCTTCTATTCCAGTGTCGTATTGTTCGTGGAAAGAAGGATTGTCGGTATGTCTCCGTGTGGGCTCTAATCTCTATTATTTTATCCTCATGGTCTCTTCGCGAGATATACGTAGCAATATACTGCTTGACTCTTCGGTGAAAGTATGTTATCGAAACTTTAACAAAAGCCCGTACCGAACTACTGAGCGTCTCTCCTGCAGAGGTTTCCACTGGAGTTTATCTGTCATCTCCGTAACGCTTTCGAGATCACTAAATGATCCTGTAACGAAATGCGCTGCTCTGCGATGGATCTTCTCTATCTCTTCTATCAACCCTATCTGGTACGGATCCAACACTGCCGAGCAGTGCTCAAGCAGTGGGCGAACAAGCGTATTGTAACCTACTTCCTTTGTTTTCGGATTGCATTTCCTTAGGATTCTTCCAATGAATCTCAGTCTGGCATTTGCTTTACCAACGATCAACTTTATATCATCATTCCATTTTAAATAACTCTTAATGAATACTCCCAGATAATTTATGGAATTAACTGCTTCCAGATGCTGACCTGCTACTTTGTAGCTAAATGATAAGGGATCTATCTTTCTATGTCTCTATGTATTCGCAGCACATTACACTTGTCTACATTGAGATTCAATTGCTATTCCCTGCACCATGCGTCAATTTGCTACAGATCCTCCTGCATTTCACTACAATTTTCCATTGTTACAACCTCTCGATACACCACAGCATCATCTGCAAAAAGCCTCAGTGAACTTCTGATGTCATCCACCAGGTCATTTATGTATATTGTGAATAGCAACGGTCCTATGACACTCCCCTGCGGCACACCTGAAATCACTCTTACTTCGGAAGACTTTTCTCCATTGAGAATGACATGCTGCTTAGGAACTCCTCAATCCAATCACACAATTGGTCTGATAGTCCATATGCTCTTGCATTGTTCATTAAACAAGTGTGGGGAACTGTATCGAACGCCTTGCGGAAGTCAAGAAACACGGCATCTACCTGTGAACCCGTGTCTATGGCCCTCTGAGTCTCGTGGACGAATAGCGCGAGCTGGGTTTCACACGACCGCCTTTTTCGAAACCCATGCTGATTCCTACAGAGTAGATTTCTGGTCTCCAGGAAACTTATTATACTCGAACATAATACGTGTTCCAAAATTCTACAACTGATCGACGTTGGAGATATAGGTCTATAGTTCTGCACATCCCTTCTTGAAAACGGGGATGACCTGTGTCCTTTTCCAATCCTTTGGAACGCTACGCTCTTCTAGAGACCTACTGTACACCGCTGCAAGAAGGGGGGCAAGTTCCTTCGCGTACTCTGTGTAAAATCGAACTGGTATCCCATCAGGTCCAGCGGCCCTTCCTCTTTTGAGCGATTTTAATTGTTTCTCTATCCCTCTGTCGCATATTTCGATATCTACCATTTTGTCATCTGTGCGACTATCTAGAGAAGGAACTACAGTGCAGTCCTCCTCTGTGAAACAGCTTTGGAAAAAGACATTTAGTATTTCGGCCTTTAGTCTGTCATCCTCTGTTTCAGTACCATTATGGTCACAGAGTGTCTGTAAATGACTGGAGATATACCGTCAGACTTTCGCAAAATGTAAACCGCAATGTAAAATGGTACAAGGTGTTCGAAATTCTGAGAACAATGGGGGTAAACTGCTGCCAAAGAAGGGTAATATACCATCGTTACAAAGAATGAAGTGGTCGGATTAAACAGGTTGAAAGACAGGGGGTAGTCTTTCGCCCCTACTGTTCACTTCGCATATCAAAGGAGCAATAACGGAAATAAGACAAAGATGTGGAGATTCAGGGTAAAAGGATATCAATACAAGATTAGCTGATGACATTGCTATCCTATGTGGAAGCTGAAGAAGAATTACAGGATTTGGTGAATGGAATGAAGAGTTCAATCAATCCAGAATATGAGTTGATTGTAAGCCCGGCGATCACAACGGAGATGAAGTTAAGGAATTATGTTGTCTAGACAGCAAAATAACCCATGATGGACGGAAGAAGGAAGACATAAAGTGCAAAGTAGCACTGGCCAAAACGGCATTCCTCGATAGGAGAAGTCTGATAGTATGAAACGTAGGTCTTTTTTTAGGAAGACATTTCTAAGAACTTGCGTTTGGAGCTCAGCACTGTATGGTAGTGCGACATGGAGTGTGGGAATGTTAGATCAGAATAGAATCCATCTGAGATGTGATGTTACAGAGACATGTTGAAAATTAGATGGACTGATTGGGTACGGAGTGAGGGAACTCTCTGCAGAACTGTTGAGAAAAGAAATGTATGGAAATCGCTGGCAAGGAGACGGGACAGGATGATGGGACAACTGTTAAGACATCAGAGAATAACTTCCATGGTACCAGAGGATAAAAACTGTAGAGGGAGAAAGAGACTGCAATCTTTCCTTCTTTGTCTGAGCCTTGTCCCGCAGTTACGCAGGGTGAGCCATAGTTAATCGGATGTGGCATGGTAAGGTTAAGGGGTGGCCGGATACCCTTCCTGCCGCTACCTCGTTCCCCCTGGGAGGGAATTAGTGTACCTGAGCTGTCTGTGTCTAATGTAAGCCATGGAATAATGCAAATATGTTGCAAATGTTTTGTGTAACTGAGGCGGAATGTGGGTTGAAATGGCTCTGAGCACTATGGGACTCAACTGCTGTGGTCATTAGTCCCCTAGAACTTAGAACTACTTAAACCTAACTAACCTAAGGACATCACACACATCCATGCCCGAGGCAGGATTCGAACCTGCGACCGTAGCAGTCGCACGGTTCCGGACTGCGCGCCTAGAACCGCGAGACTACCGCGGCCGGCGGAACGTGGGGACCAGCCCAGTATTCACCTAGGGGGATGTGGAAAACCGCCTAAACACCACATACAGGTTGGCCGGCACACCGCTCCTTCGTCGTTAATCCGCCGGGCGGATTCGATCCGGGGCCAGCGCACCTTCTAGAGTCCAGGAAGCAGCACGTTGGAGCTCTCGGCTACCCTGGCGGGATAGAAAGAGACTGGAATACAGGGTATTACAAAGAGGTACGGCCAAACTTTCAGGAAACATTCTTCACACACAAAGAAAGAAAATATGTTATGTGGACATGTGTTCGGAAACGCTTAGCCGGCCGCGGTGGTCTCGCGGTTCTAGGCGCGCAGTCCGGAACCGGGCGACTGCTACGGTCGCAGGTTCGAATCCTGCCTCGGGCATGGATGTGTGTGATGTCCTTAGGTTAGTTAGGTTTAAGTAGTTCTAAGTTCTAGGGGACTGATGACCACAGATGTTAAGTCCCATAGTGCTCAGAGCCATTTGAACCATTTTTTCGGAAACGCTTACTTTCCATGTTAGAGGTCATTTTATTACTTCTCTTCAAATCACATTAATCATGGAATGGAAACACACAGCAACAGAACGTACAAGCATGACTTCAAACACTTTGTTACAGGAAATGTTCAAAATGTCCTCCGTTAACGAGGATACATGCATCCACCCTCCGTCGCATGGAATCCCTGATGCGCTGATGCAGCCCTGGAGAATGGCGTGTTGTATCACAGCCGTCGACAATACGAGCACGAAGAGTCTCTACATTTGGTACCGAGGTCGCGTATACAAGACCTTTCAAATGCCCCCATAAATGAAAGTCAAGAGCGTTGAGGTCAGGAGAACGTGGAGGCCATGGAATTGGTCCGCCTCTACCAAACCATCGGTCACCAAAGCTGTTGTTAAGAAGCGTAAGAACACTTGGACTGAAATGTGCAGGAGCTCCATCGTGCATGAACGACATGTTGTGTCGTACTTGTAAAGGTTCAAATGGTTCAAATGGCTCTGAGCACTATGGGACTCAACTGCTGTGGTCATTAGTCCCCTAGAACTTAGAACTACTTAAACCTAACTAACCTAAGGACATCACACACATCCATGCCCGAGGCAGGATTCGAACCTGCGACCGTAGCAGTCGCACGGCTCCGGGTACTTGTAAAGACACATGTTCTAGCAGCACAGGTAGAGTATTCCGTATGAAATCATGATAACGTGCTCCATTGAGCGTAGATGGAACAGCATGGGGTCCAATCAAGACATCATCAACAATGTCTGGCCAAACATTCACAGAAAATCTGTGTTGATGACGTGACACAATAGCGTGCGGATTCTCGTCAGCCCACACATGTTGATTGTGAAAATTTACAATTTGATCACGTTGGAATGAAGCCTCATCCGTAATGAGAACATTTGCACTGAAATGAGGATTGCCACATTGTTGGATAAACCATTCGCAGAAGTGTACCTGTGGAGGCCAATCAGTTGCTGATAGTGCCTGCACACGCTGTACATGGTACGGGAACAACTGGTTCTCCCGTAGCACTCTCCATACAGTGACGTGGTCAACGTTACCTTGTACAGCAGCAATTTCTCTGACGCTGACATTAGGGTTATCGTCAACTGCACGATGAATTGCCTCGTCCATTGCTGGTGTCCTCGTCGTTCTAGGTCTTCCCCAGTCGCGAGTCATAGGCTGGAATGTTCCGTGCTCCCTAAGACGCCGTGTCTTCCTGTCGGGACACCTTCGTTCTGGAAACCTGTCTCGCTACAAATGTACCGCGCCACGGCCATTGCCCCGTGCTAATCCATACATCAAATGGGCATCTGCCAACTCCGCATTTGTAAACACTGCAGCGACTGCAAAACCACGTTCGTGATGAACACTGACCTGTTGATGCTACGTACTGATGTGCTTGATGCTAGTACTGTAGAGCAATGAGTCGCATGTCAACACAAGCACCATAGTCGACATTACCTTCCTTCAATTGGGCCAACTGGCGGTGAATCGAGAAAGTACAGAACATACTGACAAAACTAAAATGAGCTCTAACATGGAAATGAAGCGTTTCCAGTCACATGTCCACATAACATATTTTCTTTATTTGTGTGTGAGGAATGTTTCCTGTAAGTTTGGCCGTACCTCTTTGTAACAACCTGTATATTCAGCAAATAATTGAGGAGGTAGTTAGGTAGTTTACAAGTGCTACTCTGAGATGAACAGGTTGGCAACTGAGAGAAACTTGTGGTAGGCCACATCAAACCTGTCAGAAGGCTGATGACTCAAAACAAAACAAAAAAGAGGAAAGTGGATGTTAGGGATATATCTCTGGGTTACTCGATATTAAATGTTGCTGATGTGTCATCTGAAATATTTCTTAACTCCTACTCGACTCTCTCTTTGTATACGGCGTTGTGCGATTCGTCACGACGCGGGCTTGGAAAGTTTCGTTCTGTTACAGGAGTTACAGAAGGGAAAAAGAAAAAAAAAGCGTTTGTGTGGTGTTACTTGCAGAGGACCTGCCCTCTGTGTGCCAGGGACGTGGAAAGGTGAGAGAGCGGCGTGGCAGCCGGCGGCCAGACGCGGGATTCCGCGTTGACAGCGCCGAGGTGTGTACAGAGCGGAGGGCGCGCCGGCTGAATTTTTAAGCCGGGCGCACAGTGGCGGCAGCTGGTGGGTGCTTGTTAGCGCCCAGTGTGCCAGTGCGGCGGACACCTCGGAGGCCCCTGCTGAATTAAAGAGCAGCCGGCGCCGGCCAGGGGCCGACAATTTGCTAACGAGTCTCGGGACAGCCGCGTCCCCCGCGAAATCACTGACTGCCGCCCGCCGTAATCGCCGCTCACCTGCCGCAGGCGCGCCCTGATTGCATCGTGCCTGCCACTTCTGTCTTTCGTCCTAGTCACCGACTTCTCCACGTCCTAATACCGAGTGTTGTCAAACGCATTGCAGCTACGAGGGCATGCTGAAAAATAAACTCTCCAAAATTTCTTTGCGTCATAGTTCCTAAAGCTTTTTAAACATACAGGGTGTTACAAAAAGGTACGCCCAAACTTACAAGAAACATTCCTCACACACAAATAAAGAAAATATGTTATGTGGACATGTGACCGGAAACGCTTAACTTCCATGTTAGTGTTCATTTTAGTTTCGTCAGTATGTACTGTACTTCCTCGATTCACCGGCAGTTGGCCCAATTAAAGGAAAGTAACTTTGACTTCGGTGCTTGTGTTGACATGCGACTCATTGTTTCAGCAGTCATTGTTGGTGATGTCTTGATTGGGCCCCATGTTCTTCCACCTACGCTCAATGGAGCACGTTATCATGATTTCATACGGGATACTCTACCTGTGCTGCTAGAACATGTGCCTTTACAAGTACGACACAACATGTCGTTCATGCACAATGGAGCTCCTGCACATTTCAGTCGAAGTGTTCGTACGCTTCTCAACAACAGATTCGGTGACCGATGGATTGGTAGAGGTGGACCACTTCCATGGCCTCCACGCTCTCCTGACTTTCATTTATGGGGGCATTTGAAAGCTCTTGTTTACGCAACCCCGGTACCAAATGTAGATACTCTTCGTGCTCGTGTTGTGGACGGCTGTGATACAATACGCCATTCTCCAGGACTGCATCATCGCGTCAGGGATTCCATGCGACGGAGGGTGGATGCATGTATCCTCGCTAGCGAGAAAATTTTGAACATTTCCTGTAACAAAGTGTTTGAAGTCACACTGGTACGTTCTGTTGCTGTGTGTTTCCATTCCATGATTAATGTGATTTGAAGAGAAGTAATAAAATGAGCTCTAACATGGAAGGTAAGCGTTTCCGCACACATTTCCACATAACATATTTTCTTTCTTTGTGTGTGTTTCCTGAAAGTTTGGCCGTACCTCGTTGTAACACCCTGTACAAACTTTATTAACTTTCTACATTTATGTATTTATTCTTCGTGCTTACATATTTGTTTCTCAATGTAGTCACACTAGCGACGAATATATTTCTCTCAACGATAGACCTGTTTGCCTCAAACGTCACTGTAGAAAGTTTGACTTTCTTGATGGAGCCAAAACCGCACCTCTCCTTGCACGGCTTCATCGCTATCAAAGTAACTTCTTCAGAAGGGCTTTTAAACTTGGGGAATGTGGTATCATAGATCGACACCGGCCTATCTGGCGTCTCACACTTGCTAATGGAAACACAAATGTCCGACAGACGCCAATAGCAGTTGCTGGAGCACCAGTGATGCGCAGCCGCTGAGCCACGCCTTCAGTGGCCCGAGATACGAGAACCCTCTGCCGATGCGATGTCGAATGGGGCCGGCGGCAGCTATACGGTCCAGTCTCAGTGACAGTCTCCAACAGACTTCAAGTTTAGTCAATCTTAGTAGCGGAAGCCTTACTCTGCCCAACGCTCTTTCTCCTTCTTGTAATAATAATGATGGCGTGTAACGAGGGCCTCCCGTCGGGTAGACCGCTCGCCTGGTGCAAGTCTTCCGATTTGACGCCATTCGGCGACTTGCTTGTCGATGGGGATGAAATGATGATGATTAGGACAACACAACACCCAGCCCCTGAGCGGAGATAAATCTCCGACCCAGCCGAGAATCGAACCCTTGCTCTTAGGATTGACAGTCTGTCGGGCTGACCACTCAGCTATCCGGGGCGGACCCTTCTTGCAATAACTGGACTTTATTGCTGTTTGTTCTTTTGCAAAGTTTCTTCCCAATGCTTGGAGTAAGATACAAATTAAATAAAACTTCTGTTTACTGTATTTATGTGTCCGCTAATTATTTCTGCTCCTGTCCACCTTCCCTACGATCACAGCTGCTGCACCACCCTGTAGCCCACCTCTACTGACCATTGTGTGTGAAGAAGTACACTACAGCAAAGAGATGAAAGTAAGATGGGGCCAAGTGAGTACCACATGGAAAATGATAGACGACAGTGAACCCGAGGGGTCGGATTTGTGGAGACGTCGCTGTACTCGTGTGTGTTGTGGCATTCTCATGCTGAAGGAGAGAGTGCTCTGTGTGTGTGGACCAAATATTCGATTTCCTTCTTTCAGTTTTCTGAGGGTCTTGCAATACCTTGGTATCACGTTGCTTTTATCCATAAATTCCAAATGTACCATACCTTGAACAACCCAGAACTCTTTGAGCATAATTTTGCCAGCTGATGGGATGGTCGTGAACGATTTTGGCGTCGATAATCTTATGTGGTAGAATTCCATTGATGTTCTCTTCTTTTCAGGGTCAAAACGGAGGACCCAGTCTTCCCCATTTGTCACAATGTTGTTGTGGGCCTCCACACCAGACGATATCTTGAAATTTTCAATTTTTATTTTTTTAATTGTTCTTAATCTACGTAATTTCCCCCTACCAATTACATAAAATTGTATTATTAATGGTTTAGTCATTGATTTAAACAAAACAGTTTAGGGGCGTGACCATATTACAACAATCTGAGCAGTTGAACACGGTAAGATTACTCAGTTGATTAGGAAACGTGGATTTAGAAGCTTTCAAACCAGTTGAGGAAGAGGAGCCAAATGGAGAAAAAGTAATTAAACTGGACTGTAAATGTGATTTGCAAAAGTGAACAGATAGGAGGCTACGACGACTGAAAACTGCATACAATGGATCGAACTTGGAAGATTTCAGGTGGTTAGATGGTAAGAATAAACCCACAGAACCTGCCTTAGATAAAATCCAAAATTATTATGGCATGGCCGTCTGGTAAAATGTTAGTAGCGCCGAGGATATTGGAAAAGCTGACGGGGAGTTATGTTTCACCTTTCTTCAACAGGCGATTAACTCACTTAGGGCCTATGACCTTCAGGAAGTGATTCATGGGGAAAATAAAACAGAATACAGCAAAATGGAGAAAAATCTATTGACAAACCAGCTCTACTATAGCGGAGATCTTCAAAGAAACTTTCAGGAATTTGTAAGACGCAAGACTATTGAGGAAATATCATCATGGCCGCATCTAGAATACTAGGTTCGGTTTGTGATAAGGTTCTCTGGGGCCAAACAGTTGAGGTCATCAGACCCTAGTCTTATACACTACTTAATCTAGCTTAGACTAACCTACGATAAGTACAACACCCACACCTATGCCCCAGGGAGGACTCGAACCTTCGACGGAGGAGGGGGGGCGGGGGGGGGGGGGGGGACCAGGTGAACCGTGACAAGACACCTTGGACTACTCGGCTGAGTCCATAAACAGAGCAATCTGCGCCACAATTCCCAAGACAGTGTTTGTCATTTTGTACATTGCAATTTGATGTCTTTGATGAAAATGGTGTCGGCCGGACTGTCCGAGACGCTCTAGGCGCTGCAGTCTGTAGCCGCGCGATCCTGCCTCGGGCATGGATGTGTGTGATGTCCTTAGGGTAGTTAGGTTTAAGTGGTTCTACTCTCTAGTGGACTGATGACCTCAGAAGTTAAGTCCCATAGTGCTCAGAGCCATTTGAACCATTTGCTGCAGTGGTAATATACAGTGAAGGAAATGATGAAAAGTGTGAAGTCCTGGAAAGACTGCTACAAACTATTGGTCATTTGACAGTGAAACAAATGTTAAATCTAGATTAAGAAACAGTTAGAGCATCAGATAGGTTTATTAGACACATTGAAACAAGGGCAAGAGAACGCAGACGAGCAGGAAGAAGGACACCGCAATATTTGCAAGATGAGATGGAAGAGGATACAGATAAGTCATCTTGTGATTTGGAATACATTGACAACTTTAATGGCTGTTTCCCGTAAGTTGTATCTTTTAAGAATAAAGGTCCTCGTTTTGATGTCCCCTTTTTACAATAGTAATTAACTTAAAACTAATCAAAATTTTTAAAAATACTTATTTTAAAGTGTTATTAATTGTTAACCATTGATCTATATTTTCTACATTCTTTTTCGAATAGTTTCTGATAAAAGGTACCTTTCTCAAGAATAAATTTTACGTTACTTAAGATAGGAACTACCAACCTTCCCGGACTGTCTTAAGGAACCCATCATGCTCAAAAAGCAAAACAAATTGTTGACACATGTCCAACCTCTTCTGTTTCATGCCCGGACTGAACATTCGTGGCAACCAGCGTGTGCACAGTTTTCTTTACTACGGTTCTGCAAAATGGTCTGATACTCTCCCGTGATATGCCGTTGTTACCTGAGAACTTTGTTTTTGTTTTACATGAGTATTTTTTTCTGATATGTTAATTTACACTTTTCCAATAAGTGTCGTCGGTTGTCATACGCGGCCATCCACTCAGAGCTCTGCCACACACACTGAGGTTACCACTACCGTTTCCTTCATTACGAGCTCATTACTGATATTGTAATTCGAGTTGGAGACACGTTTTCTGCGGTTAGAAATTCGAATTTAAAATGGAGACACGTTTTCGGCGGTTAGAAACTCGATTAGCGCACGATGTGGCGTTACACACCGTCAATTCGGGGACCCTCAAGCGACAGAGAGGGCAACTCGAGTCAGCAAAGCGGGCAAGTCGACAGAATAATTTGCATGACATAAAATATTCGGAGGTATTACTTTTCAGCACGCCCTCGTACATTTTAGGTCCGAAGGTTGGCACTTTAATATTTATTAACAACTCATGCAAAACAGACACATGTTTAAAAGTCTTACTCTTCTTCAAAGCTCTCACCAGCATTGTAAGATATATGGAATTCGTAAGACACCTTTACTAGTGGCACTATGTGGCGCCTCCTAAACTCGAGGTCGATAAATAATTAAATTCTGAACCCTATAGATAACGCCACAAATCTACCTTCTGGATTTCATAACGTGATGAATTAATTAACCTGGACGCTGTCCAATCCTTGTGTTTGCACCGAGGGTTCACGTGTACTGGCACTGTGTTACGTGTGCCAAGGGCCAAATCAAAACATGTTTCCGTAAATATCGTTTATTATGTAAACGCAGTTAACATTCCCGATGACAATTAACAAGATTCGGTTAAGATTTTCCAGTGGTGCCAACCTAACTTTGGAACACAACTACAAAAACACAAGTTACATATGTCACACGACCTGTCTCAATGGTAACTCACCCTGAACTTAAATATGAATACTTAAGCATGCGTCTCCTCATCTGTTCAGGAGATGTGACTGAATGAACATCACTCGTCAAAATGTTCGTTTAGATGAATTCTGATGTTGCGTCTAAATTCCCTCGCTATTTTAACATAACTTCGGAATTAGCAAAATGAATATGCCTTCTGTAAAAAATATTGTTGTGGTGGCAGGAGAGCCAACACCATGTTACTAGAGGAGGTCAAAATGCACGTGTTTTAGCTCACGCAGGCTGGAGTGAGGTCTGGAACAGGGCAAGGAAATTAGAATTTAGAAAAACGGACGTAGCTGGTGCAATACTTAACTTTAATCCATTAATGGTGAACGTCGCTCTTGACTGTACATGATTCACAATATCATTAGTAACTGAACATGGCGCCTTGCTAGGTCGTAGCAAATAACGTAGCTGAAGGCTATGCTAAACTATCGTCTCGGCAAATGAGAGCGTATTTAGTCAGTGAACCATCGCTAACAAAGTCGGCTGTACAACAGGGGCGAGTGCTAGGAAGTCTCTCTAGACCTGCCGTGTGGCGCCGATCGGTCTGCAATCACTGATGGTGGCGACACGCGGGTCTGACGTATACTGCCGGTCCGCGGCTGATTTAAAGGCTACCACCTAGCAAGTGTGGTGTCTGGCGGTGACACCACAATTATCCTATTTGATCTTTAGTTGTTATAGACCCTCAGTTCATGGAAGTAAAATATGTATGCCGAAATTAACTGATTTTAACATTTTAAACCTGGACATATTACATGAATCATAAAATATAATTTCAGAAGAATTGTGTGATATCTATGTAATAAGCAAGCAATTACAAATGTACTGGTGTTGTTAGAAAATGTCTTACGTATAAAATTATTGGAATTACGTATTATCAATATGGGTTAGCGTAAAGAGTCTTATGAATGGGATATGGTCCAGGCAAGCTGTAATAATACAGCCCACCTGGACTATGTTTTCTTTCACAAAACACGTTGAGGCTGTGGACCCATACGAAAATAAAATTTCAAAGAGTTTGTTGCTATTCGTCGTGATCAACGTTCCTAAATAATGGATAGTCGGCAAACATATTACATCGCAAGTCGTGTTCATAGTTTGAATGGAACGGTCTATTAACCGACTAACGTTTGTAATAGTTATGAAGCAAATGCAATGAGGTGATTTCTTCATCTTAGGAATTAAGTAGAAGTCACAAGGTCTCGTGACTGGTATTGTGGATGATGCAGCACTTCGCAGCCCCAAGGGTCATATAAGTCGGTCACGTCTTGCGTTGTATGCACCCGGGAGTTGTCCTACAATATGATGGGTAGGTATTATAGTAAGTGTAGTCACTTCTCTCCCAAAGCGTGCAGTGGTTTTTATTACAAAAATTAACAGGAATATAGCGCATTGACGGTGTGTCGTTGGAAACAGTTTGCTTTAGGATAACACCATCACAGACGTGCACGAGAATCACCTTATCTTTCACAGCGCTCGGGATCCGACAAACGTTTGATTGTAGTGTTGACATATAATGACATCATTCGTTTGGTGCTGTATGATTTGCATCTTGCCTTAACCAGCGTGAGCATATGGAGTAGTAATGCGTTTCTTTCGCGTTCAAAGGTTCGAGGTGAGTACAAGTAACGTCGTATGATAACCTTTACTGCATTTGCGTCAGCTCACGCAGCTCTCATCATGATGCAACTTTTTCACGTCCAGGTGGTGTTTATAATGTCAAGCACAGTCGTACGCGTCAGTTGCGTCTCTAGGCCCAGCTCGCAAATCGTTTGGCGTCGGTCACGTCTCAGTAACACGGTGAGAACGTACACTTCTTCTTCACTGACAAGGGGACGATCTCGTTGATAAACGTCTGATACATTTTGGCATCCCTACTAAAAAGTATTGCCACTGTTCTGCAAGGAAAGGCAAATTCCCTGCAAGCCTCTTTAAGACCTTAATGACCCTGTTGTGCTATAAAATTTTTAACAAAGTCGGTTAATCTTCTTACCACAACTTCGCCACTACACTACGTCCACTACACGGGGCACATTATACCTAACGTGGACTGTTAGCGATTCTGATCGTGTTGCGTTGAGTCACCGCTGTCGTCTTGCCACTGTTGTAGTTCCAAACTTCACATTATTCTAAAAGTAAAGTGCACAAAAGTTTCTCATGTAATAAGGGAGTACTTAGAGCGTCAGAGAAGAATTGTTGGTCAACAAGACGTGGGTAAGTTAAACAAGTTGAAGTTTCGGATGTCTCAGATGAAATGAAATGATCGTATGACACTAATGATCGAATGATCCAGTCTGTGAGTGTTCGATCTCCTGGTGCAAAATTTTCTGTTTGTCACTAATTAACCTACTTCAGCGTCAGTGAAGATAACACGAATTTTCAAAAAAGTTGACATACTGCCAATTTTGTAAATGTTCCTTGTTGTATTTGTTGCGATCTCCAGTACAAATACTGGTTTGAAGGAGCTCTCCATTCTACTCCATCCGGTGCAAACCTTTCATCTCAGAGTAAGTACTGCAACCTATATACTTCTGAATCTGCCTATTGTATTCATCTATTGGTCTGCCTCTACGACTTTTACCCGCCACGCTTCGATCCAGTAGTAAGTTGGTGATCCCTTGATGCCTCAGAATCTGTGCTACCAATCGATCCCTTCTTCTAGTCAAGTTGTGCCACAAACTTCTCTTCTCCCCAATTTTATTCAGAACGTCCTCATTAGTTAAGTGATCCACCCATCTAATCTTCAATACTCTTTTGTAACTCCACATTTCAGAAGCATCTATTCCGTTCTTGTCTAAACTGTTTATCGTCTGTGTTTCACTTCCATGCATGGCTACACTCATACAAATACTTTCAGCAAATACTCCTGCCACTTAAATCCATACTCGGTGTTAACAAATTTCTCTTCTTCAGAAATGATTTTCTTGTTATTGTCAGTCTACATTTTACATTCTCCCTACATAGACCATCATCAGTTATTTTGCTTCCTAAATGCCGGAACTGATTTACTACTTTCAGTGTCTCATTTCCTAATGTAATTCCCTCACCATCACCTGATTTAGTTCGACTACATTCCATTATTCTCATTTTTCTTTTTTTGATGTTCATCTTATATCCTACTTTCAAGGCACCGTCCATTCCGTATATGTTTGTATAATAATGTATTACGTCGCGATCGCTTAGATATCCAAAAAATATTTGGTAGATTGTTACCATCTTCAGACGTGCTCAATCTGTTAAAAAAAACTTCGCATATTTATCAATACAGTCATGGACCGAACATCATGAAGGCATTTAACATATTTCAACGTTTTTACATCATGTAGCCACATGGTAAAAAGACTTAATATGACAGTATGATGAACATTCAATTACATACAGGAGCTGTACAAAAGAGTGGAAACACTGCGACATTATCACGCTTGAACAGAAATTCAGATGCTAGGCAAGAGTGCAGGATGCGATTTTGCACTCGATCATGAATGGCACCTGCGCGATGTCTTTGTAATTGTCAGTCGTGTTCAGAACGATGTTCTGTGTAGTTGTGAGTGCATCATGTCGGACCTAAGGTGATTCGAACACTGGCAAATTCTTGGTGCTTCTATGCTGGGTGCTTCCATAACCAAGAGAGATGAAGAGTTGGGAAATTCAAAAGGTACGATATTGATGAATCGCTGATTTATGCCGCAACAAGGAACGAGGAGAATCATCGTCCGATAAGGCACAACGCAGACGAAACTGATAGCTTCAAAAGTCACTAAAGAATTGTCAGATCCCAAACAACACAAGGGAGCTCCAGAAGCTGGAAATTTCAGGGCCAGCTGTAATTTCAATATAGCTCAGCAGTGATGCTAAAGCCTGAGAAATTCCTGGGCACTCTCACTTCTGATTCAGTGTTATGCCACTTCGTGTCCATAGAGAAAATGATCTTTACTGCGATTTGACTTCATATACACTCGTGGAAATGGAAAAAAGAACACATTGACACCGGTGTGTCAGACCCACAATACTTGCTCCGGGCACTGCGAGAGGGCTGTACAAGCAATGATCACACGCACGGCACAGCGGACACACCAAGAACCGCGGTGTTGGCCGTCGAATGGCGCTAGCTGCGCAGCATTTGTGCACCGCCGCCGTCAGTGTCAGCCAGTTTGCCGTGGCATACGGAGCTCCATCGCAGTCTTTAACACTGGTAGCATGCCGCGACAGCGTGGACGTGAACCGTATGTGCAGTTGACGGACTTTGAGCGAGGGCGTATAGTGGGCATGCGGGAGGCCGGGTGGACGTACCGCCGAATTGCTCAACACGTGGGGCGTGAGGTCTCCACAGTACATGGATGTTGTCGCCAGTGGTCGGCGGAAGGTACACGTGCCCGTCGACCTGGGACTGGACCGCAGCGACGCACGGATGCACGCCAAGACCGTAGGATCCTACGCAGTGCCGTAGGGGACCGCACCGCCACTTCCCACCAAATTAGGGACACTGTTGCTCCTGGGGTATCGGCGAGGACCAATCGCAACCGTCTCCATGAAGCTGGGTTACGGTCCCGCACACCGTTAGGCCGTCTTCCGCTCACGCCCCAACATCGTGCAGCCCGCCTCCAGTGGTGTCGCGACAGGCTTGAATGGAGGGACGAATGGAGACGTGTCGTCTTCAGCGATGAGAGTCGCTTCTGCCTTGGTGCCAATGATGGTCGTATGCGTGTTTGGCGCAGGGCAGGTGAGCGCCACAATCAGGACTGAATACGACCGAGGCACGCAGGGCCAACACCAGGCATCATGGTGTGGGGAGCGATCTCCGACACTGGCCGTACACCTCTGGTGATCGTCGAGGGCACACTGAACAGTGCACGGTACATCCAAACCGTCATCGAACCCATCGTTCTACCATTCCTAGACCGGCAAGGGAACTTGCTGTTCCAACAGGACAATGCACGTCCGCATGTATCCTGTGCCACCCAACGTGCTCTAGAAGGTGTAAGTCAACTACCCTTGCTAGCAAGATCTCCGGATCTGTCCCCCATTGAGCATGTTTGGGACTGGATGAAGCGTCGTCTCACGCGGTCTGCACGTCCAGCACGAACGCTGGTCCAACTGAGGCGCCAGGTGGAAATGGCATGGCAAGCCGTTCCACAGGACTACATCCAGCATCTCTACGATCGTCTCCATGGGAGAATAGCAGCCTGCATTGCTGCGAAAGGTGGATATACACTGTACTAGTGCCGACATTGTGCATGCTCTATGTGTCTATGTGCCTGTGGTTCTGTCAGTGTGATCATGTGATGTATCTGACCCCAGGAATGTGTCAATAAAGTTTCCCCTTCCTGGGACAATGAATTCACGGTGTTCTTATTTCAATTTCCAGGAGTGTATAATGATAAAATGCTGGGCAGTAGCTAATGGTCTTGTTTTCATGCTCTAGGGAAGGAAATACAGTAAGCTTTAGCTGCGTTAAAATGAACAGTGCCGACTCAAACGACTGCAGTAAAAAGCATGGCATTGGTGGGCCAACAAAGCTCGTTTTTCTGGGGAACGGTGAGGAGACATTTCCAGACGGCCGCTTGCCGCGGTCACATTGTGCAAAACACATTAAGTGGACGCCAGGCAAGAGGCTGGCGTCCAGGTATACGGGCCAATGCCGCGAAGTCGCCTACAGCGCATTGTAGGCTGAGAATAAAGCAGAGGATGGGCCCTTGTTAGGGAGCAAGTCGTAAAAAGAAATTTAAACGTTCTGTGGTTTTCTGTGGGACAAGGAAACCGTTGTCCAGACGTCCAGGCTCTGTTTCAAAACATGTTGGGAAACCATGAGGCTTTTGGCGAGTTTATGGCCATTCTTTGGAAACTTTGAAATGGACACAACAGGGAAGATAACAAGTTGTTTATGGAGGGTTGTGCTTCCACCCTGTATTTTGTTGGCAAAAGACATGGTAAACGCATGGGAAAGAGGCCTCAAAGTTGAATCTTTTTTCCGCTTTCTGCCAATTAACTTTAAAGTTTCTGATTGGTCAGATCGGTTAGCAGTGTGAAGACCATTCCATGAACTTAGAATGCCATGCTCCAGCTGGTGATTTTCTTGTGCGAAAGTGGGGGAAGTCAAGAAAGAGAAATGTGCTTTAGGAACAAAGCTGTGGAGAAGCGTGGAGAAAGGAAGCAGGATCACTCTGGTACAAGTCTCTTGTACTGGCGCTTCGCTAGTAAAGAACTGCAGGTCTCTACATAAATGGTGAGACTTGTGTCGTTTGCTACTGTGTGGCTTAGAGCCTGTTCCAGTCACCTTCTGAACTGTCAGAGGTACTGCTTATACTCATCACAGTCACAAGTGATGCATGCATATACTTTTTTGTCTTGAGTCGGCTGTCTAAACATTTGACATATTCCAACATGCACAGTCGTGGCAAGGACCCAAATTGGTTTGACAGACCAGCAATTGGGTCCACCTGCAGACTGGAATCCATTGGGATTTCTGCGACTCATAGGGAAGTAACTGCATTCTGAATTAACCGAATGCGAAACCACATACTTGAATTTTTCGGGAACGTGCATTTAATAACAGATTTCCGCCATTCATGACTTCAGTTGCTGAATGCATCATGGTGTGCCACCTTGACCAGCTGTTGTGATGGAGGGTTATAATATATATTTCTCAGCATCCAGTTCTTTCGAACCATATTTTTCTTTTTTTTGTATGGTAGAATATAGTTACTTGGTGGTGGCGTAGTTTGGTGCCATAAACACGTGTATGAAGTCAGATGGAGCAATTAGTGTTCTGGTTAATTTCTGTGTCGATCCACAGCAGATCACTTGGTCCACTATAGATCTCATGTTAGTATGACGTTTGTTAAATAAAAATGTTTGTGTGATGTTTCTTTAATAATTTTGTTGTCTTGTCACGTTTAAGATTAATAAATCGAGTGTAATTAGACTACAATTTCTGCCTGAGTTCTAATTAACAGTTCCATCCCATTTTATTATTGCAGTCTAGATCTGAAACATAAGGAGTAGCTTGTCACTTGGTGGATCCTTTACTTCATTAATGATAATCTACTTTCATGTCCATAGAAAAAAACGTGGTGGCGAAACCATAAAACCAGGTCTATGAAGCAATGGAAAAATGATATGTGGTCAGATGAGTCTTATTTCACACGCTTTCCACCTTCTGAGCGAATTTACATACCATATGTGATGTATGGTGGGGGTTCGATGATAATTTGGGTAGGCAGATCGTGGCGTTTCATGGGCCCCTTATTTACTCTGCAAGGTCGGATTACTGCCAAGGATTCTGTGACCATATGGGATGATCAGGTCCATCTCGTGCACAGTGCTTTTTCCTCAGCGGGAATGCTGTGTTGCAGAACGAGAGGGGCCCTGTTCACAGAGCTCGCATGGACCATGACATACTATTGTGGGCACGAGGATTAATTGTTGTAACTTCCCTTTCTTTTTTCTTTGGCATCTGCTTCCGTATGATCAAACTGAGGAGTAAATCTCCGTGGTTATGGATCATGTCAGTACATTTAAAAAAAAAATGTCGTGTGACTAGGACCTCCCGTCGGGTAGACCGGTCGCAGGGTGCAAGTCTTTCGATTTAATGCCAATTCCACTACTTTCGTGTCGACTGGGATGAAATGATGATTGGGACAGCACAACACCCAGTCACTAAGCGCAAAAAATATACGACCCAGCCGTGAATCGAACCAGGGCTCTAAGCATTGACAATCTGTCGCGCTGACATTTTTTTCTGTTTTTTGCATTTAGTTCGGTATTGTTCGTTGCATTTGGTCTGAGCGAACGGCACAAGACATTCGTTCAAGTTGATCGTTGATTCCTTTACTCAGTTTTTTATTACAGAGGGCGAAAAGCCCTCTGGCAGAACACGCCGTGCCGGCTAACCACTCAGCTACCGGAGACGGACAGATAATGTAACATAGGATTTAGCTCAATTTTTCAAGGCACCCCTCTACAGGCTATAAGTAGTAACCCATGAAGAAAGTTTTCAGTTTAGATTTTATGGCACGTGGAATACTGCTAAGATTTTTGAATTCTTGATGTAGCTTATTGAAAATGCAGCAGAATACTGCACGCCTTACTGTACAGTAGTCAAGGAGGTGCGATACAAACGCTTATTGGATGCCTGCCTGATGTTGACTGAGTGAAAGCTGCTCATTTTTGGGAATAAGCTGATACTGCTAACAAGGAACAACATTAAAGAATATATATATTGAGAGGCTAATATCAGTAAACAGGGGTTGACAAGAGGTTCGAGAACTTACGGCAATTATTGCACAAACTGCCTGTTTCTGAGCTAAAAATATCCTTCGAGAATGGAAAGAGCGGCCAGCGCCACACCTCCAGAAATACCGAGTTCAACGACCGGTGTCAACGCTTATTTAACCAGCCGTCCATCGCTGGTCAGTCCAGTTCGGTTGCAGACTTCGATAACGTCAGGACTGAGTAATAGAAAGCCGATACGTAGCCTGGATTCTGTGATTAGTAATAGTGAAAAGTACTTTCATGTAGGAGGCACAGGAAGTATGTTAAATTGTGTTTATATTCTTTTTAGAAATAAAGTGTTCAGGTAATCTCACAGTTTCATGAACAGATCATTTTGGATTCCTGTCATTGGCCATTGCAACTTTTCTCCTTCGTTGTTTGCGTCCGTGCTGATTCACAAAGTAGCTGACACAAGGTATGGAAAGTCCATTGTCAGAATACCCAGAATAATGAATTGGGGTCAACAAGAGGTTCGTGAACTTTGCCCCAATCGCCCTTTTCTGAGCCAAAATTACTATTCAGAATGGGAACAGTTACTCCAAAATATAACACCATACGTCATAAGCAAATGAAAATAAGCAAAGAAGACGACTTTTCGTGTCGAACTGTTACTTATTCAGATATTGTTCTAATAGAAAAAATGGCAGAATTAAGCCCTTGAACGAGATCCTGAACTGACAACAACGCAAACAGTCTGAACACCAAGAAATTTGAAATGCTCAGTTTCACTAATCATATGCACTTTCTGTGTAATTATGTCAGGTTTTGTTGAAATATGTATTACAAATTGTAAAATAAGTAACAGTGAATTACCGTAGCTTATTTTCTACAGGTCATGAACTTATTTCTTCAACTGCACTAACTGTAACAGTGCCAGTGTTGCCCTCGACATCCTTTACTACTTAGCTAGTTCATCAGCAAATAAGAAATATTTTACAATCACTTGCAGTACGATCAGGCATATCAACTAATAAATGAGGAACATGAGTGGCCTCAGCATTGATCCCTGCCCCCCCCCCCCACCCCCACCCTTCCCCCGCCAAGCAATTTAACTGTACCCGATTCGGATCCCACATCACAACTATTCCCAATACTGTGGTGAATGACCTTTTGCTGTCTGATCTTAAAGTAAAAGGTGAACAAGTTGAGAACTGCTCTTCGTATTCCACAATGATCCATCTTCTGGAGCAATATTTGTGCTCAACGCGAAGAAATGTTCAAATGTGTGTGAATTCCTAAGGGACCAAACTGCTGACGTCATCGGTCCCTAGACTTACGCATTACTTAAACTAACTTATGCTAAGAACAACCCATGCCCGAGGGAGGACTCGAACCTCCGGCGCGAGGGGCAGCGCAGTCCGTGACATGGCGCTCTAATCCGCGCGGCCACTCCAAGCGACTAATTAACGGTATCAAACGTCTTAGTTACATGAAAAAAGATGCCTACTGCTTGAAATCCTTTATTTAATCCATCCATTACCTCACAGAGCAGAAATAATGTAGCAGTTTAGTTGTTAAACCACTTGTAAAACCAAACAGTACATTTGACAGAAAATAATTTGAAACGATCAATCATACTTACATACATAGCCTTTTCAATTACTTTAGCAAACACCGATGGCTAGCACAGCACAGATCTCAATATTATAGGGCCTTTGTTTTCTGCGATGGAGACAAGGTTGCATGATCGCTATTCATATTCAGCATCGTTACCAGAATGTACCACGATTTTGAGAGACAAACGGTATAAGATTTCATTGATACCATACACATCCTGTATTTATCCATTGCGAGAGGACTGTAAGCTGTTTTGAAAGCCTGCGATTTTCTTGCCCCGTGTTAGCCTTGGAAATAGGTTTTCATTCTATGTTGTCCACCCATTGTATGTATAGGGACTTAATTATGTTTAAAGTGCCTAAATACATTTGTTTAAATATCTGTCTGAAACTTTTTATTGTGTTAAGCACTACTAGGGATGGGATCTACTTGCCGAAACCGGTAATGCGAATGTTTTTGGTATATCTAAGGAATCGTAATGTAATAAATTATTATGCATGAGATGAAATGATTCGGAAAATAGAAATACCCAGTCCCCAAGCGAATAAAACCTCCGAGCTGGCCCAAATTCTTGCCAGAACCTCAAGATCTAGTGGTGAAATGACTGGAAGAGTGGATGTGATCTTCCCTTTTGAAGTGGCTAAAGAGGTGAGGAAATACAGTACCACGAAATTAGAATTAGGGAGCTACGTACCCAATACAAGCTAAACAAGAAAACGCCATACAACAAACAAGCACTGCCCCAGAGAACTAAAATTGGACATCAAAATTTAGTAGTAGAACCAACAAACATGTATGACTCTGTTTTAAGCTGCACAGGGAAGCTGAACGACCAATATTTGAGATAAAGGAAAGAAAGACCTAGCCTAAAAGTGGAATTCTGGTGAGGCAGAGGAGAAGAATGAAGAAACAACGATCAGTGACTACATGGTAACTAGAGATGGAATGCAAACATCCAGTATGCCTAATATTGGAGAATAAAACCTGCTGATACTTTCCAGAGGACCATTCCGTTATTTACCTCGAACGACTGAGGGAAATCACTGAAAACCTAATTCTGAAGAGCCAGGCAGGGATTTGAACTTCCGCCCTCCACAGCACGAGTCCTGTGTCTTAACAGTGCTCCACATCGATCGGTGTCATCAAGGATTGGGAGGAAGTTAGGAACTTGAAGGGAGAGGAACAGCCCCTCCCATTGGCGGAATATCACAATTCTTCTTGCCAGTTTCCAGTAACAAAAAAAAACTGATGTTCCATTTAGTGCTCTTGTCTACGACAGCCAACTGCCGTAATATTAGGCATCATACTGTCATCAGTCTGCAACACCATATAGTTAGCAGACGACAGTTTTAGTCGTAGCTTTCTAAAAGAGAGCGTCACATTGTTGTTGACCTAAGTCATGAACTGACAACATAGGGCGTAAAACTTCCTGGAAGATTACAACTGTGTGCCGGACCGAGAGTCGAACTCGGGACCTTCACCTTTCGCGGGCAAGTGCTCTACCAACTTAGCTACTCAAACACGACTCACGCGCCGTCCTCGCAGCTTCACTTCTGACAACAGAGTGAAAATCTCATTCTGGAAACATCCCACAGGCTGTGGCATAGCCATGTCTCCGCAATATCCTTTCTTCTTGCAAGGTTCGCAGGAGAGCTTCTGCGAAGCTGTTAAGGTAGGAGACGAGTTACTGGCAGAAGTAAAGTAGTGAGGAAGGGGCCTGAGTCTTGCTTGGTAAGCTCAGTTGGTAGAGCACTTGCCCGCGAAAGGCAAAAGTTAGAGTCTCGGTCCTGCACACAGTTACAATCTGCCAAGAAGTTTCACATCAGCGCACATTGTGTTGTAGAGTGAAAATCTCATTCTGGAAACACAGAGAGCAATGTGCGCTCTTCGTGTCCTTCCACCAAAAAAAAAGATTTCTGCTAGAATAAGAATTGCTCCGGAATTTTTCGTCTAAACTGGGAAGTACGACGAAATCAGGGCTATGAAGACAGATTTTAATTTAAGGTGCCTGTAAGAACGCAAGCATTGATCCCAACACTAACATAATCTTGCTTGCGGTCATCACAATAAATGAGAAACAGGTGTATGTCTGTCACAGCGATCTTCAGACTCCTCTTGTTATTCTACAGAGAAGACAGCGTTCTTGTCGTATAATCTACCGCCACTGTTCATTAAGGCCCTAAATCAATTCTTGCAGTAGTTTCTGCTTGTAGATGTAATAGTGATCCTGTGCACGGAAATGCTCAAGACAAATTTGTTCAGTTACGGATAATAGCAGTGGAGCCCCGTGATCATGTGCTATTCTGCTATAGTGCACTGTAACTATCGCACCAAAATTATGGCATTTCTCTTCAAATACGACGTGGAGACTGCAGCAAAATTACATCACTTCCTTTCGAATACGTGCTCATTTGCGAATAAAATTGACAAAAGCTTGTTTGGTAGCGCTCTTTCCGTGATAAGAAGGAACTAGTGTCGAGTGCAGAAATGGTCGTCAGTCGTACCACGGTCAACTCAGAGAGGGACGCTACTGTTTGTTTTCGACTGCACGTGTTCTGAGGTGATGTCATCACTGTATGCACTAAGGCTGCTATGTTGCTTGCAGCATCAGGTCAGCATTTTTCTTTGAAAATGCGTTTAAGGTATTGTGCAAGCAACGTTGCCTGTTCTGTTGGCGATCTGTTGAAGAAGCTCTTTTCCAGTAACACTATACAGGAGAATGTGAAAGGGTTAGATAGACCAACTCCAAATTTAAATCATACAAATGGAGAATGTGGAACAGGGGTCACCAATTTGACTCAAACTATGTGAGCAGAAGCACGTCGATACCCCTTTGATGTTGTTTGTGTATTTCGCCTGAGTGGACCATAGGAAAAAGTGAAATGGGCCTTACAGATTTATGAGCAGAGTGTAAGTGATTTTTAAGCAATACTTGGCATATCGATGCCGTCGAACAGTGGGCAAGCAGATGGATGCAATTTGTCGGCTCGGATTCGATTATCACTGGTATATTTTTTCTTCTTTAATTTCTTTTACATTAATGGCCATTAAAATTGCTACACCAAGAAGAAATGCAGATGATAAACGGGTATTCATTGGACAAATATATTATACTAGAATTGACATTTAATTACATATTCTCGCAATTTGGGTGCATAGATCCCGAGAAATCAGTAATAACGGCCTGGGCATTGAGTCAAACAGACCTTGGACAGCGTGTACAGGTACAGCTGCCCATGCGGCTTCAACACGATACCATTGACCAGACGTTTTCAGTTGGTGAGAGATCTGGAGAATATGCTGGCCAGGGAAGCAGTCGAACATTTTCTGTATCCAGAAAGACATGTAAAGGACTTGCAATATGCAGTCGTGCATTATCCTGCTGAAATGTAGGGTTTCGCAGGGATCGAATGAAGCGTAGAGCCACGGGTCGTAACACATTTGAAATGTAACGTCCATGCGAACAAGAGGTGACCGAGACGTGTAACCAATGACACCCCATACCATCACGCCGGGTGATACGCCAGTACGGCGATGACGAATACACGCTTCCAATGTGCGTTCACCCCGGTGTCGCCAAACACGGATGCGACCATCATGATGCTGTAAACAGAACCTGGATTCATCCGAAACAATGACGTTTTGCAGTTCGTGCACCCAGGTTCGTCGTTGAGTACACCATCGAAGGCGCTCCTGTCTGTGATGCAGTGTTCTCCGAGCTGATAATCCATGCTGCTCCAAACGTCGTCGAACTGTTCGTGCAGATGGTTGTTGTCTTGCAAACGTCCCTATCTGTTGACTCAGAGATCGAGACGCGGCTGCACGATCTGTTACAGCCATGCGAATAAGATGCCTATCATATCGACTGCTAATGACAAGAGGCCGTTGGGATCCACCACGGCGTTCCGTATTACTCTCCTGAACCCACCGATTCCATATTCTGCTAACAGTCTCTTGACCAACGCGAGTAGCAATGTCGCGATACGATAAACCACAATCGCGATAGGCTACAATCTGACCTTTATCAAAGTCGGAAACGTGATGGTACGCATTTTTACTCCTTACACGACGCATCACAACAACGTTTCACCAGGCAACGCCGGTCAACTGCTGTTTGTGTATGAGAAATCGGTTGGAAACTATCCGCATGTCAGCTCGTTGTAGGTGTCGCCACCGGCGCCAGCCTTGTGTGAATGCTCTGAAAAGCTAATCATTTGCATATCACAGCATCTTCTTCCTGACGGTTAAATTTTGCGTGTGTAGCACGTCATCGTCGTGGTGTAGCAATTATAATGGCCAGTAGTGTATTCCTCGGAATGTTAAATTATTAGTTATAAAATGTAACTACATTTAAACAATTCAATTTACAGACGTAAAATTAATATGTTTAGTTTAGATAAGATTTCTATCTTTGTAAGGAAAAAGGCTCTAGATTGTGCTAAAAGAAAGGGAATATACGAGAGAGTATCAAAGTATATGAAAAGTGTGCCGTTCGCAACGCACTTCTTTCCCTTCAACGTTTGTTATTCGGGAATGGTGATGCGGGGTCGTAGAGGGAGAAAGATCTAGGAGATATTAATCCATGTGTAAAAAAGACTTAGTGAAAATCATAAACACATAAATAAGGTACTTGATCTTAGTGTATTGTATAAAGCTAACAGCGCAACAGTATTACTTCGCTCCTACCATGATGACTTAGTGAAACAAAATCTCTTCATTTTGTGATACTGCAGCACTTTTGTAATATTTTGCACATGATTGCTTTTGTTTGTATGCGTTTATGTGAGAAAGAGACAGAGAAAGTGAGTAAGTGGGTGAGTGCATGTTCGTGTGGTTAGGGTAAATGAGGGTGTAGCACTTCCGGTGCTCATTTGTCTGGATAGCAATTCAGTCGCATTAGGCAGCAGTAGAGTGGTTAAGTGGCAGAGTTACGCTACAATTAGTAGGCCCCGGCGAGCTGTCTAGCGCTGTGGTCGGTACACTAGATAACGGTGGGAGGTCGGGTGGGGGTTAGCGCTGGCGTCGTGGCGACTGCACTGTGCTGTGCTGTACAGTTCTGCAGTGTGTATGTGTGTGAGGGGGGAGTAGGGCCAAAGCGGCCACGCAGAGTGGCACGGCGGCGGCAGAATTTGTCGGCCGATCAATAAATCCAATTATTCGGCGGCGATGGCGTGACGTTTAATCATGCTGACACGCCAACAACACTTGGCCGTATCGCGCGGCCCGCGTCGCTTTGTGCTCCGCAAAGTTGCGATGTCGCGCTGCAGACACGCACCCAGCCCGTTTATGAGTTTCGCCCCTCGAAACTGAATTTTTATTCACTCACATGTGGAACGGTCACGAAGCGAGTTAAAGGATTTGCCACCCGTGGAATGAAACAGTTTCCATTACACACTCCCTCTCTCTCTTTCTTTCTCTCTCTCTCTCTCTCTCTCTCTCCATGTGGGTGGTTGTGTGCGTATGTGTGTGAGAGTGTATACATCTACGTATCTTTCTTTCTGTACTGTGCGGCAGGTCCCGGCGGAGGTTCGAGTCCTCCCTGGGGCATGGATGTGTGTGTAAGCTTAGGGACTGATGACCTTAGCAGTTAAGTCCCATAAGATTTCACACACATCTGCACTTTTTTTTTCTTTCTGTCCCGTCTCGTATAATTTCTGTAAGTGAATCTTTACTTATTTCTTTATCCCTTCATCTTCCTTCTGGTGTTGTTGTTGTGGTCTTCAGTCCTGAGACTGGTTTGATGCAGCTCTCCATGCTACCCTATCCTGTGCAAGTTTCTTCATGTCCCAGTACCTACTGCAACTTACATCCTTCTGAATCTGCTTAATGTATTCATCTATTGGTCTCCCTCTACGATTTTGACCCTCCAGGCTGCCCTCCAACGTTAAATATGTGATCCCTTGATGCCGCAGAACATGTTCTACCAACAGGTCCCTTCTTCTCGTCCAGCAGTGCCACAAACTCCTCTTCTCCCCAATTCTGTTCAATACCTCCTCATTAGTTATGTGATCTACCCATCTAATCTTCAGCATTCTTCTTTAGCACCACATTTAGAAAGCTTCTATTCTCTTCCTGTCCAAACTATTTATCGTCCGTGTTTCACTTCCATACATGGCTACACTCCATACGAATACTTTCAGGAACGACTTCCTGACACTTAAATCTATACGTTAACAAATTTCTCTTCTTCAGAAACGCTTTCCTTGTCATTGCCAGTCTACATTTTATATCCTCTTTATTTCGACCATCATCAGTTATTTTGCTCCTCAAATAGCAAAACTCCTTTACTACTTTAAGTGTCTCATTACCTATTCTAATTACCTCAGCATCACCTGACTTAGTTCGGCTACATTCCATTATCCTCGTTTTGCTTTTGTTGATGTTCATCTTATATCCTCCTTTCAAGACACTGTCCATTCCGTTCCACTGCTCTTCCAAGACCTTTGCTGTCTCGACAGAATAACAATGTCATTGGCGAACCTCAAAGTTTTTATTTCTTCTCCATGGATTTTAATACCTAGTCCGAATTTTTCTTTTGTATCCTTTACTGCTTGCTCAATATACAGATTGAATAACATTGGGGAGAGGCTACAGCCCTGTCTCACTCCCTTCCCAACCTCTTCTTCCCTTTCATGTCCCTCGACTCTTATAACTGTCACCTGGTTTATGTACAAATTGTAAGTAGCCTTTCGCCTCCTGTTTTTTACCCTTGCCACCTTTAGAATTTGAAAGATAGTATTCCAGTCAACATTTTCAAAAGCTTTTTCTAAGTCCACAAATGCTAGAAACGTAAGTTTGCCTTTCCGTAATCTTTCTTCCAAGATAAGTCGTAAGGTCAGTATTGCCTCACGTGATCCAATATTTCTGTAGAATCCAAACAGATCTTCCCCGAGGTCGCCTTCTATCAGTTGTTCCATTCGTCTGTACAGAATTCGAGTTAGTATTTTGCAACTGTGACTTATTAAACTGATAGTTCGGTAATTTTCACATCTGTCAACTCCTGCTTTCTTTGTAATTGGAATTATTATATTTTTGTTGAAGTCTGAGGGTATTTCGCCTGCCTCATACATCTTGCTCACCAGATGGTAGAGTTATGTCAGGACTGGCTCTCCCAAGGCCGTCAGTAGTTCTAATGGAATGTTCCTTTTGGTAGCGTACATAAAACACTGAGTGTTTCAAAATGATCGTCTGATTCCACAAGACAATATCTTTTGCATGAATGGATATAGAAACTATAGATTGTCGGTCAAGCATCTAAACTAAAAGCTTACTTTTGGCCTCAGCTGTATGTTGCCAGTTCATTGGCTGCCGGAACAGGCCTCACTGCTGCATGTAGTTAGCCAACTCAGTGTCCATCGAGATACACAGCAACAAAAGACGATTAAATGATTTCATGTCGTCTGCTGCTGTCATTTTGTACATGCGCATGGAGAGAGAAGAAGGATGTTGCATCTGGTTTATGACGACGTACACGAGGTCGAGCGGTGAGGACTTACCGGTGTGCATTCAGAGCTGCCGTTAAATGATAGAACAGGAAATTTGCTCAAAACAAGGGAACACAGTCCGCCGTACGGAATACAGAGGATTTGAAGTTACCAGGTGTAGGTGAATCTAGAAAGGCGGACAACTAAATAAGTGGGTAACGGAATGGGAAGCGGTTCATGTCACTTTCTGTTTGTGGCCCGTCATCGGGCGAAGAGCCAGAGGCTCAGCCTCCCCAGAAAGACATCTGTTCTCGTCGATGCCTGGATCACAAGAGAACGAAGCAACTGTGTTCCTCTCTGTAGAACCATCCAACGTCCATACAAGTGACCTTAACCCACGCACGATATTGGCTAAAACAGATGGCGTGAATTTCCTAGCATTTTCAGCAGAAGGCTGAGGGCATCTCTTGTCACCAGTTTGAACCAAGCAAAACTGCCTCGATTCTGAAGTGCAGGCAACTTGTAGCACGGAGGCACAGACGAAGTTGCTCTGGGAGGAACCTTGTAAACATTTGTCTGGGGGCTTTGAGATAAATCTTTAATCCAGTTCGCGAAATACTCCTTGACTAGCTACTATCTTGTACAACTTTTCCTTTATTGGTTGTTGACTGCACTATCTTGTTTTTTGGATAATCATTAAGTACCTAAATCGCAAGAGCCATATGTTCAGTGCATTAGCAGTCACTCAAGAATTAAACACAAGAACAGGTAAGATGCCAAAATATGCAAAGAAAAATATAACTTACTTCACAAACAATTTATCAGTAGTACATTACTCCAAACAACTCTCCTGTTTAAATTAGAAAAGCGTCCACCGTTTGTGTGTCTATGAGTTAAAGTCTCGTAATAGTCACAAAATAGGAAACACCACTCCCATTGAGGCCGAGGACATAACAGTTTCAAAATTAATATATATTTTACGCTCCATCGCACTCTACATACACGTTACGTTCACACACGTTAATGTGGCTATGCAACTATTAAACAGCTATGCGCTGGTCTTACGTTGTATAGTAGTTGCTTGACAACATTAAACATCGTCGACCGATATTGCGTATGTAGAGTGCGATGGGACTTGAAACGCATGTTGTTTATAAAACTCTCTTGCAAAAATGGGAATGGTGTTTACAATTTTATGACAAGTTACGAAACATGCAATCATTGGCACAAAAACTGTGGATACTTTTTAAATTTACACAGCAGGCCTGTTTCGCATAATGTGTCACTGATTAATTTTTTGGGTAATGCTTCATGTTTCTCGTAGCGTTTTTTTCGATGTGGCGCATTTTTATTTATTTTTTTAATTTCTTGCTAATGCACTGAACGTATGGTGCTTACGTTTTAGACACTCCATAGTCGCCTGTAACCGAAACTTCACAATCGTACAAACAACAAAGGAAATATGAGAGCTGTTGTTGGCAGGTATCATTTAAACAGTTCGTGGCAGCTGCGGAATGAGTCTCAATGAATTTCGTCGACAAAAGGCGTATCGGTTTCTTCGTTTTCCACATGTCCAATTGATTTATAACTGGGTGGCTGTGGCGTAATTTTCATTGAGACCTGAACACTGCATACGCTACAGCGCAAGGGGCGTAAGACTCATGCATTGCACCTCTGGTATCCAAGGTCCCTGATCTCACGGTGTTGTTGTTGTTGTTGTTGTTATTGTTGTGGTCATTAGTGCAAAGACAGGACTGATGCAGCTTTCCATGCTAATCCTATCTCGCGAAAGTCCATTCATCTCTGCATAGTTATTGCGAACTATATCCATTTGAAGCTGCTTACTGATTTCGAGCCTTTAACTTCCTCTGCAATTTGTATCTCTCCCATCCCCACATTCCCTTCACTATCAAGCTTGCTATTCATTGATGTCCCAGTATGTGTCCTATAAACCGAGCACTCAGGTTTTGCCATAAATTTATTTTTCCCTGTTTCATTTCAGAACCTCAAGAATCGATCTTCCTGGGTAATCCTTAGTATTCTTCTGTCGCTACACATTTCAAGACGCACTATTTACGTCTGGAATAAAATGTCCTCTGTTTTCCAGCCGCATTAAGCGGTTAAAATTCTCTGAAGGAAACGAAGCGGAAGTTAGGAAAAAGCAATTAATGTTCAGCGAGAAGCAATTGAAACTTCGAGAGTTGTTGACGAATCTGAAATTCAGAGACGATTAAGGACTTGGAGGAACAGTTGAACATAATGGATAATGCCATAATAAGAGGTTACAAGATGAAAATACTCTTTTCTGACCTGACCGTCGTCCACGTTTTATTTCAGTACGAGGCTACGCTGCAGCCAAATATCTACAGAAAATACTTCCTAACACTTAAATTTATATTTGATGTTAACAAATTTTGAGAAATTATTTTCTCGGTATTGGCAGCTGTATTTTATATCCTCTTCCATCTCTTCTAAAGTACTACTTCCTTTTCACAATCTTCTACTCTCCTAACTGCAGTCTGGTTTCCGTACAATTTTGTATAACTTTTCGCTCGCTGTATTTTACCATTCGTACTTCTCGATTTTCAAGGGGCATTTTTCTCTAAATGTAAAAATACTGTAACCGTAGTTTGCTATTCTTTAACATATATTCTAAGATAAGTCATATGATCAATATTGCCTCGGGTGGTACTGTGTTTTACGGAACCCAACTGATTTTACGAGAGATCTGCCTCTACCAGTTCTTACGTTCTTCCGTAAATCTTAGGTCAGTAATATTCATGCTTCTTACTACTTGCTTTCTTCGGAATTTGGCTTATTGCATTCTCTTCCAAGGAAGCTGAGGGTACTTCGTCTTTACCGCATATCTTGGACACCAGATGGAACAACTTTGTTGTACTTGGTTTTCACCATAAGGGAATGTCTTCATCCTCTTGGCCTTGTGTCGACTTAGGTGTTTCAGTGTGCAGTGAGATTCTTCTCTAGCTTTCCAATTATTTCATCTACATTTTACGTCCTCTTCGCCTTCTATAGTTTTACCTTGAAGTCCATTGAATTGTAAGCCTATCTATATATACCAATTTTCAGCCTCCCCTCATTTTATAAATTATGATGTTCGATGAGATCCTTTTGTTGGGGAATGTGAAAGACTCTGCATATGTATCTCTACACTGGACAACATTTGGTCAACTGTGATGTTGCATAACAAGAGCAATGAAAACAGAAACTTTAGATATGAAGGCAGAAAATGGGACGAGCTTGATAATCTTCTGGATGGTTTTAGGGCGTACAGTGCATGGCACAGTGGACATTCGACACAGATAAAGAAGTTAAACGTATTTGACAAAAGTACTCCAAGGTCGTATATCCTGTATTTAAAAGATATACTTTTGTAAAATTTTATGGTCCTTCAGAAAAAACTAAAAATTTTTAGTCCTATGCGTAAATTAAAATTTTCCCGAAGCTAAATTTGTGTCAGTCTAGAGACCGGACACTGATACGCTCTTTCCGTGAATAGAGCGTTTGCCTTAAATGCTTATAGAAAGATGCAACACTTGAAATGGACTCTGCTCGCCATATCGTGCTGCATTCACAGACACTCTCCGACAGTGCTATGGAATTAGTGTCTCTCGAACAAATGCTATAGATGAGAATTCTGCGTTATGATAGGACCAGGTTACAATCACACTGGATGTGACTACTGGTCTGACAATACGTTTCTATTTGTCATAAATGTTTATTGCAAGTCGTACACAACTAAATTCGAATTCTATTTACTCAGCTCAGCCAGTCCCTAGGCTATGAAAAACAAAGACAGATAAAATGGCTTAAAGCCTATTCACAGTGTCTGGCGACTGGATTTTTAAGTAGTACCCCAATGAATCAATAACTTTTGTTGACTACAATAGATATACAGCGTTAAAAATACAAGAAAAAATTATAAATATGCTATATTGTACCTACAAAACAGTCCTACTGGATCACAATTTGGGATCAGTTACCAAGGATTTTGAATGGAATGAACACGCTAGTTATCACTCACAAGGACACATCCCAAATATAAATAAACGACCTTTATGAAACTTGGAAGTATGTTTTGCTTTTTGCCTAATTTCACATTTAAAGGGTAAGAGCCATCCAGAAAGGTAATTTGTGATATTAGGATTCAAGGAATATCTTTGAAACCTCGATAGATAAAAAAATACCTCACGTAAAATTTGCTATATAATTAACATAGTTGAAATTTGTATTAACAATTTGAAATTTTGCACAATACCCCATCAGAATTAATCATATTCGAAATACAAAATCTTTTGTTTCAACACTAATTAAAGGAGCTTAGGAGCCCACACCTACTACAGTAGTACAAGTTTATATGCCAACTAGCTCTGCAGATGACGAAGAAATTGAAGAAATGTATGATCAAATAAAAGAAATTATTCAGATAGTGAAGGGTGACGAAAATTTAATAGTCATGGGTGACTGGAATTCGGTAGTAGGAAAAGGGAGAGAAGGAAACGTAGTAGGTGAGTATGGACCGGGGCAAAGAAATGAAAGAGGAAGCCGCCTGGTAGAATTTTGCACAGAGCACAACTTAATCATAGCTAACACTTGGTTCAAGAACCAATAAACAAGGCTGTATACATGGAAGAAGCCTGGAGATACTGACAGGTTTCAGATAGATTATATAATGGTAAGACAGAGATTTAGGAACCAGGTTTTAAATTGTAAGACATTTCCAGGGGCAGATGTGGACTCTGACCACAATCTATTGGTTATGACCTGTAGATTAAAACTAAAGAAACTGCAAAAAGGTGGGAATTTAAGGAGCTGGGACCTGGATAAACTAAAAGAACCAGAGGTTGTACAGAGTTTCAGGGAGAGCATAAGAGAGCAACTGACACGAATGGGGGAAAGAAATACGGTAGAAGAAGAATGGGTAGCTTTGAGGGATGAAGTAGTGAAGGCAGCAGAGGATCAAGTAGGTAAAAAGATGAAGGCTAGTAGAAATCTTTGGGTAACAGAAGAAATATTGAATTTAATTGATGAAAGGAGAAAATATAAAAAAGCAGTAAATGAAGCAGGCAAAAATGAATACAGACGTCTCAAAAATGAGATCGACAGGAACTGCAAAATGGCTAAGCAGGAATGGCTAGAGGACAAATGTAAGGATGTAGAGGCTTATCTCACTAGGGGTAAGATAGATACTGCCTACAGGAAAATTAAAGAGACCTTTAGAGATAAGAGAACCACTAGTATGAATATCAAGAGCTCAGATGGAAACCCAGTTCTAAGCAAAGAAGGGAAAGCAGAAAGGTGGAAGGAGTATATAGAGGGTCTATACAAGGGCAATGTACTTGAGGACAATATTATGGAAATGGAAGAGGATGTAGATGAAGATGAAATGGGAGATACGATAATGCGTGAAGAGTTTGACAGAGCACTGGAAGACCTGAGTCGAAACAAGGCCCCCAGAGTAGACAACATTCCATTGGAACTACTGACGGCCTTGGGAGAGCCAGTCCTGACAAAACTCTACCATGTGGTGAGCAAGATGTATGAGACCCTCAGACTTAAAGAAGAATATAATAATTCCAATCCCAAAGAAAGCAGGTGTTGACAGATGTGAAAATTACCGAACAATCGGTCTAATAAGCCACAGCTGCAAAATACTAACGCAAATTCTTTAAAGATGAATGGGAAAACTAGTAGAAGCCCACCTCGGGGAAGATCAGTTTGGATTCCGTAGGAATATTGGAACACGAGAGGCAACACTGACCCTACGACTTATCTTAGAAGATAGATTAAGGAAAGGCAAACCTACGTTTCTAGCATTTGTAGACTTAGAGAAAGCTTTAGACAATGTTGATTCGAATACTCTCTTTCAAATTCTGAAGGTAGCAGGGGTAAAATACAGGGAGCGAAAGGCTATTTACAATTTGTACAGAAACCAGATGGCAGTTATAAGAGTCGAGGGACATGCAAGGGAAGCAGTGGTTGGGAAGGGCTATATGCATCCATGTAACGTTTATTATTATTCTAAGTATTTATTATACTTATTTCCTTTTATGTTTTTAATTGTTATTTTACGTTTTACTTGTACATTCACAAGTCTTTCCTGTTTTATAGTTTATCATACCACATATGTGTCTTTCGTTAGTCGAAAATCATTACAGTAATGAGAATCTATAAAGAAATATTTAAAACGTTATTTTTCCTTACAACAAACACATAAAATTGGAGAAATTTCTTCACATAATACACATGAAGGACAAGGCAAGATAAAACAAAATTGAGCAGGATCCTCAAATTGTGACAGGTAATTTTCTAAGTGTCATGATTTGTACCAGGCATATTTCAGTACACTGGGAAATCTTGGAGAAGAGAATTGATTATGTAACAGTGTTTGCAGCTTGATTTCATTGTTTCTCAAGTGACATAATCATTCAGCAGAACTATACATGGAAGTCTTCTCGAAAAGCTATTCCAACATCGAAAACCATATGGGTATTCAAGGCTGTGCATGTGCCATTGAGACTTTTGGGATCACCATACGAATACGTTCATTGGTCTCAGCTACGACGCTCAGAACGGGTATTCATACTGACCACCTCCCTTTCTATAGTTTCAAAAGCAACTGTTGGGGAGTTTGGACCGACGGTTCGAGAATCTCTATTTGAAGCCCCAAATGGTATTGTTACAGCAACGAAATCTCGCAAACTAACGCCGGGCCAGGTCAAAACATATTTGAAACAAGTTTTCTTTCCCAGTGTGGGAGAAAAATCTGTATTAGTGTTAGATTCTTTGGGTGGTCAACGTGGAAAAACCGTTTTGAGCTTGGTATCCAGGTTGGTTGGTTGTTGGTTGTTGGGAGGGAGACCAGACAGCGAGGTCATCGGTCTCATCGGATTAGGGAAGGACGGGGAAGGAAGTCGGCCGTGCCCTTTGAAAGGAACCATCTCGGCATTAGCCTGGAGCGATTTAGGGAAATCACGGGAAACCTAAATCAGGATGGCTGGACGCAGGATTGAACCGTCGTCCTCCCGAATGCGAGTCCTGTCTCTAAACACTGCGCCACCTTGCTCGGTTTCCTATCCAGGGACAAGGAACTTGTTCATCTCGTGATCCAAAAAGTCTCGCTGGGACAGGTACATGTGTTGCTCGCATATTACAACCGACATTGGAAGAAATTTATGAGAACTAAATTTGAATCCACTGTGACCAGCGATCATTCAGAGTTTTAATATTTAAAAAAAAGGACAGTGACCAGTCGAAAATTGCGTCCTTTGTTGGAGGAGATCCAGATTTCGACTGATATATGGACATCCTCGGTGTAATTTCCTACAAGTGGCATAGGTCCAAATGTGTCAGAGTAGGAACACTAATAAATAACGTGGACATGGGTGTGACCGACAGAGAAGAGAGCCTTTGATTCAAACTTCCAAGCAAAGGCCTCACATGTCTCTGAGTCACATGTATGTCCATTTCATTTATTAGGTATTGCAACGGTGATGACACTTAACAGTCGAAATCTAGATCTGCTCCAATAAACGACCGATTTCGTGACTGATTGCTGTCCTTTTCTAAATATCGAATCTTTGTGAGACAATTTTTACATAATGTTCTGCTGAACGATTATGATGCTAATCTCAACTTGAGTAACATAATAATCAAGATTCATGGACATTACACAATCAATTCTCTTCGCCAAGGTTTTCCAGGGTACTGAAATATGCGTGGTACAGATCAGGATATTTAGAGGATCACCTGTCGCAATTTTAGAATCCTGCTCAATTTTATTTTAGATTTCGTCGTCCCTCAAGCGTATTACTTGAAAAACAATACTTTATTTTATGCGCACGTTGTAAAGAAAAGATAACATTTTAAGCGTTTCTTTACAGATTATGATTACTATAATGATTCTGTATTATAATAAGAAGATACTTATTACTTTAAATCAAAAAATTACAAATATGTGAAATAATAAACTAAAAACAAAGAAAAAACGTTAATGTAAACTGAAAATTGTCAATTTCAGACACAAAACAATTATAAGTAAATTAAATAATTAGAATAATAATCAATGTTTAAACATAGCAATTGGACATGTTGAAAATACTCTGACAGTACATAGTGTACAGTTTAATTTTCAGAAATGATATTTCAGATACCAGCCACATGTGACGTGAAAGATGCTTCAGTTTATGTTGAAACGAACGTTTTCATATTTTCAAACTAATTAATGGTAGTGAAGTAATTCGTTAAATTTCAGATTATTAGAAAAGTTGATTATACAGATTTTCAGGATTGTTAATTACATTTCAGATTTTATATGAGACACATTTTTTATCTGTCAAGGTTTCGAAAGTATTCCCTCTAAACCTTCAAGCATTCTGCATGGTGTCTGTTTGTTCTGAGTCACGTCTCCTTTCTCGCAACGACGCTCTGAGTATGTTTTATAGGGAATTGACTAGTTTGAACCTGGGACCTGATGCTGGTAAGGAGACGCCAGATCACACATGGCATGTAGAGTTCAGAAGAGTTCAGTGAGACTAGCGATGATATAATCAAATATTTAATGATTTCACTGGACTCGCGTTCGGGAGGACGAGGTTCAATCCCACGTCCGGCCATCCTGATTTAGGTTTTCCGTGATTTCCCTAAATCACTCCAGGCAAATGCCGGGATGGTTCCTCTGAAAGGGCTCGGCCGACTTCCTACCCCATCCTTCCCTAATCTGATGAGACCAATGACCACGCTGTCTGGTCTCCTTCCCCAAACAACCAACCAACTTACTGATTTCAGCGTCAGCTCCATTGCACTCCCTCTAAAAGAATCTTAATACTAACTAAATTTAGTGGAAGCGGTTCAAGGCTTTTCTATTTTTAGTTAGCTGGTAAAATTACGTGAAAAAGCAGTTAAGTTTCCAATTGCAATTTTTTTTCTACTCACATAACATTGTCTATAAATTGCACTATTGATAAAAGGATATACACTCCTGGAAATGGAAAAAAGAACACATTGACACCGGTGTGTCAGACCCACCATACTTGCTCCGGACACTGCGAGAGGGCTGTACAAGCAATGATCACACGCACGGCATAGCGGACACACCAGGAACCGCGGTGTTGGCCGTCGAATGGCGCTAACTGCGCAGCATTTGTGCACCGCCACCGTCAGTGTCAGCCAGTTTGCCGTGGCATACGGAGCTCCATCGCAGTTTTTAACACTGGTAGCATGCCGCGACAGCGTGGACGTGAACCGTATGTGCAGTTGATGGACTTTGAGCGAGGGCGTATAGTGGGCATGCGGGAGGCCGGGTGGACGTACCGCCGAATTGCTCAACACGTGGGGCGTGAAGTCTCCACAGTACATCGACGTTGTGGCCAGTGGTCGGCGGAAGCTGCACGTGCCCGTCGACCTGGGACCGGACCGCAGCGACGCACGGATGCACGCCAAGACCGTAGGATCCTACGCAGTGCCGTAGGGGACCGCACCGCCACTTCCCAGCAAATTAGGGACACTGTTGCTCCTGGGGTATCGGCAAGGACCATTCGCAACCGTCTCCATGAAGCTGGGCTACGGTCCCGCACACCGTTAGGCCGTCTTCCGCTCACGCCCCAACATCGTGCAGCCCTCCTCCAGTTGTGTCGTGACAGGCGTGAATGGAGGGATGAATGGAGATGTGTCGTCTTCAGCGATAAGAGTCGCTTCTGCCTTGGTGCCAATGATGGTCGTATGCATGTTTGGCGCCGTGCAGGTGAGCGCCACAATCAGGACTGCATACGACCGAGGCACACAGGGCCAACACCCGGCATCATGGTGTGGGGAGCGATCTCCTACACTGGCCGTACACCTCTGGTGATCGTCGAGGGGACACTGAATAGTGCACGGTACATCCAAACCGTCATCGAAGCCGTCGTTCTACCATTCCTAGACCGGCAAGGGAACTTGCTGTTCCAACAGGACAATGCACGTCCGCATGTATCCCGTGCCACCCAACGTGCTCTAGAAGGTGTAAGTCAACTACCCTGGCCAGCAAGATCTCCGGATCTGTCCCCCATTGAGCATGTTTGGGACTGGACGAAGCATCGTCTCACGCGGTCTGTACGTCCAGCACGAACGCTGGTCCAACTGAGGCGCCAGGTGAAAATGGCATGGCAAGCCGTTCCACAGGACTACATCCAGCATCTCTACGATCGTCTCCATGGGAGAATAGCAGCCTGCATTGCTGCGAAAGGTGGATATACACTGTACTAGTGCCGACATTGTGCATGCTCTGTTGCCTGTGTCTATGTGCCTGTGGTTCTGTCATTGTGATCATGTGATGTATCTGACCCCAGGAATGTGTCAATAAAGTTTCCCCTTCCTGGGACAATGAATTCACGGTGTTTTTATTTCAATTTCCAGGAGTGTATTTTAATACAGGATGATAAAAGCCAACTGTGTTCGACAAAAATGTGGATGAATATTCCCTGAATGGGTTTCCAAGTTCTATAATGGATCGAAGGATGACCTATGCCATATCAAATCTATAATCTGGGTTTACGTTAAGTTTCATAAAAGAGAAAACTATCCAAATGGTCTACAGTGACCCTCAATTATCTTTAATTACTTATTTAACTTGTCGTAAATTACAGTGGCTGGTGTGGCTTCTCAATAATTTCATAACAGAAAAATCATCGCGTTTCAGATTTTAACTTCAAGAAGCAAATTTGAATAACACGTTGTTTAATTGACAATCGACACTAGTATTTCGTAAAAAGGGGTTGTAACAGGTGAGACTTCTGCAGTTCTGAATGAAGCCTTATCCGATCTCATGAGGCATCATGTGCGTTCATTACCTTGTCCTGGGTTAGACAGCCTCAGGGTCGGTGGGCGGCGCAGCTCCACACACCTCGCCGTCTCGGTAGCAACTCTCTAACTTCTCTTTACTACAATTTACTGAAGTGGGTTTAAGAAAAAGGTATCTGGCTGTGTTTTCAACTGAGCAATCATAGTCTCAATGTTAACCTTAAGCTCCACCTACAAAAATTCTGTCTATCCAATGAGAAATGTTATACTTTACGTGGTGGGGCAATGTTTTTAACGTTTGCAACGTAACAGAGATGCGTATAGTCTCACGCTAAAACTTGAAGCTGGTGTGGCCCTTTTAGTGTTATCGTAAGATCTATACTGTTCTTCTGGAGGGCTCTATCTTTTAACATGGGCTGGGGGGTGGTCGTGGCGATCGGCTGGCGACGTGGGTGTCCGTCCCTTATCGTAGGGCCTTCCAGCTTACACGGCTCTGCTCTCGGCTTCTGTTCTCGTTTCCCCCCTCAGAACTGCGTCTGTTTCACAGTGAGATGGCATGACATCCATTTAAGCGTTCTTGTGTTAGTCTCTGTTAATCCATTTGCTCACTCAGTGATCGTATTGCTTTGGTTAATTTAATGTCGGTATATATTCGAAGCTATGTGACATACTGCCGGATTGGCTATCATATCAGGGTTTTCATGGAAGGTGTTGGACTTGCCTGACACCTTACAACCTAAAATGCCAAATTACCTTAGGGGCGCGTTTTACCGCTTACAAATGAAAGTGAGCAAAAACTGAAACATAAGTATTGCATTGTTTAGACCCTCTGCATGGAATCCCACTCTCTGTACAGTCAAACAACAGAGAAACATAGTTAATGCTACCAAAGTTAATGCTGCTTCCTCGTATGTTTCTAGGCTTTATGCGCTACCGATTATTTCTGGAATCCGCCCGAACACATGTGGAAGTTGATCGGATCCGTCTCGTGAAGTGATGATAAGGGACGGGGGGCTGACTGGACTGGATGTGGTATTCAGGCAGTTTCCCACATCGAAATGGGTAAATAGCGGGCTGCTGCGCAAATACACACTACGCAGACACTTAGCAAACTTCACCACTCTTGACCATGAGATCTATATTCGACGCAGATGGATATGTACACAGTTTCCTTTTCGGTGAGAGTCGTGGTGTCAGGAAGGACATTTAAACGTAGCTAACGCTACCAAAACAGATGTATAACAATGCTGTTCCCACAAGGAAACAGGAAAAGGTGAAAAAGAAAAGAAGAAGAGAAAGAAGATGAATAATTTCTGGAGTTTGTCACATTTGTCGGTCTGTTGGCACTATTTGTTTACAATGTGTTATTTTTTCCTGGAAATGCCTCGTTGTGGATCTTGACCATCATAGCCCCACCTACTGATGGTTTAAATTTCCTTGTGCTGCACTCTCCCGTTGCATTTGTGGCTTGGTAATATCGCCGAATCCACCTTTCGAAATATCAACAGTTTCCACCCACTGCTAAGGAGAAACAAAAGGCTTCAAAAGTACGAAGCTGATTCACGTTAATTGTTTCTTTTGCCCATGTGTCAACCTGAAGGGTTAGCCTCTTAAAATCTGTTCTATGTACTACACATTCTGTTATTTCCATCCACACCACAGATTTTCATATTTACATTTTCTTCGTCATCACGATGCTTTATCCTTGATTTCGATGAGGAGTATTTCACCAGAGTATTTTTATCCCATAAGCAGAGCTCAGGTTTTCAAATATTTTATCGACAAGAAAACCCTCAACCTAATGCGATTCTATCAGTTTTAGATACTCAAGTAGAAAAATTTGTGGAGAAGAATATTCTATTACTTGGTTCAAACGCCGAAGAAACCGATCACGGCGAGCGTGAGGCGAGGGTCAGTGAATTTGAAACTTCCCCTTGGGTATGTAAAGAACGACTGCTGGTAAACGTCTTACGTTATTTGATTTTCATATAGCAGAGCAAAACTGAACGTACTCAGGCAATTCTCTCTTTACTTATTATGGTCATCACTAAACCGACACACAAAAGTTTTAGCACAACGCGATCTGACTTTCAACAATCCCTACAAAAGAATGGTCCTGACTAACAATCTATACCTTTCATTAATCACTTACCTCACAAAAATCTTCGTTACTCGAACTACTGCAATACGGATAGCGCCAATATAGCCAGCTAAATAAAAGTTTCTAACTACTAAAGGCTCTAACTACTGATAGGCATAGTTAGCAAATGAAAGATTTTGATAGAGAACAAACTATGTACTTACGTTAATAGCGTTCAAAAGATATATATAATTTTATGGCACAGAATTAAACTAATTTCCTTCTTCTGGCCGACCCACGTCCAGATCATCCTCTCGTAGTAACCTCTGAAAACTCTGGCATCTCTCTCCACATCCACCAGTGCTGGCGGCTCACTTCCAACTACCCAACGCTACACCCTGTTCACATCCAACTGCCCAACGCTACACAAGCGAATATTCCAACAATGAGTCCAACCAACCACAGGCCGGCCGCGGTGGCCGAACTGTTCTAGGCACTTCAGTCCGCAACTGCGCGACTGTTTCTGTGATGTGCTTCGGTTAGCTAGGTTTAAGTAGTTCTAAGTTCAAGGGGACTGATGACGTCAGATGGTAAAGCAAATGAAAGCTTTTCTCTTATCTGGACGTTTCAAGCCGAAACTAACGTGAAATTCGTAACTCATATGTATCGCTTTCCTAGGTCTACATTTACGCTCCTCAAGACATTATATGATGTGGATGGTCAAGAATCGCTAACAATCTCACGCTTCGTTTCTTATTTCGAGGGTGTGCTGAAAAAACGCCTTCCGTCATTAATACGCCACACCTTTATCTTTGATTCCTACATATTTATTCCTTGAAATAGTCACCTTAGCGATGAACAGATTTGTCCCAAGAGAGACCAGTTTTTGATATCGTCATTGTGGAATGTTTAATTTTTTTGGCGGAACAACAATCCAACCTCTCCTTACACTGCTTCTTCACTATCAAAATGAAGGGCTCGAAGTTGTCCTCTTAAGTTCTGAAACAAATGAAACTCGTAAAGGGAGCAAGTCGACACTATGTGGAGGATGATCTATGACAACCGAATGCGTCGGATTGTTGCACACGTCGCAGCGCTCGTGTGTGATTTGGCATCGGCAACCTGAAGGACGAACCCTTTGCATGAGCGCTTTCAGTTAGAAACTCGATTATAGCACTCCTTTTCTGACGCACCGACATGGTGACGTCACGCAGCGCCCTGTTACATGCAGCAATTGGGAGCCCTCTAGCGGCACAGAGATACAACGCACATCAGCGATGCGGGAAACTATTGAGTAGTACTATGACATGCGTCATAGTGTATTGTGAACAGAATAAAAGACTTTTCAGTCGACCTTCGTACAACAACGAGTGGAGGTCGGGAAGTGGTCGTGTGAGTTCAAACTTCTGTGGCATTCCGATCACGCCACTTTCGTGGCATTTGTGTGCGAAGAAGTAATACGTTGCCTGCCTCTTCTTGGAAGTTGCTTTCTTCGAATTTTAACAGCACCCCATGTTGAGATGCACAGCGTTTGTCTTCTAATAGGATGGTCATTTTAGTGACGCTCTCGTCATTGATGAGCAAACAGAAGAAGAAAGGCGCCGATCATCTCTCGATCTTCTATATTCTCTCTATTAATGCAGCTGAGAAAACATCACTGATTGCGAGCAGTAGTTAAGAAGCTAAACTATTCATGTCAATTACAGTTCTTGAAGAGGCTTCCAATTAACCATAGTATCTGGTATAGTCCTTTTACGATTACTTTCGGTGAGGTCGTAAAGCAGGAAATCGCTCATTACTGCCGTATTTCCAACTTCTAAATTAATTGTTAATGGGGACTGTAGGTTAAGCTTCAAGTCTTTTTTTTACTCAACAACAGACAAACGATGGTCCAGCGATGAGAAACAGTCTTTAAAGGTTCTGAACTGAAATTTTTGTCTCATATCTGGAAAACAAATTTTTAGCCATTTACCCATGTCTCACAAACAAAATCACATGTCATAAATAGAAAAGATATGTCGTTAACTCCACCATGTTACTTGAAGGAGGTAACAGAGCATCGAACACCTAACAGCCACATTCAATGAACTACATCAAAAAATCAGCTCCACCGTTGAACACGAAGCCCTTTTTGCCTGTGCTATTCTTCTTTATATGTGCTTGCTTCACGTGCATACGTCATTTGGTTCTCGTAGTAGCTGAATTTCTTAACTTTGCTTACTTTTTTTTCCCAATTTTGATGTTAATTTGGGTTGGTTCAAATGGCTCTGTGCACTATGGGACTTAACTTCTGAGGTCATCAGTCCCCTGGAATTTAGAACTACTTAAACCTAATTAACCTAAGGACATCACACACATCCATGCCCGAGACAGGATTCAAACCTGAGACCGTAGCGATTTCGTGGTTCCAGACTGTAGCGCCTAGAACCGCTCGGTCAATGCGGCCGGCGTTAATTTGGGGCAATAATCCCAGTTCTGCTACAGGAAGCGCACCCACCCGCCTTATGATGCTAATATGGCAAAAATCCGGAATAATATGCCGACTCCGTGGAGACACGATATATGCCCATGATAAGAAAAACAGAAAAAAACAGAAAAAAACGTCTACGACGCTGAAATGAAATTTGTTAGCAATGTGAAAGGATGTAGGAAGTTAGAGATATTAAGAATGAGCAACATTCAGAAAGTATTAAATATATTTAACATAAGAAACAAAACTGAGGACAGCCGGCCGTTGTGGCCGAGCGGTTCTAGGCGCTTCAGTCTGGAACCACGTGACCGCTACGGCCGCAGGTTCGAATCCTGCTTCGGGCATGGATGTTTGTAATGTCCCCAGGTTAGTTAGGTTTAAGTAGTTCTAAGATCTAGGGGACTGATGACCTCAGATGTTAAGTCTCATACTGCTCCGAACCATTTCAACCAAAACTGAGGACAACGGAAGAAAATGGGAGGAACATCTCCACGTAATGAATAGCGGCACTTTACCTTATAAATTCGGAATCAGTAAAGCGGTTAGCAAAAGAAAGCTGGGAAGGCCAAGGAAGAGATGGTCACAATAAGAACTACAGAAAAGGACAAATTACTTGTCTTATTCTCGAAGAACAAATGCTTCGGCATTACACAACGACTCCGATTTTCGAGAGATTTTGTGAGTCAAGCAGCAGCTGAAAGACACTTCACAAGCTGCGTCTGTATGTTACAGGCTTTTTTTCTGTAGCTGCCGATTGGTGGGGACGTCACTTAGCAGGAACTGCACGGTTCGAGAGGATTTTGCAGTGAGATGCCGCCTGCCGACTCCCCCACGACCGGCAAGCACGCACGCACTCGCTCGCTCTCCCACCCCGGGTGGCCATGCGCTCTCAGACGTCCCATTGTGCCAGGCCGGCGGCTAAATACGGCCGAAGCACGGCAGGCAGGCCACACAATGGCAGCGACACGCGAAATAATACTCGCGGCGCCCGCCGCCTGCAATCAGCGCCTGAGGTCCGTCGGCGCGCTAAGCGCCGCCCCGCACAGTGGCTGATTGCCGCGCCGCGCTGCGGCGGCCGCCGGCGTGACCTGAGCGCTAATGTCCGCCCCACGCTCCGCGCCACTTGCTGGCGGTCGCTAAAAACGTACCGACTGTGTCTAGGGGATTATTTCGGTTGCACGTTGGGCGAGCGGACACAAAAGGCTGCATACGAGTGTCGTTCAGTACAGCCTGAGTACTATAGGCGTGGCGTCGACTTTATATTGTTCAAAGTCTGTGTATGCCCCCTTTCCGAGGGGATGTGATACAAATGCAAGCATATTTTTTATCTGACATTCATAAAGAGATTTTTGTGATACAGAGCAAAAATCATAAATATTTCCAGTCACTGTAAATAATAGTGCTTAAATAAATGAAGAATTGCGAATTTAAATATCTGCGGGTATTATGTTAATGTTTGCAAATCATATAGTCGGCGAGGCAGTGGTGCCGCAGTCGGCTAAGACTAGGTGTAGTTTAGATCACGCAGCTACTTACTTACGTCACACCACAATTAGGGAGATACGCTACGAAGTTCGTTCCCTTATACGCTGACTTATATAAGAGATTTACAGAATATTCGTCATCGCATGAGGTTATGTCATCAGTCTTCTGACTGGTTTCTTCATCTACATCTACATGGATACTCTGCAAATCACATTTAAGTACCTGGCAGAGGGTTCATAGAACCACCTTCACAATTCTCTATTATTGCAATCTCGTACAGCGCGCGGAAAGAATGAACACCTATATCTTTCCGTACGAGCTCTGATTTCCCTTATTTTATCTTTGTAATCGTTCCTCCCTATGTAAGTCGGTGTCAAGAAAATATTTTCGCATTCGGAGGAGAAAGTTGGTGATTGGAATTTCTTGAGAAGATTCCGTCGCAACCATAAACGCATTTCTTTTAATGATGTCCATCCCAAATCCTGTATCATTTCTGTGACACTCTCTCCCATATTTCGCGATAATACAAATTGTGCTGCCTTTCTTTGAACTTTTTCGATCTGCTCAGTGAGTCGTATCTGGTAAGGATCCTACACGGCGCAACAGTCTTCTAAAAGCGGACGGACAAGCTTAGTGTAGGCAGTCTCCTTAGTACTGTTACATTTTCTAAGTGTCCTGCCAATGAAACGCTGTCTTTGGTTAGTCTATCCCACAACATTTTCTGTGTGTTCCTTCCAATTTAAATTGTTTCTAATTTGATGCGGCCTGCCACGAGTTCCTCTCCTATCCAACGTCTTAGAGTAGCATTTGCAATATACCTACTCAATCATCTCCTGGATGTATTGTAATTTGTATTGAGCTGCAGTTTTCACCCTCTACGCCTTCGTCTAGTACCATGGAAGTTATTCTGTGTTGTCTCAACAAATGTCCTTTGATCCTGTTCCTTCTTCTTGTCAGTATTTTTTAATATATTCCTGCCGAGGAACCTCCTCATCGCTTATCAGCCCATCTAATTGTCAACACTCGTCTGTGAGACCACGTTTCAGATTCTTCCATCCTCTTCCTTTCCGGTTTTCCCACAATCAATATTTCACTACCATACAATGCTGTGCTTCAAACATACATTCTCAGAAATTTTGTTGCTGAAATGAAGCCCTACATTTGATACCAGCACTGGCCAGGAATGACATTTTCGGCAGAGCTAGTCTGCTTTTTACGGTCTTCTTCCTCCTCCCGTCATGGGTGCTTTTGCTTAGTAGGTAGCAAAACTCCATCTACTTCGTGATCACCAGCTGTTATCATTTCTGCTACTCCCCATTACTTTTGTTTTACTTCGATTTGCTCTCAATCCATTTTCTCTACTCAATGAGTACAGAGGACAGAAATAAAAGTTCTTTCCTTTCGGCAGGTACTGTAATTTTACTTCACGTTCACTGAAGATACCAAAGTCATCAGCGAATCTTACAGCTGATATCTTTTCATATTGAATTTTAATTCCACTTTCTTTTATTTCCCTCATTGCTTCCTCCATGTGCAGGTGGAGTAGTAGGGACGGAACACTACATCCCTGTTTTATAGCCTTTTTAATCTGAGCACTTCATTCGTGGTCTTCTACTCTTATTGTTCCCTCTTCGTTCTTGTACATATTGCATATTACCAGTCTTTCCCTATAGCTTACTTCTATTTTTCTCACAGTTTCTAACACCTTGATCCATTTGACATTGTCTAACGTTTTAACTAGGTCGACAAATCATATGAAAGTGTGTTGATTTTACTTCAGTCTTGCTTCCAATGTCAACCGCGTCAGAATGCCTCTCTGCTGACCTTATGTTCAAATTCTCTCGCACGCTCCGGGAAAACTTTTAGTTCTACAGAAAAGATGAACAAGAACTTTTGAACGAAATTTAATGAACTTAAATTTTGTACAGGGATTCATTTTCGGTAGAGGCTGTGGTTTTAGAGATATTCACGAAAAGGATGAAAAAGTGACCTTCAAACGCACCACCTCACAGACATTTAGCTCTCACCGGTCAGAGTTTCTAGTATGTTGTTCAAATGGTTCAAATAGCTCTGAGCACTATAGGAGTTAACGGCTGAGGTCATCAGTCCCCTAAAACGTAGAACTAATTAAACCTATCTAACCTAAGGACATCACACACATCCATGCCCGAGGCAGGGTTCGAACCTGCGCCTGTAGCAGTCGCGCGGTTCCGGACTGAAGCGCCTAGAACCGCTTGGCAACCGTGGCCGGCAGTATGTTGTTCGTGGCACTCTGTCCTATCACTTTAAAAACATTTGCAACTCTACGAATTATTTCCCACATTTCGTTCTTCATTGGATGGCCATATTTCGCTACCGGCTTAGTCGAGCACATACAAACTGACGTTTTGTGAATTTTAACAGCATAGCAAAATAATTACATTTTTGTGTTCGTCAGACCTTCTGACTACGAAACTACTGTGCTGGTTAATGGTTAATTTTGGATCGAACTGTCAACTTAAATTTTGTTTACAAAAGTCATTTCTCTTTCGTCACCCTCACGGGCACATTCAACTTAACAAGTTAACGAAGTAGCCGACTATGCTGGAGGCGTAACGGCCGAATGAATAGGGACCAAAAAAATACCAGATATCTCGAACAGTTAGTGTAATCGGAAATTCTTGTACAGTGGTAGGAGCAAGCGCCATCAACAAAATGCTAGAAATTTTGACTGATGAGGGATGAGTATGGCGGTGGATGTGCGTTTGAATGTTTCCTTTGTACTATTTTCTTGAATAACTCGAAAAACGTGGCCTCTTGCGAATAAATATAGTACCTTAAACTTCCAACAAAGAGATCCAATTCATTTTTATGCTGGGCTAATAGTTTGTGCGTAGCGAGTGAGAGAATAAGAAAATCTCGTACGTAGTTGGACAGATATAACATTACGTCTTCAGGGGCTGTTGAGTCACCATGTATGTTGTCTTGACTGTAGAGTAAAATTACAATCAGCAGTTTAACATTAATTTCAAGTGTCTCCTGAGCTTCCGTAAACCATTACCACGCAATACGAATTACAATAGAAAAAATAAAGAAAATGTAATAAAAAATATAGCTACCTTATATAAGTCTAAATTGTAAGTTGTATAATTAGGACCGATCTTAGTGATTAGGATCGATATTTGCGTAAATTTGGAGTGGTATAATTTCCTAACAGGAATAAAACTTGAGTGGTATCGTATAGTTAGTGTTGGCGATTTTAATCCATCCTTGTGCAGCGCTATGTATGTAGTTGTGTAATTAGGACCGATATTTTAAATTAATTATGTAATTAGGATGGGCATTTGAGTCATTTTCCCGAGAAAAATAAAGAAAGTACACTAACCTAACCTTCCTTCCCCGCATCTGGACAGTTTCTATGTCTTAGGGAGTGCACTTAGGTTTTCCATCCAGTAGAATCAGGATTTGAGTGGTTGGTAAGTTGGGATTTCTTACTTGCACTGAGTGTTTGTGCACTGAATTATTTTCGGGTGTTTAAGCGTTTTGATCGTGCTTGCATGCATTATTTTGGTGATCTACGAGTAGTTTTCACCTCTGCATAATGTGTGCTGGATTATTTCGGTAATTTAGGACTTGTTTGGGGGAGGAGACCAGAAAGCGAGGTCATCGATCTCATCAGATTAGGGAAGGAGAGGGGAGGAGGAGGCCATACCCTTCTAAAGGAACCATCCCAGCATTTGCCTTGAGCGATTTAGGGAAATCATGGAAAACCTAAATCAAGATGGCTGGGCGCGGGATTGAACTGCTGTCCTCCCGATTGGGAGTCCAGGTTGCTAGTCACTGCCCGATCTCGTAATTTACGAATTGTTTGCGTCTCTGCACATCTGCGTAAAGCATTATTTAGGAGTAGTTTCGAGATCTGTAAACTGTATATTGTGACTACAAGGACGTTAGGGTGTTTTGGATCAACGTAATAAATAAATTTGGTGAATAAATGAAAAGCACCAGTTTGCTTTAGTTCTACAATATTACTTTTATTGTTAACTGGTTTTCGGCTTACAAGGCCATTTTCAGACATTTACTGAATATTATCACCAAAGAAGTTAAATGAGTGCAGACAACATTGGAAGAGAAGTAACACATCTAAACTGAAGTAGAAACATGCAGTAAGTAACATCTTTGCTATGAAAAAGTAAAAACTGAACAGTACATAAATAACAATGGAGTAGACAGGAAAACCTTTAGCACAAAACAGGAATAGTATGCCTACATAACGGTTTCTATTAATAAACAAAACAAAGAAAAACAAAAATAGTACTAGACAAGGATGCATCAGGAGGTATGAAACATGGAGAGTGATACACAACCAATTAAAAGAATAGACACAGTTATCAATGTAAATACCGAATACATAAGAAACTTAAGCAATATCAGTAAGATAAACAGAAATAAATAAATGCAGGAAAATTTAGGTGTTTGAGGGAACCTACAGTTTAAAAGTGTGGTAATACTCCATTTTAACATTAACATTATAATCAAAGCAGTGACTGTGAAACAGTTTCGATTAAATAAATGAGCAAAGTAAAATATGAATAGTATTTGATGAGACAACTACAAGGGGTGTTAAGCATGGACAGTAAAGCAAGTACAAGTTAAAAGGAAACCCTTAACTATTGAAACTACAGCCTATGTGGAATGCAAAGACAACTGCAAGAAATAAAACAACTTAATGACAACAGGAAAATGGGAATATGTAGGAAGAGAGAGTGTGGGAAGTAATGAACAGCAAAGATGATTATATGAAGTTTAGGAGAGGGGAAGTGTTGAGTTGTGTCTGGTCATTTAGGATGAGATCTGGACTGTGAGCAAGATGTTTGTTAATTTCCAGAGCTTCCAGCAGGTTGAGTTTATGGCCTTTGTTTGCTAAGTGAAGTACATGGGACACTGGCTGGTTGTTGCAACCCTCAGTCAGTACATCCTCATCCAATGCAGAGTCTGAAATTAGGTGAAATCAGTAGCTAAATAAATTGTTTAAAAAAATAAATAAAGTACACTCCTTCCTCTCCCCAGCAGCCCAGAACAGGCTAATTACTTTTTCACACCAATTTTCCCCCTCCAGACTGCCGGCAGGGTGAGTGTTTTGTATCAGCTTAATAAATCAACAAGGTGACATCCGTCCCTTGATGTATGTAAGAACTGTAGAAGAGAGTGGTTGGATGACTTTGAAAAGTAGTTGAAACTGGGTAGTTGGAAGTGTGGCGGAGCCCTTTTCTTACCTATACATAGCTTTGTGCGACTTGGGCCGCGCCTGAGGCTGGCACAGGCGGACCTGGGTATTCTTAGAGACAAGCGGATGTTTCTGTCCAGCAGACATGAGTGGTTCTGTAATCAGGCTAGGCATGTGTTGTTCTTATTATTAATGGACATCAACGCACCCGAGATGGGAGCGCGACACTCATACAGCCGGACGACAATGTGACATATCGTAAAGTGCTGTAGTTGCTGCGAACTAGGTCAGTTCTTTGGACGGAGGCAGTTGCCTCTTGTGCAAAGCATTTACTTGCGACACCCTACTCTTCCTTTTCATATGATCAAGCATTAATGCTCAACTGAATGAGTGCCTGTAATACAGCTGTCGATATCTCAGCCTCTTGTCGTGATAACACGAAACTAATGCTTTAGACGATAAATTTATACAAATTCAAATAAATGGAAACTAGTTATATTAGAATTGAATGAGTAGGGTCTAGTGGAGGCAACACAGTACTAACTCCCCTCAGCTGCAGGAGTAGGCTCTTAGAGTAAAATTAATGCACATTTTCTAAGAGGATGGGGAACACAATTGATGGTGGTAGTGGCTCTAATTGTTTAAATAAAGATTTATGTCCAGAGCTGAATAAGTGCATGTAATAAAACAATTAAAACACAGAAAACCGATATCTCAGACTCTTGTGGTGGTAACACGAAATTAATGCTGTAGGTAGATAATAAATGTAAACCAATTTAAACAAATTTCAACAAATTTACAAACATTTAAACAAATTTAAAGAAATTTATACGAATTTAAACAAATTTATAGAAATTATATTCGAATTGAATGAGTAGCCTCTAGTGTGGGCGACACAATGTTAACTCCCATCAGCTGCAGGAGTCAGCTCTTAGAGCAAAATTCATGCCCATTTTCCAAGAGGATAGCGAAGACAACTGATGGTGGTAGTGGGTCTAAGTGTTTACATAAAGGGTTATGACCAGTTCCTAAGAAGAGGTGAATTAGGTTAGTGGAGGTAGTCCAGGTGCCATTCCTTTGCCGCCATTTTCTTAGGTTAGTAGATGTAGCTCAATTGACCTATCTTCCCGCCAAAACTCAAACTTCTCACCAGTTACTAGGAATAGGTGATTTAGGTTAGTGGAGGTAGCCTAAATGCCCTTTCTTATCCACCATTGTCTTAGGTTAGTAGAGATACCCCAAGCGCCCTATCTTCCCTCCAAAATTAAAACTTCCTGCCAGTTCCTAGGACTAGATGACTTAGGTTAGTGGAGGTAGCCCAACTGCCCTTTCTTTCCAGACATTGTATTAAGTTAGAAGAGGTAGCCCTATTGATCTATCTTCCCCCAAAATTCAAACTTCCCCCGAGTTCATCGGACGAGGTGGCGGACGGGTGACTTTGGTTAGTGGAGATAAACCAATTTACCTACCTTCCCGCCATTTTGGATAAAGGTACTCGCATCATCAGCTGTCGTCACAGCCGCTAACTTGGATAACGGTACTTGCACCATCAGGTGACGTCACAAGCGCCATCTTGGATAATGGTACTTTGGGACAGAAACCGCCTCGCTATACTACTCTTGGATTCGTCCAAAAACGTTGTCTGATTCCTTCCTCTCCGCAACAACAATTCTTTCCTGACACCACTGTCACCTAGCACGTTTCTGCACCTTCGGTAGGCAGAAAAATGAACGACGTGCACATAATCCATGCTGTAATAAACTGCGATGGATAGCCACCCCTGACAGTGTATGATGTGTTAATTGTTTCACTGTTGCGCCAGACCCGAAGAAGACACATATCTGCCCTGCACTGCCATTCGCGAATGACATGTCAATTTTTTCGGGGTTCGTGGGGCGGGGGGGGGTTAAGGGGGGTTGTTGGGTGGTTCGACCTGACCCCTCACGTCATGTTATACGACCTTGTGTGAACAATTCTGCACACACCCGTTGCACTGCCGAAGCACTTTGTCTCACACAAGTAGCAATTTCCGGGATGGATGCGTCATGTTTTCTCATGCTAATAATGCGCCCTCTTTCAGAGTCAGTGTAATGACGGTACGGTTTTCTCACGCATCTGCAAGGCATCCTGGACGTCTGCTCAAGTCGCACTGACCAATTAATTACCTGTGGTGTATAGCGAGAACGACAGTTGCAAACACATTTTACCAGTGCTGCGTAACAATGTCGATGTTGACCTGGAACACATGAGCCGACATGGTTCAGGTGCTAATCATTCCTGCAAAACATTCTAATGTACATGTCCTGCGAATATGAACATCTCCAGTCGTTCAAAGTGTTTTGCTTGTTTCTAAACACGAGTGCACAACATTAAAGAAAAATAACGAAAAAATCATTCATTATTATGGACAAGACAAAGATGTATAAAGTGAATTTTGAAGAGCACTTATTATCAGTAAGTTACACAGACAAAATCCAGTAGAAGAGGCCTGAATGTGTAAGTATCTAACCAAAATTGTTTCCTTTTTTTCTTTGTGAAAGTATCATTCATAAGATTGTTCTAAATTAGTTATTCCGCATACCTGCTTCTGACTACGTCTGTGACCTTGTTTCCTGCACTCCTCCATTTTGGCAGAAATGCAGCATGTATCTGACGCAGCAATCAAGTTTAAGAGAATAATGCCGTTTGTGCAATGGCATTAAGATGGTACTGGAAAATTAACTTTTTGCCCTGATGTTTAATTAATGAAATTATATCTTGACTTGAATAATGCTAGTTGCACAATGGCACAAAATTAGTTATTTGAAATAACTTTGCTCTGATAATGTTAGTTATACCAAAATCGATTTCAAACTATTAACTGCACATATACAGGGTGAGTCACCTAACGCTACCGCTGGATGTATTTCGTAAACCACATCAAATACTGACGAACCGATTCCACAGACCGAACAAGAGAAGAGGGGCTAGTGTAATTGTTTAATACAAACCATACAAAAATGCTCGGAAGTATGTTTTTAACACAAACCTACGTTTTTTTTATATGGAATCACGTTAGTTTTGTTAGCACATCTGAAGATATAAACAAATAAGTAATCAGTGCTGTTTGTTGCATTGTAAAACGTTTATTACATCCGGAGATATTGTAACCTAAAGTTGACGCTTGAAACCTCCGACGCTCAGTTGCGTGTTGTAACAAACACGGGCCACGGTCGGCGAGCAGCATCTGCAGGGACATGTTTACGATGACGACCTTGTTTACGACTGTGGCTGTAGTGCACTGTTGTGGTTTGGTCTAGCTGCCGCAGTGTCCGCATGTAGCGCTTGCTGCTATTGTTATTCTGTATTCGTCTCCGCACACAGACCAACTGTAGTAGTACACCGTGTTACCAAACTTCTGTGCTAGCATAGTGTTGTAGGAACTGTGACCATGGTGTATTCGAACTCTGAAAAGGCGGAGATGCATACTCGCCATAGATGAGTGTCGACGAAATGTAGCTGAAGCCTGTAGGGTGTATGCAGAACGGTACCCGGAGAGAAAGCATCCAACATGCCGCACATGGCAAAACATCTACCGCCAACTGTATGCAACAGGTATGGTCGTAGCACGCAAACGGGTCCGTAACAGGCTCGTCACAGAGGAAGCGGGTCAGTTGGTGTGTTAGCTGCTGTTGCCATGAACCCACACATGAGTACACGGGACATTGCGAGAGCCGGTGGACTGAGTCAAAGTAGTGTCATGCGCATACTGCATCGTCGCCGCTTTCACGCATTTTATGTGTCGCTACATCAGCAATTTCATGGTGACGACTTTAATCATCGAGTGCAATTCTGTCAATGGGCATTAACAGAGAATGCGTTGCAGTTCTACCTGTTTACCGATGAAGCGGGTTTCACAAACCACGGAGCAGTGAATCTACGGAACATGCATTACTGGACCGTGGACAATCCTCGCTGGCTCAGACAGGTAGAGCGACAGCGACCGTGGACTGTAAATTGAAACGTCCCTTTAGAAAAATTATACAAGACTGTGATTAAACTGACACACAATATTTTTTAGGTGCAACGCAATCTTACTTTCAGTAATCCCTAAAAGAGAATGGCCCTGACTAACTTTAACCTATATCTTTCACAAATCACTTACCTCAACAAAAATCTTCGTTACTGGAACTACTGCAATACAGCGAGCACCACTACTGCCAGCTAAATGAAAGATTCAAACCACGGAAGTCACTAACTACTGATAGGCACAGTTAGCAAATGAAAGATTTTCATAGAGAACAAACAATGTATTTACGTTAATAGTCATAATATATATATATATATATATATATATATATATATATATATATATATATATATATATATATATAAGTTCATGACACCAATTCTTACAAATTTCAAAACTCCGCCATCTCTCTGCCCACGTCCACCTCCAACTGCGCAACGCTACGCGCTGTTAGCATCCAGCTGCCGCTGCCCAACACTACAATGGCAGACAACAATGCAAACCAGCCACAGACTGTACACGTCACAGCCAGTGATTTTCATACAGAGCGCTACCTGGCGGCGGCGTTACCAATAAAAAAACCTAAACAGCCTGCTTACAAAATGTATGGTGCGGAATCATTGGCGACCACCTCATTGGTCCTCACTTCATTTCAGGAGCCCAAACAGCTGCAACATGCATCGCGTTTCTACAGAATGATCTGCCAACGTTGCTCGAAAATGTCCCACTGGCAACGCGTCGACGTATGTGGTATGAGCATGATGGTGCACCTACACATTCCGCAATTAACACTAGGCTGACACTTGACAGGATGTTCGATGGGCGTTTCATAGGACTTGCAGGACGCATAAATTGGCCAGCCCGTTCTACTGATATTACACCTCTGCACTTCTTTCTGTGGGGTACGTCAAAGGAGAATGTGTACTGCGATGTGCGTACAACCCCAGAGGATATGAAACAACGTATTGTGGCAGCCTGCGGCGACATTACACCAGATGTACTGCGGCGTGTACGACATTCATTGCTCCAGAGATTGCAATTGTGTGCAGCAAATGATGGCCACCACATTGAACATCTATTGGCCTGACATGTCGGGACACACTCTGTTCCACTCCGTAATTGAAAACGGAAACCACGTGTGTACGTGTACCTCATCCCTCATGGTAATGTACATCTGCGTCAGTGAAAAAGACAAATAAAAAGGTGTTAGCATGTGGAAGTAGTATGTTGTTCCAGTCTCTTCTGTACCTAAGGTCCATCACCGTTCTCTTTGGATCCCTACGTAATTCGGTGCTCTCCGATACACACGATCGAACAGCGGAGAAGTGGTACTCAAGTGTCAACTTAAGGTTACAATATCTCAAGATGTAATTAACATTTTACAATGCAACAAACGGCACTGATTACGTATTTGTTTATATGTTCAGATGAGTTAACAAAACTAAAGGGGTTCCATTTTTAAAAAAAAACCTAGGTTTGTGTTAAAAACATAGTTCTGTGCATTTTTTTATGGTTTGAATTAACCAATTACACTAGCCCCTCTCCTCACGTTCGGTCTGTGGAATCGATTCGTCAGTATTTGATGTGGTTCACTAAATATATCCAGTGGTGTTTTTACGTTCTTTCATTGGTGGCTAACTTTAGTACTCATTTTCATATTCCATACAAGCAAAGGAGCAAAGGATATGGATTATGATTCAGGTGTTAGATTTAAACACAATGTTGATCTCAATATATATATATTGCTAAATTTTTAAGTCATACACAAAACCAACTATTTCCAACATTTTTGTAGCATGAATAACTCTTACAAAAAAATTATGAGAAAACTTACCTTGTCGAACCTTGGACATACAAATCCTAACTCTGAACATTATATAACAGAAACCATTTTGAAATCATTATATAACTTCTCTCATTTATGTGTTAAAATTTGGTCAGGGGCAGCGAGCGCGACCTACCTCAACGCTGTTACTACACGTCTGCTTCCTCTAGACACCTAGCTGAGACTCCTCCCTTAAAGCTGTCTGCACACGTCTGCTTCCTCTGGGCACCTACCTGTGACTTACCGGTTTTTTACTGCAAGTGCCCAGCTCTCTTAACCATCAAAGATCCTCCTACTCAAAAATATTATACTCGTTCCACCTTGTGGTTGGCAACTACCGACTTTATTTTCTGGAGCTACCCTGATCAGACCTTAGCACATACCTCTCATAACCCTCTGGTCCACTGGACCAGTATTTTGTGGGGGGATCTGTGCAGTTAGCATAGATTTCTCCACGAAATTCGAAAAAAATTCAATGTAAGATACAATACAAAACATACATTCCAATTAAAAGAGTATTACACAGCAATAAAATTCACCAGTAGAAACATACACTTCTGGAAATGGAAAAAAGAACACATTGACACCGGTGTGTCAGACCCACCATACTGGCTCCGGACACTGCGAGAGGGCTGTACAAGCAATGATCACACGCACGGCACAGCGGACACAACAGGAACCGCGGTGTTGGCCGTCGAATGGCGCTAGCTGCGCAGCATTTGTATACCGCCGCCGTCAGTGTCAGCCAGTTTGCCGTGGCATACGGAGCTCCATCGCAGTCTTTAACACTGGTAGCATGCCGCGACAGCGTGGACGTGAACCGTATGTGCAGTTGACGGACTTTGAGCGAGGGCGTATAGTGGGCATGCGGGAGGCCGGGTGGACGTACCGCCGAATTGCTCAACACATGGGGCGTGAGGTCTCCACAGTACATCGATGTTGTCGCCAGTGGTCGGCGGAAGGTGCACGTCTCGGAAAATAATAGTGCGACAAAGCAAAAATGTGCATAAATAGAACAATATATTTATAGTAAGTTGCAACATAGTTAGCATCACAAAGCACAAAGGCAAAAACATCATTTAAAAGATCCGTAATCAGTCTAGCATAAACAAAATAATAAGCCTTCAGAGAAATTCCGGAAATAACTGTAACAAAAAGTAACGTGTAAACTTCAGATAATAAAGAAAAAATAGCAAGCCAACACAAAACAAAACTTTTAACTGAAAACACAGACCATATCATTATCTTAATCCTGAAATAGGTAACACTTCCAGAAAATAAAAGTGTTGAGACACATGAAGCAAAGCATAGCACAAGTGATAAACAATGAAATACTAACAGATGATAATATATTTACTTGAAAAACACGTGAAAAGGGAAAAAGGAAACATAGAAGCTAGCATAGCGACATCATAAAAGGTAAGAATTATGATACTTGTGGTGCTGTAGATATAAGAAAAAATATGATTAAAGAATGCTTATAGTATGTCAAGAACTAAGTCCTGAGTGGATCCTCAACAGTGCGTCCGAAAACAATCCTAATTGGACTCTAGCAATCCCAAGTCATCATATTATTTCATTAATGGCATCTGAAACATAGCTGAAGACTAATAAACAGTATATAATCGGAGACAAAATGTTAAGTTCCCTGAGAAAAGTATTTGCTTATTATAAAAAGGAAAGGGTCAGAAACGAAAGTTAGTTGGTACATTGTTAAACAGTTGATACTTCTTTTTAAAAGCTGCAGAGGAAGTTAATTGTTAAATAGTATCAAAGCTAGTTATGAAACTAGTCAGAAAATCACCATCGACATTTGTGGAAAATGTATAACAACATCGCTCACATTTCGTGTTGCTACAGTCTCAAAAAAGGAACTTAACTCTAACAATATCTCATTCATCTCATAAGTTTCAAATACCCTCTTAAAAACTTGTATGAACACACCCTTTCTTCAGATATCTTAAAAGCATCAAAATCATTACTTTAATCTTCTTATACACATTTTCAATACTCATGTTACATCCGTTAGCACAAAACCCTAAGTAAACTTCAGAAAAATTGGTACCACTAGCTCAACATCAATATACAAAGTGGCCATCGTTACTACAAAATGTTGTTACAGTTAGTGTCTTTACGTCATATAAACATAGTTCAATGTAGTCATCGCAAAGTAACGGAGGTGGTCGACAAACAAAAAAAAAAAAAAAAGAAACCAAAAAATAGGAGCAAAGATATCATGTAGAAAGAATGAACATCAATTTGATTACCGAAATTTTCAACTGTAATGTCAACTTCAAATGCCAGTTTGAAAAGAGTGTCACAGAAAACCATAATGTAGTTCATCAGGAATGTACTGAAATAATACCAGGTTATTACAATTAGTAAGAAACCTACAACGCTCTGGAAAGAAAGCAGGTCACACTACTAAGCTGTCTCCAGAAAAATATGTCTCTGAACTCATGTCTTTATCTAATGCCACAACAGAACACAGGTGGTGTTATTTGGAGCCTTTACACGGGGAAATATTCTGAATGTTTGCACCTTGGAAAAGAAATGCGCGCGACCCAGGCCTAACGACGTGGAAAGGGCCTGTCCCGCCAGCGGTTTGTGTTGTTTCCATTGTGGCCTACCGCCAGCTGTGACAGGAATTTGTGCCACCCACGCCCGTAGCAGGGTTCCAGGCTACCGCCGCAGAGGCTCTACTCGTCCGCAAACCATGCCGCGGACAGGGAGAAATAATATAAATAAAATAGCTGGACATACGTAGCTGGAATTTACTGTAACAAACCGAAGTAGTGAACCCTAAATGTTACCAACGAAAACGGTACTATCTATTCAATGAAATGTTTGCAATTTGTGATATGATGTACACCACAAAAATTTTTTGTACGTAATGTTTGGATTTCATGTTTGACTTTGTCATAGTGAACTAGCGGTATCGGATAAGGTGGGACAGCAAAAGGGGTACGGGGTTTTACTTGAAATTCATATAAAAAATCTTTAATTGTGCTTGGAGCCGTGCCAAAAACATGGGAAAACTCAGTTAAAATGGTGTGTAAATCTTCCTTTTCTTGAACTGCAGTTGAATCAACTACTTTGATTTTATCCTGAATAATGTTCTCAATGTCTGGTGTATTATCGTCATTGTAAATGTTTGGGGAAGGAGCAAAAAATAACGTCAGCGTTATGTCCGACGGGAGCTGAGACTGAATGAAATTAATTTTATTAAGGTCTTGTTCTGCTTGCGACAAATGTTTGTGAAAGTCCAAAAACAAGCAAACTCCATCATCACAGAGACGAATCCAATGATCTTCAAAGTCTAAAATTGCTTTATATTTGACCTAAAAATCGATCCCCAAAATGACGTCTGTAGTGAGAAACGGAACTCTTAAGAATGTAGCATATAAAGAATGGGTCCGACTTGAAAGTGCAGATAACATTGCTGTTTAATATCTCTACTTTTTCCAGGAACACCACCACTGACCTTAGTATGCGAAAGGGGAAGTGTTGAAATGGTAGAAACAGTGGGGCATTTTAGAAAAGCGGTTTCACTAATAACAGAAATGGGAGAATCCGAATCAAGAACTGCAAAGAATTTGTGTGTGCGTATTGAAATATTAATGAGTGGATGATGAACAATTGGTTGTAGTTCGTTTTTTTCCAGCATAAGGTCCTCTGGTATATCGTCACAACAGATAACGAGTGACGTAAAATTTTCAGAAGAATCATGGCACCCTCGCACTGCAGCGAGCTCGCGTTAGGCAGAGCAGTTAGTTGCTGTTGTTGGTCTTCTATCTCACGCTGATGATCTCCATTGTTTCGTGGACGAACTTCTACTAACTGTACTGTTCTACCTGATGAATTATTGAAATCATGTCTGGGGTGGAACTGGGAATCAGGTTGATGAAATGGTACTTGTCTGTCATTGCCTTAATTCTGTTGGCTGTCATTGGTTTCTCTCTGGTTATGACTGGGATAATTATTTCTACGATTTGAAAAATTCTGTTGACTGTACTGATGAGTGGTTGGTCGATCAAAGGTTTCGTCATCGTTGGTAGTAACCATTGGTTCCATATGGTTGATGGCGCTTCTGGTGCCACATTTGGTTTCGTTGTGCAAAAGAAGTATCGGAATTATTCCGCTGATTCTCCCAGTTTCTGTTGCTGTATCGCCTGTTATTTTGTGGGGTATTACCATATTGACCATTGCAGAATGACATTGATGGTAGGGGATGATAATTTTGATTCCTGGATGGGTAGGCATTCACAACATTCTGCTGATAGTGGGGTTGTGGAAGAAAGCGTCCTGCATTTCCATATTGAGGTCTCTTATTAGGAAACTGCCTGCATTTATTCCTTTGTGAATCCGGGAAAGAGTATTGATTAGACCGTGGATTGTGTGTTTCATCCAGTTCAAGAACTGTAAAACATCATGAAAAGTGTTCAAATTTTCTGTGCGATTTCCTGTAAGCAACGAAACTCTCAATGATCTAGGTAATTTTGAAATACAAAGCTGAATGAGACAGAAAGGGCTGTAAGGTTCAATTAAATGTTGATTCTGTCGAATCATATGGTCAAAATATTGTGTCAAACTGCCAAATTGTGAGTTATAAAAAGGTAACATATTTAGCAACTGATCTTTCACAGCACGCTGTGAAGTGGGATTCCAGTAAGCATCAAGAAATTGTTGTTGGAATGTCTGCCGTGCAATGCATCTCATTCGAGTTGAAGGTTCGCCCTCCAAAAAACTGCAGACAAGTTATAATTGATGTGCCACTGGCCAGTTTGGAGGAAAAGCGAATGCAAATTGCTGAATCCAATCATGAGGATGTCAATCATTCGGGTTATTCCGGAACGTCTTAAATTTCTTCATTGACAGGTAGTGTTTGTAATCTACATTGTCTTGGCGTGGAAAAGAAGGAGCATCATGGAGCAAAGGGAAATTGCCTGGGAAGGTACTACTTTTTACAGGGTAATCTCGTGCAACTGGAGCCTGCGAAGATAAGAATGGGGGCTGTTGTTGATGGCATGCAAATGGATTTTCCTGCTGTTCTGGGAAAAAATTACGAGGCGCACTGTCGTCCTGTAATTGTTGCTGAATATCGGAAAGTTTACTACGAATTGAGCTGAGTTCTCGTTTTTGTTGTTCATTAATAGTGGTTTATTTACCCTTAAATATAGCCAGAGCTTGGTATTCAGTTGTCCCTGAAAAGGGAACTGGGGTTGTCCGATCTAATTCATTTTGTGCATGAGTTTCCAAAGCGGCTATTCTTTCCGTTATGTTTACTAATTTTGAGTGGATTTGCTCACCCTGTCCGCTGGCCTTCTTTTTAAGTTGAGTGACGTTAGATGTCAGGGACCCGGTACATGATTCTAAGGCCTGTATGTGCTCAGAATGAGCAGCGGAAGTTTGTTGCAACTTTTCAATAGATTCTGGTGGAAGTACTGTGAAACGTCCCCTTTGAAAAATTATACATGACTGCTTAAACTGACACACAATAATTTTTAGTGCAACGCAATCTGACTTTCAATAATCCCTACAGGAGAATGGCCCTGACTAACATTAACCTATATGTTTCACAAATCACTTACCTCACAAAAACCTTCGTTACTCGAACTATTGCAATACACCGAGCGCCACTACTGCCAGCTAACTAAAAGATTCAAACTACGGAAGTCACTAACTACTGATAGGCACAGTTAGCAAATGAAAGAATTTAATAGAGAACAAAAAATGTATTTACCTTTATAGTCATAATATATACACTCCTGGAAATGGAAAAAAGAACACATTGACACCAGTGTGTCAGACCCACCATACTTGTTCCGAACACTGCGAGAGGGCTGTACAAGCAATGATCACACGCACGGCACAGCGGACACACCAGGAACCGCGGTGTTGGCCGTCGAATGGTGCTAGCTTCGCAGCATTTGTGCACCTCCGCCGTCAGAGTCAGCCAGTTTGCCGTGGCATACCGAGCTCCATCGCAGTCTTTAACACTGGTAGCATGCCGCGACAGCGTGGACGTGAACCGTATGTGCAGTTGACGGACTTTGAGCGAGGGCGTATAGTGGGCATGCGGGAGGCCAGGTGGACGTACCGCCGAATTGCTCAGCACTTGGGGCGTGAGGTCTCCACAGTACATCGATGTTGTCGCCAGTGGTCGGCGGAAGGTGCACGTGCCCGTCGACCTGGGACCGGACCGCAGCGACGCACGGATGCACGCCAAGACCGTAGGATCCTACGCAGTGCCGTAGGGGACCGCACCGCCACTTCCCACCAAATTAGGGACACTGTTGCTCCTGGGGTATCGGCGAGGACCATTCGCAACCGTCTCCATGAAGCTGGGCTACGGTCCCGCACACCGTTAGGCCGTCTTCCGCTCACGCCCCAACAGCGTGCAGCCCGCCTCCAGTGGTGTCGCGACAGGCGTGAATGGAGGGACGAATGGAGACGTGTCGTCTTCAGCGATGAGAGTCGCTTCTGCCTTGGTGCCAATGATGGTCGTATGCGTGTTTGGCGCCGTGCAGGTGAGCACCACAATCAGGACTGCATACGACCGAGGCTCACAGGGTCAACACCCGGCATCATGGTGTGGGGAGCGATCTCCTACACTGGCCGTACACCTCTGGCGATCGTCGAGGGGACACTGAATAGTGCACGGTACATCCAAACCGTCATCGAACCCATCGTTCTACCATTCCTAGACCGGCAAGGAACTTGCTGTTCCAACAGGACAATGCACGTCCGCATGTATCCCGTGCCACCCAACGTACTCTAGAAGGTGTAAGTCAACTACCCTGGCCAGCAAGATCTCCGGATCTGTCCCCCATTGAGCATGTTTGGGACTGGATGAAGCGTCGTCTCACGCGGCCTGCACGTCCAGCACGAACGCTGGTCCAACTGAGGCGCCAGTTGGAAATGGCATGGCAAGCCGTTCCACAGGACTACATCCAGCATCTCTACGATCGTCTCCATGGGAGAATAGCAGCCTGCATTGCTGCGAAAGGCGGATATACACTGTACTTGTGCCGACATTGTGCATGCTCTGTTGCCTGTGTCTATGTGCCTGTGGTTCTGTCAGTGTGATCATGTGATGTATCTGACCCCAGGAATGTGTCAATAAAGTTTCCCCTTCCTGGGACAATGAATTCACGGTGTTCTTATTTCAATTTCCAGGAGTGTATATCAGTTCGTGACACCAATTCTTACAAATTTCAAAACTCCGCCATCTCTCTCCCCACGTCCACTACTGCTGGCGGCTCACCTCCAACTGCGCAACGCTACGCGCTGTTAGCATCCAGCTGCCCAACACTACAATGGCAGACAACAATGCAAACCAGCCACAGACTGCACACGGCACAGCCAGTGATTTTTCATACAGAACGCTACGTGGCGTTACCAATAAGAAAACATAAACGGCCTACTTACAACTGCATTGATCCTGTCCCTATGGTCAGTAACGTCGCGCTTATGCGTTTCAATGACATCCTGTAATTTATAGTCAGTTACTTCTTTAAATGGTCGATAGCTTGTGTTAATTTCTGAATGCTACCGATGAGGTATTCGTCACGTTTTGCGTTCTGTTCATCACGCTTAGCATTCTCTGCACGGTATTGCACAAATTGTTCATTACGCTTTGCGTCACGTTCGCTCAGTAGTCGAAGAAAACAATCTCTAATTTATCTTCGGCTAGAGCTGGGGATGCCACCTTGGGAATTGGGTGTTGCAACTCATATTGCTGGCGAGAGTTGCTAAAAACTCTTTGACAAGTTTCAGATGAAACAATTTCTCTGTCTGTAGAAGAATATTGCAAGGGAAATTGGGTGTGAAAATCAACCACATGAACGAGTCATGGGAATCTGTTTCTAATTGGCTTACTGCGTTCTGAGAAGCCGAAGGCAGAAGAGGAACCGATGCGGAATTTTGTAGCTCTGAGGCGTCATTACTTGCTGCAGCATTGTTGTCAAATTCCTACTCACTTTGTGAAGTAGGAGGGTTACTTGACAAAACTAGGTAATTGCCCAGTTGTTGTTGATTACCCGATTTTGAGGAACTGCGTAATTGTACATTATCACTCTGTCGATTTGTTTTGGACATCTTGAGGGAGACAATATGTCGAAAAACATCTCAAAATGGTCGTAATTCACAAGACGATACTTTGTACACAAAAATTAAAATATTTAGAATAGACACATAAAATCAGTATAAGCAGAAACAGAGCTAAAAGTAAATATTCACAAGCTAGCAGCAAAAACAACTAGCGATGCAGTGCACAGCTGATACAGTGGTGTAGCAGCAAACGCAATAAAACGCAACTAGCAATGCAGCGCTCAGCTGAAACAGTAGTGGCGAAAAGAATGCTCGAAAACAAAGTCAACAGTTACAGAATATACCCAAGTTCACCACAGAGAGATAAGATTGTTTTAAATTAATTATTGAACAAACTTGCATGTGACTGCATCTGTGAACTTGATTCTTGCACTCCTCCATTTTGCCAGATATGCAGCATGTATTTGACTCAGCAATCAAGTTTAATAGAATAATGCCTTTTGTGCAATGGAAAATTAACTTTGGCCCTTATGTTTACTTAATGAAATTATATCTTGACTTGATTAATGCTAGTTGTGCAATGGCATAAAATTAGTTATTTGAAATAACTGTGTTCTGATAACGTTAGTTATACCAAAATCGATTTAAAACTATGAACTGCACACACGCACACACACACACACACACACACACACACACACACATATATATATATATATATATATATATATATATATATATATATATATATATATATATATATATTGCATGGAGCCTTCATTTCCTTTAATTCTCTGGTTGGTGGGTAACTTTACTACTCATTTTCATATTCAATACAAGCAAAGGATGCGGATTATGATTCAGGTGTTAGATTTAAACACAATGTTGATCTCAATATGTACACTTCTGGAAATGGAAAAAAGAACACATTGACACAGGCGTGTCAGACCCACCATACTTGCTCCGGACACTGCGAGAGGGCTGTACAAGCAATGATCACACGCATGGCACAGTGGACACACCAGGAACCGCGGTGTTGGCCGTCAAATGGCGCTAGCTGCGCAGCATTTGTGCACCGCCGCCGTCAGTGTCAGCCAGTTTGCCGTGGCATACGGAGCTCCATCGCAGTCTTTAACACTGGTAGCATGCCGCGACAGCGTGGACGTGAACCGTATGTGCAGTTGACGGACTTTGAGCGAAGGCGTATAGTGGGCATGCGGGAGGCCGGGTGGACGTACCGCCGAATTGCTCAACACGTGGGGCGTGAGGTCTCCAAAGTACATCAATGTTGTCGCCAGTGGTCGGCGGAAGGTGCACGTGCCCGTCGACCTGGGACTGGACCACAGCGACGCACGGATGCACGCCAAGACCGTAGGATCCTACGCAGTGCCGTAGGGGACCGCACCGCCACTTCCCACCAAATTAGGGACACTGTTGCTCCTGGGGTATCGGCGAGGACCATTCGCAACCGTCTCCATGAAGCTGGGCTACGGTCCCACATACCGTTAGGCCGTCTCCGCTCACACCCCAACATCGTGCAGCCCGCCTCCAGTGATGTCGCGACAGGCGTGAATGGAGGGACGAATGGAGACGTGTCGTCTTCAGCGATGAGAGTCGCTTCTGCCTTGGTGCCAATGATGGTTGTATGTGTGTTTGGCGCCGTGCAGGTGAGCGCCACAATCAGGACTGCATACGACCGAGGCTCACAGGGCCAACACCCGGCATCATGGTGTGGGAAGCGATCTCCTACACTGGCCGTACACCTCTGGTGATCGTCGAAGGGACACTGAATAGTGCACAGTACATCCAAACCGTCATCGAACCCATCGTTCTACCATTCCTAGACCTGCAAGGGAACTTGCTGTTCCAACAGGACAATGCATGTCCGCATGTATCCCGTGCCACCCAACGTACTCTAGAAGGTGTAAGTCAACTACCCTGGCCAGCAAGATCTCCGGATTTGTCCCCCATTGAGCATGTTTGGGACTGGATGAAGCGTCGTCTCACGCGGTCTGCACGTCCAGCATGAACGCTGGTCCAACTGAGGCGCCAGGTGGAATTGGCATGGCAAGCCGTTCCACAGGACTACATCCAGCATCTCTACGATCGTCTCCATGGGAGAATAGCAGCCTGCATTGCTGCGAAAGGCGGATATACACTGTACTAATGCCGACATTGTGCATGCTCTGTTGCCTGTGTCTATGTGCCTGTGGTTCTGTCAGTGTGATCATGTGATGTATCTGACCCCAGGAATGTGTCAATAAAGTTTCCCCTTCCTGGGACAATGAATTCACGGTGTTCTTATTTCAATTTCCAGGAGTGTATATCTTCTCTCATTTACATGCTAAAGTTTGGTCAGGGGCAGCGAACGCGACCTACTTGTCACCACACGTCTGCTTCCCCGGGGCACCTTGTCGCGACTCCTCCCTTGAAGCTGTCTGCTCACTTCTGCTTCTTCCGGGCACCTACCTGCGACTTCCTGTTTTTTTAGTGCGCGCGCCCGGCTCTCTTAACCATCAAAGTTCCTCCTACTCAAAGATTTTATACTCGTTCCACCTTGCGGTTGGCAACTACCGACTTTATTTTCTGGAGCTACCCTGGTCAGACCTTGCACATACCTCTGTAATGTAAAATACTAAGAGGTATGCTGAATGTCGTTGATGTTAAGAGAAGTTAAAGGGAAGTCTTCTGGCTCTGACAGTTTTGAATATGAGTTACCAGTCACATAATCTCTTCAAACTTATGAAATACCTATATATGTCACATTCCCTACTACACATAGTAAAACAATAAGAATGAAAATTATTAAGAGAAACGATAGTATTTAGTACTTTGAGATAAGGTATATTCATGTCCATGATTTTATACAGTAAGCAGCAAGAGACGAATGAGCTCCACGAGAGCCTAGAATCAGGCGCGTTGTGGCGTTTAAATGGCCAAGGCAGCTGGAGAGGTGCAAACAGCCTCTGAGTGGCACATCCTGCGTCTGAAGCGATCAGAGTGAAGGAACGAATGGACGCAGCTGAGATGTAATGAAGGACGTGCCTCAATGTGTATGTTAGTAAACAAACTAAGTGACGGGTATTGGCTTTAACGGATATGGATAAACTGTTTTCTTGTTGGGACCTATTATATATGGTTGTGTGATCAATTAAAGAATAATTCAATAAGATCTTTAGTAATAGGTTCAGAATCTGGAAAATGTATTTGAACGAGACACTCAAAATATTATTGTGTCATATGATTAGTTAGATGTTTATTCTAGAACAATTAATACATTTAAAAACAAATGTGTTAAGGAGGGCACTGGATTACGGTAGTCTTTGCTGCACTATAAGTTACAGTGGAGTGGTGGTGTAATGGCTAACACATCTCCCTAATAAGCAAGGAGACCTTCGTTCAAGTTCCGACCTAGGTACAAATTTGGAGTTATTTCTTCAGCTTCCACCGTTATCATAGATAAGGGTGAGACTCAAATGTCTAGAGGTAAAATTTAATTACATCAAATCTTTAAATATTAATGAATTAATGAAATTCATATTTCAAGAGTCTTTTGAATTTCCAAATTTGACGGAATAAGAGGATAATTATCGCAGAATTCGGTCCGGGAAATGCAAATAATTGTCTCGTTTCTAAAATATGTTTCTGCTGCATGTACCCATACAAAACTGAATAGTGGATGGAAAATTCAGAGCACATGTAACCAGACGACGTGTACTAAGAGCCAAACTCGATGAGGAGTCAACAACAAGTGACGCAGTTGCCATATACGCAAATGACGTCTGTAATCGGGGAACCACAAGGGAAACACATTGCCTAGGACCATAAATTCCGCTGGTGAGTAACAGTGTTTCAAGCAAATATAATGTGTCAGTGTCTAGAGTTCTCAAAGAATGACTTTGAATTGCAAATGTGAAAATAAATAAATAATAAAAATAAATAGAGAATGTTATGGTGAACATCAATGCAACGCAGTACAGAGAAATGAAGTTCCTGTGTGAACTGTGAATAATGTGATTGTGCATTCTGTCTATTTTGTTTCTGTTTTGTGTAAACTGTGGAAAACCCCTCCATTGGATTTCTGTAGGGCGACCAACCAGCCACTAGAAAATAAGAGCGTAATATTCTACCATTCTTCATAAAATTTTGCAAAGTCAAACAATGGTTGGCTTATCATATTAGCACCTTCCATATACCTAATCAATATTAAGGAACTGATATTTATAGGCTTTGATATTGTGTTATGTTTTCAATGGTGTTTGTGTTCCGTGTCCTCAGCTCGTGGTCGTGCGGTAGCGTTCTCACTTCCCGCGCCGGGGTTCCTGGGTTCGATTCCCGGCGGGGTCAGGGATTTTCTCTGCCTCGTGATGACTGGGTGTTGTGTGATGTCCTTAGGTTAGTTAGGTCTAAGTAGTTCTAGGGGACTGGTGACCATAGATGGTAAGTCCCAAATTGCTCGGAGCCATTTGAATTTTTTTGTTTGTGTTCCATAATTCTCAATTAGAAGTAGTAATGATCTTAGAATGGTATGAAAGAACAAAAAGACACAAAATTCAAAGATTCTGTTAACGCAGTAAGTCGGATGTCTAAGAAAATCTGTTTATTACAAATTTAATGACGTGTCTCGAGAAATTAGACTCCGTGCTTAAAACTTCAAACCAATACAAATAGATTGATGAAAAAAATATAAAAAAGACCTAAATTGTGAAGCCTACTCTTAATAACCGTAATAACACGATCCTAGTATTTCCTAAATTGCTATTATATTTGTAGACTACACAATTTTGAAAAGAGATTATCGAGACGGTAGTGTAAGCTATCCTTTATTTCCAGATTTCAATTCATTTTCTTATTTTCCTGATTTACGTATTATGTCGTGCCTGCAGATATCAGTAGCATTCAGTAAGCTCAGACAATACTGCAGAACGCATAGCAGGGACTGAGACTAGTGTGTCACGCTGGCTGAAGAAGCTGCTGGATCACACAGCGATGCAGGTGGACGGTGGAGTGAGGTGCTGTGGCTAAGTATCGTGCAACGCACGGTACTTACGGACACCAAGCGTTTCTGCGCGAGTCTGGTATTTTTGTTTGAAAAGTATTTACCAACAGAAGCCACATTTTCCAATACAGATATTAATAGAAAGTCGTAAACAGATGCTTACAACAATATTACGACTCGAGGAAGCAGCCAATTATAGCAACAGATAAATAATGTTTAAGATAACAGAGTTATGCGAACAGCTACGATATTTCAAGACTGTAATTAAGGTTCTAGACTGTGCGCCGTGGTTGCTAGTCACCAAGCTCTCAATAAATAGATGGTTTTGAGCTAAACAATGATACTCTGTTACATTATTTTCACACAACGGTGTTTTGGTACCTAAACAAATCATAAGGGAGTCCATGAACTTTATTTCAACTAATAAAGCTTACCACTTGATAACATACAATTTGCAGGACAGAGATTTGCATTGTCAAAAGAATCCAATGGCTCTCGATACAGCTTGTGCGAGGGACATCAACTGCTTGAGTTCTGCGTCAAAGCGGATAGGAAAAAAATCTTGCACGATGACTCACTAAGATAATCATAAAGATGTAAGTCCCGAACGAAAAAGCATGGACACTCATACTGTTCGCCACTTATGCCATTCTCTACGGACTGAGCTACTTCTGGACGTTTAGTAAAAAGTGGGGGAGCGGGATCTTACCCTCTCTTTGTCCATCTCGTGATCCCCCTGTCCATCTTGTCTCCTTCTCTCTGGCCATTCTCTCCTCTCACTTTCCCCAGTCTGCTTCCTCCTCCTCCTCCTTCTCCTCGTCCTTCTTCTTCTGTTCCTTCCCTCTTCTTTCCTTCCTCTGTCCACATCCTTCTCTTTCCTCTCTCTGACCGTCACCACTCTTTCCCTTTCCCTACCCATCTCCTCCCCCCCACATCTCTCTATCCGTTTCCTCCTCCTGCCTCTCTCTCTGTCCCTCCCCTCTTCCCCCTATCTGTGTCCATTGCTCCTTCCCCCTGTGTGTCAATTTCTCTCCACGTTATCACCTCACCCTAACAAGAGGATGTCAGTTCCTACTCTCCCAATATTTCTTTCCATTTATTAATTATTATGTATACCAAGTTGGACCGCATACGGTCATGTCACATAGATTTCGCATATATTTAACACATTTCCATAGTGTTTTATACATGGTTCACTTGTATCCCTATCGAATTTCGCCCTGCAGTTTCGTTTCCATGTAGCTGAACGTTTATGACATCATATCACGGGAACTAAGAGACGCACATTGATATAATTTTGCAGGTACATTCAGTAGTATACGTGAATACTGTCTGCGAAATGTGTCGCGAATGCGTAGTATTAAAGAAGTAATAAATTAAAACGTCATGGATAACGCAGCAGTTTTAATGAGTGACCGGCGAAAATGTTGTAAGCGATAAACTTTTTTCTTTTCATCATTTTGTGGTGGCTGTCAACAAGAAAAAGTTTCATGGTTTCGAAATTGAGTGTGAAGTGCAACGAAGTACTTTCGTTCCCAAATACTGTATGAATAAATTCTGGGTATTTTCGCATTGTTGGCTCCACTTCTTTTTCACCCCATGCCTTTGACAGGGAGGAGAATATTCCCCAGCAGCGATTCTTTCTATGCAATAAGCGATATGTGTAGAACGTTTGGCTGTATCATTCCAGTGGTTCATTTGGCATTGTGAAAGAATGGCGATACCATGAGGACAACTGCTGTGTTGAGTGTGGTGTGAAATCACTAGGACAGAAACGACGTTTCCAGTTGCTTGGTGTGTTCTCACTGTGCTTTCAATCATTGAAACCTACACTGTCAAATATCTTCTCCTCTACCTTCAACTGAGTGCACCTTCCTCCGTACGTACGAGAGACGTTTCGAAAGTAAGTTTCATCATTATGTTTCACTCGGAAATTTTGTTTCCAAATGTATTATGCTGTAGCAGACACCTTACCCTCTGTACCAACAAAGGTACATCTTCCAGCAAGACTTGGTCTCCCACAGGCTGTGCGGATATACATATCTAGCCGATGAGGCACTGTGAAAGGATGGCGATATCACGAGGACTACTGCTCTGTTGAGTGTGGTGTGAAAGCACTAAGGCAGAGACGACGTTTCCAGTTGCTTAGTGTGTTCTCAATGTGCTTTCAATCATTGAAACCTACACTGTCAAACATCTTCACCTCTACCTTCAACTGAGCGCACCTTCCTCCGTACGTACGAGAGACGTTTCGAAAGTAAGTTTCATCATTATTTTTCACTTAGAAATTTTGTTTCCAAATGTATTATGCTGTAGCAGACACCTTATCCTCTGTACCAACAAAGGTACATCTTCCAGCAAGACTTGGTCTCCCACAGGCTATGCGGATATACATATCTAGCCAGTGAGGCACTGTGAAAGGATGGCGATATCACGAGGACTACTGCTCTCTTGAGTGTGGTGTGAAAGCACTAAGGCAGAGACGACGTTTCCAGTTGCTTAGTGTGTTCTCAATGTGCTTTCAATCATTGAAACATACACTGTCAAACATCTTCACCTCAACCTTCAACTGAGTGCACCTTCCTCCGTACGTACGAGAGACGTTTCGAAAGTAAGTTTCATCATTATTTTTCACTCGGAAATTTTGTTTCCAAATGTATTATGCTGTAGCAGACACCTTACCCTCTGTACCAACAAAGGTACATCTTCCAGCAAGACTTGGTCTCCCACAGGCTGTGCGGATATACATATCTAGCCGGTGAGGCACTGTGAAAGGATGGCGATATCACGAGGACTACTGCTCTCTTGAGTGTGATGTGAAAGCACTAAGGCAGAGACGACATTTTCAAGATATGTATGGATTTTTAATTCACTTTTTATACAATATATATTACAAAGCTAGACTGCACCCAGAAAGCATCCCTGGCAGAATAAAGAACAAAAAAAAGTCTTACGGACATGAGGCTGGAAATGTAAGATGTCTCAGTTACAGAGTATTTGTTAATTCATCGCACCTGTACCGCAAGATGTAGTTCACTGCATGCTGTGACTAGAGCAGCGTTAGATAAGGTGGGATCCTCTAAGCAAGCGAGAACATAGCACAACAGTGACTGACGCATATATTCTGCAACCGAATGGCTTCACAGGCAGAATGAATGCCTTGTTCCAGGATGTGTTCGTCCGGAATGGACTCTACATACACTGCTCGCTTTCAGATGACCACAGGTAAAAAATTGAAAAGCATTGAGGTCCAATGACTGAATATGTCATGCGATTCGACCACATCATCAGGGGTAGATGTCGTCGAGATATTTCCAAGTGGAAATGGGAAAATGTGCCGGAGAAGCATCTTGTAGCAGCCTCCTTACCCTCCGTACCAACAAAGGTACATCTTCCAGCAAGATAGGGTCTGCCACAGGCTGTGCAAATATACGTATCTTGCTGGAGAGACATTGTGAAAGGATTGTGATACCACGAGGACAACGGCTCTCTTCAGTGTGGTGTGACAGCACTAAGGCAGAGACGACGTTTACAATTGTGTGGTGTGTTCTCAGTGTGCTTTCAATGACTGAAACCTACACTGTCTAATATCTTCACCTCTACCTTCAACTGCGTGCACCTTCCTCGGAACGTACGAGGGACGTTTCGAAAGTTTCTCATTCTTCTTCACTAGGAAATTTTACTGCCAAAAACAAATACTCCACAGCATCATGAACTATACACCTTTCACTACTTTTTGGACATAGTCGCCACCGACATTGAGCTATTCGTGGCAGCCTAAAACCAGTTTAAAGAAACCGGTCAGGTAAAGCTCTGTGTCCTTTGATGTAAGAAATTGTTGCGCAGCCTGGTCCATCTCAGCATTGGTTTCGAAGTGACGTCCCGAGAGTGTCGCTTTCAATGCAAGGAACAGGTGAAAGTCATCCTCCACACTGTGCCTTTCTTCTCTGAACATGCAACACCAGCGACCAATCATTTTACAAGACATAACCTTTTCACCAGCCACGGTCTGTAGGCAGTCATGAATGACGGTCACACTAGTCCCATGTGCCCATTCATATCGGATAACAGCGTGCACTTCTATCGCCAACCACGTTGTCAGTATACGATCGTCTGCCATTGTGATGTAGACACCAATAACGTCGAACAAGTATGTCTGCTGCCATACTCTCTTCTTCCGCGCTCTGTGCATTCGTTATTATTCCTCCGCTGACGCCCATTCCGTTGCTGAACCAGCAACGGGTGTGGCTTCATATGTTTGTCATTTGTGTCACCTGGTGTACCAACCTCTTTTTCAAAAACGACGATGAGACGTACTTTCGGAAAGCCCATAGTACTTCTGGTCATATGTTTAAATTGCCGTTTTTACCCCCTATATCCCCGGGATAGTTTCTTGCAGTTTGCCCCCTTTCGGCAAAATCATCCTCATACTACCAGGGTGTGCCGCAATTAAAAGCGAAAACTGCCATAGGCGACAGTAATAGATAGTAAAATCAGAAACCTTCCACAGCTCAAGGGTCCGCAAACACACTATTTGCGACACAATGGCGAATGGTGAAGTTATTATCTGCAACTGAATATTGTATAAGATGTTGTTCTACACTCCTGGAAATTGAAATAAGAACATCGTGAATTCATTGTCCCAGGAAGGGGAAACTTTATTGACACATTCCTGGGGTCAGATACATCACATGATCACACTGACAGATCCACAGGCACATAGACACAGGCAACAGAGCATGCACAATGTCGGCACTCGTACAGTGTATATCCACCTTTCGCAGCAATGCAGGCTGCTATTCTCCCATGGAGACGATCGTAGAGATGCTTTATGTAGTCCTGTGGAACGGCTTGCCATGCCATTTCCACCTGGCGCCTCAGTTGGACCAGCGTTCGTGCAGGATGTGCAGACCGCGTGAGACGACGCTTCATCCAGTCCCAAACATGGTCAATGGGGGACAGACCCGGAGATCTTGCTGGCCAGGGTAGTTGACTTAAACCTTCTAGAGCACGTTGGGTGGCACGGGATACATGCGGACGTGCATTGTCCTGTTGGAACAGCAAGTTCCCTTGCCGGTCTAGGAATGGTAGAACGATGGGTTCGATGACGGTTTGGATGTACCGTGCACTATTCAGTGTCCCCTCGACGATCACCAGACGTGTACGGCCAGTGTAGGAGATCGCTCCCCACACCATGAAGCCGGGTGTTGACCCTGTGTGCCTCGGTCGTATGCAGTCCTGATTGTGGCGCTCACCTGCACGGCGCCAAACACGCATACGACCATCATTGGCACCAAGGCAGAAGCGACTCTCATCGCTGAAGACGACACGTCTCCATTCGTCCCTCCATTCACGCCTGTCGCGACACCACTGGAGGCGGGCTGCACGATGTTGGGGCGTGAGCGGAAGACGGCCTAACGGTGTGCGGCACAGTAGCCCAGCTTCATGGAGACGGTTGCGAATGGTCCTCGCCGATACCCCAGGAGCAACAATGTCCATAATTTGCTGGGAAGTGACGGTGCGGTCCCCTACGGCACTGCGTAGGATCCTACGGTCTTGGCGTGCATCCGTGCGTCGCTGCGGTCCGGTCCCAGGTCGACGGGCACGTGCACCTTCCGCCGACCACTGGCGACAACATCGATGTACTGTGGAGACCTCACGCCCCACGTGTTGAGCAATTCGGCTGTACGTCCACCCGGCCTCCCGCATGCCCACTATACGCCCTCGCTCAAAGTCCGTCAACTGCACATATGGTTCACGTCCACGCTGTCGCGGCATGCTACCAGTGTTAAAGACTGCGATGGAGCTCCGTATGCCACGGCTAACTGGCTGACACTGACGGCGGCGGTGCACAAATGCTGCGCAGCTAGCGCCATTCGACTGCCAACACCACGGTTCCTGGTGTGTCCGCTGTGCCGTGCGTGTGATCATTGCTTGTACAGCCCTCTCGCAGTGTCCGGAGCAAGTATGGTGGGTCTGACACACCGGCGTCAATGTGTTCTTTTTTCTATTTCCAGGAGTGTACTTGAAATGTAAGTTTTTCATTAGGTTCCCATCTATCTGACTCAAATTTTAGCCACGGTCCATGGCTGGGGAATGTGACAGGCGAACGATGGACCACTAGCACCAATTATTGCTCATGGAAGGCGGCATCTAACGTGCCAACGAGATTCAATATGGATTGCTCGAGTCGGGCTTGCTACATCAGTTACCCACCGGACTTTGCTGTAGGGAATCATCTCAAAAGTAAAGTGTACATCTCTCCCTTTGAATTGGGGCAGCGGATTGTACAGCATCGTCAAAATTAATAGATTATCCGGTGGTGTTTCAAAGAACTCGTAACACTACAGTTAGGTGTATTGCATCCAAATACGTGGACGACATGGGGAACACTTGCTATAACAGCTATAAGGGTAATGTTTTACAGAAACTCGAAATTTAGGACGAACTTCAGCGAGAGATGCTTTTAACCATTTCCACAACGGAACTCTGTATCTAAATCTTGCACAAAACCCAAAGATACTCTGGTCGTGTGTAGAATACAGCAGCGGCAATACTTAATCAGTACCTTCACTTCGCAATACCAGTAGTAGTGCTATTGATGGCCAGCCGCGGTGGTCTCGCAGTTCTAGGCGCTCAATCCGGAGCCGCGCGACTGCTACGGTCGCAGGTTCGAATCCTGCCTCGGGCATGGATGTGTGTGATGTCCTTAGGTTCCTTAGGTTTAAGTAGTTCTAAGTTCTAGGGGACTGATGACCTCAGCAGTTGAGGCCCACAGTGCTCAGAGCCATTTGAACCATTTGAACTATTATTGGCAGCGCCGCTAAAATGCAGTTATGAAATACAGATTGCCGAAATTCCTTCACCAAAGGAAACGAAGTAAATATTCCAGAATTCGAATCTAGAACGACATCAAACATTAGTAACTTGACAGTAGATATCCTTAGTGTGGCAAAGCAGCTCAAATTACTCAATAAAGGCAAGGTCTTCGGTCCAGATACTATACCAGTCAGGTTCCTTTCAAAGTATGTAGATACAGTAGCACCATTCTTAGTCGACAGCTGAATACCTAAAGACAACAAAGTTTGCACACTTCTCACCAATAACTAAGACGTGAAATAGAAGTAATCCACTGAATTATTGACCCATATGCTAACGTCGATGTGCAGTAGCATTTTGGAACGTATCCTGTGCTCTAAGTATCTGAATTACCGGGAAGAACAAGAGTAACTGAGAAACAGCCAACACTGATTTATAAAATATATTTCTTGTGAAACACAACTAGAACAGTTCTATTGACAGGGGTTGTCAAATTGATTCGTTGTTTTTATGTTTCCAAAAGGCTTTTGACGCCGTTCCTCACAAGCAATTTCTAATAAAATTCCTTGCCTATGTCCCGCATCTCGTGGTCGTGCGGTAGCGTTCTCGCTTCCCACGCCCGGGTTCCCGGGTTCGATTCCCGGCGGGGTCAGGGATTTTCTCTGCCTCGTGATGGCAGGGTATTATGTGATGACCTTACGTTAGTTAGGTTTAAGTAGTTCTAAGTTCTAGGGGACTGATGAGCATCGATGTTAAGTCCCATAGTGCTCAGAGCCAGAGCCTTGCCTATGGAGTATCGTCTCAGTTGTGCGACTGAATCCGGGATTTCTTGTCAGAAAGGCCACACTTCGTAGTAACTAACGGAAAGTCATAGAGTAAAACAGGAGTAATATCTTGCTTCGCCAAGGAAGTATTAAAGGCCCTGTAGTGTTCCTCATCTACATAAACGATTTAGGAGACAATCTGAGTAGCACTCAGAGATTCTTTCCCGATAATGCTGTCATTTGCTCTCTTACAAAGCTATAACGTGATAAAAAAAGTTGGAAAATGATTTATACAACATATCTGCGTGGCGCGAAAGATGACAATTGATTGTAAATAATGACAAGGGTGAAGTCCTCCACATAAGTACTAAATGGAATCCGTTAAATTTCTGTTACACGATATATTACACAAATTTAAAGGCTGTCATTTCAACTAAATACTTACGAATTACAATTGCGAATAACTTAAATTGGCCGGTCAGCGGGGCCTAGCGGTTCTAGGCGTTTCAGTCTGGAACCGCGCGACCGCTACGGTTTCAGGTTCTAAGCCTGCCTCGGGCCTGGATGTGTGTGATGTCCTTAGGTTAGTTATGTTTAAGTAGTTCTAAGTTCTAGGGGACTGATGACCTCAGATGCTAAGTCCCATAGTGCTCAGAGCCATTTGAACCATTTTTGAACTTAAATTGGAACGATCACGTAAATAATGTTGAGGGGAAAGCAAACCAGAGACTGCGATTTACTAAAGAAACACTTAGAAAATGCAACAGATCTCTTAAAGAGACTGCCTACACTACGCTCGGTCGCCCTCTTCTGAAGTATTGCTGCATTAGTTACGCCTGGCGGGGGACATCGGAAAAGTCCAACGAACGGTAGCTCGTTTTGTATTGTAGCGAAATAGGGGATAGGGTGCAGTAGGTACGGTACGCGAACTGGGATGGCAAGCATGAAAACAAAAGCGTTTTTCGTTGCAGTAGGATCTTCTCATGACATTTCAATCACCAACTTACTCCTTAGAGTGTGAACATATTATGTTGACGCGCGCTTAGATAGGGAGAATGGCCAAAGGCTGTGGTTCTCCAACTACCCTCATTACAGCGCTGCCGGTCTGTTCATAGTGAGTTTTTATCGCGAGTGACACGTTGACGCTTCCCTAGACTCTTTGTCCCAACAAAAACCAAGCATTTTTCATGATTTTAAAATTTTAAACACCGTAAAGCTATACAGCTTGTCAACATTTTTCTATTTTTCGTAAGTTGGACTGGAAGTACAGTAGCTATGGATGCCTACACTTTATGACTGTATAGGCGAAGGTACATACCGTAATGTTGTTTCTCTTTGCGTTCCGTCTCCTATGTTTGATGCAGTACTGTGGACATCTTTCCCCGCCGATTGCGATGGATGGCTATACCTTCGTGAGACAGTTAGCCACATCTTAAAACTTTGTTTATTTTTTGTTTTGTTTTGAGGGAAATTCATATTTTTTACAGATACAAAATACGTACGGTCCCAAGATTGGTGCTGTAAAAGGCAAATGGAGACAAGAAGACTTCAAATTGCTATTCACAAACTAATAAATGACAGTTTTCAGTAAGAAAGGGTTCTATAGAGTTTAACACTGCAAGAAAAACCGTAGAGCTAAATATAAAAACGAATTGCATTTCAAACACTCAAACACATCAGTGGGTCCATGCTCTTGTTTGGGTTTAACCAGTGGCAACGACTTGTATGATTTCTATAATTTTCTATACAAAACTTATCTGTAACAAATAGTTTCATAAAAACATCAGCGATGTGTACACGTAGACTGAAGAGACGAATGAAAATACGAACCAAGGCGGAGATTCGAACTAAGATCTCCTGCTCACTAGGCAGATGCACTTAGCACTATGCGACCCTGACGCAGTGGCTTTGCACGACTGCACCGACTACCAGAGCACGCCTCCCTTGTCAATCAAAATTGCCGTTTCCCCATATACTTGAGCAGCATTGCAGAGACTCTCCAACTGAGAGTACCAAGTGGACTGAGGCGTTAATGGGAATTTGGACCGAGGAGCGAGGAGTACGTGCAGGTGAGCAATGCCACTGTGCCAGGGCAGGGTAGTAGATAGGACATCTTCCTAATGAGCAGCATACCTGGGTTCTAATCTCAGCCTTCCTCCAAATTTTCATTCGTGGCTTCAGACTGCATATACACATCATACACTCCTGGAAATTGAAATAAGAACGCCGTGAATTCATTGTCCCAGGAAGGGGAAACTTTATTGACACATTCCTGGGGTCAGATACATCACATGATCACACTGACAGAACCACAGGCACATAGACACAGGCAACAGAGCATGCACAATGTCGGCACTAGTACAGTGTATATCCACCTTTCGCAGCAATGCAGGCTGCTATTCTCCCATGGAGACGATCGTAGAGATACTGGATGTAATCCTGTGGAACGACTTGGCATGCCATTTCCACCTGGCGCCTCAGTTGGACCAGCTTTCGTGTTGGACGTGCAGACCGCGTGAGACGACGCTTCATCCAGTCCCAAACATGCTCAATGGGGGACAGATCCGGAGATCTTGCTGGCCAGGGTAGTTGACTTACACCTTCTAGAGCACGTTGGGTGGCACGGGATACATGCGGACGTGCGTTGTCCTGTTGGAACAGCAAGTTCCCTTGCCGGTCTAGGAATGGTAGAACGATGGGTTCGATGACGGTTTGGATGTACCGTGCACTATTCAGTGTCCCCTCGACGATCACCAGAGGTGTACGGACAGTGTAGGAGATCGCTCCCCACACCATGAAGCCGGGTGTTGGCCCTGTGTGCCTCGGTCGTATGCAGTCTTGATTGTGGCGCTCACCTGCACGGCGCCAAACACGCATACGACCATCATTGGCACCAAGGCAGAAGCGACTCTCATCGCTGAAGACGACACGTCTCCATTCGTCCCTCCATTCACGCCTGTCGCGACATCACTGGAGGCGGGCTGCACGATGTTGGGGCGTGAGCGGAAGACGGCCTAACAGTGTGCGGGACCGTAGCCCAGCTTCATGGAGACGGTTGCGAATGGTCCTCGCCGATACCCCAGGAGCAACAGTGTCCCTAATTTGGTGGGAAGTGGCGGTGCGGTCCCCTACGGCACTGCGTAGGATCCTACGGTCTTGGCGTGCATCCTTGCGTCGCTGCGATCCGGTCCCAGAGCGACGGGCACGTGCACCTTCCGCCGACCACTGGCGACAACATCGATGTAGTGTGGAGACCTCACGCCCCACGTGTTGAGCAATTCGGCGGTACGTCCACCCGGCCTCCCGCATGCCCACTATACGCCCTCGCTCAAAGTCCGTCAACTGCACATACGGGTCACGTCCACGTTGTCGCGGCATGCTACCAGTGTTAAAGACTGCGATGGAGCTCCGTATGCCACGGCAAACTGGCTGACACTGACGGCGGCGGTGCACAAATGCTGCGCAGCTAGCGCCATTCGACGGCCAACACCGCGGTTCCTGGTGTGTCCACTGTGCCGTGAGTGTGATCATTGCTTGTACAGCCCTCTCGCAGTGTCCGGAGCAAGTATGGTGGGTCTGACACACCGGTGTCAATGTGTTCTTTTTTCCATTTCCAGGAGTGTAGATGTTTGAGACTTGAAAGGTCTCTGTAACCATACTCATATAGCTTCGTTTCAATAAAAACGTGTTAAGATTGTTGGATACTCTTTTAATACTATTTCCTCTTTGTCTCCAATGTTTTTTGGCCAGCTGGCGATCTATCCCTTGCGTGTGTGGCTACCTACGCCTGATACAAGATTGAGATGACCAAGTGATAAATAATTTTAAAATATGAAACTTCCTAGCAGATTAAAACTGTGTGCCGGACCGAGACTCGAACTCGGGACTTTTGCCTTTCGCAGGCAAGTTCCCGATCTCGAGTCTCCGTCCGGCACACAATTTTAATCGGCCAGGAAGTTTCATATCAGCACACACTCCGTTGCAGAGTGAATATCTCATTCTGGTAACATCCCCAGGCTGTGGCTAAGCCATGTCTCCGCAATATCCTTTCTTTCAAGTGTGCTAGTTCTACAAGGTTCGCAGGCGAGCTTCTGTAAAGTTTGGAAGGTAGAAGACGAGATACTGGCAGAAATAAAGCTGTGAGGGCGAGGCCGCAGTCGTGCTTGGATAGCTGAGATGGTAGAGCACTTGCTAGCAAAAGGCAAAGGTCTGGAGTTCGAGTCTCGGTCGGGCATACGGTTTTAATCTTCCAGGAAGTTTCACTCCGCTGCTGAGTAAGAAACCTCATTCTGGAAATTTTAAAATATCGTAGTTAATTTGAAATTTCGTATAACTATGTGAAACATGTCACATTTTATTTTCAAAAATATATAAAGCAATACATAAAAAATTTCCAGTTTTTTTGGTGTACTAGGGTTTGAAATTGGCATATGAAAAACTCATGACCATGTACCACTGTTTTACCCTGCAGTTTAAATTTCATCTCGTTGTGTTACGTGGCAGTCACATATGTCGCAACAGTTACTTTCGCGCTTAAGTTTAGCACACCAATGTGTTTCATACCAAACGTAAGATTTTGAAACGCGTTATTAATGTAGAATATGAACAGATTTGCATCGAAGCATTCCAACGTGCCGCTGTGTGCGAGTCTTCTACAGTCACTAAAATTTTTTTCAGAATTTAGCTTGTCGAGAATATTTCAAGGGATGGACAGTTTATTTTGGCATTCATGCAGCATACAAAGTTGCACAGTCCTATTAGAATTCCTTAACTGACGAAACGGAGAATTATATTGTGCTGCATGAACATTGTAAAAGCTTCGACCTTTCCAGAGAAATCTTGCGGACAGTATGGGAGCACGTTGCTTAGCGTGCACTGCCGCATTATTAAGAACCACATCCCGTCTTTTGTAATGTCCGAAGGGCAATCGTGAATCACGATGACTACAGCCTAATTATTGTCTTGAAATAAAAGTGTCGGTTCTACTCGACATATTGCGTATTCCTTTCAGTTGTTTTCTGTATTACGCTGTTGCAGTTCTTTATGTGTACAGTTCAAATTTCATCAGGCTATGTTACGTGACAGTGATACGCCTTGTAAAAGTTGATTTCGCCTTTATGTTTTGCTAACCAGTGTGTTTCACATCACACGTAAGGTTCTAAAACGCGTTGTGAATATGACATACAAAAAGATTTACATTGATGGCATTCCGGCGTAAACTGTGTGCCCATCTTCCTAAGGCGCTATTTTTTTCAGACTTTAACTTTTCGAGATTATTTGAAAGCATTTGCTGTTTATTTTACCATTAATTCAGCACACAAACCTTCGCAGTCCTGTTGGAATTCCTTAGTGTCTGATAACTACAATATTTTGAATACCGAAAGGAAATAAAGAACTGTATCGTGCTGCAAAAATAGTGTAAAAGCTTCAACGGTGCCAGAGCAATAGAGTCAAGCCAACAGAAAATGGAGTGAAATCGTGCTACATTTGGCCATGCATTCGGTGGCAGTTTACTGCGGACCTCATAACTCTGGGGCTGTCGATGCCAGGAAACAGTGCTGTCGTGTTTCAAATGGCCGTACAAGCGTCTCGCTGACGTCCGCCGTGATTCATGCCGCCCCCGTAAAGCCACCGCAGAGCGACAGCAACAAAAGGCCGGCGATAAACCTGCTGCACGCGAGCCGGCCGCACCCGGAATACCAAACGGCGAAATTGCTGCCGGCGTTCCGCGCTGCTGCCGCGTTCTCCAAACTGTGTGCCGGTTTCTTCCCACCTACGCCGGGTTAACTGACTGCGCCGACAGGAACGCGTTCTGCAGGTGCCGGCGAAATTACAAAATACCTGGATCGGGCGAAAACTGAGCCTCGTAATGAAAATAAACAAGGCGTTAAATTCTTCACGGCCGCTCCCGTGGTACCAGCAGTACCCGCATAAAAGAAAGCTTCATCAATGCAGGTATCGCCTATGCAGCTAATAAAAGCGTTTTTTTTCTTCCTTTTACCACACGCATTGCTTTTCACTGTTTCAAAATTCGGCCACTTGTCTAGAAACTAAACATATTCTGACAATTTTTTCGTGAGATGCAGCTTATTTATCAAACCCTGGGAAACTTTTTGCTTCTTGCGTCCATTCTTCCTTTTCTTCTTGCATGTGCTTCCGTTATCACGGTATACATTTCATAACAAATATCTCTCTCCAGTATCAATCTCCGTAGGACAGGGTCAGATAATTTCGGAAAAAAGTGTTGTGCACTTAGTTAACAAAAGTCACGAGATACCATCTAACATCGTGTGGGACTTCCTTATACTCGGCCTGGTGCAGCAGCCCGTCCCGTCATCGTCTCAAAAAGTCGTTGAAAGTCCTCTGCGAAGGTACTGTGCTTTTATGGTATCCATACCGTCCATGAAGCAAAAGTGTTACTGGTGCAGGATTTTGTGAACTAAATGACCTCTCGATTGTGTCACAAATGTTTGATAGAAATGTCGTGCGATCTTTGTGGCCAAATCATTCGCTCGAACTGTTATCGAAATCAATTGAAATCATTTACGCCACCGTGAGATGGCGTATTGTCATCCACATAACTTCCATTGTTGTTTACGAACATTAAGTCTGTGAAAGGGTCACCACATAGCCGAAAACTAGCATTTCCCGTCAATGACTGGTACAGTTGGACTAGAGCACCCAGTCCTTTATGGGGCTATCACCAGGTGGCACAATGCCTTGTTGACAATTTGCGTACATCAAAATACAATGAAGTCCAGACTATTAGCTGCTTACAGGCGTTGATAAATATCAACAGCGGCAGTTGAAAATGTTTGCCTCGACGGGAACTCGCACCCGTGATCTCCTGCTTACATGGCAGACGCTTTTTCCGACTGAGCCATCAAGGACTCAGAGGATCGTGAAACTGCAGAGATTTATCTCTGGCGCGCTCCCCGTGAGACCTGCACTTCCAAATTACTGTCCACACACTAAATTTGTAGTGCCCCTGCCCACTAAACTCATTACTCGCGGCAATCAATCAACCGATTCCCGTTAAGAGTTTGAGCAATGTGAGTGCATCCGCACTCCAGTCCCGGTCGGGGTACACAATTTCAGCGGTCCCCGTTGATATTTATTAATGCATGTAACCAGTTAAAGGTTTGCATTTCGTTGTAATTTCATTCTTCGAGAGCTGAAATATCACCAATGGTATCCGTTCCTTCGAACATATCCGAAAGAACAGATACTACCTTCATATAGATAAGGTTTACCGGCCAATGATCTTCTTCAGTGTGGATGCACTCACATTGCTCAACTCTTACGGGAATCGGTAGATTGATTGCCGCGAGTAAAGACAATAGTCGGCAGGGGCACTACACAACTGTAGTGTGTGGACAGTAAGATGTAAATGGGGGTCTCACGGGAGTGTGCCAGAGATAAGTCCCTGCAGTCGCACTACCCTCTGTGTCCTCGATGGCTCAGTGGGATAGAGCGTCTGCCATGTAGGCAGGAGATCTCGGATGCGTGCCCCGATCGGGGCCCACATTTTCAACTGTCCCCGTTGATACTTATCAACGCCTGTAAGCAGCTAAAGTTCTGGATTTCTTTGTAATCTCATTCTTTGAGAGCTGCAAGATCACCAATGGTATCTGTTCTTTCAAACATGCCCTAAAGACCAGATACCATCTTCATATATTTGGGTACATCGTTTTGTTGGATCTGCGCCACACTCGAACGCTACCATCAGCTCTTCCTATCTGAAAATGGCACTCATCTGTCCAGGCCACTATTTCCAGTCGTCTTAAATCACGAGCCCAGGATAGGCGCTGAAGGCGATGTCGTGTTGCTAGCAAAGACACTCACATAGGTCAACAGCTGACGTAGCCCATTAGCGCCAAATTTCGGCGCACTGTCTACATCTCTACATCTACATCCATACTCCGCAAGCCACCTGACGGTGTGTGGTGGAGGGTACCCTGAGTACCTCTATCGGTTCTCCCTTCTATTCCAGACTCGTATTGTACGTGGAAAGAAGGATTGTCGGTAAGCTTCTGTGTGGGCTCTAATCTCTCTGATTTTATCCTCATGCTCTCTTCGCGATATATACGTAGGGGGAGCAATATACTGCTTGACTCTTCGGTGAAGGTATGTTCTCGGAGCTTTAACAAAAGCCCGTACCGAGCTACTGAGCGTCTCTCTTGCAGAGTCTTCCACTGGAGTTTATCTATCATCTCCGTAACGCTTTCGCGATTACTAAATGATCCTGTAACGAAGCGCGCTGCTCTCCGTTGGATCTTCTCTATCTCTTCTGTCAACCCTATCTGGTGCGGATCGCACACTGCTGAGCAGTATTCAAGCAGTGGGTGAACTACCGTACTGTAACCTACTTCCTTTGTTGTCGGATTGCATTTCCTTAGGATTCTTCCAATGAATCTCAGTCTGGTATCTGCTTTACCGACGATCAACTTTATATGATCATTCCATTTTAAATCACTCCCAATGCGTATTCCCAGATAATTTATGGAATTAACTGCTTCCAGTTGCTGACCTGCTATTTTGTAGCTAAATGATAAGGGACCTATCTTTCTATGTATTCGCATCACATTACACTTGTCTACATTGAGATTCAATTGCCATTCCGTGCACCATGCGTCAATTCACTGCAGATCCTCCTGCATTTCAGTACAATTTTCCATTGTTGCAACCTCTCGATACACCACAGCATCATCCGCAAAAAGCCTCAGTGAACTTCCGATGTCATCCACCAGGTCATTTATGTATATTGTGAAATAGCAACGGTCCTATGACACTCCCCTGCGGCACACCTGAAATCACTCTCACTTCGGAAGACTTCTCTCCATTGAGAATAACATGCTGCGTTCTGTTATCTAGGAACTCCTCAATCCAATCACACAACTGATCTGATAGTCCGTATGCTCTTACTTTGTTCATTAAACGACTGTGGGGAACTGTGTCAAACGCCTTGCGGAAGTCAAGAAACACGGCATCTACCTGTTAACGCGTGTCTAAGGCCCTCAGAGTCTCGTGGACGAATAGCGCGAGCTTGGTTTCACACGACCGTCTTTTTCGAAACTCATGCTGATTCCTACAGAGTAGATTTCTAGTCCCCAGAAAAGACATTATACTGCCCTAACGGATACGTTCGGCATACGTCCCACATTGATTTCTGCAATTATTGCACGCATTGTTTCTTGTCTGTCAACACTGACAACTCTACGCAAGCTCCGAAGCTGTCGGTCAAGTGAAGACCGTCGGAATCTGCGTTGCTCCTAGTGAGAGGCAATGACTGAAATTTGGTATTGTCGGCACTCTGTGGATACCGGAATACCGAATTTCTTAACGGTTTCGAAATGGAATGCCCCATCGCTGTTCCTTGTTCAAAGTCTGTTAGTTCCCGCCGTGTGGCCGTAATCACATCGGAAACCGTTTCACGAGAAGCAACAGCGTACAAATGACGGCTCCACCAATGCTCCGCTGTGTACGTGATTCTACCGCCATCTGTATACGTACTTATCGCTATACCATGACGTTTATAACTTAAGTGCAAGCTCCGAAGCTGTCGGTCAAGTGAAGACCGTCGGAATCTTCGTTGCTCCTAGTGAGAGGCAATGACTGAAATTTGGTATTGTCGGCACTCTGTGGATACCGGAATACCGAATTTCTTAACGGTTTCGAAATGGAATGCCCCATCGCTGTTCCTTGTTCAAAGTCTGTTAGTTCCCGCCGTGTGGCCGTAATCACATCGGAAACCGTTTCACGAGAAGCACCAGCGTACAAATGACGGCTCCACCAATGCTCCGCTGTGTACGTGATTCTACCGCCATCTGTATACGTACTTATCGCTATCCCATGACATTTATAACTTAAGTGCATTGGAAGAGAGCTGTTTTACACTCCAACGTTTGTGACAGCACACTTTGCGGAAATACAATGTGAACTACGAAGGAAAATAAACCGGATGTAATTTTGAATCAAAACAACGGTGTAATTCGGACTGGCAACAATGTACCTTTTCGTAGGGAGCACTAATTTAACTTTGGCAGTGTAGTGTATTGGCTGTAAGTGAATGCTTATTGTCATCACCACCTATGTTCGATGTCAACATTCAGTAACCACTCATAGACGGTAGGTGGCAGCACAAGTAACGGAATATTTATGAAGTGTGACCGATGGATGCGGAAAAAAGTGCAGTGATTGGCGTAGTGCGGAAGGGAGCTATTTATCTGATGTCCAAACGTAAATGATCATTTCCCTTTTGGCCAAGGGTGGACGCATTTCCGAAGCAGTTAGGTTTGTAAACTGTTCGCGTGCCACCGTGTTTTAAACATACGGTGCACGTCGAAATGTCGCTATCCAAATGGCTTTGAGGCAACTGTGGAGCAACACGGGTTATAGATAGCTGCGGAGATGTCTACGGGCAAGTGCACTTGCAACTATTGAGCAACTGACGGCCCAGACGAAACAAGGGGCTACCAACAGTGTCTTCTCAAAGACTCTTCAGCGGACATTTCTGCGTATGAGCCTTAGCAGCAGGCGCTTGGTTCATGCACCCATACCGAACGTTGTTTATCGGCGACGAAGACTGAAATTTGCACGCCGACAACACATCTGGACGTCCACCGAGTGGTAAAAAGTGACCTTTTCTGGTGAGTCATGTTATATCCCCCATAGGTATGAAACATCTGAAACCAAACCTCGGAAGTTTACAGGCCGGAGGAGGGTGCGTTGTGGCCTGGGGAATGTTTTCGTAGCGTTCGCTAGATGATCTCATCGTTCTGGGAGGCACATTGGATCAAAACAAGTATACATCTGTCCTTGGGGACCATATCCACTCCAACATTCAGTTTGTTTTCCTCGGCACGATGGCATCGATTAGCAAGACAGTGTAACGTGTCACACAGCTCGCAGTATACGGGCATGATTCGAAGAGCACCGGGCTGTGTTTACCGTACTCCCCTGGCCACCATACTCCCCGGATTTACACTCAATCGAGAAACTGTGACACCATCCCTGTCGGGCTGTTCGTGCCAGGGCTCCTCAGCCGTGAAACAGGATAGCTGGCCACAGCACTGGCTCCACAGGCATACCAGTACCTTCACGTAACCCATTAACATTCTTCTTCCAGTTCTCGCAAAAGCCCGCATTGGAAAAGGTGGTTTTCAGGCTTTTGACAGGTGGTCACATTAATGTCACGCACAGTGTACAATTGATATCACTCTCTGTATCGTAGGCTCTGACAATGTCTAGCCCACGTAATAACAATATGAATGTTAAAATACTACAGCGGTACACTCAAATTGTATTGGACAAAGTAATTTCAAGATATACTGAACAAAACAGTACGCCTTCGTCACTAAGTGGTCAGCGCTGGTGGCTGTCATCCGGAGGTCCTGGTTCGATTCCCGGTGCTGCCAGTGACTTTTTGCGCGCTGACAGGATGGGCAGTGGGTGCACTCAGTCTCCCTGAGACCAACTGAGAAGCACCTCAACCGATTAGTAGCGGTTCCAATGTCAAGATGCCCAACAACGTCCTGAAGAGCGGTGTGCTGAATACAAGCCCCTCCAGACTACATCCGACAACATCAGTGGCTGACGATGACACGGCGGCCGGTCGAGCCCTATTGGCCGCTCTAGAGCCTGAATACGGAGTTATTTTTACACTGGGCAAAACAGATAACTTAAAATCTTGAATATTTACGGCTTTTTCTTTAACAGGTGAAGATGGAGGAGTCAAGACACACAGAGGGTGAAAATAAAATGAAGGATACCGTAGGAAAAGTCAGGTTTCTTGAAATGACAATCAGGGAAGCTTTTCCATTAAGTACATTAGATAAAAAGACTGAAAAATTTACTATGAAACAAAGAATTGACCATGAATCCAGCTTTACGAAATAATAACATTTTGTCTGAGAACATTCATTAATGAACTGGAATTAGTATTGTAAGAACATGATAAAAATTTAGGTAACGAGATCATGACTTTGAGAGAAGATGAGTTCTTAAATATATTGTACGAATAAGGAGAGCAGCTGAAAGGAAATCATAGGTTCAATACAAGAAAACTGAACGCGAACGTGTAAACACATAAGTACTTAAGGCTGAAGACAGCTGAAACGCAGAGCTTGAAGCGAGTAGCAAGTTTCAGCAAAGATCAAGGTGACTGATTCTTTGGTAAACTATGTGAGCTGATGGATTAGCGCAAGTTCCTAGCCTTCACGAGCCAAGTGCTGTTCTCTTGTAGCAAAAATGACTCTCCATACTAATTGCTGTGCCAATAACCCTATCATGGAAAGGGATAAACTTCATAAAAATGACTTTCTTACACTTTGGAAACTTATTACTTTTATTTTATTTATTTATTTATTTATTTTTTTTTGAGTCATCAGTCTTCTTATTGATTTGAAGCGGCGCAGCAGGAATTCCTCTCCTGTGATAAATTCTTTATCTCAGAGCTGCACTTGCAACCTGCGTCTTCAATTACTGCAGCATGTATTCTAATCTCTGTCTTCCTCTACAGTTTTTACTCTCCATAACTCTTCTAGTATCATGGAAGTAATTCCGCGATATCTTAACAGATGTCATATCATCCTGTCACTGGTTCTTATCAGTGTTTTCCATATATTCTTTCCCTCGCCGATTCTTTGGAGCACCTCCTCATTTCTTAGGTTTTGTCCATCTAATTTTCAGTATACTCTTGTAGCATCACATCTCAAATGCTCCGATCCTCTTGTGTTCTGCTTTTCCCACAGTTCATGTTTCAGTACCATACAATACTGTGCTCAAAACGTACATTCTGAGAAACTTCTCCCTCAAAAGAAGTCCTATATTTGGTATCTATCCTTGGCGAGGAATGCCCTTTTTGCCGGTACCAGACTAATTTTCAAGTCCTCCTTGCTTCGCCCATCGTAGATTAGCTTTCTGCCTGTGCAGCTAGGTGACAAAGAATCTTCGTTAGCACCACTCTGATGTTAGGTTTCTCGCTGCTGTCATTTCTGCTACTTCTCATTATTTTCATCGTTCTTACATTTGCTCTTAATCCATACTCTGTATTCAATAATCTGTTCAGTCCATTCACAGATACTGTAATTCTTCTTCACTTTCGCTGAGGATAGCGATGTCATTGATATCCTTTCACCTCGAATTTTAAGCCCACTCTTGAACCTTTCTTTAATTTCCGTATTTCTTCGATGTATAGCTTTAACAAAAGGGGCGAAAAGCTGTATTCATGTTTTACATCCTTTTAAATCCGAGCATTTTGTTCTTGGTTTTCAGTGTTATTGTTCCCTCTTGGTTGCTGTAAATTTGTATATCACCCGTCTTTCCCTATAGCTTACCCCCGTCTTTCTTAGAATTTCGAACAGACATTATCGAACGATTCTTCCATGTCGATCCTATGAGAGAGACTTGATCTTTCTTCAGATTTGCTTCCATTGTCAACCGAACGTCAGAGCTGTCGCTCTGATGCCTTTATTTTTCATATAGCCAAACTGTTCGTCATCTAACAGATTCTCAATTTTCTTTTCCATTCTTCTGTATATTATTCTTGTGACCAACTTGGATCCATAAGCAGTTAAGCTGACTGTGCGATAATTCTGGCAATTATCGCCTCTTGCAATCTTCAGAATTGTTTGATTAATATTTTTCCGAAAGTCTGATGATGTGTCACCAGTCTCATACACGCGAAACACTGACATTAATAGTAATTTTGTTGCCACTTCAGACAAATTATTTAAGAAATTCCTATGGAATGTTATCTATTCTTTCTGCCTTATTTCATCTTAATTCTAACAAAGCTTTTTTAAATTCAGATTCTAATACTGGATCCACTGTCTCTTCCCTGTCGCCTCATTTTTCTTGTTTTATCACGTCATCAGAGAAGTTCTCATCGTCATAGAGGCCTTAAATGTACTCTTTCCACCTGTTCGCTCTCTTCTATGCATTTAACAATGGATTCCCATGCACCGTTAATATTACCGCTATTGCTTTTAATTTCATTGTCGAGGAGTTCCTTGAAAAATTAAGCTGATTCCTGTGTTATATTGTTGACTGCGTTTACATAAACTTATGCCTTGTCTTTTCTTGAGGGGAGTTCATAAACATTTTATTTTATCTGTTAGTAATTTTATTTTGTAATTTCATATACTGACACGTTCCATGACCTTGGAGATTTGCTCGTCAATTTGGTCCTTCGGAATTAGACTTGTAAAATAGAAAACAAATAAATAAATAGTTTTGGCTTTTCTATAGGCTGAGTCAGTCTTCGGATAATCATTTCGCCACAGCTTCCCTGCACTTCCTCGTTATTTCATTATTAAATGACTTGCAATTTTGTATTTCTGAGTTTCCCTGAACATTTTTGCATTTACTTGTTGCTTCTATTAAGCATGGCTTCTTCGCAGTTACCTTCTTGGTACGTATGTTTTGCTTTCCAACTTCAGTGATTGCCCTTTTTAGAGATGTCTACTCCTCTTCAACTGAAATGCCTACTGAGCTATTACTAATCACAGTAGCTATAGCCGTAGACAACTTCAAATGTATCTCTTCATTCCTTAGTATTTCCGTAACCCAGTTCTTTGCTCGTCGATTTTTCCTGACTAATCTTTTAAACTTCAATCTACTCTTCATTATTACTAAATGGTAATCTGAGGCTATATCTGCTCCTGGGCACGCCTTACTCTCCACTATCTGATTTCGGAATCTGTCCCTGACCATGATATAATTTAACAGAACTCTTCCCGTATCTCCAGATCTTTTCCAAGTACATCTCCTTCTCTTGTGTTTCTCGAACAGAGTATTCGCAGTTACAAGCTGAAATTTACTGCAGATCATATTTGGCCTTTTTGCCCTCTCATTCCTAGTACAAAGCCCATATTCTCCCGTATATGGGAGGAATTTCAAAGGAGAATGAACTCAATTACTAAGCAATTTCGAAAATCTGTCAGGATGTTTCAGTTATTCCTGTTACCTATGTTCTTCTTGCTCTGTTTCACAATTTCAGCAACATGAATTTCCACCGTGATGCAACACTTATCACATTCACATAGCTGTGTTTGATACCTTTGTTTTTCTGGATCTGATAAGTTTACTCTGGTTCTGGAAATATTTCCACCGTATGCAATTTGGTGCTCGTTTTAGTTGAAGGATGTGTATCTTCAAATGTATTTCTTTTCGGCCATCTGGCCATCTGGCCGTTCGAATAACAAGTAAAACAATTTTTTGGTCATTGCCAGTGGTTTGTCGGTTGGTAGTGTTGGGTGTTACCCGCGCCAGCGTTAGGAAGTCTGACGTTCCACGGTTATCAGTAGAGACGGAAGCTACAGTGGAAGAAACAAATAATCCCAACAGACATTGGAGCTGAAATCAATTGTGTCCCAGATACGATGCATGCACAAATAGAGTCAGAATAATGTTAAAACACTGTTAATCCAGAGGAATTCAACACGCGGTTTGTAGCTTGCATGTATCCCAAAGCAAGTATCAGAGTGGTCCAAGAAATGAGCATCTATCACACGACAGGGAAAAAGAGAAAGAAATTCCATAAATTTTTGGTTGTGTCAATTACGGTAAACTGAATACTTTCGATCTGAAACTCCCGCCAAACGATGCTATTCTCTCATTCGAGTGTGACATATGCTTAACTGACTTTGGGGAATTCGAACGAGAGTTAAATAAATTTTGTCGCTTACCTCAGGCGCAGAGTGGAAAATAACGCGACGTCTACGGATTAATAAAAGTGAGACGGGGAAGACTTTATGGTTTGTCTGCCAGTGCTGAAAACACACGAGCGTGCGCAACTCACACCACTCAGCTGCTATGGCTTTAAATTAGGACGGAAGTAACTGGATTCGTGAATGCCCATTACAGACATTTTGAGTTGTCTGGTGTAAAGTAAGTCATTTATACTATTCTTGTTACCATACTTATATGGAGACTAGGACTGTTGATATTTTTAAAATTATTGGGAATAGGATATACCGATATTTTAAAAAATGTCATTATAGGCACGCATTGTACCGAAAAAAGTATAGATATATCGACGGGAAAATAACGACGTATCGGAGTACAAAAATAGCGGCTGTTCCTAGTAAATATACTGCCTGTCTTGGAGCTGTGTATTTAAGTATTGCTTTGATATTAGATGTTCTGTAAACCAACAGACTAGCAGCCTGCTAATCCCCCTTAGAGCGTGAACTGGAAGGCAAACGATGCACGTTCACCCTTGGCGATAACCACTTTTTTTTCATTTCTGCCAACGCCTGCAACCTAGTTGTTGCAGTGTCAAAATTGCGTGGTGAAGCTAAACGATGCAGGTTCTGTTTGTAGTGTGATCACCGATTAGGTCAGCATTTCCCCTCACATGTCTCCACCTACAGCAAAGACCAGTTTTGTCATTTAGATTTTTGTTCATCATTTTCAGCAACTGTTTTTGAAGAATGTCAATGTGAAGAAATAGCACACTATTTGCGTTAAAAAATTGTTTTTTAACGTAACTGGTACACTTTTTCTTCACGTCGGAACTCCTGTTATTCTATTCACAACGCCACCCTCAGTGTAATCGAACTTCTTTGTGCCACCTACACTTGCTTCACACAGTCAAAGAGAAAGACTGGACGTGATGACAGCTCAAAAAGTTTCAAGTCTCATTCACAGTGAAAGAAATATTACGTTCTACAGCAGAGTCTCGATTATCCGATCTTCGGTTATCCGACCTTCTGTGTCACCCGACCCTTTCACAATGCCGGCCGTCCTCCAGCCGACGACAGGTCAGTGACTAGCGTGTTGTTTGTTGATACTCAGTTCCTTGTCACCGTCTGCTGCTCCTCAACCTAAGTGCTAACTTAGATCTGTAGTGGAGTGGACGTGTTGCACTTTGTTTATTGTAAACATATGTGGTGATGGCTTCAAAACGGAAGAAGGTGGTCGTTTCAATGGAAGAAAAACTTAAAGCTTTAAAAATAATAGACAATGGTGAAACTTTATTAGAAGTGGCGCAAGATTATAACGTCGGGAAAACAACAGTTGGAGACTGGAAAAGGAACCGCAACGAAATTGAGAAGTGGTGTTATGAGCGAGCAACCTCGGCTGTTTTCGAAGATCGGAAAACCATGAAAAAATGTGATTATGAAAAGTTTACTCAACATAGAGATAGAGACCTATTTTGCAGGAAAAAGCCTTAAAATTTCGTAACGAACTAACGAAGGTGAACCTGATTTCACAGCTAGTGTAGGCTGGCTCGATAGATGGAAGAAAATATACGCAATTCGGCAACTTTATGTCTGTGGTGAAAAGCTTTCAGCATATTTTGAAGCTGCTCAATAGTTTAGGAATAATCTTCAGAAGGTACTGGGCAAGGAAAACTTAACAGGCAATCAAATTTTTAACTGTAACGAGACTGGTCTCAATTACAAAATGTTACCGAAAAAACATTAGCGTCAAAGACCGAAATGGCAGCACTAGGCTACAAACGTAACAAAGAAAGAGTGGGCATTCACCACAGCAAATTTGAAAATTAAACTGTCTATGATAGATAAGCCAAAATAACCGAGAGCATTTAAAAATATATCTAAAATGCTTTACCGGTGAAATATTCCAACCAAAAAAATGCTTGGATGAGCTCAAATATTTTTAAAGAATGGTTTTTCTAACGAGTTCGTGCCACAAACTGAAAAGTTTTGGAAAGACAACAAGTTGCCCCGCAAAGCACTGTTGCTTCTAGACAATGCCACTTTTCATCCTAATGAAGATGAACTTCAAGGTCAAGATATAAAGGCCATGTTTTTGCCTCCCAAATGTCACATCCTTATGTCAGTCTATGGATCAAGGGACCTTAGAGACACTGAAGAGAAACTACCGCAGAAAGTTGCTGTCCTCTTTAATTAAAACTATGGACAAGGGAGAAGACATGCTGGAGCAGTTGCGCAGTATTAATTTGAAAGCTTGTGACGTAGTCCAACCTTGGGAGAGTGTTGCAGCAAATACAATTTCAAAACCCTGGAAACTTTTGCTACAAGAAAATCAAGAAAATTCTCCAGATGATGAAAATCTACAGCAACAGACCGAACCAGAAAATACTTCGCTGCTTTCATTGTTACGAAAAGTTCCAGAGTGTGCGGACGCCACAGAAGATGACATAAATTAATGGATTGTCGAAGATAAAGAATTTGAAGTGACAGTTGAAGAAATAGTCAACATTGTAAACGAAAAAGAAGAAGGCGAAGAAGCAGATGTAGTGGAGGAAACTGCGTCCAAAATTTCTCACAACGATGGACACTAGGCCTTAGAACCAGGTTTAAAATATGTAGGGGAACTGGAGGAAACATCGTCTACCGAGGTTAAGAGACTACGTTATTTAGCGGCAAAAAAAACGGCAAACAGAAGGCAAACAAAAGACAATTACAAATTTCTTCACACAGTAAATGTCTATTCAGTCTAATTTGGTTTGTATTGTATTAAATGTTTAACTCATTTGGCCTAGTTTAGTTTAATTTTTGTGTTTTTTTTTTTTGTATTACTTTCGCCGGCCGTGGTAGCCGTGCGATTCTGGCGCTGCAGTCCGGAACCGCGGGGGTGCTACGGTCGTAGGTTCGAATCCTGCCTCGGGCATGGGTGTGTGTGATGTCCTTAGGTTAGTTACGTTTAAGTAGTTCTAAGTTCTAGGGGACTTATGACCTAAGATGTTGAGTCCCATAGTTCTCAGAGCCATTTGAACCATTTGTATTACTTTCCGTGATATCCGACCTTCCCGGTTATCCGACCTTGCCGCGACCGGTTTAGGTCGGATAATCGAGACTCTACTGTACTACAATTTCAAAAGAACAATTCCAAATATGTAACGAAAATAGCGAAAAAAGTATAACATAAAATAAAAATATCGACACTCGATTATGCCATTTCGTTATCGACATATCGGGGAAGGAAACATCGCTATTATATATCAATATACATTGACAAATCGATATATCGACACATCGGTATTTTATCGACAGCCTTTCTACAATACCACTATTTGAAAAAGCTTTTTGAGCTACAAACGTATTTCCTTCTTAATTATTGCAGTATGGGATTTTCTTCCATGGATAACTAATGCTGACATCCGATCGGGTAAGGTGGCCACACTACTCGTCGGTAAGTGCGACGGAGATGTTTACGACAATAAGAGTTAAGTTACTTCCATAAAGCACACCAAATACAACAGAGAAAACTGACTTCTAAACCCTTTCACAACAAAGCTTTCATCAGCCATTCTATCATTTTGTGACAGTTTTGAAGTAGGTAACTTAGATGATTGACCGTCTTTTTCTCGAATTTTATTTGGTGTAATACAAAAGCCGAGCTGAAAACTGACTTCTACAGCCGGTTAGTTTTCTTTCAGACACTAGGCTTTAAAGATGCCTATAAAATGCTTCCGGAAATCAGGAAAACCAACGCAGGATACTCGTGAAACGGCACTAGCAACATTATCGGTTAAGGCATAGAAAATTCATCACTATGTAAATATTCATAGAAATGCGTTTAATTGCTATACATTATTTCCTTTTTCACCTAAGAATTTTTGGTGTGGTACCTTACATTATGTAGGTTCAGAATGTTTCAGTGGTCATCTCCTTTCAATAACAATGGTTTGTTGGAAATTCAGTTTCTTTTTGGGTGGCCACTTAACACCCCCCCCCCCCCCCTTTCTCTGGTCCTGACCTATACGGCCCAAGGTGTCATCCTAATATGTCAATAATGGATCTTTAGCACAACAGTTGGACGACAACTGGTCTAGAGTATTTCTTGTACTGTTGGCGATGGGATCTCTCTGCACTTGCTCTGATGTCGTAACATCAGCTGCTGCGAACCAACGCCCAAACAGAGACAAATATCTACGATACACAAGTGTAACATGAGTTCCCAGCATAACATCGTACAACAAGATTAACTCCAGAACTGTATACATTCACTCTTACACGCACGTCACGAAAGGAACAGAAATTTTAGTGTAATAAATTCGCGCGTATTTCAGGGTTTCAAGCACTTGATGAATTCTAGCAAACTCTTAGTGTAATTTCATACCATCTCTAACCTTCTCTTACTTATATCTTTAGAGTCAAATATTTAACGCATTAACTCATTTGTAAAGTAATCAGACGTTTAAAATGATTTTATGCATGAGTTAGATTTTTGGAAGAATCGCGGCTTTACTCGTTGTACAAATTGTACAACAACGCGGTCGCAGATGTCGGTATCTCTGGCATTATACAGCAGGGACACACAACAACACACACACACACACACACACACACACAACCACACACATACTGTAGCCTGCTACTGGTCTGATGGCGACCGACCCCACAAGTTCGTTAACGTAATTTTTTTTTTTTACGTAGCTTTCCTTCCTTCCTTCCCGGAAACGATAGAAGGATCCTGTAAAACGTATTTGCTTTGAGAATACATTACTGGAACTATATTTGTTTATTAAAGTGAATGTTTGTCTAAAAAATAACCTTATGTCTCTCCTCTTTGGGTCTTTACATAGTCACAGTGCGGGGTTTGCGACCGGGGGTACTACGAAGTCTGTACGCTCTTGCTACACAGTATATAGTGCCACTAGCAGCATCTCCCAAGAGGCGTCGCGCCGTTCTCTTAGTATCGGAGGTTCCCGGCAGGTCTCGGTTGTGGGGGGTCGTCTTTCGTGTAACAGCGTCTCTCTCTCTCTCTCTCTCTCTCTCTCTCTCTCTCTCCAAACAGCACTGACAGCTACCGACGATAGCGGGAGCGCTGAGCTCTCCTCTCCCTCTTCCCCCTTCCCCCACACACCCTCACCACCATCCCCACACACGATGCGTAGCTGGTTCCACGCAAGGGCAACAAGGGAATCGTTGACAATGAAAGATATTGAGTAATCTATTTTCATCAACACAGGCGTTTCTAATAACACCGGCGGTCCTGCAGATAGGGGTACATAGATGTTTGCCAAATAATCTTTCGAGTCAACAATTTCTTTCACTTGGTTGGATGTTTTCCTCCAGCTTTCCCTGTTTTAATGCCAATCTTTCAATCCATATGTATACAGGGTGTTACAAAAAGGTACGGCCAAACTTTCAGGAAACATTCCTCACACACAAAGAAAGAAAATATGTTATGTGGACATGTGTCCGGAAACGCTTATTTCATTACTTCTCTTCAAATCACATTAATCATGGAATGGAAACACACAGTAACAGAACGTACCAGCGTGACTTCAAATACTTTGTTACAGGAAATGTTCAAAACGTCCTCCGTTAGCGAGGAAACATCCATACACCCTCCGTCGCATGGAATCCCTGATGCGCTGATGCAGCCCTGGAGAATGGCGTGCTGTATCACAGCCGTCCACAATACGAGCACGAAGAGTCTCTACATTTGGTACCGGGGTCGCGTAGACAAGAGCTTTCAAATGCCCCCATAAATGAAAGTCAAGAGCGTTGAGGTCAGGAGAGCGTGGAGGCCATGGAATTGGTCCGCCTCTATCAATCCATCGGTCATCGAATCTATTGTTGAGAAGCGTACGAACACTTGGACTGAAATGTGCAGGAGCTCCATTGTGCACGAACCACATGTTGTGTCGTTCTTGTAAAAGCACATTTTCTAGCAGCACAGGTAGAGTATCCCGTGTGAAATCATGATAACGTGCTCCATTGAGCGTAGGTGGAAGAACATGGGGCCCAATCAAGACATCACCAACAATGCCTGCCCAAACGTTCACAGAAAATCTGTGTTGATGACGTGATTGCACAACTGCGGCGGATTCTCGTTAGCCCACACATGTTGATTGTGAAAATTTACAATTTGCTCACGTTGGAATGAAGTCTCACCCGTAAAGACAACATTTACACTGAAATGAGGATTGACACATTGTTGGATGAACCATTCGCAGAAGTGTACCCGTGGAGGCCAATCAGCTGCTGATAGTGCCTGCACACGCTGTAAATGGTACGGAAACAACTGGTTCTCCCGTAGCACTCTCCATACAGTGACGTGGTCTACGCTACCTTGGTAAGTAGCAACTTCTCTGACGCTGACATTAGGGTTATCGTCAACTGCACGACGAATTGCCTCGTCCATTGCAGGTGTCCTCGTCGTTCTAGGTCTTCCCCAGTCGCGAGTCATAGGCTGGAATGTTCCGTGCTACCTAAGACGCCGATCAATTGCTTCGAACGTCTTCCTGTCGGGACACCTTCGTGCTAGAAATCTGTCTCGATACAAACGTACCGCACCACGGCTATTGCCCCGTGCTAATCCATACATCAAAAGAGAATCTGCCAACTCCGCATTTGTAAATATTGCACTGACTGCAAAACCACGTTCATGATGAACACTAACCTGTTCATGATACGTACTGATGTGGTTGATGCTAGTACTGTAGAGCAATGAGTCGCATGTCAACACAAGTACCGAAGTCAACATTACCTTCCTTCAATTGGGCCAACTGGCTGTGAATAGAGGAAGTACAGTACATACTGACGAAACTAAAATGAGCTCTAACATGGAAATTAAGCGTTTCCGGACACATGTCCACGTAACATCTTTTCTTTATTTGTGTGTGAGGGATGTTTCCTGAAAGTTTGGCCGTACCTTTTTGTATCACCCTGTATAAATGTTCTTAGTGAAACGATAACAGAAAACTGGGAATTTTTCATGAGAGTGAAGACTCTAATGGCACTGAAAAGCAATGGAGCTGAAATTGGGAGGAAGTGAGGTTCAAGAAATGTAATAAGCAATGTTATCTAGTCCAGTTAATAACGTGACATAGCTCTGCTTTTCTGAAAGGAGACGAAAGTTTAATTTGTTGTGGGCGCACTGTGGTAACATAACAGCCATTGCCATAAAACTGTCACATATTATAAATCTGCTATTTTACTCTGTCTTATACTTCAGTGCTATTCAGTTTACTGTTACAAAATATTTGAGACTGAAAGGAAGTGTGCGAGAGATAAAACACCTTCTGATAATTGACGTAATGAATTTCGTCGTGTATCTAATACTCGTGAAACAAAATGTTTCAAGTATTGTCATGATGGGAAAAAAGATAGCGCATGACCATAAAATCAGCAAGCACTTTCTTATAATTTAGGTGTAACCGAAACAAGTCAGAAATCGTAATTGATATAACCGTTATGGTGAATGAAAGTGAAGTATTAACTTTAAACGCGTCTGCATTAAAAAAAATTCTTAGTTTCACTCTGCCCTTTCCAGATCAGTTCCACGTTGTTGGCGTCTGGTGGGAGAGCCTCGTACACATGGGCAAGCTGCAGGTGATGTGTCACAGAGTCGTCCTACGTCTTCTCCTTCCCTCGCTCTACCACCTCGCCGGCGACGATGGATACTTTCGCCTCCAGGGCGGATTTCGCAGCTGAATGTGCGCGGCAGGAATGTGGCCGCAAGTTCACTTCACGTCTTCCGTACGCTGAAACATCTCAACTAACGCCGGTCAAATTGTAGATGGAACTACTGAAATGTGTATTTCCTTATTTGTGTTATGATACATGTTTAGTTTTATTCACTTGAAACATAGCCAATAGTAGTATTTTCTTGACTGCTTTTTGCTTTTAATGCAGATATGATGTCTGCATTCAGGTTTCACTTGAGTTTTCCCCTTTGTTCGTGGAGATGTGAATCAGAGCAAAGTCTGAGAGCATGACCAGTGAAAAATGACATGCAGTGCTTACATTCGAATCTACTAGCAAGGCAACATATTTTTCAGACGGCCAATGACACAGTGCAGAGTTGGTCGGCACCGAAGGCGGCGAGAGGAGGGGCTGTTTCCTCCCCTCTCCCCACCTCATCAGTCGCTGGCTTTCTTCTTAGCTGCCAGCTCTCTCTTCCTCTCTCGCGCGCTCTCTCTCTCTTTTAAGTTAATAAAACACGGCGTGTAGAGAATGCAACGGGCGCGTACAGTGCTCAATTTGTCTCTTTTCTAGTTGACTGGCCCACAGCTTCTACCTTTTTTTTTTTTTTTTAACGCAGCTACTTGCACAATAAAACGTCTACTTACTGCGGGGTGTGTGGTCCGTTGTGCCAGGACCCGAGAGTAATTTAATAATAACTAAATTACGAGAGACGATTTAAATTTAAAAACGTCCAGCCAGCAGTTTCCGAACAAGCGCTTCATGCTCAGATACGGAGGCTAGCAGACGCTCCTTTGGGAAAGTGGGGCAAGAGGGCAAATGCGTAAACATGACATCGACAGCCGACCAGAGTTTCCAGACCTTGGGGAACCATTCATTCCATTCCGGGACACTGTAGGTCTGCCATGGCAGGGTACCCAGACAGAACGAAAAATAAGTTAGGGAAAGTGGGGCCGACCTTCTAAAAAGCGTATATAAGGGCAGCTTTGAGCAGTAGAGACCAGATGTATGGAACTAGCTCAGAAGAAGAAGTGAAGCAGCGTCACGACGGTAGTAGACGCTACCTCACCTACGACATTACTCCGGAAAGCACACCTGCAACTGTTGGATAAGTAGCAAACTTTAGTTGTTTCATTGGAATAGTATTGAAGAGAGGACGGCTGTCTCTGTCTTCAACCAGAGTTGTGTATCGCTTCACTTATTAGCGGGAACAAGTCAGTGTCTGGACTTGTCTCCTGGAGGAAGCAGACAAAGAGGCTACTAATACTTAAGACCACACGGATGGTTTAATCGCATGTGGAAGTGTGGCTGAATCTATAAGGAGAACTCTGCCATTCAATTTAGGGGAAAGGCTCTGGCACCTCACTGTGAAATGTGTTATACAGGAATAAGCTAATGAGGTATATTGTTACCTAAGTCAACATGTTTTGCCTTACTCTACCTGCAGTTATCCCAACCCCTCTAAGACCCTTAAGTAGCCTAGGAGATTCTGCTACCTCTCAGCTCCACTATAACAGCAAGACTTAATAGAAACCCACAATGTCGTCAACGCCCTGATTATGCTACACCTACCTTGCCCAGAATCCACATTAGTAACAGGAAGCTGTGCAGGGACGCGACAGTTGAGAAGACGGCATTCCCTGTATCGTCTGACGATATGGACAGTGATTGGTTTACGGAAGAAATGGAGTTATCGACAAGGAGAAAGGGTAAGTAATAAGGAGTGCTCATTTGAAAAGACGAATGTCCACACTACGGAAATTGTCACACCTTCTATCAACAACTAGTAAATTACTTTGAGACCTTTTTCAAACATGAGAATGTCTCAACAAACTGTGCAGTATATTTCAAATCACAGTGAACTAGAAATAGATTCGACCCGACACTACTAATACATTTTACGTCTAATTACAATTAGCGTTCATATTTCGTCATTTGTTATATCTACTTCATTTGCTACATCTGCCACATGTCGATTTTTGTCCTACTACATAGCGAATAAAATGTCTGGTTGAACAGTGGTCCTCGTTTTGAACACCATTACACCCAGTGTTATCGAATAGAAAGCAGGTGTGATGACTCCTGTACGAGGCAGCTCTGTATCACGAACCGGCTGTTCTAAGGTCATATCGGAAATCGTCACCCACTGCTCCCTACCCTGAAGTGACCTTCAGTGCTCACCACATACGCTGATGTAGGCGTACCGTGGCCGTAGCCGCTCAACGAGCACCAATCAGCCAAAACCTCCGGTGACGTTGAGCCCGGCCAGTGACGTCACAGTTTTCTGGTTGGCCTGGCGTGATCTGTGCTCGAATGGAGCGGATTATAGATGGGCTAAGTCGTTCATCCTTGGGAACTAGTTCTATGATGATGGCTCTTTTTTGGGAACTGTTCATTTTTACTCTTCACCGTTCACTGTGCTTTGTATGTGGTTCTTATCAAAAGTTCCGAGGTCACCAGTCCCCTAGAACTTAGAACTATTTAAACCTAGCTAACCTAAGGACATCACACACATCCATGCCCGAAGCAGGATTCGAACCTGCGACCGTAGCGGTCGCGCGGTTCCAGACTGTAGCGCCTAGAACCGCTCGGCCACTCCGGCTGGCGAAAATTAGTAACATAGGTGACTGAACGTGGAAGGAGCGAAGGGGGTCAATTGTCTCCCGCCTGGAGTACAGAGTTTTCACTCATAACAGAATTCTCAGACATTTGTAATTTTCGTGATTCTGAAAAACGTCTCGTTTAGCCAACTGTAGCATTGTGTGGCTGATCGCAGTGAAATAATATAAGGTGACGCACGGAAAACTGGCCCCGAGTATAGACTGCTCGCCAATTACGTACGATTTATTGATCGCTACGATCAGAATAGACAAACATTTAATAATTAGGCAGCGAAGAAATAAACAATAAGCTAATGCTAACTTCGAAACAATAGATGACGACTAGTAAGCGACAATGAGCAGTCTAGTATTCGGGGCCGATTTTTCATGTGCCACCCCATACCACTGAAATAATATTGTAGTAGTTATCACATTCTCTGTACAAAATGTAACACCATACACTCGATTACGAAGTGCCGGCTTCATTCGGTTGTAAGTCAGTCTGCCTTCCATAAAAATGAACATGCTGTTTTACCTTGGATCAAAAAAAGAAGGAAAAGGGCTACAAGTGTGTGCCGTGCCGACGTCCTTTCACGTGTAATAACAAAAAAATCTTGCCTTTTTACAAGTATTGCTTCTGCTGTTTATCGAAATATTGAAGTAAGCTGATACGCCATTTTGTTAGCTGAAAAAATGTGCGTATTACATACCACATAATTTTTATGTAATTTACGCAATTACAAAATACATTTTAATCGCGGGAGTGGACGCTGAATAGAATACGAAAAGAACCAGAAGTTCAGAATTCAAAACAGGTTTGAAACATATCTAGAATGGGCATGCAAAGCGAATGAAACGAACAACAGCAAATCTATGGTGAACTAACTACGAACATAAGAACTTTCAGCATTGCAGCGCGTCAGCAATCGTAATTATTTAAATAAATTATGAATAATCCGGCTCGATTGCGAAAATTCCCGGTGTTTACCCAGTGCAGTGGAGAGCCTGTGACCCATCGCACGTTGGTCTGGGGCGAGGCAGCACACACAGTTGTGTTATTGACTTGGTACGGATGTACCGTGTGATGTTTATAAATTTTATGGGGACCTGCCATTGTGGGTGTTCATTTTAGAAATTGACTATGCCCATTTAGGCAAGCTGTTTTTTATTTTGTTCTGAAAAAGGCGTGGTTATCCACGTTGAAACCTGGGTAAACACCGGGAATTTTCGCAATCGAGGCGGATTATTCATAATTTATTTAACTACGAACAGTCGGCAGTGGAAATGTGACGTGTGGCCACGCGAAGAAGGACGAGTCCGGCCGAGCGAGTCCGAGACGGAGACAGACGGGTACGGGACCGAGCCTGAAACGAGACTGGCCGACGTGCCGTTATGCGAACGAAACCGACCGTTTCCCATTCCCGGGAACGATAAGTAGAAAGGTGCGACCGAAGTCACCTATGAAACACCGTTACTTATAATTCGTTCTTCGCTCCTTCTGTTATCTTGGTGAACCGTTCCTTTGGACCCGTTAGTTCGCGAACGACCCATCTCTAGGGCACATGGCGGCGGGTAGCGGCGCTACAAGTTTACTGCGCTCTCAGACACTAAGCAGGTTAGCGCAAGAAACAAACTTGGAAAAGTATGTTGTATGAGCGTTAACCGGAAATTTTGTTATCAACTGGGATCAAATTTGACTAGTGAAATTTCGATGGAGTGAATAAAATTCAATTGGTCTTCGGTTCACATAGCGACAAGCATAAATCACTGTAGAATTATAGCTCTGAGTATTTATTCCTAAGCTTTCAGCCTGGGCAGATGACAGAGATCATTCACTATTATTGAATCCGAAATGCTGTAGTAGTCGTCATGAATTGCCATTATTATATTGCCATTTACGGATTGTTTAAAATGTTGGCAAAAGTTTCCAGAAAATATCGGACATAATAATTTTTAGTCCACAATATTATGGAGTACTTTTCAAAATAAAATTCTTATCAGTTTTTACAAAAAAAGATAAAAACTAACTTTACAAGACATTTTAAAGAACTATATTATGTTACTGCAATCTGAGCAAAAAGCCAGGAACACTAACATATTTCCACTCAAAAGATGTAGTAACATTCTGTAAGTTTAACAATGGATCAGAAACGTATTTAACAGTGAAAAGTAAACTACACAGAGATAAAAAATAACATACCGAATGAAGTGCGAAATTGTTCCGCCCGTGTTACAAAAATTGTCGTCGCCGATGTATTTGCCTTCTATTTGACACTGCAGAAAGTTACAGCCAGAAAGAAGTTAAGGAAGCTATAAAATTAAATTTGGTACGTCGTGAGACGTAACAGCTGTACCATGTGCGTTACGAACGCGATTTATTTACGAGAGACTCCACATGTGGCAGCACGGAAGGACGTACTAGCCGCCTCCACACGATTCTGATTCCGACTTCTGGACAGGACCGAGAATATTCCCTAACTATTGAAGAGATTATATAAGCAGCTGTAACTGTATCTTCGTCATTGCATCCATCACCCAAAACATCAATATACACTATACAGATGTAGAGCCTGTGTAGGTACTTTCAATCTGCCACTTCCCTTGGAGTCTTCCCAAATATTTTTGCCTTTATGACTTTTACGAAACGCATGTTTAATCTCTATACATTTCTGGCCTGTAGTACCCCCTAAGGCCTTACACGGACGATGTTCAAAACTGTACCTCTTCGGAGCCAACATTCTTTCGTTACATTTCTTTCTTTTAGAAGAGGAATAACTGACGTTTCTTAGCTCTCATACTGAATTTTGTGTTGTAGTTCGGCACTAACGTGGCTGGCAGTGGGATACTCCTCTCTACTGTGGTATTCTGACTGTCGTGAAGATTACTTCTTTATTAAAATCGTCCTTTTGAGTAAACGTACTTTCTCGTTTATACCCCTTTCGTCACGGATCGAAGATAGCACTCACACCTATGGCTTCTGAAGCTACGATAATCTTGACACGTTACACTGTTGTTTGTGGGACTCAACATGCTTTAGCCGTCAATTTTTATGCATGGACAGTATACATATACGTGGAGGCATGAGTTTACACATTAACATTAAACACGATAAAAGGTATTTTGAAGTGATTTTAGCGAAATTTTGGAAATCATATCTTTGTGCTTACGGAAATAATGATCCTAATTCCGTGAATGAAACTGTTAAGCTAGTGTCACAGCGAGAATTACTTATTTCTCGAAGAACACAATATTGCTCCGTAGTTCTGACCGGTAGCAGTCTGCAAGATCGGGAGATTTCATGAAGTAATGGTCTGTAGATTTTCGTTGGTAATTGTGGATCGCACCATTGTTGTTGTTGTTGTGGTCTTCAGTCCTGAGACTGGTTTGATGCAGCTCTCCATCCTACTCTATCCTGTGCCAGCTTCTTCATCTCCCAGTACCTACTGCAACCTACATCCTTCTGAATCTGCTTAGTGTATTCATCTCTTGGTCTCCCTCTACGATTTTTCCCCTCCACGCTGCCCTCCAATACTAAATTGGTGTTCCCTTGATGACTCAGAACATGTCCTACCAATTGATCCCTTCTTCTGGTCAAGTTGTGCCACAAACTTCTCTTCTCCCCAATATTATTCAATACTTCCTCATTAGTTATGTGATCTACACATCTAATCTTCAGCATTCTTCTGTAGCACCACATTAGGAAGCTTCTATTCTCTTCTAGTCCAAACTATTTATCGTCCATGTTTTACTTCCATACATGGCTACACTCCATACAAATACTTTCAGAAATGACTTCCGGACACTTAAATCTATACTCGATGTTAACAAATTTCTCTTCTTCAGAAACGCTTTCCTTCCCATTGCCAGTCTAGATTTTATATCCTCTCTACTTCATTATTTTGCTCCCCAAATAGCAAAACTACTTTACTACTTTAAGTGTCTCATTTCCTAATTTAATTCCCTCAGCATCACCCGACTTAATTCGACTACATTCCATTATCCTCGTTTTGCTTCTGTTGATGTTCATCTTATATCCTCCTTTCAAGACACTGTCCATTCCATTCGACTGGTCTTCCAAGTCCTTTGCTGTCTCTGACAGAATTACAATGTCATCGGCGAACCGCAAAACTTTTATTTCTTTTCCATGGATTTTAATACCTACTCCGAATTTTTCTTATGTTTCCTTTACTTCTTGCTCAATATACAGATTGAATAACATCGGGGAGAGGCTACAGCCCTGTCTTACTCCCTTCCCAACCACTGCTTCCCTTTCATGTCCCTGGACTCTTATAACTGCCATCTGGTTTCTGTACAAATTGCAAATAGCCTTTCTTTCCCTGTATTTTACCCCTGCCACCTTTAGAATTTGAACGAGAGTATTCCAGTCTACATTGTCAAAAGCTTTTTCTAAGTCTACAAATGCTAGAAACGTAGGTTTGCCTTTCCTTAATCTTTCTTCTAAGATAAGCCGTAAGGTCAGTATTGCCTCACGTGTTCCATTATTTCTACGGAATCCAAACTGATCTTCCCCGAGGTCGGCTTCTACTAGTTTTCCATTCGTATGTAAAGAATTCGTGTTAGTATTTTGCAGCTGTGGCTTATTAAACTGATTCTTCGGTAATTTTCACATCTGTCAACACCTGCTTTCTTTGGGATTGGAATTATTATATTCTTCTTGAAGTCTGAGGGTATTTCGCCTGTCTCATACATCTTGCTCACCAGATGGTAGAGTTTTGTCATGACTGGCTCTCCCAAGGCCGTCAGTAGTTCCAATGGAATGTTGTCTACTCCGGGGGCCTTGTTTCGACACAGGTCTTTCAATGCTCTGTCAAACTCTTCACGCAGTATCGTATCTCCCATTTCTTCTTTACTACATCCTCTTCCATTTCCATAATATTGCCCTCAAGTACATCGCCCTTGTATAGACCCTCCATATACTCCTTCCACCTTTCTGCTTTCCCTTCTTTGCTTAGAACTGGGTTTCCCTCTGAGCTCTTGATGTTCATACAAGTGGTTCTCTTATCTCCAAAGGTCTCTTTAACTTTCCCGTAGGCAGTCTCTATCGTACCCCTAATGAGATAAGCGTCTACATCCTTACATTTGTCCTCTAGCCATCCCTGCTTAGCCATTTTGCACTTTCTGTCGATCTCATTTTTGAGACGTTTGTATTCCTTTTTGCCTACCTCATTTACTGCATTTTTATATTTTCTCCTTTCATCAATTAAATTCAATATTTCTTCTGTTACCCAAGGATTCCTAGTAGCCCTCGTCTTTTTACCTGCTTGATCCTCTGCTGCCTTCAGTACTTCATCCCTCAAAGCAACCCATTCTTCTTCTACAGTATTTCTTTCCCCCATTCCTGTCAATTGTTCCCTTTTGCTCTCCCTGAAACTCTGTGCAACCTCTTGTTCTTTCAGTTTATCCAGGTCCAATCTCCTTAAATTCCCACCTTTTTGCAATTTCTTCAGTTTTAATCTACAGGTCATAACCAATAGATTGTGGTCAGAGTCCACATCTGCCCCTAGAAATGTCTTACAATTTAAAACCTGGTTCCTAAATCTCTGTCTTACCTTTATATAATCCATCTGATACCTTTCAGTATCTTCAGGGTTCTTCCATGTATACAACCTTCTTTCATGATTCTTAAAGCAAGTGTTAGCTATGATTAAGTTGTACTCTGTGCTAAATTCTACCAGGCGGCTTCCTCTCTCATTTCTTAGACCCAATCCATATTCACCTACTACGTTTCCTTCTCTCCCTTTTCCTACACTCGAATTCCAGTCACCCATGACTATTAAATTGTATCCCTTCACTATCTGAATAATTTCTTTTATTTCATCATACATTTCATCAATTTCTTCGTCCAGAATGAGATTTTCACTCTGCAGCGGAGTGTGCGCTGATATGAAACTTCCTGGCAGATTAAAACTGTGTGCCCGACCGAGACTCGAACTCGGGACCTTTGCCTTTCGCGGGCAAGTGCTCTACCATCTGAGCTACCGAAGCACGACTCACGCCCGGTACTCACAGCTTTACTTCTGCCAGTATCCGTCTCCTACCTTCCAAACTTTACAGAAGCTCTCCTGCGAACCTTGCAGGACTAGCACTCCTGAAAGAAAGGATATTGCGGAGACATGGCTTAGCCACAGCCTGGGGGATGTTTCCAGAATGAGATTTTCACTCTGCAGCGGAGTGTGCGCTGATATGAAACTTCCTGGCAGATTAAAACTGTGTGCCCGACCGAGACTCGAACTCGGGACCTTTGCCTTTCGCGGGCAAGTGCTCTACCATCTGAGCTACCGAAGCACGACTCACGCCCGGTACTCACAGCTTTACTTCTGCCAGTATCCGTCTCCTACCTTCCAAACTTTACAGAAGCTCTCCTGCGAACCTTGCAGGACTAGCACTCCTGAAAGAAAGGATATTGCGGAGACATGGCTTAGCCACAGCCTGGGGGATGTTTCCAGAATGAGATTTTCACTCTGCAGCGGAGTGTGCGCTGATATGAAACTTCCTGGCAGATTAAAACTGTGTGCCCGACCGAGACTCGAACTCGGGACCTTTGCCTTTCGCGGGCAAGTGCTCTACCATCTGAGCTACCGAAGCACGACTCACGCCCGGTACTCACAGCTTTACTTCTGCCAGTATCCGTCTCCTACCTTCCAAACTTTACAGAAGCTCTCCTGCGAACCTTGCAGGACTAGCACTCCTGAAAGAAAGGATATTGCGGAGACATGGCTTAGCCACAGCCTGGGGGATGTTTCCAGAATGAGATTTTCACTCTGCAGCGGAGTGTGCGCTGATATGAAACTTCCTGGCAGATTAAAACTGTGTGCCCGACCGAGACTCGAACTCGGGACCTTTGCCTTTCGCGGGCAAGTGCTCTACCATCTGAGCTACCGAAGCACGACTCACGCCCGGTACTCACAGCTTTACTTCTGCCAGTATCCGTCTCCTACCTTCCAAACTTTACAGAAGCTCTCCTGCGAACCTTGCAGGACTAGCACTCCTGAAAGAAAGGATATTGCGGAGACATGGCTTAGCCACAGCCTGGGGGATGTTTCCAGAATGAGATTTTCACTCTGCAGCGGAGTGTGCGCTGATATGAAACTTCCTGGCAGATTAAAACTGTGTGCCCGACCGAGACTCGAACTCGGGACCTTTGCCTTTCGCGGGCAAGTGCTCTACCATCTGAGCTACCGAAGCACGACTCACGCCCGGTACTCACAGCTTTACTTCTGCCAGTATCCGTCTCCTACCTTCCAAACTTTACAGAAGCTCTCCTGCGAACCTTGCAGGACTAGCACTCCTGAAAGAAAGGATATTGCGGAGACATGGCTTAGCCACAGCCTGGGGGATGTTTCCAGAATGAGATTTTCACTCTGCAGCGGAGTGTGCGCTGATATGAAACTTCCTGGCAGATTAAAACTGTGTGCCCGACCGAGACTCGAACTCGGGACCTTTGCCCGCGAAAGGCAAAGGTCCCGAGTTCGAGTCTCGGTCGGGCACACAGTTTTAATCTGCCAGGAAGTTTCATATCAGCGCACACTCCGCTGCAGAGTGAAAATCTCATTCTGGAAACATCCCCCAGGCTGTGGCTAAGCCATGTCTCCGCAATATCCTTTCTTTCAGGAGTGCTAGTCCTGCAAGGTTCGCAGGAGAGCTTCTGTAAAGTTTGGAAGGTAGGAGACGGATACTGGCAGAAGTAAAGCTGTGAGTACCGGGCGTGAGTCGTGCTTCGGTAGCTCAGATGGTAGAGCACTTGCCCGCGAAAGGCAAAGGTCCCGAGTTCGAGTCTCGGTCGGGCACACAGTTTTAATCTGCCAGGAAGTTTCATATCAGCGCACACTCCGCTGCAGAGTGAAAATCTCATTCTGGAAACATCCCCCAGGCTGTGGCTAAGCCATGTCTCCGCAATATCCTTTCTTTCAGGAGTGCTAGTCCTGCAAGGTTCGCAGGAGAGCTTCTGTAAAGTTTGGAAGGTAGGAGACGGATACTGGCAGAAGTAAAGCTGTGAGTACCGGGCGTGAGTCGTGCTTCGGTAGCTCAGATGGTAGAGCACTTGCCCGCGAAAGGCAAAGGTCCCGAGTTCGAGTCTCGGTCGGGCACACAGTTTTAATCTGCCAGGAAGTTTCATATCAGCGCACACTCCGCTGCAGAGTGAAAATCTCATTCTGGAAACATCCCCCAGGCTGTGGCTAAGCCATGTCTCCGCAATATCCTTTCTTTCAGGAGTGCTAGTCCTGCAAGGTTCGCAGGAGAGCTTCTGTAAAGTTTGGAAGGTAGGAGACGGATACTGGCAGAAGTAAAGCTGTGAGTACCGGGCGTGAGTCGTGCTTCGGTAGCTCAGATGGTAGAGCACTTGCCCGCGAAAGGCAAAGGTCCCGAGTTCGAGTCTCGGTCGGGCACACAGTTTTAATCTGCCAGGAAGTTTCATATCAGCGCACACTCCGCTGCAGAGTGAAAATCTCATTCTGGAAACATCCCCCAGGCTGTGGCTAAGCCATGTCTCCGCAATATCCTTTCTTTCAGGAGTGCTAGTCCTGCAAGGTTCGCAGGAGAGCTTCTGTAAAGTTTGGAAGGTAGGAGACGGATACTGGCAGAAGTAAAGCTGTGAGTACCGGGCGTGAGTCGTGCTTCGGTAGCTCAGATGGTAGAGCACTTGCCCGCGAAAGGCAAAGGTCCCGAGTTCGAGTCTCGGTCGGGCACACAGTTTTAATCTGCCAGGAAGTTTCATATCAGCGCACACTCCGCTGCAGAGTGAAAATCTCATTCTGGAAACATCCCCCAGGCTGTGGCTAAGCCATGTCTCCGCAATATCCTTTCTTTCAGGAGTGCTAGTCCTGCAAGGTTCGCAGGAGAGCTTCTGTAAAGTTTGGAAGGTAGGAGACGGATACTGGCAGAAGTAAAGCTGTGAGTACCGGGCGTGAGTCGTGCTTCGGTAGCTCAGATGGTAGAGCACTTGCCCGCGAAAGGCAAAGGTCCCGAGTTCGAGTCTCGGTCGGGCACACAGTTTTAATCTGCCAGGAAGTTTCATATCAGCGCACACTCCGCTGCAGAGTGAAAATCTCATTCTGGAAACATCCCCCAGGCTGTGGCTAAGCCATGTCTCCGCAATATCCTTTCTTTCAGGAGTGCTAGTCCTGCAAGGTTCGCAGGAGAGCTTCTGTAAAGTTTGGAAGGTAGGAGACGGATACTGGCAGAAGTAAAGCTGTGAGTATCGGGCGTGAGTCGTGCTTCGGTAGCTCAGATGGTAGAGCACTTGCCCGCGAAAGGCAAAGGTCCCGAGTTCGAGTCTCGGTCGGGCACACAGTTTTAATCTGCCAGGAAGTTTCATATCAGCGCACACTCCGCTGCAGAGTGAAAATCTCATTCTGGAAACATCCCCCAGGCTGTGGCTAAGCCATGTCTCCGCAATATCCTTTCTTTCAGGAGTGCTAGTCCTGCAAGGTTCGCAGGAGAGCTTCTGTAAAGTTTGGAAGGTAGGAGACGGATACTGGCAGAAGTAAAGCTGTGAGTACCGGGCGTGAGTCGTGCTTCGGTAGCTCAGATGGTAGAGCACTTGCCCGCGAAAGGCAAAGGTCCCGAGTTCGAGTCTCGGTCGGGCACACAGTTTTAATCTGCCAGGAAGTTTCATATCAGCGCACACTCCGCTGCAGAGTGAAAATCTCATTCTGGAAACATCCCCCAGGCTGTGGCTAAGCCATGTCTCCGCAATATCCTTTCTTTCAGGAGTGCTAGTCCTGCAAGGTTCGCAGGAGAGCTTCTGTAAAGTTTGGAAGGTAGGAGACGGATACTGGCAGAAGTAAAGCTGTGAGTACCGGGCGTGAGTCGTGCTTCGGTAGCTCAGATGGTAGAGCACTTGCCCGCGAAAGGCAAAGGTCCCGAGTTCGAGTCTCGGTCGGGCACACAGTTTTAATCTGCCAGGAAGTTTCAATTTCTTCGTCATCTGCAGAGCTAGTTGGCATACAAACTTGTACTACTGTAGTAGGTGTGGGCTTCGTATCCATCTTGGCCACAATAATGCGTTCACTATGCTGTTTGTAGTAGCTTACCCGCATTCCTATTTTCCTATTCATTACTAAACCTACGCCAGCATTACCCCTATTTGATTTTGTGTTTATAACCCTGTAGTCACCTGACCAGAAGTCTTGTACCTCCTGCCACCGAACTTCACTAATTTCCACTACATCTAACTTTAACCTATCCTTCCCTTTTTAAATTTTCTAACCTACCTGCCCAATTAAAGGATCTGACATTCCACGCTCAGATCCGTAGACCGCCAGTTTTCTTTCTCCTGATAACGACATCCTCCTGAATAGTCCCCGCCCGGAGATCTGAATGGGGGACTATTTTACCTCTGGAAGATTTTACCCAAGAGGACACCATCATTATTTAATCATACAGTGAAGCTACATGCCCTCGGGAAAAATTACGGCTGTAGTTTCCTCTTGCTTTCAGCCGTTCGCAGTACCAGCACAGCAAGGCAGTTTTGGTTACTGTTACAAGGCTAGACCAGTTAATCATCCAGACTGACGCCCTTGCAACTGCTGAAAAGGCTGCTGCCCCTCTTCAGGAACCACACGTGTGTCTGGCCCCTCAACAGATACCCCTCTGTTGTGGTTGTACCTATGGTACGGCTATCTGTATCGCTGAGGCACGCAAGGCTCCCCACCAACGGCAAGGTCCATGGTCCATGGTTCATGGGGGGGGGGGGTTTCGCACCATTAGCCTGTTTCAACTGCATTGTCGTCTGCTTTGTTGCGGAGCTGTCACTGTTTCTGTTTCGTTACGTTATTTTCATTGTGATTTTTTTTGTTTTGAACATAATAGATGATGCCGTTGATAGCGCACTGTAGGGTTACCTACTCCAGTTCACAAAAGGAAGCCGGTTACCAGGAGATCGTAGAAACTCAACATACAAATTTCTGTTCATTGCACTGCATTCTTACAGTACATGGAGGCGAAGTTTGTTTCTCCGCTCGTCCCATCTCCGCATACACTATCGCTCCTCCCGCTCCTCGCAACAGCCGCTCGTCAAATGGCCAGTTTATATAGTTAGCAAGTAGTAGCGAACACAATTGTTAATGATTCCCAGCAGAGTTGAATAGTTTGCGTGAAGGTTTTATACATTTCGTGTGTACATTTTGTGATGTTTGTATCGAGTGGGATAAAAAAACTGTATCAAAACATTGCTTTAAAAATACGGAACATTTAGATCAAGGGTCTCCAACCGCGGCGCGCGGACCACATGCGGTCAAAAGCAAGAGTCAATGAGGCCCAAGAAGTGAGCATCTACACACGATCAGAAGGAAAACATAACATTTCATGTACGTAAAGTTACGATAAGTACCAGTACCTCTCCAGTGTGGCCCAGGGAAGTTGAAAAGTAGAACATATCCTGGTCTAAGGCTACATTTACGCTGCAACTTTGATGATGACACGGCGAAGAGCAAACGCTGTGTTTTCTTGTAGCATTTCAAACAGCTGCCATTCCTCCACACACACATTTTCAGACGAAGAAGTGGCTGAGATCTGTTACATGTACGTGCGTGTTAATGGCAACGCGTGGGAGGCACCGTGATGGTATCAGTCAACGAAGTTTCTCCATCAGCACCTGCACGAGACCGGTTCATTTGAATCTAATATGCAGCATGCAGTTAGATCAAGATCAGTGCCGACATCACGAATCAAGGAGATTGTATTATGACGAACAGAAGAAATCCCGAGCACAATTGCTGGAATAATTGCTGCAGCAGGGCGCATTTCGCCACCATATAGCAGATACCACTTGAGAGACAGTCGTACCCGTATCATGGACAAAGTACACAAACTTTGGCCGAATCTGCCTTTTCAAACCGCGATGCCTTCAGTCAACAGATTCTTACACTGTAAGGGATGGATCCTTAGTTCCTCGTGAACGTGTTTTATAGTCGAAACATACTTTACACGAAACTTTATTACCAACATCCACAACGCACCGGGTTGGTTTTTTACCCTTCATGTTACCTATCAATGCTGGGGCTACAGATGTAGTGTAAGTAGGCTGTTTAGGTTTTTTTATTGGTAACGCCGGCGCCACGTAGAGCTCTGTATGAAAATCACTGGCTGTGCCGTGTGCAGTCTGTGGCTGGTTGGCATTGTTGTAATACTCGCCATTGTAGTGTTGGGCAGCCGCAGCTGGATGCTAACAGCGCGTAGCATTGCGCAGTTGGAGGTGAGCCGCCAGCAGTGGTGGACGTGGGGAGAGAGATGGCGGAGTTTTGAAATTTGTAAGAATTGGTGTCACGAACTGATTTATATATTATGAATATTAAGGTAAATACATTGTCTGTTCTGTATTAAAATCTTTCATTTGCTAACTATGCCTGTCAGTAGTTAGTGCCTTCAGTAGTTTGAATCTTTTATTTAGCTGGCAGTAGTGGCGCTCGCTGTATTGCAGTAGCTTGAGTAACGAAGATTTTTGTGAGGTAAGTGATTTGTGGAACGTATAGGTTATTGTTAGTCAGGGCCATTCTTTCGTAGGGATTTTTGAAAGTCAGATTGCGTTGCGCTAAAAACTATTGTGTGTCAGTTTAAGCACAGTCGTGTATAATTGTTCAAAGAGGACGTTTCACATAGACCAGTCTTGTATAATTTTTCGAAGGGGACGTTTCAGTAGACTGTGTGGAGCGTCTGCTGCACGGTAAATGGACGCTTCGCTATGCGCGCCTGAGAACGGAAACGATGCAGAGTATTCCACTACGCCCATCACGTCATCTCAGCTCTAATCAAATGACCAATAGAAAGTAAGAACTCGAAAGCAAGTCGGAAAGCACTACATTCCATCCGCTTGCAGGTTTCTTTTGGTTTTGTTAATAACGTTGTTTTACTACATTGAAGATTTATCACAAACATGTCATCCTTGGCAGAATTACTTAATTTAAATATCAGTTAACGACGCGTCGGCGGAAAAAAGACATCAGGAGATCTTAATATGAAAAATATTTTTGTTACTTGTACTCAAGATTTGGTTTCACTGTGTCGTTAGAGGCTATGTATTACCATGACAACAGTGCCGTCTTCGCGGTTTGTTGTATGCATATATTTTCTTCATCTTCCCGTTTCCAACGGTCTCTGGGACCAGCAATGATACTTCTTTTCTTACTTGTCAGAAATATTTGGTGTTTTTTTTTTTTCTATAATGCCATTTCCATGGGTGTGACTAGGCTGTGCCCTAAGACTACAGCGTACATTGATGTGAGTGAACGAGCAGTAATGACATGAGGAAAATCGCTAAAAGCGGACACCCATTTCGTTTTTTTTTATTTAAAAAATAAAAAAACTGTAATAAATATATTTAAAAGCATGTAATATTTACAGGGTGTTTCAAAAATGACCGGTATATTTGAAACGGCAATACAAACTAAACGAGCAGCGATAGAAATACACCGTTTGTTGCAATATGCTTGGGACAACAGTACATTTTCAGGCAGACAAACTTTCGAAATTACAGTAGTTACAATTGTCAACAACAGATGGCGCTGCGGTCTGGAAAACTCAATAGTACGATATTTTCCACATATCCACCATGCGTAGCAATAATATGGCGTAGTCTCTGAATGAAATTACCCGAAACCTTTGACAACGTGTCTGGCGGAATTGCTTCACATGCAGATGAGATGTACTGCTTCAGCTGTTCAATTGTTTCTGGATTCTGGCGGTACACCTGGTCTTTCAAGTGTCCCCACAGAAAGAAATCACAGGGCTTCATGTCTGGCGAATAGGGAGGCCAATCCACGCCGCCTCCTGTATGTTTCGAATAGCCCAAAGCAATCACACGATCATCGAAATATTCATTCAGGAAATTAAAGACGTCGGCCGTGCGATGTGGCCGGGCACCATCTTGCATAAACCACGAGGTGTTCGCAATGTCGTCTAAGGTAGTTTGTACCGCCACAAATTCACGAAGAATGTCCAGATAACGTGATGCAGTAATCGTTTCGGATCTGAAAAATGGGCCAATGATTCCTTTGGAAGAAATGGCGGCCCAAACCAGTACTTTTTGAGGATGCAGGGATGATGGGACTGCAACATGGGGCTTTTCGGTTCCCCGTATGAGCCAGTTCTCTTTATTGACGAAGCCGTCCAGGTAAAAATAAGCTTCGTCAGTAAACCAAATGCTGCCCACATGCATATCGCCGTCATCAATCCTGTGCACTATATCGTTAGCAAATGTCTCTCGTGCAGCAATGGTAGTGGCGCTGAGGGGTTGCCACGTTTGAATTTTGTATGGATAGAGGTGTAAACTCTGGCGCATGAGACGATACGTGGACGTTGGCGTCATTTGGACCGCATCTGCAACACGGCGAACGGAAATCCGAGGCCGCTGTTGGATCACCTGCTGCACTAGCTGCGCGTTGCCCTCTATGGTTGCCGTAAGCGGTCGCCCTACCTTTCCAGCATGTTCATCCGTCACGTTCCCAGTCCGTTGAAATTTTTCAAACAGATTCTTTATTGTATCGCTTTTCGGTCCTTTGGTTGCATTAAACCTCCGTTGAAAACTTCGTCTTGTTGCAACAACACTGTGTTCTAGGTGGTGGAATTCCAGCACCAGAAAAATCCTCTGTTCTAAGGAATAAACCATGTTGTCCACAGCACACTTGCACGTTGTGAACAGCACACGCTTACAGCAGAAAGACGACGTACAGAATGGCGCACCTACAGACTGCGTTGTCTTCTACATCTTTCACATCACCTGCAGCGCCATCTGTTGTTGAAAATTGTAACTACTGTAATTTCGAAGGTTTGTCCGCCTGAAAATGTACTGTTGTCCCAAGCATATTTGCAACAAACGTTGTATTTCTATGGCTGCTCGTTTAGTTTTTATTGCCGTTTCAAATATACCGGTCATTTTTGAAACACCCTGTACTATACAATGTTATGCAGCATTTACATTTTAGTGATACGAAATAAACAAGAAACTATAATGAAAAAATATTTTAGACAACTTTACACTTAGCGATTTCAAAAATAGCTGCCAAAATCAGATTCCATACAAAAATCAACAAAATAATACTAAACAAAATTAGAAGAAGGTGTTAAATCGGAGGTACCACAATCTATTTTAAAGTAGGTGTAATACGAGGGTAGCATTTTAGGTTGCATTGTTTTCAACAATTCTTTATTAAACATAATGAGAATTACACACACGAAAGAATGGTGTTTTATCTACACACCCTATTTTTCCACGTAACCTCCATCCCTTTCCATGGCCTTCCTCCAGCGCGAAACAAGGGTTCGTATGACCTGTCGATACCAGTCCTCGTCCTGGTGGTGAAACCGGTGATTCACTGTGTGAACGTCCTTTGCTGATTGATAGATGTAGCGCCAACTGCCGAGTCGTAATGCGTCTGTTCGCACGAATGACATCAGCTCGTTGCAGCATGTCACGTGTGTTCACCGCGGACGGTCTCCCCGACCTCTGCAAACCGTGGTGCTCCGTCGAACCTCCTTCTGATGACCTCACCCTCTGTGCTCAGCGACTAACTGTACTTCAACGACAGCAGATGCTTCATAGACTTTGCACAACGTTTGTGAATATTCCCCACAGATTCTTCCTCTGCAGTGAGAAATTTAATGACGACACGTTGCTTGTAACGTGCATCATCAACAGACGCTATCTGTCGGAAGTGACGGAAAATTGGTGCGCTAACTAAGAAGACTTCAAATAATACATACGTAACGTTTGGCACCCGTAGCAATGTTTTCAACTGAGAATTAAAACCTGTGCATTACTTTCTGGGCAATCCTCGTATAACATCTTGCACAAAGATATAGAATTTCTAAACGCAAAAGCCCCGTTATAGAATGTTCCTCTAGAATTTATTTCTGACAGTTTGGTTTTGTGCCTTTTTGAGAACTACCCCACATTTTCCCAGCAATTTCATCTTTGAATGGGTGTTCAACGTGTTTTTCTCTTTGCCAGTTGGTTTGCCATACTTCACAAATCACTTCGAGAAACATGAGGAAAGAAACTCTCATAGTAAGACAACACTAAACTTGTTTTCTTCAAGATCTTTTCCCACAAGTGCAGGTCCGTCTCGTTTTGTTCTTGTTGCTTCCTCAGGTGTACTGAACTTCTTGCTGTACATGTTTACAAGATTTGTTTTTGGAACCTTAGACTGTTCACTGGCCTTCTTCCAACTCACCTGTCTTTGAACTACATCAGTAGCTTTAATCCATTTTAGACAGAGTGCACTTGCTTTGATCAACTATCCCTTTTATCCTCTTGGAATTCCAAAAGAATGATATTATACGCTAATACAGGAAGACTTTAAACGTACAAGATAAGCGATCCAGTTTAAGCACCATTAGGAGGTCCACTTCACATGACAAAAGTATGCATTTTGAAACATAATTTTTTAACCGAACATCTAAATCAGAATGTAAAAATGTTTGATACAGCAAAAGCGTCAACGTACAACAGATAACTGTGTGAATACGATATCAGACATTACTATGAAAAATACCAGTTTTCCATATAATGCTAGGCGTATCCTTTCTGCGTAAATAACTGAAATTCAGATAATTTATTTGGCCCCCATTTGATAGCATTCACTTAAAACACACAGTTTATATGATTTCACTGTATAAAATAGCAATACTAAAAAAAAACACTTAACATAATTTTTACAAACAGGTGCGATTTAGTATCGCATCGCTGATGAATAAAATTTCCAGAGGAAACGTTTTTCACACATAAGCAGGCAAATTTTCAAAGAAGCGACAGTGCTTTAGAGGCTCAATAAAAATCATCAGCTTCCAAGGTGGAAGTTAACTCACTTTATGTGAACGTAGGTGAAACAGTACTTTCGTATTGGTCTTACAATGCTGATTTTTCATTGGTCGCCTGGTTAGAGCTGCGACGACGTGTTGGGGACAGTGCAAAACCCCGTGTCGTACACGTTCTAGCCTATGCTCACAGCGTAGCTGCAGCCGTCCACGCGCTGCAGAACCTCTGCAGCTGCGGAGATTCACTGGTGGCCAGCCGCACCGCTCATAGCGAGACTGAAGTCGCGTGGCAGCACCGGTAGTACTATGGGCCTCGAGAATCAGTTGGACAGTTCACACTGGAGATGCAGCAGGCGTGCGAATATAGGCCAGCCGACAACGGGTGGGAAAATGATGGACCGCTTCGTTCATCTAGACGTAGGCTGTGACTGGTGATGGTGATTGGAGGGTCGGATCGCTAGCAAGGCATGCCAGAGTGAATTATACTTTTATTAAGTTTAGTTGGGGGTGGTCGTCGCTTAAGTGGAGGTCGTTGACTCCAGGTTGAGGCAGTGAGCCACAGAAGCGTCGTGATGCTGTCAGCGTCACCTCCTGGCCACAGCAAAGTATAGGCTTCGTCACCAGAAGACTTGAGCAGGTCAGCAGTGGCTGACAAGAACTGCGCACTGCGGTCGATAATTGGCGGCCATGTCCAGGCTGCTAGTCCACCATAAGTTGCAGTATGCAGCACAGGCAAGGATTGTACTCAAACTGTAGCCCCCATCATGATCGACGTCGTAGACGCGTGCCATGTCCGGGCATTGGTCAGCGAAGGGGCGATCTACAATGACAGGAGTGCAGTGACAGCGTAGCCAGACGGTTACGAGCCTGGAATCGATCATACATCCCACCAGGGAAGCGGACGCCTTTAGAATGTAGTTACCCAGTAGGTGACTTTGTGAATGTGAAGAGGTCAGGAAGAGCGGAGGGCGCATGCCTCCAACCTCTGCAGTACAAAGTACGTGAATATTTACATCGCCGTGTAACGATCTTCATTCTCTCTCTCCCCCTCAGACTATCAGCCGTCTTTATACGAAAAGTCTCTGATACTGCTGCACTTTCATCATAATGGACGCACAGAGGAGAGTTGTGCACCTGGTCGATACCTTAGAGTATTGCTCACAAACAAAAGTCGCAGAGCATATGTACTGAAGCACGAAAGAATCTGGTATCGGAATGCGTATTCAAATATGTAACAGGCAGATTACAGTGCTGCGGACGGCAACGCCTATATAAGACAACTAGTGTCTGGCGCAGTTGTTAGATCGGTTACTGCCGCAACGATGTCAGATTGTCAAGATTTAAGTGTGTTTGAACGTAGTCTTATAGTAGGCCCACGAGCGATGGGATGCAGCATCTCCGGGGTAGCGATGAAATGGGGTTTTCCAGTACGACCATTTCACTAGTGTACCGTGAATATCAGGAATACGGTAGAACATCGAATATCTGATATCGCTGCGGTCAGAAAAAGATCCTGCACGAACAGGACCAACGAAGACTGAAGAGAATCGATGAACGTGACGGAAGTGCAACCATTCCGAAATTGCTGCAGATTTCTGTGCTGGGCCGTCAACAAGTGTCAGCGTGCGTACCATTCAACGAAACATCATCGATATGGGCTTTGGAAGCCGAAGGCCCACTCGTGTACCCTTGTAGACTGCACCACAGAAAGCTTTACTCCTCGCTTGGGCACATCAACGCCAACATTGGACTGTTGATGACTGGAAACATGTTGTCTGGTCGACTAAGCCTCCTTTCAAATTCTATAGTGTCCATTGACGTGCACGGGTATGGGAACACCTTCATGAAACCATGGACCCTGCGCCGGCCGAAGTGGCCGAGCGGTTCTAGGCGCTACAGTCTGCAGCCGCGCGGCCGCTACGGTCGCAAATTCGAATCCTGCCTCGGGCATGGATGTAGGTTAGTTAGGTTTAAGTAGTTATAAGTTCTAGGGGAGTGATGACCTCAGAAGTTATGTCTCATAGTGCTCAGAGCCATTTGAACCATGTACCCTGCCTGTCAGCAGGGGACTGTTCAAGCTGGTTTGGGGCATGTCTAGTTGGAATGACATGGAGCCCCTGATACGTCTAGATATTACTCTGACAGGTGACACGTACGTTAGCATTCTGTCTGACCACGTGCACCCATTCATGTCCATTGTGCAATCCGATGGATTTGGGCAATTCCAGCAGGACAATGCGACACTCCCATAGTCCAGTATTACCACAGAGTGGGTCCAATAACACTCTTCTGAGTTTAAACACTTCCACTGGCCACCAAACTCCCCAAACATGAACATTATTGAGCATATGTGGGATGCCTTGCAACATGAAGTTCAGAAGAGATCTCCTCTCCATCGTACTCTTAGGATTCATGTACAGTCCTGTAGAATTATGTTGTCAGTTGCAGGCAGGTGTAAACATGTGCATGAAGAAGTTATCATTACACAGTGTAGCTGTAGTTAAACTTGCACTACTTCAAAGGGCTCACTTGAGAACCGAGTGATCGTAGGACAATTAAATTCTGTGGAAATATTGGTAAGGACATACGGAGTAGATATAACTAATAAATCATTGAAAGAAACACTTCTATATTTACACATGAGAGGGCAACTTTTGCTGTTTTCTGAAGATGACCCGCACCATGTTTACGTTTCAGTTACAAACGTTGCCCAATGTAACGACCATCTGTATCCACGATAGATTGGAACCGCATTACAGATACCGTTTCACAATTTTTCGCAGCACTTTTTGAACGGTGGACCATGGGATTTTCCGCTGACGTGACACAGCCTCTGTACTGCTTGAACTCCAGCACTCTCAGCCATGGAAACACTAAATTCTTCAGCAATTTGCGGCGCAATGTGCAATCGGCCTCCCGAGGAGCAATTCACCACACGCCAGTTAATACTAACTTCCCAATCATATTCTTCAACCTCGATGCGGAAAGAGGACCCCTCGTTATTCTTTTAATGCGTCGGTACTCGCTAAGAGCAGCAGCACTACTGCTGCTGTTTTCATAAAACAGCTTTACGAGTAAAGCCCTGCTCACCTCGTCCACACCCATGTTGACTGTCTGCAACTGTAATGGACATTGGTGCTTGTGTTTCAGCTCTGCGTTGCCGTACTAGTAATGGCGCCTAGCGGCGATTCATGACAGTAACACTATTAACAAAGCAAATCCAGGAGAGCACTGTCTGAACATCATTCCTAAGAAGTTGGGTTCTTCGCTGCGATATGTTGTTGTTGTGGTCTTCAGTCCTGAGACTGGTTTGATTCAGCTCTCCATGTGCAAGCTTCTTCAGCTCCGAGTAACTACTGCAACCTACATCCTTGGTACATTGGCTCAAATAACGAAAGTACATTACCCAGTGCCTTGCCTTGTGTACCTCTAATTTCTGATGGGTTAGACATTTCTCCCACCAGTGGTACTTCAGATTTCCTGTTCATTAATGTTACTTGTAACATAAGCTGTATTTTTCTATCTATTCTAATTCCTTCTCTGAATATAGAGCATCTCTAAAATCTAAAAACCTTCAACAGCGTGCTCAAGCTTTTCCCCACTTTTCTGCAATGTTACCCTCTGGTGATTGATTTGTTGTTCAAAACACCTCTCCTAACGCAAACCTCAAAGTTTTAAAATTATGGACACCTCTTGTTTACAGAACAGACACCCATGCTTGACATAGGACACTTTCTTGTTCGTGTCGATAAAACACAGCGGATCTTTTTCAGATCGATGTGCTTCCTTTGTTTTCCATGCAGAACAGAAAGTCGGCCTGTGGTAGTTGATTTTATGGTAACGTCCACGGCAACGTGAATCCATACCACAGACACAAGCGTAATCCACAATTATCAATGTGAGGCACGCCGGAAGACTTTCCCTGAGGATAGTAGTTCGTGACATCATCTGAGCGAGTCAGTATCACAGTGTAGGATCAACGAGTTGTTAAGTTTCGAATGAACTTGTAGTGCTATAAATGTTGCATCTTGCACTGTAAGAGAACAGTTGGTTATTTACATTTTAATGCATCAAGCAATGTTTTCATAGTCAGGGAGTTCTGTGGCAAAGAAAGAACTTTGTCAAAATTAAGTACTTCTTTTGTTCCTTAATGTAATAAAGTGAACTAAGAGACGTACTTCGTGTGTTATGTAATCTGAAGGGGGATCACTGCTATCAGCTGCAGCGGGACATTAAGCGAAATCAGCGAGGACGAGGGAAAATGAGCACAGGACCGCGATTCGAACCCAGGATCTCCTGCTTACTGAGGCAGGTGCGGTAACCACTGCGCCATCCGCGACACAGAGTTGTCTCAACTGCACGGACTATCTCGGTACGCCTCACGGCCGATCCACACTAACAACGAGCGCCACCTGTCTGCAGTCCCAGTCCATTATTCTCCCGTTCGGTACTTAGAGATTCCCACTGGAGGTCCGACGTATTTGTGCATTCGCACTGAAGAAAGTGGATCCATTGTCCAGCCAGGCTTAGCAATTATTTCAATGAAATTTCTTGTAGTCACATTAAATAAGTACTTTACACTGAAAACTGGTACCTTTACGAATTATATTATGCAAGTGAGATTGTGTATGTAGTTATGTTTCCTGCAGCGTGGAAAGCGGAAGTAAACGACCTCAGAAGAGCACTAAAAGCGGATGACAGCAAATGAGAAAGGATGGGCTGCTAGGCATTTCAGTACCAAGCGAAGTTGCTGAAAGCGTCACTCAGCTCATAAGCATAATTCCTCGGCCCTTTCAACAGAAATATGCGGGGCAGGGAGGATGCCCGCTCCTTAGGAACAGAATTACTTCGTCCGACCCTTTGTTCGCCGTCGCCGCGTCTTCCACCCGCTCTTCCTCCCTCCCCCCCCCCCCCCCCTCACCATCCTGCTCGGCGGCTTCATATTGCTCAATTCCTTTTAGCCACTCTCGCCAGGACTGGCTGAGGGCCCGTTGGCGGATTAGATATCGGAACGTGGGATACATTCCGTCGCCCTCTTCCTCTAGAAACCTCCTCCCCCCACCCCCACCCCGTCACCCACCTTTCCCTGTACCTTCGCTCCGACCTCAATTTCACGTCGAATATTGGATTTCAAAATTGAGGAAGTCAAGTGAAAGAAAGTGGTTAAAAAGCAATAGCTCGTCCGCGGCTGGGTGCAGTGCGGTGCGGTGCGCTGGGTGCTGGGTGCTGGGTCGCCGCCTCCGGCCGCCGCCCCTCGCAGATCCGCCCCCACGGCGGGGGCGGTGGCTGCGACGGAGAAGATATATGATGTACAGGCGGCCAGGTCGGCGGCGCCGCCTTATAAATTGATGGGTGCCGCCCCAACGTGCAAGCCAAGCGAAAAGCTGCGCCGAGATTGCCGGCCTGCGATGTGACCTGCAGGCCCTAATGCGCTGCCCCGAGTCGGGTGGCGGCTGGAAGCGACTGCGAAAGGCCTTCAGGGCGGACCGGGGCAGCGGGGGCGGCGGGGGCGGCGCTTTACTCCTCAGAGCCGATACGGAGCTGACAGCCTACCTGCTGTAGGCTACCCAAGAGTCCCATTGTAAAATCTAGACATCGTCCCATGTCCCACGTGTCGCATCATCGTACTAAAATTAATTTAAATAAGTGAAGGAAGACATGGATAAACCAATAATACTAAAATTTACCTGTAGTCTGTTAAATACAGCGTTGTCTGCATTACTCATCTACGGTAAAAGATGTTGTCTTAGTTCTTTCATGGCCCAATAGAAGGGTCCACCTTTCTGAAAGAAACCGCTCTCAGTTGTATACGAACTTTCACGGGAACATACTTAACCTTTAAGGCACATTGGCAATGATTATTTTACCTCACATTGCAAGGCACAATGGACCCTCACTTAAATATTTCCACACCTGTATTGTCGGTATTGCTCCTGAACTTACACGTGCATGTTTCTTAAATAAACTGCTTTCAGCTGTGTCTGAACTATTATAGGAAAACGACCAGTTCCAAATCACATTTTCAGGTCTACAGGTACAAGCCCAATAACCTATTGTTTTATTAATATCATTCTTCCTTCGACTAACAGACTGAACAGCAGGAATGGAAGACTGCATCGCTTTCTTATACTCTTTCTAACCAGAGCATTTTGTTCTTGGTCTTCCACTCTTATTGTCCCCTCTTGGTTCTTGTATTTATTGTATATTACTCTCTTTCCCTATAGTTTACTAATATTTTTCTCGTAATTTTGAACAATCTGGTACACAAAACACCTAGAAGAAAATTGCATATACTTACACTGCTTTGTCCACATGCCTTAGAGCTGACTGAGGGGTCATGGGAATTGACTGAGAGATCCTGGGAGAGATGAATGGGGTGTTCAGGTGGAGATTGAGGTAGAGTGGATGGTGAGACACTGTATGTATGTGTGTGTGTTTAAATGTTTTATTCATGATTTTTGTTTATTTACTTTTATTTTATTTTTAAATATATTTATGATAGACTACGAATTAGGTTGAATATTGGCTTTTTATTGTTTCTCTTTTGGACATTGAGAACTTTTTTTTACTTTTATTTATCGGCCACTATGTGAAATATTCTTCCTCGGGAATCAGTATTCTCTTTCTTTTGCTGTTATTTTGTAAGACTGACATATCCCGGTTTCATCCTGATGTGATGGTGATTTTCTTTTAGTAGATGTTCAGCGTAAATGGAGGCTGTGTATACCGTTATATGTTCTTTGTATATGATGTTAAAATTCCTTGCACTCATCCCAGTAAATTTATTTGCATCTATTTTTAGTTTTTTTTGTATTGTAACAGAGGACCTGAAGCATGTTATTCTAATTTTCTTTTTTTATGATGAAGCTACTAATTTTGTATGTGAACTTGTGGTATGTCATGGAATTCAGGTTTTTTGTTGTAGCCTATGTCTTCTGGTGCGAGTGTGCGTTGTGTATTATTTTTACTTGCTGGTATATTTGAACTGTTTTTAATTTTGCTGTCTTAGATATGTATTTTTTAATGGTCTCATGCAGTTGGTAAACTTTGTTGCTGCTATATCCATTGTTTTCTGCTGTATTGATATTCAAGTTTAGTTCTTCTTGATAGTTATTTTTGCGGAAACATATTCTGCACAGTATGTACACCATATGTCTGATGGATGCAAGCATTTGAGAATGCAGGTGATTTCATTCCTGAGTATCTGTTGCTTGTTGCTTTCTGAAAACGTTGAAGCTGTTTCTGTATCTAAATTTTTTTATTCAGAGATCTAAGCATTGTTTTGTCCCTTCCGTTTCTGCCTCCGTTGTAAATTGAAGGTTATGGTGAATGTTGTTTATTTGTCTGTATAAACTGTTTATAAGAACTAGTGATTCCTCTATGAGGTATGTGATTCCATCTACATATCTGTACCAGTATATTACCTCACATTTTTATTTCTATTATTTCTCTAAAAAAACTTCTTTTCACTGTGGTTCATGAGAAAATTTATAGTATGTGTGAGAATAGACTTCCTGTTGGTAGGCCTTCTTTCTGTAAGTTCTTCTGTAGTGAACTTTGGAATTTCTCGGTATCTTTTCAATTTTTCTCTTAGAATGTTAATTGCATCATCAGGTGGAATTGAAGTGTCCACGACTTTCACATCAAAGGACATCAGTTTTACAGCTGATATGATGAGTGTGTATTTTATTTTTTAAATTAATTCCATTAAGTTTATTACACTTCGGTTATTCTCCAGTTTGAAATGTGCAGTTACGCATTTGTGTGTTAATTTTGTAATGTGATCTGTGGGAGCACCCCTTAAATTAATAAATGGTCTCACAGGAATTCTACCTATACCTTTTTAGGATTTGCTTCTTAGCTTTGGTGTTGCTGGCTTCTTTTGCATTGGTTTTAACATCTCTTCGTAAGTTTGTCAGTTTTGTTTGAAATGTATTAATTGGATCAGACTTCAGTTTTCCACTATTTTATTTGTGTAACAGTTATTTTGTTTCTTTGACATATTCCTGTGTATTCATTAACACTATACCGTTACTTTTATCTGGTTTTATACCATCTCTGCCCGTTCCTCAAGTCTTCTTCTTTATTACCTTAACTGTTTGTAGTTCTTTGTTATCTCTCTTTTTGTTACTATTGGTTTTCTTGTTTTTGATGAAGTAATTTATTTGATTTCTCTATCACAGCACAAATTTAATCAGTTTATTTCAAACACTACAAAATATTAGTTCCAACTACTATCAGGAATTTTCCAAGTCCAGCCTCAACGGTAGTTTTTCTTCCTCACCCTAGGAGAATTTTTCCCAGAGCAAAGCAGTTGCACCGCTCATCTCCGTACTCAGTTCGTCTCACTTACGCAAACCAAACTGCCGGTCCTTGCAATTGCTTTTCTCTGCAGTGCCTATCAGAAACAGATTTCAATAGATAGAACAATACGTTGTATCATCAACGTACTACTGTCTTCGGCAGTTAACTCGAAATGTGGCATTGATATTTCCCGAATCGAAGTAGTCACGACACACTCAAGACACATTGTCATGTGAAAATTCCGTTCCTTACACAACGCTGTATTCTTGGATGTTGTCCTACGGGGAGGGAGGTGGGAGGGGCTTTATGTTGTGTTGAATAGGACCTGACTATGTTCTAGTTATGCAACAAGCCGAATTATTCAGTTCGTCACTGCCACAGGATCACTATCTACAACATGTTTTCTACAGTGTAAGAGAATCAGACTGATATGGACGGGAAGTAAGATCATTTACTGTTGTCTAGATATAGCGAAAGAATTAAAGCTTTTAAGTTCCGAGAGAACAACAGCTACCGATTTCATAAATGGACACAGTACCTTGTGATGGCTACACTACAGCAGACATTGGACAAGTTTGTGGATTCACTTTTAAATGTTGAAGAAAAAATAAAATGGCTTCTCTCCTTTGCTCAAAGAGTAGGGACAATTTCCCCACTTTCGTATGAGGCATAGGACTGTCCTCATCAATAACTGAAACTGTAGTCGGGTGCAGTCTGTACTTGTTTCAGTTTAGTACTGACAGTAGAATCATCTATTTGTGGTGACAATAACTAAATAATGTGTTTCCTTAACTTTACACTAGTGCATTACGATTATTATATCATTATTGTTATTATTATTATTATTATTCTATACGTTTCAGTTGCCTTGTTTCAATCTCACTTTCAGGTAACATTCTCCACTTCTCTTTTCCCCTCTGAGCAACGTGTGTGGTGGTCACACAATGAATTTCTCCCACCTGGGTGTAAAATGTGCGAAGAAAATAATAACAACACAAAACATTGTTCATAGAGGAATATTTTAGTAATAAATCCAACATTTACTTCCAAACTATAGGTAACGTTTCACAGTCTTACACACTTTAATTCATATAAAAAGCTCTATAATATTATGACACTTCTTGGTAGGTCCAAATAGCGTGAGTGGGGTAAGCTGCTTCAATTTCTAGTGCTGGTATCGTTGAAATCATTAGCACACACGGTAGGGGATTACGCTATCTACTGGAGTCAAACTATTAGTTTATATTCTCACTATTTTTATGTCTTAAGACTAAAGAATTAAACTATACAACGTTACACAGGGTGAGCAAATGAATGAGGGAAACACAATCATTAATCCAATATCCTTATGTGATTACTGGCACAATACAGTATAACCTCAGTTGGAGGGCCACAAGGGAGAATAAATGTGGTAAAATAATTTCAGGGCATCACCTCTAATAATCGAAGTCACAAGGCTTGCTCGTACGTATCCGTGGGATCAAAACAGTTGCATCAGTCAACATTAATCCTGAGAAATGGATTAACCTTGCATGCAAAAGGAGCCAATACCACTCATTCAGCACTGCGTGAGTCATTCTTTCAGGGGGTAAGTATATGGGCTTCATCTGTTACGCTGTGGTCACTTCATAGGTTCTGTACATAGAATTTAGTGAATTTAGTTGTAGCTTTGCAAGGCAGCTCCTTCCACTGAAGAGTTGAAGTCACGTCTCCGCTCTGTGTATACCTCCTTCGGAATTGGAAGCTAGAAATCTTCAAGTCTACTTCCTTCCACGGCCATCAACGGAATACTTCACATCTGCTTCCCTCTGTTAATGATCAGAATGATATACAACGGACATCGCTTTTGAGCATCACTGGGCTCTGCATACAAGAAAGCACAGGCCTGCTGTAGCCAATCACGTTGTAGCAATAAGTTATACACCAATCAGGTGAGCAACTATTGGCAGTGGGGATCCCTTGTATGTGGAATTGTGGGGATTGGCCTGTGGTACAGAGAGGAGTTGGCTTTATGTCAACGACTCCCAGTAAACTCGAGTGCAAAATTTTCACATACGACAATAGAGTGAGGAAAAGACAGCATAAATGAAGGGAAAGACTGTTAATATTGACGTGGTGTCATAATATACACAACTCCATGGAGGACACAGCTTGCAACATATGCGGGAATTAAAGAAGTAGGTATCAAGTTTCATCAACATTAATATCAGTTACTGAAGACAGCAACTAATAACAGCAATGATACGACATTTTCAACGGTGACAGTAATAAACTCGAACTCTGAAATGATAAAGATCTTAGTTGTTTACTAGTTTTATGTCAGTAGACAGCTATAGTATGTTGTGTTAACTTCGTGATGAATAAGAAATTAAGACAAGCTTTTAACGTCCCCTCGACAGTAACAACTTCAGAGGGGCACAAGCTCTGATAAAGAAGGATGAGTCGCCCGCTGTAACCGAACGGTTCCTGGCGCCTCAGTCCGGAACGGCGCTGCTGCTTCGGTCGCAGGTTCGAATCCTGCCTCGGGCATTCATGTGTGTGATGTCCTTTGGTTAGTCAGGTTTAAGTAATTCTACGTCTAGGGGATTCATGACCTGAGATGTTAAGTCCCATAGTGCTTGGAGCCATTTGAACAATTTCGAAAGACGGATGACCTTACAAAGAAACCATACTGGCATTTGCCTTAAATGATTTGGGGAAACCGCGAAAACCTATTTCTGGATGGCTGGACGGGGATTTGAACCGTCGCCCGCCCGAGTGCGCGTCCACTGTGCTGTAACAGTGCCGCCTCGCTTCGTCCCGAATGAAGTGAAACCCTCGCCACCGCTGAGGACACTTGCCAGCGCAGCTAGACTGAAACTATGAACTGCATTGGCAATCGAAGCAAGATGCAGGGCTTTCACTACTAGGCCATTGTTCGCTGAACAATACGTATTGTTCGGCTTCTCGGTGGTAGTTCGATGGCGGGGACATTCATGCGTTTGTAACATTTTCCCCGTCTGTCAGTTAATTCTCCTCAGGATATTGTTGGTAACGAAAATTGGTTACATACAGTTTACCCATTGAAACTGATAAACCTTCTTATCAGTAAACGGGAAGGATTAGCCGTAGTGCCCGGAGTCGTAATGGGTGTAGTGTGGCGTAGCAGGTGGCGTCTTAAGCTGTCGCGCTGGCGGTCGCCAGTGCAAAACCGACCACCAGTAGTTTTTTTGTGTTTATTATTTCTGGAGGGTTACAGAAATTTTTTATGTTTGTATACACTGGAAATTCTATTTTTATGTAAATAACAATTCTGTTCTAGGTGGCGTTCATAATAAACGTACTTTCAGTGTTAGGTGTTGCACTTCATTGACGAACTAGCTCACACACACACACACACACACACATACGCACACACACATACATACACACACACACACACGCACACACACACACACACACACACACACACATATGGACATCCAGACGCACCATCACACGTCACTGCGTGACTTTTTAAATTTAGAATTCATGCCCATAGGACCGAAATCATGTAAGCAATATCTCACAGTAGTATTCATGTACTTCACAAAAAAATTGTACAAATGGCTCTGAGCACTATGGGACTTAATAGCTGTGGTCATCATTCCCCTAGAACTTAGAACTACTTAAACCTAACGAACCTAAGGACATCACACACATCCATGCCCGAGGCAGGATTCGAACCTGCGACCGTAGTAGTCGCGCCGTTCCGGTGTACTTCACAGATCAGGCAGAGTATAATGTGCCTTTTGATTACTACTAATGTAAGCATTTATTCCACGTCGTACATGTGCCATACAAGTCCCATAGCGCTCAGAGCCATTTGAACCATTTGAGCTGTGCCACATAAAAGAATAGTTGGAAAATATTAACTGCTCAGATAGGAAAATGCAAGTACTGTTAAACAGTCCAAATTTCTTATGTATCTAGTTACGACACTGGACTGCTTCGCGACTCATCATAGGGGAACTAAATTGTCCTTCACAGAAAAATAAAACGTGTCCTACAAACAGTACACTGAAAATCAATTATATTGACCATTCGGCTTTGAATACTATGATGGTTTAATGTCCTAGAGTCAAATAGCAGCAAAACGTGGGCCTCGCAATGAGTCCTATGTAATAGTAACATATCATTGGAAGTCAGCTAAGTCTAAACTCTGTGGTTAGTCCTCAATCTTCTGATTGGTTTAATGCTGCCCACAACGTATTCGTCTTCAGCGCCAACCTTTTCATTTCAAAGTAGCACTTGCACCCTACTTCATCCGTTATTTTCTGGATGTGTTCCAGCCTCTGTCTTCTCATACAGTTTTTTATCCTATACATTACCCTGTAGAACGATGTCTTAACACATGTTGTGTCATCCTCTCCTTTCTTCTTGTCAATGTTTTACATACGTTAGGGAGGGCACAGGACTAGCGTAGTCAAAAAAAAATGGTTCAAATGGCTCTGAGCACTATGGGACTTAACATCTATGGTCATCAGTCCCCTAGAACTTAGAACTACTTAAACCTAACTAACTTAAGGACATCACACAACACCCAGCCATCACGAGGCAGAGAAAATCCCAGACCCCGCCGGGAATCGAACCCGGGAACCCGGGCGTGGGAAGCGAGAACGCTAGCGCACGACCACGAGATGCGGGCTAAGCGTAGTCAGTACACCTGTGTTACCTCTACTGCTATGGTGGCGTAATGGGAAGAAACCTGCCCGTCGTCACCACGAAATCTGCGCAAGTAATCTCCATTACGCCATTAATTAATAATCGATACAGTATGAAAGCAGACACTGTAGAAGAATCTCTTACAGTGCTATAGCTCATTCGTGTAAGTGATACAGGTGTGAGGCTAGTAGTACAATTTGGCAACACAAGAATAACAAGTACATGGATCAAAGAAATTACATAAAATAATAAAATAAAAAATACGATTAAAATTCAATCATTTGGAAGATGAACCTACAGCAAAAAAAAAAAATTCTTTCACTTAAATAGAAGAATAAAAAAATTCTTACCATGTAGATTAGTTTTATTTTGTCGCTTGCGAAGAAATGCATTTTATGCAACGAAGACTAACAAGCGTTTAAATTTAGTTCGCCATTTACACACATCAAAAAAGTTTTGCATCACCTCCGTTCCGAGACTTCCGGAACCAGTACAGAAAACAGGAATAGAGATCAGCATAAATATCATTTCTGCCCTTTTTATTGCTCATGTGAACCACACATTGCATGTTGTACCACCATACATTGAAACCTTCAGAAGTGGTGGTCCAGACTGATGTAAACACCGTTACCTTTAATACCGAGTAGCATGTCCTCTTGCGTTGATGCATGCCAAGGCACTGTTGGTCCAGATTGTCCCACTCCTCAAAGGCGATTCGGCGTAGATCCCTCAGAGTGGTTGGTGGGTCACGTCGTCCATAGAAAGCCCTTTTCACTCTATCACAGGCATGTTCGATAGACTTCATGTGTGGAGAAAACGCTGGTCACTCTAGTCAAGCGATGTCGTCATGCATGATGGGGGCGCGAACTATCGTCTGTGAAGACGAATTCCTCTGCAGTAATCTGCCGATATGGTTGCACTCTCGGTAGGCGGATGGCATTCACGTATCGTACAGCCGTTACGGCGCCTTCCATGACCACCAGCAGCGCAAATCTGCCCCACATGATACCACCCAAAAACAGCAGGGAACCACTTCCTTGATGCAATCGCTGGACGGTGTGTCTAAGACGTTCAGCGTGACTGGGTGGCCTCCAAACACTCCTCCGACGATTGTCTGGTTGAAGGCATATGCGACCTTCATCGGTGAAGAGAGCGTGTGGCAATCCTGAGTGGTCCATTCGGCATGCTGAGCCCACCTGTACCGCGCTGCATGGTGTCGTGGTTGCAAAGTTGGGTCTCGCCATGGACGTCGGGAGTGAAGTTGCACATCACGCAGCGTATTGCGCACAGTTTGAGTCGTAACACGACGTCCTGTGGCTGCACGAAAAGCATTATTCAACATGGTGGCGTTGCTGTCAGGGTTCCTCCGAGCCATAATACGTAGGTAGCGGTCATCCACTGCATTAGTAGTCTTTCGCGGCTTGAGCGAGACATGTCATCGACAGTTCCTGTCTCTCTGTATCTCCTCAATGCCGGACAAAATCGATTTGTGGACAACATGGTTGTGGAGAGAAGCAGCGATTAGTATGATAAATCAATAATTCAAGAACAGTCTTAAACGCATTTATTATTGTTATAATACCGCCAATAGGTTTCAACCCGACGTAGAGGTCATCTTCTGGGCGATTACACCATTGGTCGACTGCTGGTGGTGCCACTCCTGTCTACATAGTTTCCTGCCGTTATGTAGACAGGAGTGACACCACCAGCAGGCGCCCAGAAGATGACCCCTACGTCGGGTTCAAACCGGTTGGCGGTATTATAACAATAATAAATGAGATTAAGACTGTTTTCGAATTATTGAACATCGATTTGGTTCATTCCGAGACGCCTGGACACTTCCCTTGTTGAGAGCCCTTTCTGTCACAAAGTAACAATGCGGACGCAATCGAACCGCGGTATTGAGCGTCCAGGAATGGTTGAACTACAGACAACAAGAACCGTGTACCTCCTTCCTGATGGAATGCCTGGAACTGATAGGCTATCGGACCCCCTCCGTCTAATAGGCACTGCTCATGTATGATTGTTTACATCTTTGGGTGGATTTAGTGACATCTCTGAACAGTCAAAGTGACTGTGTCTGTGATACAATATCCACAGTCAACGTCTGTCTTCCGGTGTTCTGAGAACAGGGTGATGCCAAACATTTTTGGATGTGCGTACCTCTACTAAAGGAATTTTTTTACTGTGTGGAATTAGAAGGAATACTATATTCTTTTTATTTCTTCTTTCCCATGTGATTATTTTACTGTAGAAAGAATGGTAATCTGAAGCAGTGCATGGATCGCTGGTCGCTGAGTCCCGCCTTGGTCATCCTTTTTTTCGTTCAGTTTTAAGTACCTACATCTCCTAAATGTAAAATTCATCATAATTTTTTATTAATAATGCATGCCTCCTTTTGTTCTGATTACATACTGCATGCGAAATTCCTGTTTTCATTTCATATACAAATTTCTAATTATAGATATTTTTTAAAGGACTGTTAATAAATGTTGCTTAAATTAAGAAAAACAGTAAGCAATGAGACCGGGGTTCAAGTCCTGGCCACGGCACAAATTTAAATTCATTTCTTCAGTCCCCATCATTATCGTAGATTTCATGTGGCACTTTTTTGTCACTTAGGATAACAGTGTCATCAGCGAATGTCATCATAGATATCCTTTCACTCTGAATTTTCATTTCACTTTTGAAATATTGTTTTAATACCGTCATTGTTTCATCGATGTACAGATTGAACAGTAGGGACAGGTGACCGTATCGGTGTCCTGCACCGTTTTTAATCCAAGCAGTTCGTTCATGGTATTCCAATTTTATTGTTCCCTATTGGTCTTCATACAATTCTATATTACCCGTCTTTTTTTGTGGCTTACTTCCATTTTTCGCAGAATTTTGATAATCTTACACCATTTCACAGACTCGAAGACTCTTTCTAGGTCGACAAATCCTATGAGCGTATACCAGTTTTCCATCAATTTGGCTTCTGTTATCGAGCGCAATGTCTGAACTGCCTCTCTGGCACCATTACCTTTACTAAAGCAAAATGAACGTCATCTAAAAGAGAGTCAGTTTTCGTTTCCATTGCATGGTATATTATACGTGTTAGCAGCCTGGTTGCATGAGATGTTAATCTGATGGCGCTATAGTTTTGAACGTATTTTCCGTTGCTTTTTCGGAATAGTGTGGATGATATTTTTTCGAAAGGCTCATACATTCTATAAAAAGCTCTTTTAAATTCTCACTATAATATAGAATCTCTTATCTCTTCTCTTTGATTCCTATGTCTTCCTCTGTCAGGTCATCAGACAAGTTCTCCCCCTGTCTTTCGAGTTGCATTCCTTGTACGTAAGTATGACAACCCATCGTCAGTGATGGCCCCATTTAGAGAGGTTCACGCCTCTTGAATTGAAATGCCTATTGCTTATCGCAGTACCCAAATCCTTGCCGAACTTCAAACGCGAGTCATTATTTCTCATTTCTTCAGTATCCCACTTCCTTCCAAACTGATTTATCTGTATAAGCCACTTAAATTTAATTATACTTTTTGTGATTACTAAACTATGACCGTAATCTGTATCAATCCTGGGTATCCCTTACAATCCCACGTCTGATTTCGGAATCTCAGGCTGACCATGGGCTAATAATCCGGCTGGAATCTCCCCGACTATCCTGGAATTTGACAAGTATACCTACTCCTCTTGTGATTCTCGAACGAAGTATTGGCTGTTACCATCTTAAATGTATTTTAGAACTGAATTAGTCTCTCTCCTCTCTCATTTCCGCTGCCTAGCCGATATTCTCGCGTATCCCTGTCTTCTACTCCTTCCCCTACAACCGTGTATAAATCGCTAAAGATTATTAGATTTTTAGTTGCTTTCACATACTGAATTATCCTCATACTTCCCTTGTCTCTTCAACCATTGCCTGCGACGCCGGCTGAACTATCGTTGTCAATGTTGGTTTGCTGTCTGATCTCATGAGAACAATTCGAACACTGAACTGCTCACAATAGCTCACTCTCTATACCAATTTGAAATAATAATATTTTTTGCAAGTGAAGTGAGTCGGGAAATAACCAATAAAACTGTCGTGCGATTACAAAATGCGTAAAGACAGTGTTTTACGCGAACAATCACGAAAATAATAGTTTTAAGAACAAAGACAATAATGATTCATTTGAAAAATAAACGATATCATTGTACGGATTAGTGTTCTTCTGCGGTCTTCAACCTATTTATATATGTAAAGGCTCTCTCTCTCTATCTCTCCCTCTCTCTCTCTCACTCTCTCTCTCTCTCTCTCTCTCTCTCTCTCTCTCTCTCACTCTCTCTCTCTCTCTCTGTATGTGTGTGTGTGTGTGTGTGTGTGTGTGTGTGTGTGTGTGTGTGTGTGTGATAGTCTTCCGAAGCGTTATTACGCATACTGCTTATCCAGATATTTACTGATGTGAAATAGATAGTGAGTTTGAGTTGAGTTTCATTTGTAGAGGTATTAAATCTATGTCAAATATTCCCAGTTTTCACAATTACAGCATTGTCTGTAGCTGCGCGAAAACAGGATCGCTGGAGCGCTGCAGTCTGCCCCCATTACGAAACAGTTTAATACGAGGGTCACTCCAAAAGAAATGCACACTATTTTTGTAAAAATACAGTTTTCATTTTGCATGTGCGAAAGTTTTACAGTGTGTAGATACATCCTTCCCGCTTGTTTTCAAACTTAGATCAACCTGTTCCCGTGAGTGGCGCCATCACAGCATGTCTTCAAGATGGCTACTACACTTGACGTTCGTCAGAAGCAACGTGCTGTCGTAGAATTGCAAAATACTGTAAGTGTTGGCGTTAAAAAAGATTGTGCGAGGTGGGTTCCCAGGATGTTGACAGTGGCTCACAAAGAAATATGAAAAACGGTATGCAGCGAACTTTTGGAACAGTACGAGAATGGTGGGGACGAATTTCTTGGAAGAATTGTGACGGGTGATGAAACGTGGCTCCATCATTTTTCACCCGAGACGACCAGGCAATCAATGGAGTGGCATCATGCAAATTCACGCAAGGAAAAAAATTCAAAACCACACCTTCTGCTGGAGAAGTTATGGCTACAGTGTTCGATTCCGAAGGACTCTTGCTTGTGGACATCATGCCAAGTGAAACCACCATAAATTCTGATGCATATGTGACGACACTGAAGAAACTTCAAGCTCGAGTGAGTCGCGTTCGACCACATCGGCAAAAGCAGGGTGTTTTGCTGTTGCACGACAATGCACGGCTACATTCAGTCAAAAAAAAACATGGAAGCGATCACAAAACTCGGATGGACAACACTCAAACACCTGCCTTACATCCTGACCTGGCTGCATGCGACTATCATCTCTTTGGAAACTGAAATACTCTTTTGAAGATGATGACTCCCTTGTGCACGCTGCCAAACAGTGGCTCCAACAGGTTGTTCCAGAATTTTACCGTGCTTTTATACAAGCGGAGGTTCCAAAATGGCGTAAGGCAGTTGAGAGGGATGGATATTATGTGGAGAAATGAATGTTCCTAAAGGATGTATCTACACACTGTAAAACTGTCAAACATGTAAAATAAAAAATGGATTAAAAAATAGTGTGCATTTCTTTTGGAGTGACCCACGTACTTACATTGTTTTTGAGCCGCCTTACTACTAGCGCAAATTATTTAACAATTTTCCTTCTGTCAAATCCGGAGATATGAACCAGGTAGTATGATGACGAGTTTGCCATTCTTTTGAAGGTATTGTGTTGGTTTATACGCTGTCCTGTACTACGTCTGAAGGAAGAAGACTTTCAAATGGTTCAAATGGCTCTGAGCGCTATGGGACTTGACATCTGAGGTCATTAGTCCCCTAGAACTTAGAACTACTTATACCTAACTAACCTAAGGACATCACACACATCCATGACCGAGGCAGGATTCGAACCTGCGACCGTAGCGGTCGCGCGGTTCCAGACTCAAGCGCCTAGAACCGCTTTGCCACCCCGTCCCGATACGACATTCATTACCATGAGTAAGCTCCATGTTTGACCCAGCACGTTGAAGAACAAAGTGACACCTAAAACTATCTGAATAATTGTCAAGGTGTGTTAGTTTGTTTTAATATGTTCGTAAGACATTGATCGTATGTGGCTTAGAGCTTGTTTTCACTGTTTTATCAATTGTAGTAATATTACGGCATATACAATTTCACTGAAATAATAATAGTGGTATTTAATTAACATAATATTAACAAACTAAAATATTAACACTTTTTCAGAGGATATACAGTGTGATTTTTTTCACCGTTGACAAACTATAGGGATTGATAGACGAGAGAATACGGAACGAAAAAGGTCTAATGAACTTACGTCACGAAATGCATAGTTTCAATGCTAGAGACCAATTATTCAATCATACTTTGCTACAGACACTGCGGTCCAATACGCGCTGTACCGTGTAGCCACAGTTACTGTAGCATGGTTTCCTACTAGAGGGTGATACTGTTACTCATACGCCGTGCCATAGCTCTCTTTCTTGCCATAGTCATTGGTAAAGTTGCGTCCGATTCACCTTCTCTTGCTGACTCACCTTGTAGTGGATGTGATGCAGCGGTGTACACAATGGTTCCGTATTCGAATCGAGGGCCAGCCGCGGTGGTCTCGCGGTTCTAGGCGCGGAGTCCGGAACCGTGCGACTGCTACGGTCGCAGGTTCGAATCCTGCCTCGGGCATGGATGTGTGTGATGTCCTTAGGTTAGTTAGGTTTAAGTAGTTCTAAGTTCTAGGGGACTAATGACCAGAGCAGTTGAGTCCCATGGTGCTCAGAGCCATTTGAACCATTTGAATCGAGGGCTTGCCGACATGGTGTTCACTTACGGAAAGGCAAATGGCAACGGGGCACTGACAACAACAACGGCATTCAATGTTTGCAACAATGTTTCTCAGTTTGTGTAAGGAAGCAGGAAGTCATGAAGGACGTCCCCGAAATGTTCGGACACCAAACTTGGAGGAAAACGTGACTAACACTGTGGATGGCGACCGGCATATCTGTACCAGGCAGTTGGCCTGCCAACACAGCGTAAGCCAGACGACCATGTGGAACATTCTCCATGACGACTTATACTACCAGTATCAGACTTATACTACCAGTATCACTTGCAACGTGTGCAGGGCTTACCAGCGACACAGCTTTCAAATCGGGAGCCGCTTTGTCACTGGTTTCTTCACCAGGTAACCACAATTCCAGTATTTGTGTCATCCACCCTATTCACAGATGAGGCAACATTTACGGGGAGTAGTATCCCCAACTTCCATAAGAGTCATTTGTGGGACAGTATGAAGAACCCCCATGGTATATTGACAGCGAATCATTAGCATCGGTGCAGCCGGAATGTGTGGGCGGGAATAATTGGCGTCCATATTTTAGGACCAGTTTTCTTTCCACGTCGCCTAACAGGCCGGAACTATGGGCATATCTTGCGGGTGACTTTGCCTCCCCTGCGGGAAGAAGTGCCACTGATGGTTCCAAGAGTTATGTGGCTGCTGGACGATGGTGCTCGAGCGTACTTCGCCCTTAACGTCCGGACGCATCTTAACCTTGTCTTCCTTGGTCGATGGATCGGACGAGGGGGTCCAGTTACATGCCTGGTCTTTCACCGAATCTCAACCCGTGTGATTTCCGGTTATGGGGACATCTCAAACTTACCGTGTATGCAGTACCCATTCCAGATGTGGAGTCACTGGAGCAGCGTATTAATGCTGCCTTTGACACTGTTCAGGTGCAGCCTGACCGATGTACACGTGTGAAACAGAACATGCTACGGCGCGTAAACGAGTGTGTTGAGGTACATGGAAACCATTTTCAGCACATATTGTAACTGTGGCTGCATGGTTCAGCACGTATTAGACCGCTGTCTCTACTAGAATGTGTAACTGAATACACTGTCTACAGCATGGAGACCATGCGTTACCGGACGTACGACATTAGACCTTTTATGTGTCGTATCCTCTCATCGATCAATCCATAAAGTTTCTACACGGTGGAAAAAATCACCCTGCATAAAACGTAACTTAATCAAAGTACGGGCACATTAAAACATGGTGCCCAGTAACGCACAGCTCATATAAATTATAAAGCTTCTAATGACTCTCCCTTGGCTACTAGAAAAATTATTGAATCTTCCTGATAAGAGCAAGAAGAACAAATAGACAGGCAGCTTAGAAACTTTCCACTGCAAAATTAATTATTACTACTTTTCCCTACTCTTACCAGGTTCTCATTGCTTCCTATTATTAAATGATTTAAATAAATCTGTCCTTTTCATTAAAAATAAAATATTTAGTGCTGTGGATCTTAATTACTATCTTATTGGCTGACAAAGAGTAAATTATTAATTTGTCAACAATACCTGGCGTCTCCGGAATGCAATCTAGCGCACCCAAGGTTAAAGTTCTTCTTAGCAGCCAACGTAAGAAACAGCTTTCCAAGATCTGCGTCGTAATTTAGCTCTGAAAAAATTCTTGAAGCTGTTATTGAAGAGTAAATCAGATAGATACGATTCTGAACAACTGTGATAGTCTGTGTCGGTAGGGCAAGTTTGTGGTGTCACCGCCAGACACCACACTTGCTAGGTGGTAGCCTTTAAATCGGCCGCGGTCCGGTAATATACGTCGGACCCGCGTGTCGCCACTATCAGTGATTGCAGACCGAGCGCCGCCACACGGCAGGTCCAGACAGAATTCCTAGCTCTCGCCACAGTTGTAGAACCGACTTTGCTAGCGCTGGTTCACTGACAGAATACGCTCTCATTTGCCGAGACGATAGTTAGCATAGCCTTCAGCTACGTTATTTGCTACGACCTAGCAAGGCGCCAGTATCCGTACTATTGATATTGTGAATCATGTACCATAAAGAGCGACGCTCTTCATTAATGGATTAAAGGTAAGTATTCCACCAGCTACGTCCGTTTTTCTCAATTCTAATTCCCTTGTCATGTTCCAGACCTCACGCCAGCCTGCGTGACCATAGACGCGTGCATTTCGGCCTCCTTTAGTAACCCTGTGTTGGCTCTCCTGCCAACCACAACAAAGTTCACGAATTTTTGCTTTTACAACGACGGTATCGAACTACGACGAGAGCTACTCATATTAAACGATCCTCGTTCTCGTCCACAGAAAGACACTGAATTAGTACAAGCCGTCGTCGAAGCAAGTATTTTCGAAATACCTGTGAACCCGATAATAGATACGGGCGCTTCAGGTAATTTAATGAGTCCAGAGTTCTTTGATAGGATAACTAGAGGCTGTAAGTTACCACCATTTCCCGTAAAAAATTGCAAGGTGACCGGTGCCATTGACGCTCAGACACAAACAACTAATCATCAGGTACAGGTGAAGGTTTTAATCGGAAAGGAAGCGGTATACTGCACCTTTCACATAGTTAAATGATTGGTTGCGGCCTATATAGTTAGTTGCGAAAGCAAAGAGTGACCTCTCTGATGGCAAACTCGGCTTTTTATTGAAGGTTGGAGAGTTTCATCGGCCATGGTAAAGATACGTATTATCAAGAGGCATACGTATCATACTGAGGCAATAGGACCTCATAAGGTAATCAGCATCCCACGTTGGTGTAGTTACTTACTGGCGGGTAGAGAACGTATTAAAATCAATGAGTTCTACCCGTACAAGGATTTGATGCAGTATTTACGCTGATGACATGTACATGGTAGTTGTAAGCTGAAGCGTAGTACACGCAAGTAATGTTGTTTTGCTCAACCATTATTTTGCGTAAGAATGTTGTTGCCAATGTGTTTTAAGAAACATTAAGTGATTATGCAGACAAGTCTGCTTTGCCTTCTCAGTATATTACCAGGTATTTAGGAGCAGATAGTACACAATTTGCAGATACTTTGAGAAGCTTTGAGAAGTGGTCCTGTACTAAACAATGATAACTAACTAAGATGTGTTTTACTCACAACGTTAACGTCAGAGATAGTACAGAATATAATTCTTTATTCTGGTTTTATTTCACGCAACGCGTATGAAGAATAGTCCAGCAAAGCGGATTACCACCAGGCTCGAACGAGACGACGCAACACGAGACATTTACGCTAGCAGTCAAGCTGACGACAGCTGAGGGTCCTGGATTCGATGCCGTGTTCCAGCCGGGCGTACTCCACAACAACTGCAGCAACAATCTCAAGAATGCGGCGACACGACAGCGGCCACTTCGGGGTCAACCTGCAGACGACGGCGAAGACTTCGTCAGATTTTATTGCAAATGTTCTTATCCGAACAATCAGAAATCATTTGTTTATAACGGAAACTACAAAGAGGGACCAAACATAAACCATAATATTTGTAAAACTTAATAAAAAGACTGTTTATTCGTACAATATTTAGGTAAACACTGTACCAGTATCTTTTGATCGCATGCTTCATGTAAACTGTATATTTGTTACATTTTCAACGTAATCCAGAGTAAAACCCAGAATACAAAGCAGTACGGGTAAGGATGGGCTCCGTCGCTGGTTTCTTGCGTTTCCCATTGACCTTCGCCCAAATGGGGAAGCCGTACAGCAATACATTGTCCAAGGCAAGAGAGTAATAATCTGTATCCATAAATCTAGCACGTAGTAAATGTACCGCCGAGCAGCAATAATCATACTGTATACCTTTGTAAAGAAAGACAAACAAATGTAACGAATGAGCTTAAATGAATGTAAAATGATAACGTGAAAACTGAACCATAACTGTGGACACTAGTGAAGTAATGGCGAGTGTATTGTTGTTTAGCAACACTCGTGGAACACCAATAGCAAACATTGAAAATTTGTGCCAAGAGCATTACAGGGAGTCATATATCTTCCCCTTACCAATATGCAATAATAATATTTTTGTAAGTGAAGTAAAAAAGCTACAAAGTATCGTGACTATGAAATGCGTAATGACAATGTTTTAAGGGAACAATTACGAAAATAATAGTTTTAAAAACAAGGAAGTAGTGATGTATTTAAATAACGAACGATACCTTTGTAGTGAAAATTGTTTGTCTGCAGTCTTCAACGGATTTATATATGTAAAGACTCTCTCCCTCCATCTGTTTCCGTCTTCCATAGCGTTATCATGTACACTGCTTATCGAATTTACTGAGCTGATGTCAAATTGATATAAGTTAAAGTTTGAGTTGAGTTTTATTTGTTGAACTCTTAAATCTACTTCAAAGAATCCCAGTTTTCACAGTTATAGCATTTTCTGCAGCTGCGCGAAAACAGCATCGCTGGAGCGGTGCAGTCCGCCACCACTACGCTGCAATTTAATATTTACATTAGCTTTTCCCAGGCGCCTTACTATCACAGCTAATTATTTCATAATTTGTCTTCTAATAAAGCTGGAGACCTGGACCAGGTAGTTTAATGACGAATTTGCGAATGATTTGAAGGTATTGTGTAGAATTAGACACTGGCCTGTAGTGCGTCTAAAGGAAGACGAGTCTCATTACGAAGAGTGAACTTCATATTTAACCCATCAGATTGGGAAAAGCAAAGTGACAGTTAAAATCAAATTCATTTTCACAAATACTTATCAACATACATTAGGTCACGTTTCAGAGTGTTCGTAAGATACTGAATGTTCGTGGCTTAGATTGTGCGTAGTGTTGCTAGATTGTTTTTACTTTTTTATCAATTGTAGCAGTATTATGCCACATGCAGACAATTTCTCTGAAACTAACACTTTTTCAAAGAATGTATATCATGTAATTTAAGCATAGGATGGCCACATTAAGTCTCTTCATGACTTTCTTATCCACAATGATTCCTAATCCCTCTATACCACTCTCTGCTGGTATTGCTGATCTTTCCATTTCACTTCACTGACCAGTCACTATATGTAGATTGAGTCTTTCCCTTTTCAGATTCTCTAGATTTCCTATTAGGTTCAAACTTGTTCCACTCCATGCTCCGACTCGTAGTACGTCATCTTTCCGTTGGTTATGCAATCTTTTTCTCTTGGTCACCTCCTCTTTGGTAGCCCTCTTCCGGAGATCTGAATAGGGGGCAATCCAGGATGTTTGCTAATGGTGAGACTGTCATGACACTTTTTCATTTATAGGCCACGTATCCTATGGGCACAAGTTACTCGTCCTTAATGTAGGCCTTCCCCTTCTAAAAGCAGTTTCCCATCCCAAGGGCAGTAGAGTGTCCTGTAATACTATCCTCTTTGCCGCCCTCTTTGACTAGGCCGTTGGCAGAACGAGGATGACTTCTTAAGCCGGAAGTCTTTCGGCAACCATTGCTGACGTCTTTTCTTCAAAACTGAAACAGTGGCTGGATTCGATAAGCGGACCCACGACGCTTCGATTAGTAGTCGAACACACTACCCAGAGACCACTGATTGATCTTACCGGAATAATCTACCATAACTCCGGTACAGTGCGGCTGAGCACCTCAACTGAACAGAGACACGGCTGCCATGTGCTGGAAAATCTACCCAGTTAACTAATGGAAGAAAGAAAAGGCCACAAGCGTCTACAATCTGGTAACGGTTGTCATCCATAAAACTGCCGCCCAATTTGTGGTTAGTACCTGTTGTGAGCTCAAATGTAGTGACGTATCTCGAACAAAATGTTCTTTTCCATGCCAGGCAACGTGGAACACGAAAAGATCGGTCATGTAAAACCCATACTGCACTTTTCTCACATAACACATTGAAAGCCTTGTATCACTGCAGTGAGGTAGTTGAAGCCGTCACGACGTCTGAGAGGCGTTTGTCTCATTACTATACATGTGCCTATTATCGAAAGAGCTATCATATGGGGTATCAAGCGAGATTTGTGGCTGGATTGATGAGTTCTGGTTTGAGACATCTAGTATGAAGTGTCATCGTCCGATTTTGAAGTAACTTTAGGTGTACCCCTTTTTCGTTATCATTCTCATCAAGTTGGCGTATTCTAACCTTCAAAATTCCATGTACAATATTCTTTTTACTTTTTTCCTATCACATTATATGGTGACTAGTATTTGAATGAACGAGCTTACGAGTTCTGACATTCAGACTTTGAGCTCTAATATTTATTCATTTGTATGTGACAATTACGAAATTCACTGGTCCTTTCACGCTAATCTCCATTTCCTGCTATCTGGCATCGTATTTTGTTTTATAGTTGCAGAATTATTATTATATTGGATGGGCCAAAAGTCACATTCCAACGTAATCCATTGAAAGCATTGAGGTAATCTGGTTTATTTGTGATAACTGTAGATGGAAACCCAAGAGTGCACAGCTACAATTTTTTTTGAGATGATTATTAATACAAACGGCAGAATGCCCTGCCATCAGCTCAAACATTTCTTACATTATTCACTACTGAGTCTAACCTATTGCAAACATGTTTTCTAATAAATAAACAGTTTTTGCTACAAAGGTGGTTATAATTTAAATAATAAGTGAGTGGAATAGTAATTACAACGCTGTACATCTACAAAGATGGATGTCTGCAATTTACGGAAACTACCCTTAAAATTTTACAAGCTGTTACCCATGGCCTTAAAAGGTCTACTCGTAGGCAGTATCTCGAACAGGATATCTCTAGAACTTCTGTGCGGAGAATCTTACATACATGGACTATTGGGAGACGATCCAGATAGTAGGCTTTTGTTTTGCGAGACAGTATTAAATAAATTAGTGGGTGATAATGAGTTGTTTTCTAATTTAGAGGGATGAATCAAATTTCCAAATTATCAGGTCATGTCAACAGGTACAAACTGTTTGGTTAATCCGGGTACCGGTAGTAACTTTTGGGCCATCCTGTATAAGCCCCTAGAAAAGAAAAAGTGACAACGAGTGATACCACGTCGTTTCAAGAAAAACTGTCCACGTATTTGCAGCACTTGATATGGGAAAACCACGGAGAACTTAAATCGACATTTGGCATTTGCGAGTTCGTCCACAGACTCTTTCGATATTCAAAACGATGATAGCTTTTCAGGCTCTATAGTTTTATTCGAGCTCATAAGGACAGAAGCTTGACAGATAGTGTTAATATTAATATGACAATAAGTAACTATATTTTAGCAGGAAATCCGACCTTTGAACAAGAGTTTATTCAATGAATGACCAATTCTTGCAGAAAAAACAACACGAAGATAATAGATTGTCATAAATCGAAGTTGATACATACTCGTCTGCTTTGCATGGAAAACGGGAGTTTCGATCATGTAGGAACCAAGTACTCTAGAAATAGTTTCAGCAATAGGTTCCAACAGCACCATTCTTCAATCTATCAAGAGAACAGCTGTCCTTCCACAATTTGCTTATACAAATATATAGTTAGAAAATATTCATATTACCACTCTTAGGTAGCAGCGTGACAGAAATTATGCTGATCAAATATGAAAGAAAAAATGCAGAACAAATATGAATATTTATTCACTGCACTGTTTCATTTTTATAGCTACAGTTTCTCAGTTCTAACAGAAAGAAAGACTTCATCAGATACGATCCACAATTTAATTATATCGACTCTCCCTATTTAATTCAGGTAGTCTATTCAACAAGTGAGGAGAAAGGCCCTAGCCTCAGATTTTTCCTTGCTGTATTTTAATTCGGTCACGTAATACAAGCTCTGCTGGAGTTACAGAACTTGCGTATTTCTTTGTTACCTCCCATGAATTTTAAACAGGAACGGAATTCGGTGGCAGTTACTTCGAAAAATTAAACTTCGTTATAAAACTTCTATTGCTTCTCATATAGTTTTTTGCAGAGTTCGCTGTGTTGCTTCTTCAAATAATTTTATTTACGTACAAGAGATTGGATATTTTATGACCTATTCGGAAACACTGGTGCGAACTTCGCATACATAAAATGTCATGAAGAAGTAAGGGAAAATAAAATTTCGTTCGTAGCTTCGTTCGAAAAATTGTGCTGTACCTGATGTAGCACAAACGAAACTTGACCACCGTCGTGACACAACATTGTGTTTAGAAGTGTCGAACTTTCATGCGTAGAGACGGAATACTTAATAGTGGATTAATGTAGCTTGCAAATTGCCTTTCGTAGATCAAACTACGATAATAATTTTTAGTAAGAATTTAGTTACTTTGAGAAAAGAGAAACTGCTGTACGATCCCAGTTCCAAAGAACTGCTGTCTAATCACTTAATCGCTTAATCATCGGTTTAGTCATGCTTATAAATTATTAACACGGATTATCTACACGAGAATCTTACGACTGTTGGAATCCGATACAGGATGGATGAAATATTGCGATTTAACGTTCCCTCAGTGTCGACCTGGGGAAAGATCAGTTTGCGAAGTGATAAAAGGAACAGGAATCCACGGTACTATGCAGTTTATCTTAGAAGAAGGTGTGATTAAAGCCAAACCAATTTTCACGGTAGCAGTAGATTTAAAAAACAATTTTGACCGTTTTGATTGGAATACATTGCTTGGATTGCGAAATTATCATTCGAAAAATGCAGGGAGCTATTTGTCGTCTACACGTTACATTCACAGAGTAGACTGAGGACTGGAAGGACATAAACTGGAGGAAGTAATTAAGAAGGGAGTAAGGGTTGTAGTCTGTCCCCCATGTCATTTAATCTGTACACCGAGTAAGCAATAAATGAAATGAAGAAGAAAACGGGAAAGGCAATTCAAGATCAGGGAAAAGAGATAAACCCTCTAACGTTTGTCAATAACATTGGAATTGTGTCCGAGACAGCAAACTACTTGGAACTGAACAAATGGTGTCTGGGAAAGAGTTTGTGATGTGAAAATAAATAAATGAAAATCAAATGTAATGGAAGGAATGTAGTCGAATGTCGTCAGGAAAGCCTGACAGGATTAGATTAGGAAATGAAACGCTGAAGCAGTCAAGTACTTCTGCAAAGAGGGCAGACGTAAAGAGGATTAAAATGTCGACTGACTATAGCAGGATATGCTTTCGTGGAAAAGATACGTAAATTAACACGGAACGCAAATTTCTACGAAAGTAAACAATCGGAGTGAAGTATAATAGGAAAGTGTTTAGTTCAGTCTCATGCTCCATGGATCATTCTGCATGATAAATCGTAATGACGTGGAGTAATTTTATATTTACATCGAAAATTAATTTCTAAATAACATCAAGAACATTTAGAAGCTTTTTAATTTTTTTTCTACCCACTACCTTGTAGATATTACAATAACAGATTCGTCTACGTGATAGAAGGACTGTCGAGAAAATCCGTGTCTGCAACTTAAAGCGACTTCATATACGGGTCTATAAGCCCGACATGTAGGAAAGGGGTTAGTGCGGTATTCGTGTCTTTCCGACGTGCGTGCGCCAAATATGGAAACGTGAACTGTGGCGACATCATTACCACATACGTCCAAACAGGAACAATGTGTTCTTATTATTTTCTTGGCCACCAAAGGGCAATAACTGGTAGAAATCCTTCGGAGGATGAAGTTTGCAACCGGCCACTGTGGCCGAGCGGTTCTATTCGCTTCAGTCCGGAACTGCGCTGCTGCTACGGTCGCAGGTTCTAATCCTGCCTCGGGCATGGGTGTATGTGATGTCCTTAGGTTAGTTAGGTGTAATTAGTTGTAAATATATGGGAATGATGACCTCAGATGTTAAGTTCCCATAGTGCTTAGAGCTATTTGAACCATTTGAAGAATGTATATGGGGCAGCACGTTAACGAAAACCACGTCAAGGTGCGCTGCTGTTTCATGATGGCGCCCGTCCACACACTGCAATTGTTTTATGTACGAAGTTACGCCAACTCCAGTGCACGCCATGACGTCCTGATCTCTCCCCATGCTATTATCACCCCTTCGTTCTCTTGGAAAGGCCTCGAAGAGTCCACGATTCCTGTCGCACGAGGATGTGCAGGAGGCAGTTATGGACTTCTCCACGCAGCAAGACATAGTGTTTTACCAGACAGGTATCTTCAACCTTCTGCCTTTGTTGCGTGGTTGCTCATGCCCACGGCGATTTTGCGTGATCGGCGTAGCAATTCTGACTGTATGGTATTAGAACGGAAACTAATATTCACAAAAACGATAGATAACTAGTAAATATGACAATAATTTAGCTTTTAACTTTTTTTCTAAATGGTAGATCTATGAGTTCAGCTTTTTAGTAGAAGAAGTAAACGTTATATTGTTTCCACACTCGCTTGCGTCTGCCTGAAAAGCTGAGATCTGCATTCACCGTCACTTGACTATGTTGGATTCTGTTTCGTATGAAATACGTCGATGCTCCTTAAGTAATTCCTCATAACCGCTGACGATTCATGCTGGGTACTTCTTAAAGTTGATTTTCGACGAAATGACACTTTGTAGGAGAAAGGCCATTTGTTTGACTACAGCCAGAGACGACCTTAGGTGACCTTTCTAATTACATTTGTTCACAAGAGTTTGCTGTCTCTTTCTACACATTCTGTAACGCTCCAGATACGTATGCTTCTTCACTCCCCGCTGAAATATTAACTTGAAATGTAAGGAGGGGAAGGTGAATTTTTAAACTGCTGCTGACTTATTCTTATCGTCTAACTCCCACAAGTCCAATATGAATCCGTAAAGTTTGACGAAGTGGTCACTGTTTGTCGTACTATTCTTTCTGCTTTTGTCACAAAGACTATGACAGCGCCGAAAATGCGGAATTGTTCACGAATTTTCTCCTGTATATTATCTGGGTACTACGAAAGAGTTAGTAATGGAGTTTCCAAACGGACGCAAAAACAACATCTACATCTATATCTACATCTACATGTACACCTACACTGATACTCCGCAAGCCACGGTACGGTGCGTAGCGGAGGGTGCCCTGTACCATTACTAGTCATCTCCATTCATGTTCCACTCGCAAACAGAGCGAGGGAAGAACGACTGTGTATATGCCTCTGTATGAGCCCTAATTTCTCGAATCTTACCTTCGTGGTCCTTACGAGAATGTATTCTATTTTTTTTTTCAAGACTCTGCACCAGATTTGAATATAAATAATTTAGAGAAGTGGAATGAAACACTAACCTGAGACATTACTCTTTTGCAGGAACTCCATAATTTTATTGCAAATCCAGTCATTTTAGTTTCAGTCTTTTTGACATCATTTATGATATTTTTATTCGTGGATTTTGTTGATATCAGAGTTTTAGGCAGTTTTACACGTCATAAATTCACGCTATTGGACACGCATTGGCAACAACTGAAAGACAGTGGGCAGTGATATAGGTCATATGCTTATCAAAACCTAACCTGTATGACGTCCAGATTAATAGCCTAGTGGTATAACCACTGTACCATTTATACTGATCAGACTAACGTCAGACTGTCTCTGAACCGCTTCAGGGCGTCCGAGAACTGTACCCTACAAAAAAAATGGTGCAGCTCGGATTTTTGGAACATTTGAAGATTATGCACTCTGGTCAAGTTAGAAGCACAGTACAATGAAGGCTTGTACTCAAGGTGTATAACGCGCTTTGTTTCTTTGTCTAGGATGTCGTGCCCTTGGTATACAGATTACACATTTGAGTCTTCTGCCGGTGATTTTGTGTTGTACTCCTGACAACTAATTTGCCCGCCAAGTACTAGCGCACTCTCTTCATGAAGAAGTTTTGCTTCATATTACCAACACGGTTTGCCCAAATCCATCAGCAGAGTCAGCAAGAGATCCCTGTCTCGCATCGCTTGAGATGATTGGCATCTGTCGACAATTTCAACGAACGTTCCCTTTGTAATCTGCAGTTTACAGAACTTGCCGATATAAATCAAACGTTGCGTGAGAGTGGCGAGGCAATTACTGTTGCCAGCACGGTGCTGTGTTTCCGTCCACTTGATTACCACCTGAATGGCAGTAGCAGTCGGCAACTTCTATTGTGAACTGCACCCCAACACGATATGGCGGGCAAATAATGCTGATTGAGCCAGCCGGTGTGGCCGAGCGGTTCTGGACGCTACAGTCTGGTACCGCCCGACTGCTACGGTCGCAGGTTAGAATCCTGCCTCGGGCATGGATGTGTGTGACGTCCTTAGGTTAGTTAGGTTTAAGTAGTTCTAAGTTCTAGGGGACTGATGACCTCAGAAGTTAAGTCCCATAGTGCTCAGAGCCATTTGAACCATTTTTTAATGCTGATTGAAGACGGCGGCCATCAGCGGTACCAATTATTGCTTCGTATCATGTCTTGCGATATTTCTCAGTTCTTAAAAAAGCTTTTCTCTCGTACAGACTAATCACTGGTTAATTTCAACAATACTGTCTTGTTAAAAATTGTTTTATGAAATACACAGCTGATCACTGTTTTGTATTGAAGACAATCGATTTCGATCCAGCATCAAAGCATCTTCTGATCTCTTGCACCAAAACGATAAAACCAAATGACAAGTGTGCACCGTTCTAATACACAATAATTTTATATATAGACAATAAACGTAGAACATCACTTATTAATATAAAAGAGACTTACAAAATCTGACTACAGACTGTTTGCATACATCTAAATATTTCCATTCTTTCCTTTTTTCTTTTTTTACTTAGAAACAAAAGTAAGTGCTTATCTGATGTTCTCATCTGAAATAGCTTGTAATTACGATGAACAAAAGTGTTTCAACAAACAGGGTGACTCAAAAAGGAACATCAGATTTCATTTATATATTACAGACAAACTACGAAAGATAGGAAGATATTGCGCAAGTCACTGGATAAAGGAAGGTTCAAAGTCTTATTTTCGTACAAATGTGATTACCACGCGTTGATCGAGAAATATCGGCACAGTAGTCGATTTAATTCCACACATGAATCAACAGCTCGCTGTTTATTGAATTGACAGCCTTAACAATTCGTTTTCTCAGACCTTGAAGAGTAGCTGCTGTAGGTGGGACAAACACTCTGTCACCTATGTATTCCCACAGAAAAAGAAACCGCAAGGTGTGAGCTCCGGTGGCCAGATAACTCAAAAACAATGAACAAGATCTTATTGTCCACTTCTTCCAATCCAACGTGGTCGTATGGCGTCAAGATAACGCCACACCTCTTGGTGAGAGTGACGCGGGACGCCATGATGCTTTAAAATGAATCCATTGGAATCTTTGTGATGCTGAGGAAACAACCTGTTTTGTGGCATGTCCATCTATGACATTCCTGTCACAGTTTCCTCCATAAAAAATAAAAAATCCATAAACTTTGTGAACAGAAGCGGTACAAAATACATTCATTTTTGAGGAGTTTCTTTCATCTTCATCGACGGGTCCGGATATTGTAGCCCACATTTTCTTACATTCTGGCGTTTTACTGTACCCGGTAGATGAAATCTTTATTTAACAATGACATTCGCCGAATAGCCGTGAAAATTAGATGTTGTTTCATTTTGTCTTCACTATTAGTTTCGGCAATTCATTGTGCTACCTTCAGGCTCCATTTGCACCTCTCAGAAATAATCGGAACTGGCATAATGTCAGTTGCAGTCAAGTCTTTGAAGAAAGCACTTGAGCTACGAACTCACGACATCCAGAAACATATGGCCCCAGTACGCCAATTTCGATTATTTTTGAGAATCGGATATGGGACCTGAGAATGGTATAATAAATTGCGGAAACTGGTAGAGAAAATAAAAAAAAAACATCAGAATTGCACCACTGTTTAGCGAATTTCATTGCTAATTATTTGACCAACCGCTGTCCCATGTCCACAGTGGATAGATAAACAGAGAAGGCAGATGAATTTTCGATTCGTCCGAAAAGATGAATCGTTCTGAAAAAGTATCCTCTGTCACACATATCTGAAACGCTAAATTCATACCTTGCTTTATGTTCACCGTGCCGCACTTACTGCAGTGACTCCAAATTATAAGGCTTCATATGCAATCATCGTTTCAGAACACACCGCCCCGTTGTTTGAGGAAGTTGGAGTTCCTGGCCTGCACATCGTGTGGGCTTCTGAAGACTCCGTGTGAAAGTGTCTCGCATACGCTAGACATATTCATTAGACGTGCATGGCCCACCAGTGCTCTTTCCTTTGAAAACGCAACCAACTTCCAAGAATTTGTTATACGAGTCATATATCTGTTTGTGCAGATGCGAAATCTTGTTGATTCGACGGCAGAATGCACATTGCACGCTAACAACACACAAAATAATTTCTCTTGTGATGTAGCCGCCAACGCAGCTGTGTAAAAACTTTGAGACTTCCTCTATCCAGTGACATACACAGTGTGTTTTTATCTTTTATAGTTTGTAATAAACAACTGAGATCTGCTATGCCCTTCTGAATCACCCTGTTCTAAGACATATTCTATGCCAATATTAAATTTAAATTGTATGCGCTAAACTCGGAATGAAAATTTGTATTCTGTTTTGGAGGACGAAGTACTGGAAGGTCCTACACTAATATCTCCCCCTCATTTTTGATAATGATGTATATTTGTACTCCAAATGCCGTTTCTTTCTTTTCGGACGGCTGACGCAAGTACCTACAGTGTGGAAGAAAGTGTTGTGAAAAGTGCCATGGGCTCATGAACGTGTACATACAAGGAAAATCATAAAAGATGCGCCAAGGGAATTTGCTACACTGTTCCATTAGGAAACTCCACAAAAACGAACGATACTGCGATGGCAATAGAAGCTCTTCAGAGCCGAATCCATTTTAGATGAAGAGACGATGAGTCTATCATCAACAAAACAACAAACATGTGCGGCAGCGCCGAATTCTGTGACTTTATCTCCCGTAAAAATCATTGCGGAAAAGACTGATAAACTTGGAATTCTAAAAACGGGTATGCTGCCACACACGAAAAAAAAATCTGGAATTAAATCTTTTAGGCCAACATTTTTGTTCTCGATCGAAAGTTCAATTTATCAATTTTGTCGCAATAGAGGTTTTTCCTGTAGCAAGGAAAACCCATATTATTATGAGAAGTTAGAGAATGGCAGTGGATCAGCACTCTTACTTGCAAATGTTGCATGAACGACTTATTCCAGAGTTCCAGAGACCAGAGACTGAGCAGTCCTGGTGACACTTGGTTTCACCATGACGGAGCTCCTGCGTACTACGCTTTCCGTGTTCGGTGGACAGGGAGAGGTTCAGTGCGTCTGCCAGCGCCGGTCGAATGACCTCCAAGGAGTCCAGATCTGACATTACGCGACAATTCTCTGTGGGGAACAATTAAGCAGCATGTCAAGGAGCAACGATACATGATACTTGACGAATTGAAGCTAGCTGTTACGAAGACATACAAGGAAATCACACTGCCTGTGTTCAGGAAAATTTCACACTGGACGTGGCGCCGCATTATTTTGTGCCGCAATAAAAGTTCTGGATATCACTAAACAAGCTGGAACGTAAAGTATAAAAATCTGTCATGTATCTGCTGTGACATGTTCGCAATAAATAAATAAATAGAAATCATGGTCAAGAAAGAGATGGTGACAGGACTGTAGGTGAGACACAGATTGTCCTTTCAGCAGCGTTAGTGCGCCGTCAAGGGTTGATTTAGATTGTTTTCGTGAAACATGAAATGTTCATCGTAAACAGTACAGTGTGAACAATATGGCCGATATGAACCTTCCTCACAGATTAAAACTGTGTGCCGGACCGAGACTCGAACTCGGGACCTTTGCCTTTCACGGGCAAGTGCTCTACCAACTGAGCTACCCAACCACGACTCAGAACTTGTCCTCACAGCTTTACTTCTGCCAGTATCTCATCTCCTACCATCCAAACTTAACAGAAGCTTTCCTGCGAACCTTGCAGAACTAGCACTCCTGAAGGAGAGGATACTGCGGAGAATGCTTAGCCACAGCTTGGGGAATGATACCAGAATGAGATTTTCACTCTGCAGCGGAGTGTGCGCTGAAATGAAACTTCCTGGCAGATTAAAACTGTGTTCCGGATAGAGACTCGAACTCCGGACCTTTGCCTTTCGCGGGCAAGTGCACTCTTTGTCATTCTGGAAACATTCTCCAGGCTGTGGCTAAGCCATGTCTTCGCAATATGCTTTCTTTCAGGAGTGCTAGTTCTGCAAGGTTCGCAGGAGAGCTTCTGTTAAGTTTGGAAGGTAGGAGACGAGGTACTGGCAGAAGTAAGGCTGTGAGGAGGGGGCGTCACTCGTGCTTGGGTAGCTCAGTTGGTAGAGCACTCGCGCGAGAAAGGCAAAGGTCCCGATTTCGAGTCTCGGTCCGGCACACAGTTTTAATCTGCCAGGAAGTTTCATATCAGCGCACGCTCCACTGCAGAGTGTAAATCTCATTCTGGTCATATGGCCGATAATTCACTTTAACTGGATTAAGTACTACGCCTGTAAGAAAGTTATCTTCAGGACCTGTGGATGTCTGAGGAATTGGCGACAGTACAAAACCAGCGAGCATTGACAAGAATTTATTATTTAAGTTTTGAACAGAAGTATGAGAGACACTGAGTTTCAGTAGTTTGGGTCAACGTTACAGGTGCTCGCTAGCCGTTTACCTGTAACCTGTAAACATATCCCACCTAAAATTCCCGGAGCCACGAACTACCTGAGACTGTCACAAGGCGCAGGAATCTCCGTAAAGGTTTTACGGAGACGTGGGCAGCGCAATTTCCGTGCCAAAACAGTCTCAACAAATCAGCCAGCTGATAGTATTTAACGAAACTGATTTCGAATTATAATTAACAATAATTCATTCGTATCAACTTATTCCGTCTCCCTTACTCCTCCTCTCACTTTGACTGTATGAGTCCCACTAGCACACATATGTTAAGTTCAGACATGGAGTGGGAGAGGGAATAAACACTTCTATCATAAATGTGGCACACCGTGGATCAAATTATTGCTTTTCCACATCTTCTCTGGATAATAATGTAGGAAACATTCACTTGCTACTGTAACGTAAGCAAGAAAGAAAGAAAACTGTATCTAAACTCACTACCTTGCATCGTATTCAGGAAAGTCAGTAATGAAATTCAAATGATCGTCACAGCGCTGAATATTGGTTACGTTATGCAGTGGATTTTTGAATACTGTTAATTAGAACAGGCGCGTGGCTAGCCCGTGTTCTGTTAATCTCAGGGAACAAATGTAAAATATTTCTTTAGTTTCACAGAGCAGACCTTGCCACAAAATGTGAAAATGATAAAGTCATAACACAGTTATTCGTAATATTTTTGTGACCGCATAGAACATGTCGCACAATACCTTCCAAATCAAACTGAGAAATGCACTGAATAATATAATATAATATAGTCTGCCGGCACTGCTGGAATCTGTAAGAAAATGTTAAATATTATTATGTTACCTCGCTTTACCGGCGAGACTACTGCGATGCCTGAAATAAATATTTTTTAAATGTGCCGCGTCTGCGGCAATTGCCCTCGAAGATTGGTACAGCGGCTTGCGCTAAATTAAATGCTGAAAATGTCTAAATTATTTACGGGACGAATGGCTGGCAACTTTACAGATTATTTTAAAAACATATTTGCTCAAACTCTATATATTCAAACAAAAATGCATTAATTTTACACACCTTTTTACAACAACTCGCCTAATGGCGGATCTCAAGCTTCATGAACAAAACACTCACGGCCAGCACATACTTTTGCTTAACACTCAAGACTTACTCGTTACGAAACCCAAAGAGAACAGAGAAATTATTACAGTGCTTTTTACTGTTTATATATGTACTGAATTGTCCTTTTTATCTGAGGCACAGATCATAATCACTAATTCATTTAACAAGAATACGATTGTCTAACATAATAATATGTCATGGATTCAAAGCTAAAAAAATGCATAAAACGTCAATAATTATGAATGTTCTACATACACACATAACATATTCGTGAAATGTTTACACAGTCTTGCTTTATTTTTTCACTTGGTCATGTTTATTCGTGTTTACATTATTCCTCTTTCGCCGTGTGCGTGGCACTATATCGATACATGTTAACTGGTCTTATACACAAGGAAAAAATTCTGTCACACGCTTTTTATGACGATTGGCGAGGAGACGCCACAAACTACTGAAAATCCAGAGAGTTTGATAACAGAAAATCGATGATCTAAATGATAAGACAACAGTATCAACAGTTATAATTTCGAGGGACAGCCACCTTGTGATTGGATGGCTAGCATATCGAGACGTTTTGTGTGCCAAACACGTCGTGTAGAGAGAAACACTTCCCTCCCCTCCCTGAGGCTACTCTGTACTGGTGCATGAGCAGGTCATCTCCATACTTGAAGGACGATGATGTAAATTAGTCCTAAACTCAATAACTTTCTTTTCTCGTCCATTCTTATAAGATGAATCACTGTCTCAATCGTTACAGCGTGGAAGGGCTCTAACAAATAGGTGTATGGATGATAAGGCCCCGTACAGAATCGTAGTTTGAAGGATCTTGGTGCTCGGTTTCTATTTCAGCTAGGAACGTAGGGTGAAACGTTTTTCGTGCAGCACGGATCAGAGGCTATTCGTATAGCCATTCGAGCATATGTCTCACTGCAGCTATGTTACAGCAAGTGAAGCAAGGTTTGAACGATGAGCAGGGTCTGTTACAAAGCAAGTAGCACGTAAAATTCATGCATTCTATCGACAAAACTGAACACTTACTTTAAAAATCTAGCTCCACGCAGATTTTATATGCAAAAACACGTTTTCTTGTGAATTTTGTTAAGTGCGCCAGTTATATTTTACAAACTACGTAAAAACAAGCTTTTCTGCGAGGTTCTTGAAGCGCTTCATTTCTGACTTTTAACTTGTATAAACTGCTTCAAACTATGCACGAAGGATAAAGTGAGAACGAAAATTCTTTTACACGCCAAGCTTTATCTGCTGTCGAGATGCTATGGAGTAAAGTCGAGGTAATCGTAGCACATGAAAATCTTTCTTGCGAGAGCTGAATGTGCAGGAACGATTTAAAGTGATTGAAATAAACAAAAAATGTTTTCTTACCACAAAACTGAAAACTTTAGTTCTAGAATATGGCTTCTTTCGGATTTTACGTGCTAAAAACACGTTTTTGTGTTTTCTAAGCGAGCGATTTGCATGTTCCTAACTTGTGAGAATCGGTTCCAATTTTGTAAGAAGGTAGACAAATACATGTAATTAACGGGCTTCCTGATGTCTTCTGACAGCTTTATCTGTTGCCACGACCTAAGAAACATGGTTCTAAAAACAATAGAAGAATCTATACGGTATCAGTTATCGCCCGAGTCAACTAAATTCTACATCTGCTGCCAAGCTAAGGTTCTCAATGTCAAAATTATGGTAGAGCAGAAGATGGAAACCAGAATGTAAAACGTTGCTATCATAGCACATAAAAGTAGAATATGTCCTGGGCAGAGTGAGGAATGTAAAAGAAGGGAAGTAGCTTCTCAACTCATCTGGCTGCTTTAAAGACATTTGAATCAAAACATATTGACACATTAGCGCTTTTATATAAGCGGCAAAGTGTTAAAAAAATATGTGCATATTACTGTGATGGTTTATCACATTGATGGTAGTAACAGTAATAAAGCGCACATTTATTTCAGCTAGTGTTTTTATCTTAGCATCAACGTTCCTAGCAGTCCGTTATTTAATATATAAGCCGAGATTGCTGAAATACTATTACGAATACCCGTATTAAGTTTAACTTGCCCAACAAGTCTGTCTTTGGTCTGTTCCAATATAACGGTAGAAGATTCTATTTATTGAATACTCAGAAACGTGGACATTAGCCAATTAGTGGTTGTAAGATTGTGCTCTTTACAAACATATTTCACCTTCGATTTGGGAATGACCATGTTGTCCACGCTTGTAGGTGAAAAAGGGGAGCTGTTGCAATGATACAAATTTTGATACAAGAGATTTAGTGTTAATGGTGATTTGGTGAAAGCGGGGTCTTACTAAGACGTTTGTGTTTTTAGTTGATATCAGAGTAAACAATTCCTGCTGTTATCTAGCGAAGCTGACAGTAACACACGAGGAAACTGTCTTAATAAGACTTCGCATATCATTTGCTACAGTATACGAGATTGCAAGGTCTCTCGACTTTAAACACAGAAGCGAAGTGTACGGTCTGCTTAATACGTGATGAGAGTTATGTACATAACAGATACTAATATGAGGTGGAATAATTTTCCTGAGAATGCTTCTGTAACCTTATTTTTGACTTGTCACTTCTGGCTTTAAATAACAGTAATTTCTATAGTTAGTTTAGCTACACAGCTCCAGCGCTGTAAAAGGCTTGGGGCTAATAAGAAAAATGTGTGTCATTTGCTTGAGCGAATTTAATACTTTTACTCCTGTTATTCGTCCTATGTTCTATCACAAATAACCACGCTGACATTTAAAAAAAATGCTAGTTCCGCAGGGCCAAAAACACAGCTTCAAAGTGAACTGCTATGAATAAGTATTTCAGTACCTCGTCTACACAACGTCAACATACGCTTTTCTATGATAGGGCTCCATCTGTAATTAGAGAGCCCATAGATACAGCTTCTGCATAACAAAATTTTTTTCTGATTTCAGTAGATTTTTTCCATTCCATTTAAATAATAAAATTGAATCACTTCATCATCCTAACATGAAAGAAAGCACTCGCAAATCACTCCTCATTTTTAACAACAGTCAAGAAGATAAGGCAATCTGTTTCTTTTATCTTTGCATAGCATCTAAATAGAAAACTATTAATTCAGATTCGAAGGTACAACAGTCAAAATTTTTTAATATTGGTAAATTATGAAATTCCTTAAAATAACACCCCTTTGTCTATCTGCATGCAATATTCTACTTGTTTTTTAAGCCCAGTCAAGGCAGAAGGTAAGAGAAACACACAATATTGTTCTAATAGTATATAATGACTTACTAACGGTATTGCCTCTATATATGACTTTCGTTATACAAAGGATAAACAATATATGTTATAATCATGAAGGAAAAGTTATTGTTTAAACTGTATTTGAAAAAGTTCCATCGAGGTACATGCACAACTATAATACGGATTACCTACTTCCCAAGGAACCGAACCACCTATTCGTTTGCCATTCAAACAAAATGAGATTTCAACTTTAAAGAAAACTATTAGGTGTACAAGAAAGAATTCCATTTTCAATAATTTTTATATACCCCTCTTTGAGAGGTGTAAACTGTTTTCAAGTCATGCTTCTCAAAGTACGAATAAATTCAGGGTCGAATTCACGAAGAGTTAAAATAAACATTATCCCATGTTACATAGCAACGTGTAATGGGAACGAATGCTACGTGGGAATTTTCGTTGCTTTATTGCACGAGACCTCCAGCTTGATGTTAAATAGCAGATTCCCAGTTAAAGCCTAGGTCTCCCAAAAACCTCTTTCGGCTCTCTAATGCACATACGGTTCTCTATTTACATGTTCGAAGGGATCTCCTCTTGGCAGGTTATCACAAATTAGTGCAACACTCTGTACAGGACACTTCGACCGACCGTCTCCTCGGTGAGGACATCAAACGATGTAAGTGATAAAACTATTTTAAATATACACCGTAGGCATAGGAATTCTTTACAAGTGAAAGCGACCCAAACCGGTTTCGTTTGGGTAGCTATAAGTATCTACGGCGTTGCGCATTCTGTTTATGGGACAGGAATATGATTATTCCGAGCACAACGTTAAGTATTTTAACATCAACATTTTCGTATAATTCACACTAAGCAAGCAGTGCACTGCACGAATGTTGTCTAGAAGATTGGTTCAAATGGCTCTGAGCACTACTGGACTTAACTTCTGAGGTCATCAGTCCCATAGAACTTAGAACTACTTAAACCTAATTAACCTAAGTACATCACGCACATCCATGCCAGAGAGCAGGATTCGTACCTGCGACCGTAGCAGGAACACGGTTCCGGGCGGAAGCGCCTAGAACTGCTCTGTCACAGCGGCTGGCTCTACTCCGGTATTCAACCAACTTTCTGCTCCTACTATGGCGAGCAATCGGTGTGAGTGATTCAGTTTATATTGGAGGCTAACTAAGATGGCACAAATAAAGGAAAAAATATATATAAAAGAAATTCTCATGAGTACGAGTTAAGGTCGTGTTACAGCACATTTCTTGTGCAGCGTAGTACGCACAGTGTTGCTTCGTTGAGACTCATGGCTGCAATTCTTTGTAGTGAAAACTTTACGGCAGACTTCGTCGTGCCACGCAAAGAATCGTGTCCACGTGTAGGTGCGCTGCTGAAAGAACGTACTGCATGTAAACGAAGCAGAGTTGCTGGAGTAGTTCTTTGGAAAATTTGAATTCGCATGTGTTCCCTGTACGCAGTTGTTCTCGTACGATTTCAAATTGTGAATCTCATATCGCTGCGAATTGCGATTTCTAACGTGAGGCAAGCACAAACTTGCAGTCTGAAACAGTCGTCATATCTCAAAATGCGTCCCTCAACCAGCTGTAGAAGTATCTTGAAATCTTGTATATCCATCCGCAAGAAATTTTAGGACCTAAAGTTCGTTTCCGCCGTTGGAGATTTGCTTACCTGTCTTCTGAATAATTTGAAAGTGTCCAAACAAATACTGTCTTTCGTCCCAGCCCGCAGCGAATCGTGTTCGCATCTACATTTGACTGAATGAAAGCAGAAAGCTAAAAGTTCAGTGATATGCTGCACTAATGTAGAACTTTTTTTTATATGTAAACGAACCAAAGCTGCGTCCCATGCTGTGTTCCTACTTAAGCAGAAAAAATTGAATACCACAGGTTTTGGATTCACGTGTCTCTTTCCGCTGTGCAGTTTTTCTGAAACGATTTCAATCACCAAGATGTCATTTAGGTCATTGGCATGTCTATAACCTGTTATGCAGCCATGGTTCAAATGGTTCAAATGGCTCTGAGCACTATGGGACTCAACTGCTGTGGTCATTAGTCCCCTAGAACTTAGAACTACTTAAACCTAACTAACCTATGAGATCACACACATCCATGCCCGAGGCAGGATTCGAACCTGCGACCGTAGCAGTCGCACGTATGCAGCCATGGAAAGGGGGGTTACACAGAAACAAGAAATCCGAGGCACGTTTTGTTTCTGACGAATCGCCACTGCTCCTCTTTTTATGGCGGCTGCTCGCTAGCTGGAAGTGACAATTTGTACGAAATATTTATAAATTATTAGCAGATCCCTTCCTCCTGAATCAGTGGATGTATTACTCAAAAGCGGATCAAAATTTCCCAAGACGTCCTGGGATTACCTGCACAAATACAGACGGATACGAGGAACAGGCTTTATATATATTTTATATAAAGGGAGAGAGAGACAGAAAGTGAAGAGAAGGTGACCTTTATTGCATCACATAACACATTGTATTACTGCCCACTTACGACGTATGGCCATTTTCTGATGCTATTCTGTCGGCATTTGAAAATGGTCACAGACAAAAGCTTGGCGGGAATTCAGTATGATACACTCTGCAATAAACGTCGTCTCGTATCAAGTATTCGACTGAAATTACATCGAAGCGATGGATCCACATACGAAGAAAATAATAAGTTGTATTTGTCGGAAAGTAAGGGATGATCATTCCTTAGCATTATGTTTGGTTAGCTTTGCGATAACTTGTAAATGAGTCAATGGCTTGTGGAAGTGAACCAAAATGGCAGTTAGCTACTTGCAGCCTTTTAGAACTCGTGACCACGCAGGCCTTCTGAATAGCATGTAATCGATGTTTGAGGATTTAGCGCTTGTTCTAACGGAGAAGTTGCATAGTCCCCAAGCGAAATACATATCATTCATATACGTTGAGCCTATAAATTTTTTCGTGTGTGGTACTTCAGACACAAATTTTAGAAACATATTTGGCATTATATGTTTTAAATTTCAGGCAAAAAGGTTATTTTCCAAATCAATATTGATCATCCTTAATATCTACTTCCACATCTATAGTCTGTAAACAACTCTGAAGCGTGCGGATGAGGGTTGTGTCATACTATGACTTTAATGTTACATTCACGAACAAAATGTTTCCTTAAACGTCTCTCGTCTTCGTTAGCCCAACAGGTGAGATATGTAGAGGAATATAATGAATAAGATTTTCACTCTGCAGCGGAGTGTGCGCTGATATGAAACTTCCTGGCAGATTAAAACTGTGTGCCCGACCGAGACTCGAACTCGGGACCTTTGCCTTTCGCGGGCAAGTGCTCTACCAACTGAGTTTCGTGCCAGAAAGTTTCATATCAGCGCACACTCCGCTGCAGAGTGAAAATCTCATTCTGTAAACATCCCCCAGGCTGTGGCTAAGCCATGTCTCCGCAATATCCTTTCTTTCAGGAGTGCTAGTTGTGCAAGGTTCGCAGGAGAGCTTCTGTAAAGTTTGAAAGGTAGGAGACGAGGTACTGGCAGAAGTAAAGCTGTGAGAACCGGGCGTAAGTCGTGCTTCGGTAGCTCAGTTGGTCAGTCTGCGTTCGGTAGGGCAGCAGTGCGCACCGCGCTCGGCCGTCCACGCCGCTGCGCCCGCGGAGTGTTTTGTTTACATCGTCGTCACAGCGATTCTCAGTCGAACACGCTCTAATGGCCAACTCTTACAGGAAGAACACTCTTAAGTTCACCTTCTCAAATGAATACGCACGACCCAAAGCACTGGCCGTCGAACGCTTCCTACGCGAAGACGTGAAGATCCCCCGTGACGAACTCATCGGCATACACCTATCGATCATTAGCAGCGTCGTTAAGATGACTTCTGACGCTGCCTGCAATGAGATTATTCAAAGGACGCGACATGGACTAAAATTTCGGCACTCCGACGGAAACGTCGGGCCAGTGGATGTCGACCATGCAGGACTTGGCCTTCGGACGATCCGTGTATTCGAACTGCCTTTCGAGGTAAAAGAAGATGAAGTCATCGCGGCGCTAAGCCCGTTCGGAAAAGTCCAGAGCCACTTAGCCGAGACATGGGCACAGTTTACGACGTATCCGGTGCTTAATGGTGTGAGACAAGTCCGAATCGATCTCAAACGGCACGTTCCATCGTACATTTCTATCGGCGGCTGCCGCGCGGTGGTCATTTACAACGGACAACCTCGAACATGTTCCGGTTGTGGCAAAGAAGGCCACGTCCGTAATGAATGCCTGCAACGCCGCATCACACAACTAAGGCCCGACGATACGAACACCGACAGAACCACGACCACCCTTCCAGTCACCTATGCGGCGACACTGCACGTCCAGCCCACACATGACGCCGTTCATGAGCATCTCTCTGGTCCGATACACTCGGAGGCGTCCCAGCACCTTGACACCAACGATGCCGCCCGTGAACATGTCCAAAAGCCGGACACACCCACGCTAGAAGATCACAAGGATGCCAGTGAGAGTGTTCTGGGGAATGACGACCGCATCATAGCACCCGCGGCTTTTGTACCCGAACGACGTGAATCTCTTCCTTCCTCAGACACCGAAACTCATTGCCGAAAGCAGAAGTCGCCCAAACGACGAAAGAAACGCCGCAAGACATCAGAATCAACCATTGAGCCCCCTCCGCAGGACGAAGAGATGGCACATCACTCTGACGGAGAACACGATAACACTTTCTCCTCTGCCACGGAGACGCGTCATCCAAAAGACGGTGAACCGTCCAACAGAGAGCGTGCGCAAGCCCCGCGCCCTGAAGCCATGGAACATAGCACGCCTGTTGCCACCGACGCAACTGAGCCGACTCGGACGGCGCTGCCACCTCTCGCCGATGTCAAACCTGCCGGACATTTTTCATGGGCGGATGACACGGATTTCCCACCTCCATCTGATGCGGAAATGAGATCTGTTCCTCCGTTAGACCAACACTAAAATGGGGGAAGTTTCTACGGCGACTACTGCGACTTCTATGGACTTCCAGCATCCACCACAACAATCTTCACCAGCTACGTCCCTATCGGCAGCACGAATCTCCCATCAGGCGTACCGAGTTGCTACTATCAATACTAATAATATCGGCTCCCACGCTAAACTTCAACTGCTCCGTGACACGCTAAGAGCAGCGGACATCGACATCGCCCTGTTACAAGAACTGAGGACAGCAACTTGGGCTGGGTGTTATGGATATGAGACGTACGCCGCCCCTGCAGCTATGGAACACACAGGCGCAGCCATCCTCCTCCGAGAAGGGATTGCCGTATCCGATGTCGCATACCTCCCAACAGCGCGAGGGGTGGCCATCACAGTTGACGGACTCAAAATCATTAATCTGTACGCCCCATCGGGCACTGATAAACGGAGGGATCGCTCCCAGTTCTACGCAGAAGATATCACACCTTTATTCCTCGGCCGATACGATCATCTCATCGTAGGTGGAGATTTCAACTGCGTTCTCGAGCGCACAGAACAATACCCCCATTTCACCACATGTCCGGAACTTCGCTACCTCGTCCGCCGCCTTCGTCTCCTCGACACTTGGCGAGTGGTACACGGCGACCGCCCGGGGTATACACACATTACGAGCCACTCCGCCAGCCGACGTGACAGAATATACATCTCTAACGCTCTAAAATCAGTTCTCCTCGACGCGGAACGTTGGCCGTCTGCCTTCTCGGATCATGACATCTACATCTGTACCATGAACCTACGTCGACAATCTATATGGCGCAGTGCAGGACCTTGGAAACTCAATGTAGCACTATTGCGAGACCCTGAATGTCGACAACAGGTCACCGTCACGTGGCACACCTGTGTTCAACGAATTACGCGTTACGAGACCACACTGCAGTGGTGGTTGCTGTGCGCCAAACCGGCCATCCGACGCACATTGACACACTATGGCAGAGCCAAAGCCAGGTGGAATCACCATACAACTGATTTCTACTATAGCGCTCTACGTGAACTCATGGATCAACCTCCATCCCCGGATCGTCTAAAAGAAGCTCAACGCATTAAGGCGAAGATTTTAACCTTGACCAGATGTCGTCTAGAGGGAGCTATTGTACGAGCACGCAGCCAAGATAGGATTAACGGTGAAGAACCTTCTATGCATCATATTATTCAAAATGTTCGTCGACGCCGACAGGCTTTAATGACAACTTTAGACTTACCTGATGGACGCCGGCTGATTTCGCAAGCTACCATTGCGGATGCATTCACAACGCACTATAGACTTTTATATCAAGAGGTACCTGCCGGTGCAGAAGCCATTGCTGAGGTTACCCAGGAGACACTTGGTACTCTAAACGCAGCAGCGGCTACCCTCCTGACTTCTGAAGTGACCAACGACGACGTCCAAGGCGCTGTGGCTAAAGGGTCTCTGAATCGATCTCCCGGCCCGGATGGTTTACCTCTCGAATTTTACAGAACCTTCCAAGATTTGATGATGTCACGATGGAGGGACATGTACTGGGAACTTTTGTCCGGCGCGGCGAACCCGCCACCAATGTTCATGGAAGGCTTACTTGTACCAGTCCCGAAACCCGCAGGAGGAACACGACTCGACAGTTATCGGCCGATCACGTTACTCAATTCCGACTTCAAGATTTTCACACGCCTTCTAGCAGTGCGACTCAAACATGTCTTACGAGACAGTGTTTCCCACGAACAAACATCTTAGGGCGGCGATCGTAATATACAGACAGCCCTCAGTGAATATCGAGATGTGATCGCTGTGGCAACACACTCGAGGCTGCCAGGCGCTTTAATCTCCATCGACTTCAAACAAGCGTTTGACCGCGTCAATCATGCATTCCTGAACGCAGTGATGAACCGAATGGCAATTCCCCCGACGTTCACGCAAGTGGTTATGCGGCTCCTTCGTGGAGCAACGTCCAGACTTCTAGTCAACGGCAGACTTACAGAACGCTCGGTGCGGCAGGGTTGCCCCTTGTCGACGGTGCTTTATGCCATTGCGATGGAACCACTCATTTGCGGATTACGGCGACGTTTGACAGGTATTCCACTCCGGGATCATATGTTCCGCTGCCGAGCTTACGCGGACGACTTGGCCCTCGTCGTACGTTCAGCGGCCGACGTACAAGCTGCAATGCAGTGGATTACCCGTTACAGTGAAGGGGCAGGAAGCGCTATGAACGTGGCAAAATCATGCGCCATGAAGATCGGCCGCGGCCTTCCCGCAGACAGCGTCGTCCCATTTCAACTGGTGGACACTCTTCGCTGTCTCGGGTTGGTGTACACGCGAGACATTCGCCGCACCTCGGCGATCAATTATCGGGCGATGCTGCAACGCATCCGTGCCAACATACAAAATCACATTCTACGCCCGCTGAATATGTGCCAGAGAGTCACCTTCGTCAATAACCATCTGGCAACCCGGATACCCCATATAGCGCAGATTCTGCCCATCACTGCGACAATGGCGGCCAGATTACAGGCGGCTTTCGGCTATTTCATTTGTTCTGGACACATATTCAAAGTCCAGAATGAAGCTCTCACCTTACCGAAGCGGGATGGTGGCCTCGACCTGGTTAATGTGAGAGCCAGGACTACGGCACTTTACACCAATACTATGCACCGGTTATGGAAAAGCCACAATGCTAGTTTTACTGGAATGTTGACCACCGAGCTCGCACCTGTTTCGAGACGCCCACTGACGTCTTTGGCGCACATCCCACTTCCGATGTCTCTTCTTTTTGGAATACAGCTACATATGTACCGAGCTCCCCAGGACCAGGAAGACGACCACCCGCGACATCTACCGCCTTCTCCGAAAGTCTCCACCACGCAGCCCCGCCGAAACACGTCAACATCAGGTTTCATGGCCTACAGTTTGGAAAACGATCCACCAACCATATCACACCACTGACACCACCTCTATGTGGTACCTTCTCGTCAACGGCAAGTATACTACAAGACAGAAACTGCATCGTATTGCACTGGTGGACTCACCCCTGTGCCTCAACTGCAATGTCGAAGATACAGATTTACATCGTTTTGAGTGTGGGCCAGCAGCAGCTGTCTGGACCCTCGTACAGAAGATTGTGGCTTTCTACCTCCGAGTACCACCACATCATGTTTCTCCTACTATAATGATATATCCTGACACGACCTACTTTCCACCGGCTAAGTGGCACGCCGTCACATGGATCAGTGGCATGGCTGTCAACTACCTCTTCCGGGACGACATCGTCGATCCGGTGGACTTCTGGACACGCCTCCAAGTACGTCACCACACCCTTCGCCGACATCGACACTATCGGGCCACTTTCGCGAACTATTTACAGAGTATTTTCACCAACCCGCCTCAAAGCCGGAATCTCAACGAACCGTGCCAGCCAAGACTGGACGATCCCACGTTCCCCTTCAATGGTCAATGATAGAATGCATTTTGTTCTGATGGTGCGCCAAAGTGGAGCATGGCGCGGAAAGTATTCCTATTTTATTTCACTTCTCTTTTCTCCTCCTGTTCTAAGTTTTTTCTTCTTATACATGTTTATCCCTTTCACACATAGCTCTCTATCTGCAGCCTATTTGTTTTTTTTTCTCCTGTGCTCCCCCAAAACCAAAACAAAAAAAGACTAAAAAAAAGAGTTTGCTGCTGATGGTGAGACTGTATACTCCTTTATGTTAAAAAAAAGAGAGAATAAAAATAGAAGGCCTTTGCGGAAATATAGCTACCTCTTATGTTTTCCATTTTCAAAGGATATTGTGTTATTTTATGAAGAACGTCGTCTCTTATTTTCATGTTCAAGAGGTTTTTTTTATAAATTTTCTTATTAAAAAAAAGTTGGTAGAGCACTTGCCCATGAAAGGCAAAGATCCCGAGTTCGAGTCTCGGTCGGGCATACAGTTTTAATCTGCCAGGAAGTTTCAGAGGAATATAATGTGTTTCTACGTTCCTCGCATACATTCCTAAACTGATGTTTTGTTGCCGGACGATAATCTTGCAGGATAGAACCGTAAACAGAGTCTCGCTGCCGCTATCGACGTGACTTCAACTTGATTTTTACAAGCTCTTGAATCTGACGTCAGTGATACGATGACATACATGTGCGCACTTTTTCAGCGAACAAATTTCTCTGGTTCAGATAGGTGTAAGGATATAACACTGCCCAGTCCTTTTATTCAACTAATTTAGAAACTTATTTTACATTTTATCGAGGCCACTAACTCTCCTATCGATACTTGTTTGAATTTTTGACTCGGCTTCAAGTATATCACCGCTAAGGTCAAAACTGATCTCCGCGACATTCGCATATAGTTCAGTTGAGCAACATACTTCATATTCTTCAGGACTTCGGTCCAAAATGAACTTTCCTTACACCTTATTATGATGTCCGCTTTCGTCCTCCATATCGCATTTCCACATATCCGCTGGCTGCTATCGCATTTTCCAGCAGTTTTGTACTTCGCAGTCTCGTTCTTGTGGTGAAATGCAGTCTCACATTCCTAGTGGCTACCTGCAGAATACTGAAAACCACCGTACAACGGAAATAGTTGCACTACAAAGTTAGCAACAAGATAGCCGGAAACAAATTTTGATTGGGAAATAGTGTTGTACCTAGAGAATAGTGTACCTAAGAACATGTGATATTTGTGGGTCGGTATTACAGTCTAGTGACTGGTTTTAGAATCACATGGAAGAATGTCATAGGCAGTTACCGTCATATTCTACAGTTTTTGTTGTTACTTTTGTTTTTCGTGCAGCATTTGCAAAAACGAGGGAGGATCGGAATGCAATGCACAATAATTATTTCTCTCCAGATATTGCAATTGGAATGTTGAAATTTCACGACGATATAGTTTGAAGGATGCGCTGCAGAGGATATTTTGTTTTCATGTGCAGTTCAAGCGACGGAAGCCTAAACTACGAAACAGATAAGTTGTGAAGACCAGCGAAGTGTAGTTCGATATTTGTGGAATGGGCAGCAGCAATGTCTCCAGGAGGCGTGCATTCTTCAAAGCGGGCCTTGTGAACCATAGTGAACCGCAACGCTCCTGGCGGCCGGTATCAGCCGCAATCCCGCAGAATGTCGGAGCCACTGCGGCAGCAATTTTGAACGACCAGCTACTGCAACTGCGAACCTTATTGCAGAATTTCAACATTTCATATGATACAGTATACGATATTGTTCATGACACGTTGAAATGTCGTAAAATTTGTGCTCGCTGGGTGTCTAAGAACCCGATAGACAACAACTCGTACAACGGCCAGCGAATGATGACAAGCTTGGACACTTACAGCATTACGCCATAGAAGGGTATGACTCTCTGAAAGGAGTCGTCACTGGTGATGAGTTGTGGGCGTACCGCTACAAGCACAAAACCAAGCCGGCATCGACGGGGTAGAAACGTGCAGGTTCTCCAGTATGAAGAGAATTCGAAGTGACTCAAGTCTTCTAGGATAGTGCATTGACAGTGTTCTGGGATATGCTTGGCGTGTTATTGGTAGACTTCTCTGAACGCGGAACCATTCTAAATGCTGGTGTCGTGCCCTTCACCAAGAAATTGCATGCGAAAGTGAAATGAGCAGTCCGCAGTTGGCTATACTCCAAACAAACAGACTTACACGAACAGGGCATATTGAAACTGGTACCACGATGGGACAAATGCGCTTAGAACGTTGGTGACTATGTAGAAAAATAGGTGTAAGATATATATGTTCGTTAACGATTGTTTTGTTTCGTTACCTATTAAACTTTTTGGTAATAAAATAAATGTGCGATACTTTCCAATCTCACCTCGTATTTCCAGTGCTGCACAGAATATTAAGGTTTCTATGAATAAACCGTTAATTCACCACTTACAGAACTTTTATGGCAAGTACAATAACACTTCCTCGGTCGTGAACCATCCTTTACCTTCAAACAGAAGTTCCTCTACCATGGAACACATGATATTTGAAACGAAATGAGCTTCTTTATTGTCTTAACCATTTCACCTGTCTCGAAAATGGAAATATGTGTTAGTTTCCAGTGTTTTCAGTTTCAAAACGTATTTAACTAGTAACTGGTTCTTGATAGTACTTTCGCTTAATTTGATTGAGTTACCAGTCATTGGAGTGTTATAGAATAATAATATAACAGATTGACATCAGATACAATATTGACAAGATGATCTCGATTTCAGCACTTTTAAAATTCAGTATCACCTTTGTTCCTACACTGACCATGTTGTACCTTGGACTACTTTTTCGCTCTTGGAACAACACAAATTTTCCGGAGTAGTTTTTGTTATCCCAGAAAAGACTGCAGCAGACAAAAATTCCATGCAGTCATTTTAGAATGGAATAAGGAGACTTATTGAAATTTTTTATATGGCTATCTGAAGAGGGAAGTATGAAAAGTCATTCAAGTTAAACAGTCCTCCATATAAATAATGTTGTGCAACAATTCGTCCATAAATATCATCAAAGCAGCACAGGAAGGTAATTGATGTTGTATAGCATCTCGTCCTTATTTTAAGAAAAAATACATATAACGTTGAACTCACTTGTCTATAATCGCGAAAGTACGACCCTGGACTGGTGGAACATGTGAAATGGCCCTACTGAAGTAGAGAAACGTTACAGAAAGCACCAACAGAATGCAGGGAAGGTAAACAGCGTTAAATTTTGGTGAACTTTACATTTGCCCTGTAGAGAGGAGGTATCCAAAACAATTCTTTTTTAACATTATTTATTCACAAGTTAAGCATACACCTTCAATACCCTTCAAAGTACGCTCCACATGCACAAATGCAGTTATTTAATCTTTTATTCCATTTTTCAAAACATTCTTTAAATTCATCTTTTGTGATGCTTGACAGTGCAACCCTCGTTTCTTTCTTCACCTCAGCAACGTCAGCAAAGCGGTTTCTTTCATGAATCTTTTCATAAAACAAAAAAATAAGACATTCACACGGGGGAAGGTCGAGTGAGTATGGGAGGTGACGAAGAACAGGCGTCATGCCATTTTTTGTCAAGTATTGTTGTCCAAACAGCGCTGTGAGAGCAGGGGCTTTGTCATGACAGAAAAACCCGACATCAACAAATCAAGTCGCTTCCGACACATGCTGCAGCGCAATATTTTCAAAACTTCCAAGTAGAAAGCCTGATTAACTGTCGGAACCAGCGAAACATACTCTGAACGGACGACTCCTATTACATCGAAGAAACAAATCAGCATTGTCTTAATGTATGATTTCACCTCATGAGCTTTTTGGGGCGAGGCGACTTTGAAGTCTTCCATTGGCTTAATTGTTTCTTTGATACAGGATCGTAGGCTTAGCACCAAGCTTCGTCACCTGTAGTAATCTTTTTCAAAAAAAGGTTTGGATCATTTCGGGACTCGTCTCTCAAGGTACAGCATGCTTCCATGCGTACTTGTTTCTGTCCAGCAGTCAGCAGTCGTGACACGAATTTGGCAGACACCGTATTCTTTCCCAAATCTTTCGTCAGAATTCGTTGCACTGAACTCCAGGTCACTCCCGACAGCTCCACAATTTCTTCAATGGTACGTCATTGACCTTATTTGACTATTGCACGAATCTTTTCAACATTTTAATGTGTTCGGGTCGTGGAAAAGCGACCAGAACGAGTTTTGTCATCATTTTTGGAACAAGAAAATCACTCAGACTCTTGAGCTTTCCCCGTAGCATCGTCCTTGTCTCCATTTTTATCATTCCAAGAGTTACTGTTCTGTTTTTGCCGAGCAAAAACCTGAATTTCACCGCCGCGTGCTGTTCACAAAAACCAGCCATAGCAAAAACAATAATCGCGCATAAGATTTGCCGCTGTAATCTCTGGTGAAACTAGTCCCGGCCCCCTTCAGCGACGGATCTCGCCCTATTGACTCTGGAATTCTCGCTATTTGCGATCCCAGTGCCAAAACGCCTTACTACAAAAGCTCTACCCACCAAAAAATGGTTTTTATTACATTACAGTAGATTGACAATACTTAACTGTGGTTTACAGTGGTGTCGCAAGCGATGGGCGACATACAAATAATCAATGTCCTTCGCTGTATACAAAGTCAATGCAAACAGTGGACATGGATCACAAGTCCGAGCCTACTAGTGTTCGTCTCCCACTGTCCCGCCGAGGCTGGCAGGAACGACGCTTATAATCTCTTCTGATAGAGGCCGCTTCAGTCGTGGTGCGGTTCCAATCAGCGTACTACTGGCTGATGTCTTACAGGCTGCTCTGCTCTCACGTTCTTCATCTTCGTGCCGGCCCTTATCATTACGCCCGAACATGTAATATACATTATTCTCTTTAATCGTGGACAAGTTCCTTTACAACATTACTTATTTTATTGTGATGTGTTCATAACATCTATCGACGAGTTTTTGCACAATATTATTTACTTTCCACATTGTTTTTGCTGATATATAAGTTGTTGCTTTTTAGTCATACAACTAATTTTCTTATACTTTGTCTTTCAGTATTGGGCCAATAGCCCTCACCTTGCGGTGCCAATTAAGAGAAAAAAATGCAAATGATGCGTTTAGTTTGACTTCAAATCAGTACTCCTGCTGCGAAATCTGACCCAAATTTCTCCATATGCTGGACAAGAAACTAACTATACGCTTGTAGTGCGACATGCTTTAATGAACAGTCGAGTGGCAAGGTGCGTGTAGAACGACATATTTTTTCTATTAAATTAGGGAAATCTAAAAATATTGGTTATCAGCTGAAGAATTTGCAGTAAAATCGCAGAGATCGCATCTCCTGTAGAAAGCAGCCAATTGCTCACGGTATTAGGAGCAGAAAGTCGGTTGACACCGGAGTAGAGTGTCGAAGTACTGTATAGATTAGACTCTCCTAGGAGCATGAGTGTTTCTAGTGACAAGTAGAAGCATTAGGTCGAGCGAGGGTCAAGATGAATCCAGCTGCGAAATAATACCAACAAGAACAGCTGATATCGAACGTTTCAAATTAATAATCGTGTGTTTTTACTGACCAGCGGATCATCATTCTTGTTGTTGTTGTTGTTGTCTTCAGTCCTGAGACTGGTTTGATGCAGCTCTCCATGCTACTCTATCCTGTGCAAGCTGCTTCATCCCCCAGTACCTACTGCAACCTACATCCTTCTGAATCTGCTTAGTGTACTCATCTCTCGGTCTCCCTCTACGATTTTTACCCTCCACGCTGCCCTCCAATGCTAAATTTGTGATCCCTTGATGCCTCAAAACATGTCCTACCAACCGATCCCTTCTTCTAGTCAAGCTGTGCCACAAACTTCTCTTCTCCCCAATCCTATTCAATACCTCCTCATTAGTTACGTGATCTATCCACCTTATCTTCAGTATTCTTCTGTAGCACCACATTTCGAAAGCTTCTATTCTCTTCTTGTCCAAACTAGTTATCGTCCATGTTTCACTTCCATACATGGCTACACTCCAAACAAATACTTTCAGAAACGACTTCCTGATACATAAATCTATATTCGATGTTAACAAATTTCTCTTCTTCAGAAACGCTTTCCTTGCCATTGCCAGCCTACATTTTATATCCTCTCTACTTCGACCATCATCAGTTATTTTACTTCCTAAATAGCAAAACTCCTTTACTACTTTAAGTGTCTCATTTCCTAATCTAATTCCCTCAGCATCACCCGATTTAATTTGACTACATTCCATTATCCTCGTTTTGCTTTTGTTAATGTTCATCTTATATCCTCCTTTCAAGACACTGTCCATTCCGTTCAACTGCTCTTCCAAGTCCTTTGCCGTCTCTGACAGAATTACAATGTCATCGGCGAACCTCAAGGTTTTTACTTCGTCTCCATGAATTTTAATACCTACTCCAAATTTTTCTTTTGTTTCCTTTACTGCTTGCTCAATATACAGATTGAATAAAATCGGGGAGAGGCTACAACACTGTCTCACTCCCTTCGCAACCACTGCTTCCCTTTCATGCCCCTCGACTCTTATTACTGCCATCTGGTTTCTGTACAAATTATAAATAGCCTTTCGCTCCCTGTATTTTACCCCTGCCACCTTTAGAATTTGAAAAAGAGTACTCCAGTCAACATTGTCAAAAGCTTTCTCTAAGTCTACAAATGCTAGAAACGTAGGTTTGCCTTTTCTTAATCTTTCTTCTAAGATAAGTCGTAAGGTCAGTATTGCCTCACGTGTTCCAACATTTCGACGTAATCCAAACTGATCCTCCCCGAGGTCTGCATCTACCAGTTTTTCCATTCGTCTGTAAAGAATTCGCGTTAGTATTTTGCAGCCGTGGCTTATTAAACTGATAGTTCGGTAATTTTCACATCTGTCAGCACCTGCTTTCTTTGGGATTGGAATTATTATATTCTTCTTGAAGTCTGAGGGTATTTCGCCTGTCTCATACATCTTGCTCACCAGCTGGTAGAGTTTTGTCATGACTGGCTCTCCCAAGGCCGTCAGTAGTTCTAATGGAATGTTGTCTACTCCTGGGGCCTTGTTTCGACTCAGGTCTTTCAGTGCTCTGTCAAACTCTTCACGCAGTATCGTATCTCCCATTTCGTCTTCATCTACATCCTCTTCTATTTCCATAATATTGTCCTCAAGTACATCGCCCTTGTATAAACCTTCTATATACTCCTTCCACCTTTCTGCCTTCCCTTCTTTGCTTAGAACTGGACTGCCATCTGAGCTCTTGATATTCATACACGTGGTTCTCTTCTCTCCAAAGGTCTCTTTAATTTTCCTGTAGGCAGTATCTATCTTACCCCTAGTGAGATAAGCTTCTACATCCTTACATTTGTCCTCTAGCCATCCCTGCTTAGCCATTTTACACTTCCTGTCGACCTCATTTTTGAGACGTTTGTATTCCTTTTTGCCTGCTTCATTTACTGCATTTTTATATTTTCTCCTTTCATCAATTAAATTCAATATTTCTTCTGTTACCCAAGGATTTCTAGCAGCCCTCGTCTTTGTACCTACTTTATCCCCTGCTGCCTTCACTACTACATCCCTCAGAGCTACCCATTCTTCTTCTACTGTATTTCTTTCCCCTATTCCTGTCAATTGTTCCCTTATGCTCTCTCTGAAGCTCTGTACAACCTCTGGTTCTTTCAGTTTATCCAGGTCCCATCTCCTTAATTTCCCACATTTTTGCAGTTTCTTCAGTTTTAATCTACAGGTCATAACCAATAGATTGTGGTCAGAGTCCACATCTGCCCCTGGAAATGTCTTACAACTTAAAACCTGGTTCCTAAATCTCTGTCTTACCATTATATAATCTATCTGATACCTTTTAGTATCTCCAGGGTTCTTCCACGTATACAACCTTCTTTCATGATTCTTAAACCAAGTGTTAGCTATGATTAAGTTGTGCTCTGTGCAAAATTCTATTAGGCGGCTTCCTCTTTCATTTCTTAGCCCCAATCCATATTCACCTACTATGTTTCCTTCTCTCCCTTTTCCTACACTCGAATTCCAGTCACCCATTACTATAAAATTTTCGTCTCCCTTCACTATCTGAATAATTTCTTTTATTTCATCGTACATTTCTTCAATTTCTTCATCATCTGCAGAGCTAGTTGGCATATAAACTTGTACTACTGTAGTAGGTGTGGGCTTCGTATCTATCTTGGCCACAATAATGCGTTCACTATGCTGTTTGTAGTAGCTTACCCGCATTCCTATTTTCCTATTCATTATTAAACCTACTCCTGCATTACCCCTATTTGATTTTGTGTTTATAACCCTGTAGTCACCTGACCAGAAGTCTTGTTCCTCCTGCCACCGAACTTCACTAATTCCCACTATATCTAACTTTAACCTATCCATTTCCCTTTTTAAATTTTCTAACCTACCTGCCCGATTAAGGGATCTGACATTCCACGCTCCGATCCGTAGAACGCCAGTTTTCTTTCTCCTGATAACGACATCCTCCTGAGTAGTCCCCGCCCGGAGATCCGAATGGGGGACTATTTTACCTCCGGAATATTTTACCCAAGAGGATGCCATCATCATTTAATCATACAGTAAAGCTGCATGTCCTCGGGAAAAATTACGGCTGTAGTTCCCCCTTGCTTTCAGCCGTTCGCAGTACCAGCACAGCAAGGCCGTTTTGGTTAATGTTGCAAGGCCAGATCAGTCAATCATCCAGACTGTTGCCCCTGCAACTACTGAAAAGGCTGCTGCCCCTCTTCAGGAACCACACGTTTGTCTGGCCTCTCAACAGATACCCCTCCGTTGTGGTTGCACCTACGGTACGGCCATCTGTATCGCTGAGGCACGCAAGCCTCCCCACCAACGGCAAGGTCCATGGTTCATGGGGGAGGTCATCATTCTTACAGTCAATTAATTATACCCTAGTAGTAGATGCCTTTACCGCGCCAAGTATAATAAATATGTAATGCACTGAATCGACTGTGAGAAAGCTAAGTGGAAATGACGTTAACTGAGAGACTCTATGATAATTATATCGTTGACTCCGAATATTACTCTCTCTGTGGTTTACTTCTAAGAGTAACTAGAGTTTTCTGTTCGCTCCTTTTGATGTTATGTGGAAAATGGTACAAGAGACACAATAAACCGTTATTATTTCGTGAGAACAAAGGTGGGAGTCACGACCTTTATTAGTATTTTTAGAAGTATTGAAATAGCGGAATTGTTTCAGATTGAATGCGACGTGTACGTGAAGAGACGTGGACAGCAGCACTCGAACCTGCAATTTCATATATGAATAGTTGCTAAAAATATCCAACCGTCTCTCCCAAGACTCTTCATACGCGCAACAAACAGTAATTCTTTTACCAGCACTATCAGAGACAATTTTATCACGTTGTTACGACCTTTTAGTGCGAGCATAACACATCGACAACAAACAAAAAACAAACACATAAAAGAATCTACCACAATATCTACAGGAGAAATTATGTATAAGTTATCGTCGTAAAGGACAAGCAGTGTAGCTGAGCTATGCTAGAAACTTTGTCTCATAACTGTCTCGAACTGCTAGTCCCACAAATCGCAAGAAATATTGGAGGCTTGTGTGTACTTTGTATTAAACCCGGGACCTAGAAACGACGGAGAGGCTTCATCCCGCCGTAGCAGTGGTTCACAACCCCACAACAGGCCACAGCAGTCCACCCACCCCACCGCCATTCAAACCAAACCCAGGGTTATAGGCTTCCTAGTTACAAATAGGCGAAATCTTCTCGAGAGTGTCTCCAGTGAGTGAGGCATTAATAACCATAATGCAGTTACAGGAACAACCGTTACCAAAGACAAAATTTGCACGAGGAGAATATTTGTGTTTGGTCAAACTGATGAATAGTCAATATAAGGACAACCGAGAACATATATTTTACATGTGGCAAACGCAGAATAATTGTAAGTCTCGATAAGTATGTTCCAAGTAGAGTAATAAAAGACAACAATGATCCGTCCTGATTTAATACTACCATTCGGAGAATGTTGCGAAAACATTGTTTCTCGTTAGTAACGAAATAACAGGGATACTGATAGAGCAAGGTTAATAGCAACACATACATCAGTAAGAAGTGTCGTGTGAAAAGTCTATAAAAATTTTCACAATCATACGCTATTCCAAAATTTATCACAATATTCCAGCAATTTCTGATGGTACGTAAAGTAAATGGGTGGATCCAGACTTTCCATTCAATCTCTCGTGCAATCTTCTTGTGTCGGAACTGACTACAGTAAGGAGAAATAAAAATTAAATTTCGCATTTATATATGAACTGATTCGGAAGATGGTACTTTGTCAATGTTTGGCCGTCGCACAGATTCACCTGTGTGTGCATCCGCATTAGAACACCCATATTGAGAAACAGCTGAAGCTGCCTAAGGCGGACAATGCAGCAGACCCTGAAGGAATTCTAGTGAGCTTTAACACTGAATGCGCCTCGGAACTAGCTCGATTTTTTAGCTCTCGTATTTATAGAGAAGCGCTTGCTCAGTAAATAACTCCATGCGACTGGGAAAGAGCGCAGATCACTCATGTTTACAAAAAGCGTAAAAGACTGGATGCTGAGAATAACAGACATATCGCTGGAGTCACTCTGTTCCAGACTATGGAGCGTATTCCGAGCTCAAGCATTATACCGTACCTACTGCAGATCCTGAGATTAAGCCTTCGCATAAAGATAGAATGGCGCACAGTGACATTTTAATTTACATTAGTGTCTAGGAAAAAAATAAACGACGCACCACGAAGGAATTGTCCGAAGGTGATGTACAGACAAACAAACGATCACAATTTCAGAAAAATTAGATGATTTATTCAAGAGAAAGAGCTTGATAATTTGAGAAAATGAATAACGTGTATGTGGACCTCTGGCCCTTACGCAAACATTTTTTTCGGTTTGGCACTGAGTTTTAGAGTTGCTGAATGTTCTCGTGAGATATATCATGCCAAATTCTGTCCAATTTGCGTGTTAGATAGAATCCGGAGCTGATTGGAGGGTGCTGCCAATAATGCTCCAAACTTTATCGGTTGGGGAGAGAACCGGTGAGCTAGCTTGCCAACGTAGGATTCAGCACGCACCAAAATAAGAAGTAGAAACACTCGCCGTGTGCGTCGGGCATCACCTTGTTGAAATGTAAGACCGGTGTGACTTCCCATCAAAGGCAACCAAACGGGGCGTAGAATATCATCGATGTACTGCTGTGCTGGCAACCTCATATGAAGAGAAATGGCACCGTAGACCATCACTCAGGCTTGTCGGGCCGTATGACAGCCGACAGTCGGGCTGACATCCCAGTGACATCCGCAGCCTCTCCAGACACGTCTTCGTTGTTCATCGGGACTCAGTTCGAGACAGTTTATTCCAATCAGTGAGATTCCAGGCAGATGAAGTATCTGGAAACGTCTTGGAGAGCTATGGAAGACCAACATGACTGTCGCCCGCTGTACGGTCCGACAACCAGGAATTATGGCCTGGAGTGCTGTTTCTTTCATAGCAGGTCTCTTTTGGTTCTAGCACCCTTACAGCAAAGCGGTACATCACGATAGTCCACGTCCTGTTTTGTTGGCCTTCATTCAAGCCATCCTGAGCTTACATTTCAGCGAGATAATGTCCACCCGCACATGACGAGAATTTCTACCGCTTGCGTCGTGCTTGCCAAATCCCACTCTGGCCAGCAAGGCAGTTGGATCCCTCCCCAGCTGAGAACATTTAGAGCGTAATGAGCAGGTGCCTCCAACCAGCTAGCGATTTTAAGGATTAAACACAACACACCAGTTGCACAGAATTTGGCACCGTGCCCCCGGAGGACATCCAACAACTCTGTCAAGAATGTCAAGCCGAATAACTTCTTGGATAAGGGCCAAAGGTGGACCAACAATACGTTATTGCCTTGCTCAATTTGTGAAGCTCGTTCTTCTGAATAAATGAGCCAGTGTTTCTGAAATAGTAACCATTTGTTTGTCTCTATGCGTACAGTCTACCGAATACTGTCCTATTCGGATAAATCTTTCGCGTTTTTTTTTTCGTTTTTTTTTTTTTTTCATATGTGCGTATAGACGACCTTCTGCAAACAGTTTCTGCAAATGAATCGGCTATTCATGTCCTCCTAGATTTCCTAAAGGCACTCGACACAAGGTGTCGGGTGTGCCGAAAAAGACGAAATAGTGGTCTACCGTTTCTGTATAAATGAATGATTTATTCGATATAATCAGGAGCGCCATGGGACTGTTCACTGGCCATGCTGTTGCGTACAGGGAAGTATCATCTTTGGACGATAGTACGGAAGTGACTTGGTACAGTGAAAGGCGCTCTCTGTAAGTGCTGATAAACGTAAGATAAAGATTATCACAAAGAAAAAGAGCCAAGTAGCATTTAGGAATAGTACAAAGAAGCGAAATAATATGGAACGATCGTGCAAAATCAGCATTAGGAAAAGGGAATGGATGGTTTGTTGTAAGCGCTTCGGAGTCCTTCATCAAGATGACACGTGAATGGACATCGATTGAATTGAGAGACGCGATGTTGGGATCAGGTCAGTACAACTCATATGAAGGTACAGCAGAACTGCTCCGGTAACGTAAATAGCAAGCCTTAGAAAAGAGACGACATAGATCTCACAGAACCCTTGTTTCGCATATTTACAAAAATTGTAATCGAAAAATATTTCGACTGTCATAAATTGTGTAGTATCCTGGGGATCATTTTCAGGGAGTATAGAAAAATATCGAAGCACAAAAAACACAGCACATTATCATGCCTAATACGGTGTAGGTATTTCAGACAGCTTTCAGTTTCAGTCGATTCGAAACGGATAAATATAGGTGCTGCAAGGTTTTTTGGGGAATCTGATTCTATTCTTCCTGCAAAATAATGGGGAAGTTCAGCTGACTCTGAAGGAAACGGATAGCAATCAGGCACTCTTCTTTCCAAAGTCCACCACAAGCGCCCAAATACATTGATATCTCGTGCTAGTGGTGACCAGACAGGTACCGAAAATTCATCTTCGTCCTCACAAGACAAATCCTAGACGATTCGGCTGCTTGAGCAGCGCACTGTCAGCTTGGAACACAGCATCGCCTTTGGGCAACATATCATGTACCATGGGATGCACTTGATCAGGAAAAATTGTCACATAATGCTCGGTACTAATGTGCCCTTCTAGAATAACCATGGCACTCATTGAGTACAAAGATATGGATGTCCAAATCATCACCACACGTCCTCATTGCTTCAAGTACACTGAGCCAAAAGTTAGAAACAGTGTGAAACAAGATTCATCGGACCGAATGTCTTTCTTCCACTGCTCGACAGCCCAGCTTTTATTGCTTCGGCACCACGTTTTCCATTTTCAGGCTTTTGTATTAGTGACGAGTGGTTTTTGAATTGCAGTTCGTCCTGCAATTCTCTGCCTTCGTGTTGAGTTGGTGCTGATAGATATCGACAGTGCAGCATTCAGTTCTGCAGTGACTTTTGCAACTCTTATCGTCTTATTTTTCGTCACAATCTTCTTCAGTGATCCTTTGTCGCGATCACTCAACACCCTGAACCGTGCGTGTTGTAACTTAGCCGTTGATGTTTTCGGTTTCTTTGAATGCTATATAAATCGTCGAGACGGTGGCTAATGGATCACCAAACAGTTCGTCTACCTGGCTTACGGAAGCACAAATCATGCGAGCAACAATAATTATTCGATATTCGAATTCACTTAACTCACAACTATAGCTCCGATATTATGCACTCACAAATACAGAGAACACTGCTCTGGCCACCAGTGACACCACGGAGTACTGAGGACATTTCACAGGCGACGTTTGTGTTCAAACACAACAACCTGCAGGCTTGGATAGCAACTGCATTTATCTCCAAGCGCGCATTTTTTGCAATGTTTCCATGTTTTTGTCCAGCCCCTGCAAGTCACGTAGATATCACCATAAGAAGGGAAAGATAATCGCTAATACTGACACGACGTGTCCTCTGCCATGCACTGCACTGTGACTTGCGGAGTATATAGGATGATTAGAAAAACTATGGAAATTTTTATTATGTTGCAGGACAATTTAAGCCGAGAAATAGCCGTTACGAAGAAAAAGTCCATACGTTGCTGCGTTTCCGAGTTGATTAGCTACGAAGTTATCTAGTCACGCCGTTGCGCGCGCAAATTCAAGCGGCCCGCAGCTGAACTGAATGACTTTCCGTGGGGCCGAACGTAAGTCCTTCCCGGTTAGTTTGACAAACAGGTGCTTCTGTAGCTGACAGTTTTCATTTGTTCTCATAGAGCAGATGATAGCCTACGAGACTGCTCAGCCTTTGGCTCGGATTCGATCCTTATCACCGTCCCACAGCCAGTTGTTGTATCGCTGTCTTTTCGGTTTTCGGAAACGAAACGAGGAAATTGAAGTAGGTAGTTTCTGTGATCTAGTATGGGTAGGGGTCATTCTTGGCAACCAGGAGAGCATAATAATTGGATCCTTTTAACGACCTCCCAGCCCACATGATACAATTGCTGAAATGTCCAAAAAACTTGAGTATTACAGATACAGGGCGATAGCAATGGAAATACACTATGTGATCAAAAGCATCGGGACACCGGGATGAAAATTACTTGCAAATTCGTGGCGCGCTCCATCGGTAATGCAGGAATTCAATACGGTGTTGGCAAACCCTTACCCTTGCTGACAGCTTCCACACTCGCAGGCATACTTTTAATCAGGTGCTGGTAGGTTTTTTGGGGAATGGCAGCCCATTCTTCACGGAGTGCTGCACTGAGGAGAGGTAGTGATGTCAGTCAGTGAGGCCTGGCACGAAGTCGACCTTCCAAAAATTCTCAAAGTTGTTCTAGACATTCAGATCAGGACTCTGTGCAGGACAGTGCATCGCAGGGATGTTACTGGCGTGTAACCACTCCGACACAGGCAGAGCATTATGAACAGGTACTCGATCGTGTTGAAAGAGGCAAACGGGGTCCCTGAATTGCTCTGCAACCGTAGGAAGCAAGAAGGTACTTGAAACATCAATGTAGGCCTGTCCCGTGATAGTGCCAAGCAAAACAGCTAGGGTTGCAAGCCCCCTCCATGAAAAACACGACCACAGAATAACACGACCGCCTCCGAATTTTACCGTTGGCACTGTGCACGCTGGCAGATGACGTTCGCAGGGCATTCTCCATACCCATACCCTGCCATCGCATCGCCACATTGTGTACCGTGATTCGTCACTCCACACAACGTTTTTCCACTGTTCAATCGTTCAATGTTTACGCTCCTTACTACAAGCGAAGCGTCGTTTGACATTTACTGGCGTGATGTACGGCTTATGAGAAATCCCTCGACCATGAAATTCAAGTTTCCTGACCTCCCGCCTAACTGTCTTAGTACTTGCAGTGAATCCTGATGCAGTTTGGACTTCCTGTGTGATGGTCTGGATAGATGGCTGCCTATTACACATTACGATCCTCTTCAACTGTCGGTGGTCTCTATCAGTCAACAGACAAAGTCGGCCTGAACACTTTTGTGCAGTACGCGTCCCTTCACGTTTCCACTTCAGAACCACAGCGTAAACAGTGGACCTAGGGATGTTTAGGATTGTGGAAACCTCGCGCACAGACGTCTGACAGAAGTGACACCAAATCACCTGACCACGTTCAAAGTCCGCGGAGCGCCTCATCCTGCTCTCTCAATATGTCTAATAACTACTGAGGTCGCTGATATGGAATAGCTGGCAGTAGGTGGCAGCACAATGCACTTAACATGAAAAACGTATGTTTTTGGAGCGTCCGGACACTTTTGATCACATAGTGTACTACAGGTAACGGTGCTGCTACAGCAGAGTTAGTAAACATAGCCTACCGAAACTCCTACGAAGACGAAGTAAATATTCTAGAATTCAAATCAAGAACAGCTGCCAACATAAGTAACTTAGAAATGGATATCCTGGGAGTAGTGTGACAACTTTAGTCACTAAATAGAAGGAAATCTTTCAGTACAGACTGTATACCAATTAGGTTTCTTTCTGAGTATGCTGATGCAATAGCTCCATGTTAAACCATATACAACCGCTCGATGAAATATCTGTACCAAAAGACTGGAAAGTTACACAGTTCACACCAATATTATAACAAGGCCGTAGGAGTAAACCACTAACTTACAGGCTTATATCATTGACGTCGATTTGCAGCAGGATTTTGGAATGCATATTGTGTTCGAACATTATGAATTACCTCGAAGAGAACGGTCCATTGAGACACAGTCAACAGGATTTAGAAAATATCGTTCTTGTGAAACAGAACTAGCTTTTTCCTCGTACGAAGTGTTGAGTTCGGTTAACATTGGTTTTTAGAATGATTCGGTATTTCTAGATTTCCAGAAGGCTTTTGACCATGTACCGTAAAAGCGGCTTGTAGTGAAGTTGCGTGTTTATGGAATATTGTCTCAGCTACGTGACTGGATTTGTGATTTCCTGTCAGAGAGGTCACAGTTCGTAGTAAATGAGTGGAAGTCAACGAGTAGAGCAGAAGTGATTTATCGCGTTCACCGAGGTAGTATTATAGGCCCTCTGCTGTTGCTTATCTACATAGCCAATTTCGGAGACATTCTGAGCAGCCGTCTCAGGTTATCTGCAGATGGTGCTGTCGTTTATCGTCTAGTAAAATCATCAGAAGATCAAAATAAATTGCAAAAAGACTTAGAGAAAATATGTGTATGGTTCTAAAATAGACAATTCACAGTAAATAATGAATAGATTGAGGTCATTCACATGAGTGCTAAAAGGAATCCGTTAAACTTCGGTTACCCGTAAAACCAGTGAAATCTAAAGGCCGTAGATTCAACTAAATACCTAGAAATCACAATGACGAACAACTTAAATTGGAAAGAACACACAGAGAATGTTGTGGGGAAGCCAAACCAAAGACTTCGTTTCATTGGCACAACACTTAGAAAATGTAACAGATACAGTAAAGAGACTGCCTACACTGCAATTGTCCGTCTTCTTTTGGAGCACTGCTGCGCGGTATGGTACCAGATAGGATTAACGGAGTAGATTAAGAAAGTTCAGAGAAAAGCAGAACGTACTATCGAGGAATATTGGAGAGAATGTCACTGACGTGATACAGAATTTGGGATGGACGTCATTAAACAAAAGTATTGCTCGTTGCGGCGGGATCTCCTCAAGATTTTCCAGTCACCAACTTTCTCTTCCGAATGCGACAAATTCTATTGACGCCGACCTACATTAAGAGAAGCGATCATCATAATAAAATACGGGAATTCAGAACTCTCACGGAAAGTTATAGGTGTTCGCTTTTTCCGCGTGCTGTTCGAGAGTGGAATAACAGAGAATTATTGTGAAGATGGTTCGATGAACCCCGATGCCAGGCACTTAAATGTGAATTGCAGAGTATCCATGTGGAAATAGATGTAAATCGCTTAAACTTATTAGCAGTCATTTAATTTGAAATTTATAACGATAAACGATAGGAGAATATCCGCTGAAAAGAGAAAGGTAAGATATATCTGCAGTGCGCATTGTAAGTGGAGGAGGAGGGCTGACTCCTCTGAAGATCACTGCTGAGGTTTCATCGAAACGCCCCGTGAAAGTCATCCACGTAAGAGCGGTGCCGATCCTGCGGCCACAGTTGGTAGCCCTGCTGGCCGCAAGTTACCTAGGGATCGTGCGGCGTACCCTGGTGGTCCTTCCAGCCATTCGCCGCTCCATTGAATCCCTGAGCTACTAGTGTTCCCGTCCCCCTCCCATCTCTGTGTCCCACTCACACTTCCCTACGAGTCGCCTACACGAGTCACCCAGACACTTCCAGTGAGTGAACATTCCTATAACTTCTGCCCCACCGGAGATTACCGAATCGCTAAAGTGCCTTAGCTCGGCCTTAACGTGTTCTTTGCCGTATTCCCTCTGTAAAATATTCTGAAGTGAGATCGAAAATCAAGAATGAAAGGCGTCTGGTTTTTACGACACGACCCGGACCCAGAATGGAATATGGATTTTGTCGACAAGCTGTTGCATGTAGTGCTTAGACGACCTAGTCACACAAATGACGCAGGAAGAGAAATCAGTATGACCAACTCGGAAAGTTATTGTCTCTCATTTAATTGTAGAAGCTGAAGATGAGTTTATTATTATCTCTTACTTAATTGTAGTTCTGAAGGTGAGTTTTATAGCACAAAACTCTTCACACTACATATCTGATTTTAATAACAGATACGTGTGACTATGGTGATCAGTGGAAGTCCACTGATCGTTCTTTCTCAGACGATGTTTAGAACGTGACACAGGTACGAGAGGAGCACGATTCTTTTCCTAGTCATTGCTTGCATAGGTCACAATTCACTTTAACCCTCAATACCAGTCAACGGAGTCATTGTATGCTCTTTCCACCTTGTGGCATTTATGCTTCATCCCTACCCACGTTGATTACATTTACTTTTTGGCTATTTTTATGCCCACTGTAGGAATGCTTTGTTACAGGGGCTGGTGAGTAGGTAAGATCACAAAGCATATTCACTGAACTACACGCCAGCTGGTGTTACAGCGTGAGAACGGTCGGGTGAGTAAGAGCCGTGTCTTATTCGAGCAGAGAGACAGTGTGGGATTCACCTATCACGCTGGGCGCCAAGAAATGAATTTTATTACTTATGTTTAGTGTTTAAATATTGACACACATACTCAACCGTGCTTGCACGGGGAACTGACTAACAAGAATTTCAGTACCACTCAATGGTAATTACAAATTTTAGTTACTGTCAGTGCTTATTGATGGAGAAGATGGACCCACCACAAGGGCACCCTGATGGGACAGGAGCCAATCTCCTAAGACAGCCCAATACTAGTCTACTATCGGTTTATGAGTAGGTAATACCTCTACCCGAATACGTGTATAAAATCGGATCTCATGAAAAAATAGTTCAAATGGCTCAGAGCACTATGGAACTTGATATCTGAGGTCATCAGCCCCCTAGAACTTAGAACTACTTAAATCTAGCTAACCTAACGACATCACACACATCCATGACCGAGGCAGGATTCAAACCTGCGACCGTAACGGTCGCCCGGTTACAGACTGTAGCGCCTAGAACCGCACGGCCACTCCGGCCGGCCGAAGATTTGTTTGCGAGGTGGTAACAAGCAAAGTAGTGTGTCAAGTGCAACTCCATGTCAAGATGGATTAATTGTTAAAGTTGCCTCGGAAAAAAAAACGAGCGGGAATTTTGTTAATAATATTAGCGGTAGACTGCCGATAGAAATAGTTTTACTAATTTTACGATTGAACTAATGAAAGAAAACTGGTTGTCATTGTAACATTTTACCATTCTCATTATCCTTAGCATTTAAAGCTACTCGCTTGGCTTATTATGCGCTGTTTATTGCACAACCGTTAGAGCTCGCGATCAACGGAGAAGAAAATACTTGGGGCAGTGTCTAAGACACGCGAGGTAAGCGAAATGACTAAAGTTCAGTTACGAGAAGAGCTGGACGGACGCACTCTACTCTCGCATGTGAGTGGCACGTAACATTATTGTGCGTACCCGTGTACGCTCTATCGCAGACAATATTTCAAACATTCATTCCGCCGTCAGCTGTGACAGTGTTACACTTAGCATCCCTGGGCCTGGATGAGTGACTTGCGTAACACTCATGTGACAGTGCTACACATACACACACACACACACACATTCGTGCACACACAGCGTAGCGTTTTTTTTTAGTAATTCAATTGAAAGCTTTGATTCTTTGGTAAAAGCAAAATTGGTTCTTTTTGTCGTGACAGAATAAATTACTATTAATCACACCAGATTTGTCGGAGAACAGCAGCGACATGTGTAATTGATCCAGCTTTAAGAAATTCTATTACCTTTTAGTGGAAAATTCGTGCGGTACTCTCCGACGTTAGAAAAGTTGTGGTGTTCCGTTCGGAGCAGGAGGCGGCTGTCTTTTCTCATTCGCGATATCGAAAATTGCTAAAAAAAAATGAACAGGAATTTTTTCGGAGGAAGACCGCGCGGAGAAAACAGACAGAAGTTACATGAAAGAAACCTAAGGGACCAACTAATTGGATTTGTACGAACATATAAACGGAACTGAAAGAACTTGGAATAAATACTATAACGATGTCGTCACGACAGCCTCCTGTTCCGACAGAACACACGCTGGATCATAAGCTGCATAAATCTTTTAAACAGAAAAGATTATCACAAGTATAATTAATGAAAATAAGGTTGAGAGATTTTCTTTGAAATTAAATAAACTTCAAGGCTTCAAGTATTATACTATGAAACGGAAACTTACATTAACATAGCCACCCATTGTGGCGGTGGAGCGAATTTTCATGATACACATTCTCGCTTGTTTGTGGCTACATAAATTTTTAGTCACTTAACCTCTTAAAGTTACAATAAAATGATTATATCAGTATGGAGCACAATACTTTTGCGTTCGACTCGCAACACATTCACAGAAGAATAGCTAGAGAGCGGCGCGGCTCCCTGCAGAAGTAAAAATTGGCAAATGTTATTTTGAAACATAAGTGCGTCGTTTTTTTACTGATCGATAGGAGCGTATAACAGTTTATACCTATCGTGATATTCTGCGCTTTTCAGGAGCGCGGCCAAGATATCTGGTTACAACATTCATTGGTATATGTTAAAAGTTCGCACATACTGACGCGAATACAGAAAAAATAACTTTTACATGTTAAAAATCGCAGTGATAAAGGCTGTAATGTCACAGACAGCAGAAAGTCTTACGGAGGAAAGAATGCTCGACAAGATAGCCATAATCAATTTAAATCGAAGTTAAATGAATGCAGAAAGGCGGAAGTGAGAATAAGCATCAGACATTTTAACTTTCTTAGGTCTTGCACTTAGTAACAAACGTCTCACATGTGCACATACATGTCAAAGGTGAGACACGCGGTATTATCATTCTTGACACTTCGACATCACAAAAACGAGCTGATTAGCAGACTCTCAAGGTTTTCAGCACAATCAGCAAATGGCAAACCTGTCGACGTTGCATTGTCTTTCCCATCCTTGGCCGATGCGAACGATGTGTAACGATGTGAATTAAGAATGAATGTATGAGAGACACCTGAAAGGGGACTGCCCCATTTTTCCAAGTCGATTTTCAAGGAATTTTGACCATAAACGCAAGGGATGTTGTGAATTTGGTAATTGTACTCGATCTCTGTCGTATCGATACAAGCATATTCTTTTTCTTGACACTGCAAATGTTGGTCAGAGAGGTTACTTCGTTTGAAGAGCATAGCCAGTAGTACGTGTTAGTCCATCTGGCAATGTACTTCGTTTGAAGAGGATAAAAGCTTGCCTGCCGTGTAGTGCAGGCAGCACTATTTATTAAAAAAAGGACCTTGTAATAATATGTTTCTAAGGAATATTTAAGATATGGACCAAATATTAAAGAAAGAACTACGAACTCAGGTGTTAAGGTAAACCAATTTTCTCATATTCCTAACTGTGTAGTTTCTTATTGTTAGGATATTGTATAATTTTGAAATCGCTGTAGAAATTATATAATGCAACATATGGTTTTGTCTTATAGCTGAAACAAGTGTTAAGGAACGTAATTGTTCACAGGAGAGTGATTAGGATATGTTTTGCTAATTTGTGTAGCTGTGTGAACTTTATGAAACTGTGTATTGTTGTCATGGCTTAATGAAGCATAGGTTAACTTGGAGTCTTTGTTCGAATTTATCAGTCGTGAAGTTCAGTTACATATTTTCATTTACTGCTACGATTGTTTGCACACTCACGTTGCGCACCGCGAGCTGTGTACGGAGAAGAAGTTTTGTGAAAATTGGTGAGACACCGTCTAGCATTGCACATTACAAGTACGGTAAATGAAATTTAATTTTGACAGTCGCATCATTATTCTTTATGGTGAAAGGTTGCAGAGCAGGCAAGAGTTCAGTGCGCTCATGTAGGTCAAGAAATTTTATTATCATCAATGCTCATGTCCGCTGTAAGGTACAGTGATTGTCGGAAAGTATTTGTGAAAACATCGTATATGTTGAGAGGGTTAATACCAGTAGAAGATCTCAGTAAAGTGCTTTCTTGTGATATTACAGTGAGTTTCATCACATAGTCGAATGCGTTAATTTTTATGTTCATTTGCTCTGTATTAGAATGACAATTGAGGATCAATGCTTGTTAACAAGACTAAGATAAAGATTAACAATATATCGGGCTAACATTTTAAACTGAATGATTTTCTTTTTGCAGTCAGCGTGTATAAATTCCATTGAAAACGGATTTCTTTCTCGCAGGCGAATTGTTAAATATACAGGAGAGTCTGTATTTCGCATCGGGTAACGTAGGCTTCACATATTTCCATTGAATATTGCATTTCAACACAGTTCTGTTGTCTTGCACTGAGATTTACGTATTTCGATATCAAAATAAGTTTTACCAATTTTTCGGATACTAACCTGACACATAAAAAAACAACACTAGAATATAGATTACAATATAGTTTCACACAATGCGCAGGAGTAACGTCAAGGGAATTTTCCACGAAAACCACTCTTAGCATTGTCGAGCACCTATAAAAGACAAGGCGTACAACGGAAGTCCTCTGGTTTCCTGACATCCCTTTCATATTCAGTTGGTACTGTCGTTGTGGAAGTTGAGCGCAGTTCCTGCTGATTGCGACTATGTAGCAGCCGAACAAAGCGTCGCAGATGCAGAGAAGTCACATACACGTAGGACATGGAAGACTGGCAGCTACGGTAAGGTGACACGCTGGGTCAACTGCGTGTGAGACTGCTTCCTTCGAGGATGTCGCCTCACCAATGTTTCGGGAACATACGTCGCCGAAGCTTCCGAAAACTCTGCTGTCTTCACACAACAAATCGGCGTCGCGCTTGCTGTATTTTACTATCTTCATGTCCTAAGTACGTACAAAAATATTTCTTTATATCTCCATATTTGTGTCCATTTGTTTGCTGATACAAAAAAAGATTGATTTATGTTTGTGTCTGTAGTATTTATATATGTATTGGCGTTCATGCCCCACTTTCTACAAGTGTATTTGATTTGTACCCTTATTTAGAGTAGCTTTTTTAATGTTTACATTGGTGTCTACAGATTGCTTTTGTTTTTCTATTTCGTATCATTTTTAATGCATCTATATGTTCCTATATGTACCTGCACATGTATTCGTAGTTGCAGTTGTATTAAATTCAATGGGCATTCGCCATACCCACACTCTGCCGTTGGATCGCCACATTGTGTACCGTAATTACTCACTCCACACAACGTTTTTCCTCTGTTCCATTGTCCAATGTTTTCACTCCTTACACCAAGCGAGGCGTCGTTTGGCACTTGCCGGAGGGATGTGTGGCCTATAAGCAGCCGCTCAGCCATGAAATCCAAGTTTTCTCACCTCCCACCTAACTGTGATAGTACTTACAGTGGATCCTGGTGCAGTTTGGAATTCCTGTGTGATGATCTGGATAAATGTCTGCATATTACCCATTCCGATATTCTTCAATTCTCAGAGGTCTCTATCAGTCAACAAACGAGCTCGGCCTGTACCATTTTGTGCTGTACGTGTCTCTTCACCCTTGCGCTCACTACCACATCGGAACAGACGTATGACACAAGTGGCACCGAATCACCTGACCACGTTCGAAGTCCGTTAATTTCCGTGGAGCGCCTTAGTCTGATTTCTCACGATGTCTAATGGCTACAGAGGTCGCTGATGTGGAGTACTTGGCAGTAGGTGGCAGCACAATGCACCTAATACGAAGACGTATGTTTTTGGGGGTGTCCGAATACTTTTCATCATATAGTTTAGATTAATATTCCTTTGCTACATCTGTAATACATATGAATAGGGGCACATCATTATTATTTCAGTATTAAATCGCAAGAGATGCACATCTGGTCGTTTCTGTATTCGGAAGCACTGTCACTGTCACAGACACGAATTGTTGGTGACAGTAGGGAAAAAGGTTATTGGAACTATAAGCGTGATTTACGTCACAAAACAGCAAATGGCGGCGCATGCTCAATTTTAACTCATTCCTCTTTCGGAATACGTCAATTCATCTCAGTTCGATTCAGCTTAACGTATTGCGACGAAAGTTAGTATTGTTATCTCGAAACTCTAAACAGATCGTACATGTACATTAATCATCGCGAAATACAATGTTTTACATTATGTACATAGTAGTAAATCATGTTAACCGCAACCATTGGTATTATTAATGTAGAAATTAAGCAGGACATTTGAAAATAAGAATCAATTAAAATAACTTAAAAGGAATTAACTTAAGTTAATCTCACGTTACTAGATATTTACTGGCATCCACAGAAGAACTCTAGGTTTGCCGACTAGCTACAACTGTACGTGCTTCTAAACCTATTGTTGCTACACTATTCTACATCACCCACTCTGGTACTTGCGTGCTGCGGCAATCCTCGAGTCTACGCATACCAGTGTCGGTGGCTACAGCATTCTTTCTTTTCTTTTTCTTTTCTTCTGTTATATATATCTTCGAAGTTTCTCTTAAATAAATTTATATGTGCTTATCATTGTCTATTATTGAGAGAACGCCTCTTGTGACCTGTTGGCATTATTTTGATATTCATAGAGACCACTTAGTCCTATGGACTGAAAGTTAAGCAGTTGCCTTTTGGATGTGCTATTGCATAAACTTAGGTCCACAACTTTTGGTCAGTTACAATTGTTTGCAAATCGCAGTCTGTTTGCCGTCTCTCTCTGGCTCAGAAAGGGTCCATCTGAAAACGACATGATCAGCGGAATTTTTCTCTCCACTTTCACAGATGGTGTGTTACTCACTTGATGCAGATGTTTGGAATACAGGATGGGGGGTGGAGGGGGGGGGAGGTGATCTATTAATGGATGCACCATACCTCGAGTAGGGGCAATGTCGCACAGTTTGAACCTGTTCCTGATGCTTGGGAATATGCTATAAACACGCCCTGAGGTGCTCAAATTGCAATTCATCTAAATGCCTGTTAGCAGTAACATGCGTTCCTGTGACACCCTACACACGCTCAAATTGCTCACGCCGCAACAAACAGAGCGCTGCAGTGTAACGTATCATGAGATCTATAGGACATGTCCCGAGGATGACCAATAAACCTTCTCCAGGTGTAGTGCGAAAGGCACCGGTGTGCCTCAGAAGTACCCTCCGCTGATCTTGTCGCAGTATTGTTTTGTAGCTGCCTAATCTATGGCGATGCACCTAGACGCTGACATAAAAACCCACAATGGCGCTGAAGATAGCTTCGTGATATGACGGACCATATGCATCGGTCACATAACAGATGTGCGAACAGCAGTCTTACACATAATTTTGGCCGCTTTTGACAAAACAGATATTACGTGTTCTAGAAAGTTTCTTTTCTCGTCTAGAAAGATACCTAAGAGTCTACAAATAGTACTGCGTTTTACAGATATTCCGTCAAGCCTCAGGGAAGGATTTCTGCCAAGAGAAAGTCTTCCTTACAGACGTATGATTGTTGTTTTATGAACAGCTATAGAGAGTTTGTTACTCTTCCACCAATGTTGCATCTGCGGAAGCACATTATTCGCCCTTCCCTCAAGTCTCGCCCGGGAGTCTACGGACACAACTACTACGATGTCATACGCGTATGCAACAACTTCTGCTCTTTCTAACAAATGTATTGGGGTTCAATACTAACATCCCAAAGCAGTGGACCACTTATGGAGCCATGAGTACTGCTCTTGGTAACCTTTTTGATTATCCTGCTCTACTCCGCAAGCCACTTGATGCTATGTCAATTTCAATAAACTACAAAGCTCTTATATAGACATTGTGGACCCCGAGATCATGAAGGCGTGCTATCATCGCAGGCCTCCAAAGACTGTCTAATGCGCCTGCGATTTCAATCATGAACGCGACTGGATACTTCGCTGTAGGATTCTCTACAATCTGAAGAGCTCTATTAACCGCATCATGTGTAAACTTCCCTTTTCTGAATCTATATTGACACTAGTTTAGACCCAAGAACTCCTTTTGCATATGCAACCGATCACAGGGCAAGCGTTCTTGAACTTTGGTCAAGACGTTTAGTAAACAAATAGGTCTATAGCTTTTCACTGATGCCGGGTCTTTATCGTTTCCTCTTTTTAATTACTACCGCTCTAGCTGTTTTCCATGTCACCTATTCACAGCGTCTCATTCAGTAATTCTATCAAATATGGCACTATCAGTGGAGGCACTAGTCAATCATTAATCTTAGCTACTGCCATACGGTTTGCTAAAGTGACATCTATGTTAGTATCTACACCTGTTCGACCCTCGAATGTACTCAGATGGCCTTCTAGATTTAAAACAATAAGGCCGAGTACCTGTACTGCGTCCTCTAGTATCCCATCTCAAAAACACCATATAGTTACAAGTACTGAGGTTTGAGACACGTTTATGTACAGCGATCACTGTAACGTTGTAAGTATGAAGCGCCGGGTTTTACTGAAACAGGAGAACATTTCTGCTAGTTAGACACAAACTCTTGAAACGTTGGTGGTAGTATGCCTAATAGAATATGTCGTTTTGACTAGCGCAGAAGCTTTCCGGGTAGTATGAAAACTATTAACGAATCATTATATTCGAGTTATCTGGGTGACTGAAGTTAGCTACGACAGGTCCTGGAATTATATAGGTAAACTATTCGAGAAACTGGCAGTTATCAAGAGCAGTGATAATACCATCATTTACACAGTTCAAAGTAAAAGTAGGATGCAACGACCGGTTACAAAAAGCCTACATTGACGGTTTACTGCAGTTTTCTGATGTAAATAGTTTTCACGGGTTCGTCGCCGGATCACGTTGTGGAAATTCCACATTTCCTCGGAGCAACTGTCCGACATCTTCAGGTGGTTCAACCTTGCTCGTGCCTAGGTACGACTGACGGTATCTGCACACCGACGCCCCGTTTTTAGAACACACGAGCGAAGAATGCGCAGCCGTGGAAATCGCGCATGCGCGGTGATTTTCCATATTCAAACTCCGTCTGCAAAAAATCGCAGAGCGGCTTCCCGCGCGTGCGCTGTACGCTGCGTTAGTCAACACTGCGGCCTGACGTTACTCACTAACGGCCGTCTTAGGCCAGTGTTATGACGGGCCTGTTATCGAAGAGTCTAGATTTTCGCGTCTTGATTTAATAGCAGCCAATGCAGGGTTCCAGGCTGTGCTCAGTTGAAATCCCGTATCCTTGTTGCTGAGATTATCGGCTGTACGGATATGTATTGCTTCCTTAATGCCGTAGTCCCAGAAAGATGATGCCGGGGATAAAATTTCCGTCTTTTCATAAATCATACAATGTCCTGTATTCAGGCAGTGTTCCGCAATTGCCGACTTTACCGGTTGACGAAGGCGTGCATGACGCTGATGTTCATCTCAGCGTTCTTGTACTGTGCAGCATGTGTGGCCTATATACGCTGCCCCCACATTGTGGAATTTGCACAACGTGATCCGGCGGCAAACCCGTGAAGACTATTTACAACACATCCGCCGGGAAAGCTTGAAGAGTCACAGCTTTTTTATTGTTGGCAATATTGTGAAATAGTACATTCAGTTTATATCAAGGCGCTAATGGTATCTTGTGCTTTCTTGAAATACCGTGAAATTTACCTTACGTTTTGGACGCTTGAACAGCAGTTAATTCCCTATTTTGAAAATTGGGAATTGATAACGCAGCATGCACAACTTTCACAAATGCTACAAAATTCGGGATTAGCGAACAGAGTGTTAGAACCATTTTTCATAAAGACCTGATTAACAAGAAGACGCTTCGATCGTCCCCAATAAAGCCTCATTGATAGTTTCCATCATCACCCTAGATGTTGACAACTACTTTGGTGAACTGAGATTTTATTGAAAGCACATAATGGAATTTTCTGTTTCCTTAGTATGTAACATTTATCTAAGCACGTTGTTAAATCGTGTCTGCAACTACTAAGTCTGCGTTCTGAACACACGGAATTGAAGGTGTAAGTGGAAGAAAGAGATAATTCTTGATTCATCTTCATCATCTTCATCTTCTCTTCAGGTATTAGACAGGAATTGCCAGTTACGGTACCCATCTCTGTCGGGGTCTTCCTCTGTCTCTTCTCACAGGGCACTTATAAATTCTTGCCTTTAAGGGAAGTTTCTCACTCTCCGTTCTTTGTAGATGTTCGTTCCATTTTCTTCTGTAATCTCGAATTTTATCATTGAGGCAAAAGATTTGCAATTCTTCTGTAACGCCTTGATTTCTTGTGCAATCTTTAACACCTCTAAGGAATTCCGTTTCACGTGCCTGAATCCGGCGTTCTTGCTTCTTGGTAATCACCCAGGTCTCACATCCGTAGAGCAGTGTCGGAACTGCAACAGTTTTGTAAAAAATAATTTGAATGTGTTTCCTGCTTTTGTTTTTTAGGTTTCTGCTAATTGTTCCGCATACCTGGCTGAATTTACTAAGCTTAATTTCAATATCTCTATTTTATCCAAATGTCATTTCACATCCGAGGTAAATGAAATGGTTTACTTGCTCTAAATTCTTCTGATCTATCACTATTTTGGTTCTGACAGTGATAGACCAGAAAGAGATAACCCTGAATTTCGTAAGTATTTAGTCTGATAACGTTGTCTCTTTTCGGCGAAAGAAAGTGGGAACTAAGAATGGTTCAAATGGCTCTGAGCACTATGGGACTTAACATCTTAGGTCATCAGTCCCCTAGAGATTAGAACTACTTAACCCTAACTAACCTAAGGACAGCACACACATCCATGCCCGAGGCAGGATTCGAAACTGCGACCGTAGCAGTCGCCCGGTTCCGGACTGCAGGGCCTAGAACCGTACGGCTATCACGGCCGGCTGAAAGTGGTAACTCTCAAATTCGCAAAGGTTAGTCTAATAATGCTGACTGAAGTGTATTATGTACTGTTAACAAATAATTTCGTAAGTGCAGCTAAGAAGCGCGGTGTTTTATATAACTGTTTTGCCTTATTGTATTTATGAGCCTGTCGTTGAATTTAATAAACCATAATGGCTCAAAAATATCGCCCTTGTGGGTTATCACTTCTTTTCACCGATATCTTCCATTGACCACACATCATGTAAAACGTTCATGAAAGCTACAAAAGTAAATACTGTGTTCGTGTATGTCATGGCTGACTTGTAGTAAACGTAAGTGCAACGTACTTGCGAAAACTGTGATAGGACAGCTCACGAAACGAGGGTGGAGTCCCTCCACGCCGCACCGATGTGGTAACCATCTCAAAAGATCTATTGTCACCTCCAAATTTGTTAGTTACTAACGGAGGACTTCGCGGGATTTGAAGCTGTGCGTCTGGGTAGGAATACCCACTAACACGACCGCATCGAGGAGATAGATAGTGGACGTGCAGTGCCCCCAGAATTTTAAGGAAGCCTGGAGACACTTGTGTTCCAGCCGTTTCGAATACGCGTTATTTTAAAGCAGGGCGTAGGGATGAGCATGGGATTCTGCACCCATTTATTGTTTGTGCAGGCGAAACAGGAAGGGAGATAATTCTTCGGCACTGGCAAGTGTTCAGCGCGACCTGCCAAGAATAATCAAATACGGGCCGGAAGCTCCGTGGCCGGCTGCAAAGAGTAACGTAGCTTAGTATTGTTGAAAAACAAGTGGAGTGACTCGAGGTAGTGACGGTTTATTAGACGTTGAACTGCTGTTAAGAGTACGTGGACTGGACTTGGATAGTCAGCCACGATAAAAGCTTATGTATTAATTGTGTTCAAAAATGTGTAATTAACTGATTGTGGGTGCCCGGTAATGTGTGGGCTTACGTCATAAAGTTTAGTTGTTTTTTTTTACAATGTGGAAATAAATATGTTCTGGTGCATTGAATGACATTCCAAGAGTAGCATATTTTTTAAATAAGAAGAGAGAGAGAAAGAGAGAGCGAGAGAGTGAAAATGTCCCCTTCGAAGCAGTGAAATCTTCGGAGAAGCGTCCTGTGCTAGGAGAAGACATCGGCGCTGCAAGAAAGCAGAATCAGCATTCTTCAACCAGTAAGTCCACGAAAACTCTTAGGCCGTATAGAGAGAGCTTAACATTACACCGGGCCACCGCAGACGATGTTGTCCGTGCGTCTAAGTAGGTTTACCACTAACACGGTCGTATCGAGGTGATAGATGTTGAACGAAAAGCGAACTAAGTGTGGCAGTTTCAGGGGCAGAGGAAAAAAGTACCAAGACTATCGCAGAGGTTTACGTCCCTTGGCGCTTGATTGGTAGGGTAGTAAGAACAGTAGCGGTTTCTTGCTATATGCGACAGATGACGCAAGGGTAGGGTGGTTGTTAGGTTGGGATATCGTGCAATGATCGGTACCGTCGTCATAGCTAAGATCGTCTAAAGAGTGACAGTCTATCGAGAAGAGGTACTGTTGGGGTGAGCATGCGTAGTCTCCTAGGGCATCTGAGGCATCTGTACCTGTAACATGCCAAAAGTGGTCATAAAAGTGGTCCATTCCTCCTGAATCGAGCACTGTGTAAGGGTTTTGGTTGGGTTTGTTTGCGTTTAGTGTACAGTATGGCTTTCCTGCGTTGGTCGGCTGGTTTACACCTGGCGGTGCCAGTTCATTTTGCTGTGCTGCAGGGATTCGCCAGTATTTGTCATGTCTGTGTGTTGGTGTTATCCATTGGTGGTTCAAATAGCTCTGAGCACTATGGGACTCAACGTCTCACCAGTCCCCTAGACTTAGGACTACTTAGATCTAACTAACCTAAGGACATCACACACATCCTTGCCTGAGGCTGGATTCGAACCTGCGACCGTAGCAGTCGCGTGCTTCCGGACTGAACCGCCTAGAACCGGTAGGCAACCAAGGCCGTTTATCCATTGGTGGTTAATTGACCTTAAGTAGCAGTGGTTTTGAGCGGTTTTGTTACGAAGCCAACAGAGACAGAGGATAATATAGTGGGTGTTCCAGGAGGGCGGATTCATATTCGGAGATATGACAGGAACTGCCATTGGAAGCAAAAAAGTCTAATAAACATGAGAACTTGGGCTCTAGAATGCATACCTTAAGCGCTTTGAACACTTCTTCATCTTCCATACTGTGAATCGAGATTCTTCTATCGCAAGGTCTTTGGTTTCCATACTTAACGACGTGGTAGTATGGGGCAAAGGTTAAAAGTGGTAGTATGGGGCAAAGGTTAAAAATAATGTGCCCAGTAAACACGGGCTCTAAAGAGCACACGGTAAGAGCGGTGAGCATGTGTTCATCTTCGTTATTGTGAAAGAAATCTTTCCTACTGAACAAGTACTCGTAGCTCTTAAGGTAGTAATTTTAGAACCCTTGTTTGCTAGACAATTTTTCTTGTTTTGGCCCATACTACCTCCTTCCAAAATATGGAAAGCAAAGACCATACACTTGAAAATTCTTGTTTCACAGCAGTGAAGATGAAGTGCTGATAGCTCTTAAAGTATGCATTTTAGCGCCTATGTTTACTAAACTTCTTTGCTTCAGATGATCATTCCTCCCATGTCCATGAATATTGTCCATTTCTTCTGGAACACTCTGTACGTGTGGTCGTATTATCATTTTCTGCTCCGGTGCATGAAAAAAAGCTCGCATATAGGGTGTATCAGCAAGAAAGGTACATGCTTTGAGGGGTGATCGTATTGGTGATTCTGAACAAAAACTTCATATGTACCTGTGCCCTATTCTGAATGGTTTTGGAGATAGAACACATTTAATATCACTTTCGTATGTTTTTCTTGAGTAACTCGAAAACCGCACCCTCCACCGAAAACGTGTCTCAGTACAAAATTAAAAAGATGTTAAATTTCCTACAACAAAGATCCTATAAATTTGTGCTCTACAACTAATGGTTTGTGCGAAGATAGCGCGAGAATGTTGCAAAACTCGCTCGGCGCTATGCGCTGTGGCTTACGTTGTTTTTGTAGGCCATTTTAAGGTAGTTTCACCTTGCCCTACAGTACCGTGGTACACTGTAAGCAATGACAATTTTGGTAGTACAGAAAATAAAACCTGTGTAGTTTAGACGAACTGATCGAACTACGGGGAGATTAAAACGGAGCTGTCCTGAGCAACATTTCCGTGTGACTTACCTTTCGCTTACGACATCTAGAAAGTCTCGTTTTGCCACTAAATATTCAAGATTATATTTTGATTGGCAGTGAAACAATGAAGAACGAATCTGGATGGTGTCCCAATCAATAATCTTTGAACTGTTTGTTGCTCCATGCATCATAGAAAAAATAATTATGAAAATGTGTGCCTGTTATTTCAACTTAATGTGTTGATGTCAATTGACAAATGAACGGGCTAAATTGCTACTAACCCAAAAATGAGGCGACGTAGAAGAGGGGGGAACTGAAAATTTGAAAATCGAATTTGCCCTGGGTCACTCTAATTACGCCACGGGACAAATATATTATCAGAGATGGTAAAAGAAAAAAGCTTGAATGGCTGCTGGTATCAAGCAATCGTTGAACACCTTTACAAAACCATATGGTCCACGTAGAAGTATTGGTAGAAAAGGTAGTTTATCGTCTGCTGTGGCCACAATCAACGATTTCATTTCCATGTTCGCACAGTTAACTGCCAGACACTGCTAGATTCTAACACTAGTCTCGATTCTATAGGCATTCGTCATAGAGAGTAGCGGAGAATTGACGCCTCAATTCCACTTCAAGAAATCTGCAGCAGTAGTATGAAGAACTCCAGGGATGTATAGTCTGTGGCACGTAGCACAGCACCAAAGACGTACGGAAGCAGTATGAAATGGTGAAAACTGTATATACTATCACAAAAGAATATATCTTCTCACTCAATAAAGTTTTGTTTGGATCTAAGGTGAATTACTCATCTCGAGTGGTAACTGTAATCCCTCTCATAATGCAAAGGTGAATAGTATAAATCCAGATAGCACATGAAATTCGGCGTCTTCTTGTTGTATCGGGAAGCTGATTGAGCCCATGATCAACAGTTGTCTATTACGGATTCCCGAGTCAGGAAAAGTACTAAGCCATGTCTAGTGTACGTTCAACAGACATCGTTCGACACGCGGCAGCCCGACAACACTGGAGGTGGCGATAGAGGTGACCTTTATAGGCAAGCAATACTTATTAGAACGATATTTATATTAAGGATAGGACTGTAAAATTAGCAGATTAGTGGTCACTTCATATAACAAACTAGTAATATATTTGCGGACCAATATTCGCCAAAAAAATGCTCATTGCGAAGGTGTTACAGTTTACGAGACAGTATCAGTAGTAATAATGTGTCCGTTCCTGTTTGTTTGTGAACTACTTTATGTTAATCTGTTCTTTTTTGGCCTTTTGAATATTACTCGTTAAGTACAAATGATACTTGGGAGTTTGGGCGGAAGCCACGAATTTTACATTCTACACGATAACAGGGTACGTCTTAATTGTAACTATAACAATCAGGTCTTCATTTCAATCTAGAGACACCAGCTATTGCTTTAAAAGCTCAGATTACGCTGGTCTAGTATTTGACATGAAACTAAAGTGGTCATCACACTGTCAAGTTCATGCATGAAGTATTTTAGTAAGATTACAAGGCCTTGTCTTTGACAAGTGGTCATCACACTGTCAAGTTCATGCATGAAGTATTTTAGTAAGATTACAAGGCCTTGTCTTTGACAAGAAGAAATTACTGAGAGTGTACAGAGTCCACAGAATGATTCCCAGAAAGAGATTGCTAGATTCCCACGTGGTACTAAACGTCCATAGATCTTTCTCAGTCTAGCCACGACTCCGTAGAAGGTGATGTAGACAACAAACAGTGTGAATAGGTGATCTTATTCACCCGTAAAGCAATTTTTAACATAAAACGTCTCTATATTACGTTAGTGAATCGGTGCGTAGGATCCTCGTATCTATTCTATGTGGACCTCTAGCTGATGTAGTTCTCATGGTGTATTGGATTCTTTCGGAGATGTATCTAACCGTGGAGTGATAGGAAAACCAGAACCTTTGACCAAAAATGTGTGGGGGAGGCCTTTTTGTACAGTCGATTTTAATGTAATAACAATAACAAGAATACAGGATCAACGAAACATTATGTTATTCGACTGCTTTTACTGAGGAAAAACGACAAAATGCTAAATGTGTGTAAAATATTAGGGGACTTAACTGCTAAAGTCATCAGTCCCTAAGCTTACACACTACTTAAATTATTCTAAGGACAAACACACACACACACCCATGCCCGAAGGAGGACTCGAACCTCCGCCGGGACCAGCCGCACAGTCCATAACTGCAGCGCCTGAGACCGTTCGGCTAGTCCAGAGCGGCGGAAAACTGAGAACGTCAACTGTTATTCCTGGAGAGACTGATCAAAAAGTCCAACAATTTTATACTACTTGCTGTTTTAATACGTTGTTATTGAGGATTTAACAAACAAACGGCTGTTATCGACATGTTTGAAATCTGGGACGTACGATGCCCATGCATTTTCAAATGTGTCGAAAAGTGTAATGTTCAGAAACTACCTTATAGTAGCTAAAACATTTTTATGCATTCATGAAAATCATTTACACAGCTGTTTTTGATGCTTGTATGTCGTAAAAGTCGCTGTACTTCCAATATTTTGTAGGTACGTTAGTTGTATAGCATCTAAGCTGAAAAGCTTTAAATGTATGGACAATAAAACAGTGTAAATATTCTGCTCTGAAATATCCTCTCTTTCTTGCGCTCTCGTGTAACTTAAGCAGTCGAGCCATTTGTTGTCTCCCATAAACACTTTAAACTTCACATTCCGTCACTATACTCCCTACAGAAACTCTTTGTTCGTTTCAGTATCAACTTGACATAAACCGCGAAGACTACTTTTAGTACGTTCCTCATGCTAATATTATTTCACAACCGTACCGCTCGGAATACGAGAAGAGGAAGGCAGAGAATTCCAGCTCTGTTGTTGATGTGAAAAGCGAGCCGGTAAGGCAATACCGGCAAGCGAGGCAGAAATCCATTCTCCCTGTTGTCTCTGAGCAAAAGAGACAGTAATATGATCTGTAAAAAGGGCTCCAGTGCCTTTTAGCTCTAAAGCTCGCGGTATCTGTTTATACGTCGTGCTGAATGAACGTGGGAGATGCATTCACTGGATTACAGGGACGAAGAAAGCTCCGGTGTATTTGCGAGGAACCTTTCACTCTGTTTTTACCAACTGAATTCTTTCCTTCTGCCCCGTGGCTTACTCACATCTCTTGCAGTCAATGTTGTTAATCTTATCGTTAGTCTACTTATTTAGTGTTGAAAGGCAGAACCCATTATTACTTGTAATTGTTTGGAAGAACTGCTGTCCTGTCCTGACACAGGGTGGAGGAACGTTTAGGGATTTTTTGGTCAATCTGCAATTTCCGATCAGTGAGGAGCAAATGTAGAAAGATAAGCGAGGAACACTGTCACAGGGCACCGAGATGCAGATTCTGGGACTCGACAGGATGCTCGCAGCAGGAGCCTCATGGAATTCAGGGGTCTGATTAACACTATATAGGGTGGTCCATTGATAGTGACCGGGCAAATGTCTCACGAAATAAGCATCAAACGAAAAAAATACAAAGAACTAAACTCGTCTAGCTTGCAGGGGGAAAGCAGACGACGCTATGGTTGGCCCGTTAGATGGCGCTGCCATAGGTCAAACAAAAACCAACTGCGTTTTTTTAAAAATAGGAACCCCCATTTTTATTACATATTCGTGTAGTACGTAAACGAAAAAAGTGGTCCAACTGAAACAGCCATATTTCTTTACGTACTACACGAATATATAATTAAAGAAGGGTGTTCCTATTTTTAAAAAACGCAGTTGATATCCGTTTCACCTCTACTAGTAGCGCCATCTAGTGGGCCAACCATAGCGCCATCTGGTTTCCACTTTCAAGATAGACAAGTTTCGTTCTTTGTAATTTTTTCGTTTGACGCTTATTGCGTGAGATATTTGGCTCGGTCACGATCAATGTACCACCCTGTATATTTGCGATCAGACTAACCACTCTACTGATGGCTAATTCAAAACATTAGAAAAAGCAAGGGAGGCAACTGGTTGCACTACACAAGTCAGTGTCTGAAGCCACGGGGACAGGCGCTAACAGAAGTAGCCGACACTAGCAGCACGTGGAGTAGAAACTTGATAGCACCACTCCAAGTTCGGAACTCAAGAGCATTGGTTTATAATGAATCGTGGCAGCGCAGCATTTCTCCCTTCTTGGAGTCGACCCACCCATCAACCGGCACTTAACAAGCTTCAGCTAATCTGGTGAGTCATACTGCATCTCCAGGGCGCCTCTGGCCAACCACATTTAAATTCCTCCTACACTCCCACACGGTAGGTAGGGATTTTACCCTTACATTAACAAGCTCCAAGTATGGTAGCAGCAGCAGCGTTCAGCTGAAAGCTGAACGTCGTCGCCACTCCTATTATGACCAGCAACAACAGTGTTTTATGTTGTTTGTCTCCGAACTCCGTCCTTCTGTGGGTGGGGACTGCTTCAGTCGACTCTAACTTGTGTAAACTCACTGACGTTAAAATACTGAGGAGCAAGTATCAAGCTTGCTGCATCTGCTAAGACGTGCGTTTTCGTGGCCATCTTCTACAGCGACGCCTTACGACAGCGACGAGGCAGTCGGTGGAGTAACCCTGGGTAGGTGCCAGAGCCTCTGCAATCTGCACGGCGCTTGTGTTACTATTTATTTCCGGTAACCTAAACGCTACCACTTTTCCCTGCCCTCTGCATTGTGTCTGTGATATCCTACCTTGGAGCGCCCTTCTAAAGCAGAATCCCGCTCCAGCTACTGCCGGGTCTGGGTGTTGACGAGTCCTCTCCATTTGGCTCGGTCCTCCCACCACTTTTCTTCCTCCACTTGCTGCCAGGTCACACCTCTCCTTTCTACAGATATTCTCACTCCCATTTTCCACCGTGTTCTTGGCCGCCCTCTAGGTCTTTTCCTATCCATCTCTAGTTCTTCCATAATTTTGGGCAGTCTCTGTCCATGCATCTTCTTAACATGCCCATACCATCTTAATCTCTTTCTTTCAATTTCTTGTCTCATAATTTCTTGTTTAAGGTCCTTTCTAATCTCTACATTCCTTACTCTGTCCATTCTTGTTTTTCCCTTAACTGCTCTGAGAAATTTCATTTCTCCTGCTTGCAGTCTGCTCTAGTCCCTTTCTGTCATTGTCCATGTTTCTCCACCATAGGTGACAGTAGCGACGTAATGATTCTTACACATAAGAGTTTTGCTCTTTCTGAAACTTCATTATTCCAAATCAGGTGTTTTATTGTTTGGTAGAAATTGCCTCGCTTCTGTAACCTTCTATTAATTTCGTTAGTTATTCTTCCGTCCCTAGATATTTCACTCCCTAAATAAGTGAAACTTTCTACCACGCTGAAGGGTTCTCCATTCAAGGTAATATTTTCGTTGATCCCTTTCTCTCTTCCAAATACCATTACTTCAGTCTTATCTTTATTTATTTTTAATCCATACCTTTTCATTATTTCCTTCCACGCATCAAGCTGTAACTGTACATCTACTTCTTTACCACCCCATATAACCATATCATCTGCCAAAATCATCTTTTTTCGTCTTTTTCTTTTACTATATCTTTAACTGCCCTATTCATTCCCTCCATCACAACATTAAAAAGTGCAGGAGATAGAATACTTCCTTGCTTAAGTCCTTGTCTTATTTCGAAGTATTCAGAGTTCCCCAATGGTGGTCTAATTCTACAATTGCGTCCTCTGTACATTGTCTTTATAACATTAATGTATCCATCTTCTATATCCATCTTCTTCATTTCTTCCCAGAGTCTTTCCCTGTCAACTGAGTCATATGCCTTTTCTATGTCTATAAAAACCATTATCACCCTTTTGTTATACTCCCAACTTCTTTCCATCAGTTGGCGGATAGAAAATATCAGGTCGATCGTGCTTCTTAGTTTCCTAAACCCTTGCTGTTCTTCACTCAGCTCCTTTTCTATCTTTTCACTTATTCGATTTAGTAAAATTGTTTCAAAAATCTTGGCTGTATGACTCATAAGGGTTATTCCTCTGTAGTTTTCACAAAGTCTTTTATTGCCTTTGTTGAAGATGGGAACAATGTCTCCTGTTCTCCAGTCGTCAGGTATTGTACTATTTCTCATCACGCTTGATAGTACTTTATACAGCCACTGCATTCCCACTGGACCTGCTGCTCTTGTCATGTCCACTGATACTTCATCAGGTCCTGGGACTTTCCCCCCATTCATCTTCTTCACAGCTTTTTCCATTTCTTCCTGTGTAATTTTTCCTAATTCTGCTTCCCAATTTCTCTCAATTTTTCCATTTTTTGTTGTTTCCTCATGTACATGGTCCTTAGCATTTAACAGCTACTTAAAATGTTCTTTCCAGAGGTCTTTTATATTCCCTGGATCTTCAATAATGGTACCGTTCTCTGTTTCCATCTTTACTGGTACTTCAGAAGCCTTCCTTTTAGTTTTCATCATTTTATAGAACATCTTCACATCTTCTTCAAGTTTTTTTGTCAACTCTTCCCATGCCTTTTTCTTTGCTGTTTCCACTATTTATTTGCACTTCTTCTTTTCCTCTATATATCGTTTATGGTCTTCGTCATTTTTAGTTTTCCACCACTTTCTCCATGCTCCATTTTTTTCTTCTAACTGCTTGGATTGTGGTATCATCCCACCAACTTGTCTGTCTTATTTTTTCCTTTTGAGATGTTCTGCCACATACTTTTTGTGCTGCTTCGACTAAGGTGTGTTTGAATAAACTCCATTCTTTTTCTACGTCGCAGAAAACTTCTTTTGGAAATTTTTCTATGATTAATTCTCTGTACGTCTTAGCACATTCACTCTCCTTCAGTTTTCAATCCCGTATCCTCATCACTTTCTTCTGTTTTCTATTTTTCACACAATGATTCATTTTCTATTGTCCCACCAGTAATCTATGGTCTCCATCTGCACTCACACTTGGAATTGCCTTCACATCTGTTACTTTCTCTCCCCATTCCCTATCTACTAGAATATAATCAATTACACTTTTGGTTCTTTCATCCCAACTGTATCTGGTGATAACATGACTCTCTGTCTTCATAAACCAGCTGTTTGCTATTTTCATTCCATTCCTCTGGCACAAATCCAGGAGTCTTTCCTCTTCTTCATTTCTGCCTCGATATCCAAAATATCCCAATACTTGCTCAAATCCCTTTCTGTCTGTGCCTACCTGTGCATTAAAATCTCCCATCACTGTATTAGCACTCTCTATATAGTTTTCTTACACATTTTCAAAGTCCATCTTCTCTTCTTCGCTACATCCCACTTGAGGTGCATAAATCTGGATTACTTTTAGTCTTTCTTTATGGAATCTCAGGTTTGGCTCCAAATAACCTTAAGCACTGTTGTACCTTCGTTGCCACTGTAGTCTTGTACATAAGCAACAAGGGAGCGAACGTTGTTTGGTGGCCAGGTGCACACATGTATTAATATCGTTCTTTATTGATAGGAACAGGAAGCTACTTATCTCTGAGAGAGTCCACATGTTACGGTACAAGCTCTTCAAATAGTCCCCGTTAGCCTCACTGTTGGTGACGTACAAGTCCCTCTATAAACACTACTCTGATCGAAAATGGTTCAAATGGCTCTGAGCACTATGGGACTTAACAACTGAGGTCATCAGTCCCCTAGAACTTAGAACTACTTAACCTAAATAACCTAAGAACATCACACACATCCATGTCCGAGGCAAGATACGAACCTAAGACCGTAGCGGTCGCGCGGTTCCAGACTGAAGCGCCTAGGACCGCTTGGCCACAGTGGCCGGCCTACTCTGATCGCTATACTCTCTCGTAGCCAGTGATGTGAACAGACAGAGGGTAGTGACTGAGCTAGTGACTTAGACACTGACCTAGTGAGCTAGTAACTGAGACTGAGACTGCACCGTCAGGTCATCAGATCTAAATACTGGCAGCCGACAGGGCGTTGGCAGCATGTTGCTTGCGAGTCTGTCTGTGGCCTCTCTCCAGATAGTCGCACGTGATCCAGCGCCTACTGTCGATCTTCTTGCTACATCGTTGCCGACCTGTGTGCTGGTGACAGCTTACGCCAGCACAAGCATAATAACGTACAAGTCATTATATCGTTAATGTATGACACTGTTCAGTATTGATACAGTGATACCGATTCGTGTCTCAGGAGATTATCAATAACTACGTTAGTTGCTAATCGCTGATAGTCCACTCAGAAAATAGTAAATGGTCTTAATTTTACCAATGTGTGCCAGTGATGCAAGATTCTTTGGGTTAGACTAATGGTCAAAACTGTCACCACACAGAATTCGTGATCGATCATAAATGTAACACCTAGATGGAGACCAGTAAGAAGTTCTTGTCAGTATCCATATCTACACCAATAACCCGCAAGCCAGATGAGGGTGTGTGGTGGAGGGTACTTCTAGTCGTACTATCTGAACACCAGTTCCCTGTCCGTGGTGCGAGGGGAGAACGATTTTCGGTAAACCTCTGCATTAACTCTAATTTCTCGAGTTTTTCAGTTTACTGCCATACCAGGTTGTTCAAAAATGGTTTAAATGTCTCTCAGCACTAAGGGACTTAAGATCTTAGGTCATCAGTCCCCTAGAACTTAGAACTACTTAAACCTAACTAACCTAAGGACATCACACACATCCATGCCCGAGGCAGGATTCGAACCTGCGACTGTAACAGTCCCGCGGTTCCGGACTGCAGCGCCTAGAACCGCACGGCCACCGCGGCCGGTCACATCAAGTTTTATACCTCGAGTACAGCTACGTAAACAAGGCGGTAACTCTCTGAAACCGTTAGCCATCTCTAACATAGAGAAATTATTGACCGAATTCGGTAACAGAAATCGTGTGGAAGAGAAGCGGCCATTGTTGAAGTGAAAATGTCCACAGTCCAAATCAACAATCATCTGTAAGATCACACCGGTACCTAGTTATAAATAACAACATCCTGACAGATGGGAATATGAACAAAATCCGATTCTGTCTCACAACAGCATGCGTGATCTGTGGGCTCTTAGCTATCATAAGGTGTGAGCCAGCGTGCGAAACTGCAACCAGAATATATTCATACATAGTACAGTCAGCATTCTGTGACCCCAGCAATGTTCCACGTCAGTGTGCAATAATCACTCACAGACAGCTGGTGGCAGCACTATCAGTGGACGGTATATAAAGCGTGTTCTAGTTGGTGGAGAGGGGGGAGGGGTGACACAGGAACAGTGCGATCGTTATCGTAACTGGAGCGATTTATCTGAGGTGCAAACGAGCAGGATCATTGACATTCGGGCCAAGGATGGAAGCATTACCGAAATAACTAAGCCTATAAACTGTTCGCGTGCCGCCGTGGTTAAGGTATACCGTGCATAGCAAAATGGTGCTATGTAAAGCAAAACCAGCACTGAGGCAACTGGGGTGGTGGTAAGTCTCAATGGGACCAAACTGTTGAGGTCATCGGTCCCTACGCTTACACACTATTTAACCTAACTGAAACTAACTTACAGTAAGGACAACACACTAACCCATGACCGAGAGAGGACTCGTACCTCCGATTGGGGAAAGCCGCGGGAACCGTGTCAAGGCGCCCGCGCGGTTACACAGCGCGGGGAGGCAACTGTGATGCATTAGGGCAATAGATGACAGGAGTGAAAAACGGCTGCGGAGATGTGAACGAGCGATTAGATACGCAACTCTTGAGCAACTGATCTCCCATGTAAACCAAGAGGATATCATTAGTGTCTTCTCAACTGCTGTTCAGCGAACATTCTTGCGTACGGGCCTCTGCGGCAGGCGCCTGGTTCGTGCAACCATTACGACTGCCATTCATTTTATCCTCCATTGGACAGAAACGTCTGTAAGCAAACGCCTTGCAATAATCGTCGTAAAGATCCAGGCCGGACGGGGTAGCGTTTTGGTGTGGGGAATATTTTCGTGACACTCCTTGGGTGATCTCATCATTTTGGAGGCACAGTGTATCAGTAAATGCTTGCAGCTATCCGTTGGGACCATCTCCACCTCCACAATGTCATCTACGAGCAGGACAACGCAGCGTGCCACAGAGCTCGCAGCGTACGTGCTTTGTTCGAAGAACACCAGGGTGAGCTTATTGTATTCTCCTGGCCCTCATAATGGTTCAAATGGCTACGAACACTATGAGACTTAACATCTGAGGTCCTGACACACATCCATACACGAGGCAGGATTCGAACCTGCTACCGTAGCAGAAGCGGGGCTCCGGACTGAAGAGCCTAGAACCGCTCGGCCACACCGGCCGGTGGCCCTCAATATCTCCGAATTTAAACCCAACGGAGAGTCAGTGGGACCACCTCGATTGAGCTGTTCGCTCCGAGAAAGCTAGTGCAGTTGGCTACTGCACTGGATCCGGCATGGCTCCACTTCTCAAACTGGCAGTATAGACCGAATAAAAAACACATGTATGCTGAAGTGAAGGAACTTATTACAACGCGACAGAATTGCGAAAATTGTGCATAGTTACACAGTCTGAGTTGTAGATTGCCTATCAAACACTAATTTCATTATTAAATGCAATTACTGATCTAATTTAAAATTTAAATGTTATCGTAATCTACTGATCAATCTTACATTAAAATTTTAACATAGTAAATCAAGTTTGAAGTTAAGAACTAGATAGAGCAGCTGAAGGTGATTAATTGCACTCATCCAGTATTTTAGAACGAGAACACTAAGCGACTTCCAACAAACTTTGCTCATAATATCAAACCTTTTCGTAAAATTTTCTTGCTCTCGCCCTCCACAAAATAAAGAAAATATTGTTTCTCGCTTATTACATTTTCCCTGTTCATGCTGTAAAATTTCAGCACCAGGCACGACGTTTAAATTTACAAGTCTATTTTGTTTACAGCTAACCCAATTACACTCCTGGAAATTGAAATAAGAACACCGTGAATTCATTGTCCCAGGAAGGGGAAACTTTATTGACACATTCCTGGGGTCAGATACATCACATGATCACACTGACAGAACCACAGGCACATAGACACAGGCAACAGAGCATGCACAATGTCGGCACTAGTACAGTGTATATACACCTTTCGCAGCAATGCAGGCTGCTATTCTCCCATGGAGACAATCGTAGAGATGCTGGATGTAGTCCTGTGGAACGGCTTGCCATGCCATTTCCACCTGGCGCCTCAGTTGGACCAGCGTTCGTGTCGTGCTGGACGTGCAGACCGCGTGAGACGACGCTTCATCCAGTCCTAAACATGCTCAATGGGGGACAGATCAGGAGATCTTGCTGGCCAGGGTAGTTGACTTACACCTCCTAGAGCACGTTGGGTGGCACGGAATACACGCGGACGTGCATTGTCCTGTTGGAACAGCAAGTTCCCTTGCCGGTCTAGGAATGGTAGAACGATGGGTTCGATGACGGTTTGGATGTACCGTGCACTATTCAGTGTCCCCTCGACGATCACCAGAGGTGTACGGCCAGTGTAGGAGATCGCTCCCCCCACCATGATGCCGGGTGTTGGCCCTGTGTGCCTCGGTCGTATGCAGTCCTGATTGTGGCGCTCACCTGCACGGCGCCAAACACGCATACGACCATCATTGGCACCAAGGCAGAAGCGACTCTCATCGCTGAAGACGACACGTCTCCATTCGTCCCTCCATTCACGCCTGTCGCGACGCCACTGGAGGCGGGCTGCACGATGTTGGGGCGTGAGCGGAAGACGGCCTAACGGTGTGCGGGACCGTAGCCCAGCTTCATGGAGACGGTTGCGAATGGTCCTCGCCGATACCCCAGGAGCAACAGTGTCCCTAATTTGCTGGGAAGTGGCGGTGCGGTCCCCTACGGCACTGCGTAGGATCCTACGGTCTTGGCGTGCATCCGTGCGTCGCTGCGGTCAGGTCCCAGGTCGACGGGCACGTGCACCTTCCGCCGACCACTGGCGACAACATCGATGTACTGTGGAGACCTCACGCCCCACGTGTTGAGCAATTCGGCGATACGTCCACCCGGTCTCCCGCATGCCCACTATACGCCCTCACTCAAAGTCCGTCAACTGCACATACAATTCGCGTCCACGCTGTCGCGGCATGCTACCAATGTTAAAGACTGCGATGGAGCTCCGTATGCCACGGCAAACTGGCTGACACTGACGGCGGCGGTGCACAAATGCTGCGCAGCTAGCGCCATTCGACGGCCAACACCGCGGTTCCTGGTGTGTCCGCTGTGCCGTGCATGTGATCATTGCTTGTACAGCCCTCTCGCAGTGTCCGGAGCAAGTATGGTGGGTCTGACACACCGGTGTCAATGTGTTCTTTTTTCCATTTCCAGGAGTGTATCAGCCTTTCTTTTCTCAGTCGGTATCTATGTATACCACTGAATGTACCTGAAAAATTATATCACTGTACGAAACATAATTCGAAAGATATGGCGTTTAATGCGTGTGCATTGTATTCTTTAAAGAAACTGTGGTGGTGGTGGTGGTAGAGGGCTGTTATGGTTACCTGTGTAATACGCTGCTGTGCACCAACATAGACGATTTTTACTCTTATACTTAATAAGAGCCTCAGAAAATAAGAAAACGTAACAATCACTTCCAGATGAAGAGGATTTGAAAACCATTCACAAGATAGCTCACAGACTCGGTACGCATCGGATGGAATGATTTCATCGTCTCCAGTCGGCCTGATGTCGTGAAATGAATATGCGATGAATTTGTCCGCCAGGCACTACTGCCTACACGGGGTGGGCAAGTATATGGAAACACCAAACAGACGACACATTACAGTGGCTAATACGACGCAGGAAAACTGTTGGCATTCCAAACAGCTTCCAGCCGTCTGTAAATTTATAAATAAAGGTCCTGTATGGTATTCAAATGGTTCAAATGGAGGACATCAGTCGCCTAGAACTTAGAACTAATTAAACCTAACTAACCTAAGGACATCACACACATCCACGCCCGAGGCAGGACTCGAACCTGCTACCGTAGCGATCGCGCCTTTCCAGACTGAAGCGACTAGAACCGCTCGGCCACACCAGCCGGCCCTGTATAGTATTCAATTGAAAATTATACCTTTCTTCCTGCAAACTGGTGGCAAGTTCAGGTAACAAAGAAGGAGGTGGACTCTGATCACGCCCCCTTCTCTCCGAAACCAACCACAAAGGCTCAATAATATTGAGATATTTTGACTGTTATGACCGGGGCAGGTGCGACAGTTCATCTTCATGGTCACAAAAACAGTATTAGTCTATGTCAGCTGTGGGAATAGGGCCCCATTGTCTCTGAGCACAACATCGCCATTGGGTAACAAGTATTGTACCATGGGAGGACCTGTCGAGCGAAAAGGGTCGAACAATCTTTGACATAGTGCGAACTTGCAGAGTAACTACGGGGTCTACGGAATGCCACGATAATGGTTGCCCGACTCAACAGCGATATCACGCCCTGTTTCACTCTCGGCAGCAAGCAGTTTGTATCATAAGCGTGGGATGGCGCACGTCACACATTGACTCGATCGTAAGTTGGAAACTGTGTGAAACAAGACTCTTCCGATCAAATGACTTCTTTCCTTTGCTGCGTAGACTAGGTTTCATGGCTTTGGCTCCAGGTTTTCATGTTACGAGTGCTGCCATCATTCATGTGTGATTTTGGAATTCCAGCGCACCCTGCAATTTCCAGAGTATGGAGCTCTCTTCATGTTGTCTTGGTGATGACAGGGTTGGTGAGTGCGACATTTATATCGGCGGTGACTTTGGCATTTGTCGTCCCCTTATTTTTCGTCACGATCTTGTTCAGTGAGCGTCCGTCACGATCACTTAGCACACACATTCGTCCACGTTGTTATTAAGCAGATGAAGTTTGTATGATTTCCACCAATACTTTGAACAGACCGACGGTGTCGCAATGTCGACCCTTGCCACCCCTTGTGCCCAATCTTTTTATGGAAGATTACGAGGAGAGAGCACTCTAGTCAGCGGAGTTGAAACCGACGTGCTTTAGGCGATATGTAGATGGCATTTTTGTCTTCTGGCCCCACGGCAATGCGTCGCTGGATTCATTTTTGCGAAACCGAAATTATCTTCATTCAAATATCAAATTTATAATGGAGATGGAGAAACACGGCGAACTGCCGTCGGGGACGTGTTGATGCGGAGGAAAGACGACGGCAGTTTGGGTCACAAAGTGTACCGTAAACTTGCACACACGGACTTTTACTTACAGACCATCAGCTGTCACCATTCAGCACTACGAAACGACGTGCTTAGGACGTTGGTCCACAGAGCACGAATCATATCGGATTCTGACAGATTCTCCCATGAGCTACGCCACGTGCGTGCCATAGTTTTAGAGAATAGATATTCTGAACGGGAGATTCACCGTGCCTCACATCCGGCGCAAATTAGAGCAAGTGAGGAACTGAAAGAAAGTGATAAGCAAAGAAGAATTCTCGTTTTGCCATACGTGGGCGGTGTTGCTTCGAAAATAGGAAGGTTGTTGGCGAAACGTGAAGTTAAATGCGTCTTTCGTCCGCCAACGAAACTCAGAACTCTTTTAGGCTCAGTGAAAGATAATCTTGGTTTGTGAAGGCTTGGTATCTATAACGCACGCTGTAACTGCGATTCCGCAGCTCGTGCTCGTGCGGTAGCGTTCTCGCGTCCCACGCCCGGGTTCCCGGGTTCGATTCCCGGCGGGGTCAGGGTTTTTCTCTGCCTCGTGACGACTGGGTGTTGTGGTGTTGTGTGATGTCCTTAGGCTAGTTAGGTTTTAAGTTCTAGGGGACTGATGACCACAGATGTTAAGTCTCATTGTGTTCAGAGCCATTTGAACTTTTTATTATTATTATTATTATTATTTCTTAAAGCTGCGAGGTGTCATATACATTGGACAAACTCGCAGCGTAGAGGATAGAAGCGCCGAACATCGCGTCTGGATCAGCTAAAGAAATCTGCAGCGGCCGAGCGTTGCCTCAGGACAGCGGTACAAAAACACCGGAATTCTTCGTACTGGATCAGCATTATTAGAGACGCAATGGGAATTCGCAGCTCCACTAATCTGCATATCAGGGACGCAGGATACCAACTCAGTAAGGCATGGGAGCCAGCGTTTGCCATTTTAGAATCACAGCGAACACAAAACCAGAACTGTTGGTCCTAAGAGGGATGACGCTGCGGTGACGAAACAGTTATTTAGTTGACAACGGCGTGGATGGGCACACGCCGACGCGGACAGGTATATCGGCAGGCGGCACCCGAGAGAGTTCACTGGGGCGGCCGACGGCAGCGCACAGTATGACTGACAAGCTTCTGCGCTTGCGTTCATCGTCCCACAGGCGGTGTAGTTGTCTTTCACGTCACATATACGCTTATCTTCCCTATTGGTCATGGAAATCTGGCGCGGTCACGCCTGGGCAGCTTCTTCTCTGATTGTCGTAAGTATGAGGCTTCGGTCACAGCCTGACCTGAAGATTTCGGACAGTTGTGCAGTCGAAATGTGGTGGATTTTTCACAACGACATCTGATATCTCGCCAGGGAACCATATTTACAGCTAGTCCATCGGGAAGGCTCAAGAAACACACCAACTACGTCTGCTCAAGAAACCAACTCAAAAACTAATCACAAAATCGGGACAAATTGATAGAGCTTGTAAGTCAGCCATAATTTTAGAACCATATTACATTAAAGCACTATGCAGATATCAGTAACATTCAATAAGCTCAGGTAGTACTGCAGAACGCGTACAGGAGGTAAGATTTTAATTCCCACGCTGGCGGAGGTTGCCGCTGGACAGTCAGGTGTTGTCAGTAGAAGGTGGGTGTTATGCTGTCTTGGGCCATCTGTGAGAATGACAGTTACACCATCACACTACACGTATGGAAACTATAGCCATTCTGGCCTGAAGCGAGTGATTTTATTTAATAAAAACTTACTAATTAAGCCACTTTTTCCGCTACAGGTATTAGGAGAAGCCTACTGGTCATAAGCACTTCCTCACAGACGCAAGAAAGCAGTCGTTTCAGTAAACAAATGAACAATGTTTACGATAGTGAGATTGTATGAATAGGTACGATGTTCACGACTGCAAGTACGAGATCTCATGCCATAACAGCAAGTTGGCAATAAGATGCCATCCGAACTAGCTCCAGCGTAATACCAAGCTCTCAAGAAATTGCTAGTTTCGAGTTAATAAACTATACATCGTTTCATTCTCGTCAGGTTATGGTGTTGTCATAAAGGAACGCATCATAGGGCATCCACAAACATTATTTCAAGTAATATAGCTTCCCGAGGCATCACTGAGAATTACAGGATACAGAATTGTACTTCCAGAGAATCCGACGGCGCCGACACTGCCCTTGCGAGGGCTTTTGGGGCTAAACAGGTTAGAGTGACCATCACGAAATCTGACACCTCAAGGTCACACCTACTGAACGCAGTCTGTTGGCGCTAGCGCTGAGATTCGCGTACCTCATTGCTTTGTTGCCGCTTGTGCACTGTTAACAGAACAGTAGGTCAGCACCAGCTGAGCGCCCTGTTTGCGTGCTAAATAGTGTGTTCACATGTTGTTCCGGTCTTCCGTTGAACGGTGCATTGGCGTGTGAGGAGAGCAAAATGCAGGAAAAAGAGCTCACGCGTAGAGCTACTCCAATCGGTTCGTGTAAAAGGCGAAAAAATATTCGGAAACAACGTAAAATTATCGTATCGAACGTACTAAAGATTTTTTAGTGATATGGCCAACGGAAAAAAAGGCAGGAATGACATAAATTTTGCACAAATTCATAAAATGACAGCGAAACCTTGTGGTATTTCAGAATCCTCTGTATTACGAAAATGGTTCAAATGGCTCTGAACACTATGGGACTTAACTTCTAAGATCATCAGTCCCCTAGAACTTAGAACTACTTAAACCTAACTAACCCAAGGACGTCACACACATCCATGCCCGAGGCAGGATTCGAACCTGCGGCCGTTGCGGTCGCGCGGTTCCAGACTGTAGCGCCTGGAACCGCTCGGCCACATCGGCCGGCCTCTGTATTCCGTATTAACAGTGCAGTAACATAGAAAGAATCTCTAAATGTGAGCATGTGTTTTGATTTTCCAAGAAAGGGATACAAATGAAAACGGAAATTGCGAATTTGACGATTTTCACAATTTATTAGTGCGTAGAACTGTACGAGGGTTACGCAAAAGAAACAGAACGAATTTCTGGCGGGCAGAGCTTTTGCAGTACCGCGTTTTGAAGCTAGGAGCACATAGAGCCGGCATTCCACAGTCAGTAAACCCAGTGCCGCCGCTGAATGAGGACTAGTTTCAGCAAAATATACAATGAGGTGACAAAATCAATGGGATACCCCCTAATATCGTGTCGGACCTCCTTTTTAACAGTCATAGAGCAGCACCTTGACGTGACGTAGATTCCCGGTTTTGATTCAAAAGTATAATGATGTAAAAACTTTTTAATGGAATGCAAAGACGTTTCATAAGCAAGAATGAAATTTTATGAAAAATGCACCTACTGCATGCTGTCTTCTAGTATACTTAGGTAAAACTTGGGTTTCACAAACCCACAAGCAAATATATTTTTCTCTGCTCAACAGTAATACTGACTTGAAAGTACCTGCGGTTGCCTTTGTACTTCACATATCTGTGATTTGGTGATGGATGCAATGGTGAAGAGCCAGCAAGAGCTGTAAATTAAAAAAAAAATGGTAGTTACGAAATATTCTCAGTTGTATTAAGGCTGGCCTTGGCTACTAAAATTACGGTAGCAGCACAAGTACTCGCTCGCAGTCGCGCACGGAGTTTCTCGTAATTAAAAAGCCTTCGGTACTTCAATGATACAGAAATGATGTCTCAGATTTCACCAAAATTAATTTCATAGTTTTCTTAACAACTTGTTCGCTGGAAGTTTCCACAGTGTCCAACAGACCGCAAATTCATTGACGATGGCATCAATACACAGGCGGAACAGTTTCACACCATCACGGTATTTTATTTCTTATGTCAGAATACTTTTATGTTTTCACCATGAGTCACATACATCTACAGCCTCTCAGAAATTTCATATAAATTCTTTTCATTCCAAATACGTCACTTCTGTCGCGTTCCATACGTTGAAATACAAACATACGTGTCCTATTTTCATGGGAGCTGGGAAGAATTTTTTTTGGAAAGTACTCTATCATGTTCTAGACTACAGACAGAGACGTCTAAAATTTTTCGGAGTTTTTACTAACATTTGAAATTATCACTAACTGGCAATACAGTAGGACAGTGAGATGACCCTAATGTGCCTATTTTCGAGACGGCCGATGTAGGAAGTAGTCCTACGTGTCAAATCACTAAGGTAATCGAAGGATGGTTGTCTTCATATCTACAAATCGCGGATGGCCAAGCATGGCCAATCATACTATACATCTTACGCCTTCATTTACGGATTCATTAACTAAACTGAGACACGTCAAGAGGTTTAGTAAAGCAGGGGGACCTTACAATGTCTGTACTTCAAGTACTTAGGCCATATCGTTGAACTTACTCGGGAGAGACAATGACAGAGAAAAGTCGGATGCAGAAACTTATGAAAGCTTCATGTAAAATCTACAACGAAAACATACACACACGTACACAAATGTCAGACACTGTAACATAGTTACCAACCTGGGCTCTTTTACGGTAGCGAAATGCTAACACTCTGCAGAACAGGTGAAGAGGAAAATTTAGTAAAGGGAGACTGCAGACTTCTATGAAAGATAGTCGGCTCAAAACGAACACGTGGATACGGACTATAATAAAAAAATTATTCGAAAAAGTGTCAATACTCGCAGCAGACATAAGATAAAGAAGATTGAAAGTTTTGGGCATATTCACAGACTCACGACAAGACTCACCCACAAAACTGCGACGTGCACAGAACAACTCAGAACCACACACTTGGTCAAGCAATTCAAAAAGGATTAAGAAAACCCTCAGTTTCTCAGAATTTTCCAACAGAAACTTATACAGACAAAAATATTAGCAAATGGAAAGTACTGCCAGAGAATGAAACCACTATCATACTGGGGACAAAGTGTACTGAAGAAAGCAAAAGAATCTACGTAGAAAAAAGAATTGTTTAGAAGCTCAGAAGGCTTTTTCTGTCCCCGAAGGGTCTGATCGCACCTAAAACAAAATAAGTAAGCCAAGGAAACTGGTACACCTGCTTAACACCGTGTAGGGCGCGCAGAAGTGCCACAACACGACGTGGTAGGGACTCGACTAATGTCTGAAGTAACGCTGGAGGAAACTGACATCATGAACCCCGCAGAGCTGTCCATAAATCCGTAAGAGTACGAGGGTGTGGAGGTCTCCCCTGAACAGCACGTTGCAAGACATCCCAGAAATGCTCAATAATGTTCATGTCTGGGCAGTGGCCAGAGGAGGTATTTAGACGCAGAAGAGTTTCGCGGATTCACTCTGTAGCAATTCTGGACGTGTGGGGTGTAGCATTGTCCTGCTGGAATTGCCCAAGTTCGTCGGAATGCACAATGGACATGAACTGACGCAGGTGATCAGACAGGATGCTTACGTTCGTGTTACCTTTCAGAGTCGTATCTAGACGTATCAGAGGTCGCATATGACTCCAACTCCAAACGCCCCACACCATTACAGAGCCTCCACCAGCATGAACAGTCCCCACCTGAGATGCAGGGTCAATGTAATCATGAGGTTGTCTTCATACCCGTACACGTCCATCCGCCCGATATAATTTGAAACGAGAGTCGTCCGACCGGGCAACACGTTTCCAGTCATCAACAATCCAATGTCGGCGTCGATGGCCCCACGGGAGGCGTAAACCTTTGTGTCGTGCATCATGAAGGCTACACGAGTGAGCCTTCGGCTCCAAAGCCCATATCGAAGACGTTTCGTTGAATGGTTCGCACGCCGACACTTGATAGCCCACCATTGAAATCTGCAGCAATCTACGGTAAGGGTACACTTCTGTCATACTGAACGATTCTCTTCATTTGTTGTCTGTCCCGTTCATACAAGATCTTCTTCCGGCCGCATCGATACCGGAGATTTTATGTTTTACCGGATCCCTGATATTCACGGTACACCCGTGAACCGGTCGTAGGGGAAAATCCCCACTTCATCTCAACCTCGGAGATGCTGTGTCCCATCGCTCGTGCGCTGATTATAACATCACGTTCAAACACACTTAAATCTTGATAACCTGCCATTGTAGCAGCAGTAACCGATCCAGGAACTGCGTCAGGGACTTGTCTCATATAGGCATTCTGGAAAGTAAAAAGCACAAGATGCAATTGATAAATGTGAAGTTTGGTGGTACTCATTTCAAACAAATTTTTTTGTACGTAATTTGGCATCGTCCATTGCCCATAGTAATACTCCAAGTTCTTTCGGGTGTATTCACTTTTACCATAGCCAGAAATGCACGTGCACAGCCGCAAGTTGTACGTAATTGAACCGATATTCATAAAGCTTTTACCGACCGTAAGGAATATCTGCTATCGGCCTTTCGCCAGAGCTATGCCTATTCGTTTAATCCAAAAGTTGATTTTCAGTGGGCTGCTTTCATGGGATCTAATGAAGTGTATTTTGGTCCGAATTACATTCCACTGAGACTCTCCTTCATTCAGTGCACTCTGTCGTAGAACTCGGTAACTTACTCGTCGACATTCTTAATCACGAGAAGTATTGTTCAAAGATATTGTTATTAATGATAAGCGTTGACTACTGCGATGATGCAATAAATTAGCATGGAATGATTTGGAAAATGAAACAGACTTCTTAACAACATGGTTCCAATAGCAGTGAGGTATGAACTTTAAATGCAGGAAGAGTTCCGAATCAGAGGATTGATCAGCCAGCATTGTAGAAATTCATATTTAACCCTTTCAGACCCCCTGTCTATAGTTACAAGTGCTGCCAACTGTCGGGCATCACTATGAATATATCAGCAAGTCAATATACCAGTGCGCAGCAGCTCGTGACCACCAGATTACAAGGATGTGGTTGGTTTGTTATATTCCATCCTATAACTGAATATTGCTATCATTATTTCGCATATTAATTACTGAATGTTTATTTTATTGTTCATTACGATAGAGAATATTCCGTAGTTATTTATTTTAGTCAATGAAATGTAGCCAAGCGTGAAAACTGTGTTTCCAAAATGAGTACATGTTTTTGTTTAAATCTTGCATCTCGAATCATAGAAAAATCACCTAAGAGCATTACCACATAAATAAAAATTTTCTTTCCTCCATAAGAAATTATTGTCTGAAATGGCTAAAGAGGAGAAATTTTTTCTTTATCCATCAGAAAATTTTGTATCCATCCCCCCCCCCCCCCCCCCACTACCGCTAAGGGGCTATTACCACCATGTTGAACACCACTGTCTTAGTAACTAACCCACAGCGTACACCACGACCGAAGAAAAACACGTATACTCAACAGTTTTGCACCCGGACAGTTACCAACATCTAGCGCAGAAAAACGGGGAAAGCGAAGTCTCACAAAAGACACCGAAAAAATTGAATACAGTTGAAAGATACACAGAAGAAGCAGTTCGTTGGCAGCTGCACCCAACACCAAGTACACAACCTTGGGAAACAAAGAGAAATCGGAGAGTGCAGCAGCTACAGTATTTCTTCTGTACAGTCGAGCGTTATCTAGAAGTATTTGACGAAAACAGAAAAGGTGCCAAATGAAGACCAACCTATGAACACCTCCCAAAACATCTACACCTACTTGAAGTATTGTAAACGACCCATTGCTGTGCAATACATGACGTCACAGTGTTTAGTAGTTACAAATAACTTTGTAAATTTTTACCTTTCTGGAGAAATGTTTTCTTAATTTGGAACACAGCGTGCTTTACGCAGAATTTCGTACTGCACGAAGAACTGCTCGGTCTACTGTATGTGGTGTAAAAGCGACTAGCAACCTGCGCCCAAACAAAGACAGTCCCACAGACTGCTGAAGAGTCGTACGTTCAAAATACACACATGCCTACTAGGTTAAATTTTTATATATCTCTATCGGACTTCCTCGCGCTTAACACAACAAACCGACAAGAAGACGATGCCTTTTGGATAGATTTTTAATGCGCTATGGCACTGAAACTCATGTTTGCGCAATAAGCAAGTATAAATACGACATCCGCCAAATATGGGACGATGGCTTCGGAAACTGTGAAATAGAGGTTGCGCTGTGCGTTGTGCTTTTGTTACCATGGCTGAGCGTAGCACACATGATCAAGTTAGCCAATACAGCAAGCACGGCGGTCCTGATCGATTCAGCCAACGGCAACGTCACTATTTCGTCGCGCCCAGACACAAATTAATACACATGCAGTATAGAAATAAATAGAGCTATGGCTTCACAAATAATTTTGGCTGTCAGAAATATTGGCTGCTTCTTTTTTTTTTAGTCATAGGTGTGGTTGGGCTGGGATGTAAGCCGATATTTTAAATGGATGCAAATGAAACAATGACGTTAATACTCTTTCTTATCAGTTAGAAATATATGGCTCTTTTATTCTGAATATGTCGTGGATTCTGCATCGCGATTTCTGAGTATGTGGTATGCCTAGGACATAACGACAGATACTTAATCCTAGAGCATCAAAGGGGGGGGGGGGGCAGTGTGACATTGTTACTAAACAATCGTATATATTACTACTCCATATTTCATTCAAAGGAAGTCATAATTTATACTTAATGCACTAGTTAATTAAAATTATAAGGTCTCCAATGGTATCTCACATAAAAAATGAATATAAAATGATGTTTTCCACCTTATGCTGATTATAATACTGCTATAAATATCGGCGTTAATTACGAACTGGTACCAACTGGAATCGTAAATTTTTGGAGGGTTTAGTCATCTAGGCTTAAACAGGTGGGAGTGAAGCAGTGACTTTTGTATTCTACGTTGTTCTAAGAATAGGTCGTAGTTTCTACGAGTGTGGTTAAGCTGTTGTCGGCTGTTTTTTTTTTTTATATCTAGCGATTAGGCCGGGTCACCTCAGCAGACTAATGTGTAGGGTAGCTAGAAGTCTACGTCAGGTGGGCATTCGACAGACCTGTTCTGAGTTGTCCAAACCAACGAATGTGAAAGCAGAAAATATGGTTGTGGTGACTGACAGATGTGTAGCGTAGCCAGCGGTCTAGGTTAAGTTGGAGTGCAACAGTTTAGTTGTGAGCTGCCAAAGCCAAGGAATGTGAAATCGGAAAATTTGGTTGTCGTGACAGACTGGCCTGTAACGGATCTACAGGTCTAGGTTATATTCAAAGCTAGCAGTTTCTCAGTGGGTGAAAACTGCTAATGCGGTGACGAAGTTAATCGGCAGTGAAATGTATAACTTATGTCTTGAATAATTGGCTATTTTCTCGAGTATGTCGAGATTTCCGATATCGTGAATAGGCAGGAATGTAGGCGCATAACTTCAACTATGTCATGTTATCGTGCGACCAGTGTCGATACCGTACCGAGTACCGTGACGTATTACGAAATTTGGTCCCATTAGAAGGCGACTGTCTGTTGTCCAGTCGTAGTTCAGGCAAGTGAGTGTCAGAATATGTAAAGCCGACTATGTTCTTTGTTAGTCGCACATACAGCGCTTACACGCTAATCAGAGTGCGCGAAATGCAAGTCACTTTGCAACTTCTTACTGAACGAGGATTCGCGTCGTTGCCGGCGCCGACGGAAAGTGCAGAAGGGTATTCGCAAAGCCAATGTGCAGTGCACATTAAAGCGCAGTGGCCACAACGGTACTTAGTTCGGCGATTCGACAATGACGATCCAAAAAATTTGAGACTTGCGCCATGTGGGTCTCCTAGTGTTATGCGAAGACGCTGAGTCTTGTCACAAATTTCGGCATGTCTACGCGTACGGTGACTGACTGGGCTTGGTTCTGTTCAAAAGGTTCAAATGGCTCTAAGCACTGTGGGACTTAACATCTCAGGTCATCAGTCCCCTAGAACTTAGAACTACTTAAACCTAACTAAACTAAGGACATCACACACCTCTACGCCCAAGGCAGGATTCGAACCTGCGACCGTAGCAGCAGCGCGGTTCCGGACTGAAGCTTCTCGAACCGCTCGGTCACAGGGGCCGGCTGCTTCCTTCTGTCGTGAAGTGTGTATCGAGTGGGCGATGAACAACTCAAAAGTTAGGGGGTCATTGTTGAAATATACGAGACGAAATTTGACAAACCAAACACAAAAAAGGCCGCGAAATAGTACTAAATTGAGTGTTAGGTGGAATCCAGCGAGGGTCGGGTTTTCAGCCCCTAAAGTGGACCACAGTCTGAACTTTTTAGATCCGAAAGATAGCTCCGTTCACACAGAGAACTTGGAGAGAATGTGGCGGGGCGTTAGAGGTGCCATCCCACGATATGGTAGAAAGATCAAACATTTCGCGGGTTACCTAGCTGAGTACAAGTTCCATGGAGCACATGGCCAGAAATAAATATTACATTTTATTTTTGAAGCTGGAAGAAAGTTTCAAGCACGACTAGCGACTGGAATTCCGTGTCTTTCGGCGAAACCCGTGTCCTCAATTTCCTCAACACTAAAGATTGGGACGTGGACGAGCGGTTCTAGGCGCTTCAGTCTGGAAACGGGCTGTTGATACGGTCGCAGGTTCGAATCCTGCCTCGGGCATGGATGTGTGTGATGTCCTTAGGTTAGTTCGGTTTAAGTATTTCTATGTGACCTCAGACGTTAAGTCTCATAGTCGCAGAGTTCTTTCGCAAATATTCGCAAGCTGCCAAAACACTCACAGAGAGGTAAGCCTGTTGTCATATTGTATCAGTTGTGATGTAATAACACAATCAGTATGCTTATGAAAACTGCAACTTGTAAACATTTCAGCAAGATGCACGATATAGTATGCTTATGAAAACTGCAACTTGTAAACATTCAGCAAGATGCACAAATAACAATTTTCCTGTTTGTAAAGGATATGGCAGTGAATTCATGGACATGATACCTGTCATACTCATTTCTATAAAGATTAATGAAAAGAAAATGAGAAAGGGGATGCAAAAAACTGGTTGATGTTTTCCTGTTGAACGTGATAAAATTTTGAGAGTACTGCCAGTCAGGGTTAATTTCTTAAAACTATAATTCAGCTGGGCAACATCTATATTTACAGCTTCATCCATATGTTGGTAGCTGTTGCAGACCAAATGGTTGTTAGAGGGGCTGCTGATGTCAGTGCTCTCTCCTTAAACTCTATAGATAAAGAAACGTTCCCACTGATGGAGAGGGAGAGCTTATATATGGTGATCCCCATTCTTTTCAAAAAGTTCACTTTTAAATACAGGCAAAGTAGGGGAAAGAGTATTTGGAAACAAAACAGTGATGCTCACCTAAAATTTATTGTGGATCAGAATCAGTGACCTTGGGCGTGGAACCCTTGTAAGATGTGAGACCATGCCAAAACTGACAAAAATGTCCAAGTTGCTCACATTGGTGTGACTCAAGTCTGTTGATGAAGCCAGCAGTGACGCTTATACGAGGGTTGGAACTTTAATAGTGGCAGCTATTTATTTGCAGCTTGTCGAGGATGGATACGTGTTTCAAAGTTTTTCTGACCTTCAAGGTGGTCGCAGGCATTGTGTGTGACCCGTTGCCTGTGATGTGGAAGGCGTGAGATGCTCTTGGCAGTGCCAGTTGTGTTGACGGTTCGAGCGGCAGGGTCTGTTGCACGACGAATGCCGTGGGGTGTTTCCTTCAGTTTGGAAATCGAATTGGACTCAGAGGAGTGCAGTGGATGGTGTGGCGCTTGGTAGCCCCATTAGTCGGACAAATCTTTTATAGCTTGCACTGTACATGATTGGGCATATTGCCCAGCTGAACGGTGGGCGGGTCCTCCGGGGACTGTCATTATTTTTGTCTTTATGCTGTTCATTTTTGGAACACAAACTACGACCAGCTTAGAGACGGAAGTGATGACACTTTCTGCAGGACCTGGCCGTCATTTTGCAGAGCAGTGCCCGGGCACGTACAGTGCGGGCTGTTACTGATTTGTTTGGCTGATGGGGCCGCTGAGCGCTATGACACCTACTGCACTGCCCTGACTTAAGCCCTCGTAAGTTCAGCTTGATTTCTGGGCTGAGGGAGGCACTCCGGGGCATTCGCTTCGGAACTGCTACGGACTCGTTGGGCAATGGACCGCTCCGCTTGAACTGTCAGCACAGCTGGCGCTGCCAGGAGTGTTCTGCGACTTCCACATCGCTGGCAACGGGTTGTACACGGTGCTGGTGACTGCTTTGAGGGTCAGTAAAGCTTTGAAAAGGGTATCTGTTTGGTGTGAGCTGTGAATAAATGGTTTCAAGCCTCGAATGATGGGAATCATGTCCCTACCAGTTATCTAGGAAGCGCTTGGGAAGCAAGGTATAATGTAGTGTATATCTTCATGACAGATCTAGAAAATGCAATCAATTGGAAAATAATAATATTATTAATAATAATGACTGGGTGTTGTTGTGTCGTCTTCATCATCATCATTCATCCCCATTACGGTCGGAGGAAGGCAATGGCAAACCACCTCCACTAGGACCTTGCCTAGTACAGCGGTGCGGGTCTCCCGCGTCGCTCCCCTACGCTCTGTAAAGGAGTATGGGACTCATCATCATCATCATCATCAATTTCGTTACCATATTTTAGCTTACCTGTGACTGCAGCTCAGCTTGGTACGTACTAAATTTTACTATTGTTAATTGTTCAGAATCATTTAACTGGAGTTCAAAGTTAAATCTGTTATTTCTAAATTGCGTAGATTCAAATAGCTTTTGAAATGATTGTTGAGGTAGCTCAAGACTAACCTTATTTTATTGAATTTCGTAGTGCTTCAGAAACAAAGTTCACTATTAATTTCAGACACTAAATTAACTTTCAATTTTCCGGTTTTATTAATTTTTTGCTAAATTAAGTCAGAGTGTAGCGAAATCTATGACTTCTGATAAACAATCAGTTTTCGCACAGCACGTGTCTACCTTCATTTGCCACGCTTTTAATGCTAATTATATGTGCCTTAATCTTTCATTTTCAGTTATTATAGTAGTTGTCCATAGGACTGGCGACCGTGATTTACCCCAAATGTCAAATATCTAATTAACGCCTATTAATTGTTAACGTAAGGACCGCACATTTACTGTCTTTATTAACTTTACCCCTTATCAAAATTAATTTCCACCAATTTCATTTGCATTTTTCCTTTGATTTAGATGTAACCCTTTCCCCCCTCTTTGCCGACAGATTAACTTCGGTGACGATTGCTTTTCCCAAATTTCCATTAGGTACACGCGGTTTAATTTTTCACTGTCATTAAGGTCGATAAGTGAGGGGGAGGTTGCAAACATATAAAATGAATTTTGTTTTGTGATGAATAGAAAATTCAAAGTGTTGAATATACCTGCCTTGAGATGCGCGGCGTACGTCAGTGCGGTATTCAGATTATTCCCACGCTGCAACGAGCATGTCTTCAGTTACAGCTTCCACAGCCGCTGTTATGCGATGCCTCACTTCATTCATTGCTGTTGGTAACGGAGGCACATAAACAGTCTTTTATAAACCTCCACAAGAAATAATCACATAGAGTCAGGTACGGTGTACTTGGAGGCCAATAATGCAAGGCTGAATCATTTGGTTCAGTGCGACCGACACATCGTTCTGTATTCTTTGATTTAAAAATTTCTGCACTTCCAGATGCCAGTGTTGCGGTGCCCTATCCTGTTGGTAATTGAACTGGTTCGAATCAGTCTCCAACTGTGGGAAAGTTCCCAAGCATATCGAGATATGTGCTTCCTGTAGCAGTGTTCTCGGCAGAGAAAAATGGACCATACACCCTTACCTGTGAAACTGCACAAAATACAATAAATTTTGGAGAGTCCCTCTCATGTGTACAACTTCATATGGTTATTCCATATCTCATATTATCACAATAAGACGGTTAATTTTTCCATTTGAATGGAATGTTGCCTCATCACTAAACACTAAGCATGGAAGAAAACTGCCGTCCTCCATCTTACAGAACTCTTCGCGTTGTTGTTTGTCACCTTCGCGAAGAGCTTGCAGAAGCTGAATATTGTACGATTTCATGTGTAAATGTCGACCCAACGCACGCCAGACGAACATCAGGGGCACGCTGAGCTGTCGAGCTGCACAGCGAACCGATTTCCTAGGACTCCTTGTGAAACTAAGGCGGACGCGTTCGACGTCCGTGTCAGTCCCTTGGTGGCGGCCCGGCGATTTGCCTTTACACAAACTATGTTTCTCGGGATTGTTCATGTCATCGTCTAATGCTCTGTCTATAGGAGGACCCACATCACACCTATTACGAAAGTCAGGCTGAACAGTTATTACTGACCTGCACTGCCTGACACCATTTTTACCACACAAGTGAAGTGGACGCACACTGCTGCTACCTAGCGGGAACCGCGTAAAACTCGAGAGTTTGCTCTTTCCAACAGTACATTGCTCACGCACATATCTCGAATAACATAATATTTAAGATATTTTTTAAATCTGATTTTTTATACACCCTATAGTATCCTTACGGTTGCAACAGAAAGTAAATGGAAGTCTGCTTCAGCACTGGCAAAGTGAAATGTTAAAAACGCGCTTTTTAAATTATGAACTAATATGTAAGCTGAATGCTGAAGGTAAAATTCGAAGCTTACTTTGTGGTGCTGTTCGCCTAATAGAATAAGTGTAGGGCATTCTAATAAAACTCAAAATATATGCAACGTGATAAGTTTATTTCATTCCTTTACAAGATAATTCATTTGAGGGAAGTTTTATGTGATATCTGGAAAACTGCATGATTTCTTTCGCTACTGGGAGGGTCTTAACATTTTGGTGGAGACTTGCTAATTACATTTCTCCAAATCTCCAGTTTGTTTGTCTCTTATGTTCGGCGTTATTATGCGCAGAATTGCAGTGAATGATTGGCTGTGTTAACATCGTATGAGTAACACGTTTAAACGCCCGGATATCATACCTATACCTTTTTGCTCCGTTGATTTAATTCTTCATTGGGTAGCCAGATTGTGAGATTCAGCATTAATAGTACTGATGTGGGGAATATGAATTTACAGTAAGTTTTCAAAAATTACTCAATAACAAAATTTCCTGTCCTGAGAAATACTTCACCTGGTTATTACATTTTTTTTAACTGAAATGTTATGATATTGTACACATTCTGTTAAATATATGAGGCAATAATATGCACCCTTTCCAATATACTTCTGCCTGATTTGATTTTTTTTCTTTCTTTTTACAATCTAAACATATAACAGCCTATTCCATGAATGAGGCAGATGACCACTCAGAATGGAGGGCTAAGTTACTTATATAACAAAACCTCAATATGGTAATGAGTACACCTAGCAGAAAGTTTTTCAGTGTCACCTGACGTAATAAAAAATGAACTTGAGCTTTTTGGAAACAAAAAAAGCACATATTATTCAAATATTTTCATGTAATATGCACAAGTGCTAGTAGGCTCAAATATAAGTAAATCTATACTTTTATAAAAATTATCACTGACAGTTATCTGACCTGACCATTATTATACATCCTCTATTAATTCCATATATGCCTCCATGAAATACATAATTTGCCATAGATGTGTCTGAAGTGTAAATGTTGTTGTTTTTGTTGTGGTCTTCAGTCCTGAGACTGGTTTGATGCAGCTCTCGATGCTACTCTATCCTGTGCAAGCTTCTTCATTTGCCAGTACCTACTGTAACCTACAGCCTTCTGAATCTGCTTGGTGTATTCATCTCTTGGTCTCCCTCTACGATTTTTACCCTCCACGCTTGCCTCCAATACTGAATTGGTGATCCCTTGATGCCTCAGAACATGTCCTACCAACCGATCCCTTCTTCTGGTCAAGTTGTGCCACAAACTTCTCTTCTCCCCAAGTCTATTCTATACCTCCTAATTAGTTATATGATCTACCCATCTAATATTCAGCATTCTTCTGTAGCACCACATATCGAAAGCTTCTATTCTCTTTTTGTCCAAGCTTGTTATCGTCCATGTTTCACTTTCATACATGGCTGCGCTCCATACAAATACTTTCAGAAACGACTTTCTGGCACTTAAATCTATACTCGATGTTAATAAATTTCTCTTCTTCACAAATGCTTTCCTTGCCATTGCCGGTCTATATTTTATATCCTCTCTACTTCGACCATCATCAGTTATTTTGCTCCCCAAATAGCAAAACTCCTTTACTACTTTAAGTGTCTCATTTCATAATCTAATTCCCTCAGCATCACCCGACTTAATTCGACTACATTCCATTATCCTCGTTTTGCTTTTGTTGATGTTCATCTTATATGTTCCTTTCAAGACACTATCCATTGCGTTCAACTGGTCTTCCAAGTATTTTGGTGTCTCTGACAGAATTACAATGCCATCGACGAACCTCAAAGTTTTTATTTCTTCTCCATGGATTTCAATACCTACTCCGAATTTTTCTTTTGTTTCCTTCACTGCTTGCCTAATATACAGATTGAATAACATCGGGGAGAGGCTACAACCCTGTCTCACTCCCTTCCCAACCACTGCTTCCCTTTCATGTCCCTCAACTCTTATAACTGCCATCTGGTTTCTGTACAAATTGTAAATAGGCTTTCGCTCCCTGTATTTTACCCCTGCCACCTTCAGAATTTGAAAGAGAGTATTCTAATCAACATTGTCAAAAGCTTTTTCTAAGTCTACAAATGCTAGTAACGTAGGTTTGCCTTTCCTTAGTGTACCTTCTAAGATAAGTCGTAGGGTCAGTATTGCCTCAAGTGTTCCAATATTTCTGCAGAATCCTAACTGATCTTCCCCGAGGTCGGCTTCTACTAGTTTTTTGCATTCGTTTGTAAAGAATTCGCGATAGTATTTTGCATCCGTGACTTATTAAACTGATTGTTCGGTCATTTTCACATCTGTCAACACCTGCTTTCTTTGGGATTGGAATTATTATATTCTTCTTGAAGTCTGAGGGTATTTCGCCTGTCTCATACATTTTGCTCACCAGATGGTAGTGTTTTGTCAGGATTAACTCTCCCAAGGCCGTCAGTAGTTCTGATGGAATGTTGTCTACTCCCGGGGCCTTGTTTCGACTCAGGTCTTTCAGTGCTCTGTCAAACTCTTCACGCAGTGTCGTATCTCCCATTTCGTCTTCATCTACATCTTTTAGAAGGTAGTCAACTTTTTCCATTTCAAAACACCTACCATACGTAAGTACCTCAGTAACTGTAAAATCTCAACAAAAATATTAACATATTGCATACCCTTTACAGTACTTACGTACCTCAGTAATTGTAAAAACTCAACAAAAATATTAACATGTTGCATACCCTGTACAATACTTTATAGCTTTCCGTACTGTGTACGAGGTAAAACGCATTGGGTGTTTTCACTCACAGTAATGCCAAAAATTATTGAGCTCATCTTTTGAGAAGGTTGGAGATAGGCTTCATCTTTTATTACTGCTAACATGAGTTTCCTGCACTCCCCAAAATTAACACAGTATTTTCTTACAAAATTACTACGTTGGTGTGTGATTTCTGGCCTGTGGTTACTTCCTTAACAGTACGAAAATACTTGTTCACTTCAATAACCACCCTCACTGGAAGTATCGCCGGCATCTACGACTTTTTACTGGAGTCCGAAATGCAGTTACCAACATCTAGGTTGTCTATAGTGACAGCCCGATAACTCGCGGGGAACAAGAACTGTGAGTGAATACGATGACTGCGACAGAAAAATACTGACGTCTGACAGTTATTTCCATAGTCGCTGGAATTCCTTATGGTCACTATTGGTACTACCCGCCCAAAGTAGGTTGACAGACAGCGCGATGGCTCAAGGGAAGGACTGTACGTGTGAAATGCCTTTCGGGTCGCTGCTGTGAACCACCGTCCTGACGTCAACTTTGTTTGCGCTGAAGTTAGTGAATATTAAAAGCGCATGAATGAGTAGTACACAGTTCTAAACAGATGGCGTGCAGTCTCACAGTTGGCCGGCCGCGGTGGTCTTGCGGTTCTAGGCGCGCAGTCCGGAACCGCGGGACTGCTACTGTCACAGGTTCCAATCCTGCCTCGGGCATGGATGTGTGTGATGTCCTTAGGTTAGTTAGGTTTAAGTAGTTCTAAGTTCTAGGGGACTGATGACCTAAGATGTTTAGTCCCATAGTGCTCAGAGCCATTTGAACCAGTCTCACAGTTATTTCTATGATCTATAGAACATCTTCCAGATGGTCTATATCTCTTCTTTGTGGAAAGATCTCGGACGACACGAAAGCATAGTAGATCTTCGGTAAACAGATGGCGTGAGGCAGTTTTCGAAATAACTACTATAATCAGATGAGCGGTAACAGCTACTTCTCAGTAACCGATTGTTTCTATCAGTTATGTCACTTTTTGCCTCCTTTGCAGTCCACCATCAGCAATGGAGGACGAAGCCTCGCCAATGCCAGCCAATCGCGCTGGTTAAACGTTAGAAAAACTCATCAAACAAAAGTCAGTCGAAGAACCAGAGACAGAAGCCAACGGGCAGCCTTTCATCCCGTACACAGTTTGTCATGCACATATTGTCTCTGTAGATACTCAAAACATTTTAATACTATTAGTCATGTTAAAGTTGTTATTTATTAAGAAGATATGATGTGAAAAGAAGTATTGTATGTGGAAACTCTGGTCCGATGTAAGAGAGGGTCTGATGGCCCTAATCAGATCAGGTCAAATAAATAAATACAACGTGGACTTATACTTAGTAGTATAATGACAAAAAATATGCCAAATTGGCTTTAAGGAAAGCGTAAAACATTCTGTGTAACTGCCGTGACACTGACCTGATGGTCTGCTGTTGAAGAGATGAAAGCGGGAGGTGAAAATGGTCTTCATCGACCTCACCGTGAGCGATTAGTACGACCCGCAGGTACTGAGGGTTATCTACAACATTCTTATAACAAATGTTAACACAATGCCATTCTAGCATAATTTCAGTTATTAAGGAATCCTTCGAAACAACTTGCTTTAGATAATATTTCATCTCGAACAATGAATGTTTGTTGATCTATTTTCCTCTAGATACCAGAGAAGCTCACAATATTGTACACTGATAAGCCCAAACTAGGGTGCCAAAATCATACAATACAACCTTCATTTAACATTGATTTAAAATATTGGTAACAGGAACCATCAAATTCTATGAGCTGTAACGTAATGGTCTCTTACGTTCATGAAAAATGGGAGAGTGGCTACATCCTCCACAACTATACACAGCGGTGTATGTTGGGCATGGCGTATACGATTTTGTGGCATCAGATTAAATTTGCAGATGGCAGCACAAAGTCGATACGGCAGGTAGCTATTTCCTATGAAAAATAAGCAGTTTACAGACACCCGACTCAAACTTGCTGCTAGACAAAACAGCAAGGTAATCACGCCATTTTGTTATGGATGACCGAGGAAAAAGATAGCAAAGCGTTGTTGAGAGTCGATTCAGAAGCGTCTTAGAGGGTGGCATAAAGGGCTTCAGAGAAACCATACGTTTCCTTGTTTCCTCCAGTGCACTTCAGATCGGAAACGACATTTCTCAATGAGATGAGCAACAGACGACGTTCTTGACAACCTTTGACGTCGCTGTTCGTTCCAAACCGTCTCTCAGAAGGTAGTCGTGTAGCATTCACACTAAACGTGACTTCAACCCTTAGGAGTGCAGCGCTCTCGTGCACAGAGTGGAACTACTAAGAAACGTTCAAAAACATTCGTTAAAATTTGAACTCGAACAGAAGCAGCAAAGGATTCTACGGTATTGAAGACCTCATGTTTCATGCTCTCCTATGGCGTGATAATTTAGCGGTACGACACTGAAATATGGGTGAAAACAAGGGCAAAATGTTCTTCAGGACCCCTCAGCTCACAATACGTTCAGTGGCACCCGCCAACATTTATTACCACCAGGAGTACTGTCGAACTGGAGAAGAACGGGCGATCTCAGAGCGACCTTCTGCCATTGTACGAGGGTCGGTCAAAAAGTAATGCCTCCCATTTTTTTTCTACTTAAAAAAAATAAGTTAAGTGAAAAATTTGAATTTGGCGCCATTCCTCAAACCTTCTTCTGCAATCCACTGCAGTAGTAACTTTCTGTGTCAACAGGTAGCAGCACAGCACAAGTTTGTAAGATGGCCGACATCGATGTTCGTTTGAGACAGCGTTGTGTGATTGAATTCTTGAATGCAGAAGGTGAAACGCCCATATGCATTCATGAAAGACTGAAGAAGGTGTATGGTGTTGTGACAGTGGATGTCAGCACTGTTAGACGATGGGTTCGTCGTTGTAAGGAAGCTGAAGGGCAAACACCGTTGACTGACGAAAAGCGGAGCGGCAGGCCGGTGAGTGCAGTGACTCCACACAACATTCAGCAAGTTGATGACATCATTCGTGGTGACCGTCGGGTGACTGCAGATGAAGTGTGTCGCATTATTTCTCTTAGTAAAGGCAGTGTGATCACGATTATTAAACAATTGGGGTACTCAAAAGTTTGTGCACGGTGGGTTCCAAGAATGTTAACCGATCAGAATAAAGAGGCAAGGAAAACAATAGCCTCCCAACACTTGCAGCGCTTCCGTTTGGAGGGAGATGAGTTTCTGAAAAAAATTGTGACCGGGGACGAAACATGGGTGCATTTTTTTGAACCCGAATCAAAGAGGCAGTCAATGGAGTGGCGTCACACAAGCTCGCCGAGGAAGAAAAAATTCAAAACTGTGCGATCGGCAGGGAAAGTTATGGCAACAGTTTTCTGGGACACAGAGGGTGTGATTCTGGTTGATTTTTTGGAGCAGGGATGCACAATAAATTCTGTTCAATACGTCACAACCCTTAAAAAACTTAAAGCACGTCTTCAGCGAGTTTGCCCAACAAAATCGATGGCATATGTTCTTCTTTTGCATGACAATGCAAGACCACACACCAGTCGTCACACCTCTGACGAGATTGTCAAAATTGGATGGGAAGTTTTGCCTCATCCTCCATACAGCCCTGACCTGGCACCATCAGACTTCCATCTATTCGGGCCACTAAAAGAAGCTCATCGTGGGATTCATTTTGAAGATGAGGAGGCCGTCAAAACATCCGTGCGTAAATGGCTTAGGAAGCAGAGCTGTGATTTTTACCGTGCTGGGATACATGCCCTTGTTCAAAGATGGACCAAAACTGTAGAGATGGGCGGAGATTACATTGAAAAATGACAAAATGATCCTCAATGTTGTGGTTTTCAACCTATGCAATTGCATTTAAATTTCCTGACAATTAAACGTAGAAAAAAAAATTGGAGGCATTACTTTTTGACTAGCCCTCGTATTCAAACATGTGTCAATGTCGCACCCCTCCGTCGTCACGCCATGGGAGGGTGTGAAACAGCACTCTTTACTGCTTCAGATCAGGTTCAAATTTCGTAGAATGATTTTGAACGATCCCTAGTGATTCCAGCCTGTACATGAGAGCAAAATCTGTGGTCAAGCTGCACTCGAAAATGTGCAGTTTCATTCAATATACCTAGAAACTTGGGCGGGGGGGGGGGGGGGGGGGGGGTGCTCAGGCGGCCGTGGTGGCCATGCGGTTCTAGGCGCTGTAGTCCGGAACCGCGCGACTGCTACGGTCGCAGGTTCGAATCCTGCCTCGGGCATGGATGTGTGTGTGCTGTCCTTAGGTCAGTAATGTTTAAGTAGTTCTAAGTTCTAGGGGATTGATGACCTCAGATGTTAAGTCCCATAGTGCTCAGAGCCATTTGAACCATTTGGGGGTGCTCATCTGCGTCAAAAGTTGTCAACAACATCGCCACGTTGCGCTGAGGAATGAACGCCCCAAGGAAGGGTGTGGTGTCATTGACGCCCTTTATACCACCCTCTGAGGCCTTCTCGTGTCGATTCTCAGCGGCTGTGTGTCTGAAATCTTTACCTCGGCTACGCACAAGAAGACCGGGTGATTACAGTGCTATATGTCATCGCTTTTGCAGAGGTTTCAGAAGAAGAGGTGAAATGAGGGTAAGAGTGGGTGTGACGACCTCCCCATCGTTTGACATGTCCACAGTGGCGTTGAGCAGAATTGTGGTGAAATTTGGTGCCAATGTGACATCATTAACCAACTTTATCCGTCACATGCACTTGTGAGCTTTGATCTTTTTGTGTCATGTGTCGACAAATTGCTATATGCAGGCTCTTAGTCGAGTCCAAGTAAGACGTTTAGGTTGTAACACTTTTGCACCATTGTCGAGGAAAGTAATAAGCACCTTTGAGCCAAACTTCAAACTTCTGTGCCGCATTGGAAGAGAATTGCGGGGTTTCGAAAAAGTGATCCTTTAATTCTGTTGCTCGGCGTATATGAAATATCTATGAAAAGTACAAATTTGTGCAAAGCCTTAGTTAAAACGCTCCTTCTACTACCCTGTTTCGATTGCGACCACTCCTGGTGCACATATAACGAAATAAATACTGTACAGTAAGAACCAGCAAACTAGAATTGAGGTGGGGTGATAATGTGGAGAGAGAATGGGGAAGGAGGAGATGGACACAGATAGGCATGAGAAGGGGACAGGAAGAGAGGGAGGCAACAGGAAATGAACAGGAAGTAAAGAGGAGGAGATACAGAGGGAGGGGAGAGGAGGAGATGGACAGTGAGGGATGGAGGTGGACAGTGAGAGATGGAGGAGAAGATAGTGAGAGGGGGTGGAGGGGAAGGATGAGACAGAGAAAGAGAGGGCGAAGGGGAGACAGGGGGACTGAGGCGGATGCAGTTGGGGGGAGAGGGGGATGAGGAAGTAGAAGGGGCAGCAGGAGATGAACAAAGGCGGAAAGAACAGGTGAAAAGTGTGATGTGGAGAAGATGGACAGAGAATAGGTTGAGGAGCAGATGGGCAAAGAGAGGACGAAGGAGCAGACTGACAAATGGTTCAAATGGCTCTGAGCACTATGGGACTTAACATCTGTGGTCATCAGTCCCCTAGAACTTAGAACTACTTAAACCTAACTAACCTAAGGACATCACACACATCCATGTCCGAGGCAGGATTCGAACCTGCGACCGTAGCAGTCGTGCGTTTCCCGACTGCGCGCCTAGAACCGCTAGACCACCGCGGCCGGCAGCAGACAGACAGCGAGAGGGAGAAGGAGGAGGTGGCCTAAGACAAAACTAAAAAATATATACTTACAACTCAATCTTATAGATACTGAATATCAGCCACATTCTGGATGTGAGTTCTCCACCTTTCTCACCATCTCCTGCTGATATTCCATGACTTCGCGGCAGCGTTTAACCTCTTCGTGGTCGACAGGTGGAGCCAATGCTGGACCAGTTTTCTCACGTACCCGAAAGGGCGCATGGGTTAGCGGAGGTGCCACTGCCAGTGCCACCATACTCAACAAGCGAGCGGTCATATCCACAGTGGTCAAACTTTCTAGAAGGAGCGTAACTGGTGGGAGGTTGAAGTGTACGCCCTGGTATAGAATCTGTGAGTGGCAACTGACGGCGTACAGACAGCGGGCCTAATGCAAATAGGACGGGTCAATCTGTGATGATGACTTTATGTCCTAGAAGTGCAGTCTAGAGTGCTCGGACTGTGACGGCCTCTCGTGCTGTATGATCCACACAACACGGCGTCCGAAGGACCAGTGCGAATTTGATTTACTAAGTCCGCCCACTGACCAAAAAAATGGTTCAAATGGCTCTGAGCACTATGGGACTTAACATCTGTGGTCATCAGTCCCCTAGAACTTAGAACTACGTAAACCTAACCAACCTAAGGACATCACACACATCCATGCCCTAGGCAGGATTCGAACCTGCGACCGTAGCAGTCGCGCGGTTCCGGATTGAGCGCCTTAACCGCGAGACCGCCGCGGCCGGCTCCGCCCACTGCACTGCACTGCTTACTCGCAAGAAGCAGAACAGGCAATATTGCTAACACACAGTCACTTGTCAGGGCTTGGTTATAAAACCGGCCAAGTTCTTAGAATTGAGGATTACACTGTCTATGACTAATTTTCCTTGTAGCTCTTTTATTACTGCTTGTGAGGCTGCTGTTAACATTATTTAAACCGGTTCCTGTAAGAGTTTTCGTGTCTAGAAAATTCTGTATACATGCTTTGATTATTCATTTCGTTTGGAAATTTAAATTTTTTTGTGTAATTTAAATTGTAATTGTGAAGACTAAGTTATGAATTTTGAGTAATGATTTCGTTCATTCCAGGTTTTCTTTCTTTTCAGTATTTTGGAAAATTCGAGCCGGAACTGATTTAGTAAAGTAGGATGAAGTATAATTCTTTTCTGTTATTTGAAATGTATGCATAGTGTTTCACTCACAGAAGTTTTGGCTCTATTCACTGTGAATTTGTTAATAGGCGCCTCTGCTAAAGTTTTCTAACAGCTGTGCTCATTAACACAAAAATTTTCGAATCTGTGATCAAATTTAAGTATCATACATATATTTTGTAGTTTGCTGAAACCAATAGAACCACGCTCCTTTAAAGAACCGTACTCCAAAGCACAAGTAAGTTTCAAAAGTCGGACTACCATGCAGATGAGTTCATGTGTTGACATGAATTGATCGTATGGTATTACTGGCTGGGAGACCCCATCTGGAGTTTTTCGGCCGCCTGGTGCAGATCTTTTTATTTGACGCAGCACTAGCGGCTTGCATATCGATAATTAATTTATGAGTTAACTGTTTTATTTTAAGCATGTCAGTAAGAAAACGTTTGGAAAAGGTTTGATATCATGATTAAAGTTTGCTGGAAGTCGCTAAGCGTTCTCATTGTGGAACACTGGATGATTATATTGTGGGTAATTTCTGACCCTTTTGAAAGAAAACCTAGTTTTTCAAGCTTCTCAATGTTTATGGCGTCATATCTCCTGAACAGTGTATTATAAAGTGATATAATTCATTAGTTACATTCAGTGGAAATTTTGTAACCCTTTGCCAGGCACTTACGAGTGATTTGCAGAGTAGCCATATAGATATAGATGTATTCAGATACTCTCTTTGCAACCTATGTTGTGAATTGTTAGTAAAAAAGGTGTAGTAAATGAATTCACCACGTGCGATTCATAATTTCAAATTCATTAATAATGAAAATGTAGTAAGCGATAAAGCACTTACTTTCTTGTGGGGGAGGCAACACCACAAGGTCATTATTTATTTCCTTCCTTTTATAGGAGTGTCAGCGGAAAAACATCTGTAAGGATTTCAAATTATTTTTAATGTTTGTTGTAAGATGCATAGTGCTCTCATTCTGAAATAATTGATAACCGTAATTCGGGTATTTATGCTCTGTCAGTTTCACTGCCTCAGGACAAACGCACACTTTCTATATGATACCTCTTAATAAGTACAGCATGAGAGCATTTTAAATTTTTAAATGCGTCAATACGCGAAATATTAAAACCATGCTGTTATTGCCCCTGGAAGCCGGTAGATAGGCGAACTGTAACTTGTGCTGGGTTGTGGGCTAGTCGTTCAGTAATACACTTCTGGAAATTGAAATAAGAACACCGTGAATTCATTGTCCTAGGAAAGGGAAACTTTACTGACACATTCCTGGGGTCAGATACATCACATGATCACACTGACTGAACCACAGGCACACAGACACAGGCAACAGAGCATGCACAACGTGGCCACTAGTACAGTGTATATCCACCTTTCGCAATAATGCAGGCTGCTATTCTCCCATGGAGACGATCGTAGAGATGCTGGATGTAGTCCTGTGGAACGGCTTGCCATGCCATTTCCACTTGGCGCCTCTGTTGGACCAGCGTTCGTGCTGGACGTGCAGACCGCGTGAGACGACGCTTCATCCAGTCCCAAACATGCTCAATGGGGGACAGATCCGGAGATCTTGCTGGCCAGGGTAGTTGACTTACACCTTCTAGAGCACGTTGGGTGGCACGGGATACATGCGGACGTGCATTGTCCTGTTGGAACAGCAAGTTCCCTTGCCGGTCTACGAATGGTAGAACGATGGGTTCGATGACGGTTTGGATGTACCGTGCACTATTCAGTGTCCCCTCGACGATCACCAGAGGTGTACAGCCAGTGTAGGAGATCGCTCCCCACACCATGATGCCGGGTGTTGGCCCTGTGTGCCTCGGTCGTATGCAGTCCTGATTGTGGCGCTCACCTGCACGGTGCCAAACAGGCATACGACCATCATTGGCACCAAGGCAGAAGCGACTCTCATCGCTGAAGACGACACGTCTCCATTCGTCCCTCCATTCACGCCTGTCGCGACACCACTGGAGGCGGGCTGCACAATGTTGGGGCGTGAGCGGAAGACGGCCTAACGGTGTGCGGGACCGTAGACCAGCTTCATGGAGACGGTTGCGAATGGTCCTCGCCGATACCCCAGGAGCAACAGTGTCCCTAATTTGCTGGGAAGTGGCGGTGCGGTCCCCTACGGCACTGCATAGGATGCTACGGTCTTGGCGTGCATCAGTCTGTCGCTGCGGTCCGGTCCCAGGTCGACGGGCACGTGCACCTTCCGCCGACCACTGGCGACAACATCGATGTACTGTGGAGACCTCACGCCCCACGTGTTGAGCAATTCGGCGGTATGTCCACCCGGCCTCCCGCATGCCCACTATACGCCCTCGCTCAAAGTCCGTCAACTGCACATTCGGTTCACGTCCACGCTGTCGCGGCATGCTACCAGTGTTAAAGACTGCGATGGAGCTCCGTATGCCTCGGCAAACTGGCTGACACTGACGGCGGCGGTGCACAAATGCTGCGCAGCTAGCGCCATTCGAAGGCCAACACCGCGGTTCCTGGTGTGTCGGCTGTGCCGTGCGTGTGATCATTGCTTGTACAGCCCTCTCGCAGTGTCCGGAGCAAGTATGGTGGGTCTGACACACCAGTGTCAATGTGTTCTTTTTTCCATTTCCAGGAGTGTATATACATGTACATGCCCCTGCAAACCCCAGTCACCTTAAGTCCTCAGCCAAGGCTGCTTGTAAATGAATTATATCACTGGATAACTTTACGAAAATACCTGTTATAGGGTTAGAAAGGCAACATAAATTGTTTCATTTTTCTGTATATCCTTTTCGATAAGAAGACTCATTGTCAGAATCGCCTCTGTTGTTTCTGTTACCCTCCTGAATCTGAAGTGATCCATCAGCATATCCTCTTACCTTTTTTTCGGTTCTCCTCAAAACTATAGTTGGAGTCGCCAGCGATGGTGGTCAAATTTAGACTTGGTCTGCGCATCTACGTCACGCATTCTTCGACAACCAACGAGTTTTCTCAGCGCTCAGTTGTGGATATCTTAGCCAGTGCGAGCAGTAAGAGTTATCACAGCCACGAGGTCATCCCTTATTTAGTGAATTTTTATTTCATTTGTTGCGAGTTGTCACGGCTTGTATTGGTGGTAAGTGACAAATTCTACACAAGCAAGCGAGACTTCTGTGTCCCGAGCTGTTCGAAACGCTATCGTTCGTGGATCGAGCTACAGTATTATGAGTGTTGAAGATACGACACATATTAGGATTAAGTTTCGGTGTTGATCACATATTGTAATTGTCGCCTTGTTCAGTATGGTAACAATGCCGTATTTCTGGACGTCGGCGGCAATAAAGTACACCGTCCTGGGAAGGCTCATAGTATACACGGTCGATTCTACTATTACTTTTAGAGCGACCTTCTCAGTTTTGTTATAAAATAACAGTAATCGCACACCTATATGTTCCCTTGATATCTGTAACTGTAGGAGGTACCTGCGCCGCACTTGTTCATTGGGGGTGAGGTACAGAAGTGTTAAGTGACCGGTGGCAGGGCAGAGTGACCGGAAGCACAGCTCGCGGCTGCGGCGGCTACTGAGGTGTGAGTGTGTGGTGCGTGGTATGAGGTGTGAGGTGGGGGACGCGACGCGGAAAACGGCCGCTAGGGGAGCGGCGCGCGGTCCCCGGCATCAATCAGGCCGCTAATTGCGCGTGTGATGGCAGGCAGCGGCGGGCCCGCCCCCGCTGCCCGGGGGGCTGATTAATGGCGGCGGGGGCGGCGGCGGCGGCAGCGTCCGGCGGCCAGCGCGCCTCAACAGGTACGCGGGAAACGTAGACTGGCCGGTGGTGCGGAGGGGGGCGCTAGCTGCCACCCAGCCTATCTGTGGCGTGGTAGCGTGAAGAAGTGGAACCTGCAGAGCATGTGGGATGTCTATAAACTAAAGGAAATGACCTCGTGGCCGTCGACATAACATGGAAATGCTTAGGGTGACCAACTTCATCTTCTTCTTTTTGTTCGTGAGTAATACGTATTCCTCCCGCGGGATCTTTCTAGGTAGCTTACCTGAAAAAAAAGGAAAGAAATCATTTTCGGCTTTGTAATTACGTCACTTTGAATAAAACACTCGAGTTTTCCAGAACTGTCTGCGCTACTTAATTGCGCCACTAACTCATCTCTTCAATGAGTGCCTGAGACAAAGGAAGTTTACTAAGAGGTGGAAAACTGCAAACGTGGTTATAATAAAAAAAGAACCTGGAAAAGACCCGGCAGAGGTTAAATCATACAGGCCGATTTGCCTATTGGACCTGTTTGGGAAACTACTAGAAAAACTGTTGGCTGACAGATTGACAGCACACCGGGTGCTGTGCGGGAAGGGGTACAGGAAGTTCGGCTGCAGGCTGGGGCGGTCAGCATCTGATGCTATCGCTCTGACGGCTGAGGTCTGTGGCTCAACCCCGCACAAGTACGTAGTTGGCATTATGGTGGATATCAGTGGCGCCTTCGACAACCTGTGGTGGCCTTCGCTCTTCACCTGTTTGAGGGAGAAAGAGTGTCCGGGGCCGCTATATATGGGTGTCTGAGGAGATATTGTAAGGATCGGGAGGTCTGGCTATCATCCACTAGCGGGGGAGTTGGGAAAGCAATCGCAAAAGGATGTCCCCAAGGCTCCGTTTTGGGACCCCTTTTCTGGGACATCCATATGGAACCGTTATTAGACAGTTTACAACGAAATGTAGAGGTGCTAGAGGTGATAGCCTACGCGGATGACCTCCTCCTGTTGGTCGGTGGTTGCAGCCGAGAAGATATAGAACCAAAAATTGAAAGGGACATAGAGGAACTGCACCAATGGTGCCACAGTACCAATATGTAAATACCAACATGTAAATCTACATACCTGCTATTAAAAGGACAGTTAATCAGGAATCTTACTGTTAGAATCGATGGCTCACCAGTTCTTCGGCGACGGGAGACACGCTACTTGGGAGTCATCATTGACGAGAGATGGAACTTCGTGAAACACACAGACATCGTAACCCAGAGAGCTCTCCAACCACTAAATAATCTCATCTCCATAGGACATAAAATATTTCATCTCCCCCTCATCTCATAAAACTCTACAGTTACAGTATTTTAACTTCAATAGTGGGTCACGGCTCGGGAGTCTGGGCGCACAGGTTCACGAGGGTCGTACCCGCCATGACAGTGAGAAGGGTCCAGAGAATCATGAGATCTGTGGGGGCTTAAAGAACATCTCTGGGGGGAGCCCTGTTAGCCATAATGGAGCTTTGCCCATTAGACATCAAGATACGAGAACAAGCGGCGTGATATTGGACCAAAAAGGGGAATATGGAGAAAAATAATAGAAATTATAGGTGTGAGGGTGGAGGATAAGAGGGGAGGAACTTTGGCTGAGGTCTTGGGAGAAAGAAGAAACTGGGAGAAGGACCTTCCAGTTTTTATCAGATGCAAAAGAGCGTGGGGGCCTGAAATACTTTGAACCTACACGAGGACTCATTCACTTTCTCACTGGCCATGGACCCTATCCGACATACTTACGTCAGTTTGGGAAAAGGGCAACCCCCGCGTTTGACTGTGGCGTGGCAGAGGGTACTCCCGACCATGTGGTTTACGAGTGCTCCCTCTCCAATGATGCCGCGACAACACTGTGGGACAGACTTCCAAATCACGACACATACCACCTACTGGGACAAGAAAACACTTTTCACATTCTGAATGCATTGGGAGATGGCGTATCACGAAAAGTGTCAGTAGAATACCCGAGGGACCTAGATTAGGTATCAACTTGTATGTAGACTAAACCAATTGAGACCAGAGCCCATTATCATACCGCCTGTGCGTGGGCTGGCCGACTTCCATCATAGTTGGAATCCGCCACGTACAGGACTGGGGGGAGCGGGGAGGGGGGGTCATCACCACCGATTAAGACAAGCACCGGATGTGACGTAGGTTCAGTTAGTTTTGTAGGGCTTAGATTAAGACACTAATGTAGGGAAATGGTTCAAATGCCTCTGAGCACTATGGGACTTAACATCTATGGTCCTCAGTCACCTAGAACTTAGAACTACTTAAACCTCACTAACCTAAGGACAGCACACAACAGCCAGCCATCACGAGGCAGACAAAATCCCTGACCCCGCCGGGAATCGAACCAGGGAACCCGGGCGTGGGAAGCGAGAACGCTACCGCACGACCATGAGATGCGGGCAATGTAGGGAACTGCAGCGATTAATTACCATGGCCAGTCCATGCTCTTCGGGTTTAGCTCGTTAAGCCTGGCTATCCAAAGTAGGTTTATATACAACTGGCACACCTGTGACACTGCAGTTAATATGAAATAGACATAGTAGATTAGTTAAGTAATAAGTAGTTAGATCAAACTGCCCATTGTCGAGGTAAACTGTAACTAACACATTGTAGTAGTTAAACTGTAGCTCACTAACACAATTGTTAAAGCTGCATTGTAATCATATCTATGTATAATTTTTATGACTCACTAACCATCTTAGGAGGTGGGTTAATATTTGTGTAATTATTATTGACTATGGAATAAAGAATTTTTTAAAAAAAATACTGTCACCGCTATCGACATCAGCAGTAAAGAAAAGACACTGACTGATGGAATCTTCTTCACTTTCGCCATCGATCGAAATCTCCTATTCCTCTATCTTAACCAAAATTTTTCAATTTTTGTTCAACATCTACGGTTATAAATGGAAATAATGACGGTGCTCCGTTTAAATAGGCGCGATAGCAGCGTTTGCAAACTTCTAGAGAGGTCCGTAATGGCACATGTGCGGGTAGACTTGTTTGGCAGCTCACAGCAGCTCCTGCCTGTCGCGGGACCGAGTGACGTCATATGGACAGGCTTCTTCGCGCAAAAGCCGCTGTGTATCTCGTTTGAACGTTCCAGACAGGGATAGGAAAAACCTGTCGGCTGAAACCGCTACCAGTATTTTATTTATGAAAGACCGCTATTTTTCGGTATTACTTTGATCTCGTTTATAGTAGATATTTTTTAAAATATTTTTCTACTTGTAATTGGCATATCAGTTTGCCACAGCAGCAGTTATAAATTTCTTAGATTTTTAAAAGAAAACTCTCTTGAATTACGGGTATTGTTTATTCATAAAATTCCCATCGTCTTGAAATATTGAATGTTTGCAGAAAATGGGAAAGTGATCAGATTCATTTTAATAACAATGCGGACACTTGTAAGCTAGCAACAAACACATGTCATCAGTTAGTGCGGCACTGCTGAGACAAAGATGTACCTGTGTGCCTTTTGGTGCGGCTTATTAGATGGTAGATGTTTACGTGTAGTGTGCAAGACTTGCTCCCTCGTGGCCTTGGTGCTAGACACTCGTTGTCTCCCTCGGACGTCGATTGTACTGCAGAATAGCACGATTCGAGCTTTGGAAGTTTCTTATGAAATGCGGTAGCATTGGGGTACAGTGCTTCATTGACTGTATTAGATTAAAAGGGGCAGGGGGCACAAAAAACCTGCGACATCATATAAGGGGAAAAAATTCACACGTCCATTAGAAGAGAAGGCCTGATATACCGGTACCGATAATTTTATTGACGGGATAAAATCTCAACCATTAATTTTGCAGTGCTTCAGTGTGAAAAACTGAAACCATCCAAAATGGACTCTACGGCGACGTCATCAACTTGTGACCTTTCACTCTCGCAGTCCCAGCGCCCATCTCCTTAACCTTCGCCAACTTTTCTGGAGATAATGGGACTGATTTGCAAAAACCTTCAATCGAGGTCTCCTATTCCTTCACCTTCATCAAAAATTTTTGATCTTTTTTCAAAGCCTACATTTATAACTGGAAATAATAAGAAACAAAAAACCGAAAATCGGTTATTTCAGAAACCCGTGTAACTAACTTGTTTCTACGGGTTTTTACGTCAAGATTGAGGTCGCAACCTACTCTAACCATTCAACTAATCAAACCAGAATGAGATTTTCACTCTGCAGCGGAGTGTGCGGTGATATGAAACTTCCTGGCAGATTAAAACTGTGTGCCCGACCGAGACTCGAACTCGGGATCTTTGCCTTTTGCGGGCAAGTGCTCTACCATCTGAGCTACCGAAGCACGACTCACGCTCTGTCCTCACAGCTTTACTTCTGCCAGTATCCCGTCTCCTACCTTCCAAACTTTACAGAAGCTCTGCTGCGAACCTTGCAGAACTAGCACTCCTGAAAGAAAGGATACTGCGGAGACATGGCTTAGGTTCGCAGGATAGCTTCTGTAAAGTTTGAAAGGTAGGAGAGGAGATACTGGGAGAAGTAAAGGTGTGAGGACGGGGCGTGAGTCGTGCTTCGGTACCTCAGATGGTAGAGCACATGCCTGCGAAAGGCAAAGGTCCCGCGTTCGAGTCTCGGTCGGGCACACAGTTTTAATCTGCCAGGAAGTTTCAACTAATCAAACGTTTAGGCGAGTCGGAAAATAAATTAATTTGATCACAGATCAAACTCTCATAAAAATACATACGTGGTGATGTCCGCTCATAGGGGATACGACGTAATTAATAGTATTGCCCGTGCGCCGTTCACGAGAATGAAACATTTAAAATAAAATAGAAATTGCATGAACACTATGCATAAGATCAACTCGCAGCAACACACCTGAAAATAAGACTTAATCTAAAGCATTTGTTTTAAAATAAAATGAGAAACTAATCACTGGACGTGTGCATAAGGAAACGCGTTGGATGTTCTAACGGGAAAGCTACGAGGAGAGTGGCTTAGGTGCAAAAACGTCACCTCGAAATACAAGAGAAAATTGTGTATAAAATCATTTATTCCTAAGATATTGGTGTGCGGCATGTACACAATTTCTGATAACATTAATTCCTAAAACATTAAAGAAAAGCATCGATACATTCACCGTTATAAACTACAACTAAAATCATTGGTGTGAATCATTCATACAACTGCTATTGCCTGATGACTGCAATAACTCATAAAACGGTACACGTTTCGCAGCACATCCGCGTGCCCACGTGGTTTGTGGAGACGCAATTTCTTGGAATCGTGGGCAAGTTGCAACGATATCACATCACGCAATCATGATCAGTTAATAGCCTTTACAACAAACACATGATCGGACAGTTTGTGATGACGGTAGATCAAGAAACTCTAATGTTCAACCACGTGGTTGGCTCCCCACGGACGAAAGATACGTAAAGCAAGGAAAATTTACGAGAAAGCAAAGCTATTAATATTTAGAAAAATGAAAGCTTATACAGGCACAGCTGAAGGCAAACAGACATTCATTCAGAAGCGAGTGCTCACTTCTTATCTTCTTGTGTGGCGCTCTTCCCTCGGATCCAAGTCTGCTATAGAAATTAACTAAAAGAAAAATCTGCCAATGTTTTGCATTCCTTGCTGCGACAAGGCAAAGCAATCTTTCATAGTCGAAAAGCGAGACCAAAAGCTAACAGCTCTCCTCTCGCCAAGTAACAATGCGCCACGCGGTCAGTGTAACTCACTCTTCTCCAGGCTCTTCCACGCTCCGTGTGGCCCGGAAAACCCAAAGGTGCCATTTCCGCAACCAACCTAACGCAGCTGGATTTCTTACAAGTAGCGGAAACCTCTTTGCCTACTTGACCACTATGAGAATTGGCTATTCTGTACAACTGCTGCTGAATCTGTATGACTATTGCTGACTTTCCGCAGCAGACTACGCCACAATCTAGCAACGTGACACACGACCACATTAATTCTATCACACCACTAAGAAAGTTATGAGAAAAGAGAAACAAGGAAGAGAAACCGAAATGTTAGTCAAAATGGGCAACTGGACTAATGAAAGGTGGCTACAGGACCCTTTCACCCGTTATTTTGAGTACTTTTAACAGTCAAGTTAAACTGGAGAGGAAAAGAATCGATATAATCGAAAGCAGGTTGCTTCAGTGATAACCGCCATTCTTAGTTCCAGATGCTGCTATCGCGCCTGTTTAACTCTAGATTACTAAACCCTAGTAAAATTTACGATTGTAGTATTGTATAAAACAAGACATTTTGTACTTAACCATGCGTGTAACATGCTATTCGAGAGCTAATAATTGCAATTAACTAATGTGTAGCCTATAAATCATGACTTCTCCTGAAGTAAACTTGACGATGGTTTAGTACCAATGTAACATCCCCCCCCCAATGGTTTTCTATAGTTAAATTAAACACAGTGTCAGTTCTGGCAATCAGAGCTTTCCGAACTCCACACGATGATGGTGGAGACGGAAGTGATACCTCTTGAAAACTGTGAAGATTTTATTCAATGCTCTAACATTCATGGTGGTGTCTGTTTGTTCTATATCGTGTCTCCCTACCACTTTCGCCCAACGACGCTCTGAGCGTGTTTTTTAGGTAATTGACTAGTTTGAACCTGATACCTGTTGCTGGTAAGGAGACGCCAGACCACACATGACATGTAGAATTCAAAAGAGTTCAGTGAGACTAGCGATGATATAAGGAAATACTTAATGATTTCAGCGTCAGCTCCACTACACTCCCTGTAAAAGAATCTTAATACTAACTAAATTTAGTGGAAGGGGTTCAAGGCTTTCCTATTTTTAGTTAGTTGGTAAAATAACGTCGAAAAAGCAGTTAAGTTTACCATTGGAAATTTTGTTCTACTCACAAAATATTGTTTATAAATTGCACTATTGATAAAAGGAAATGTTTTAATACAGGATGGTAAAAACCATCTGCATTCAACAAATATGTGAACGAATATTCCCAGAGTGGGTTTCCAAGTTCTACAATGGATCGAAAGATGACCTATGCCCTTTCACATCTATAATCTAGGTTTAAATTAAGTTTCAGAAGAGAGAAAACTATTAAAATGGTCTACAGTGACCCTCAACTATCTTTAATTACTTATCCAACTTTTCGTAAATTACAATGGCTGATGTGGCTTCTCAATAACTATATAACAGAAAAATCATCGCGTTTCAGATTTTTACTTCAAGTGCCAAATGTGAAAACCATGAGCTTTAATTAACGATCGACACTAGTAGTACGCAAAAAGGGGGTGTAACAGATGAGACTTCTGCAGTTCTGAGTGAAGCTTTATGCGCTGTTATGCTGCATTGCGTGCGTTCATTACCTTGTCGGTGTTCGTCAGGGAGCGGCGGGCAACACAGCTCCGCTCTCCTCGCCGTCTCGGAAGCAACTCCTCCTTCGCCTTCGCCTTGCTACAATTTACCGAAGTTGGTTTAAAAAACTATCTGGCTATGTTTTCATCTGATCTCAATGTTAACCTTTAGCTCCGCCTACAGACAGACGGTTCTGCTCTCAGCGTCTGTTCTCGTTTCTACCCTCGGAACTGCGTCTGTTCCCCAGTGGGAAGGTATGACATGCATTTAGGCATTCTTGTGCTAGTCTGTGGTATTCCTTTTACTCAGTTGTTACTCGTATTATTTTGGTTAATTTAATGTCACGATTTATTCAGATCTATGTGACATACTGCTGGATTTGCTTATCATATCAGGGTTTTCATGGAAGGTGTTGGATTTGCCTGACACCTTACATATCACCACCCTTCGAACTTAATTTTTGCACTGAAGTTAGGCAATGATTGAATCGTTGTCTAAGTCAGTCAAAAATTATTCCATTACCTAAATTTTGTTGCCTACTGTTCACCCACGTTATTCTGTTCTATGCTAGTTTGTATTACTAACTTATAGTTTTATATTCTTCCACATTATCATCACAAATGACAAGAGAACAATATTTTTATGCTATTATTAATTTTTAATTATTTTTTCCCTTATTTAATTGTGAAGTTTGTTTTTTAAGAAGTTTGTTATCGAAAATGAGGAGTCTTTTACATCGATTTTCTTAGAAATATATTTTTTTTTATTAATGTAGTAATTAAGTAAAATCTATTCCTAACACATTTTCTAAATATCATGTACAAGTAATATGTTTTTCTTTCTAGACACTCATTTCGACATTGTTACACTAACAAATAAGAATTATTTCGAAGAATTGCTTTGACAAAGGAATATACATACACAAGTGTTGAGATATTATCCTAACAAATGGTACAAATGTTAAAAAAAAGGGAAAACATCCAACTAGATAATTTTTTTATTCTTTGTTTTTATAAGGAGAAAATAAGTAAAATATAGTTATTCTTTCATTATCATGAGGAGAAAATAAGTGACATATAGTTTCAATGTTTATTATGCCATACTTTTGTTCTTTGTATACTGTCCATTTCAGAACTAATGACTTATTTTTATCGATAGTCTATTTTTTTACTTAAGTCCATAGACAATGACTGTTATTTTGTAGTTTATTAGCTGTCTGGCATGCTTAACTTATTTAGTTTTTCACACTTTTCTTTTGCACAATTCCTACATCACATAATTTGATTTCACACATTCACACAATCCTATGAATGTTTAAGCGTGAGGTTGGCGAATGTTTTTTGCATGAAGGTGATGGGCTTGAGAGAGATGGATGTGGGCAAGTGTTTGATGTGCAGCTTCATTCGTCGTTCCTTGTTGGCTTTGCAATTGTGTGTTGCTGTTGTGGAGGTACCATAATGGAATGGAGCTGTGAGTGCAGAATTTGTGGTTTACTGGCTTTGTATGCGTAAAATTCGTCGTTACGTGTCGCTGAAAGCGGTCGTTTTTTATTGTAATACTTCGCAGACGACTAGTTTACAATAGGATAGGGATTTAGGAAGGTATGTTGTCTACTCTTCACCCATCTTCTTTCTTGGTCTCAATCTTGTGAATCTTCAACTTCTGTTCTTCCTGCTTTTTCTCTGCTTCTTACTTGCTTCTTAGTTCTTCTCTGAGCAGGATATGGAAATATTTATTGATAACTAGACGCTTTGATGTTCTCCTGCTAGTATTAGTTTGATAAATTGTTTGGGCATGTCTTTTTAACTTTGTGGAACTTTTCTTCAGTTTCGCGCATCAGCTTGCTGTTTAATAACAGTAATGTGACTTTTACACATATTTTTGCCAGTGATGGCTTGCCCAAGCGGTCTTCTCGTCAGGTCGTTTTTTGCTCGCTCCTTTTATTCAGTGCGCTCGGAGACCTTTCCGCCGTTCAGCGTCCCGTTGCGTATCTGCAGGGCTCTGCCACTGTGCGACTCCGTGTTCCGTCCCAGCATGGTTTCGCCTAGGGGGCAAATTTATTGCCCACTTTCGATACAAGGGCCTTCTGTTGGTCTCGCTTTCCTTTCCTTTCTCTCGACGCTTCTGCCTTGTAGGAATCGTGTCTTGCTAATTACGTCCTTTTCTTTCTTGATACTTCTCTTGTTGCAACTAGTGGGTCATTGCATCTTGTCCTTGCTGGAGTTTTTACAATGGTTCTTAACAAAATGTTGTACTAATAATCATCTAACATATGTCTAGTACCTACATTGTTTTACGCCTTCTTAATAGCTTTACAAATTTCGGCGCCCTTTCCATGTTACAATTCCAAGATATTTAGAGTCTTAACTTCTACAAAAAAAATCCTCAAATTAGTATTTTTTTTATTTTTTATGTAGTGTCATGGTGTATAGTATTTCAGTATTTCATGCTGTTAGACTATCAACGCTTTATCCCTTCACCTTCATTTATGGTACTATTGGTGTTAGTTTTCTTTTTCCCACCTTCCTCTCTCTTCATTCTTCTTTCTCCTGACGATTTTATCTGCAACATAATCTTGAAATATTGTGCTGATTATTTACCAGTAATACAATTAATCTTCAAACTATTTGATATGGCTCACATGGTGAAGTCCTAAGGTTTTGCCTGTTTTTGGGTTCATTAGTTCCACAGCATTATCATGAGCAATTCGGCTTATTATGACAGGTCCTTTGTATGCAGCGTAACATTTATGTATTTTGTGTTTCTGTTTGCTGGAGAGATGGTGTGTTTTTACAAATACTTTCTGGCCTACTGAGAATGTTCTTTTAATTGCTGTTCTATCTCCTCTTTCTTTTCTTTTAATGGCTGCCTTTCTGATATTGGAGAATGCTGTTGCTATGACTTGTTTGTGCTGTCTATGTGGTACAATAGGAAATCTAACATTTTCTCTGGTTATGTTTTGGGGTTCAATATTTTTAAGTACAGTAACTGGAGGTAGTAGTGTACTGCTATGTGGCATTTCATTTGTTACTTCGTGAAAATCTTTAAGGTATATATCCCAAGTGTTGTGTCTTTTGCCTGCATATAATCGGCATAAAGTGCCTATGTCCTTCATAGATCGTTCTGCTGGGTTTACGCTAGGTTTGTACTTAGGATATGTAGATGCGTTTTATTTTGTGTTGTTGTAACGTGTTCTGCCATTGCACTGATTTGTATTGTGGGCCATTATGCGAAATTATTCGCTCCACTCTACCTACTTGTCTGAGAATGTCTTGTCTAAATGCTTTACTTATAGGAAGACCTCTTGCCCGTTTTAATGGTGTCAAGGTAACGTATTTAGAAATTGTTTCCAAAACGACAAATATGTGTGTCGTGTTGTCGTAATGTAGTTTTCGAAAGGTACTTGTTTCATGTAGTACATTGTAAACTGGTCTTCTGCTGCTTCCAAACCTATGTTATAGGATGCACCCTGTGGACATCGTGATAAAGCATCTGCTAATAAATTCGCTGGTCCTGGTATGTGTGTAATAGTGAAGTCAAATTCTTGTAGTATTAAAATCCATCTGGCTAACCTCCCATGAGTTAGTATGGCGGATAACAGAAATTCTAATGCTTTGTGGTCAGCGTATACTTTTGTTTTTCTTCTGAATAGGAAGTATCGAAAACGTTGGAAGCCCCATACAATGGCCAATGCTTTCAGCTCCGTGACTGAATAGTTTTTCTCGCTTTTTGTGAGTACCCGACTAGCAAATGCAATTGTTCTATATGATCTTAGCCCTACCTGTTCGTATTCTTGGAGTAAAACGACTCCTAAACCTGTTTTCGCGCTATCAGTGGCCATACAAAAATTTTGTGTTCGGTCAGGATGTACTAAAATCGGTGCTGTTGTTAGTGTGTTTTTCACTTTTAAAAATTCTTCATTGGCTTGTTAATCCCATACCCATGGCATGTTTTTTCAGTCAGTGCACATAGATGTGGTGTTGCGAGAGAGTCGATCCAAATAAATTTTTTATAGAATCCGTTGAGACCTAGAAATCGTCTGAGAGTTTTCTTATTATATGGAGTACAGAGTTCTTTGATAGCCGTTAGTTTTTCTGGGTCGGGCATTACCCCTTTCTCGGAAATTATGTGTCCTAGAAATCTGACCTCTCGTCTTCCCAATTTGGATTTTGTTATATTTACTGTGACCCTATGCTCTTTCATGATCTGTAAAAACTGATTTAATGTGTCGTTGTAATGTTGCCAAGAGGGTTCTGCCATAGTCACATCATCAACATAACAAGTAATTTTTTGTAAAATTTCAGGACTGAGTATAGTATTAAATCCCCTAATAAACGCTGCTGATGATATGTTTAAACCAAATGACAATCGTTTAAACTGGTAACATCTACCGAATACGATAAATGATGTAAATTTGCTACTTTCTGGGGCCAATTCTATTTGCCAGAAACTACTTCGTAAATCAATTGATGAAAATATCTTAGCACCGTGGAAGTTTTGTATCCATTCCTCTAATTTTTCTGGGCGATCTGTCTCAGTGATTACGATTGTGTTGATCTGTCTGGAATCAAGCACTAACCTGATACTCCCAGCTCGTTTTTGTACAATATGGAGTGGGCTGTTATATGTGGAGGTAGCTGGTTCAGTAATATCGTCATCTAACATTTTAGATATCTCCTGGAATACTTTATTCCTGTAGCTTAATGGGATTGTATAGGGTGGCACTCTAAGTGGTTTGTGCTGTTTTACTTCAAATTTGTAATGAAAGTGCTTAATGCTGCCAGTCTTAGGTAAAAATACCTCTGCTCTTTTACTGTGTTCCGAAATACCTTGCAAGTCTCATGCTAAAACATGCGGCTGGGGTGGCCCCCTTTTGTGTTATCGTAAGATCTATACAGTTCTTCTGGAGGGCTCTAGCTTTTAACATGGGCTGGGGGGTGGTCCTGACGTAACAGAGAAGCGAAAAAGTCTCACACTAAGGTTCTAGCTTTTTAAAATGGGCTGGGGGGTTGTCCTAACGGTTCGCTGGCGACGTGGGTGTCCATCCCTTATCGTAGGGCCTTCCAGCTAAATATGGTTCTGCTCTCGGCTTCTGTTCTCGTTTCTCCCCTCGGAACTGCGTCTGTCTCACGGTGGGAAGGTATGACATGCATTTAGGCATTCTTGTGTTAGTCTGTGGTATTCCATTTGCTCACTCATTTCTCGTATTGCTTTGGTTAATTTGGTGTCTCGATTTATTTGGAGCTATGTGACATGCTACTGGATTTGCTTATCATGTCAGGGTTATCATGGAAGGTGTTGGATTTGCCTGACACCTTACAACTGTGAAGTATTTGCCGATGTATGTTTATCTTATGAAACTGTGGTGAATGTAGTCAAGTGGAATGAATTGTGAACATTTTCATATTCTGTATTTACATAAAGGATCTGACGGACTGTTTTCACGAGTTTTCCCTTCTCTGATGCTGGCGCTATGGTGTGCAGTAAGGTGTCATCTTTGTGCTACTGTGGGAGGATACAAGACGAATTAGACAAAATTTATAGTTACTGTGATGAATGACAGCCTACTCTAAATGTAGAAAAATGTAAGTTAAACTAGATGAGTAGTAAAAGCAATCCCATAAAATTCGAATACAGCATTAGTAGCGTTCTGCTTCACACAGTTAGGTTGATTAAATAGTTAGCCGTACTGTTGCAAGGCGATAGGATTTGGATTGAGCACATAAGGACGGTAGAAGGGAAGGCTGATGACTGACATCGATTTAACGAGAGCATTTTAGCCAAGTGTGGTTCACCTGTAAAGGCGATCGCGTATAGAACATTAGTGGGCCCGTTCTTGAGTACTGCTCGAATGTTTGGGATCCGTACCAGATCGGATTAAAGGAAAACATGGAAGCAGTTTACAGGAGGTCTGTTAGATTTGTTACCCACAGATGCAACAACACGAGCTCTAATCTCGGTCCGGCGCACACTTTTAATCTGCCAGGAAGTTTCATATCAGCGCACACGCCGCTGCAGAGTGAAAATCTCATTCTGAACACAAGAGTGTTATGAATAAGATTCGTGAACTTAAATAGGAAAAATTCAGCGTTCAAAAATGGTTCTGAGCACCATGGGACTTAACATCTTAGGTCATTAGTCCCTTAGAACTTAGAACTACTTAAACCTAACTAACCGAAGGATATCTCACACAGCCATGCCCGAGACAGGATTCGAACGTGCGACCGTAGCAGGCCCGCGGTTCTAGACTGAAGCGCCTAGAACCGCTCAGCCACAACGGCCGGCAAAATTCAGGGAAAACGATGTTCTTTATGCTAAATACTAGCGAGAAAATTTGGAGAGCTGGCATTTATAGTTGACTGCAGAACATTTCTGCTGCCGCCAACGTATATTTCGCGTAAGGACTATGAAGATAAGAGGAATTAGGTCCATACGGAGTCATATAAGCAGTCTTTTTCTGGTTGCTCTATTTGCGAGTGGAACAGAAAAGGGAATTACTCTTAGTGTTACAAGGTATTCTCCGCCTACACTATACTTGTGTTTCTAGGTGTGGATATAGATGAAGAGCATCCACGAATACTGGACTTGTTGGCAGAAAGAGCATTACATGGAGAAATACTCGTATTAGTGTCAGACGAATAAAAGAATCCTGGAAAACGTGTTACAGAGGATTTGGGTTGTAGGAGTTACGTGGAGCTGAAACTGTGAGCAAGGTGAACAGAAGGGACGGATAGCTTCAAACATGTCTGAAGTTGATTAACCATCTTTTAGAGACGGAAATTTTGAGGTAACTTATGAAAAGACACCCTAACAATATTTTGACGTAACGCTTTGCTTCTCTGAGAATTTCATATCCAAATCATTTATTCTCTGGTGGACAGTGAGTCCGCTCATTAGGGGAACTATTGTTTGTGCAGTTCCCTAATTACTCAGTGTGAGGTCTTGTAACTTCATATCATCCGTTATTACCGAAAATGATAGTTCGATAAGTTTTGCGTGTGTGTGGAGAACTCCGTGAGAGGTTCTGTGCATAGTAACATGGAATATTATAATTTTTAACCATTACGTTTCCCAAATCCTACAACTGCTGAATGCGGGTGGGATTAGATGGATAACATTCCAGCTCAATGGCGATGGGTGTATGACATGAGGAGTGGCCACTAGCCATATGGTCGCAGGTGTGACATCAGCAGGTAGAGTGCCTGGCTCTGGCTCCTGTCTATTGCTCTATCGCATCATCGATCATCACTCTGCTATTGACCATTATTCGAATGGTTACGCATGCAAGGCTCGTAACGTCCCACGAAAACTGATGGTACTGTGTCTGTGAAACACGTTTCTAGTTGTTAGTGGTAGTTTGTCATTAAAAGGCTTGGAGTCAGCACTTCGCACGATAGCTGTGTCCTGATTCTTACGGGAAGTTTTTCGTGTTTCGTGGCATTATTAACACATCTACATCTGCATGATTACTCCGTAATTCACATTTAAGTACTTGGCAGATGGTTCAATGAACCACAATCATTATATCTCTCTACCATTCCACTCCAGAACAGCGCGCGGGAAAAACGAACACCTAAATCTTTTTGCTCGAGCTCTGATTTCTCTTATTTTATTTTGATCTACCTATGTAGGCTGGGCTCAACAAAATATTTTCGCATTCGGAAGAGAAAGTTGGTGACTGAAATTTCGCAAATGGGTGTCGCCGCGATGAAAAACGTCTTTGCTTTAATGACTTCCATCCCATCTCACGTATCATATCTGCCACACTCTCTCCCCCATTACGTGATTATACAAAACGAGCTGCCACATTGTTATGTGTTTCTCGTGCACATTGATTAGTATCTCACCTGTCACGAGTACGTCGTACTTCGAGACTTGGTGGCCGCTGCGGTATCCTAGAAACCACTTACACATCCAGGCAACAGTCACAGGTGTCCGCTACAGTGCTAAATAGATGGCAGTTATAAGAGTCGAGGGGCATGAAATGGAACCGGTGGTTGAGGAGGGAAAGACACAAGTTTGTAGCCTATTCCCGATCTTATTCGATTTTTACATCAAGCAAAAAGTAAAGGAAATCAAAGGAAATTTTGGAGAAGGAATTGAAGTTTAGAGAGAAGACATAAGAACTTTAACGTTTGCCCTGACATGCTTTTTCTGTCAGAGACAGCAAAAGACTTGAAAGAGCAGTTGAAATGAATGGACAGGGTCTTGAAGGGCGGGCACGAGGTGAACGTTAACAAATGCAGATCAAGGATAATGGAATGTAGTTGAATTAAATTATGCAATACTAAATGGAGTAGGATAGGAAACAAGACAGTTAAAGTAGTAGATTATTTTCGTTGTTTTGGCCTCAAAATAACTGATGATGGCCGAAGTAGAGAAGAAATAAAATGTAGACTGACAATAACACGAAAAGCTTTTCTGAAGAAGCGAAATTGGTTAACATGGTATATAGACTTAAGTGTTATGAAGATTTTTCTAAAGGTATTTGTCTGGAATGTAGCCACGTGTAGAAGTGAAACTGAGCCGGTACGACCCGCAAGTTGAAGTCTATTCTTATTTTGATATCTTTGGTGTTGTCCTGCCTTCACGATTTGCCACCATGCCGGTTTGGTTTTGGAATCGGCGAGGAAAGGAGCGAGCTATCAGCGTATTTGTTGCAGAGAGCGTGTAAAGTTTGTACCAAATTGGCTGCCCTTGAGTGCCGCACGTGGAAGCTTGATGGCTTTCCCGACCGAGTTGCGGCCGTGTGGCGATACACGGCCGCTTATGCTGGAGGACGGGCAGTTCTGCACGACTCGGCGGGGATTGCTAACTCAGCTCGAAGTGGTCTTCTGTTGTTACCAGCCGTGGACTTGGGATATTGACTGTTTCTGGCTGGGATCGTATTGCTGCTCGCGGCGTCTTTGGCAGTTTTGACTGTTTAAAGTAAACAGCATTATACGCATTAGGAGTGATTTAAAATGAAATGATCATATAAAGTTGATCGTCAGTAAAGCAGATGCCAGACTGAGATTCATTGGAAGAATCCTAAGGAAATGCAATCCGACAACAAAGGAAGTAGGTTACAGTACGCTTGTTCGCCCACTGCTTGAATACTGCTCAGCAGTGTGGGATCCGCACCAGATAGGGTTGATAGAAGAGATAGAGAAGATCCAACGGAGAGCAGCGCGCTTCGTTACAGGATCATTTAGTAATCGCGAAAGCGTTACGGAGATGATAGATAAACTCCAGTGGAAGACTCTGCAGGAGAGACGCTCAGTAGCTCGGTACGGGCTTTTGTTAAAGTTTCGAGAACATACCTTCACCGAAGAGTCAAGCAGTATATTGCCACGTATATCTCGCGAAGAGACCATGAGGATAAAATAATAGAGATTAGAGCCCACACAGAGGCATACCGACAATCCTTCTTTCCACAAACAATCCGCCACACACCGTCAGGTGGCTTGCCAAGTATGGATGTAGATGTAGATGTAAATTAGCAATTAAGTTCGCTAATTATCTATTTTGCGTCAGGCTTGTCGCTTTGGCGATCCGGTAATGCCTCAACCTCTCATTGTTAATACTAAGTCATTTTTGTAAGTTTTAGCTTCCAAGTTGTTATCCGTTATCAAACAGTGCTCTGTACACTGTCTTACTTAAGGGGAATGTTTTCATTATAAGCTAGTCTATTTTTAGTTGAACTGTGATCAGAAGTTTGTTTTAATCACAGAGCCATACATTTGTTTTTCTTCACTTGTTACAAGGAGCATAAAACTGTCTTTGTTGCTTAAAAGTTACTTGTGCATATTTATTGTTATTCTCACTGATAGTTTCAAAAGAAATGTAAGCAAGTTAACATTTACTTACAAGCGCAACACTTCAAAACAGGTTTCTCCTTATATTCTGAGATCTATACGTGATTGCTGAAGATCATATGGGGAGATCACGTAACCAATGAGGTACTGAATGGAACTGGGGAGACAAGAAATTTCTGGCACAATTTGACTAAAAGAGGCGATTAGTTGACAGGACACATTCAAAGACATCAGGAGTAACCAGTTTAGTTTTGGAGGGAAGAGTAGGGGATAAAAACCGTGCAGGAAGACAAAGAGATGAATACAGTAAGCAGATTCAGAAGGATGTAGATTGCAATAGTTACTCGGAACTGAAGAGGTTTGGGCAGTATAGGGTAGCAAGGAGACCTGCATCAAACTAGTCTTCGTACTGAAGACCACAATATCAACAATAAGCATATTTGTGCTCCACTGAAGCAAAAAATTAAATAATTGATGGCGTGATTGGCCGGGAAACCTATCTGGCTACTTCGCACGGCTAGGCAAGTCTTTCTATCTGACGTCACATCAACGATTTTCACGACGAGGATGACGAAATGTTGATGAGGGCAACACCCAGTCCTTAGCAGATAGTCTTTCGCCGCGTCTCGAATCGAAGTCAGGACCCGCTTTTTTAGTGGCAACCAAGCTAAACGCTTTCTTGTCTAATTTCTGTTGATTAGACTCTTCGACGGTTTTTTGTCAATGGTTCTCTGCGTATTTTTCATGACACTTTTCAGGTTCAATCGATGACATTAGCGTTCGAGGGGAGGCCACGACGATCGGGTCAAGGATTTACTTAAAATTTTGTATACTTTTAATAGTCTAACGGACCACCATAATGTGCAAGTACTTATACAGGGCGTTTCAAAAATGACCGATATATTTGAAACGGCAATAAAAACTAAACGAGCAGCGATAGAAATACACCGTTTGTTCAATATGCTTGGGACAACAGTACATTTTCAGGCGGACAAACTTTAGAAATTACAGTAGTTACAATTTTCAACAACAGATGGTGCTGCAAGATATGTGAAAGATAATAGAAGACAACGCAGTCTGTGGGTGCGCCATTCTGTACGTCGTCTTTCTGCTGTAAGCGTGTGCTGTTCAGAACGTGCAAGAGTGCTGTGGACAACATGGTTTATTCCTTAGAACAAAGGATTTTTCTGATGTTGGAATTCCACCGCCTAGAACACAGTGTTGTTGCAACAAGACGAAGTTTTCAACGGAGGTTTAATGTAACCACAGGACCGAAAGGCGATACAATAAAGGATCTGTTTGAACAATTTCAATGGACTGGAAACGTGACGGATGAACATGCTGGAAAGGTAGGGCGACAGCGTACAGCAACCACAGAGGGCAATGCGCAGCTAGCGCAGCAGGTGATCCAACAGCGGCCTCGGGTTTCCGTTCGCCGTGTTGCAGATGCGGTCCGAATGACGCCAACGTCCGCGTATCGTCTCATGCGCCATAGTTTACACCTCTATCCATATAAAATTCAAACGCGGCAACCCCTCAGCGCCGCTACCATTGCTGCACGAGAGACATTCGCTAACGATATAGTGCACAGGATTGATGACGGCGATATGCATGTGGGCAGCATTTGGTTTACTGACGAAGCTTATTTTTACCTGGACGGATTCGTCAATAAACAGAACTGGCTCATATGGGGAACCGAAAAGCCCCATGTTGCAGTCCCATCGTCCCTGCGTCCTCAAAAAGTACTGGTCTGGGCCGACATTTCTTCCAAAGGAATCATTGGCCCATTTTTGTGATCCAAAACGATTACTGCATCACGCTATCTGGACATTCTTCGTGAATTTGTGGCGGTACAAACTGCCTTAGACGACACTGCGAACACCTCGTGGTTTAAGCAAGACGGTGCCCGGCCACATCGCACGGCCGATGTCTTTAATTTCCTGAATGAATATTTCGATGATCGTGTCATTGCTTTGGGCTATCCGAAACATACAGGAGGCGGCGTGGATTGGCCTCCCTATTCGCCAGACATGAACCCCTGTGACTTCTTTCTGTGGGGACACTTGAAAGAACAGGTGTACCGCCAGAATCCAGAAACAATTGAACAGCTGAAGCAGTACATCTAATTTGCATGTGAAGCCATTCCGCCAGACACGTTGTCAAAGGTTTCGGGTAATTTCATTCAGAGACTACGCCATATTATTGCTACGCGTGGTGGATATGTGGAAAATATCGTACTATAGAGTTTCCCAGACCGCAGCGCCATCTGTTGTTGACAATTGTAACTACTGTAATTTCGAAAGTTTGTCTGCCTGAAAATGTACTGTTGTCCCAAGCATATTGCAACAAACGGTGTATTTCTATCGCTGCTCGTTTAGTTTGTATTGCCGTTTCAAATATACCGGTCATTTTTGAAACACTCTGTAATACGGCGTAACAGTTAGTCGATTTCGAGAAAATCGAAAGAGAAGTTTAACGCTTTATTGATGTACTGGTGCCGGTCGGAGTGGCCGTGCGGTTCTAGGCGCTACAGTCTTGAGCCGAGCGACCGCTACGGTCGCAGTTTCGAATCCTGCCTAGGGCATGGATGTGTGTGATCTCCTTAGGTTAGTTAGGTTTAATTAGTTCTAAGTACTAGGGGACTGATGACCTCAGAAGTTAAGTCGCATAGTGCTCAGAGTCATTTGATGTACTGGTGCTTTTCGGATTGGAACTCGAGATGGCAGTGCTCAGGTAGAGGTAAGCGTTCAGGCTCCTTAATTGGTGGATCGCTGGACTGAGACCTACTCCTATGCTTCAGCTGATAGTTTTTTAACAGTAGTCATATATTTCCTTCATGTTAATGTAAGAAGCATGTCATGTTTGTGTAAATGATGAAAACGTTTTGCTGCTGCTTAATTAACTGCTTTCTGGGTTATTCACAGCTGTAACAGTGGATAGTAAAGGTCATTTTTCCCGCTAGTATTGCAGGTAAGGACATCACTGTGGTTCTCAAATTTTAATGGATTGTTTAAGACGAATTTCGTTAGCGAGTATACGCATTGAGACGGCGCAGTTAAAATGCTTAGCTCCTTAAAGAGGTACGTACATGACGTCCGTGTATGAATGCCGCGTGTTATTCTTACTGCACGCTTTTGTGTAATCAATGCTTTGTGTCTAAGTAAAACTATTTCGTAAAAATATTCCGTAACACACCACTGAGTGGAAATATGCAGAAGGAGTCAGGAGATTGATACGTTTGTTTCCAAGGTCAGCGATTATGCGAAGAGCAAAAGTAGCTGAACTTAATTACAGTAATACAGTTCAAGCTTTCATCAATATGTACACCCAAAAGTATGAAGCATTCTACCTTAATAACTGACTGTTGCTCATGTGCTTCATCAATCCTTGGAACGACTCCTTTTGTTGTGCGGAGTTCGATGTAATGTTTTTTTTTTTCAAAGTTTAGGGAGAGTCCATTTTCAGAGAACCACTTAATAAGTCGTTGGAAAATATTATTTACCAACTATTCTGTCGCGTACACTCTGACGGGATTTATTAGAACACTAGTATAGTCTGCAAAAAGTATCAATTTTATTTATTAAATGGTAAGTGAAAGATCATTGACATGCATAAGGAATAGGAGTAGAACCAAAATCAAACCCTCTAGTACTCCCTTTGTGACTTTTTCCCTGTGGTTTGTACCTTTCCAACATTTTGTGACTTATTCAGCACGACCTTTTGCATTCTGTTTGTTAAGTATGGTTCCAACTAACTATACACAAGGCCATCAGTTCCACTGAACTTGAGTTTTTGTAAGAGAGTAACATGCTCTAAACAATCAAAAGCCTTGGAAAGATCACTAAAGTTGACAACTAGTGATATTCTACTATTTACGGCTTGTACTGTTTGATGATGAACGTATAATAGCATTCTTAGTCGAGTAACCCTTCTGGAATCCTATCTGCGATAGGCTAAGTAAGCTGTTTTCACTTGAGTGTGTGACTACTCTTGAGTACATTACTTTTTCGAATATTTTGGAAAAAGATGTATGTAGGGAAATAGGACGATAATTGTCTGTCTTGCCACCTTTCTTATGAAGTGAAGTAACAATTATATGTTTTAACTTCTCTGGAAAATTTCCTGTGCCGGCGATGAGTTGTAGATATCACTACAGAATTATTATGTTGGAAAAAATTTTCGGAATTCTGTTTCAAATTCCGTCAACCCCACACAAGCTTCTGTCGTTTAGAATTTTTTAAAATGTATTAATTTCAGTGAGGATGTTGGTGCTACTTGGTACTGTTTGAATATTTGTAGAATGACTATTTAGATGTGCTCTCTTGCTTCTTCAACTGTACCATTTAATCTTGTATTTGCTGCAGCATTTAGAAAGTGATTGTTAAAAGTACTTGTAACTTGTAATTTATGTCACAACATTGTCATTTAGTATAATTGTTTTGGATTCTAGCACACTGTCTGGTTGTCCTTCCTCTCGTTTGACAATGGCCCACATAGCTTTAGTACCTCACCCTTTGACCCACAGTACGACAGTTAACAGCAGAATCACATCTGCTGATGCAAGCAACTTTCAGACTTATGACCACCTCTAACACTAGACGTACTCGGAAAGAAAAAGTGTGGACATGCTTTCGCTAGCGCTCCTTGAATAAGTGATTTCGACAACGTGCTTATTCTGTTGGATTAACGAGAATAATAAAGGCGCTATTCTGGGAAATGCGAAATAGGCCTCGTTATTTCATGGCCACTAAAACTTCCCCTACTACGTCCTCCGAACTGCCGAAATTACTTGGTCATACGGTCTTTCGAGGACAAGAGAGATAACGCTGTATAATGCTTCGCTTTGACTGTGGAATTTGACTCTAGCAAGACTAATGCCCAGTAGTGAAATCGCACTGCATTTCGCAGAGTCCTGCTGTTTTGAATAATCACCATTTCTCTCTTTGTGGCTTTAGGAACGAAACTGACTTGATTAAGTAGCAACAATGTAAGTGGCTTACAGGTAATGCAGTTAGCTCCGCTGAGAATACCGATATCTTTAATGACTAACCATCATACAACACACGGTGTTCATCTTTGATTCGCCACCCATTGGTATCCCGATTTTACAATCATTATCGGCACTGCAACAGATCACAAGTTAAAGTTCTCAGTACATAGCTAGTTACGAATAACGTTCCACGAATTCAGAAATATAGAAGAGTGCATGCAGACAACACTTCAATGAAATAGGACATTTGCACTGTGCACGTAGAAATTATTAAAATTACATTAAATTATTAATCATACGTGTGTGGCCAGGTATCAATATAATTATTATTCAAGACGTAAATTACGTATATCTTATCAACTATCCCCAAATGCGGCAAGCGTACAAGTAGATCAGTTAATATTACTGAAGTGTCCCAACGTTGCCGTTACATAGCTCAGTAGCGATTTACGGTAACGTACCGTGCGCAAAATCACTGCACTTGGCATTACTTTTCAGTTATTGCCAGATGCACACATATAACTGATTCCTAAATTATCGATCATGTGAAACCCAAACCGCTCTTGACGTCCTGAAAGCCCTTGGACCTCAGCAGTCAGGTAGATCCAGTATTCCATGAGTAGAACTGTGAACTCCAATCACAGAATTCTGACACAATCCGTAATGATGAAACACAGTTCCAGTATTCACCCTTGCTAAAGTAGCAGCTGCCAGTTAACATTTTTCTCACCATAAGGTAATATGCTCGTTAATAACAGAGCTGTTGTCCACTTTAATTCCATTGACTCCTTGCTCCCCTCTGACTGTTTTTTTGTCTGTTCGTCACATTCGTCAGTTTTCTGTCTATAGATCATAACAGTTCGTTATAATACTCATATGTGTACTTTTTGGTCTCAACTTTCTTATCCTTTTAATCTTTGAGTACAAGATAATACAAGGTTTATTTCTTCACAGATTCTCTGTGTATTTTAATATCCTTATGCTTATTCGCATAGGTATATAATCGTATAAAATCTCATAATGGGATCAGGGAGAGTATCCGGCTCACTGCCACTAACACTGCCAAATCCCGTAATAAGCAGCCGCCCCATGAAAATAAGGGCTTGGGGCAGAAAGAAGAGGAGCGGAAGGAGGAAGAAGTTGATATATCTTTGGAAAAACAGTCTTTGAACACTTGTAAACTGTAGCTGTTTTTGTGGGTTATTTGTTTAGTCATACGTTTTCTGAAGATGGCCTAGAAAGGCGAAAGCGTGCTCGCAACTAACTATAAAATAAATATTATTGTGGAACATCAGTACTATTATTTCAGTTCTTAATATATCTCTGTTCCTTCATCTTGGTTTGGAAGACGTGGCATGTTATCGACAATGAGTCGTCCTAATATGAAGAAGTAATCTGAGGTGTGACCCAGAAAAGTACATTGAGGCTCTTGCTGTCCTAGTTGTGTATTAATGATCTTGTAGACAATATCAATTGCAATCTCAGACATTTGGCAGATGATGCAGCTGTGTAAAGTAACTGCTGTCTGAAGCTTGGTTCACGAATGTTCTTTCAGCTTTTGATAGGATATCAAGGTGGTCCAAAGATTGTGAACTTTCTTTAAATTTTCGGAAATGTGAGATGTTGAATTTCTCAAAACGAAAGAAATGTAAAATACTGTGACTGCACTATCGATTAAAAACATTTGTAACCGCTCAACTCATACAAAACGTGGATGAAGAAAGTTGTAGGAAAATGTAGGTTTAGCCGAAGATGAAGCAGTTGGCAGACTACTAGGGAAACGCAATCAGTCTAGAAACGAAGCTGCTTACAAAATATTCGTACGATCTATCCTAGAATATTGCTAAATTATGTGGGAGCCGCCTCAAATACTATTAAAAGAGGACACAAGAAGTATACGAAGTAGGACAGTACGAATTGGCGTAGGATACTTTGATCCATGCGAAAGATTCATGTAGATCTTGGGAAAGATGAACTCGCATAATTGTGAGGACCACCCCGTGGAAGTGTACTTTCAAGAACCATCTTTAATCTCGGATTTGAGAATATGCTACCATATCTCCTTGTCGGTCTCGTATGCACCATGACGACAAGGACTAATCACAGCACACACAGAGGCGTTTAAGCGATTACTGTTTCCTGGAAAAAAGCTGTAATAACAGTACATTGGGAAGGATCATCTGCTAAGCATTTCAGCGTAAAACGCAAAGTATGCATATGGAGATAGGTAACATACTTTCACGAGATTCTTCGTAAGATTCAGTTTATGTAGCAACAGAACTTATTACATTAGAATAAGCGTGATGTTTTTTCCGCTGACACGTTCCACCTGTCCATCCAGCACTGTTTTGTTGCCAGCTCGTTCTGGCAACAAAGACCATCTCTGGCTACTACAGGACTTTACGGCAAGTATTCTTAAGATTCGGATTCAGAGATGAAAGGAGATGTTACCACACGACCGAGGTGAGTAATAACTTTTGTGGCTTCAGTATTCCATTGTACGACTAAATCTCTGCAATACGCTCTTAAGATCATACATTGCTCTTACAGATAAATTATACTCTGTTTACGCATGTACTGGGTGTTGTTTGATGTCCTTAGGTTAGTTAGGTTTAAGTAGTTCTACGTTCTTGGGGACTGATAACCATAGATAAGTCCCATAGTGCTCAGAGCCATTTTTTGTTTTGTTTACTCATGTATTTTTGATGCTCATTTTCTAACCTAAAATATGGATTCCTCCTGGTCCCTTGAGAAGCATATTACCGGAGCATTATTGTACATTAAATTATCCCTTTTTAAACTTTAAATAGAATTTCAAGTTTTATTATTTGTCTACTGTGTGTCGATTTTGTTAATTATCTGCAAGTGTAATGCTTGGTTTAATCCGCTTACGAATGTTTTATTTTAATACTTTTGGCACGAGCAATTTCAGTGCTGCAGCATTTTCAAATACCTATCTCCGAGAAGTCTTAAAGTAAAGCAGTTGGAAACAGATTAAACGAAACGTTATTCACATTCAGTTGTATAATGCCAGACGGAAACAAATAAACTTCCGTACGATTATCAACAGTTGTTCACCCCCCCACCCCCCCACCCCCCCCACCTGTTGTTTTGATTGACCAGCTTATCTTTTTAAATGCACCACTGAACCGTTGTGCGTTTGGTTACTTTCGGTAAGTAGTGCTGGCGACTTACGCGGTTGCAGAAACTGACTATACACAGCTGAAGCTCCGCCGGAAACAAAATGCAGTGAGCTAATAGCGAACACGGAAGAAAACTCAGCGTAATCTTTACATCTGGACTGTCCTTACGATACATAGACTATAGCACCAGAGCTCTACACTGAATGTCAAAATACTGAGCACACTCACAAGAAGCCGTTCGACTTGGATTTGGAAGTGCGATGGCAGTTACCTGTAACTAGTGCCGTTAAAGTGGCACTATTTGTTATGCCTGCATCTCACTTTTCACTAATACGCGCCATGTAGTGTTGAACCACACCGTTCTCTCTGTACATGCGATTCGCCCCGAGAATCACCAGTCAGAAATGTAAACATTACATCGAAGCAAAAGATGTGACGACCCCAACTGATCATGTGGCACCAGTCGAATTCTTACTGGGTATCCTTTCGTATAGCATGACTCTTTAGATTACCGTAATCTTTCACATCTCTCCTTCATTTTATTTACTGCGCCATTTCTCGATTATATCAGATTTTTTGTGAATAAAGCCTTCTAGATCTCTTACGACGTTTTTGCTACTTCCATCATCAGATCAGTACTAATGGGCGTCTGCAGTTATTTATCCAAGAAGCGACAAGATTCTTAAACTGCCATTTCATATAGAGTTAGCTGATTCAGTGCGTCCAAACAATGTGTTATGCTCCAAGAAGTAAATACAAGAATATTTCAACAAATGGTTCAAATGGCTCTGAGCACTATGGACTTAACTTCTGAGTTCATCAGTCCCCTACAACTTAGAACTACTTAAACTTAACTAACCTAAGTACATCACACACATCCATGCCCGAGGCAGCATTCGAACCTGCCACCGCAGCAGTCACGCGGTTTCAGACTGCGGCGCCTAGAACCGCTCGGCCTCTCCGGCCGGCGAATATTTCAACACTACAATCAGAGTAACAGCCTTTATGTCATTAATATGAATATGGATGATACATTATTAATTCAACGATATGAAATTACATCCTTATGTGACTAAATTCAGAGTGTCTAACAAGTTACGAAATGAAATTAGCACGGTATAAAATTTCTTAGTGTTGAAACTGAAAATTAAGAATATAAAATAGAAAAAATATGTACTTGAGTAACCTGTTGAATATGAACAAAAATGACCAAAAATTACACAATAATACTTCTCAAACCGGAGAAACAAGGAATAAACTTACATAACGCTTATTCAACGCTATTTTAGCTGAAAAACTTTTCATATGATAATGTTATGAGATATATTGCACTAATTTCAAGCTTTCTATTTTCTCATTGATTAGCATAACTAGTCTTCCTGTAAAAGAGTTTAGAAATGTACCCAAAGTGTGACCCAGAGCCAATATTAAACTAGATGGAGAGCAAACTTCCAAAATCATCTTTGCCTTTTACCATTCTAGGACTGAATCAAGATATTCACCATCTCTTAAACTTCTCACGTTACTTTGCAGCAGTGTTAGCTCAGAAGGATAGCAGAGGTAACAGTGTGATTACATGTGGCAGCTTGTTGCACCTCATATATAGCTTGAGAAGCTCACAATGTCGTGACACACATTATGGCAGTCAACATCAGGAGGTTGTCAGTAACTGATGTGACTGATCTGCCAATCCGCGGCCAGCCCGAAGACACAACCTCTGCTGCACGCACGAGTAGCGCCATCACCGAGCCGACATAAGAAGACTCTGCACCGACACCAGCCCAGACTGATCCACTTGGACAGCGGAGTTGACTCGATGCATAAGAAACCTAATAATTAGCCTGACTTCTTAATATTATTATCTGTGACGAACCTGCTTGTGCCATGGCACTGTTGGAATACAGTTGGAGTTGCTGAAGTAAGTAAGCCATCGTGATATGAACATTGTGTCCTCATTTTTCTTCTCTCTGACGAAGCGTCCACATGTTCCTTGGAATCCACCCCTGGACCGAACCAAGACAAAATTCCCGAAGACGACATCTTTCCGACATTGAGATTCCACCAATTTAGGGCTCCGTACATGTCGGCAAAAGGGAATTCTTATAGGATCATCTGGTGGTCCATCCGTCTGTCAGCCTGTCTGTTCGACTGTCAGAAACGATTTTTTTATTAACGGGTAGACGAAACAATTTGAAGTTCATGTCACATACTAAGGTCTGTGGTCACTTCGCAGGGTAAAAACTTGAAGCTTTTAAGCCTATGCAGTCAAAAGTCACGACCATTACGGCTTATATTTTTATACTCGCAGAAACATATACATATTATCCTTGCCTTTGTAGTAAACGTTAGCTTCTAAGTCAATGCAGTCAAAAGATCCGGACATTTATGTCACATATTTTGATTTTCACAAATTCACTTATTAAAGCCTATAGGGTTCTTTCTGTTGATCTAGAATCATGAACTTCGGCAAGAAACACCGTTTCAAAGTTACAGTTAAGGACAATTCAGTAAACAGTCAATTTTTAGTTATATGACACGAAAAAATATTTTTTGTTATTTGCTGTCCGACTTCAAGGATAAAATTGAAACATTCTCGAAAGTTTTTTCATGCAGCAGACCCTGGTATCTGGCGAGCGTGAGGTGTTGGTAGCTGGATTACTGTAACAGACGAGCCAGGCTCGCTCAGTGAAACCTGTAAGCGCATCAGTAATCCACGGCTCTTGTAAGGGAGACCGACGAGTTTCAGTAGCGTTGTCGTAAAGTGTCTAGAAGCGGCACATTGGGATAACAGGAGCGCTGCTGACTTACATACCAGGTGATCAAAAAGTCAGTATAAATTTGAAAACTGAATAAATCACGAAATAATGTAGATAGAGAGGTACAAATTGACACACATGCTTGAAATGACGTGGGGTTTTATTAGAACCAAAAAAATACAAAAGTTCAAAAAATGTCCGACAGATGGCGCTTCATCTGATTCGAACAGCAATAAGTAGCATAACAAAGTAAGAAAAAGCAAAGATAATGTTCTTTACAGGAAATTCTCAGTATGTCCACCATCATTCCTCAACAATAGCTGTAGTCGAGGAATAATGTTGTGAACAGCACTGTACAGCATGTCCGGAGCTATGGTGAGGCACTGACGTCGGATGTTGTCTTTCAGCATCCCTAGAGATGTCGGTCGATCACGATGCACTTGCGATTTCAGGTAACCCCAAAGCCAATAATCGCACGGACTGAGGTCCGGGGACCTGGGAGGGCAAGCATGACGAAAGTGGCCGCTGAGCACACGATCATCACCAAACGACGCCCGCAAGAGATCTTTCACGCGTCTAGCAATACTTTGTTTTGGTTCTAATAAAACCCCATGTCGTTCCAAGCACGTGTGTCAATTCTTACCTCTCTATCTACATTACTCCGTGGTTTATTAAGTTTTCAAATTTATACTGACTTTTTGATCACCCGGTAAATATTTATCATTTTGGTAACAGATTCATTTGCAGCCAAGCAGCTCTACCAGGACGTAGAGACTGCACCAGAGAAGGAGACCACATTGACTAGTCAGCAGCAGCCATAGGTCAAAGTCTCCATCATCGTACCTAGCTGCTGCACTAAGTCCACTCCCAGACAGTGCCACTGTCCAATGGGTAATCCCAAGCTCACTCCAGCAGCAAGCCAGGCTCCTGCCTAGGGAGTAGTGGGTCGTATACGATGCATGGCAGCCGTCTTTCACCATCCTTGTGTGGGCATTGCCGTGACACATGCCTATAGCCACTGAGACACAGTCACTCACTGCAGTGTTGCCTACCATGGGAACTCCCCCTGCCATATTTGAACGCCGCTCTTGCAGGGTACTTGTGGCATAACTCACTCAACAGGACCGCGGGCCGTAACCTGAGCACTGTTATCAGCAAAGCTGGGTACGGATGTTGTAGCCATCTGACTGAACACCGGCTGTTATCTCGTGAAGTGCGGGGCCAACGTCGTTATCCTGCACCGATACCTACAGCTATATCTCCATACGAGGGCTATTATGAAAGTAAGGAACGATAGGTCGCGAAATGGAAACAAGAGCGAGAATTTATTTGCAACGGTTAGCTAAACCTTCCAGCTACTTTTCTGCACAGTCGCCGCTCAGACTTAAACATCTGTCGTAGCGTTGTACCAATTTTTCATTCTCTCGTAACTGAAGACAGCCGCGAGTGGTTTTCGACATTTTTCTGCTCTGTACTGCAGCTCGTTGTCCGTGTCGAAGTATTGTCTTCATAGCCAGCGGTTCATTTGAGCAGAGATAAACCTCAGGGGTAGCCAATTATGGACTGTATAGTGGGTTATGAAACACTTCCCATAGAAAACGTTGCAGGAGCATCTTCATTGACCCTGCAGAGTGCGGTTGAGAATTGTCGTGTAGAGCGAACCACATGACAGTTATGTTATGTGTAATGCATAGCTTCAGGCGAAATGTTTCGCCAGGCCCTCATACTTGGAAGGAGACGCCAATTTCATGCCATTTTATGTTCTTACTGTGAGCTCAGATCTGAAAAGAGCTACATGGTGCGATCAACGGGCGTACTAGACACAGTGCCCAACGCATCTGTGCAAAACGTCATCAGATTTTCACTGTATTTTCCATTTCGCGACCGATCGTTCCTTATTTTCCGAATAACCCTCGTAAATACTCCGCAAGCCACCCCAAGGTGCCTGGTGAAGGACACCCTGTGCCACTACGAGTAATTTCCTTTCCTGTTCCACTCGCGGATAGAGCAAGAGAAATACGACTGTCTATGTGTTTCCATATGAGCCCTAATTTCCTAATTTCTCGTATCATATCTTCTTGGTCCCTATGCGCAGTATATGTTGGCTACTGCAGTCAGCCACAGATCCCTGTTCCCTAAATTTTCTCAATAGCTTTTCTCGAAAAGAACGTCGCCTTCCCTCCAGGGATTCCCATCTGAGTTCCTGAAGCATTTCCGTAACACTTACCCGTTATTCGAACCTACAGGTAACAAATCTAGCAGGCCGCGTCTGAACTGTTGCACACTCGAAAAGTTCTCAAGAATAGGCCGCACCTGCATCCTGTATGCGGTATCCTCTACAGGTGAATCACTCTTTCCTAAAATTCTCCCAATTAACTGAAGTCAACCATTCTTCTTCCCTTCCATAGTTCTCACATGCACCTTCCTTGTCATACCGCTTTGCAACGTAGTGTCAAGATATTTAAACGGCTTGACTGTGTCAAGCTGCACACTAGCAATACTGTATGCGAACATTACAGATTTGTTCTACCTACTCCGAGCTTCAGTTTGGAACCGCGCTGCTGCAACGGTTGCAAGTTCGAATCTTGCCTCGGGTATAGATGTTTGTGATGTCCTTGTGTTACTTAGGTTTAAGTAGTTCTAATTCTAGGGGACTGATGACCTCAGATGGTAAGTCTCATAGTACTCGGAGCCATTTGTTGTTCCTACTCATCCCCAACAACTTACATTTTTTCCACATTCATCACACCAACTGGAAATTTTGTCCAATGCATCTTGTACCTTGATACTGTCACTCAACTTCGACACCTTACCGCACACCATGGCATCATCGGCAAACAACTGCTGGTTCCTGCCCACCCTGTGCTCCAAATCATTTACGTATACAGAGAATAACAGCGGTCGTATCACACTTCCTTGGGTTACTCCCAATGATACGCTTGTCTCTGATGAACACTCGCCGTCGAGGACAGCATACTGGATTCTATTGTTTAAGAAGTCTTCGAGCCACTCACATATCCGTAAACTTATTTCATTTGCTCGTACCTTCATTAATAGCCTGCAATGGGGCACAATGGCAAATACTTTCCGGAAATCTAAAGCTACGGATTCTGCCTGTTGCCCTTCATCCATGGTTCTCGCTATATCATGTGAGAAAAGCCAAACAGAGTTTCATACGAGTGATGCTTTCTAAAACCCTACTGATTCGTAAACATAAGCTTACCAGTCTCAAGGAAGTTTATCACATTCTAACTGAGATATATGAATATGTTCGAGGATACTGCTGCAAACAGAAGTTAGGGATATTAATTAGTTGTTTTATGGGTCCGTTATTTTCCCTTCTAGTGTCTTGAAGTCACCGGCGCTTTTTTCCCGGTCGCTTGTGGCTGTGCTGGGCGAGAGATTCACGATAAATGCAAGTCACGTTAGGGGCCAATGCCGTAGAGCACTCTAAGTAAAATTGAACTGTGATTTCATCCGACTCAGGTGATTTATTTGCTTTTAAATCTCTTAGTTGTTTCTCTACGCCAGGGAAGCTTATTACTATGTCGCTCATACGGGAGTCGATCCGATGGTCAAATGACGGTGTGTTTGTAGGATTATTCTGTGTGAACGATTTCTAGAACGTGAAGCTTAAAACTGTGGCTTTCGTTTTGCTGTCTTCAACTGCCATATCAGACTGGTCAACAAGGGACTGAATGGAAGGAAGCCTTAGACCAGCTTAGCGGTTTTACGAAAGATCAGAATATGCTTCGAGCATGCATCTTTTCACAGGCACATTTTTCTCTACCAACGTTCGCTTCTCGTCATTTGTGCGTTCCCTCTTGGACCGAGAATGCAACAGCTTTTGCTTCCTCAGCATCCTCCGAATTTCGTTATTAAACCATTGTGTGTCTTTTCTATACTTTAGACCTATGTACTTACTAGTAACATAACTCTCCAGACCACGACTTACAATCTGCTTAAACTTTTCCCACACTACCTTTACATATATCTTAATGGAACTAAGTGATGCATACTCCCTAAGTGAGATGCTGGTAAATGCTTATCTGCTCTGTCCAGATGAAACACTCTCGCAGTCTTCTTGACTGTTTCACAGTAGCTATAATGAGATTCTAATTGCTAATCCACGTTTCTATACCGACGTTGTCGACAAGGTCCAGTGTATCTGTAGCTATAAGCACATATGAGTAAAATGAAATGTTAATTGTGACAGCCGAGTCTTTCTGGCCACCACCAGCCTGTAATTCCCCGTCAACGCTCCGCCATCTGCAACAGGCACCATTCCAACCCTGGGTTCACCTACATCGTATGGAAATAGTAAGCCATCGCAAGCCTTTATCCACAGAAAAAATCGTTAATTACTGTCGTGATTCCGTTGCGAAGCACAGGGAGGGGATGAATTTGTCCGCACTGGAGGTGGATGATGGGCTGCTGTTTTGTGCATATTGTGCTGTACAAGGAACAGAGAGAGGAGAGGCAAACGAGAGGAAAAACTTGTGTGATATAATCTTGGTTAGGGCGCTGAAATTACCATCTCACTCGGTGTTTCTGTAGATTTGCAGACAACTGTTATAAATGCATGAGAATTCTGTGATTAATAAAGAGAGTGACAGATTTCAGAAGAGGTCAAGTGAAACTCTCCCCCCTGTCCCCTTGTTGACGTCTGCTTATGTCAATACATACAACTTTTTAAATAACGTTCAGTGACATTCACAATAAAATTTACACGTAAGCTGGTCGCAACTGCCTTTATTAATTTCATCTGAATGTCGGTTGTTCTAATCCATTCCACTGGTTTATTTGCTTGCCGCTGATTAGTTTGTCGGAATACACGATCATCTCCTGCTGGCACAGTAGAGTTCACTCCCAAGAGCCTGTTCGTGACAGTTCTAACAATGCCATGGTTTCTCGTAATATGATGATGTAGTCTCCTCACAAAATCCGTTAGAGAGGAAACATCTACGACCTGCTGTAGCTGTGCTCGGCAGAAGTGTCTAGCTAGTGGTCCACAGCCTACAGGACACGACTCTGGACTCAGTGTGTTAGCTGGACATGTAAGTCAGCTGCACTCCCCCGCACTACGGTTGCACACTGCTGGACTGGTCGCAGCACTGACATGTACAGAGCAGCGCAATGGAGTGGCTGTAATGTTGGTAATGGGCCCAGAAGAGGGCAGACACCGTTGAGAACGCTCAGTGCCTGCTCCTGCAGTTTCTGCATGTGAAGGCGGCAAGCTGTCCGAACGTCCGACGTAAAGCCGTCCTCTCACGCGACGGAGAAATGTAAGTGGAGGAAGAGCGGATGGAGTCACAGCATGGATTTCCATATTCATCTACTTCCAGAAGCGTGAAAAGAGGAATCTGAGATTCTTGCCTCGTGGAGAGGAACATGTCCAGTGAGGTGTGACATCGATTATACGTCACAAGCAGAATATAGGAGACGTCTTTTTGTTTGAAGTTAAACTCCGTATTTAGTGGGCTTTTTATTGTACAGAACGTGGTACGAATATAAGCTGTTTCAAAACATCAGCACGTCAAGGATCTCTTGAAAGCCTTAATTTAAGGTATGATTTTTTTTATAATAAAATGATAAGAAACTACATACCTGTAGTAACATGCTTTTAGTGCTATAAATAATGTGCTCTGAAAGTATACCGTTTCAGTGCTACAGTGAAATGATCTATCAAATTTCTGTCATTTTGAGTACAAATTGTCACATTTAAATATCAAATAATCAAATTGTATTTGAAACCGTTACAAAGTGTAGGCTGAGGCACCGCAGCCAATTTGAAGCTGCAGCGTCTTAAACTTGAAAAAGAAAGCATTTGCGTTTAACTAATTCCAGTTTTTTTTTTCTCATTTTGTTTTCTAAAAGGTTCTAGATCTTTGTTATTAATTTTATAGAAATATTATCTGGAATAGTAGACATTACTTATTATAAATAATTTGCTGCCCTTCGCGTTCCACGAACCGATGACTGGAATGTCTCCTCGCTGAACAGGAATCTTAACCTGGCTGCAAAGGAATGCTGATTTTGAAACCTATGTGAAATACGTTCATTCAGTATGATGCCACTCAACAGAACATCGAAAATATGGATATTATGAATGCGTGAACTGACGTAGCCACCATACTATATTCAGTTCAAAGGCGAAAATGAGGTGGCTATTCATCTGAGTTAATGAATAACTTCTACTACACTACTGTCCGTTACAATTGCTACACCACAGATGACCTGCTACAGACGCGAAATTTAACCGACAGGAAAAAGATGCTGTGATATGCAAATTATTAGCTTTTCAGAGCATTCACACAATGTTGGCGGCGGTAGCGACACCTACAACGAGCTGACATGAGGAAAGTTTCCAACCTATTTCTCATACACAAACAGCAGCTGTTCAACGTTGTCTGGCGCAACGTTGTTGTGATGCCTCGATAAGAGGGGAGAGATGCGTACCATCACGTTTCCGACTTTGATAAAGGTCGGATTGTAGCCTATCGCGATTGCGGTTTACCGTATCGCGACATTGCTGCTCGCGTTGGTCGAGATCCAATGACTGTTAGCAGAATATGGAATCGATGGTTTCAGGAGGGTAATACGGAACGCAGTGCGGCATCCCAACTGCTTCGTATCACTAGCAGTCGGGATGACAGGCATCTTATCCGCATGGCTGTAACGGATCGTTTAGCCACGTCTAGATCTCTGAGTCAACAGATGGGGACGTTTGTAAGACATCAACCATCTCCACGAACAGCTCGACGACGTTTGCAGCAGCATGGACTATCAGCTCGGAGACCATGCATGCGGTTACCCTTGACTCTGCAACACAGACAGGAGCGCCTGCGATGGTGTACTCAACGACGGACCTGGGTGCATGAATGACAAAACGTTATTTTTTTCGGATGAATCCAGGTTCTGTTTACAGCATCATGATGGTCGCATCCGTGTTTGGCGACTTCGTGGTGAATGCACATTGGAAGCGTGTATTCGTCATCGCGATACTGGCATCACCCGGCATGATGGTATGGGGTGCCATTTGTTACACGTCGCGGTCACCTCTTACTCGCATTAACATCACTCTGAACAGTGGACGTTACATTTCAGATGTCTTAGGACCCGTGGCTCTACCCTCCATTCGATCCCTGCGAAACGCTACATTTCAGCAGGATAATGCACGACCGCATGTTGGAGGTCCTGTACGGCCCTTTCTGGATACAGAAAATGTTCGACTGCTGCCCTGGCCAGCACATTGTCCAGATCTCTCACCAATTGAAAACGTCTGGTCAATGGTGGCTGAGCAACTGGCTCGTCACAAACGGCAGTCACTATGATGAACTGTGGTATCGTGTTGAAGCTGCATGGGCAGCTGTACTTGTTCACGCCATCCAAGCTCTGTTTGACTGAATGTCCTGGCGTATCAAGGCCGTTATTACGGCAAGAGGTGGTTGCTCTGGGTACTGATTTGTCAGGATCTATGCATCCAAATTGCGTTAAAATGTAATCACATGTCAGTTCTAGTACATTTGTCCAATGAATACCAGTTTATCATCTGCATTCCTCCTTGGTGTATTAATTTTAATGGTCAGTAGTGTATTATGTATCTCAGACTCTTTGTGCAGCATTATGTAACGTTTTTCTACCAGCAATTCGGTGTTCATATCGTCGACGAATACAGAAACTTCTTTGCGATTTTCTACACTCCTCTTCGACAATCGCTAGCAACCATCTTTGTGTGATATGCGTGCAAGACGGAGCCATGAACTGCCTCTGGAGAGCGGTTCGTTCGCATGTCACGATGAGGAGTACGTTTTGTCAGATGTAGCAGATCTTTCCAGAAAAAGCAGCGAACCACGACGGAAGTTGTCTGACGTGCTCCGCGATAAGAAGCACGTCCCGTGAGAGAAGGAGCTAACGCTACGATAACGCTTGGTTCCGTAAACATCGACATACTTTACAATCGCCGTTATGTTCCACCGGCTGAGGATAATGGCTCGGCTTTTGTCTGTGATGAAAGCCGGACGTCAATAGCTCGCTCAGGTAGGAACGCGAGCAATTGTGTCCTGGGGGCGTCGATCAGTTTACAGGGCGTTCACGCTCTAGTCGAAGAGCGGGGCGTTTGTGGGTCACGGGCGAGCTGCGTATGGTCTTGGACTCGCACGTCAGATACGGAAATATTGTACAGGATAGACACACTGCTTCTCATCTGATTCTGAGGTCTGCAGCACTCTAGCACTGACAGAGGAGATACCATATTGGGAGCGCACGCTGCAGTTTCTTCTGTAGAGGTATATCCGAAAGAGACAATGATCGTAAGGTGGATGACCGCCATTATTAAAAAAAAAAGTCCGAAGAGGATGTCGTCGTGCCATAAACAGTCTAAATGCGGGGTACTCTATGCACATGGTACTGAATAATTCTCGGTCATCCATTCCGTACGTCACCTCCTCCACCAGCTGCAGAGGTTGATGGGCCGTGGAGTGTCCTCGTGTCAACCTGAACTACTTATCGTAGATGGTGTATCTGCCTTGCACTTGCCGCACTACTCTATAAATGTGCCGCCTCTAAGTTTTGAGATCGCAGACAGTGAGCTGTCGCTACATCAATACCGGCGTGTGCACAGCCTCTGTCGCGTCATGTTCCCATGCCTCCTTATACACTCCTGGAAATGGAAAAAAGAACACATTGACACCGGTGTGTCAGACCCACCATACTTGCTCCGGACACTGCGAGAGGGCTGTACAAGCGATGATCACACGCACGGCACAGCGGAAACACCAGGACCCGCAGTGTTGGCCGTCGAATGGCGCTAGCTGCGCAGCATTTGTGTACCGCCGCCGTCAGTGTCAGCCAGTTTGCCGTGGCATACGGAACTCCATCGCAGTCTTTAACACTGGTAGCATGCCGCGACAGCGTGGACGTGAACCGTATGTGCAGTTGACGGACTTTGAGCGAGGGCGTATAGTGGGCATGTGGGAGGCCGGGTCGACGTACCGCCGAATTGCTCAACACGTGGGGCGTGAGGTCTCCACAGAACATCGATGTTGTCGCCAGTGGTCGGCGGAAGGTGCACGTGCCCGTCGACCTGGGACCGGACCGCAGCGACGCACGGATGCACGCCAAGACCGTAGGATCCTACGCAGTGCTGTAGGGGACCGCACCACCACTTCCCAGCAAATTAGGGACACTGAAGCTCCTGGGGTATTGGCGAGGACCATTCGCAACCGTCTCCATGAAGCTGGGCTACGGTCCCGCACACCGTTAGGCCGTCTTCCGCTCACGCCACAACATCGTGCAACCCGCCTCCAGTGGTGTCGCGACAGGCGTGAATGGAGGGACGAATGGAGACGTGTCGTCTTGAGCGATGAGAGTCGTATCTGCCTTGGTGCCAATGATGGTCGTATGCGTGTTTGGCGCCGTGCAGGTGAGCGCCACAATCAGGACTGCATACGACCGAGGCACACAGGGCCAACACCCGGCATCATGGTGTGGGGAGCGATCTCCTACACTGGCCGTACACCTCTGGTGATGGTCGAGGGGACACTGAATAGTGCACGGTACATCCAAACCGTCATCGAACCCATCGTTCTACCATTCGTAGACCGGCAAGGGAACTTGCTGTTCCAACAGGACAATGCACGTCCGCATGTATCCCGTGCCACCCAACGTGCTCTAGAAGGTGTAAGTCAACTACCCTGGCCAGCAAGATCTCCGGATCTGTCCCCCATTGAGCATGTTTGGGACTGGATGAAGCGTCGTCTCACGCGGTCTGCACGTCCAGCACGAACGCTGGTCCAACTGAGGCGTCAGGTGGAAGTGGCATGGCAAGCCGTTCCACAGGACTACATCCAGCATCTCTACGATCGTCTCCATGGGAGAATAGCAGCCTGCATTGCTGCGAAAGGTGGATATACACTGTACTAGTGCCGACATTGTGCATGCTCTGTTGCCTGTGTCTATGTGCCTGTGGTTCTGTCAGTGTGATCATGTGATGTATCTGACCCCAGGAATGTGTCAATAAAGTTTCCCCTTCCTGGGACAATGAATTCACGGTGTTCTTATTTCAATTTTTAAGGAGTGTAGTTCCAAGTACGAAAGCATCATATACAATCTGATAACAAGGCAGTCGCTTCTCAATTAGTGCTTTGTTGTATGATGTGTATAGCTGGTTTACTGGCGTTAAAATTTATGTTAAGGACGTATACGTCAATACTTCTCATCAGGTGAAATATAATTCGTAACCACTTGTAGAAAGTAATTGCTTCTGCGGACTGTTTCAATCTGCAGATCACATCTCGTTATTTTCAAATAAACGATTTTAAACCAGTTTCCCATCTTCAAATCTGTCAGACAAAAATTAAGTTACAATCGGTTCAAGACTTATGTTTACAAGCTTCACAACGTTTGACGAAATTAGCTGCAAGTTCTGTACATACATCTTTTTTACATTATGTAGAAACTTTTTAATATTGAACTGTAAGATGATGTCATAACTAAACGTATACTGCCCTGCAGTCTTTACATATTTTTTTTTTTTAAGAAGCATAACTGGTGCAACGACTACAGCGCTGAAAAGTGCCCTCTAGGTGTAGAATATGGACTGAAGTAATTCATACGTAAAAAATGTCGCTAAGTATTGCATTTAAAACGCTGATGAGACCTTTAGTATCATTAGACATTCTAATAGAATTTTAAAACACCTTTTTTTTAAAATAACGGGAAGCGATCTGCAGACTGAAATTGGAATTTTGTATAAATAAAGGTCACGAAAAGTACCTAATTTTTGAATGTGTCAATTTTTGATAAACGCTTTTAATTCTAAAACATCGGGCTACCTCGAAACACCATACTGTCGACGTTGACAGGGAGAGGAAAGTAACGAACTTACCGCCAGTCATGACAGTGAGTTCTAATGTGTCGATGAGTATGGCATCGTTAGATATGACACAGAAGCTCTGCTTGTGGAATGTTCTATCCTTTTCAGAGCAGCCGCTGTGGCGTTTGCTTAAGCTAGACAGGCAAATCACGGAGAACTAAAGAGGTCTGTCTTAGAAAATAGTCCAGAATTCTATACGATCTCACTCGAAGACGCTTTGATAGCAATTAAAGATGTCACGTTGCAACCAGCGACTCATCAAGAAACGTAAGAGATACAAACATTAGAAAGAAATTTGTATCATAGTGAATGTGAAATATTTTATGCCTTAACTCCAGGTTTGGTTATGTCGTCACAATCCTGTCGCTTCGGTAGAATCAAAAGATAAAGACATGCATGTCACATACTTTGATAGTCGCAGAAGCATTCACTGAAGCCCATAGGGTTCTTTCCGTTGATCTAGAATCACTAAATTAGCCAGTAAGCAAGATTTCACAGCAGAAGCAAATAAAAATTCCAAAATATGTTAATATGTGACTGTATCACACGAAAAAATATTTTTTGGCATTTTTATCCGACGTCAAGCTTGAAATCGAAATATCCTCGAAAGTCTTGGAACATCCGGGATCGATATCTTAGCAGTATTAATGTCGATGAAAGATAAAAGTCGTCAAGATTATCGTTCCCTGTGACGGATGTACTGTCTACGTATATAATTTGTATGGAACACTCATAGCCCGAGCACTACTCACACCTGGCCAGTTTTGAAGAGTACTCATACTTCTATGAATTACACTTTGAAATGGTTGCTTGAATGTCACCAATGATTTGAGTCATAGAACGATGGAGATAAAAACATATTATTTATTTATTATTATTTTTATTATTTTTTTCATTAACAGTACAAAGTAACCAACCGCCTTGAAATGTAAGGTGGGTCGAATGCTTCTGCATCTAATAGCCAAGACTTCTCACTGTTACAGTCTTATTGGTATACACTTGTCAACGTTTTTTTAATGATTTAAAGAACATCATATATAAAGATTTCTCTGAGGTTACAGTGAATTGAATACTTAACAATTGTTAAAATGGTTCGATATAATTTGTTACTACATAGTTGATGAGAATATAATTTATACAATGAAAATGTCGAAGACAAATAAAAAACAGGAAAATGTAACACAATGAGCGTGGGTTAGAATAATTGGTAGTATATACTGAGAAGTGATATGCTGTATTCGGATGAATAATACAGTCTAAGTAGCATGTTGGTTAGTAATGGCCTATTTCTATCTATTTCAGATTCTTAGGTCTCTGTACAACCTCGAGCTATTCTCATCTGCCGGGCTGAGTGGCCGTACGGTTCTAGGCGCTACAGTCTGGAACCACGAGACCGCTACGGTCGCAGGTTCGAATCCTGCCTCGGTCATCGATGTGTGTGGTGTCCTTAGGTTAGTTAGGTTTAACTAGTTCTAAGTTCTAAGGGACTAAAGACCTTAGAAGTTGAGTCCCATAGTATTCAGAGCCATTTATTCTCATCTGAAATGATTTATGCTAATGTATGTTTACACACAGTATTAGATCTACAACGCTCAGCTGCCTTCAACGACGGAAAGGAAGAGAATTGAAGAGTTAGAGATTTGATGCTACAAAAGGATGCTGAAAATAAAGTGAACGGATAACAAAGACAAGAGCGGTTTCATCGCCGGAAAGCAATTTCTAAAGCACACAAACCAGCCCAGTAATCTCGCACTTTTTGTTCGTCTTAATTTTTAGACGTCTATATTCTCTTTCGCCTCCTTCTCTTACTGCATATACTGATCATCCAGAACGTTATGACCATCTACCTAATATCCGGTATCTGCACACAAAAGTTTCCTCATTCCCGTAAATTCCGGGAAGGGTGGCGATGAGCTCCGACTCCACATTTCATAACATCCCAGTAAGTTGGATCGGGTTAAGATCTGGCAAGTTGAGGTGCTAGAACATCAACTGGAATTCGCCACTTTGTTCCTCGAACCACTCCATCACATTCCCGGCCTTGTGACTGGTAGATTATCTTGTTTAAAAGTGCCGCTGCCGTCGGAATCATGACTGTCATGAAGGAATGTACGTGGTTTGCAAACAGTGTACGCTAATCCTTGTCTGTCTTGGTGCCTTGCACGAGCTCCACAGGACCCGTGGATGCCCAGCTGGATGTTCCCCAGAGCATAATGGAGCCGATGCCAGCTTGCCTCCGACCCACAGTAAAGATGTCAAGGAAATGTCCCCCTGGAAGGCGACGGATTCGCGCCTTCCCAACTCGGCACGGTGAAGAAGGGAACGGGATTCATTAGACAGTCAAAAGCTCTGCCACTGCGCCACACGTCTAGTGGCCATAGTCATGTGCCCATAGTCATGTGCCCATTTCAGTCGTAGCTGCCGATGTCATGGTGTTAACGATTCGCCACACTTCGCCACCTATCCTGTTTTACCAATCTGCCCAGCCTATGACGTCCGACTCCACGACATCTGGAAGTGGTTTTACATTGGTTTCGTCATGTATTAAAGATATTCACCAAAGCATTCTTCGAACACACGATAAGTCGTGTTTTATAAATGTTCGTGCCACGCCTCTGGATCATCACTGTGTGTCCTCGGTCAAACTCAGATAAATCGCGCGCCTTGCCCCTTCTACACACGCACAACACGCTCACTGGTACTACATGCAGCGAGCTTGTGTCCGACTAGCAGTCATTCTTCGCCAGGAGAGGCTGACATCGCCTGGATGGGTTTATATCGATTGTACATCGATGGTCATAATGTTCCTGCTGATCGATTTATTTTGTGTATTCTCCTTTAATAAATTAAATCAAGTTCAAATGGCTCTGAACACTATGGGACTTAACAGCTGTGGTCATCAATCCCCTAGAACTTAGAACTACTTAAACCTAACTAACCTAAGGGCATCATGCACATCCATGCCCGAGGCAGGATTATAACCTGCGACTGTAGCAGTCGCACGGTTCCTGACTGCGCGCCTAGAACCGCAAGACCACTGCGGCTGGCTTAAATTAAATACCTCTAGCTGGTGTAGGCACGCTTAATCAAATGCAGAGGTATGTACACGGACAAAACGGCGCTGCAGTCAGCATCGCCTATATAGGACAAGAAGTATCTGATGCAGTTGTTAGATCGTTTACTGCTACTACAATAACAGGGTATCAAGGTTTAAGTGAATCTGAACGTGGAGTTATGGTCGGCACACGGGCGATGGGATTTTCCCTTACGACCATTTCACGACTGTATCGGGAATATAAGGGATCTGGCGAAACATCAAATTTCCGTCATCGCTGTGGCCAGTAGAAGATCCTACAGGAAAGGGACCAACGATGACTGAAGAGAATCGTTCAACATGACAGAAATGCATCCTCTCCACAGATCGATGCAGATTTCAATGGTGGGCTATCAACAAGTGTCAGCGAATGAACCATTCAATGAAACATCATCGATATGGGCTTTTGCAGCCGTAGGCCCACTCGTGCACCGTTGATGACTGTACGGCACAAAGCTTTATGCCTTCCTGGGCCCGCCATCACTAACACTGGACAGTTCATGATTGGAAATATGTTGCCTAGTCTCATTTCTAACTGTATCAAGCAGATGGACGCGTACGGGTTGAGAGACACCCTCATGTATCCATGGACCCTGCACATCAGCAGGAACCATTCAAGCTGGTGGAGACTCTATAATGTTGTAGAGGGTGTGCAGCTGGAGAGATCTGGGATCCCTGATACATGTAGATACAACTCAGACAGGTGACACATATGTAAGTATCCTGTCTGATCATCTGCTGCCATTGGTGTCCATTGTGCATTCCGACAGACTTGGGCAATTCCAGTAGGACAATGCTGTTGTAACCTGTTGTGACCGCGACCGAAACGCTCGCGGGGCAGCTGAGAAAGTGCAACGGGACCAAACAGAGAGTGGCCTGCGAGCAATTGAACGAAAGGAAAGGACGGACACAAAACAACAATGGACGATGGAGAGACACCTTATGACGGCAGCACGAAAGAAGAAACGGAGTGACAGAAACCACCAAACTAATCCAAGACGTCCACTAGTAATGAAAACAAAGAATGGTAAACATGCTGTCTGTTGTGGAGGCGATGTGTACAAGAGTTACTCAATGATTACACTCACTGGCTGAGCTTTTTTCTTTCTTTATTGTGATTTCATTCCCCTGCCCCATATGAGAAGGGGAGGACTGTCAGTGGCACAGTCCGCCACTCTTCAGCCGAGTGACACTACAACTAAAAGAAGAATAAAATGATTCATACATAAGGAGATAAAAAAAGGGGAACATAAAACAGAGTAATGGGAGAAAATGGAGGTAAAATATACAGTAACATGTAGACACACATGGGGGACAGTTAAAAAAAGTCACCAGAAAGTTAAAAAACACAGTTGTCGATTCTTAAAACACAGAGAAGACACTGAATGCACAGACACAGGTTAAAAGTCGGCCACAGTAGTAAAAACACTCCAGAACAACACACTTAAAACCCACTTGGAGCACACAAGATGAACAACAAAACTGCCAGGTGGGACCTGCCACGGGAAAAGGTCATAGAGTATGGAAAAGGAGGGGAGAGCATGGGGCACGCGGGGAAGCGGCGGGATGAAGAGAGGAGGGGCATCAGTGGGTTCACGAAGAGGCAGGAGAGATATGGGGCGGGAGAGGAAGAGGGAAGGCATGGCAGAAGGGAGCGCAGAGACACTGGAAGGAAGCACAAGAGATGGAGGGGGAGTAGGAGGGGGAAGCCGCTCAGGAGGCGGGAGGGGGATGGCTGAGCGAGAGGCAGGCACTTAAATACTGTATCGGGGGCGCCGCTATTGGCCACTGCAACCACGAGTTCCACTGTGGCGCCCTCACACTAAATGCGGGCAAGGAGGCGAGCGCTGCCTCAGCTTATGGCTCGATGGTGCAGAGACCTCTAGGGATCTTCGACGTCCATGGCGTCTGGCGGGGATTCAAATTCCGCGATGTGCGGTACCAAATTCTACACCCCACACATCCAGAATTGCTACAGAGTGGCTCCGGGAACACTCTTCTGAGTCAAACACTTCCGCTGGCCCCAGACATGAACATTATTGAGGATATCTGATATCCCGTGCAATGTGCTGTTCAGAAGAGATCTCCACCCCATTGTACTCTCATGGATTTATGGACAGCCCTCCGGGATTCATGGTGTCAGTTCCCTCCAGAACTACCACAAACATTAGTGAGTCTATGTCACATCGTGTTGCTGCACTTCTGCATGCTTCCGGGGCCTCTACGCGATAGTAGGCGGTTGTACCAGTATTTTCACCTATGCCATCCTCTGCTTCCTTCACTACTTCATCTCACAAAGCTATCCATTCGTCTTCCAAAGTATTCCTTTCCCCTGTCTAATGTAGCCTGCGAAACTCTCAACAATCTCTGGTCTTTCAAGGAAGACCGGTGCCTTCTCCTTAATATCCTACAGTTTCACAGTTCCTTCAGTTTCAATCTGCAGTTTGTAACGAATAAGTTGTAGTCAGAGTCCTCATCTCCTGGTTCTGAGATCTCTGTCCAGTCATTATATAACTAATTTGAAACTTTCCGGTGTCTCTTCTTTCACGGTTCTTAAGGCAAGTCTTAAGGACGATTAAAATATACTCTGTCCAAAATTGTACCAGGCAGCCTTCTCTGTTACTCCTCCTCCGTATTCTATGTCCCTCGGGTGCTCTTCGCTCTATTCCTTTCGCTGCTATCGAATTCAGGTAGCCCATTACAATTAAATTTTCTTCTCCCTTAACTATCCGAAAAAATTATCAAGTCACACATTCTTTCAGTCTCTTCATCATCTGTGTAGCTATGCTGTCACATAAACTTGTGCACTACTATGCTTGACATCAGCTTTATGTCTATCGTGGCTACAATATTGCAATCACTGTGGTGCTCATAGTACCTTACCTGCATTCCAGTTTTCATATTCTTTATTAAACCTACTCCTGCATTACCCCTAGTTGATTTTATATTTCTAATCCTGACCAGAATCGTATTACTCCTTCCATCCAACATCACTAACTCCCATTATATCTAACCTGTAGCAGGCACATGGGGGGAGGAGTTTATTAGTCATTGGGAGCTCCAACGTTAGGCGGGTGATGGAGCCCCTTAGTGAAATAGTGGAAAGGTCGGGGAAGAAGGCCAGTGTTCACTCTGTCTGCTTGCTGGGGGGTCTTATCCGAGAAGTGGAGGAGGCCCTGCCGGCGGCGATAGAGAGCACTTGGTGCACCCGACTGCAAATTGTTGCTCATATCGGCACCAGTGACTCCTGCCGTCTGGGTTCAGCGGTCATCCTCAGTTCGTACAGGCGATTGGCGGAATTGGTGAAGGTGGCAAGCCACGCTCACGGGGTGGAATCAGAGCTAACTATTTGTAATATCGTTCCCAGAACCGATCGAGGTCCTCTGGTTTGGAGCCAACTGGAAGGCTTAAACCTGAGGCTCAGACGATTCTGCGGAGATCTGGGGTGCAAATTTCTCGACCTCCGCTATCGGGTGGAGAAATGTAGGGTCTCCCTAAATAGGTCAGTCGTGCACTACACGCCGGAAGCGGCTACAAGGGTAGCGGAGTACGTGTGGAGCGCACATGTGGGTCTTTTAGGTTAGAGAATTCCCTCCCAAGGCCCGACAAGGCGCCTCCTGAGACGCAGCAAGGTAGGAGTATGCAAAATGCAACAGGGAATAACAATATTAATGTGCTAATAGTAAACTGCAGGATCGCCTATAGAAAGGCCCCAGAACTGCTCTTATTAATAAACGGTCACAACGCCCATATAGTACTAGGGACGGAATGTTGGCTGAAACCAGACGTAAACAGTAATGAAATCCTAAACTCATATTGGAATGTATACCGCAGAGACAGGCTGGACAGTGGAGGGGGAGGCGTGTTTATAGCGATAAGAAGTGCAATAGTATCGAAGGAAATTGACGGAGACCCGAAATGTGAAATAATTTGGGTAAAGGTCGCTGTTAAAGCAGGCTCAGACATGGTAATTGGATGTCTCTATAGGGCCCCTGGCTCAGCAGCTGTCGTGGCTGAGCACTTGAAGGATAATTTGGAAAATATTTCCCCACCATGTTATAGTTCTGGGTGGAGTTTTTAATTTGCCGGATATAGACTGGGAGACTCAAATGTTCATAACGGGTGGCAGGGACAAAGAATACAGTGTTATTTTTTAAAGTGCTTTTTCTGAAAACTACCTTGAGCAGTTAAACAGAGAACCGACTCGTGGCGGTAACATATTAGACCTTCTGGTGAGAAACAGACCCGAACTATTTGAAACAGTTAACGCAGAACAGGGACTCAGCGATCATAAAGCGGTTACTGCATCGATGATTTCTGCCGTAAATATAAATATTAAGAAAGGTAGGAAGATTTTTCTGCTTAGCAAAAGTGACAAAAAGCAGATTACAGAGTAACTGTCGGCTCAACACGAAAGTTTTGTCTCAAGTACAGATAGTGTTGAGGATCAGTGGACAAAGGTCAAAACCATGGTACAATATGGGTTAGATGAGTATGTGCCAAGCAAGATCGTAAGAGATGGAAAAGAGCCACCGTGGCGCAACAACCGAGTTAGAAAACTGCTGCGGAAGCAAAGGGAACTTCACAGCAAACATAAACATAGCCAAAGCCTTGCAGACAAACAAAAATTACGCGAAGCGAAATGTAGTGTGAGGAGGGCTATGCGAGAGGCGTTCAATGAATTCGAAAGTAAAGTTCTATGTACTGACTTGGTGGAAAATCATAAGAAATTTAGGTCTTATGTCAACGCGGTAGGTGGATCAAAACAAAATGTCCAGACACTCTGTGACCAAAATGGTACTGAAACAAAGGATGACAAACTAAAGGCCGAAATACTAAATGTCTTTTACCAAAGCTGTTTCACAGAGGAAGACTGCACTGTAGTTCCTTCTCTAGATTGTCGCACAGATGACAAAATGGTAGATACCGAAATAGACGACAGAGGGATAGAGAAACAATTAAAAAAACTCAAAAGAGGAAAGGCTGCTGGACCTGATGGGATACCAGTTCGATTTTACACAGAGTACGCGAAGGAACTTGCCCCCCCTTCTTGCAGCGGTGTACCGTAGGTCTCTAGAAGAGCGTAGCGTTCCAAAGGATTGGAGAAGGGCACAGGTCATCCCCGTTTTCAAGAAGGGACGTCATACAGATGTGCAGAACTGTAGACCCATATCTCTAACGTCGATCAGTTGTAGAATTTTGGAACACGTGTTATGTTCTAGTATAATGACTTTTCTGGAGACTAGAAATCTACTCTGTAGGAATCAGCATGGGTTTCGAAAAAGACGGTCGTGTGAAACCCAGCTCGCGCTATTCGTCCACGAGACTCAGAGAGCCATAGGCACGGGTTCACAGGTAGATGTCGTGTTGCTTGACTTCCGCAAGGCGTTCGATACAGTTCCCCACAGTCGTTTAATGAACAAAGTAAGAGCATATGGACTATCAGACCAGTTGTGTGATTTGATTGAAGAGTTCTCTAGATAACAGAACGCAGCATGACGTTCTCAATGGAGAGAAGTCTTCCGAAGTAAGAGTGATTTCATGTGTGCCGCAGGGGAGTGTCATACGACCGCTGCTATTCACAATATACATAAATGACCTTATGCATTACATCGGAAGTTCACTGAAACGTGTTGCAGGTGATGCTGTGGTATATCGAGAGGTTGTAACAATGGAAAATTGTACTGAAATGCAGGAGGATCTCCGGCGAATTGACGCATGGTGCAGGGAATGGCAATTGAATCTCAATGTAGTGTGCTGTGAATACATAGAAAGATAGATCCCTTATCATTTAGCTACAGAATAGCAGGTCAGTAACTCGACGCAGTTAATTCCATAAATTATCTGGGAGTAGGCATTAGGAGTGATTTAAAATGGAATGATAATATAAAATTAATCGTCACTAAAGCAGATGCCAGACTGAGATTCATTGGAATAATCTCTCCCACTGCTTGTATACTGCTCAGCAGTGTTGGATCGGTACCAGATAGGGTTGATAGAAGAGATAGAGAAGATGCAACGGAGAGCAGAGCGCTTCGTTACAGGGTCATTTAATAATGGCGAAAGCGTTACGGAGATGATAGATAAACTCCAGTGGAAGACTCTGCAGGAGAGACGCTCAGTAGCTCGGTACGGGCTTTTGTTAAAGTTTCGAGAACATACCTTCACCGAAGAGTCAAGCAGTATGTTGCCCCTTCCTACGTATATCTCGCGAAGAGATCATGATAAAATCAAAGAGATTAGAGCCCACACAGAAGGATACCGACAATCCTTCTTTCCACTAACAATACGAGACTGGGAGAACCGATAGAGGTACTCAGGGTACCCTCCGCCACACACCGTCAGGTGACTTGCGGAGAAAGGATGTGGATGTAGATGTAGATGTAGATTCAGTTTTGTTTTTAGATTTTCTAACCTACTTACCGGATTTAGGGATCTAACATTCCAAGTAAAATAACTGTTTTGTTTCTACTGATGATGACATTCTCCTGAGATGTCCCAACCCAGAATGAGACGAAGGAGGACACATCAATATACACCCATACGGTGGAGCTGAATAGACTCGGAATAAACCACGGCTGTCGTTGGTCCTTGCTTTCAGCAATCATGTGAAACAAGGAAAAAATGTAGTCTTTACGCTACTTCTATATGTCTTGGGTTACATTTTACACTTCTGTGAATCATGACATGGCCATTAGTCTTAACGTTATTGTTGCTAGTTGTTTCCTGAGCTCCTCATTTGGTCTTTCTTTTACTAATGTGACTTACTCCAGATGTTATTGATTTCACTAGTAATTCAGTTTACAATGTAAAAAGAAAAAGCAGCAATTACAATCTTATGTTCTTATGTACAGCACGAACACTAGACCAAACTGACTGCAGCTAGCAACAATGTGCTACTGCCGTGTCTCTGGAGTGACGTCACAACATGCAGTCCTGACATATGTAGTGGAATATTCTACGCCCCCCCCCCCCCCACCAGCTTCATTCTCCCTCTGCAGAGCACCGTTCTTACCTTGTTTTATCTGGTGTATCTATTACGGCCATAAGATTAGAGCCCAAATTTTCTTGCATTAATTCGTGATAAAATAAATACTCGCCACTCATACGGATTCTTAGATTCATTGTTCATCATTTATCACATAGTAATTCTCTGCATCCATATTATTTTTCAAATATTATTCTTGAAGCTGAAACAAAAGTTAAGTGTTTCACGTAATAAAACGAAAACAATAGCATTTCGAGAAAAATAGCGTCTGAACAAAGTTGTTTTAGATAATTCAGTTTCAGAACAAGTTTCGAAAAACTGTTATTTAAGCTGTCCTATAAGTTATGATTTTGACTCTGATACTGAAAATGAAACACACAAATTCCAAGTTATCTATGGTGCCATTAGCATAAAATTGGGCCATAATGTAAAAAAAAGAGACCGTCAATAAATTCTATGAAATGACGGCAATTACTGTGTTATCTTTCGAAGCGAAAACAGGTTACAAGAAAAAAATGCAACTGCTGGGAGGAGGTTCCTTAACAGGATGACGAAAGATGTACAAGGAAATACACGATTACAAATGAAGGTATTAGAACAGAATTAAATATTTTCAACACGAATAATAAATTCAAAAACGAAAAACGGATACAGCACCTCAGGAGAATGTCATTTCACAGAATTCTGTAGAAGATCCTGCAGTATAAGCCGAATGGGAAAAGAGATATTAGAAGACCTCAGGAAAGATGGGAATGACTGTTTTTCTGAGTTCATGAGAGGCGATAGACAAATACTCGAATGGAAGATGATGGTGATGATAATGAAGCTGAGAAACTTGATTAGTAGTGGAATATTTTTGTGATTTGCACTTGTGTTAAGTGGACTCTACATTTTTTACATTAGGTGTCATACAAAATCTTCCCCAAGTTATTTAGTGTCAGAGCATGTGCCATTAATCCGTCTCTTGTTCCGATAAGAACTTTTGCCTCTTTTTTTGTCTCTTCGTTTCTTACATCGTCTGAAGATATAATTAACAACTTCTGCACTAACCTATTGAAATGTTAGTAATGTTTTCTTTCCTTCACTGTGAGCGTCGGGAGCTGAACAGAATTTAAACTTACAGGAGGAGGAGGTACGTGCGAGTAGTGATCCGGGAAGAAGCCGTGATCAAGTTTGCGAGTCGCTATCGGAACTGCAACTGCACGACAATGTACGCGACGCATCTGATTAAGTAATCCAACTCTGCCAGTGATTTTAAGTTTTAATCGGTGCGCAGCGGAAGAAGAATCGGGGAAGAAGTTAGCAGACGGTGGAGAAGTGGGTCGACGGCTACCTGCGCGCGCAGCTGCTGTACTCGCACTAGTGGCCAACTGGCGCCCCGGCGGCACCGTTAGCGCAGCCGCCGCCGCCGCCCACGCCGGATATTGCAGCCGGCCGCCTCTCGCTGCCAACTCGTAAAAAACAAACTTTGCCCGTGCCGTTACGGAGCTGCCCGGCGCGCCTGCGGTGCCGGCAGCCCACACTACAGGCCTGTTAACGGGGTCGTCGCCACCCCTGGCGGACCTCTTCCAGAGCCCGCGAACGCTATACCCAGTTGCTTCACTTATGCAGCACTTCTTTATTCTTTGCGCTATAGCCGCGACTTCGAGACAGAACTTTATACTGTAATTATTCTCCTGTTTCTCAGACTTATGCATCGCGTTTTGGATTCGTACATCGTTTATGCACAGCATTGCTCCGAACTGTCTCCACGGGATTCAGAAGATGCCAGCTCGAAAAATACGACGTACGGAAAATAAACGAATATCAATGGATAGAGCATATCTCCAAGTTTTGAATTCAGTTACAGATTCAGAAAACTTTAAGAGTTGAAGTCGAGGCTGCTTCTGCCCAGATGGGGACGACCACAACTCTCCAGTTTGGAAATCAGTTTATTGGTTTGCTTTTCAAGAGACCTGGAGCTGATGACTTTCATAAATACTCTGTCAAACCTTCCCCATCATAGTGGGCTCTGCAACTGTAACTCGGCACACATTACAAACCGAAGCTTCATTAGGCGCTCTATCCGCTGATATGTGTTATTTCCCTGTAAGTCATACACTTTTCCGTTGTCGTCTTCTGAATCCAAGAGGGTTTACCTTTTTTTTATTGGTATTTTCAAACCTGTACAAACAGGCAGGCTGTCAGCAGCATGTTACGCCGCTCTTCAGCCATAGAATAGATCAATAAACAACAGAAAGAATACACATAGGTGACATAACAGTGGCTGATAAAACAGTTGAGACATAAAGACAATCACGGAGTCGTTCACGCTCGACGATAAACCACACTACAAACTGCTGACACGACGCACAAACACTGAAGATGGTGATGGCACAGGTGAACGATGGAGTGCGACGGTGGACACTGAACACTAAAACGACGGCACACATGAGATACTGATGGCGATGATCTCTGGTGCGCGAATGCCCACTTAGCGTGTGCGAGTCTGGGGACCTGCCAAGAGGCGAAGAAGGGGGAGGTGGGGGGAGGGGAGAACAAAGATGCCAATGGCTGAGGAGATGGGAGGAGGAGTAGAGGGACAGGGGAGGGGTAGCCCAGAGGAGGAGAGGGGAGAAATGGAGGCGGGACTGAAGGGAGAGAAGGGAGGGAGGGTGCCCAAAGGAGCAAACACAGGAAGAGGGAGGGAGGATCAAAGTTGGTAGGAAGGGTAGATGGAGGAGAGGACGGCATCATCAGGGAGGGGGAGCTGGCGGAAGCCACCTTGGGAGAGGATAAGGAGGGTGGAGAGATGGAGACTGGATGGGACTTTGGAATACAGGCGTGGCAGCGGGCAGGGGTGGTAGACGATGGGCGAGACAAGTGGGTGAGGAGGATCGAGTTTGCAGGAGGTGTACAGGATCTGTATCCTTTCAAGGGAAAGGAGGATCATACATGATCCGTGTGGGGGAGGGGCGACGGATGCGATAGGTGAGGCGGAGAGCATGGCGTTCAAGGATTTGAAGGGATTTATATAAGGTAGCGGGCAGGCGGAGATCCAGGCCACATGGGCGTAACAAAGGATAGGGCGGATGAGGGATTTATAAGTGTGGAGTATGGTGGAGGGTTCCAGACCCCACGTACAGCTGGAAAGGAGCATGAGGGGACGGCGTCGGGAGTGTGCCTTGGCTTGGAGATGGGGGGGGGGGGGGGTTCCAGGAGAGGCAACGGTCGAGGGTGACGCGAAGGTACTTAAAGGGTGGGGGTGAGGGCGATAGGAAGGCCATAGATGGTGAGATAGAAATCAGGGAGGCGGAAGGAAGGGGTGGTTTTGCCTACAATGATCGCCTGAGTTTTGGAGGGATTGACCTTGAGCAACCACTGGTTGCACCAAGCAGTGAACCGGTCAAGATGGGATTGGAGAAGGTGTTGGAGGCGCTGCAGGGTGGGGGCAAGGGCAAGGAGGGCGGTGTCACCGGCAAACTGGAGAGGTGGACGGGGGGTGACGGCGGCGGCATGTCTGCCGTATATAAAAGGTTCAGAAGGGGGGAGAGGACGGAGCCTTGGGGCACACCGGCGGAGGGAAAAAAGGTGTAGGAATCCGTTTTATGGATGGTGACATAGGAAGGACGGTGGGAGAGAAAGGAGCCGATCAGACGGACGTAGTTAATGGGAAGGACGAAGGTTTGGAGCTTGAAGAGGAGACCGGAATGCCATACGCGGGCATAAGCACGTTCGAGGTCCAGGGAGAGGAAAATTGCGGAGCGACGGGAATTAAGCTGTTCGGAAAGGAGATGAGTGAGGTGAAGGAGAAGGTCGTCGGAAGAGAAGGATGGCCGAAAGCCACACTGGGTAACGGGAAGGAGGCGGTGCTGGCGGAGATGCTGCTGAATGCTGTGGTTCAAATGGTTCAAATGGCTCTGAGCACTATGGGAGATAACATCTACGATCATCAGTCCCCTATAACTTAGAACTACTTAAACCTAACTAACCTAAGGACGGCACACAACACCCAGTCATCACGAGGCAGAGAAAATCCCTGACCCCGCCGGGAATCGAACCAGGGCGTGGGAAGCGAGAACGCTACCGCACGACCACGAGCTGCGGACGGATGCGGCGGGTGAGGATGGATTCCAGGACCTTGCTGAAGACCGAGGTAAGGCTGACGGGACGGTATGAGGAGACGGCGGATGGCGGTTTACAAGGTTTAAAGAACATCAGGATACGGGAGGTTTTCTATATGTCGGGGTAGTAACCGGTGGACAGGACCACATTGTAGAGCCTGGCCAGGGTGGAGAGGAAAGAGACAGGAGCTTCACGAAGGTGACAGTAGGTGACACGATCGTGACCAGGAGTGGTGTTGCGTTTTGTGAGGATATTTCTGATTACCCATGTTTATACTCGCACGAAGAATGCTGGCCACGAAAAAGCTTCCAATAATGTAAGGACGGAAAAGTTCTAAGATGTTGTCAATTAGAGGGTATGTGAGGATTCCTTGGTCTTACAAAAGGAATAGACGCTCTCTGCCGCGATATATAGGGTGAGTGCAAAATATTACTCTCATTACAAAAATGTATAACAGAATAACCGTTTGACATAATAAGTTACATTTGAAGCCGTTACATAGATTGGTGTTACTAGTTGTTGTGACCAATAGATGGCGCTAGTGCTCCACAACACTAACGCGGTCTGTTAGGTCACGTTAGTTGCTGGCGAAATGGCGTCAAAGCAGGAGAAAGCGCAATGTGTGCTTTGGTTTCACGAAACGAAATCGCCCTGTGTTGAGCGTAAATTTCGGGCTTCTTATAGACGCAGCCCTCCAACAGTTAAATCGATAGAGCGATGGTATGCAAAGTTTAACGAAACAGGCAGCGTGAAGATCGTCCTCGAAGTGGCAGGCCTCGTGTGAGTGATACAACTGTTGATCATGTTCGGCAATCGTTCCAACGGAGTCCGTCTAAATCAACTCGTCAAGCATCACGTGAACTTCAAATACCGCAAGCAAGTGTTGTGAAGATTGATCATGAAAGGTTTATGTTGCATTCGTACAAAGTGCAAATCGTGCAGGCCTTGCAACCGAATGATTTGCTGACACGTGCTGAATTTGCAACTGAGATTCTCAACAGGATTGATGGCGCTAAGGATTACTTAAATCGCCTATGCTTCACGGATGAATCCACCTTTCATGTCAGTGGAATGGTAAATAGGCACAATGTCCGTATATGGGGTTCAGAGTCTCCACATGTTACACAGCGAAAAAGTGAATGTTTGGTGAGGCCTCATCCAAAACAAGGTTTTTGGGCCGTTTCTCTTCGCGGAAAAATTCATTACCGCTAACATTTACTTAGACATTTTGCAAGCAGTTCATTGCCCCACAGATAGAAGAGTATCAACCACGGATAATTTTCCTGCAAGATGGAGCACGCCCTCCCCGCGCCCCTCACCCCCCACTGGGCCTTGATAGTGCGTGATTCCCTTGATGAAAGATTTCCGGATCGGTGGATTGGAAGGAACGGTCCAATACCCTGGCCACTCCGCTCTCCAGACATTACGGCCCTTCACTTTTTTTCTGGGGCTATATCAAGGACAGAGTCTTCGTGACACCAGTTGCTGACGTCGACGAACTGAAGCCTAGGATACAAGCTGCTGTAGGTACGGTGACAGAACACATGTTACGAAACACCTGATGGGAACTGGAATACCACCTCGACATTTTTCAGGCTAACAAGGGAGCGAACACTGAGGTTTACTAACGTAAGTGGTCTCTAAAAAAACTACACTCCTGGAAATTGAAATAAGAACACCGTGAATTCATTGTCCCAGGAAGGGGAAACTTTATTGACACATTCCTGGGGTCAGATACATCACATGATCACACTGACAGAACCACAGGCACATAGACACAGGCAACAGAGCATCCACAATGTCGGCACTAGTACAGTGTATATCCACCTTTCGCAGCAATGCAGGCTGCTATTCTTCCATGGAGACGATCGTAGAGATGCTGCATGTAGTCCTGTGGAACGGCTTGCCATGCCATTTCCACCTGGCGCCTCAGTTGGACCAGCGTTCGTGCTGGACGTGCAGACCGCGTGAGACGACGCTTCATGCAGTCCCAAACATGCTCAATGGGGGACTAATCCGGAGATCTTGCTGGCCAGGGTAGTTGACTTACACCTTATAGAGCACGTTGGGTGGCACGGGATACATGAGGACGTGCATTGTCCTGTTGGAACAGCAAGTTCCCTTGCCGGTCTAGGAATGGTAGAACGATGGGTTCGATGACGGTTTGGATCTACCGTGCACTATTCAGTGTCCCCTCGACGATCACCAGAGGTGTACGGCCAGTGTAGGAGATAGCTTCCCACACCATGATGCCGGGTGTTGGCCCTGTGTGCCTCGGTCGTATGCAGTCCTGATTCAGGCGCTCACCTGCACGGCGCCAAACACGCATACGACCATCATTGGCACCATGGCAGAAGCGACTCTCATCGCTGAAGACGACACGTCTCCATTCGTCCCTCCATTCACGCCTGTCGCGACACCACTGGAGGCGGGCTGCACGATGTTGGGGCGTGAGCGGAAGACGGCCTAACGGTGTGCGGGACCGTAGCCCAGCTTCATGGAGACGGTTGCGAATGGTCCTCGCCGATACCCCAGGAGCAACAGTGTCCCTAATTCGCTGGGAAATTGCGGTGCGGTCACCTAATGCACTGCGTAGGATCCTACGGTTTTGGCGTGCATCCGTCTGTCGCTGCGGTCCGGTCCCAGGTCGACGGGCACGTGCACCTTCCGCCGACCACTGGCGACAACATCGATGTACTGTGGAGACCTCGCGCCCCACGTGTTGAGCAATTCGGCGGTACGTCCACCCGGCCTCCCGCATGCCCACTATACGCCCTCGCTCAAAGTCCGTCAACTGCACATTCGGTTCACGTCCACACTGTCGCGGCATGCTACCAGTGTTAAAGACTGCGATGGACCTCCGTATGCCACGGCAAACTGGCTGACACACGGCGGCGTTGCACAAATGCTGCGCAGCTAGCGCCATTCGACGGCCAACGCCGCGGTTCCTGGTGTGTCCGCTGTGCTGTGCGTGTGATCATTGCTTGTACAGCTCTCTCGCAGTGACCGGAGCAAGTATGGTGGGTCTGACAAACGGTGTCAAAGTGTTCTTTTTTCCATTTCCAGGAGTGTAGTAACATTAACCTATGTAACGCCATCAAATGTAAATTATTATATCAAACGGTTATTTTGCAAAAAATTGTTACAATCAGGGCAAGACGTTGTGCTCAGCCTGTATTGCTGCATCTGAATAGACAAATTCCGTAAGCAGATTCCTACTTTAAGCTCTATATGGAGGGTTACGCCGCATAACAGTTTGCACTCAGTGGTTCGCTGGTTGTTGGAAGAGAGGCCTGCTTACGTCATGTATTCTCAACACGGTACCATCCCGATTGGAATTTTACTCCGTAGGTCGTGACTCCTAACACTGCTATTTTCAATAGTGAAAGTAGGTGTAGTGACGGGGTCGCTTCTGTCGTCACTACGACAGTATTCACTGTTATGGTTTAAAGAGAAATGGATGCTAGTAGTAAGGTATACTTCTACCATTGATAGTGATAGGACGCATCGCTGGTTGTCGGATCTATTCTGGCAGGGATATCACCTAGATGTCTTCGTTCAACAGAGCCCAAGCACTACCCGTCACGCGCAAGAATGTAACAACTGAAGCGTTGTTCGCGTTTCGCGCGTAGCCGTCGCCCGGCTTTCAGCCTCGCCAAAATTATACTAACAGTTTGCAGATAAGGTGAAATACGTATCTTGAAATTTTCTTTCAATGATGGTGTTGCAACAGTGAGCGACTGTGTGCTTTATTCGCGGAGGAAGAGGATACTTTCACAAGAAATCATTGGTCAAATCAGCATCGTCATTCTGTGTCGGGGCGGGTTGCTCTCTCACTACCGTTTAAACCATCAGTCCACCTACCGGGATAGGTTTCAGGTTGCCGCCCCTTTACTCTACCACAGTAGATACCGGTTTAGCCGACAAAGCAGCGTTGATGAAAATTCGACTAAATACCTACCACGCAAAGACCACATAACACCAGTCCAAGGCCAGTAGCTGAAGGTTAATGAAACTGTCGAGAGTTCCTGATTCTTGCACGACTCGTTTGAAAAAATGCCTAAAATTTCTTTTAAGCTGATTTACTGTCTTTACAACACGGGAAACGACTATCAAGTCCGTATTTAATATCCCGACATCAATTATGCAATATTACTGATTGTGTCTGTCACATGTTTACATCCGAAAGCTGCCAGAAGATATTTAGCGTGACCGGATATTTTGAAAGCCCTAAGCAGACACTAGCCTACGACTACTTCCGAATTAACAGATTCGTTCGTTCAGTAGTATTCTTGTAAAGAAGTCTCCCCAAAATGTTCCGTAATCTGCACGAAACACATCACGCGGAGTTTATGTACGACATGAAATGTTCAGACGCATATATCTCCGTAAATAAACCACTCACAAGACTCAAACTTCCACAAAACACTTAGTACTGTAGCCGCTCTTCGTTACCAACACGAGAACCGATCAAACGCTCAAATTTCTTCATTTTGTCACAAATTTGACCAGCACGATTTAACACAGGTGCTTACCAGAAGACGGCTGCTGAGCGACTCTCTCGACCCACAGATCTGAGCCATAAAACCCTACTCAAACGCGCGGGAAGTGCTGAATTCCTATTGCCTAGTATGTTAAGCAGACAATCAAATCATCTCTAGCACTTCTATATCGCGGTATTTTCTAGTGCCAGCCAATCAGATTACAACCTGTAATTTAGACTATAAATCTAGTAGTTCCGATGTTAAATAAAAGTTAATGAAAACAAAATAAGATTATTTACCACAAAATAAAATACTAATAAATTTTTTACTCAACGTCACTTCCGGCTGCTTTTTACAATACCCAGCTCAATCGAACATACTCATAAATTCTCACACATTTACACAGTTTTAATAAAATATCACATTCTCTCTTGCCGTATGTCCTCCATTCACTCTCTGTCTCTCCAAACCGTTCACACAACCATAACATAATGAAACGATAGTTTTCCAATTTACTTTTAATTACGTCAGAAAGCCGTGGTAATTAAACTAAAGAAATCACAGGCCAATCTGATTACACGAAACTATTCTCTTGGTTGTAGTTTCAATTGATACTACGCATGGATACATTACAGTCTTTAACTCAGTTTCGCTATGCCACCACGGTTATTACGCTTTTTAGGTAAAAAATTATATCTCCGAAAATATTTGAGCCGGCCGATGTGGCCGTGCGGTTGTAGTCGCCACAGTCTGGAACCGAGCGACCGCTACGGTCGCAGGTTCGAATCCTGCCTCGGGCATGGATGTGTGTGATGTTCTTAGGTTAGTTAGGTTTAATTAGTTCTAAGTTCTAGGCGACTGACGATCTCAGAAGTTGAGTCGCATAGTGCTCATAGCCATTTGAACCATTTTCATTGATCTGAAATTTTAACATCATGGTAGTGTTATCCACAGAGTTTGGTATACTAAGTACGACAATAGACGATTAATATTTTACTACTTTTTCAGATTCATAGGGAGTATGTGCAACGTATTGCACGCAGCCTTATTCAGGTACAGTGCTTGCTCGGACCAATAGCCTGCGTCAGTTGTGCCAGCATTAGAACCAAAATCTGCCCTCTTCCGGGCTCCACGGCAACTTACGTTTGCAATGCAAAACTGGGCTGGACATATTAATACTTGAACAAATACAACGGCCACTAGTGAATGTCATCGTGTGAGAGATTAATTTGGAAAAACAATGCAGCAATGGCAAGCTTCAGTGTGTAAGCAGAATAAATTTAATTGTTAAAACGAGGTCAGTTTTATCCGCGCATTGTTAGGAAGTCTGTTACTTACGAAATCAATAAACGAAGAAAGATGGTTTGTACTGATCTTCTTTGAAAGCAACTTTTAATTTGATAACTTCGAAATTCGTAAAATAAAGAGAGACATTTTAGGCAACATTTCGTGATCAAGCGTGTACTTTTTGATACTCGCAAACTAAATTGCTGAAATGAGCAAGAAATACAGGGGAACGGTGCCTATAAACCTCGTATAGTATATATCACTAAATGTGTGAAGTAAGAAAAGACTTACATCTGACGAAACGATAACGTCAACGCCGTGTGAGAGCCTGTGAAAATCTATACGCCACTTTTACGATCTTTGACCACGGCAGTGAGCGCCGCGACGGTTGCGCTTAGTATCACTGTCTTTTCTTGAGACGAATTTGATATAAAATTAAACGTTGCCCGAGGCACTGTTAACTGTATATTTGTTTCAACCACTATAGCTGATTTGACCGAAAACGAATTACCGTATTCGCGCCACCGAGCGAGACGTTGTCGACCAGTTCCCAAGAGTTCCTCACTTGGCAACACATGTTCTGTTTCTGACAGTGTTCGGTCATCTCCCTGGCATTCGTCAAATCAGTTTGTGAAGATCAATTGATGTGACGAATGTCCCAAAATCTTACTGCAAATCGGAGTTAGTGATACTGATGTGTAATTTAGCGAATCACTCCTATTTCCTTTCTTGAGTACTGGTTTGACTTGGGCGACTTTCCAGTCTTGTGGTACAGATGTTTTTACGAGCGAGCGGTTGTATTTGATTGCTAAGCATGGAGCTATTGTATCAGCATATTTTGGAAGAAACTTGAGTAGTATAGAATCTGGACCAGTAAGGTTGCCTTTCTTAAGCTGTTTAAGCTGCTTGGCTACACCGAGGATATAATTGTTTTAAAAAAATATCCTGCATCCCACAATATTAAGCACTCCATCTTCAGGCCATAAGTGGCCCATCGCGACCATTCGACCGCCGTGTCATCCTCAGACGAGGATGCGGATCGGAGGGGCCTGTGGTTAGCACACCACACTCCCGGTCGTTATGATGGTTTTCTGTGACCGGAGCCGCTACTATGCGATCGAGTAGTTCCTCAATTGGCATCACGAGGCTGAGTGCACTCCGAACAATGGCAACAGCACAGGGCGGACCGGATGGTCACCCATCCAAATGCCGGCCACGCATGACAGTGCTTAACTTCGGTGATCTGGCGGGAACCGGTGTATCCACTGCGGCAAGGCCGTTGCCACAATAAACTCTTAATTTGATTCCCTATTCCCTAAATCCACAGCAGCTGCAGAAGGCTTTTCTAGAGACATTCATTCTGCCTATTAGCACAGAGTGATCGGCTTTTGTGCCAGATTTCATCACTTGTAACTCATGAAGGACAGGAGTTCTTTGTATAGGTCTGAGACCATTTTGCACTTATGCTAAAATTGTCTGCCTAAGTCGCACTTTGATTCTTCACTGGATAACGCGTTTCGGCCGACTGCCGTTATCAGATCAGAAATTAATTATCAATGCGTCATATACGTCCAGTAATACCTGACCGTACCGATCGATACTCAGCACTATTATGTACTGTTTGACGTAATACGATGATGTCAATCTGCCGAAACGTGCTATTCACCGGAAAAAAAAGAAAAAAATCGTTCTAGGAATACTAGTAAAACTCTTTATAAGTGTTACCCCATCTCCTGGCAAGTATCATTTACACTTGACGCTAGGTCGTACCAGAACACGTTATTTATTGTTACTTATACCACAACATGCACTTTTTCATGGGAAACTCTCTGCTAGCCTAGCACAGAAATTTTTGCGATTGCTTTCAGCAAGCCGTAGGGGTCGTTCCAATGAAAACCTGCTATCCTTTCTCACCATCACCATCGTTATCATTTTCGCCATTGGACGGAAAGCCTGATAAAGCTCTCCTCTAAAATTCCATGCATTACAGTTCTCTGCCAACAGCCATCTTGATCCTCCATATTGTCTAATGTAATCTACAACGTACTATCGTTTCAATCTTTTCGTACCAGCTCGAATCCAGCAAAAAACTTACTAGTTCTTTTTAGTCCGTCTAGTTACAGGTTTTAGTATCTCTTTTTACCCTCCTAATTATGTTATCCTTTAATATCTGTTTCCTGATCCACTTGCTTGATTTGCTGTCTCTTATAGTAATCACCATATGCATTTCTCTATTGTTCACTGAGCCACCCTCAATTTTCTTATCGTTTCCGCTTTTAAAATACCCAAGTTCCCGTTATTTTGAGACTGGTAACAATGATTGCAAACTTTTAATTCCGGATACATGAGAATATTACTTTAGAATGCCTGGCTTAGTTTATCAGTAGCATTCAAGGCCAATATTGCACTGTTATACCTTTGTTTGATCATCCAGTAATTATCTACATCTACTCTGAATAGAAGAAAAGTTGTCTAAGACGACATTCTTAATGTGAACTATTGTTTTACATTTACCGTAAAACACAGCAAATTTGCGACACTTTTAGCGTTTTTATAACATAACCTGATACAAATATATAATGTGACATTTAATTTCCAAGTATACGGAATTTTATATCATTTATGTTTCAGTTTTAATAACAATAATATTTTAATGTGGAATGAGATGTGCGGAATATGGAATATTAAATGTCATGAAATTACCACCCGGCTCAGTACAACATGGTGACATGACTTTCAAGACGGGGAAAATATAGTTACATTCATTTCTCAGACAGATGAGCTGATTTAGCGATTCTTTTTGTCCAAATTTTCAAGTTTTATAAATATTGTTTTACCCCTACAGAGGAAACGTTTACCACAATACTTGACAATTTGGTGACATTTATTTTTCTAATTTTACTAAAATCCAAATAAATGTAGGCCTAACCTCAGTGAAAAAAATGAAAAAAGTGATCTGCGTTACGGTAAACAAGGTAATTAAACAAAACTCTTACACACTTACTTACGGAGACGTTCAGTGGAACCATGTGAGAATAATACGTCACAGCCCTTACATTTAACACAATATCCTCTAAGCAAGGTAAATGGTTCAAACCGTTAGACACTTACATACTTACAGATTCAATAGTGTGAGAAGCAACAGTCATCACAGACTTGATACAATATTCTGAGCAACAGTAAGGTGATAAAGGGTAACTGTGCGCAGGCGGGTAAGGATACACAGTTATTTCTTTCAGCTGGTGGTAACACAGATTAACAGCTGACTGTCTAGAGTGGCAGTATGCAGTATGTAGAGAATGTGTATGATTGCTTTATTTACGTGGTTATTGTAGCGATACAGGTAAGAACTCATTTTTCACTAATTAGACAGTAATTTTACTATGATGTTAGAGAGGCACTAAAAGCTGTCAGAAGAGATGAAGGTGACTGGTTTTAATACCACGAAGGAAGCCACTTTTGTCGATTAGTTTTTTGCCGTTTGCAAGCTGGTAGTAGTACAATCAGTGTCATAGTAGAATGGTCGGCCAAGTGTACCCACCATATTCAAGATGCGTACACTTAACCTCCACGATTACACTGTATTTGTTAGATTAAGGTTGCACAGTTCCACCGGATCTGTGTGTCCGTTGAGAAATATTGTTTGTATCTTGTGGGAGTACTTATTTGTATTTATGTATTTCCCTGGTACATACAATGGGAAAATACAGAAGAAGAAACGAAACATCATGACTCATCCAAGGCCGTATGATGAAGCGAGAAAATATATTAATGAGGGAGCCACCCAGGGGCTGCTGCGAAGGAAGTTGATTGCAGTTAAGCAAATTTTCGACCTAATCTATGTGGATGGCGTCGTTAAATTTGATTAAATGATATTTCTCGGCAACATAATACCTTGTTTTTCATTCATAATTATTCCTTTACCTCAGCTAATTTCATGGGAACAAACAATAAAGTGTTTAGTGAGAGAACATATTATGAATCTCGAGGCAAGATTTTACGGAATGACACGATAGGCAGGCTTTCGAAAGCACCATAGTACAGCAACTGCATTAATCAAAGTAACTGATGACATTAAACATGCTATGGACAGACGTGAAGCTACTATCCTAACACTGCTTGACTTTAGCAAGGCTTTTGACACAGTTGACTTCGATATATTACTAATTAAAATGAAACAGCTGAATTTCTCAAACAGCGCAATACACTGGTTCGACAGCTACCTCAAAAACAGAAGTCAACAAGTCATTTGTGGGTCGGAAAAGTCATCATGGAAAAGCGTGCGCTCTGGAGTTCCCCAAGGCTCCGTCCTTGGTCCACTACTCTTCTCACTGTATATTAATGATATTTCTTCAGTGATTCACTCCTGCAACTACCATCTATATGCTGACGACATCCAACTGTACATAAGTGCAAGCCCCAAAAACATTGCTGGCGCAGTAGCGAGTATGAACGCAGATCTTTGCTCTGTTTCTCGATGGGCACAGAACCTAGGTCTGAAACTAAACCCCAAGAAATCCCAGGTCACACTTATATCTCATCCAAAGTTAATCAGCCGGTACTTTCGCGAAACGGTCCCTAAAATACTCCTCAATGGTACCCAACTACCATACCAAAAAACAGTAAAAAACCTTGGAATAATCTTGGATGAACACCTAAACTGGGAAGAACAAACAGTCACAGCTTGCCGGAAATCGCTCTCCTCCCTACATGCAATTCAAAAATTTAGAAAAATATTTCCAACCCATGTTAAACAAAAATTAGTCCAAACACTAGTCTTGCCTAATCTTTACTACTGCGATGTAGTTCAACACGGCACGAATAGTGAAAATTCTAGATGCCTCGAGCTAGTGATGAATGCTTGCGTCAGATACGTGTGCAATATTCGGTTGTATGATCATATCAGTCCTTCATACTCCCAGCTAGGTTGGATACGCCCACATAAGGCACGCGATCTCCACACGATGTGCTTACTTCATCGATTTCTTAGCCACTGGTGCCCTCAATACTTATCTTCTCACATTAAACATCTATCATCATTCCACAATCGCAATACCAGATCGGATACGTCTATCATCTTGGCTGTACCTTTACATAACACAAAATCTTTCTCCGTGTCATTCTCCATCTCAGCCATACGACTATGGAACGCACTCCCCTGTGATCTGCGTCTTATCCAGAACTACTCAACATTCAAGAGGGAACTCAAAACTTACATATTAGGGACGGTATAGCCACCATTGTTGTGCCCCTAACATCTCTTTCTTTCTTCTCTCCATCACAGCTTCGAATTTTACCATTCTTTTTCTCTTCCTCAAACCTATCTACCTCTTATATATCTCTTTCACCCCATTCTATCGTCTTATGTCTCTGCTCGATGAGAATAACTCACAAGCTGCAAGAATATAACGAGAAAATTCCCAACTAACTGACATTCACAAAAGAAATGTATGTTTACTTTCATATACTTAGTCACTATTATTATTATTATTATTACTATTATCATTATTATTATCATTATTATCGTTGATTGTTATAATTATTTTTATTGTTATAACTATCATTGTACTACTGTTATAATCTCAAATTTTTTTCGTTTGACATCAATACTGCATAATACGTTAAATGTTCTTAATGTTATTTAGTAACTGTAACTCGTTCAATCTGAGTATGCCTGGTTAGGTGTAAGAGAGGGCCTGAAGGCCCTAATCTTGCCAGGTAAAATAAATGCATAAATAAATAAATAAAATAGGCGCTCGTGGAAGTGGAGTGTGTATTTGATGAGCAGAATGGGTTACAGCAGCACTTTGACAATGAACTGTTGGCTGCATAAAAAAATTGGGTATACCGTTTGTTCAAGATTCTGGTCTGTCTTTACATACTCAGAGCAGTGCAATTTAGGAAGAGCTCTAGGTTCTACAATATACAAGTAGAAAGGTACTTACGGAATTTGAGAGAATGTCTTGAAAAGTACAATTTTGTCTTCCTCATAGGGCTGTGCAACGTGTACGAGACTGGCGTGACTGCATTAATTCTGAACTTTTCCTAATCTGTTTGCAGCACTTCGAAAAACATTTTAAGCTTCTAATGCTGAACCTCTCATAGTGGTTCTTGACAATCATGTCTGTTACTCTATTCTCCGGCTGTAGAATTTTTCAGGCAATATCATATTGCAATGCTGAATTTACAACTTCATGCAGGTCATATGCTACAGCCGTTAGATTGCGTCATATCTGGAACGTTCAAGAAATGGTATGAGGAAGGAAATTAGGTACGGCATTGTATCAATCCAGGAGATCTGTTACTCAGATGGAAGTGTCTGGTCTTCTCTGTGCAGCGTCTGAAAGAGTCGTAACTACTGGGAAAGCTGTAGATTTTTTTCCATGCCACGCGTATTTATCCTTTTAACCCAGATATGCTCACGGGAGAAGATTTCTTACCAGTCGAAAAAACAAATACCAGCGGTGAAAGATCTTGATCAGTCAGTAACTAATAGTCATCCCAATAATAAATATGACGATGAGGATTACCAACAGGAGAAAGAAGCAGGAGCTATTATCATGAACGAGGAAACAGGGCGATCATCAGCTACCAGTGATCAAAGAAATGAAGCCGCCAGGCCCTCCATTTTACCTAGAATACCTATTAGGAGATACAAAACTGGTGTTCCATGGATCGGAACGTTTAACAGCAGAACCCTTAATGGGGTACGTAGGTTAGAAAATTTAACAAGGGAAATGGTTAGATTAAACTTACATATAATGGGAATTCATGAAGTTCGGTGGCAGGAGAAACACGACTTCTGGTCAGGTGAATACAGGGTTAAAATACAAAATCAAATAGGCGTAATGCTGGAGTAGGTTTAACAACGAATAAAAAAAAAAAAAAAGAAGCGCGGGTAAGCAACTACGAACAGCATAGTGAACGCATTATTGTAGCCAAAATAGACACGAAGCCCACGCCTACCACAGTAGTACGAGTTTATATGCAAACTAGCTCCACAGTCGATGAAGAGATTGAAGAAATGTATGATGACATAAAAGAAATAAATCAGATATTAAAGAGAGACGAATTCGATAGTAGAAAAAAAAGGGAAGGAAAAGAAGTAGGTGAATATGGAAAGGAGGAAAGGAATGAAAGAGGAAGCCGCCTGGTAGAATATTGCACAGAGAATAACACAATCGGACCTAACACTTGGTTTAAAAATCATGAAAAAAACAGTATCGGTGGAAGAGGCCTGGATACACTGGATGGTTTCATACAGATTATGTAATGGTAAGACAGGTTTTTAAATTGCAAGACATTTTGAGGGGCAAATGTGGACTCTGACCACAATCTACTACTTATGAACTGTAGATTAAAACTGAAGAAACTGGAAAAAGGTGGAATTTTAAGGAGATGGGACCTAGATAAACTGAAAGAACCAGAGGTTCTAGAGAGTTTCAGAGAGAGAATTAGGGAAGGATTGACAAGGAAGGGGGAAAGAAATCCAGAAGAAAAAGAATCGGTAGCTTTAAGACATGAAATAGTGAAGAAAGCAGATGATCAAGTAGGTAAAAAGACGAGGGCTAGTAGAAATCCTTGGGTAACAGAAGAGATTTTGAATTTAATTGATGAAAGGAGAAAATATAAAAATGCAGTAAATGAAGCAGGCAAAACGGAATACAAACGTCTCAAAAATGACATCGACAGGAAGTGCAAAATGGTTATGCAGGGATGGCTATGCGACAAATGTAAAGATATAGAGATATATATCACTAGGGGTATGACAGATACTGCCCACAGGAAAATTAAAGAGACCTTTGCAGAAAAGAGAACGACTTCCATGAATATCAAGAGCTGACATGGTAAACCAGTTCTAAGCAAATTAGGGTAAGAAGAAAGGTTGAAGGAATATACAGAGGTTCCGAACAGGTATGATGTACTTGACGGCAGTATTATGGAAATGGAAGAGGACATAGTTGAGGATGAAGTGGGAGGTATGATAATGCGTGAAGAATTTGACAGAGCACTGAAAGACCTAAGTCGAAACAAGGCCCCTGGAGTAGACAACGTTCCATTAGAAATATTGATAGCCTTGGGAAAGTCAACCATGACAAAAACTCTTCCATCTGGTGAGTAAGATATCAGACAGCGAAATACCTTCAGACTCCAAGAAGAAAGTAGTAATTCGAATCCCAAAGAAAGCAGGTGTTGACAGGTATGAACGTTACCACACTATAAATGATAGTTGCATAAATTTAACATGAATCCTTTGCAAAGGAATGGAAAAACTAGCAGAAGGCAACTTCCGATATGATAAGTTTGGATTGTGTACAAATGTAGGAACACGAGAGACAATACTGAGCGTACAACGTATCTTAGAAGATAGGTTGAGAAAAGGCAAACCTACGTTTTTAGCATTTGTAGACAGAGAAAGCTTTTGACAATGTTTACTGGAATACTCTTTCTCAAATTCTGAAGGTGTCAGGGGCAAAACACAGGGAGCGAAAGGCTATTTACAATTTTTACAGCAACCAGATGGCAGTTATAAGAGTCGAGGGGTATGAAAGGGAAGCAGTGGTTGGGAATGGAGTGAATCAGGGTTGTAGCCTATCCCCGATGTTATTAAATCTGTATATTGAGCAACCAGAAACGGAAACAAAAGAAAAATTTGGAGTAGGAATTAAAATCCATGGAGGAGAAATAAAAACATTGGAATTGGCCGACGACATTGTAATTCTGTCAGAGACTGCAAAGGACCTGGAAGAGCAGCAAAATGGAATGGACTGTGTCTTAAACATTAACAAAATCAAAATGAGGCTAATGGAATGTAGTTGAATTAAATCAGGTGATGTCAAGGGTATTAGGTTTGGAAATGTGACACTGAAAGCAATAGATGTGTTATGTTATTTGGGAGCAAAATATCTGATGATTGTCGAAGTAGAGAGGATATAAAATGTCGATCGGCATGGAAAGCGCTTCTGAAGAAGAGAAGTTTGCTAACATCGAGTATAGATTTAAACGTCAGGAAGTCCTTTCTGAAAGTTTTGGTATGGAGTGTAGACATGTATGGAAATGAAACATGAACGATAAACAGTTTAGACAAGACGAGAATAGAAGCTTTAGAAATGTGGTGCTACAGAAGAATGCTGAAGATTAGATGGGTAGATCATGTAATTAATGAGGAGGTACTGAAAAGAATTGGAAAGATGAGGAATTTGTGGCACAACTTGACTAGAAGAAGGGATCGTTTAGTTGGAAATGTTCTGAGGCATCAAGAGATCACCAATTTAGTATTATGGGGCAGCTTGGAGGGTACAAATCGTAGAGGGAAACCAAGAGATGAATACCGTAAAAAGATTCAGAGAGATGTAGATTTCAGTAGTTACTTGGAGATGAAGAAGCTTGCATAGGATACAGTAGCATGGAGAGCTGCATCAAACCAGTCTCTAGACTAAAGACAACAACAACAACAACAACTATCTATCACCAACATTCATTCCCTCCCTAAATGTCAAACCGTTAACAAAAGGAAACGCAGTGTACAGATATCAGAGACTATAACGTCTTCTCCTCATAACAAAATCCTTGAGAACAAGCAAAGGTGAAAACAACAAGAAGAGGGAACTGAAGGAAGGTTGCAAACAAAATATGCAAAGCAGCTCACCAAGACCAGTCTTCAAAAATCAAGACGACGAGAAAACCGGGGAAATATACAGAAACCGAGAGACCTGCAAAATCACAACAGCGACAATTTGGAATAGTGACATCAGAAGGGAACGGAAGTTCAAAGAATAACGTTCGCATCAGTTCAGGATGTGACGATTGCTGTGATGATAATGACTGGGTAAGGTGAAGCTAGTGTGACGAGAGACAGCATGAGTTAAGCACACAGTACGAAGGACACAAACAGTTTATTTGTGATTACTGAAAATAACACTTCGTAAAATGTATACGGTGAAGTGAAATTAAAGAAAATAAATGCTTAAGAGATAATTGCACACTTACATGACAACATCAGAACACTTACCGGCACATGTCACCCAGGCGTTGGCATTCCACAATTTGCATGACGTCTTTGCCCTATAACTTATTAGCTGTTACCCCTGCTTCGCTCTTATGTCTATAGTGTTGATATGATGAGAGACGGTAAGTAAGCAAGCTAGTGATTTTGCAATGTGTATATGTGTTTAGTGATGTAGAAACGTATGTATAAAAATGCATGTGGAGCCGGTATGTAGGTACGTAGTGAATGGGTTTCTATTATTTTGCTGGAAGTCAATTCTGAAATCATGCGTTATATTTTATAATTATATTTAAAAATGCGTCGATTCATTATACTCTTGCAGAAGAAGAGTTTCTACAGGCTTTCTGGCTCACTTTGTACTGGATGTGAGCTTTTTCCACGGCAGAAACACGTACCAACCATTTCTCCCATCCATTTTAATGCTTCATGCTGTCTACATTTTTAATCCATCCCATATAACGAATAATTTATGTTTAGCATAGTCAGTTAATAGATGATAGTCAAACGAAGCCTCACTAAAACGCTCCCACGTTCGACATGTAAAGGGACGACTCACTGTTTGTTGAAAATGGCTCAAAGCACTGTGGGACTTAACATCTGAGACCATCAATCCCCTGGAGTTAAAACTACTTAAACCTAACTAACCTAAGGACAGCACACACAACCACGCCCGTAGCAGGATTCATACCTGCGACCGTAGCAGCAGCGCGGTTCTGGACTGAAGCGCGTACAACCGCTCTGTCACAGCGGCCTATAATGACGCCGTCATTGTGAGTCTAAGTGCATCTTGGAAGCTGTAATAGACGCGTGACCCCCAGCGTCTAAAATGCGATCGGCTTATGACTATTCTAATGTCTCTGTAACTCTTAAGGCAGCTTGATGTTCTACATCCAAGTTACGGCGCTTATGACAATGCTCTGTGGCTTGTTGGATTCGAAAACCCTTCGCAGCTTGAGCTCTCTTAGAACTATGAGGTAAATCAGACTTTGCGAGGCTGATAGTAATATACTACTGGCCATTAAAATTGCTACACCAACAAGAAATCCAGATGTTAAACGGGTATTAATTGGACAAATATATTATACTAGAACTGACATGTGATTACATTTTTACGCAATTTGGGTGCATAGATCCTGAGAAATCAGTACCTAGAACAACCACCTCTGGCCGTAATAACGGCCTTGATACGCCTGGGCATTGAGTCAAACAGAGCTTGGATGGCGTGTACAGGTACAGCTGCCCATGCAGTTTCCACACCTTACCACTGTTCATCAAGAGTAGTGATTGGCGTATTGTGACGAGCCAGTTGCTCGGCCACCATTGACTAGACGTTTTCAATTGGTGAGTGATCTGGAGAATGTGCTGGCCAGGGCAGCGGTCGAACATTTTCTGTATCCAGAAATTCCCGTACAGGACCTGCAACATGCGGTCGTGCATTATCCTGCTGAAATGTAGCGTTTCGCAGGGATCGAATGCAGGGAACAGCCACGGGTCGTAACACATCTGAAATGTAACGTCCACTGTTCAAAGTGCCGTCAATGCGCACAAGAGGTGACCGAGACGTGTAACCAATGGCACCCAATACCATCACGCCGGGTGATACGCCAGTATGGCCATGACGAATAAACGCTTCCAATGTGCGTTCACCGCGGTGTCGCAAAACAAATCATGATGCTGTAAACAGAACCTAGATTCATCCGAAGAACTGACGTTTTGCCATTCGTGCATCCAGGTTCTTCGTTGAGCACACCAGCGCAGGCGTTTCTGTCTCTGATGCAGCGTCAAGGGCAAATGATTTGCATATCACAGCATCTTCTTCCTGTCGGTTAAATTTCTCGTCTTTAGAATGTCATCTTCGTGATGCAGCAATTTTAATGACCAGTAGTGTAGTTTTAAATATGGCCCTCCGGTTTACCATCTGATTTTATTGTTGTATTTCCTCCAGAACTCTTCATCTATGCCAGGTATTGTAGGAACTCAATACCATAAACCACGGGCTAAATTACATTGGATTTTCCCAGTCACGAAATAACCTATAGACATGAAGAGTCGCTGACCATCGCGCCAGCGTCGTCTGTGTCCCACTCAGGTACACCATATTTGAAAATGTTATTAGTACTGAAACAGATACAACTTTCTAAAATACCCTATGATCTTGCTCAGGGTTCCCGCCGTCTCCAAGCCAAACACCATCGTAATAGATTCAGCGGTAGGGTCGTGAAAACGTAACAGAATGAGTTACGTTCGTAGTTAATAACACTGATGCTAGTATGAAAGTATGGATTAAATACGTTGTGAATTGAATAAACATTGCATTTATTTTGTTGAATCATATTACGCAAAACGCATCAACCAATAAAAACATTTTCACAAACATGATAAAGTTCAAAAGTCAAAGAGTAAAAAGCTTTTTCATTGAGTTATTATTGTTACATATTTCTCGTTATATTCTTCAAATCAGTAAATATGTTATACCACAGAATTTCTAAAGTAGTCTATATTCATCGTCAGTGTTCAAGGTACACCCATATCAAATTTTATCTTAATCGTATCAGGGGTTTGGATGTGAAAGCGTAACAGAGAGAACACTTTCGCATTTCTTGTATTAGAATGGATTTTTATTGAAAATTTTCTACTATGTATATAAATTCTTCAACTACCCTATTAGTTTTTCGAAAGTGATCTAGGGTATAAATATTGTAAACAAATAAAAGCTAAAATTCGTACAATTATCCTCTCTTACCTTATGTTACATTTATAAAAACGTTATAATGCAAGACAAAATATTGTCTTTTTTTTTTACTAAGCCATTCACAGATCTCCAAGATTTCAGGCATCGGTTCAAAGTGGTTGAAATGGCTCTGAGCACCATGGGACTCAACTGCTGTGGTTATCAGTCCCCTAGAACTTAGAACTACTTAAACCTAACTAACCTAAGGACATCACACACATCCATGCCCGAGGCAGGATTCGAACCTGCGACCGTAGCAGTCGCACGGTTCCGGACTGCGCGCCTAGAACTGCGAGACCACCGCGGCCGGCCTCAGGCATCGGTGCTGTCACAGAGTTACCCTTATAACCTACGGAAATAACTTTTTTTTTTTTGCTTCCAATGGCTGAAGAAAATCTGTGTAAAATGTAGGTCGTGTATAGAAAGATCAGCACATACAACTAATTTATACCAGCTTACACTCACGAAGTCAGATCTTCAAAGTCATCGGTAGTCTTAGAAAGTTTCCAAGAAATATGAAAAAACGTTTTTCCACCTGCAGACAAAATGACTTTATGACCAGTTGATGTGTAAAGCACGTAGTTGTAGCTTCTTTCACGAACGGCAGACTACACTACAGTAGAGCTGTATGGTGAACATTGACCCTTATCACAGTGTTTAAAGATAACAAGCTGGAGCACGCTGTTGCCGCTAAACAATACATCAGCCACAAAGTTGATCAGTTTTACGATAGTCACTGTACTTTATTTTAAAACTTAATCACCTAAGCTCTCCCATTTGCTAACATTTCTTTTGACTACAGGCAAACATTACATTGTCATCAGAAAATTAGCTTTAGGTGTGAACGTACGATAAATTCACCTGTCTGCTAACTGTATGGAAACAGAGGAGATGCTCCTTTCACACGAGGAAAGTACACACATCATTTATGCTTTTTTCTCGGAACGCTTGCTATGCTATCAGTAACCAGACGTTATGCTTGGACTTGTCACGATGTCCATATGTAATGTTTATCTGTATACGCACGAATTGAAATCCTAACTGCATATGCAGTAAAAGGTGGCGCAGTGGTTAGCACACTGGATTCGCACTCGGGAGGATGACGGTTCAATCCTGCGTCCGGCCATCTTGATTTATGTTTTCCGTGATTTCCCTAAATCTCTTCAGGTAAATGCCGAGCTGGTTCCTTTGAAAGGGCACGGCCGGCTTCCTTCCCCGTCCTTCCCTAATCCGATGACCTCGCTGTTTGGTCTCTTTCCCCAAACAACGCAACCTCCTTGGTGCATAAATACCTGGTAAGTTAGTTTTGTACTGCCTCAATAACCTTTTCATTTCCAATGTTATACTTACTCGCTTCTTTTATTCTCTATGCTTCAGCCCTTCATTGCACATTCACATATGAAATAAGCTCCCCTTTGAAAATGTAATTACTTTCTATTTTCCTTAAACTCATAACATATTTTATCACTTTTTAATAAAAAAATTTCTCTTTCGGTTCTGTTGAAACCACTCCGCATAATTTGCCAATGAGACGAAAGCAGATTAAGAAAACTCTGTGGATATATGATTCATTTCTCACTGAAAGTAAACAATCTCGATATTTTATATGTCAGTCAGAGGTACTTTGCGTAGCATTTACTTTTGCATCCTGCCTGGTCTATCATAGCCTTCTCAGCAGTATCTTATGCGCAACAAGTCCTTGCACCTCACGCCATGTCTGTTTTATTACGTTATATGAGGTTTACGGGAAAGTTTGGAATATACTGCCACACATTCTTTGCGCAGCTCGGCAAACCCACCATTTGTGAGCGTAGGAAATGTTCAATTAATTCCTTATATTCTAAATGGAGTTTGACGCAAGGCCTTATTCACATAAAAGGGGGAATAAATTTTCTTTCAAAAAATGATTTCACGTGTGGTTTATGTCCTCACGTGTGGTTTACGTCCTAATACCTGGTACAACTGTCCTAGTACATGGTACAGTGTCAAATGCCTTGTATCATGCGCTTCACAGTACTTCTCAGACTACAGTTGTAAGTAAACGGTTGCCACAAAGGACGCAACTACTCACAAGGTTTACAGTGTTCGTAGGCAGCGCATTTTTAAACATGTATCACAGTAATACGCATTGAGCACTGAAATATCGAACACAGTACGTAACACCAATGTTGTTAGAAATAAGTAAAAGAAAATTATTCACAATTAGATGATTGGATTTCAGGGCTCAGTCCTTTAACGTTCTACGAGCGTCGATCCTCTTGTCGTTCAAAATTTGTACCTCCTTGTCTCCTGCCACCTAATGCTCTGTGAATGACGATTGATGCGTGCATCAGGACACAGAGTAATGGTCGTCCTGCGATATCCGTATCACGGCAAGCGTGACGTCACTGGTTAATCACGTGCGTGCGCAACTGAAAACCGTTGAAGACTTGTGGATATTGCAGTGTCCCTGCAAATTAATGTGCCTGACGTATCTTCGTCAGGGAGATGAAGTATTGACATATTTATACGGTGTGTTGACCACTCACTGCGTAAAGAGATCGGAGATGATGTGACACTTTCATTAATGTTTTGCGACGTGACGGCTGGCCGGATATTGGAAGGAACATGGAGCTGATGGAATTGTTTCCATCGATAACTATTATTTCCGATTAATCTGTAGAGTGGACGGAGTTTTTGAACTGTTGACACCCAACGATTCGATGAAGCAGTGCCCTTCACAGATACTGAATTACTTGCATGACATCAGAACGCGAAAGAGTAAAATGTATTAGACCCTCGCAGAGAAGCTGCGCGTTTTTTTTATAGTTAATGATGTTTCTTTTACTACTGATAAAATCATTACCAACTACAGTTACGTGTTTTCGTTTCGCTTGTTTCTTCTTAAGCTGTACTGGAAGCCGATGTGTGACAAACACAACAAATACCGCGTGAGAAAATCACTTCTTGTTTAATTTTGCTGAATGAACGAACGAGGGATAACAAGTGAGGTTCCCCCGTCACCGTAGTAGCAAGTGCGGCTTCTCCACAGCGAGTTATTATTTTGTTCTGCGTAAGAGTGTTGCGTCCAAATGCAAGGGAGATGCAAATTATAAGTGTGAGCTGTCTACGTAAATTTGAAAGATAACGAGCACGAGCCGGTACATGATTGTGCGCTAAGGAAAATCTAACAGAGGGGAAATAGCAAATGAGTCATAATACACTCCTGGAAACTGAAATAAGAACACCAATTCATTGTCCCAGGAAGGGGAAACTTTATTGACACATTCCTGGGGTCAGATACATCACATGATCACACTGACAGAACCACAGGCACATAGACACAGGCAACAGAGCATGCACAATGTCGGCACTAGTACAGTGTATATCCACCTTTCGCAGCAATGCAGGCTGCTATCCTGCCATGGAGACGATCGTAGAGATGCTGGATGTAGTCCTATGGAACAGCTTCCCATGCCATTTCCACCTGGCGCCTCAGTTGGACCAGCGTTCGTGCAGGACGTGCAGACCGACGCTTCATCCAGTCCCAAACATGCTCAATGGGGGACAGATCCGGAGATCTTGCTGGCCAGGGTAGTTGACTTACACCTTCTAGAGCACGTTGGGTGGCACGTTATACATGCGGACGTGCATTGTCCTGTTGGAACAGCAAGTTCCCTTGCCGGTCTACGAATGGTAGAACGATGGGTTCGATGACGGTTTCGCGACACCACTGGAGGCGGGCTGCACGATGTTGGGGCGTGAGCGGAAGACGGCCTAACGGTGTGCGGGACCGTAGCGCAGCTTCATGGAGACGGTTGCGAATGGTCCTCGCCGATACCCCAGGAGCAACAGTGTCCCTAATTTGCTGGGAAGTGGCGGTGCGGTCCCCTACGGCACTGCGTAGGATCCTACGGTCTTGGCGTGCATCCGTGCGTCGCTGCGGTCCGGTCCCAGGTCGACGGGCACGTGCACCTTCCGCCGACCACTGGCGACAACATCGATGTACTGTGGAGACCTCACGCCCCACGTGTTGAGCAATTCGGCGGTACGTCCACCCGGCCTCCCGCATGCCCACTATACGCCCTCGCTCAAAGTCCGTCAACTGCACATACGGTTCACGTCCACGCTGTCGCGGCATGCTACCAGTGTTAAAGACTGCGATGGAGCTCCGTATGCCACGGCAAACTGGCTGACACCGACGGTGGCGGTGCACAAATGCTGCGCAGCTAGCGCCATTCGACGGCTAACACCGCGGTTCCTGGTGTGTCTGCTGTGCCGTGCGTGTGATCATTGCTTGTACAGCCCTCTCGCAGTGTCCGGAGCAAGTATGGTGGGTCTGACACACCGGTGTCAATGTGTTCTTTCTTCCATTTCCAGGAGCGTATATACCGAAAACAAACATGTTTTGGCAGAATGTAACAAATTGACACTTGTTGTGGAGATACAAACAAGCAAATGTAACAAAATTTCAGCACGTACTATGATCACAGAATTTCAAGCTATGCCTGGACGCTAGAAGCAGTACTGTGTGAAAGAAAAGCCATAAGAGTTATCGTGAATACTTTTCCGCCTACTGTAATAGGAATTACTGTAGTTCTTACTTCGGCGGGGAGCAGTTCAGTGGTTTCCCTGTCAGTTACCTCTTGTTAAATCTTGAATGTAAAATTAATAGGGAAGTTCATTGTTTCCTTATATGCCTCTAACAATCGGACGTAGATCAATAGATCTATTTCATTACCTTATTCGACCACACGACCACATATGTACAGGGTTATACAGTTGTACCCACGCAAGTTGTTTTATACAACCCGCAATTTCATATCTGGCCTTCAGACACCATGAGCGAGATGTTCACACACACTCAATCGCTACGAGCAAATTATACTGTACAAATAAATGATAATTAATTGAAAGTCTCAGCTGCCGACAGGTGTTGTTGATATACCTCTATGGGGACATCTGAAAAGGTGTGCCCCGACCGGGACTCGAATCCGGGATCTCCTGATTACATGGCAGACGCTCTATCCATTTTTTAATCTATTTTTATTTTTATTTTTATTAATCTCCAAAAATAAAACAGACTAAATCAAATCAACTCCTACGTGGCACCGCCACTTTAATTCTGACATAAAAAAGAAATAAACTAATTCTGTTCAGGCGTTGCCTCTAACTGTTCCCTCACTTTTTTATTTTTTTATTTATGTATTTATTTATTTATTTTTTACATGATTACATTTAGGAAACGTGTACAAATGAGAATTCTAGTAGCTGAGTGTTACAACAAGGGCATTCAAAGGGTAAACAAAAAAAATGTAAATCACTGATGCAATTCCAGCTTAAAGGTTCTTTAATAAACGAGCCATCTGAGCTACCGAGGACACAGATAAATAGCGCGACTGCAGGGACTTATCCATTGCATGCTTCCCGTGAGACCCACATTCCCAACTGGCCACAATCTACTCACGTAATGTACGTAATAGATATTTGCCCGTCCACTCATTACTAGCGCCAACTAAGGTCACGATTCCCGTAGGAGTTTGGGTAACCTGTGTGCATTCGCTCAGACGAAGGTCAATGGCAGGGTAAGCTTTAAATATATATGAATATGGTAACTGTTCTCGAAAGAACAGATACCATTCCTATAATAATGACCTTCCTCTCTTAGCAATAAAATTTCCTTGTCCTAAAGAGTGTTGCGTATTTTTCCGGCATTGGGTGAATTGTCTGTACGTATCCCTAAGTTGTTTAGGTTTTTTACTTCCCATAATTTTCACAGAGAAATAGTAGCCAGTAGTAAAGACTAATGACTAAAAATCCTTATTACATCTGATGAAAGTATCTAGAACATTCCAGTATATTACATCCACGTTGCGGAAGGTAAGGAAAAGTGAGTGTAGTAAAGGTAATATGTGTGGAATTATTCGTCGATGCGTACCACAGAGTATCAATATCGTGGGGTACACATAAACCTACACACGTTGTCAGAGCCTACCTCCTTTTGCAAGCTGTGAAAATAAGGATCCCCCAATAAATTCTTGTTTAGTTTTTGAGAAAGCATCTACGATGATAGAAAAAAGCATTGCTGTCGTCAATACGGTGTCAGCTAGGTAAAAGAGCGCTTTTAATCGCTGCAAGATGATGGCAGATTCATACATCATAGGTTCCACATCCGTCGTCGTATAACTTCTGGGACGTTGGCGTGATATGGGGTATACATTGGCTCATGCGTACTTTCTGTTTAAGGAAAATTGTCGCCCAGTCAATGTACGCAGGCGGAATCACGTTTATTCATCTGCCTTCCATCGTATATCACATATCGTAGTGTGTTTGATCGTGTAGAGGGGCAATGCTTAGAGGCACTTGAGAAACCACCTCACGAGTTTAACATAATCAATTGTCCACCGCCATTGAATGCTTGAAACATGGGAATGATTATGCTGGTCCGATGAGTCAAGGTTCATGTTGATACATGGCTGTGGCAACGTGCGATTTCGTTGAAAAATCACGTGAGACGACCCAGTCGACCTGTCGCCAAGGCACCTCGCATGCAGGTGATGGAGTTGGCTAATCTCTTGTGGGGGATGTTATCCTAAGATGAAATAAGGCACTTCTAGTGTGTGCCACCGTTGCTCACTGGCGGAGGATACAGGAACTAAGTGTCGGATCACGTGCATCGGTTTATCCTCCTATCTTACTCTTAAAGTGACCTGGCCCTCCAGCAGGAAAATGCGCCAGTCCTTTACTTGCAAAAGATCTCAGACAGATAGGAGGGAGACCTGGAAGTTGCTGATTCGAGGCATCACGGCGTGGTAGGCCCCCAACTGTTTCAAACATTGAGATATGTAAACAGTCAGAATACGGTGCTGCGGTCGTCGACGCCTACATAAGAAAACAAGTGTCTGGCGCAGTTGTTAGATCGGTGACAATTGTTACAATGGCAGGTTACCAAGATTCAAGTGAGTCTGAACGTGGCGCTATAGTCGCCGCACGAGCGATGGGACACGGCATCTCCGCGGTAGCGATGAAGTGGGAATTTTCCCATACGACCATTTCACGAGTGTACGGTGAAAATCAGGATTACGGCAAAACATCAAATCCCCGACTTCGCTGATGCCGGAAAAAGATCATGCAAGAACGGGAGCAACGAAGACTGAAGAGAATCGTTCAACGCGACAAAACTGCAACCCTTCCGCAAACTGCTGCAGATTTCTGTGCTGGGCCAACAACGAGTGTCAGCATGTGAACCAATCAAAGTAACATCATCGATATGGTATTTCAGAGCCGAAGGCCCACTCTTGTACCCTTGATGACTGCAAGACACAAAGCTTTAAGTCTCGCCTGGGTCTTTCAACACAGACATTGGACTGTTGATGATTGGAAACATGTTGCCTAGTCAGACGAGTCTCGTTTCAAATTGTGTTCAGCGATAGGACGTTTACGGGTATGGAGAAAACCTTATCAATCCAAGGACCCTGCATATCAGCAAGGAATTGTTCAAGCTGGCGGAAGCTCTGTAATGGTAAGGGGCGTGTGTAGTTGAAGTGATACGTCTAGATACGACAGTGACAGGTGGCACATACGTAAGCATTCTGTCTGATGACCTGCATCCATTCGTGTTCATTGCGCTTCGAGACGGACTTGGGCAATTCCAGCAGGACAATGCGACACCCCACACGTCCAGAATTGTTACAAAGTCGCTCCAGGAACACTCTTTCGAGTTTAAATACTCCCACAGGCCACCAAGCTCCCCAGACAAGAACTTTATCGAGCAAATATGGGATGCCTTGTAACATGTTGTTCAGAAGAGATATACACCCCTCGTACTTCTAGGTGTCGTAGTGACCCTATACGATATAAGGCAGCTGAACCAGTTTCTTTGTCTCTTCAGTGTATTCATAGCTTTATATACTTCATACTGTTTCTTTTGTCATCTGAGCTATATCTAATTCTTGAAACGTCTATCTGTGCCATCGAAAGTTTTTGTACGCCTTTCGAGACCGTGACGTATGATGTCCGGTTTTCATGTGCGAGTTGTAATCGATTCTGTACTTCAGGCTTAAATATTGTAAAAAACAGATGTTACCAAACAGAATGACAAAGTACGGTTACTCGCAGCACGAAGCCGTCCCTTTCAATTGTCCTGTAATTTGTACACTGAGTTAAGCTATTATTTATATTTATGTTCCCAACAGCCATCATGTAAAATCCTTTCGTAGAGTATGGAGACAATCAAAATGGTACAACAGATGAATGCTAATGTATAGCATCAAGTTCGCCCATTGGGTACCTCGTAGGGGGGAGGGAGAAAACTGGGGGTATGAAGTGTTTTTAATATTTTGGAAGACGAAATTCAACTTGCAACCAACCCTAATGAAGTTTCAGTTCCAATTCTGTTAAGGTCCTGCGTAATAGCAACTTCTAATTTTAAAAAAAAATAAAAACGCCTAACTACACTAGATATTTTCTCTTCCCTGTATATTAGGGGAGGGGAGGATGGGTGGTGCCTCCTTGCCCTAGGTTATGGTCGCCCTAGCGTACCATTAATGTAATGCAGACATGCGAGGGTCAACTTATTATGCGAAACCGATTAACGTATCTCATTTCAAAATATTCAGATGTGTATGAATTCCTAAGAGACCCAACTACTGAGGTAGACATACACACTACTTAAATTAACTTATGCTAAGAACACCCATGCCCGAGGGAGGACTCGAACCTCCGGCGGGAGGGGCCGTAAAATTCGTGACACAGCGCCTCTAACCGCACGGCCACTCCACACAGCGCATCTCATTTCATTGACTTATTTATTTCTGAACAATTTTTATCACAGTATTGTGCAGAGTATATTGACAGTTAAAAGTAAAGAGACAAAGGACATTTTCAGACTCGGATTAGAAAAAGTGACAGAAAACGAAAAGTTGGCAGTGACGTCAACAACGGAACCATCGCGGCCTCAAGCGATTATAGGAACCTAATCAGAATGGTTGGTAATGTGGCACGTATCAGAAACCATTCACCCAGGTCCTCCCTCCTCGTCCTCCACCCCTCCCCCTCCCTTTTCCCCATGGGAGTCCAGCGCCATTACCGCTGCCCTGACCTACATTGAAGACTGTCCCGTTTTCATTATCATTTATACGCGTATAATCAGAACCACGTGTTACTTCAATCACTAAATTTTCTCTACATTTTTTGCTCTCAACAGGTCTCTCTACTACCATCTGAGTCATTCCCTGACGTCTTAACAGATGCACTATTTTTCTGTCTCTTCTTCCTGTCAGTGTTTTCCATACATTCCATTCCTCTCCGATTCTACACAGAGCGTTATCAACCTACCTTATCAACCAACTTAATTTTCAACATTCGTCTGTAGTACATCTCAAATGCCTCGATTCTCTTCTGTTCTAGTTTTCTCACAGTACATGTTTCACTATCATACAATGCTGTGCTCTAAACGTACATTCTCAGAAATTTATTCCTGAAATTAAGGCCTATATTTGATACTAGTAGGCTTCTCTTGGCCAGGAATGCCCTTTTTGCCAGTGCCAATCTGCTTTTGCCGTCCTTCTTGCCCCCTTCATCACTGGTTATTTTGCTGCTTAGGTAGTCGAATTCCTTAACTTCATCTACATCGTGACCTTAAATCCTGATGCTAAGTTTCGCAATTTTCTCACTTCTGCTACTTCTCATAACTTTCGTCTTCCTTCGATTTATTCTCAGTCCAAGTTGTGTACTCATTAGGCTGTTCATTCCATTTAGCAGATCATATAATTGTTCTCCACTTTTACTCAGGATAGCAATGTCACCAGCGAATCGTATCATAGATATCCTTTCACTTTCAATTTTAATTCCACTTCTGAACCTTTCTTTTATTGCCATCAGTGCTTCTTCGATGTACAGACTGAACAGTAGGGGTGAAACACTACATCCTTGTCTTACACTCTTTTTAATACGAACACTTCGTTCTTGGTCGTTCACCGTTATTATTCCATCTTGGGTCTTATACATACTGAACATTACCCGTCTCTCTCTACAGCTAACCCCCACTTTTCTCAGAATTTCGAAATTCTTACACCATTTTACATTGTTGAATAATTTTCCCATGTCGACAAATCCTATGAATGTGTCTTGATTTTTCTTTAGTCTGGCTTCCATTTTCAGCCCCAACGTCAGAATTGCCTCTCTGGTGCCATTACCTTCCCTAAAACCACACTGATCATCGTCTAACACATCCTCAATTTTCTTTTCCATTCTTGTGTATATTATTCTTGTAAGCATCTTGGAAGCATGAGCTGTTAAGCTGATTGTACGATATTTCTCTCACTTGTCAGCTGTTGCAGTGTTCTTAATTGTGTGGATAGTATTTTTCCGAAAGACAGACGGCATGTCGCCAGACTCATACATTCTACACACCGACGTGAATAGTCTTTTTGCTGCCACTTCCCTCTATGATTTTAGACATTCTGATGAAATATTATCTATACCTTCTGCTTTATTTAATATTGAGTCCTCCAAAGGCCTCTATCTCTTCTATATCAACTCCTGTTTCTTCCTGTATCACATCAGAGACGTCTTCCCCCTCATAGAGGCCTTCAATGTTTCTTTCCATCTGTCCGCTCCCTCCTCTGCGTTTAACAGTGGAATTCCCGTTGCACTTTTAATGTTACAACCGAGGTTTGTTTTGACTTTCCTATACGCTGAGTCAATCTTTCCGCCAATTTTTTCGTTTTCGATTTCTTCACATTTTTAATGCAGCAATTTTGTCTTAGCTTCGCTGCACTTCCAATTTATTTTATTCTTCAGAAACTTTTATTTCTGTATTCCTAAATTTCCCTTCATATTTTTGTGCTTTCTTCTTTTATCGATCAACTGAAGTGTTTCTGGTGTTACCCTTGGTTTCTTGAAAGTTAGCTTCTTTGTACCTATGTCTTTCTTTCCAGCTTCTGTGGTTGCCCTTTTTAGAGAAGTCCATTTCTCTTCAACTGTATAGCCTACTGGGATATTCTTTATTGCTGTATCTGCAGTCTTAAAGAACATCAAACATGTCTTAGTTCTTCCATTCCTTAGTACTTCCATTCCCACTTCATTTCTTATTGATTCTTCCTGACTAATACCTTCAGCCTACTCTTCATGTCTACTACATTGTAAGCTCAGTCTCTATCAGCTCTTGGGTACGCCTTACAATCCAGAATCTGATTTCGGAATCTTTGTCTGACCTTGATGTAATCTAGCTGAGATCTTCCCGTATTTCCCGCACTTTTCAAGTGCACCTCATCCACTTGTTTTTCTTAAATGGAGTATTCGCTATTACTAGCGGAAATTTATTACAGAAGTCAGTTAGTTTTTCTCTTCTCTCACTCCTTGTCCCCAGCCCATATTCTTCTTTAACCTTCTCTTCTGCTCCTTCCACTACAACTGCATTCCAGTCCCCTATGACTATTAGATTTTCGTCTACCTTTACGTGCAATATTAACTTTCGATATCCTCATATACTTTATCTTCTCATCTTCAGTTTACGACGTCGGCACGTATACCTTAACTATCGTTGTCGACGTTGGTTTCCTGTAGATTCTGATCAGAAAAACCCAATCACTGAACTTTTCACAATAACACACACTCTGCCCTACCCTCAATTCATAACGAATCCTACTCCTGTTGTACCATTTTCCGCTGCTGTTGGTATTACCCTACACCCATCTGATCATAAATCCTTGTCTCCTTTCGTTTTCACTTCACTGACCTCTCCTCTATCTAGATTGAGCCCTCTCATTTCCTTTTTCAGATTTTCTGGCTTCCCTACCACACTCAACCCTATTCGTAGAACGTTATCCTTTTGTTGGTTAATCATGCTTTTTCTCATGGGTACCTCCCCTTTGGCAGTGCCCTCCCGTAGATCCTACTCGAGGACTATTCAGGAATGTTTTTCCAAAGTGCATGCCCATGTCTATTATATTTTCATCTCCCTTTACGTATTGTAATACCCCATCAATGTCCTGATAAACCTTCACTTTCCTTCATCTTCAGCTAGCGACGTCGGCGTGTATACTTGAACTATCGTTGTCGGTGTTGCTTTGCAGTCGATAAGAACAACCCTATCGCTGAACTGTTCACAGTAACACTCTCTTTGTCGTGCTTTCCTATTCGTATCGAATCCTACTTCTTATATCATTTTCTGCTGCTTTCCATTTCACTTCACTGACCCCTACGTATCTAAACTGAGCCCTTGCAGTTCCCTTTTAAGATTTTATACCCTTCCTACCACGCCCCTATTCGTAGAACGTTATTCTTTCGTTGGTTGTTCAGTCTTTTTCTCGTGGTCACCTTCCCTGTGGCAGTCTCCTCCCAGAGATCCGAATCGAGAACTATTCTGGAGCTTTTTGTCGATGGAGAGGTCATCATGACACTGTTTGAATTATAGCCCACATGTCCTGTGGAAGCAAGTTGCGTGTCTTTAATGCAGTGGTTTCCATTGCCTTTTGCATCCTCATGCCGTTGATCATGGCTGATTCTTCCGCCTTTAAGAGTAGTTTCCCGCCCCAAGGACAAGAGAGTGCCCTGGACCTCTGTCCGCTCTTCTGCCCTGTTTGACAAGACCGTTAGCAGAATGAGGGTGACTTCTTCTGCTTCAGCCGCCAATGCTGATTATTAATCATAATTTAAAAAGTGGCTGGTTTTGGATTCAGGAGCGAGTATGTTTTGGTTACTAAGCAAAGACGCTACTTCTACACTACGGGTGGACATTACACAGGATATATCGAAGGTAGACAACCTAAGCACTGTTCTGAGATATGCAGTAATACCCAATTCCGGAAATGGACAACCAACCCATATACAGTAGAAGCAAAATAATTATTTCCAGGCTTTTATGAAGTCATGAAAGATGGTGTAGCAGATTTAGTCAAGCTGGTGACTAAATTATTATTAGTGTCAAAAATATTGATTTAAAAAAGAGTGTGTGTCGAGGTTTTGAGTCGACAGTGTGATGAAAGGCATTTATAAGGGTGTACAAAAACAGAAAGAATATTCAGCCAAATGCGGAATAAGTACATTGCACCAGTCATAATTAGAATTTAGTGATAAATGGCGCCGTTATCAGTTGCGTGGAAGTACAGGTTTTTTCACAACAATGCAAGACTCACAATTTTTTGTGAACAACATTAAGCGTTGGGATCTACTGTCGAAATTTAATGGCGAGTCGAAAACCGCCATAAAAAAGTTAAATCCGACTACAGGGTCTAGTAGATTTAGTATGATACCGGCGATAAAACTTGGTTTTTTATATAACCAGGGCATTATCAGAAATTGTACTGAGGAGTGGCAGTAAAAGTGAGCATGGCGAAGCAGAAATTATTAAAACAGAAATGCTAGGTTTCCAGTTCGTATTCGTTTGTGAATTCATGGACAAAATATTGAATGACGTCACTTACGCATCCGAAGTTTTCCGAAAATACGATATCGTTTTGGACAAGGCAAGTAGAGGCTTTGCACTTCTTAAAAGTAAATAGAAATTTTATAGAAACTTTTTGAATGAATTAGTGCAAAGCCAATGAAACTGAAACAAAAGACATAAATCCAAATTTTCGTGAAAAACAGCAAAAGAAAGCTAGAAAAAGGTTTTGATGACAGCTTCTGACCACCGATTTCGAAACAGGGAGTAAATATTTAAATTACTATTATCAAAAATGTACTAGACACAATAATAACCGAGTTAAATACATTTTCTACTGACTTCGGTGCAGTCTATCAAATTTCCTAGCACTATCATTTTTCCTCGCTGTAGATGAAGCAATTTTATTACAAAGATCTGATCAGCTCCAAAGTAAATATGTTGATGTAATAGTGCCCCAATTTTTCACGTCAATTTATTAATATTTATCACCTTCCTCCACCTAAATCGACTACGACATGGACTTTTCACTGATTGTAGAAGTTATAACTGAATGTGCAATGCTAAAATGCGACATTAGGGACGTGTTTAACGCTATTTTATCATTTTATAAAATACCTGTCACTTCTGCAACGGCTGAACGATCATTCACCAAATTAAAAATAATCAAAAGTTATCTGAGAAATAGCAAGGGTCAAGCTGGCACTCACAGAAATCGCAGATAAAGCCGCATCAAGTCTACATTTACCGATCCTTATTGATGATTTTGTAAAAAATAAAACCATAAAAAGATTGGAAAGTAAATGGTTAAAATAATATTGTCTACTTCGTTTTATTGTATACCTATATTGCTAACTGTAACCCACGAAAGCCACGAAAGAATGCCCTTTGCCTTTGACGCTTACTGACAATTACTGATCGCGAATCGTATCTCTAAACGGAATCAAGCTGATCGGTAAGGCGCTCTGGGCCCACATCGCACTAATTTAGCGAGAGAGATTTGCCAGCACTGACAATAGCTCGCCTTCCCGCACCTCTGTGTCACCAAGGACACATAAGTTCTGACTTGACAATTCCCAGAGAGCTTCGCCGCAAGGAACTATGTTTTCCTGGCTGAATAATATTTCTTTATTTTTTTGCTAACTTTTGCCTCCGTCTTTGTTCGCCTAGTACGGACCACCATTGAAAATTATCCCATGGATTTCTTCTATCGGTATGAAAGTATCCTGTATCCCACGTAGGTGCAGATCTATCTGTGTGCACAATGTCATCCAAATCCAGCCAGTAGTTTTTGCGTGAAATCGAAAGAAACGGACTTTCACATTTACAATATTATTAGGAAGTACTATTAAATATTATCTGCTGTGTTACCCATAATATTTTATTTTATAGTAAGAAGGCTTCCCTTATTATACAATACAGCGGGCGGTAAGGAGTTAATCATGCAGGAGTTTTGCATTTGTAAAATATTGAGTTTAGTTTAAATTGTATCCAAGTTTCATTTTTCCCCCGGGGCCCTTGGTTACATAGCTACGCCACTGCATTACAATATTTTCTTTGATTGTTAGACACAATAATGATTTACCAAGTGAACTGCAATATTAGAATAACGCGTAAAACCGTTACCAGCTCTTAATGAGCTTAAAAACAAGGTGGTAACATTGAGATGAGACAAGGAAGAAAGTTAATCAAAAATTAAAACGGTAATACGCAAAATAAATCGTATCAAAGTGACTGGGATTGCAGGAATAAATTACATCGTAGGTAGTATCAACAGAGGTCACTAGGTCACCACACGATCTAAAACTCGAAAATTGGGCTGAATAGTGCTGAGGTATTTTAATTATTTATTAGTTACTGTTTTATAGATATGACCTGTAGCCTAGAAGGTACTGCAGTTCGTGCTTCAGGATTACTTTTACTATTAATATCCGTGGTCCGTTTCTCAACTGAAGTCTGAAAAGGAGCCTGTGAACATATCGCGGCACTTTATTTTAACGGTCTGTCTTGATCACACAAACTTTTACATTTCACTATTACCTATTTCGGACACTGTTCTCTCCGGGTCTGTTACAAAGAAAAACAGTGCTGTAGCCAAGTAAGTTCAGTTAGCAGAAGCAAAATCTATATCATGCCTGGCGATACATATGAAAAATAGAAAATATTTACATGGTTAACAGCTGTGCATACCAGCCATACATACCATAGATAATTCTGATGTAGGTATCAACGACGAATTCTACATGGACGTACATAATAAGTGCTGGTGATGACCTGGATACGGCTGTTATTTGTATAAATAAATAAGGTCAGCACAGGGCACATTAGTTAGGTTACTTGAACAAACAGTATCTCGAATTTCATATTAGAATACGGCATGCGTAGACATTAATAAAAATTATTTCACGTGAAAAAATGAGCGTCTGACAATAAAACATGTACTGACATATAAGAAATGGTTCGAATGGCTCTGAGCACTATGGGACTTATCATCTATGGTCATCCGTCCCCTAGAACGTAATAGGAAGCTCCTAACCAGGTAAAGTAAGACACACAGTTGTGGGAAAGCCAGTAGAAAAAATTTAAATGTAAAAACGTCATTTACGAAACAGTGACTATTAACTTAAAACACCATAGTCGTTAATAGATCCACAATGGGATGCTAAAAATGTTATGCAATTAAAGGTTCTGAAACGCTCTGTTCAACTTACATTCAAAATTAAAACTTACTAGGTGCATAGCTGTCATCGTAGAGAGTATCTGTATCCTGAAGATTATATTTGGAGGCCGACTTCTAGCCTCTCTTGTCATTCGTACGGCTCTTTTCTCAGCCTCTCGCACCCTCAATTGGTCAACTGATAGAATCACAGCCTTCAATTTCACCGCAGATTCTACGCCCATGTTAAAGAAATCATTCAGCCTACTGGCTGCGTCCATGACAACAATTCTTCGGGCATCGAGGCCCTCAAATACTCCTCCACGTTCACCACCCATATCACAGAAAGCATTCAGCCTATTGACTATTCAAACACAATTCTGCATCAATGACACAAGTTTCTAGGTATCTGAGTCCTATAAATACCGTTTTAGACAACCGTTTTCACTCCCGGTTATTGAAACTTTTGTTAGGATTTTCAGTTCTCCCATGGATGCTTTTAGCAAGCAAGTTTTTGCTGTCTCTCTGGTTAGGTTTTAAAACGTCTGCTATTGATGTTGGTAGAGGTTGGTTATGTCTGTTTTCATAACTAGTTACTATCTGATCACGATGTTTCTGCAAACGCACAAGCGTGGCCGTTCCTGGAAACAGGCGGCGACTTTATACTAGTACAGTGGTGACTAAGGAAAACGCATCACGCTCTGAATGATTTAAAGACAGCTGCGAATGTACTACTAAGTGTTTCAGCGTGTCTTCGTGAAATATCACGTCGAAAACTCACCAAATCCGAGCGATGTGCACGATCACTTCCAGGTGCAATAATACTGTGATCGACTGATACAGTAGCTCTGTGGTATTTATACCATGACTCGGCGCCATTTGGACAGAGAGAACAGTAGGCGTCCTAACGGATCTCGCAGACGTGATGCCTTTAAACTCATTCCTACTCTTCATTATTGTGCCAATATTTACGACCTACACGAATAAAATGTAATAGTAAATAGAATAAGATTACTTCCTGAAATGAAGCGTCTCCTGCAAACCACTATGACGAGTGAGACATACAGAGAACACTGAACTGACGTTCCTGCATTCGCTAAGCATCAGGGTGATCAAGCTGAAAAGCTGTCGATAAAACGTAGGTAGCGTAAAGACAAAAACGTCTGGTGCCACAGTGATAGACAGACAGACAGATGGGGGCGTGTTGTTCTGTAGAAACTCACTCTTTCGCATTAGCATGCATCAGACATACAGAAACCATTCATATTCTAGTTCAGAGTGGACTGGGGAAAAATTTGCTACAGTAGAAAAAAAAGTCGTTACGTCGACGGATTTTCACTTCACGTTTCGCTTAAGTACTGCTAGTGGATGAAGGGTACTACGTTTCCTCCTTTGAATGTTTGCCCCTTAAACAGCCAGCGACCGCCTTATGTATGTACTTGTCGTAATGCAGGGCGGGCGTCCTGAAGGCGGATTTCGTGACAGGAGTCCTAACGCAGCCAGCAAAGCAGTTCCCGAAGGAGAACCGGGACACCAGGCCCTTGTAATGCTTCACGCACACTGCTCTCCACTAAATGCCGGTAAATAATGACGTGAGCACAAGTCGCATGATAAACGACGTTGCAGATGTCATCCGTCTCCTGCGTGGCGATATATTTCACCTGCTGCACGAGCGGCAAGAAAAATTACCATGGCCGACCGCGTACGTTACGTTTTTTTCTCTTATTTTTATAAAACTGCCAGACATAAATATTGCATGCTCTTCTGATACAGCTACAAGAGCAGACACGGCTGTTCAACACGCTTCAAAGCGGCCAACTGAGAATTTCCATAGTGGGAGACTGGCAACATATGTAATACCGAGCGCGCTCAACATGCTGAGCTTGAGAGTCACAAAGGAAATTTACTTCCTGGTAGAGCAGAAACAGAAATAAAGCAGATGCGCGTCTCAGAAAAGCATTTTACTTTTATTGCCACTGTATACTTCCAACACTGAAACATAACTGTTTGCCGTGCGAATGCGTACTAATCGCTGATTTTTCCGCAACTAATTCCGAAAAGTTGGTGTGTTGGTCACACGATACATACAATTTGATGACTTTGTCCATCTACAGCGCAATTGACATACTACAATCGGTACCAACCCTTTGTTGGACCCCTGTAAACTTGGTCACTATCTAGGATTTGCACATTACTGTTTCTAGGATATTAAGCGAGGACTGGGCTCAAGACAAATGGAAGAAAAAACATCTAAAGAGAAAAGTGGACCTGGATTTAAACAATGAGTTGAAATAAAAATTTCCTACTCAAATATTTGCTTAGGTTTTTTGGGAACACTGTTCCACGAAAAACAGTCTGGCTATACCAACTACAGACGTAAAATATCATCACCAAATGGACATTCAAGCAAATTATAACCTATTTCAGTACACAGAGTCGTGATCACATTTAACTACTTAAATGAGATTACGATTTTGTATATGGATATTAGTTATAATTTGCCTGGATATCTATCTAGTATGAGATTTTACTTCTGTACCATCAATAGCCGCAACTGAGGAGGTGCGTCAGATATACATTTATGTGTAAAAAAAATAAAAAAAAAGACACTTAAATCTCCCTAGCTATGAAAATGAGATAGTGTGCTGCAAGTCGACAAACTAAGATGCATTAATTGTTTTATTAGCAGAACATAAATAACGTTGCATAAAAATACGTAAGCTGGCGACCGGGTAAAATTATGCAACATGTGACACGTTCTTTTCGTACTTGCACTACAGCTTCTGTACCGTTAAACGAAATCGCCCTCGCACCCAGAATCCAAGACCTCTTAACAATGTGAGACGCACTATACACTATTCCACAGATTTAATAGGAAGCGCCTTTCTCGGACTCTGGTTAATTCTCTATGCTGCTTCTGCTTACGCTATCAAATCTCAGTCTGTCTTGCTGTCTTTCTCGATAAACTGATACATGCACGCGTATTCACATACAGAGACACGTAAACAGGCACAATACGGGGCTGCGGTCGGTAACGCCTGTCCAAGCCAACAAGTGTCTGGCACAGTTGTTAGATCGGTTACTGCTGCTACAATGGAAGATTGTCAAGATCTAAGTGACTTTCAACCTGGTGCTATAGTCGGCGCACGAGCGATGGGACACAACATTTCCGAGGTCGCGATAAAGTGGGGGTTTTCTCGTACGACCGCTTCACTAGTGTTCCGTGGACATCAGGATTCCGGTAAAACATCAGATCTCCGACATCGCTGCGGCTGGAAAAAGATCCTGCAAGAATGGGACCAACGACGACTGAAGAGAATCTTTCAACGCAACAGAAGTGCAACCATTCGGTAAATTGCTGCAGATTTCAATGCTAGGGCTCAACAAATGTCAGCATGCGACCCATTCAACGAAGCATCATCGATATGGGCTTTCGAAGCCGAAGGCCCACACGTGTATCCTTGATGAGTGCACGACACAAAGCTTTACGCCTCACCTTGTCACGTTAACACCGACAATGGGCTGTTGATGACTGGAAACATGTTGCCTGATCGGACGAGTGTTGTTTCAAATTGCATCGAGCGTATCGATGTGTACTGGTATGGAGACAACCTCATGATCCATGGACACTGCATGTCAGCAGGGGACTGCTCAAGCTGGTGGAGGCCCTGTAATGGTGTGGAGCGTGTGCTGTTGGAGTGATTGAGACCCCTGATACGTTTAGATACGATTCTGGCAAGTGACACGCACGTAAGTATCCTGTCTGATCACCTGCATTCATTCATGGCCATTGTGCATTCCGCTGGACTTGGGCAATTACAGAAAGACAACGCGACACCCCACACGTCCAGAATTGCTACAGATTGGCTCCACGAACACTCTTCTGAGTTTAAACACTTCGCTGGCCGCTAAATTCCCTAGACATGAACATTATAGAGAATATCTGTGATTTCCGGCAACGTGCTATTCAGAAGAGCTCTCCACCCCCTTGTACTCTTACAGATTTAAAGACAGCCCTGTAATATTCATGGTGTCAGTTCCCTCCTGCACTACTTGAGACATTAGTCGAGTCCACGCCACGTCGTGTTACGGCATTTCTGCGTACTCGCGGGAGCCCTACACGATATTATGCAGGTGTACCAGTTTCCTTGGCTCACACACACACACACACACACACACACACACACACACACACACACACACACACACATATATATATATATATATATATATATATATATATATGTGTGTGTGTGTGTGTGTGTGTGCGTGTGTGTGTGTATGTGTGTGTGTGTGTGTGTTTGTGCGGCTACACTGCAGTTCATACGATCAACTGTCTGGCAGAGGATTCATGTCAACGACCGTGAGGCCTTTTCTCTACAGTTCCACTCTCCGACGACGCATGGGAACAAAAGAGAACTTAGTCTTTCAGTACGCCCTCTGATTTCTATTGTTTCATTACGATGATAATTTTCACCAACACATGTTGGCCTGAGTAAAATATTTGCGCTTTTGGAGGAAAATGTTGGTGACTAAATTAATCAGTTTGTGGTCGAAGCCTTTTCCCGGGTCTCGTATGTTCCTGTTATCTAATAAGGAAATGTGGTTCTCCCTTGAACAAGGAAATTTTTTCTTGTTTTTACTACCCAGGCAAAATAATGCTCACTGAAGATGGAGAAACTTCTACGAAACCTGTATGGGTAGTAAAAAAAAGAAAACTGTGTTTCCTCAAGGCACAATCACATTTCCTTATTATATATTAATGACAGAAATGTCGCGAAAAGGTCTCGGTGGCACTCCCCTATTACACGATAATGGGAAACGAGCTCCCATCCTTTAGACATCTTATTGGCACCCTGTAGTGGTTGATGCACTGAATAGCACGATGTCCTCCATCAATCCTATATGGTACAGTAGCAGAGGACGGACGAGTGCAGCGTAGGCAGTATCCTCAGTAGAGAGCATGTACATTTCCTAAACTACTGGATCGACAACAGGAAAATTTGTACAAGTATCACTTGCTACCTGCAAAGAAGCACTGTGATAAAAACCCCATACCTGTCAATGGTGTGCGGATGGCGTAACACATTGCGCGCAAGGAGGCGACCATTATTTGAGAATGAGACCAGTTAGCCACTTGCAAAGAACTGTACGCATAATTTCAAGCCTTTCCGAAACTTTTTCTCGCTGACACCCCCAATCAAACGATAAAACTATCAAAGTTTATCTCTTAATACATTTTCTCTGTTATGCAGTAAACCTGCCGCATCACGCACGACATTTGAATTCAATACTTCCTCACTACTAACTCAATGCGCAGCACATTTTGCAGGCAGTTTTCCATATATACCACTAAATGTGCTTGCAAAATTATACCATTGTATGGCACATTCTTCACGACATTTGGCGTCATAAAGATTGAGATGCACGAGAAACCCAGGATCATGGGTGATTCTTTAATTAATTACTTCTTTATTCTTTACTATGAATTTTATTCGCAGCATAGTTCGCAGACAGTATCCAAACATACCACTGAATGCACTTGCAGAATTATGTCGTTGTAAAATACATACAGGTTCAGGGGATATGGCTAAAACAGGTCGCAAATTACCCTGATTAAACTGATCCATTATTTGATAATGATAACAAATATCAAAGTTCTATGAGCTGTAAACATAATTTCAAACCTTTCCTGGCTTAAATGCTGAACATCTAATACTTGACATTAACTCATTTGTCACCAGAAGTTTGAAGCTGATTTATACAACGGAGTTCGATTGTTTGAAGAGTCGGGGGTTCATTGGTTACTTACTATCTGAATCGGATCTCTGTGGGTCTAAGGACCATTTACATCCCATAGGGGTGAGAATAAAAAGGTGATGAAGTATAACACAGGAAGACCTGGGACACTGGTACCAAATGTGGTACATGATTTATTATTAATGGTGTAAAACACTGTGCGTCTATGACTCCCCATTGAAACTAGGGACAGGGTCCGAATGAGAAGGGGTGAGGTAAAAACATTCATGTAGATACAGAAATAGCCAAAGTTACAAGATTCACTTTTATTTAATTGATGACTGGTTTAAGGGTTATCTGACCAAATTTCAAATCATCTAGACAGACAAATCAGCAATTAGCGAAATAGCTTGTAATCCACTTCAAGATTACACTTACATGTATAGAGAGATCATGTTTGACCATGAAGAGTTTTTTCTGCCACTTTTCATGTTTAACCCTGACTTTATTATACGTACATGTATAACAATGACCTGGTTTACATGCTACTGCGGAAAATACTGTTTTGTCTCTCTGACTGATTTGCAAATGGGTGCAAGAAACTCAAAACTAGTCACGAAATAATTTAAGAAATGATTATTGCAACTCTCGCTGTTTCTATATCGCACTGGTTAAGAAGCATTGCTCTCCAATAATTAATTCAGCATGTTAGATATCCGGAAAACTTTCGAAAATGATCTGTTGGTATTGTTTTCTGTATTTAATTGACTTTAAATACTTGTAAAAATATAAATTGCAAATTGTCTCTCAGTTGTGCTATTCAGTGCATCAACCACTACAGGGTGCCAATAATTATATCAACGTCTTTTGGCACCTAAGATGATGACACATGGCTGAATAATCACAGATAAATTTAACATCGTCTTTGGAGTCATACGGTGTAATATTTGTTACATACCTGTATGTTCAGTATCTCCTAATAAGCCCCCAATCGATTTCAAGGAAACTTGGCACATATATTACTTACTATGGATAGAAATGCGGTCGGGTGAAAACTAACAACCTCCCACTGGGCTGTGATATTTGAGGTGATAAAGGAGTGATGAACCGAGGGAGGGAGGTGGATTCACAGAGGGGGGTTAAGAGATGGACTAGATGGACTGACAGAGGGGGTGGAGGAAATGGACAGAGAGAGGGGGATGGAGGAAGTCGACAATCGGTGGAAGAGGATGTGAACAGAGAGAGGGAGGGACGGGAAGGGGTGCAATACATCGACAAAGAGAGGATGGGTGATAGATGGGAGAGAAGGTAGATAAACACGAGAGCAGGAAATGGGAGGGAGAAGGGGAGGAAGACTAATAGAAGACTAGAATAAATAAATACCCATGGCGACGCCAGGATTCTGAGCTAGTCAGTCGAAATAAGGGTCGCCATCCTTCTGTTGACATGCGAGGCAGGGTTGTTAAATATCTTACTTTTCCAATGTCAATAATCAAAAGCTCTGTAGCTAAGCAACTGCTTCCATAAAGGTACCGAGTTGTGAGAACTGGACTGCAATATGTTCACCACAAACAGTCCAAGACCAACTCTAACTGGCCCCTAACTACACCTCTCGATAATTCACAAGCAACAAAACCACAAACTGTTCAATCTCAACGAAGAGAAAGACTCACAAAAACACCAACACAAATTCGTACGGTAACAAATGAAATGTTTTGGCATGAATTAACTCTAACCAAGTCTGTCACTTTTATCTCACACCATCTCCAACTAGCGAATGTCTGCACGTAATGCTCTGTTATGTTTACTTTTACCGTTCGAGTCTGCGCTAGCTAATCCGCAAACTCAGCGAAAGAAAGACGAGTACACCTAAGCAGAATTCGACGCCCGCACAAGGGTACATATTCTACAATGTTATGTATGCTTTTCGTGATGGGAAAAGAATCTAACTAAAAATTTACGAAATGATGACGACTTTGAAACACAAACTCCCCCGGGAAATCTCATGGCTTGCCACCTCAGTTTCACGAAGTCTGCGGTCGACTTTTCAATTTCGCCAGTACAAAACGACCCACGAAATGTAGGCCTCTCAGCTAACCAGAATCTTGAGCAGGGTGGAAGCAATATTGATGTAGTCCTAGCAGTGGGAAGTCCTTTAAGTGGAATCATTGCAGAAATTTTCATAACCACATTGAAAATAAACTTCTCAACAACAAAGACATAGTAGGTGGTGGTGGTTAGTGTTTAACGTCCCGTCGACAACGAGGTCATTAGAGACGGAGCACAAGCTCGGGTTAGGGAAGGATTGGGAAGGAAACCGGCCGTGCCCTTTCAAAGGAACAATCCGGCATTTGCCTGAAACGATTTAGGGAAATCACGGAAAACCTAAATCAGGATGGCCGGAGACGGGATTGAACCGTCGTCCTCCCGAATGCGAGTCCAGTGTGCTAACCACTGCGCCACCTCGCTCGGTAAAGGCATAGTAACCCAGAAAATAGTACACTATTACAGATATGTTGATGACACATTCATTGTATACAATGGAACTGATGAAGAAATATAAACTCTATTAAACAGATACAATAATTTACATAACAACATCCAGTTCACCATAGAGCATGAGAATGATAACAAAATCAATTTACTGGACATGAGAATAAGTAACACAGACCAAACCCTAAATATCAATGTACACAGAAAACCAACATACACTGACACACTCATTGATAAATCTTCCACACATCCCAACTCACATAAACAAGCTGCATTCAGATATTTCTTAAACAGAGCACAGAAATTCCCACTTAATGCTGCTGATTATTAGACAGAAATGAACAGTATTTAATACATTGAACGTAATAATGGCTATCACTAACATGATATAGACACACTATCACAATGCACAACTAAAAATGACAACAAACAATGTGACGTGACTGCCTCACACAACATCCAAAAACCCAAGTACATAACGTTACCATATTTAGGCGTTCTATCAGACAAAATAGCCAAGCTGTTCAAAAAAACAGGTGTCACGATCATCTTTGCCACCAACAACAACATAAAGAAGAAACTGATACATGATATCTCACATCCCACAGAGAAACTTAACAAATGAGGAATTTATAAAATTACATGCAGTCATTGCAACAAATATTACATTGGCCAAACAGGAAGAAATTTTAAAACCCTCTTTAAAGAACACATTGACTGTTTCAGACTTGGCAGACCGAATGTTATGATAGACAACCATCTGAAAGTACTACATAATTTAGAAAAGAGCTGGAAAATGGACATCTTGGAAGAAATGGAAATATTCATCCATGGCGCACATTTGGAATAACGAGACCCTGAATGAAATGAGATTATATCATGATGTGATCAATAATATTGTAACAGGTTCAAATGGCTCAAATGGCTCTGAGCACTATGGGACTTAACATGTATGGTCATCAGTCCCCGAGAACTTAGAACTACGTAAACCTAAGTAACCTAAGGACATCACACACATCCATACCTGAGGCAGGATTCGAACCAGCGACCATAGCGGTCTCGCTGTTCCACACTGAAGTGCCTATAACAGCACGGCCACATCGGCCGGCTATTGTAACAGGCGCTCAACTTTTAATGTATTTCGTCAACCTACATCTGTAATACGATAACAAGACGTGCAGACGACATGTAAACAACTGACACAACATGGATAGACAAATCAATAGTAAAATCGAAACCAGCTATATTTCGACTGCCATCTTGTCCACTGCACTACAGAACTGTTTCTGATTGTGTTTCCAGGATACTATACTACTATA